>NC_069703.1:32749796-34011296 GCF_023699985.2 Odocoileus virginianus | reverse complement strand
TGTTTTCATGCTACAGAGCAGAGTTGAGAAGTACAGTAGAGATTGTACAGCCTCCAAGCCTAAAGTAATTCCTATTGGGTTCTTTACAGAAAAGGTTTAGCAGCCCCTAGTGCATAACAGTGATTCTCAGATTTCAGCTGAATCATAATCACCTGGAAGGTTTGTTTAAAAACACAGAATGCAGGGCCCTATCCCCAGACGTCCTGTTTCACTCAGTCTGGGATGGGGGCTGAGAATCTGTATTTTTAACAAGCTCCCAGCTGATGCTGATGATGGAACCACTCTTTGAGGACCCTGGTTTAGAGGAACTTGGGTCTTCAAAGCTGACCCTCAGCCCCTCTCCAGAAGCTCAGAGCCTGCCCAGGAAGTGGGATGCACCTGGGGAGAAGGGAGGGAGCAGGCAGGAGCTTCAGGTCCCATCTCAGCCACCTGCCTACCAGCTCCTCTTCCAAGCTGTCCTTCTCCTGGTGTCTGCTCCCCCCTGGTGGCAGCAAGCCTGGAGCTGGCCTGGCTTGTTCAGCCTTGACGACCCATCCTTCCATTTGGAAACACAGTTCGGAGATTTAAAAGTTTACATATCCTTTCGCCTATGGAGTCTGCTTCTAGGAATTTAACTCAAGAGAAGAATCACGGATGCATACCAGGATGCATGCTGCATCGTTTGTCTGTAAGAGGGTAACACGGAAGAACAGGGAAGTCACTTGACATGCTTGCCCAGCTGGTACAAATGTGCAGGCAGGATTTGATCTTCAGTCTGTCTGACTCAAGAGCCAGTGGCCTCAGGTGCCATACCACACAGCCCCGCAAGGGTCTCTTGCCTGCTCTGGGGAGCAGTGACTCCCGAGCCAAACTGGCCTGTGTAGAATCCTTGCTGTATTACTCACTAACGTGTTGTGTCAGGCAAGCCACATCACTGCTCTGTGCCTCCGAGATCCCCTTTGTAAAAGGGGGACATGATTGTAAAAGTCGCCAAGCGTCAGGCACTCTGTGAGCTGTTATTATTATTACTTATCAAGCACTCGCCTTCCTTCTTTGCTTTTACCCCCCTTTCCCTTCCTCAAGTGGCTCAAAGCTTTTGGGTCACTGGGAGGGACTGGGGTGGACATGGAGAAGCAAGGATAGGGTACCAAGGCCAGAAGGTGGTGGAGCCGGTAGGGCTGCCCACACCAGGCTGGGAACTGCGCTGCCTACCCTGCAGTCTGAGCAGCAGGGCGCAGAGTGTAACACATGGTTCCCTGGATCCATGTCCTAAATTTTCTGCGTGGCATGGGCAAGTAACATCCCCTCCGTGAGCCTCAACATTCTTATCTACAGAATGGGGACAATTAAATCAGGACAGTGGTTCTTTCAGCGTGGTCCTCAGGCAGCAGCATGTGAAAACTCCCAGGAAATGCCAGTTCTAAGAAGCCTTCCTGGTGACTGTGATGCCTGTGGATGTTTGAGAAACATAGGATTAGAAGCTTTGCTCCTTAGGCTTGTTGTAACTAGTGCAGGAGAGAATATTTGCTGGGCGTTTAGGTCAACAATTGTGAACTATTATTATTTCTTTAAAATATTTATTTATTTGCCTGCACCAGCTCTTAGTTGCGACATGTGGGACCTAGTGCTCTGATCAGGGATTGAACCTGGGCCCCCTGAATTGGGAGTGCGGAGTCTTAGCCACTGGACCCCCAGGGATGTCCCCTGAACCACTAGTATAGGCCTGCTCCTTCTTGGCCTCAGCTGATTGGGCAAGGAGTGTCCTTGTTCCAAGCTGAGTCAATCAGATTATCCCCTCCCCTGGGAACTGGGGGTTGGAGATGTTAGTCTCTGTATTACTTCCTCCAGGGGTACGGGCTGTCTTGGCGATCAAGGCTGTCATTGGGGGCATGCATTTCTCTCCATTTGCCTTAGCAGTTAAGAGGACCAGTCTGCAGAGGGAGGCTCAGATCCTAGAGCTCTCAGAGGAAGCCCCAGTCAGGCTCCGATGCCACTGAGCCACCTGCTCCTGGCTCCTGTAGGGGAACTCTGGCCTCTGCTGATAAGCCCATCCTTTCCTGCTTTATTCTTTCGAGGAGATTTCTTGGAAACCTGGAAACTAAAAGGACTCTGGCACATTGAGGGTTATGAGTCAGGGTCAAAGAGGCTACCTGAAGGTCAAGACACACAGGCCCAAGGACATCACTTCTTGTCCTTCCCTGCCCAACCGTTAGCCCGTCCAGGGGTTCTGAGTTTCAACCCCATCCCCTCTGAGGAGGGGCACAGGGAAAAGGCAGGTCCGGACAGTGAGGGAATAGGTGAAGTCCCGAGACCCATCTAGGGTCACCTCTAGAATTCCCCATTATTCTTGGTTTTGGTTCCTGTTTGATGAAACCTCAGCTATTTCCCTGCAGAGCTGAAGAAGTGAACCCTCCCCAGGGGGTGGGAGAGTGCAATAACAAAAGTGAAGGGTTTAGATATATTCATGTTTTTGTAAAGCAAGGTATGTTTGATTGCAGTGGGCATGGCTGAACACGCAGTGAGAGTCCCGGGTTTCTGGCAGATTGGAATCTGGGTGGGGAGGCCCAGAGGGGCACTGTTCAGAGTGCTGTCGCTGGGGGAAGCCTGGTGGAGGAAATGCAGCAGGGTCAGGGTTTATGGGTCAGAGGTCAGAGTGCGGGTCTTGCAGGAGAGGCAGCTGGCCTGAGGCAGCCCCAGAGACAAGCTCTGCAGTTACCTTGGGCATGGCTGACTTTGGCTGGATCCTTGTGGCCGGTTGGGAGGCCCTGCACGTGCGTGACACCAGAAGCCAGATCCGCCCTTGGGGTGAAGTGCAGCCACGTGCAGACAGACCCAACGGGAGAAGCTTGAGAACATGGACCCTGGGGTCCGATGCGTTCAGGTGAGAGGCTGGGAGATTGTGGGAGGGAATTCCAATAGGAGAGGGGATTGAGACCTTCTAGAACTAACGACACCCAAAAAAGATGTCCTTTTCCCTTCTTCCTTCAACACCACAGGGCTCACGGACTCTTGTGGGAGGAGGCTGGGCTACTACTGGTCACGGCTTTCCTGTCCACCAGCTCAGCCTTCTCACTGGAGGCAGAGGGTCCCCCGCACGGGAATCACCTGGGTGTTTGTGGATTCCTGGGCCTCCAGGTCATATGGAATCAGAAGCTCTAGGAGGGGGAGCTAGACACCAGCACATTTCCAGGGGATTTCATCACCCACAGCAGTTAGAGACCTGGTGCTTTTGGTCGCTCAGGGTAGGAACCGCAATGTCCCTCTTACAGTCCAAGACAATGAGGCCCAGAGAGTTTTTCTGTCAATGTCCCCGGGTTGGAACCTAGCAGGAACCTAACCTAATGGAATGTGGACTGGCTTGGGAATCAGGCAGTTCTGTGTCCAAGTTCCTGCTCTTCTCTTTCCAAGCCTAGAGCCACAGTTGGGTCTAAAGCAGAATGGCACATCCAGCCCAGAAATGGTGTGGCTTGCTAGCTAAGAATTTACACTTCTAAATGGTTGAAAAAAAATCAGAAGAAAAATATTTTGTGACATGAATATTACATAAAATTCGAATCCCAGTGTCCTTAATGACTGATTGGAACAGAGTCACGCTCACTTGTTTTTATCTTGTCTGTGGGCTGTTTTCATGCTACAGAGCAGAGTTGAGAAGTACAGTAGAGATTGTATAGCCCCCAAGTTAAAGTAATTCCTATTGGGTTCTTTACAGAAAAGGAATGCAGAAGTAGGAAGTCAAGAAACACCTGGAATAACAGGCAAATTTGGCCTTGGAGTACAGAATGAAGCAGGGCAAAGGCTAATAGACTTTTGCCAAGAGAACGCACTGGTTATACCAAACACCCTCTTCCAATAACACAAGAGAAGACCCTACACTTGGACATCACCAGATGATCAACACTGAAATCAGATTGATTATATTCTTTGCAGCCAAAGATGGAGAAGCTCTATACATTCAGCAAAAACAAGACCAGGAGCTGAATGTGGCTCAGATCATGAACTCCTTTTTGCCAAATTGAAGAAAGTAGGGAAAACCACTAGACCATTCAGGTATGACCTAAGTCAAATCCCTTACGATTATACAGTGGAAGTGACAAATAGATTCAAGGGATTAGATCTGATAGACAGAGTGCCTGATGAACTATGGACAGAGGTTCATGAGATTGTACGAGAGACAGGGATCAAGACCATCCCCAAGAAAAAGAAATTCAAAAAAGCAAAATGGCTGTCTAAGGAGGCCTTACAAATAGCTGTGAAAAGAAGAGAAATGAAAAGCAAAGGAGAAAAGGAAAGATATAGCCATTTGAATGCAGAGTTCCAAAGAATAGCAAGGAGAGATAAGAAAGCCTTCCGCAGTGATCAGTGCAAAGAAATAGAGGAAAACAATAGAATGGGAAAGACTAGAGATCTCTTCAAGAAAATTAGAGATACCAAGGGAACATTTCATGTAAAGATAGGCACAATAAAGGACAGAAATGGTATGGATCTAACAGAAGCAGAAGATATTAAGAAGAAGTGGCAACAGAAAGATAAAGACTATTACAGTATACTAACACATATATATGGAATTTAGAAAGATGGTAATGATAACCCTATATGCAAAACAGAAAAAGAGACTCAGATGTATAGAACAGACTTGTGGACTCTGGGAGAAGGCGAGGGTGGGATGTTTCAAGAGAACAGCATCGAAACATGTATATTATCTAGGGTGAAACAGATCACCAGCCCAGGTTGGATGCATGAGACAAGTGCTCGGGCCTGGTGCACTGGGAAGACCCAGAGGGATCGGGTGGAGAGGGAGGTGGGAGGGGGGACCGGAATGGGGAATACATGTAAATCCATGGCTAATTCATTTCAATGTATGACAAAAACCACTGCAATGATGTAAAGTAATTAGCCTCCAACTAATAAAAATAAATGGAAAAAAAAAAGAAGTGGCAAAAATATACAGAAGAACTGTACAGAAAGTCTTCACGACCCAGATAATCACAATGGTATGATTACTAACCTAGAGCCAGACATCCTGGAATGAGAAGTCAAGTGGGCCTTAGGAAGCATCTCTACAAACGAAACTAGTGGAGGTGATGGAATTCCAGTTGAGCTATTTCAAATCCTAAAAGATGATGCTGTGAAAGTGATGCACTCAGTATGCCAGCAAATTTGAAAAACTCAGCAGTGGCCACAGGACTGGAAAAGGTCAGTTTTCATTCCAATCCTAAAGAAAGGCAATGCCAAAGAATCCTCAAACTACTGCACAATTGTACTCATCTCACACGCTAATAAAGTAATGCTCAAAATTCTCCATGCCAGGCTTCAATAGTATGTGAACTGTGAACTTCCAGGTGTTCAAGCTGGTTTTAAAAAAGGCAGAGGAACCAGAGATCAAACTGCCAACATCCATTGGATTATCAAAAATGCAAGAGAGTTCCAGAATATTATCTATTTCTGCTTTATTGACTATGCCAAAGTCTTGGACTGTGTGGATCACCACAAACTGTGGAAAATTCAAGAGATGGGAATACCAGAGGCAGATAGACTTTATTTGTTTGAGCTCCAAAATCACTGCAGATGATTAAAAGAGGCTTACTCTTGGGAAGAAAAGCTATGACCAACCTAGACAGCATATTAAAAAGCAGAGACATTACTTTGCCAACAAAGGTCCATCTAGTCAAAGCTATGGTTTTTCCAGTGGTCATGTATGGATGTGAGAAAGTCATGTATGAAAGAAAGCTGAGTGCCAAAGAATTGATGCTTTTGAACTGTGGTGTTGGAGAAGACTCTTGAGAGGCCCTTGAACTGCAAGGAGATCCAACCAGTCCATCCTAAAGGAAATCAGAAACTGAATATTCATTGGAAGGACTGATGCTGAAGCTGAAACTCCAATACTTTGGCCACCTGATGTGAAGAGCTGACTCATTTGAAACGACCCTGATGCGGGGAGAGAATGAAGGCTGGAGGAGAAGGGGAGGACAGAGGATGAGATGGTTGGATGTCATCATGACTCAATGGACATGAGTTTGAGTAAACTCCGGTAGCTGGTGATGGACAGGGAGGGCTGGCGTGCTGCAGTCCATAGCGTTGCAAAGAGTCAGACAGGACTGAGTGGCTGAACTGAGCTGAACTGAACTGAAGTGCCTTAAATCCCTCCTACCTCTGGACAGGATTGGTTGAGAGTCTTGGTGGGTGGGGCTAGTACAGGGGCTGCAGAGAGCAGGCGCAGGGCTGGGAGGGGTTCAGCCATGAGCAGGGTAAGGGGCTCACAGCTTAGCCCAGGGGTTGGGGTGAGCATGAGTAAAGGCTAGATGAAGGCAGTGTGTGCTCAGGCCCAAACAACTGAGAATTGGGATTGGGGAGGTCTGACGAGTAGGGACTGTGAGGGCTGAGATGGTCCACTTTTAGGGAGAAGGTGTGACTTGAATGAGGTTTAAAAGGATGGTTAGATAAGTAGAGTGGAAGGAGAATGTAAGATCACTGAGGCAGGAGAGCTTGCATCTTGCCTAGAGGACAGAAGGGGCCCAGCTGGTCTGGAGTGAAGATATTCTTTGTCCAGGAGAGGCAAGATTGGGACTAGAAGGTCAGTTCATAGAGAGGCTTGAGTGCCAAGCTCGTGAGCAGGCATTATGTCCAGTTGGCAATGGGGAACCACTGAATATTACTGAGCGGAGGAACCACTGATTGTTACATGTTCTAACTGGATGGCTGAGCTTGAGTCAGGCTGGCAAGATATTGGGAGGGAGAGCATGTGAGGAGAATCAAAAGGGGAAGGATCGTGATTCCAAGGTCAGTTAAGACTAAAGAAAGACTCTTTGACCCTTTGGGCGGAGGTATGTAACATTACATGCAGAAAACCCCTTTAGGGGCCTAGGTATCTTGTCTTGAAAGAGGTCTCAGATCATTAGTGGACAGACCTGCCTCCCACTCATCTGTGCAGTTGAGAGCAATCCTTTCACCCCTGCAAATCCTCAGTTTTCCCCTCTGTGAATTGGGCATGATTTAGCTGGTCTTCAAGGACGAGTGTGGGGATTAATGAGAGAAGGAAGAAAGGGTCTAGCCCAGTGTTTGGAGCATAATAGGTCCTCCGCAGATGGTGTTCCCTCCCCATCTGCCATTATGGAGCTGGCACAGAGCTAGACACAAAGCCTGGCCCTCCAGTCACCATCAATTAGAGAGAGTTTCTGCTTTCAGAAAGGGACGTTGGGGCTTCCCTCATGGCTCAGTTGATAAAGAATCCGCCCGCAATGCGTGAGACCTGGGTTCGATCCATGGATTGGGAAGATCCCCTGGCGAAGGGAAAGGCTTCCCACTCCAGTATTCTGGCCTGGAGAACTCCATGGACTCTATGGTTCATGGGGTCGCAAAGAGTCGGACACGACTGAGTGGCTTCTACCCACTCTGCTTTCAGAGGTCATTTATTATTCAATCATTCAGAGTCATTTCAGAGGTCATTTATTGTTTGGTCATTCAACCAGCATTCAAACCACATTTCCAAGCACCTACTGTGTGCTACTTGCAGGGACACAGAGTTGAATTAGACCACTATCCATTGGCCTTGGAAACTTTATTAACTCGTTCTTTCAGCAATGCCCATGGAGCCCTACTGTGCACTTTGGCTGGGATATGGGGGTGGGTGTTGGGGAGAAAGAGAGCCTGGCTGGTGAGGGCAGGGGTGAATCAACCCCACAGGTCATGCCTCTGCGTCAGGGAAGAGCAGGAAGCCGGAGAAGATGCTGTTGGCACCGTCGATGCCCACCAGGGCGTTCTTGTCGGTGGCCTGCAGGAAGACGGTCTCTTCCTTCTCTAGCTTGAGCACAATGCTGCCCGTGGTGACCTGGAAGGTGTTCTGGACGTAGTCGCAGAAGGTGACCACCTTCTGGGGCGCCTCCCGGCCCCGCATTATGTCCACGCACAGCTGCCCTCGGGAGCTGGCGTGGTAGGTGAAGAAGTAGAGCCCGGGCACCTTGCACGTGAACTTGCTGGTCCGAGCCTGGTAGTTTTCATTGGCATTGGTGATCACGTGGTCGAAGCGGATGGTCTGGCCTGATTTCAGGTGGTGGTTGATGGTGCGTGAGGCCGAGAAGGCAATTTTCTGCGTGGCCCTGTAGTCTCCTGATTCACCCTTGGGGCCGCGGGCTCCGGGAGGCCCTGGGACACCCTTGGGCCCAACAGGGCCCTTGGGGCCGACTTTTCCCGGCATCCCAGGAAACCCTGGGTCCCCCTTCTCGCCATTCTCGTTGAGGTGTCTAACTAGCCCTGGAAGCCCTGGAAAAGCAGAGATGAAAGAAATGAGGGGGCCAGAGATGGCTGAGGACCGGAAGAGGCTGGGCTGGGAGGCAGGAAGCCTGACTGGGTAACCTCAGACAGGCCCCTGCTTCCCTCTGGGCCTCTGTGTCCCGTCTGTGAACACGAGGATGGGAGGCTGGTGATGTGAGTCTCCTTCCAGCCCAGCTTTCCACATCTGGGATGTGCTTGGTGGTAATGGGGACCAATGCCCATCAGGGTGGGGGGCGGTGTCTTGCTAAACCTGGAAGTGGGCATTCGAGCCCTTTGCATTCCACCACTCTAAACCCCTCCATGGTCTGGCACAAGATGTAAAACCTTTTCTTCCAGGAGAGTGGCAGAGGATAGTTACTGTGAGTAACTAGTTACTGTGAGTTTCCTGTGGACTCAGGGGACAGGCAGGTGATTCTTACATCACCTCTGCCATTCTTAGTTGTGTCCCCTTGATTGAGTCACATTCCCCAAGGCTCAGCTTCCTCATCTGGAAAATGGGGATGATGGTATTTTGTGGGCTCGTGAGGATTCGATGAAATTGTGTGATTAGAGCAGTTGGCTGTGGTTAAATGGATGCGCGAACTACATCTCACAGGGGGCTTTGAGGGGCAGGCAGCTTCATTTGAACCCACTGACAACTCTGCAAAGGAGCACCATCCTCTTTTTACAGGTGAGGAAAGAGCAGTTCAGAGAGCTGAAGCCGCTGACCCTGAAGGTACCCCAGGACTCTGGCCACAGTGGATTTACTGGTGAGAGAGCCAAGGTTGGCCTCAGCCTCAACATTGACTGGGCTTCCCTGGTGGCTCAGGCAGTAAAGAATCTGCCTGCAATGCGGGAGACCAGGGTTCAATCCCTGGGTAGGGAAGATCCCCCGGAGAAGGAAATGGTAACCCATTCCAGTATTCTTGCCTGGAAAATTCCATGGACAGAGGAGCCTGGTGGGCTCTAGTCTACGGGCCACAAAAGAGTCGGGGCATGACTGAGAGGCTAACACTTCACTTTCAACATTGACTGGGCTCCCTTGGGCAAGTCAGTAGCCTTTCTGGACATCAGTTTTCCCACCTGTAAAGTGGGGATCAGAATCCCTTCCTTGCAAGGTTATTGTGAAGGGCTCAGCAAGCTGATGGCTTTGCAAGTGTTTTGCACTCTCTAAGGTGGGCCGCTGCCTTGGGAGGTGGGCCGCTGCCTTGGGAGGTGGTGACGGGGCCTTGGGGAGTGACCCTCGTGTGTTCCCAGCGTCCACAGTACCTTGCTCTCCCTTTGTCCCTGGAGTCCCAGGCTTGCCGTCAGGGCCTGGTTTCCCGGGAATGCCCGGGATGCCAGGGATGGATGGCCCGATGCAGCTGCTCTGGGCCCGGGAGACACGGAGCAGATTCAGAAGCAGCAGCGGCAGAAGCACCGAAACACTGCCCCGAGGGGTCTTCATCATGGCCTGTCTCAGCTGCTCCCTGTCGGGGGACAAGACGATGCGGTTGGTCATGGCCACGGTCTGTCCATTCATTTCTTCACTTGTTCCTATGTTCCCTGAGGGTCTTATCCACCAGACCCTGTTCTGGGTGCTGGGGATACAGTGATGAGCAAGACAGATATGGTCCCTGCCTTCATGGAGCTGACGGTCTGGGGGACTAGAAACGGGTCAACATGCAAGTCAATGGAACTGGTTATACTCTGTGGGGAGCACTCTGGCTGAAATGAAATGAAAGGGGCCCCGAGGGCTGGTTTTGTGAGGGGCGTTCTCCTGCCAGAAAAGTTTTCTAGATAAGGGAGGCATCTCTGAGAAGTGATGTTTAGGCTGAGACCCAAAGGATCAGACAGGGCTGGGGCAAGAATGTTCCAGGAGGAAGGGACAGAAGGCAAAGGCCCAGAGGCCGCGCAGAGTCTGGAGTGTTGAGAACCGGCAGGGAAGTCAGGGTCTTGATTGCTGTGGTTTGAGATTTTGGTCCAAAGGTTCTCAGTCATTTGAGCTTCTGAGTTCAGGCTGCCTGTGCTTTTCCCACAGTGGGCCGCATTATATCCTCAGAGCAGCTCTGCCCGGAAGAACCGATTTGTCTACACTGAAGGGGAGACGGAGGTTCAGAGAGGTCAAGTCACTTGCTCAGGGTCACACAGGAAGGACTGCAGCCAGGACTGGAACCCAGGCCTGTGTGGCATTGAAGCCAGCGACCTTGCAGCGGAGCAGGCCACCTCTTCTGGTAGAATAGTCTCGGGTCCCTCCAAAGGCTCTGGGCCCTGGTGAGAATCCTGGGGAATGGGACAGAAACCCTGGGGTGTCTTGAGCTTGTCAGCATGGCCAACGCCCATGGCATCAATTCTCGGGACAGAAGGGACCTTAAAACTCTTCTAGTCCAACCCTTAGCTTCTTCCTTTTTTAAAATTGAGTTGATATTCTCATAACACAAATTTAACCGTTTTAAAGTGAACATTTCAGTGGTGTTTAGCACATTCACAGTATTGTATAACCCTCTCCTCTGTCTAGTTCCAAACTATTTCCATCAATTCGACAACCTTCAAATAACATTCGGTACTCACTAGTTAGTTACCCCCGAATCGCCCTCCCCGCTTCGGTCCCTGGCAACCCACTCCTCTGCGTTCTGACTCTATGGATTTACCTGTTCTGGATATTTCATAGAAGTAGAATTGTATATACTATGTAACCTTTTGTGTCTGACATTTCATTTAGCATAATGTTTCTGAGGTTCATCTACATTGTAGCATGGATCAGTACCTCATTCCTTCTTAACGGCTGAATAGTATTCCATTGTATGGACATATTACATCTTGTTAACCCATTTATTATTGATGGGCATTTGGGAAGTTTCCACCTTTTGCTTATTGTAAATAGCCCTGCTGTGAACATTCACGTACAAGGTTATCTGAATACTTATTTTTAATTCTTGGGTATATACTTAGAAGTGGAATTACTAGGTCTTATGGCAATCCTGTGTTTAACTTCTTGAGGAACCCTCAGCTTACTGTTAAGTCTCCCCAATAACATCTCTGCCCAGGCCTCTTCCCATCCATGGCTTGTACCATTTCAGTGATGGGAAGCTCATTACCTTCCGAGGCAGCCTGTTCCACTTTTGCCCATATCCAATTTCTCCCCATCTTTCAAGGCTCCTGTCAAAGCCTTTCTATTCCAGGAAGGCTTCTCTCATTAGCCCTCAGCCCACGGAAGCTGGGCCGTCTCCGGCTTTAACATAGGTGAGCAGCATGATCCCAGCCCATCTCCCAGGATAATCATGGGGACCCACGTGAAGCCGTGGCTGGGAAAGAGTCACGGAGTTTTGGGGCTCTAGTTCAGACCCATAGCTGCTGTTGTCTGATCCTCACAGCACCCTGGAGGAGTGAGTCGTGATTATTTTCCCATCTTGCAGATGAGGACACTGAGATACAAACATTAGAAAACAACTCTTCCTAAATCACCCAGTGAGTTGGTTAATGGCAGGACTGTGGTCAGAACCCTGGGCCTTACAGTGCCTGTGCTAACCCAGAATTTGGCACCTGGAGGCCTTCCTGGTACTAGAAAAACCTGCTTATTTGGGCTTGTGTGCTCAGAAAATCAGCCCCAGCCCCCTCGGTCTGGTCCTGATCAGTTCATGGCTCAGACTCCTGAGTGAGGCCGGAAGCTGTGCTGGATACCATGCAAAGAGGGACTGCAAAGATGGATGTGACCAGGGCCAAGAGTGACCAGCTTGGGCTCTGTCATGCTCCCAAGAGAGGCTGACATTCTATTTATCTTGCCGGAGGTTTCACAAACGACAGTTTGACAACCTTAATAATCAATGCATTGGGCCCTTAGCAGGTGCCAGGCTCTGTGCCAAATGCTTTCCAGGTCGTTCTTTCATTTACTTTGGTCCTTACAGCAGCCCCCTGAGAAAGCGCCCCTGCTTTTTCATTTCACAGATGAAGAATCTGGGCAGCGGAGAGAGGGGGAACCTTGATCAAGGTCACACAGCCATGCATGGCTGGGATTCAAACCCACTTCCACTGGGTCTAAACCCCAGGGGGTGTTACATTAAGAGGCCTCTCTGCATGCATGCTGTTGCTTCAGTCGTATCCGACTCTTTGTGACCCTGTGGACTGTAGCCCGCCAGGCTCCTCTGTCCTTGCGATTCTCCAGGCAAGAATACTGGAGTGGGCTGCCATGCCCTGCTCCAGGGGATCCTGCTGACCAAGGGATCAAACCCGCATCTCCTGTGGCTCTTGCATTGTAGGCAGACTCTTTACTGCTCAGCCACTGGGGAAGCCCAGAGGTCTCTCCACCTGGGGTTAAAACACAGGCTTTGGAGCCAAACAGCCTGACACAGGAGCTACAGCGTGGCCTGTGTTTAGCGCATTGCTGGAGGTGGGGCCAGAGCTCAGTGACGGCTCTTACTATCATCGCTATTATTGCTGCTCCTGTTGGGAGAATCACCAAAGGTGAGAGGCCTGGAGGGTCACAAGGAGAGGAACGGTGCCCCCAGAGGGTCCAAACCAGGCTTCTGCTCCTTCTTAGCTTTGGGCCTTAGGCAAGTGGCTTCTCTCTGGCCACAGTTTCTCCCTCTGTAAAATGGGGATAATCCCGATCTCTGCCTGATCTCTGCTGAGCTTTCTCATCAGACTGCGAGGAAATAAGAGAAGGCAGGTGTCAGAGAAATTGCTGGGTGGGTGGAGGGGGTCCTGGGTTCTGATTTCACCTCTGCCTCTGACATAGGCAGAACCAGGCTAAGTGTGCTAAGCAGTGACTAATGGGGTTGGTGGGAGGACAGGTGAGTTAGGGTTCACCACATCCTGGCATATTGGAAATGCTTAATGAATATTAGCTATTTTTGAATTATCACCATCCTCCGGGAATCCCCACGTTTCAGGACACCACAGAGGATGCTTGGAAAACTAAAGAAAGAATTTGGTCCCTTTGGGAGATTGGGCTCAGGGAGGGGGCCTGTCAGGAGCAGGCAGCGCAGGGGTGGGGGAGCTCTGGTTGGCTGCCAGGGGCATGGGTAGGGGTAGGGGTTGATGATGAGACTCAGGTCTCTTGAGGAAGCTGGAGGTGGAGTGGGGGACTGGGGCGATCTGGGTTCTGGCCCAATTCAGGGGCCACCAAATCTTAGACTTGGGTCAAGACTTAACACAGCAGATCTGACCACCCTCTGCCTTCAGCATCTATCACCACCATCCACCTCACTCCTCACATCTTTCCTGACATCATCCATCTTCCTCCAGCTCCAACAGCCCCTTTCCCCCTGACTTGGAGTCAGGCCAGATTGACCTTGAACTCCCCCTCTGCCACTACCTTGCTGCCTGACTTCAGGCAAGTACCTTAACCTCCCTGAGCCTTTGGCAAAGTTGGCTGCCAGAGGATGATGTGAGATGGAGCCTAGAAGGAACTCGGTCTCTAGCACTGTGCCTGACCGCACACCCTCCTGCACAAGCGTCGTTGTGTCAACGTTAACTAATAACTCATCACAACTCCACCTGCCATCACCCCACCTCCTCCTTGAAAGAGGCTAGCGGAGCTTTCTCACCAGACTGCGAGGAAATAAGAGAAGGCAGGTGTCAGAGAAAGGCTGGGTGGAGGTGCTGGGTTCTGGTTTCACCACTGCCTCTGACATACCCTGAGTCAGGCAACGTGCTAAGCAGAGGCTGAGCTGGTCTCCTTTAGGGCTCACAGCACCCCTGAAAGGTTCTGTTATCTGCCTAGAGGATCCAGGCTGAGAGGATCCAGGCTGAGAGAGGTTATGTCATTTGACCCAGATCGCCAGCTCCTGAGAGGCAGAAGCGGGGCTCAGCTCCAGTCTTGGTGACCCCAGAGCCTTTACTCAGATGCCTCCCCATTACCTGGGGCCCCAGGTAGCAGCAGACTCCTTAGCTGACTCCCCAGAGGAATTGATTCCGAGGTCTGGGATGGGGTGCAGGAGCCCTCACTGTCCAACCCTGCAGGTGGCTCTGAGACAGAGGATGTGGGGCCCTACACTCAGGAGGCGCCACCCTCTGCCCCATTGGTCCTGCCAGCCGGTCCCCCTATTGCTAAGCCCCGTCCTCACCTGGGAGCCTGGTGTCCTCTGAGGCCGCTGGGCTGGGCAGAGTGGGACCGGGTGCTGGGAGCCTCCTGCTCTCCGTCCAAAGCGGAAGTTCCATTCCCCAGAGATGAGAGGGGCCTTTCCCTGACGGCGCCCTCCCCGGGCCCAGCAGGCCAGCCTCCGCCCCTGCTCACCCCACTCTCACTCTTTCTGCTGTCCTCAGGCTGTTTCAGGTTCCACTTCTGCAATCGGGAGGGGTTTACTGTAAACATGATGGGTGGGTGGTCAGTTTGGTTTCGCCAGCTCAGCAGCTGTTGGGGGGAATAGGGTGTTCCAGGGAAATGCCCACAATGGTGGGGGGCAGCGCCTGCCAAGGCTCCTGACCTCATGAACTTCTGCAGGAACTGCGGTGTTCCTCCACGGAATGGAGATGTGGCCGGCCTGCTGCCTGAGGGCTGGGCTTGCAGTCAGAAACCCTGATTCAGATTCTGGCTCTGCCATGAGCAGCTAAACATGTTTAGCCAAGAGAACCCTTTTGTTGTTATTTAGTTGCTTCAGTCATGTCCGACTCTTTGCAACCCCATGGGCTGTGTAGCCTGCCAGGCTCCTCTGTTCATGAGATTCTCCAGGCAAGAATACTGGAGTGGGCTACCATTTCCTTCTCCAGGGGATCTTCCTGACCCAGGGATGGAACCCGCACCTCCTGCATTGCAGGAGGATTTTAGTGACTGTAATTATAAAGTTAGAATTCCAAGGAAAACAAGGGTTTTGTAGTTGTTTTTATTGCTAAGTCGTATCTGACTCTGTGACCCCGTGGACTGTAGCCCACCAGGCTCCTCTGTCTGTCCATGGGATTTTCCAGGCAAGACTCAAGGATCCAACCTACCTCTCCCGCATTGGCAGGCCGGTTCTTTGCCACCGAGCCACCAGGGGACCCTCGGGAGCCCTGATTTCCTCTGCTGCGCGATGAGACCATAATCGCACTTGCTTTCCAGATTGCAGAGGGCACTGTGGAGCTCAGATGGGATAGCGGAGGAGAAGGAGGAGGGTGAGCTGTAAAGTGCGGTGCGCGTGTTAATTGTTAGTATCAAACTGTGTCCCAGGCCTGCCTTTCCTGGGCTCACATCTTCTGCTTTGCTTCTCGTCTACAGCTCTGCTCTTTTTCTGTTCTCAGAAAGTAATCTAATAATGAAGAGTGGATTTGTAACGTGGTTATTATTTATTTATACCCCTCCCCCTTCTCCCAGTGGACCTGATCCTGTTGCTTGTTGATCCTGGCTTTATAGAATTCCAGGAGAGAGGGGCATGGGTGGGCATGGTCACCCCACCCATGCTGTCCATGTTATATATCAGGAAACTGCAGCCTGGGGGAGAAAGTTATCATTCAACAAATATTTATCAAGAGCCTCTACGTACACTGGAGATGGAACCACAAGCAAATCAGCCCTGGGTCTGGCCCCCCAAGGAATGTCTCTTCTACTGGGGGAGGCTGATATTAAACATCAGTTCAGTTCAGTCGCTCAGTCATATCTGACTCTTTGTGACCCCATGGACTGCAGCACGCCAGGCCTCCCTGTCCATTACCAACTCCTGGAGTTTACTCAAACTCATGTCCATTGAGTCAGTGATGCCATCCAACCATCTCATCCTCTGACGTCCCCTTCTCCTCCTGCCTTCAATCTTGCCCAGCTTTAGGATCTTTTCAAATGAGTCGGCTCTTTGCATCAGGTGGCCAAAGTATTGGAGTTTCAGCTTTAGCATCAGTCCTTCCAATGAATATTCAGGACTGATCTCCTTTAGGATGGACTGGTTGGATCTCCTTGCAGTCCAAGGAACTCTCTGACTCTTTGCAACTCCATGCACTATACAGTCCTTGGAATTCTCCAGGCCAGAATACTGGAGTGGGTAGCCTTTTCCTTCTCCAGGGGACCTTCCCAACCCAGGGATCAAACCCACATCTCCGGCATTGCAGGTGGATTCTTTGCCAGCTAAGCCACAAGAGAAGCCCAAGAATACTGGAGTAGGTAGCCTATTCTTTCTCCAGCAAATCTTCCCAGCCCAGGGATTGAACTGGGATCTCCTGAATTGCAGGTGGATTCTTTACCAACTGAGCTATCAGGGAAGCCCCGGTATTAAACATCAAGGGACACAGTGGTTTCATCGCTCCTGTGATGGATGTCACAAGTAGCTACTGGAGCCTGTGCCTCATCCTAGTGGCAGATGCACGACTCAGAGCCAGGCATCTCTGGTGCCGAGATATAAGTCCTCTCACTGAGACTGCATCCAAGGTAACATGAGGCCCCTCTCAGGGATGCTTGCCCAGAAAGTCCCAGGAGCTGCCATAGGTCAGGAGGGCTCTCTTGACATCAGTGCTTGGAGATGGAAAATCATTTCACTTGTGGATGCTGCTTGATGGAAATGAAGTATTTACTATAGTGGGTGAGAGACTCATGTGATAAAACCCTCTCTGGACCCAACCAAATATAGACTGTCCAGTAATTTGGTGGCTGGTGACAATGGGAAAAATGAACTTGAACTTAAGGTAGAGGCAGAAGGAGCTTAAGAACAGGAAGCAACACGGTTTGGGGCCAGGAGGGTTGGAATAGGCCCCCTGCAAGTTTGAATCCCAGGCCTACCTCTTTCTAGCTCTGTGGCCTCAGGCAGCTTCCCCACATATGAACCAGGGACCTGGTCCACCCACCTCCTGGAGTAGTCGTGGGGGGCCAGTGAGGTAGCCCTGCATGTCCAAGGCTTAGCTGAGCACCCAGCCCTTGGTAGGTGCCAATGCAAAGTTGAGAGTAGTATGATTTCTCTGAAGAGAAGACAAAAACCTTGGAGCCTGTATGTACAGGAGCCATGCCTGGATTAGGAGTCAGGAGCTAGGGAGACCCTTGGCCCCGAGTGAGAGTGAGCTGGTCTCGTGTATGTGTGCATGCTAAGTCGCTTCGACTGTGTCAGACTCTTTGTGACCCCGTGAACTGTAGCCCGCCAGGCTCCTCTGTCCTTGGGGATTCTCCAGGCAAGAATACTGGAGTGGGTTGCCATGCCCTCCTCCAGGGGATCTTCCCAACCCAGAGCTCGAACCCAGGTCTCCCGCATTGCAAACAGATTCTTTACTGTCTAAGCCACGGGAAGCCCAAGAATACTGGAGTCGGTTGCCATGCCCTCCTCCAGGGGATCTTTCTCATCGAGGGGTGGAACCTGCATCTCATGTCTCCTGCATCGGCAGGCAGATTCTTTACCACTAGTGCCACCTGGGAAACCCAGCTGGTCTTTGACTTTGGGACTTCCCTGATGGTGCCGTGGTTAAGAACCTGCCTTCTGATGCAGGGGAAGTGGGTTCAACCTCTGCTCTGGGAGCTAAGATCACATGTGCCACAGGAGAACTTAGCCCGTGCGCCAAAACTACTGAAGCCCACTACCCTAGAGCCCAAGCGAAGCCATTGCAATGAGAATCCCACTTAACTGCAACTAGAGAGTAACCCCGCTCGCTGCAACTAGAGAAAACCTGCGCACAGCAAAGAAGACGTAGCACAGCCAATAACTAAATAAATCTTTAAAAAAAAATCACTGACTTTTCTCCCTGGTAGAGAGGGATTGATCCTTACAAAGGGTGGAAAAGAAGCCTAAGGCCCCTCCACACCCCGTGGTCTTAAAAGAGGCCCCCTGCCCCCTGGAATGCCTCATTCCAGCTCCTCTCCCAACCTTGCCTCTGCCCTCGAAAGCCCTCACCAGCTCCCCCCAGCCCAGCAGACAAGCTGGCATTTTTTTCAAAGGCCGGTCCCTCCTGACAAAGAGAGAGCAACAAGGAAACAATTATGGAAAATAGAAATGGCACAGAAATGGTTGCTTCCAAAGTACAGGTCTCTGATCTGACACTGTGGCCTACATGAACAGTGTATTGATTTTTTAAACAAAAGAGAAACGAGAAGAAAGATGTATCACTTGAGGCACTGCCGGGTAGACCGCTAAGTGGTTGCTGGAAGTGAACTGTGAGTGGATTGGCCCCATGACCTCCGCCTTGTCCCTGCCAGAGGCTCTCAGACCCTGTGAACCAGCCTGGGTTCCTGGGCCCTGGCCTCTGTTATTAGTGTGTGTGTCTTCATCTCTCCTTCCTTCTCATCTGACACATTTCCCATGCCCTCCTATGCATGAGCCAGGCATGTATCAAACGGGCTTGCCCTCTAGGATGCTCATGGTCCAGTAGGGAGGCAGACTTGTAAGGAAATAAGTGCATAAAAGCCAACTGGTGGACAATATGCATTGACTTCACCTGGCAAACTGCCTGTCCACCCACATCTCCGTCCTCCCCAAACCTGTCTTTTGGTATGACCATATGTATTTGTGAAAAAAAAAAAAAAAAAGATTAAAATCGTCCTCCCCAAACCTGTCTTTTGGTATGACCATATGTATTTGTGAAAAAAAAAAAAGATTAAACTCAGAAAAAAAATCATGTTTATGGTTCCCAGGGGCAGAGAACTGGTGGAAGAAAATACAGGATAAAGGTTGTCAAAAGGTACAAGCTTCCAGTTATAAGATAAATGCAAAACATGTAGTGTATAACAAAACCCATACACCACAATAGCAAATATCAAACTGTGGTATGAACCAAGGAACTGAATAGACATTTATCCAAAAAATATATACAAATGACCAATAAGTTCATGACATGTTATTCAACATTATAAAAAATATAATGAACAAGGTGACCAAAATTAGCGCAGCTGTAGGATATTACAAAAATTGTTAAGGGAGTAAATCCTAAGAATATTCATCATCACAAGAAAAAAAATTTCTGGTAATCATTTCATAGTATATTTAAGTCATATCATCACACTGCACAGTTCAAACTTTGACATCCTAAAACAAGAGAAATATTTAAAAGGTAAAAATGCAAAGCATTTGAAGAGGACAGACCACTACTGTTTTACTTTTAAAATTATTTTATTAAATCTTAAATGCACAATAGCTTCTTAACTCTACACATGAAATACATGTCTTAAGAAGAATGATATTATGTCTTATTATCCCATGATTCTGGCTAACAGCTTTTCAAAACTTCGAGAAAAATCTTGAAAAAGGTTTCCTATGTCAACTGAAACTTGGAAATGGGATATTATCCAAGAAGGGATGATTCTACACTCTTCCAGAGACTGCTGGAAAGACAGAACATTTCAAAAGCTCAAAAACCATCGCAAAAGCATTTTTTAAAAAGTCTTTCCCCCGTAGGAAAATAGTGTTCCTACGTAACTGAGTCCACTCACAAAGTGGCTCTCGGTACTAGCTCTGGCGTCTTCTGCCGTGTCGCTGCATATTTAGGCGCGACTGAGTTAAGCGTTTCCTTTGCACTGTTGTTTTGATCATCTGAGGCTCTCCTCGCCCCTCTGGGCTCCTCTGCATGCAGTCAAGCCCACGGCCACTGAGAAGGCCCCCACCGTCTTGCCTCTCCATAACCCCCACGTCCTCCACCGCCTCCTGGGTCGTGGTCTCCTCCAGTATATGACCCGCCCATGTTTCTGCTGTCTCTCAACTTTCCACTCTTCAGTAAATCGTACTTAGAAGGTTTCTGCTTCTGATTGCCCAAATCACTGTCATTGCAACTTGCATAACTTCTTCCTCCGTAGTTGTCATAACGGGCTCTGAAGCACTCATCCTGGTAGCCGTCTGCAGACCCTCCACCACTGCATCCTCCTCGTCCTGCCCCATAGCCAGGCCTAACCCCCCAACTGCCACCTCCAGCTCTTCCTCCGTACCTGTGAGAGCCATCCCCAAACTGACACCCTCTTCCAGAACCCCAGGATCCTCCTCTGAAGTTCCTTCCTCGTCCTGCTCCCATATTTGCACCAACACCATGAAAATACCCCAAACCAACATTGCTTCCTCCTCGATTTCTCAAATGTTGGCCCTCTTGCATCTCTTGCCTAGACAAGGCCTTTCTTACTTCTGCACGATGACCGTTGATGGTATGATTTTTCTGCAGCACGATTTTATCGACGGGATCGTGGTCATCAAAAATAATAAATCCAAAGCCCCTTTTCTTGCCAGACTGTCCATCAGTAACTATCTCAATGGCGTTGATTTTTCCGTACTTCTCAAAGTAATCTCTAAGATGGTGTTCCTTCCTGTCTTCTGTAATTCCGCCAACGAACAGCTTCTTCACAGTGACGAGAGCCCCCAGCTTTCCATGGTCCTCTCTTGGGACAGCGTGTTTGGGCATAACCATTTTCCCATCAATGAAATGAGGTCTGGCTGCCATGGCGGCATCCAGCTCAGCCATGGATGAAAACGTGATGAAACCAAATCTTCTTGATTTTTGTCTGGCAGGGTCCCTTATTAACACACAGTCTGTAAGATATCCCCACTGCCGGTAATAGTTCCACAGACTTTCTTCTGTGGTCTCAGAGCTCAAGTCACTGACCAAGAGTTTACGGAATTGTTCGTTTTCTCTCTTACTCCTCTCCAAAGGAACAGATTGTGAAGCTTCCTTCATCACGGGCTTACTCGCTTCAGCCATATTTCTGATGCTGAGGAGGGTGAGAGAGATCTCAGGGGGCTAACAGGGACTGAACTGGGTCCCCATGCTATGATGAGAACGTGAACCTGACCTGTCCTGACCTTGGGATGAGAGCCTCCACTGCCTCAAGGAAAACACCCCTAGGAGCGCTTCCACGGAAACCCAACACTGCTGATGCTACCTCTGGGGTCACTGTGGCCCTTGAATCAACCTTGAGTAGCTTTCAGTTTTTCAGAATAGGTTGATTGGTGAAACAGGCTGATGCAGGTTCACCCAGTTCCAAGAGCTCCTCTGTGACCCACTCCTGAGATGTAGGACAGCCTGGGGCTTGCTGGAAATAGTAGTCTTCTCAAACTTCTATAACAGGTCTGAGTCCAGAGATCTGTAAATAAATCCGCAGGTAATTTTGTTGCACCCCCAGATTCGGAAACCTGGGCTCTAACAAGCCACAAGTCTGTGGTCCAAGTCGGTGGAGGGCGCTGTGGGACACGAAGGGAAGAATCAGAGAAGGCTTCATGGAGGAGGTGATCTTTGTGTTGATTCCTGACAGCTGAGTGTGTATTATCTAAGTGGACTGTGTGCGTGGGGCAGGAGCTCCACAGAATGAAGGAACATCATGGGTAAAGCCCTGGAGGTGAGAGACAGCAGCTTTCAGGAACAAAGAGCCAAAGTGGATGGAGGTGGGTGGAAAGCTGGGCTCTCGCCTCTGCTGTTCCGGCTCATCTCGAACCTCTGTGAGCTCCACAGGGTCTTGCAGAACCAAGCGGAGACCCCAGCCGGGCTGTGGGGGCTCTCCCTGGCCTGAGTGAGCCTCGGGCCTCACTGGACTCTGAGGCCCGAGCTGCAATCTGGGCAGGAAAGTTACACTTTTTGCCTATTTGAACCTGAGCTGTCAACCCCTTGTTGTGGTCGGCACAGTGAAAGTGCAGCAGTTTATGGCCAGCTTCCTGGTTCTCCAACAAGATGACCCAGCTGGGCCCACCAACAGGAATCTCACAGTGAAGCCCAGATGGCTTATAGGAAGCCATGGTCTTGGATGATCTCCTGAGGGCCCCCAGAGTCTCAGTTATTCGGGGGAAATTAGACTCCAAGAGTCAGATCCTCTCTCACCCTTCCATGCCCATCTAGAACATAATTATGAATGTTAAATGATTTAATAGGTGGGTTAGCATCATGCCTGGTGCATAGTAAGTGTTCAATAAATGTTAGCTATTACGATTTTCTTTACTCATTCACTTGCTCTGCTTTTAGTCATTCATTAACCCCCTATTCATTCATGCATTCACACCAATTCATTCATTAATTCAGCACAAATTCATTGCACATCTTGTCTGTGTCTGTGCTGGGCCCACCTGAGCCCCAAACCCCTCTTGTGAAGGGTGCTCCAGAAATTCGACAGGGATCAACATAGTTTGGGAATTCAAACACATTCCCATTCACCTGTGAGCATGGATATCTTTAAGACAGCAGTGCCTCTCACATGAACAAGTGACCGCAGACACCCCCTTGGGAACCCCTTGCGGCTTTTCAGCTACATTTGAGCAGCTCTTTCCCAAATGGCCGAACGGTGCCGAGCGTCTCAACCTTGGCACCAAGCTTTACTGATGCCTGAATCTGGAGGCCACAGATGGCTGTGACAGGTGCAAAGTGGAAGATGAAGGGAATCGCTTTTTAGGGAATTGGCAGTGAGGATTCAGAGTCGCTCATAGCTGTTGATTTAGTTATTTATTTATGTGCCTCCTGCCTCTTCCTGGACTTGGAAAACACTCACGGCAGTACCGGAGGAGGAGGGAGAGAACTCAGGGCAGGAGGGCAGGGTGGGCTTCCTGGAGGAGGCAGCGTCCGTCTTTGGCAAGAGCGGCCTGAGCATGGATGCAGCACAACGGCTTCTCGCGGGGAAGCTGAGGGGAGATGGGGCGGCCCCCGGAGACCGGAGCAGACCTGCCCACCTAGTCAGGGAAGAGCAGGAAGCCGGAGAAGACGCTGTCAGAGCCCTCCGTGCCCACCATGCCGTTATAGTCGTTGACCGCCAGCCACACCTGCTGGCCCTCCTGCATCCGCAGCAGCACGCCGCCCGAGCTGACCTGCTTGCTGCTGGTCATGTGGTCGCAGAAGGTGGCCACCTTGAAGCCGCTGCGGAACAGCAGCACGCACAGGTTGGAGGTGTGCGACGTGTGGAAGACGAAGTAGTAGAGGCCCGGGACTTTGCAGGTGAACTTGCCAGTGTCCCTGTCGTAATGCCCCTGCGGGTTGGTGATGACCTCGTTGAACTTGACCAGGCTGTTGGCCGCCGGGAACTGGACAGTCTGCCGCGTGACCGAGAAAACGGACTGGTGCTTCTGCTTGTACCTGCCCTCCACACCCGGCTCCCCGGGGGGGCCCATGGCGCCGGGAGTCCCCGGAATCCCCGGGATCCCCATGGGGCCGTTTTTCCCAGGATAGCCAGGCGTGCCGGGGTCTCCCTTCTGGCCCTTGGGTCCTCGGGTCCCAGGGGTAGCTGGGATTCCTGGGGAGAGAGCAGGTGGGAAGGCAGTGATGGGGCAGGGGGTGGGAAGAGGGACCCGATGGGCCTCCAGGGGCCACCCACCAGGGTTGGTCCCTGGACTCTCCTTCCCCCAGATGGCGGCCTATCCACCTGGGAGCAGTGTGCAGGGAGCAGGAGGGGAGGGAGACCGTGGTTCAAATCCTGCCTCCCCTTGGTCTTGCCCTCTGACCTTGGCTGAGTCTTGGCCCTAACTCTCCACCTCGGTTCCCACATTTGTGATGGAGAGGGTAGGACCGGGCAGCTCAGGAGGTGTCAGAGCCAGGCTGGCTCTCAGAGAATGTGCCAGAGGCCACGACTGTTAGCCCATGGACACCACGTGGCCTCAGATACCTCCTCACCTAAAAGTCTACGTTCCTACTTTTTCTTGACAAAAAATCAGAAGATGGGTCAGAGGCAGATTTTCTGGAAAGCTCCTAAAACTTAAACTTTAGGCTCCATTAACTTGCACTGACCCCGTCAAGGTCCTTTGGGTAATTTTATAAGTTTTTCAATTTTTTGTGTTGAAATAATTACAAATTCACAGGAAGTTGCCAAAAAAAATTTAAAAAAAAAGGAAGTCTTGTGTATTCTTTACCTAGTTTTCCCCAATTTTGCAGAACTAAAGTATGGAATCAAAATCAAGAAATTGACCACAGCTCCTCTTTTACATGCACTGTGTGTGTGTGCAGTTCTAACACAATTTTGTAGTGTGTGGAGGTTTGTGTAACTCCCCCCCACACACACACATCAAGTATCCCTAATTTTGTACTATTTTTCTTAAAGAGGGTCCTCAATATTTTATAAGATTCAGAGCTCCACAAAACTGGTTTCTATGTCTGAGCTGGAACCACTCAGGCCAGCTTAGCACATGGGGTCCAGCAGATGGAGCCTTCCAGGCTGCCTGTCTCCAGTCCTTCCACCCCGTTTCAGCCTAATTCAGACCCTCTGACAGCTGGCCCAGCTCAATTTCCTTCAAGGTACGGATGCGGAAAGTGAGGCCAGAAACCTGCCCAAGGCCATGCCACCGGTAGGAGGTGGAGTCAGGACTCAGAAAGTCAAGTCTGTCTGCGTCCCAGTCCGAGTGTCTGACGCTTGTGGCCGCCCTGGTTATCGGAGCTTCCGTGAGCTTCTTCTCCCCTTGTCCAAACCATTCTCATCTTTCAGGGCCTGACTGCAGTCTTCTTCCAGGAAGCCCTCTCTGACCACCCCTGCTGGCCCTCATGGCTGTTTCCTCCTCTGACTGCCTTTACGGTGGTGGTCGGTGGAGACAGGCTAACAGAATTCTCTGCAACTGGTGAGCTGCGTAGATCCCAGGTTAGGAGGAGAGAATCAGAACCCAGTGGACCCAGGCCTCAGGCTGTGTGATCCCAGGCAGGTGACCTCCCCTCCCAGAGACTCTGTTCGCCCAGGTGAGATAAAGCCATGATGGAAGGGATCCCCCAGAGTGGCTAGCCGAGTGGGGTGGGAGCATGCGTGTGCCGGACACCTCATAGGTAGTGCTCAGTAATGTCAGAACTCGGGGGGTGGCCATCAGCGATGCTGGGCAAAGCTGTGCCTCTTCTTCAGGCAGTGGGGGCAGACACACCCGTGGGGAGGGGGCCCTGAGAGGCAGCGGACGGTCGTGGTGGAGGGTGTGGCCTCGGGAATCCAACAGGATCCCAGTGTGTGACTCTGGGCCAGTGGCTCAATCTCCCAGAACCTCAACTTCAACATTTGTACAAAGGGGGTAAATCACATCTTCAAAGGATTTTGGCCTCAGCTTTCTCATTTGTAAAATAGAGTTAGTTTTTTTCTGCCCCGAGAGATGAATCTACGGAGAGCACTTGGAACCTGTGTCTGGCACAAATTAGGAGCTCAACACTTGGTGACCATCAACCACTCTGGGCATTGAGATAGCCAGAGGCAGCTGTGAAGTTCAGGGTCCTGGAAAAATGGCAGATCTGGGGGCTTCCTTTGACTCAGCCTGAGTTGGAGGATTCCTTCTGGAATGTTGGTGTGATTCCACTCTCTTTCCAGGAGGGCAGGTGATGGTGGGAAATTCCTAAGGACATCCGTCTCCACTGGTCTTCCTCGCCCAATGCCTCTGCCACCCCTGACACCTCTGCTCAGCCCTGCCCCGGCCTCCTTCACACCCACTCTGGACACACTCCACCCCCCTCCAGATGTGTGCCCACCGCCAGACAAAGTGCCCCCAGACTCCAGCTCTCACCCAGCACCCAGCGCCCATTCATGTCCTCAGCCCTCTTCACTCATGCTGGGGCTTGCCTGCGAATCTCCAACAGATGATTCTGTGGCTGCGACCCTGACTCCTCACTCCCCACCCCTGCAACTACCCAGAGCCCCAGGGAGGCAGGGGAGCACACAGCCCTGATAGACAAGGATGACAAGGGCAGCAACGACCAGAGCCTGCACTTACAGATGACTTCCACGTGCTGCTTTCTGTTTAATCTTATTGATCATCACAGCACGCCTGTGCAACAAGTACTACCATCTCCCCATTGCACAGATGAGGAAACTGAGGCACTGGAGGCTTTTTAAGTTGGGCAAGTATACACAGTGCGTGGGGGAGCGGGGAAGCGGTGGGGCTGGGACTTGAACCCTGACCATCTGGGCTACAATCACTGGGGTCCACGTTAGAGGGCAAGTTGTGGAAGGGATGGAATAAAACAGTAGCAGAGTGTTTTAGAAGTTCGCCAAAGCTTTCGCCTGGGTTATCTCCTGTGACCCTCCCTGCCAGCTTCTCGGACAGGTGCTCTAGGTCTCTCCTTGGTATCATATGGGAAATCTGAGGGGCAAAGAGGTGAATTAGGGACACCTGAGTGCTGGGCTCTGAGGGGAGAAGGGCCCAGAACTGCCACAAGAGTTAAAGCTTGGCCGCAGGAGTGGGTGTGGCCAGAGACCACACTCCTCACCATCAAGCCACTGAACACCTTCCTCCGAGTTGGTCCCGGATGGACAGTCCCCCCAGGCCCCAGGTGGCCTCTCCCCGCCAGGCTGGCAGACTCACCTGGTTCGCCCTTGGGCCCTGGCAGCCCGTCATACCCATCCTTCCCGGGGGCCCCGGGCAGGCCCGGCATCCCAGGGATTCCATAGCAGTGTGTGCCTGTCTGGCCCCTGAGCGGCCGTGCCAGCAGGAGCAGCAGCAGGTTTAGTACCAGGAGGCGCCAGGCGCCGGACCCCATGTCCACCTGGGGAGGGAGCTGATGGGGAGAGAGCTGAGTTGGCCCCTGGCCCACCCTCCTCACCCTGGCCAACCTCCCTTCTCCGGCCCCTCGCCCCTGGGGGCCGCCTGATGGATGGGGAGTGGGGTCCCTGCTTCAAGCTCAAGACCCCGGCTCAGTAGAGACAGGGACCCTCCTTCTTGTCCCAAGTCAGGCTGCCTCTGAGGCCACGTGTCAGGAAGCGGCGGCGGGGAAAAGCTGCCACCTGCCCTCACCTGGACGGGTGGGAGGTGTCCGGTCTGGTCACGGAGAGGTCCTCGGACCGGCTTCCCCTCTCCAAGGCAGGCGTACGCCGTGTCCGAGTGGACCCAGCCAGGAGGACCCGGAGAGGACTGGGCGGCCCCCTCCCGCCTCCCCCCAAAACCACATCCCCTTTCCCATAATTTTTCCTGACTCAGTACTTTATTCTGGGTGCTGAGCTGGGCTG
Source organism: Odocoileus virginianus (assembly GCF_023699985.2). Lineage (NCBI taxonomy): Eukaryota > Metazoa > Chordata > Mammalia > Artiodactyla > Cervidae > Odocoileus > Odocoileus virginianus. Next base: position 33,984,364 of record NC_069703.1, on the reverse strand, counting down.
GCCGCGGTGATACCCCTGTGTGCCCGCTGGGTCATGAGTGTCTGAAATGAGGAAATGGCCACTTCCTTGGATCTGGTGAAAGATGTGTGTGTGTCAGTGTGTATGAACCTCAGCTGCCTGGGCAGACTTCTAGAGTTGAGTTCAGCCTAGCGAATACCCATCCCTGTTTGTTGCCATTTACTGTGCCTGAGACAGCTATTTCACAAGATCCACAGGAGGAAGTTATAACCCTCCTCTTTGCAGATGAGGAAACTGAGGTTGAGGAAAGTGAAACCCTTGTCCAAAGCTGCACAAGTGAGTGGTTTCTTGGGTCCAAAGCCTTGCTCTGACCGCTTCATAGCTGCGCCCAGAGACAAGTCTTGTATGCATTTGTCAAATGGCAGGTGTTATTTTAGAAATGTCCATACTGTGCGTGCTAAGCTGCTTCAGTTGTGTCTGACTCTGCAACCCTATGACTGTAGCCCACCAAGCTCCCCTGTCCATGAGGGGTCTCCAGGCAGGAATATTGGAGTGGGTTGCCCCGCCCTCCCGACCCAGGGATTGAACCCACGTCCCTTATGTTTCTTGCATTGGCAGGTAGGTTCTTTACCACGAGTGCCATCTGGGAAGCCCAACCTTCCATATGCCCCCCCATTTGTTCTACTTGGGGGTGCACTCAGTGAGGGCAAGCTTTGAGAGCAGGCAGCCTGCTGTGGTGGACAGACTCCTCTGGGGTCTCCTTTCAGCGCTGCCGCTCCCTTGCCTGGAGGCCTTCAGCAAAGCCCTGGTGTCCCTAGGCCTCAGCCTTCCCATCTGTATATTGGGGGTGGGGTGGGGGAGGGAAGACCGGACTTTTGGTGTTGGCATTTCTTCCTCTGCTGGGGCTCCGGGTGAACCTACCTTCCCTGCCAGCTCCACCTTCCTCACCTCCATCCCCAGCACCCCACATCTGCTCTCAGAGCCCATTAAGGCTGGCGAGGGGTTGCCAGTCAGGGCCAGGCTGGCAGAGCTGAGAGAGGTCCATTCTCCCCTTCTCCTCATGAGAAGTTTCAGGAAAGAAGGAGGTAACGGGCAGTGGAGTGTTCCAGCCCTGACTCTGCGCCTGCCATTCATGTAAGTGAGTGGTTTGACCTCCCCAAGCATCGATTTCTGCTCTGAAAGTGGGGTTTCAGGAGCCTCCATGCAGGGCAGGGCTAATGCCCATGCCGTGCCCAGCCCCGTGCGAGTCACACGCTGAGTTCGGAAGGCTGCCCCTGCCTCGGTCAGGGCCCGTCTCCCCAGCTGGCCCTCCGCCCCGTGGCTCTGGGCTGCAGAGTGTGGAGCAAGAGCGAGAATGTGAGTGCACTTGGCCCTGGAATTCTCAGGTGGGTGCAGGGCTGGGGAGGGCAGAGAGGACAGCCGTGGCATCAGGAGGGCGTGGGGGACCCGCCGGAGGGCACCCAGGCCCCCCGCCCGTCTTCGGCCGGCACCTGCTTTGCGCCTGGTCTGGCTTGTCCAGCAGGTGGCAGCCTCTGCCCGCGCGCGGCTCTCCCTGGCCCCTCCCGGCTGGCCAGCTGGACGCTGCTGGGTCCCCTCCTCTCCGAGGGGCCGTGATCTGCCTCGGCAAAGAGGGGTGGGTGTGGATGGAATTTAGGATACAAAGCAGCGGCGTGCCCCCGCCCCCGCACCCATCATTTCTACAGCCGGGTCTCTAGCTTCTTATGGAACCTCCACCCCGAGGGTGTCTGGGAGCCCCATTGTGATGAGAAGCCCTCCAGTCTGGAGTCAGGCAGAGTTCAAAGCCAGGACCTACCGCTTTCTGCCACTGGGCCTTGTGTAGACACCTCGGTTCTCTGAGCCTCGGGGTCCTCATTGTTTTGTTGGGATTAAACGCATTGATGGTTATGAAGTGTCCAGCTCACAGCAGGGCCTCACAGATCTGTTTCGCTTCCTGGTCCATGTGCATGTATGTGTGTGCCGGGCTGGCCGGGGGGGAAACCAGGGCAGAGTGGAGGCCAAAGCGGGGCTGGAGAGCCTCCGCAGCCCCACTCTCTTCTTCCTGATCCCACAAGACTGTCGATGGGGCCAGACAGACTCCCAGAGGGTCCCAATGTGTGGGGAAGGAGGGTGGGGGGGGGCTGTCGGTACGTGAGGACCCCAAGGTCAACGCTCGAGAGAACAAGGGCATTTCCAAGGTGCGTGCGCGTGGGAGGGTGAGGCGTGAGTGTGCACCTGTGTGTCAGGGCTACGTCTGGGACGTGTGTGTGAGAGAGCACTACTGATGGTTGTGGGGAATCGGAGGTGGGGCTGTGCAGGTATGACCGTGTGTATCCCTTAGTGTGTCTGTGCGTTTGAAGGCACAAGTAGTGTGTCCAGGGGTGTGCCCTGCGGGTCTCAGGGAGTGGGTCTGTGGGTGAGGAGTGAGTGAGTCTTGGTCCAGGAAGTGTGTGAGTGTGTGATATGTATTCTTGTGTGTGTGTGTTTACATGTGAGCATGAGCAGCACAAAGGTAAAGTTGGCTTCCTTTGGCAAAAAGCATGGGGCATGTCCAGGACTGGACTTCTGGTCTCCTTACCCTTCTCACACACAGAGGACATAGTGGAGCTTTTGCTTCTCAGCAGCACCCGGACAGGCAGAGTGGGACCCTGGGAATGGACCAGGAACATTCCAAATCCTCCAAGGCCCCAGTGCAAGCGGGATGCATGCCCACCCTCCACGCCTGCCAGGGTAGAAGTCCGGAGCTGGACTCGGGACACTTGGCAGGGAGGACCTCTGGATGCCCTTGGGTCAAGTGCTCCCTCTCTCTGAGCCCCTGCCTTTCTGGTTCAGCCTTGGAAGCGACATGTGCCATGTGTCAGGTGTGTGGCTGTGGAGGCTGGTGAGGGGAGCAGGTAAACACGCAGACTTGGGTATTAGCAGGACCTGGGATCAACCCCACCCCTTCCCCTTACATGCTGCTGCTGCTGCTAAGTCGCTTCAGTCGTGTCCGACTCTGTGCAGCCTCGCAGATGGCAGCCCACCAGGCTCCTCCATCCCTGGGATTCTCCAGGCAAGAATACTGGAGCGGGTTGCCATGCCCTTCTCTGCCTTACATGCTAACCTTGGGCTTTAAGTTCTCCTTAACACTCACTCAGTTTCATTATCTGTAAAATGGGGTCAGTCATAATACCCAACTCAAAGTTCACCTGTAAAGACTAAACAAAATACAATAAAGGCTAAACTGTATGCGTGTGGGCTTAGTCACTCAGTCGCATCCGACTCTTCCGACCCCATGGACTGTAGCCCGCCAGGCTCCTCTGTTCATGGGGATTCTCCAGGCAAGAATACTGGAACGGGTTGCCATGCCCTCCCCCAGGGGATCTTCCCAAACCAGGGATCAAAACCAGGTCTCCCACACTGCAGGCACCTTCTTTACAGTCTGTGCCATCTGAGAAGCCCCTTATTAATGCCCCAGGAACTCCCCTGCAATTTTCATATATCAAGTCATTTAATCCTCTGAACAACACATTGAGGTGGGTGCTGTCACTATTCCCACTTTACAGATCAGGAAACTGAGATTCACCAAAGCAACATAAATTGCACGTAATTGGATTTAGGCAAATGGTGGCCCAGGATTCGAGCCCAGGCTGATGAGGCTCCCAGGACCTGCTAAATACATGCTGTAAAAAGCTAAATATGGGCCTGCCTTGTAAGCACTTAAATAACTGTTGTCATTCTTCAGCGTCCCTCCCAATGCCCAAGGTAGTCAGTGCACTTCAGGCTCAGCAGATGTGGATTCAGATATTTATTCCAGGAAGAGTTCTAAGACATGATCTCCGTTCAGGCAGCTAAAGCAACAGAACACCCACTCGATAGGGCAGAGCAGAGATGGCCAGAGAGCTGGAGTGAGTGGCCCAGGGTCACACAGCTGGATGCAGTGGCCACGGTGGGGACCAGGGGCGGGGGTCTTCCCTGCTCAAGTGGATGGGAAGATGAGGAAGCCACTGAAGATGCTATCGGCCTCTGGGCCGTGGTAAATGCGGCCCTTACTGGCATCTTTTTCAATCCAGACCTGGTCTCCCTGCTGGAGATGCAGCACCGTGCTTCCAGACACCACCTGCAAGAATCCCTTACTGTTGAAGTCACAGAAGCCCAAGGGCTGGATCTGGCCCCTCCGAGAAGACCTGATGGACAGGCAGAGGTCCCACTTGGACACCACCTGGAAGGTGAAATAGTAGTAGCCTGGGACAGAGCAGTGGAACCTGCCCGTGTTGTTCTGGTACACATTCTCCTGGTTGGTGATGACCTCTCCGAAGATGACCACGTTGTCTCTCGTCAGAGGGTTCGGTCTCACGGCCGAGAAGGCTGGCCGCGGCTGGTCCTTGATGTTTCCGGGGTTCCCTTTGGTGCCCTTCAACCCCGGGAGGCCAGGGGACCCCATGGGACCAGCGGGTCCTGGGTAGCCCATTCTGCCTGGATTTCCAGGTGGTCCAGGGTCGCCCTGGTCTCCTTTAAGGCCACGGATGCCCGTCTGGATGGCAGGGGCCCCTGTGGGGAGAAAGGTTAGGTTGGGACTGAGAGTCTGGTATCCTCCAGACCTCAGGGAGGTGGCTGGGGCCCCAAATAGCTGTGGGATAAGAGGGTAGGGGAGTGTCTTGGCCTGATTGATTCTGACTGGTTCTGTGTGACCTTGGACAAGTGTCTCAACCTCTCTGAGCCCCAGCTTGTTTATCTGTACAATGAAGAGAAATTGAACAGACACTTGGGGAAGGATCAGGTTCTGGGAAAAGGCAGTCCACTGGCTTCACTGCACTCCTGCCCACAGCTGGGCACTCCACACTTCCCCCTGTCCCCCACCAGGCCATTGACCTCGACTTCTTCAGATGCAGGGGCTACCTGTAGGATGCCTGGGTACAGATCATTGCAAATGCCTGTGCAGATCTTTCTGGTGGTCTATGGACTGGGAGTCTCAGGATGATTACACAAGACCATCTTTTCTGGCTCTGGTCTTGCCCTCCTCCCTCTTCCTTCACCCTTGGCCTTTTTTCTCAAATATGAGAGTTTCTGAAGCTTGAAGGGGCAGGGAAGGGGGAAGCAGGGACAGGCTTGCAGGGAAGCTGGAAGCAAAAACGACAGATGTTATGGATTGATCCCTCTCCACATGCTAGGTGGGGTCTTTCTCCCTTTTACAGATGAGGCAACTGAGGCTCAGAGAGGGTGAGTAACTCACTCAAGGTCACACAGCAAGACAAGGGCTCTCAAATCTAAAGGCTAGGGCATTCGTCTTTCTGGTGATTGTACAAAGACCAAGGCTGGGCACAGCTTTAGGACCTTTCACAGGCCTTGCTTGAAGTGGCCCACTCCCCAGAGGAGGACGGCAAGGCCAAAGAAAGAGGATGTGGCGGTTACGGGGGATATAGAGAGGCCCCGGGGGGCCTTGAGAGAAGGCTGGGCCCTGGGACCGAGCACAGACTGCAGGGGCTTCACGTGGGGGCCCAGGTGGACCTCTGTTTCTCACTGCCACCCTGAGCCGCCACCTCCAGGAGGCCAGCCCAGGCCCAAGGATGAGGGGCTGCGGTCCCAAGGGAGGGCTTACCCGGCTCTCCTCGCTCCCCCTTGAGGCCTGGCCGTCCGGGTCGGCCAGATATCCCTGCATTTCCGTCAATCCCGTCTGGGGCTCGGCACACGTCCTGGGTCATGGAGGAGGCCAGGGAGATGGCCAGCACGCTGATCACCAGCCAGCCCCGGGGGGCTTCCATGGTCCCGCTGTGGAGACACGAGCAGGGCCTGGGCAGGCTGGACAGCACACACTTGTTCACACCCAGCTCACACACTTGAACCACGCCCCCCCCCCCCCCCATGATATCTGTATATGTCCCTGACCATTGCACACATACCCTACCCAGGGCCTTTGAAGTTCACTCTCCACCCAGCTCCAAGGACCCCCCTAGCATACACACAGATCCACAAACTCACACAGATTGACACACACAGCTGAACATACACATAGGGTTACACACTCAGACACATGAACACAGCTTCTAGCCCTCAGACACCTACACAACACAATAAGCAAACTTAAAAGTCCACCACACAACCCTGGACACTCCGACTGACACACTCCATCCCTCACTTACCTGGACACACACAGTCATACACTCCCTACAGATGATCGGTTCCTTTGAATAAATATTTATTGAGTGCCCGCTCCCTGTTTAATTAACACTCTCTCACCCAGATGGCAGAGTTGCACATCCACACTGGAATTCACAAACAGCTGACACACACATCTGCTCCCTCCTCCCCACACGTGGAACCTCTTAGCACCCACTGGAGGACAGACAGCTGACTGTCACCTCCTGGGTCCCTCTGTGGGACCCCTCTGTTGGGCTCTGACACCCCAGCCTTTTCCCAGCCAGGATCCAGGAATTCTGGTTAGAGCTGATGGCTCTGTGGCTACCTCCCAGCCTCCCCCCAAGACTCTGGAGTCAAGGTCCCCCCATTTACTTGTTCTGGGTCCTGGACCAGTGCCCCCCAGCCCTGTCCTGGCACAGAACCAGGTAGCAGCACTCTCCCTCCCTCCCTGCCCGGTCCAGTCTCCTGGGCCACCTCCCCTGGCTCGCTAAACGTCACAGCCCCCTTCCCCATCCAGCGGTGGCCTCACCTGCGTCCAGTCTTCAGCGCACTGGATACTCTGGTCCTTCACGCGGGGACCCCTGTGGGACACCCAGCAGGGCGGTGCTGGCCCGGGGCCAAGTTTCACATCCCTTCCCACTTCTCCTTCTCCTTCCCTGGATCCGCCCCAGAGGCCAGAGGCCAGCAAGGGACATTTTGAGCAGACCTCAGCAAGACTGCAACACGGGACATTCTAGCCCAACCACACTGGCGCAAGCGCAGGGACAGCAAGGTGGGAGGCTGCTGGGATGGGAGCAGGGGAGGGGGTCCTGGGCGGGGCAGTGAGACTCCTGAGACACAGAGCAGCAGGGTAGAAGGAACCTTCTCTCAAATCAGTGACTTGTAAGACTTTTTCATGATCGCGGAAGCAGCACGTATTCATTGCCAAAAGCTTGGTAATACAGAAAAGCGTGAAAAGACAAGAACTGTGACGCAGTCGTGAGAGGCTTGGTCACCAGCTTTCTAGGCTGCCACTTCCTCGCCGCATGTCCTTGGGACTGTGCTTGACTTCCTGGGGCCTCAGTCTGTTTTTGGTTGTTGTTCATAAGTTGGAAACCACAGATTCTACTTTATTGAAAAGTCTAAAGTTTTAGAGACATAATACACATACAAAACTGGACACTTAATAATCAGCTTTTATCAACATTTAAAAATAAAAAATGAAAATCAGCAATAAATGCCCACCTAGAGAACTGCTGTCAGCATTTGGAGGGGTCGCCCAGCCTTGCTCATGGTCACTGACGGGGGGCTCACAACCTGTCAACCCAGCTCCCTTTGTTGTTGCCAGCCTGAGAACGCTTTTCTTTAGACTGGGTGATTCTGTCTCCCCCAGATCGGAGGCCAGTGTGTTCAGGCCTGGCTGACCATGTCTTTCTGCTTCTCCCCATGGCCATGTTTTGTCCTTGCTGCCGTTGCTTTGTCTCATTTTCCAGAGGGAGGAGGAGAGGAAGAGGAGAAGAGGGAGGGTTGTTGCACCTGGGCAGGTGAAGGCAGTCTAGGACCAGGGTTTTCAAGACTCGGAGACTCCCTTTTTCTTGCGATCTTGTGTGACAGGCGATGTGCATACAAGTACAGGTGGGGACGCTCTGGCTTAAGGGTGGGGGCCCAGAGCTCGTACTGCCGGCCCCTTTCCTACTCGTCAGGGTCCAGGGGCTCAAAGGAGCTAGCACCTCTCCATGAGCTTGGGCAAGCCACATCACTTCTCTGGACCTTGAGTTTCTTTACCTGTAAATGGGGATGATAACAGTCCCTTTGGTGGGCTGCCAAGGGATTATACGAATATATAAGGAAGTTTAGGTTTCCTAGGTGGCACTAGTGGTAAAGAACCTGCCTACCAACGTAGGAGACATAAAAGATGAGGGTTCAATCCCTGGGTTGGGAAGATCTCCTGGAGGAGAGCATGGCAACCCACTCCAGTATTCTTGCCTGAAGAATCGCATGGACAGTGGAGCCTGGCAGGCTGCAGTCCATAGGATCAGAATGAGCTGGACATGACCAAAGTGACTTAGCATGCATGCATGCCCACATAAGGAAGTTCATACTGTCAAATACCACATTAAAATAAATCATCATTATAAATAATATCTGTGTGACCTTGGGCCAGTTACCTAACCTCTCTGAACCTCACTTTCTCAAGATGAGGGAGAAGATGAGGGAGGAAGCAGGGAGGGTGGTCTGTAACATCCCTTCCAGCATTGTCTTCTTTGCATTGTGTCAATATTGCTTGCCTGCAAGAGGAGTTAGAAATACTGTGTCAGAGCCAGAATGGTCAGCCTGACTGCTCCCATTTTACAGATGAAGAAACTGAGGATCAGAAACAGAAAGACTTTCCCAAGATCATATAGAAAATGACAGAGTTGGCATGAGGATAAAACAAATACTATGAAAGGCTTCTCAGAGTATACTTTTCAAAATATTAAATGCACAATTCATATAGAAATATACAGTGAGGGGCTCCCCTGGCAGTCCAGGGTCTGAGACTCGTGCTACCAGTGCAGGGGGCCTGGGTTCAGTCGTGGTCAGGGAACTAGATCCCACCTGCCACAACTAAGATCAAAGATCCCAAGTGCTGCAACTAAGACCCAATGCAGTCAAATAAATAAATAAATACTTTAAAAAAGAAAAACATAGGGAGCATGTGTTAGTTTTCTTTTGCAGTTTATAAATGAAGGAACAAAGCTTGTTCAATGAAGGATATGAGAAAAAAAATTATATATACCTCTTTAGGGTGAGAGAGATTCAGTGAAAAAAACAATAACAAAAAAACCCCCAAGAATTCTGGAATATTCATAGGTTGCTAAGGTAGTTACAAAACTGGTTAGTGCTGTTTAGGACAATAAGATCATCATGTTGGGGTTATCTACTCTACTGGAAAGAAATCATTTGCATCTCTACCAGACAAAAATAATTGGCAACTTATCAGTTTTCTACCAGCTAACAGCTATCTTTACAGAGCCTGGGCCCCAATCAATAGTAAATAATAAGTCAAGCAAAGTGACATTCCCCTGGAGTGTCAGGTGACCCTTAGGAGGGCTTGTTAGACACGACTCTAATTTGACTTTGAAAGGACACCAGTTATCTATTTGCCTTATTTCCTACTGTTGGATGATTTCACTTATCAGGCTGTTGCAAGAGTATAAACACTTCCCAAGAAATAAAAGACATCGATAATAATGAACGTATCATTAGTGTGAAAAGGAATGGGTCAGCAGTAGGCTATGAATGTCACAGCTGGGACACCTTCATTCAGAAGAGGAGGGTGTCTTTTTCATTTTCTCCAGAGCTCAAGGTCCTGGAGGGGAAGCGAGAGTGAAGGAATGAGAGGAAACCCCTTGTCATGCTTGTGAGGTCGGGATCCAGGAGCCCCATCCCAGAGAGCAGTCAAGGGTCTGGGGGTCATCAGAGAAATAATTTCTAAATTAGTCAGATTCTTTCTGGTGGAGTCGTCACCTCCCACTCAAAGTTTGCATTCCAAAATCAGCATAAGAAGCAATAATTGTCGGTGGTCAATTTTACCCTTGGAAAAAAATTCTTAGGAAAGCACCATGTTGAAGACCATATTACTGTTTCGGGATAGTTCTATGCAGCCACTTTTAGCTTTGACATTAGAACAGATTTCTAGTCCTTCAACGGAGTATCAGTTGGCTAATGTATACGCCCTTTAAAAAAAATTAAATATTTAAAGACTGGAGCTGTACTCAGTGGTGAGGTGTTTAGACCACAAGAGGCTCTGGATCTGAGGCAGACAGCGGTGGAGGTTGGGGGAGCGGTCGGGTGGCGGTGGTTAGGGGTGGGAGGTTGGAGATGGGGGGTCGGGGCCCACAGGTACATGCTACAGAATAGGCTCCTTGAGGGTCTGAAGCAAAAAGGATGGAGCAACCCTTGCCGTATTTTAATGGGTAGTTATCTTTAGTTCTTTCTCTCTGATTTTATTAGGCAAAATGCAGATAGTCAAATGTGTATATAATATAACTCTAAAGTTCTTGTATTGCACTTAAAAACACGGAGGTATTATTTACACACAGTAAAATGCACAAATCTTAAGTGCGCCCATTCAATGGCTTTTTGTGTAAATGAAGACACCCTTTACCACACCCAGATCAAAACACAGAACATTTCCATCACCCCAGCGACTTGCCTTGTGCCTCTTGTATTACCGTCAGCCCTCAGTGTCCACATCCACCGATCCCACCAACCACAGATCAAAAATATTTGAAAAGGAATTCCAGCGAGTTCCCCCAAAAGCAAAACCTGAATTTGCCACATGCAGGCAACTATTTACTACCATTTGCATTGTATTTACAATTATTTACATAGTATTTACATTGTATTAGGTATTATAAGTAATCCAGAAAGGATTAAAATACAGGAGGATGTGTGTAGGATATATGCAAATGCTACACCATTTTATAGAAGAGACTTGAGCATCCTTGGATTTGGGTCTCCAAGGGGACACAGGGATGTTCTGGAACCAATCCCCTGCAGATACCAAGGGACGACTGTATTCCCTTCTACCCGCAAAGAGACCAGCGCTTCGAGCTCTCTCACCATGGGTCACTTCTACCTGTTCTTAAACTTCACGTAAATAGAATCCCTCAGTGTCTTTTGCGTCTGGCTTCTTTCATTTCACATGCCTGTGAGATTCAGCCTTGCTTTTGCTTCATGCCGGTTCGGTTTTATCGCTGAGTAGTACTCCGTGGTATGCGTGCAGCGCATTTCATGTAGCCCTGCTCCTTTTCATGGAAATTTTTGGTTATGATGAAAAAAACCTAAGAACATTCTCATACAATCCTGCTCCCTCTGCTATCCTGTGAACGGGTCTGTTCAAATCCCCACGGTACTGTCTGAACACCAAGAAGGGGACACGGCATTGACACGGACACCCCTTCACTCTCATCTGCTACCTTGCACCTCCCTCTCCATCAAAAACACAGACCTCCAGACTCACTACCCAATCCACTTTTTCTCCTTCTCCTGGCCGGCTCTTTATTATGGAGATTGTCTTAATCTTGTCTTTCTCGAGAAATCCTTCCCCTCCTCTGGGGGCCTTCAGAATCTCTCCTTCCATTCTCCTTCCCCCCCCGCCCCCCCCCCCCCCCCATAAGATCAGGGTTTCTCTTCTCCGTGCGGGGAGTGTTTGGGAATTGGGGAGGGAACTGTCAGAAACTGCCACACGTCTTCAGCGCCTGCACTTTATTCTTTGCCTCTCTCAGCAGATAAAAGAGCTTCAGGGGATCGTTTTATGAAAAACGGAGGGGATCGCAAAACGACAAATAATTTGTTGTGGCGATGGAGGCAGCATGGATCCAAATTCAGCATCTCCCCCCTTTCTGCTGTGTGTGCTCTTGCGGGGAGAACACCCGTGTTTGGGGATGACATTGACCCCTCAGACTGGGACGAGGCTTGTGATCAGTGTTGTTTGAATCCGGTGCATGGCAGGCACTTGGCAAAATTCTCACATGCTATTCAGGGCTGCCCATGCAAGGAGACCAGTCGAGAAGTTTGGTGGGGCGGGGCGGGGGGAGTAAAAAGAAGACCAAACACAGCAAAATAATTTTGTAGGGAAAAGTAAGAAAAATACGGGGAAAAAAAAAAACGAACAAAAAAGCAAACAAGCTCCCCCAACGGCGGGTTGCATCTGGAGACCAGCATCCTGGCGGCCCAGGAGGGAGAAGCCAAGCCTGCCGGGAGCCAGGTGGAGCTGCTCTTGGAGATGTTCCCAAGATGGAGATTGCAGATCAGGCTGGAAAGGCGCTAATGGAAGCCACCAGGCATGCAGGCAGGTGAGATGTAAAAAGATTAGGAGGATTAAGAGCGAGTTTGGAAAACAGATAGTGCCGGCTGTGGGAGCCAGCCAGGAGGACACACCTCTGCCTGGTGGAGGCAGGGTCTGCGTCCTGAGGGATGTCTGGATCCCACATCCAGGGAATGTGGTACCCAGAAGGCCTGATTCATGCGAGCTTCCAAGAAGTTCACAGGGATGCAAGGAGAGAGGCCGGGCAAAGCCTCCACCCCACCCCACCTTTAGATCCTCACCCCTGCTCACCAAGTGGAAACATCTCCCTGTTTTCCTATCACTGGGCCTGCAGCTCCACCTTTACTCATTCTTTCCCTGGGGATAAAGGATGTTCTGTTAAACAATGAAATTAAAGGTGTGTCTTAGTGCAAGGTGTTAATGAGCTCTAATTAGTGAGCCCTGATGCTAGACTTAATACTAGTGTTTTATACACTAATTTCATCATTGCAACCCTAAGAAGGTAATACTATGATAAGATCCTTTTACAGATGAAGCTCAGAGAGGGTAAGCAACTTGTCCAAGGTCACACAGCCAGAAGGTGGTAATTTCCACTGCATCAGGTAGCTTTCGGAAGATGTTCACTGGAATCCTGCAGGTCTAAAACAGGAACTCTGGAAGGGAGAGAGGAATGGTGGAGATGAAAATGTTGGGTATGGGGACTCTGAACGCAAGACTTGCCAACTTCGCAAATTTACCTCCCCTGTGCCAAATATTTTACATATATCTTCTTACTTAACTTACACAGTATCCTTACAGGGTAGTGTATTGGCTCATTTTTCAAGATGAAGAAACTAAGTCTCAGAGAGGTAAAGTGACTCATGGGTCTAGGGTTGCCAGATATTGTTGTTCAGTAGCTCAGTTGTGTCTGACTCTTTATGACCCCACGGACTGCAGCACACCAGGCTTCCCTGTCCTTCACTATCTCCTGCAGTTTGCTCAAACTCATGTCCATTGAGTCAATGATGCCATCCAACCATCTCATCCTCTATCACCCCCTTCTCCTCTTGCCCTCAATTATTCCCCACATCAGGGTCTTTTCCAAGGAGTCAGCTCTTCGAATCAGGTGGCCAAAGTATTGCCAGATTTAACAAATAAAAATACAGGATGGCCTGTTCAACTTGAATTTCAGATAAACAACACTATGCATAGGATATACTTATACTAATATATATATATATATTTTATCCTGTATTTTACCTGGCAGCCTACAGTGGTCACACAGCCTGTGAGTGGCTGCTCCCTCTCCTCTCCCTGGCTCACGAGGAAGCCTGTCTTGGCAGGAAGGGGTGGGCTGAAGATGTGCACCTCTCTGCCTCCCAGGGCAAAGGGGAAGAGGTGCCTTCGTCTCCTTCTAGTGTCTCCAAGATCTCCATTCCCATGGGCAAGCCAAGAACCCCAGACAGGTTCCCTCGCTCTGACCCCTCCACATCATCACCATGTCTCTTCCCGCCTTAGATTTTCATCAGGAGAGGCCACTACGGGCTGGAGGCAGGGGACTCCCAGTTCTGTGAGTGTCCATGGATAGATCACCGCTCTGGGCCTCCATTTCCCTATTTGTAAAAAAAAAAAAAAAAAAAAGAGGGAGGAGTTGAACCAAAATAGTAGTTTCCTGGGTCAGAGTCCCATTGGGGAGCTGGTTAAGGATACCATTAATCAAGTTGCACTCCTATGTCCTGAACAGAATTTCGCGGGTGGGGCCCAGAGATTCCATGGTTTTCATAGGTGCCTTGCTTGCTTGAGGCAGGCAGTCCAGCACCTTTCTGGAGCTCTGACAGCAACTGGGAGTCTGTCCAATCTTGACACGTGGGCTGCGCCTGCCTTCTGCTTCTGACGTGTGGGGATCAGGTGTTGAAGGGTCTCTAGACACCTTGATCAGAGTAGGAGAAAGGAGGAAAGTCCAGGCTTGTTGGGTTGGGCCAGGGTGAGAGGGAGGCTGCTGGAGGGAAGATCACTAAATCTCCCCTGAGCTGAGATCATTTCCAACCTGGGAATTTCAGGAGTATTTCTTACCTCTGAGTAGAGATGGATGCTCTTCATGGCCCCTGCCTGGTTCAGGTGACTGCCCACCAGGGCACCAGTGAACTGATGGGCAGACAGAGGCTCAGAGAGGGCAATCAATTTCCCATGTCACCCAGCCTGGCTTCCTTGGTGTCTGCTGGTACAGAATCCGCCTGCAATGCGGGAGACCTAGGTTCGATCCCTGGCTTGGGAAGGGTCCCTGGAGAAGGGAAAGGCTACCCACTCCAGTATTCTGGCCTAGAGAACTGCATGGACTTTATAGTGTGTGGGGTCTCAAAGAGTCAGGACACGATTGAGCTACTTTCACTTTCCTGGCAGAGCTGCTTCAGTGTCTGGTCTCTTGGGGTGGGATTCTGTCCCCCGGTCTCACCTTAAGGCAGTCCTGGAAGGTCTCTGGGGTAGACAATGTCCTGGTCCTGTGGTCCAGGCGCTGCTTTCTTCATGGCGATGTTCTGAGCCTCTGTCTCCATCCCACCAGCCTCTCACAGCAGCTCACAACCGTCCCCCACGCCCCTACCTCAGGTCCAATCGCCCTTCCCCTTTCCCTGAAAAGGGGGTTAAGCCCAGGGGCAGAGCCGGGATCTGGGCGCAGGTCTGCTGTGAGGGGCTCCTCCTCATTTTTGCCCCCGCAGGGTGGCTTCAGAATCTGGGCAAATGACAGCTGCTTTAGCCGGTTCCCTCCCCCTCTTTCCAGCCCTCTGCTGATTACAAATAAACACCCGGTCTACGCGGGAGAGTAATTAACTCTCCAACATGGGGAGAAAGTAATCAGCCTGGAGTTTGCTGCAGGTGGGAAAAGAGCAGGCTTTTCGTAAGGAGTATGCAAATACATCGGTAGTTTGCAAACCAGCCCTCGGGCTCCAGGGAAATGCTGTCGGAGCCGGGGGTGCCCAGCTGCTAAGCAGGGACAGGCTCTGGGTGATGGGCAACGCTGGCCCCAGCTGCAGGGGGAGTTGGCCCCTCAAGTTTACGGGGATCGGAGGGGTCAACGTAGGAGTGGGGGCCTTGCCTTTGGGGCTCCCCTGCACACCGGCAGTTCTTGTGTCTGGAGCTCTGCGGGGAGGCAGCAGGAGAAAGAGGCTCAGGGAGGACTGTCTTTGAATCACACCACTGGTCCTTGCTCACGTGACCCCGGGCAAGTCACTCCCACCTTCCTGAACCTCAGTTTTCTCACTGAAAGATGGGGATACAAAGACACAATTTTCAGGCTCGTATGGAGCGCTGGACAGACATAAAGCCTCTACCCTGGCCTGGCACTTGGGTGTTCAGCAAGTGGGAACTCTTATCAGAGAGCATCGCAATCCATGTGGGCCACATGCTCCCGAGTCAAGGCCACGACCCCTCGAGGGGCTCATGGGTGTCTGGTTTAGCTTTCAGGGGTGCGGTCAGCCTTGTGACATGTAACTTGAAAGGCTTCAAGAATGGCCCTTCCCTTCTGGTTCCAGGTATGTTTGGTTGGCCAAAAAGTTCATTTGGGTTTTTCAAAACTATCTTAAGAACTTTTTGGCCAGCATAATATTCCTCCTGCCTTGCTAAAAATTCTGGGCCCGGTCTAGGGTAAGGAGAGTGATTGCCCCATGGGAGAAAATTTGAGGCATTCACTCAGGGCCGTGTGACTGCAGAACTGATCCTGAGGATGAGCACCTCCTTAAACACGCCCCGGGTACTTTACCTAACTCGTCCTCATCCAGGCTTTGATGAGACCCCGCCTTTGTCAAGTCCTCTCTCAGAATTAAGCCTCATTCTTTAAAGAGATTCTGAAGGGGAGCAGGGAGGGAGCAAGAGGAAGTTTTCTGAGTGATGGAAATGTTCTATGTCTACACTGGGGTGTCAGGGGCACAGGTGTACGTGTTTGTCAAAACTCACCAAATAGCACATCTAAATTATATGTATTTCACTGTATATAATTTTTATTTCCATAAACACAATTTTAAAGTAAATAAAATGAAGATATCTTCTGGGAGATCTCTCTCTCACATTAATACACGATTATGATGACGCTCAAGGCAGTCATTCAGCTTCTGCTTGTATGCCTCCTGTGACGGGGGGCTCACCATCCGCGCAGCCAGCACATCACTTGTTCGGCAGGAGAACTTGGATCTGAGCTCAGATCTTACTCCAGACTCCAAGGCCTCGAGCTCGGCTCTACTGACTGCCCCAGGATTGTGTGTGCTTGGGAATCATCAGGAGGGTTATATGAGGTGTGATATGTGAAATGTTTGTCACATATCACGGAGATATTAAGAGCTTCTGTACATGTGGAACTGCACTTCCCCAGGATTGCCGGGAGAAATACCAATAACCTCAGATATGCAGATGACACCACCCTTATGGCAGAAAGTGAAGAAGAACTAAAGAGCCCCTTGATGAAAGTGAAAGAGGAGAGTGAAAAAGTTGTCTTAAAGCTCAGCATTCAGAAAACTAAGATCATGGCATCTGTTCCCATCACTTCATGGCAAATAGGTGGATAAACAGTGGAAACAGTGGCAGACTTTATTTTGGGGGGCTCCAAAATCACTGCAGATGGTGACTGCAGCCATGAAATTAAAAGATGCTTGCTCCTTGGAAGAAAAGTTATGACAAACCTACACAGCTTATTAAAAAACAGAGACGTTACTTTGCCAACAAAGTCCGTCTAGTCAAAGCTATGGTTTTTCCAGTATCATGTATGGATGTGAGAGTTGGACTGTGAAGGAAGCTGAGCGCTGAAAAATTGATGCTTTTGAACTGTGGTGCTGGAGAAGACTCTTGAGAGTCCCTTGGACTGCAAGGAGATCCAACCAGTCCATCCTAAAGGAGATCAGTCCTGAATATTCATTGGAAAGACTGATGTTGAGGCTGAAACTCTAATACTTTGGTCACCTGATGCGAAGAGCTGACTCATTTGAAAAGACCCTGCTGCTGGGAAAGATTGAGGGCAGGAGGAAAAGGGATGAGATGATTGGATGGTATCACCGACTCAATGGACATGAGTTTGAGTAAACTCTGGGAGTTGGCAATGGACAGGGAGTCCTGGCATGCTGCAGCCCATGGGGTCGCAAAGAGTCGGACATGACTGAGTGACTGAACTGAAGTGACCTCATCCTAGCAGTTGGGTGGGATCTGGGACCAGGTTGGTGCAAGGACATGTGAGTGGAAGGGACATTGCTGGCACAAGCCCTCTGACACGCTCTTGTCCCGCTGCTGCTGTTGTGGAGTCGTCATGTTGCGATGCTTGGAGCCACAGAGTCCAAGTGGCCTGGTCACTGGGTGTCTGCATGGGGGACACCTGTCCTGGAGAATCATCTGGACCACAACAGGCTTTGCAGGAGCAATGGGTAAACCTTGATGCTGTCGAGAAGCTGAAGTGTGGGTTGTTCCCATAGCATGCCTTCCTTGTCCTGACCCATACAGCCCAGGGTGGGCCTGCCACAGAATGATATGATGTTAAATTGTTGCTAGCCTCGTAGTCTGAACCACCTTCTTCTCTTCCTTTTCAGGCTGTCGTTGTCACTGACAGCACCCTCAAAGAACCCTTCAGGCCACACCATTTCCGCTTATCCCCGCTGAGCTGTCCAGGGTCCTGTCCTCTGTCTGAACTCTCCAGCACTGCTCAGGCTTTCATCAGTTCTGTGCAGTCTAGGCTGGGGCTGCGGGGTTTCTAAAATGAGAAATAGCCAGATTCACCTTTGGAGACTGTAAATTCTGTTGTGGGGAGGCAGATGTAGGAATAACTCCCAAAGAAGGAAGTTTATCAGGTGCCAGAGAGTATAGAACCCAGAGGTGGGAGCTCCTAATGGGTAAAACAAGTCCTACCATGCAGGAATCTTGGGACACTGCCTGGGAGGAGGAGGAGGAGGAGGAGGGGAGAGGAAGGGAGAGGAATGGGAGGGGGAGGGAGAGAAATGGGAGGGGGAGGGCCGGGGAAGGCGGCTGGCCTCAGCATCTCCCTCTGGGTACTCTGGGCTCTCATCACAGATCCTGTCTGAGTCCCAGTTCCTCCACTTCCATCTGCTGTATAAAGTGCATCAGGCATCTTCCCTCCTCAAGCCTTGGTTTTCTCACCTGTAAAATGGGGACAATAAAAACACACCTTTACAGGGTTGTTGCGAGAACTCAACAAGTCAATATGTGTAAAAGGCTTACTCAGCGCCTGGCATGCAGTACTTGCTCAGTGAAGAGCTGTTATCATGACCGCGTTTGGCCCTTGCAACAACCCTGCAAGAGGACAGAAATAACTAGCATTGTCTGTCTCACAAACGAGAAAAAGGAGGCTCAGAAAGGGCACATGGCTGGCCTAAAGACACACAGCTAAGAAGCGCCTAAGCGTGGTCTGGCTGCTGTGCCTGCCTTTCACCAGAGCCTGTTTGGGGTTAGAATCTGTGTCCTCACTGCTTCCTCTGCCCTGACCACTTTTCCCAACTCTTTCCGCTTTTGAAACTCCACTCTTCTTTTTTTTTTAATTAATTAATTTTTTTAATTGAAGGAGAATTGTTTTATAGAATTTTGTTTTCTGTCAAACCTCAACATGAATCAGTCATAGGTATACATATATCCCCTCCCTTCTGGACCTCCCTCCCATCTCCCCCACATCCCACCCCTCTAGGCTGACACGGAGCCCCGTTTGAGTTTCCTGAGACATGCAGCAAATTCCCCTTGGCTATCTCTTTTACATATGGTAATTTAAGTTTCCATGTTACTCTTCCCACACATCTCACCCTCTCCTCCCCTTTCCCCATGTCCATAAGTCTATTCTCTATGTCTGTTTCTCCATCGCTGCCCTTAAACAAATGCTTCAGTACCATTTTTGTAGATTTCATATATATGTGTTAGAATACGATTTTTGTCTTTCTCTTTCTGACCTACTTCACTCTGTATGATAGGTTCTAGGTTCATCCACCTCATTAGAACTGACTCAAATGTGTTCTCCACTCTTCTTTTCTAAATTATGGCAAAACAAACATACCAAAAAATTTTTTTTAACCATTTTGACCATTGTAAAGTGTGTGATTCAGTGACATTAAACACATTTGCATTGCTCTGCAGATGTTGCCAGCATCTGTCTCCAGAACTCTGAAACACAGCAACTCTCTGCCCCCCTCCCTCCAGCCCTGGGCAACCGTACTCTATTTTCTGTCTCTGTGAATCTGACAACGTTAGATACCTCATGTAAATGGCATCATACAGTATTTATTCTTTCGTGACTGGCTTATTTCACTTAGCACGAAACATCCTCCAAATTCCTCCGTGTTTTAACATGTGTCAGAATTTCCCTCCTTGATAAATCTGAACATTATTTCATTGTATGTATAATGCACATTTTATTTATCTATGCATCTGTTGGTGGAACTTGGGTCACTTCTATCTTCGGACTATTTAGTGTGATAAACTCTGTCATGAACATAGGTGTACAAACACATTTTAGTCTCCCTGTTTTCACGAGACCCTACCACTGCCACCACCTTGGGAGCCTCTCCAAGATCTCTGCCAGGGTCCCCAGTTCCCAGTGATCCAGGAGCCAGACCCTCACTCATCTCATGACCCACGGACCATTCTGCTACCCATTCGGCTCCGTGCCTTCACTGCCATGGTTCCCCTCCACCTGGCAGCCCTTCTGCACCATCTCCTTAGCACAGATCTGCATGTTCCCCAAGGCTCACCTTGAATGCTTCCCACTCCAGAAAAACTGCCTCTACCCTCCAGTGTTTTCTTCTGACCAACCCTCCATCTTTCTCTTGCTTAAGTCTCTGGTTATTTTTAAAAATATGGGCATGAGTTTGAGGAAGCTCTGGGAGTTGGTGATGGACAGGGAAGCCTGGTGCGCTGCAGTCCATGGGGTTGTAGAGTTGGACACAACTGAGCAACTGAACTGAACTGATTTTTTAAAATTTTATTTATATATTTATTTATTGTTGTTGTTTAGTCACTAATTTGTGTCTGACTCTTTGCAACCCCATGCACTGCAACATATCAGTCTCCTCTGTCTTCCGCTATCTCCTGGACTTTGCTCAAATTCATGCCCGTTGAGTCAGTGATGCCATCCAACCATCTCATCCTCTGTCAGCCCCTTCTCCTCCTGCCCTCAATCTTTCCCAGCATCAGGGTCTTCTCCAGTAAGTTGGCTCTTCACATCAGGTGGCCAAAGTATTGGAGCTTCAGCTTCAGCATCAGTCCTTTCAGTGAATATTCAGGGTTGATTTCCTTTAGGATTGACTTGTTTGATCTCCTTGAAGTCCAACGGACTCTCAAGAGCCTTCTCTAAGCACTGTGATTTGAAAGCATTGATTCTTCGACGCTCAGCCTTCTTTACGGTGCAATTCTCACGTCCATACCTTGTTTATTTATTATTTATTTATGGCTGCATTGGGTGTTTGTTGCTGCGCTCAGCCTTTTTCTCGTTGCAGTGAGTGGGGCTACTCCCTAGCTGCGGTGCACGGGCTTCTCATCACGTTGGCTTCTCTTGTTGCAGAGCATGGTGTCTCTGGCAGTTGTCCCCAAACTTCTCAGGACCAGTTTCACGGGAGACAACTGCTCGTCTTCTGCTGTGCAGCCCAGCTCCTAACAGACCATGGGCCGGGCTGGGGACACCTGCTCTAGGGCAAGTGGGCTTCAGCAGTTGTGATCCACGGGCTTAGTTGCCCCACGGCATGTGGGATCTTCCTGGACCAGGGATCGAACCTGTGTCACAGTCGGATTCTTACCCACTGGACCACTAGGGAAGTCTGTCTCTGATTACTTCACACCTTACATTGCTTGTCTGTGCCTGCCTGATCTCACCGACCTCTTTCCTTCCAGAATAGGGGATTGCCTTTAGCATGTGGTTGAGATAATCTCCCCTTGAAGGGAAGCAAAACTGGCAAAAAGGAGAGTCCTCTTCCCACCAACCTCCCCCACCCCCCAAGAATGTGTCCAGATAGAGTGACCAAACACTCCGGCTCATGCACTCGTGGGCTGAATTAGACAGATTAGAGGTAACGTGGCTTCCTGCATCTGTCTCACTCTGACTTTTCACGCTCGCAAAGCAGGGGCCCTGCTCACCTGCCAGGCCGCCTCTGCCACCTGAGGGGCCGGGCCGTGTGACTTCGTGGAGATTTTGCTGCTTGCCTCGGATGCTCCTGCCCCTCACTGAGCTTCTGGGTTCCTGAAAGCCCTCTGCCTGCTTTCATTCGTTCTGCTGCCTGATTTCACTCAGAACCCAAACCTCGAGGGGGTTGGTTCTGGCTCCCCCCCACCCCCAGGCTGGGTTTCTCAGGGCCCAGGTGTGTGCTGGGTCTTCTGTAGCAACGAGGTGGTCATGGCTTCCTAGGGCTTTCAGCCCCTGCGGAGGGCTAACTGGGGGTGCCTCTCCAGAGCACCCCTCTTGGCTTCTCAGCAGGCAGGGGTGGCCAGGTTATTTTTGTGATAAAAGTGTAATAAATTGAAAGGCACGGTTTTCACTCTGTGGGTAATTAGCTGCCGCCACTGTGCCCCCTCCTAATTGTCTCTCTCACTCCAGACGGGCGTAGATCAATAGGAAGCAGCCGCTGCATGGTGAAAGTCACAATTAATTAATTGTCGGGCGTGTGTGTGTCTCCATCTCTGTCACATCAAAGGCTCGGGGGTGGCAGCTGCCCACATTTTCGGCCCTGCTGGGCCAGCCCAGCCCAGAGGCCCAGATGCATGTGACTACACGCCACCGGCATGCTTCCTGCCTCTCCCCTGGGCAGCGAGGCTCCTGGACGAGGGGTCCCCTGAGACCTCTGGCTCAAGGGCCTTCTCTGACAGCTAGCATTTTCTTGGTACCCCATCCCACATGCAGGCTCCCCTAGATCTTTGCCCAGGTACCTGTCCCCTGGTCCCCTGCCTCGCGCTCCAATTCATTCTTCTCCCTGTGGTCTAAACCCTTGGCTTTTGGAGCTCTGCAATGAGCTAGAGGGGTGGGATGAGGGGTAGGGGAGAGCGATTCAGGAGAGAGGGGATGCATGTATACACACGGCTGATTCACTTTGTTGTTCGGCAGAAACTAACACAGCATTGTAAAGCAATTATACTCCAGTTGAAAGAGAAAAAAAAACAAAGTAAATGAAAGATTAGAAAAAAAAAATCTGTAGCTTTTCTTGGTTAAAACTTTGGCTGTATCCAGAATAGTGGTTGATTGTCTCCAGTGGTGGGGGTAGGTATTGACTAGAAGAGAGGACATTCTGGGATGCTGGAAATGGCCTACGTTTTCATCTGGGTGGTAGTTTCATGGGCTATGGGCTTCCCTGGTGGCTGAGATGGTAAAGAATTGCCTGCAATTCAAGAGACCCAGGTTTGATCCCTGCGTCGGGATGGGAAGATCTCCTGGAGAAAGGAATGGCTCCCCACTCCAGTATTCTTGCCTGGAGAATTCCATGGACAGAGGAGCCTGGTGGGCTACAGTCCGTGGGGTTACGAACGACTAACGCTTTCATTGGTGTATACCTATATACTAAGCTATTTTGCTATACACTTCAGTTTGGTGCAAACCGTTAAACGCACAAGACTAATGCCTCTCCCCTATTCAGTATGAACAACTTTATGTGCCAGGCATTGAGCCAGGATGGTGAGGAACATGGCCCTGGGGTGATGAAACCACAGTCCCTGCTTAAACACACTTTCCTAACCTTCGCCATCAGCCTTGGAGAAAGACAGCGTGGTCCCCGTTTGAAGGTGGAGAAGCAGACACGTGAAGAGACCGGGGCTTGGAGGGGCAGGACCTGCGTGTGTTGAGGGGCTTGTGTGCACCCTGCACAACCACAGTGCCTCACACACCGCCGCCGCTCCACGACGGTGGAGCAATACGTCTCGTTTTACAGACAGCAAAACTGAGGCTCAGGCAGGCAGGGTCCCTTATCTGAGGTCACGCACCCTGGGGGTGCTGAGTTGGATCTGGAACCAGGGTTGTCTCCTTTTCAACCTCTCCCCGAAGGGCAGATATGGAGGAGGCAGGGAAGGACAAGGAGAAGTGCGGGGAGAGGCAGGTTAGGGGCCTGAGGGGGGATGAGCCCACGGGGGAGCACACCCAGCAAGGTGTGAGCGTGACAGAGGTGATGCTGAGGACAGTCTTGTGGATGCACCCACACACGTGCACACATGTCCACCGCTTCTGTTCCATTCCATCCTTTCTAGTAGGGCTCCCTGCTGCTTCTCTGGGGCCAGTGAGTCCAACCTGCCCTCCCCTGTAGAGGAGGAGAGGAACTGAGTGGTCTCACCTGCTCGGCACCCAGAGGGGGCTGGGTGGGGGGGCTGGGTTTTTCCTCCTCCGTCTCAGCTGGGCTCCCAGCCCCACCCCCACCCTCCCCAGCTCGGCAGCTGACCCTTGGCCCTGGGAGGGGTCAGGACCCCCCCCATCCTGGACCCCAGGGCCAGTGCTCCATGCTGTCCCCTACCCCTTCCCTCCTTCCCACGCGGGATGATCCTCCCCGACCCGGAGCCCGGCGGGTGGACAAATATTATAAGAACGTCGTCGCCGATGGGGCGAGGAGGTGCCTGTCCTTCTGTCGGCTGCTTCTCGGTAAGAACACAGCAGCGGGTCCAGCCTCCCCTGCCTGGCTGGGCGTCAGGGGAGGCCACCTCCGTGCTCCCACTGCCGGGGCCGCCTGTCACGGAGACTTTGAAGTGGCGCCTGATTTTCCAGTCTGTCTGAAGTCGCTGGCTGTTTATGCAGCAGCTGGTCCAGCAAGTCCCCCCGCCGGGCCTTTTTCCATGACGGTGCCAGCCACCAGGGACTCAGAGAGACAGCCACCGGGTCTCTGGGGTGGGGGTGGGGGAGCGGGAGGAAGCTGAGATGCCATCTCTGTCTTCAGGGTCTTTTCTAGACTGAGGTTTGCTTATTTTTTGTTTAAAAGGACAAAAAAAAAAAAAAAAAAGACTTTCCAAGAACCCTAATGTGCTATTCTCTTCAAAGAAAAAGGAATAAAGATTTTTAAAAACAAAAAAAAATTAAGGGCCAAAGGTAAAGCTTTTAAATGTCTTTGAACATTTTTACCGTGGTGGCAGACACACCGGGGAAGGTGCCGGGCCGGGAATCCTTTCATGGATGCTAATGTGCCGTGTGACCTTGGGCGAGTCACTTCTCTCTGCTTGTCAGATCCCCTGTGAAGGCTGGACCGATCCTGCCCCCGCCCCACTTTGGGGCCTTCTCACAGGCTGTGCTGTTTGCTTTCCCCGAACCTCACTGCCCCAGGCCCTCTTCCTTCTCAATATGAAACGTCTTCTCTAGCCCAGGAAATCAGAGAGCAAAGTGGAAGGGCCCTCCAGGGATTAGACAGGCAGCATGCTCCCTGTCAGACACGGGTGCAGAAAAATCTCCATTTGGGGGACTTCCCTCCATTTGGGACTTCCCCAAAAATCTCCATTGGGGGTGGCTCAGTGGCTAACATTCCTCACTCCCAACACAGGAGGCCTGGGATCAATCCCTGATGGGGGAACCAGATCCCATGTGCAGCAGCTAATCCTGGGCATGGCCAAACATAAATACATAGAAATAAATACTTTTTAAAATCTCCACTTTGAGGATGTCACAGCTGGGGATCAGAGAGGGTAAGTGACTTGCCCAGGGTCACACAGCGAGGGCGTCTGTAGTAGCAGGATTGAATCCGTGTGTTCTAGCTTCCCTGCCAGTGGTCATGGGGGACACTTTTTCTCCTGCCTCATTAAGCAGTAGGAGGAAGTTCCCAGAGAGCAGTGGGCATGTTCACGTGACTTACCTTTTACAACTGAGGCCCTTGAGAGTGGAGTTTAAGGGTGAGGAATCTGGGGTAGAACAGAATTTGGGGTCCTGCATTCACCGCCCCGTTTATGTGATCTTAGGCAGTTTCCCATCTCTGAGACTCAGTTTCCCTAACTGTAAAATGGGCCTACTCCACGGGTTTCCTTTGTGCTCAGCTATAAGGATTAGGTTAATGGGTGGTTCCTGGCACGCATGCGCCCTCCCCAAATCCGGCAGCTACTCCAGCAGGTCCTTAGCCTGGAGCCACATCTGTCTCCTCCGCCAAGCACTCAGAAGAGGAGGGCGCCCGGGCCCGTCTCCCAGGCCCAGCTGTCATGTCGGCTTTGCACGCCCACCCCTCCCTCCAGAGCCCCTTCCTGGGAGAGACAGGCAGCCCATGGCAGGCTGTGGAGGAAATGTCAACCTCATCTCACTGATAGGACTCTGCTGACACTGCTGAGACCCCCGGCGCACAGAGTGGGCAGGGAGCAGCCCAGGGCCCAGCCTCACTCCCCGGGGCTGCCCAGACTTTCTTGGTCTCCCCGTCACAGCCTGGCTTCCACCACTGGGAGACAGCCCTGAAGCTTAGCTGGCATTGGGGCACCCTCAGTCCAGGGGCCTTAAATGGAGCCTAAAGTGGTGGGTAGTCGGGTGGGCTCAACCTCAAGCAAGAGGTGCACAAGGCAGGTGCCCAGTAGGTACAGACTCAGGACTCGGAGACAGAATGAACCGGGTTGGAATCCTGACCCTGACTCCTCCGCTCACGAACTGAGTGAGCTGGTGCGTGCATAGTCGACTGCTCAGTCATGTCCGACTCTTTTGCAACCCTGGGGACTGTAGCGCGCCCGGCTCCTCTGTCCATAGTGTTCTCCAGGCAAGAATACTAGAGTGGGTAGCCATTCCCTTCTCCACGGGATCTTACCAACCAGGGATCAGACCTGGGACTCCTGCCTTGTAGGCGGATACTTTACCGCCTGAGCCACCAGGGACGCCCATATGACCCGGGTCAGGTCTCTAAACTCAGACTCTTGAACTGAGAATAGGAACAGGGTTAATGCCTTCTCCACAGGGCTGTTGGGGACACTGCAACAATCTTCCGGAGCCAGTACCTGACACATACAGTAGGAATCTCATAGGAGGAAGATGCTATGAATATTGTCAAGCTCTCACCCTCACAGTTGAGCATGCGATTCTTTCACCCATCCATTCATTCACTCACTATTCAGTTAGGCCTCCTTGGGCACTTGATATAATCTGCCAGCTCACTTCCAGGCACTGGGAAAGCATTGCTGAATACAGACAAGGTCTCTGCCCCCATGGAGTTGATATTCTAGTGGGAGAGGCCCAGAGGGGACAAAGAATGGGGCTGGGCAGCAGTAAGAAGCAAAGAAAAGGACACAGAAAACCTGTGCTCAAATCCTGGGTCAGCCGCTAACTTGCTGTGTGACTTTGGACAGACTGCTTCACCTCCCTGGGTTTCAGTTTCCACATTTGTGAAACGGGAGTAATAGCCCAGCCCGGGATCATCAAGGGGTGAGTTTCCAATGAGGCACTGGGGGAAGGGGCTCCTCCCCGCTGCTCAGCTTTCTTCCTGAGACTCAAGACTGGGCAGCTAGCAGAGGATGGGTGGGTACCACCTACAGCATTTCCACTCAACCACGATGCCCAGCCCAGCATATCCCAAAGCAGCAAACCTGGAAATGCCTGCCCCACCTGTTCAAGTCTGGCCCTACGGTGGGGGCAACAGCCCTGTGTGTCTCCTCCAGCCCTAGACCCTCCAAACTAGGACCCTGAGATCCTGTTGCTTCCAGTCACCCTCAGAGTGGGATCTGGGGATCTAGGCAGCCTCGTTGTTGGAGAAGACCGCCTTCATCCACTCATCCGTTATCTGTTTGTAAGCAATCAGCCAGTCAACAAACGCTCATTGGGCATTGATTGTGTGGCAACCCCACTTTAGGTCCAGGAGCTCAGGGGTGTGTCAACCTCTTTAGCAAACATTAAACATCCTCTGTTCTAGGCTCTGTGCCTGACCCTGGGGACAAAGTGATTCACTGATTTGTTCAAGGTTTAGAACGCATGCCATTTTCCCTGTGCTGAGTGTTAAGCAGATATCGAGGCCCTACTCTGTGCCAAGCACTATGACAGATGCAGGGAACAAAGACCCAGGGAATCCTTAGCAGCAGCGCTGAGCCAGGTACCACGCGAGTGAGCGGGAGAACGGCGCCCAGCATTTCGTATGCGGACCTGAAACCCAGAGTTTCTCCCTGTGGCTAATGAATCATCGGGCTTCACAAGAGGAGTGCGAACAGACCCCCTTGTCCATAAATTTGCTAATTGAGCTCCTCGAACTCAGACATTAACCTGCATTATCATAAATACTGCGGAGAACAGCCATTTGCAATTGATGCTCAGTGCTAACGGAGAAAATCGGTCGAGGAATAAAACTGAAATGGAATCATAAAACCTTATTTTCACCATTAATTTGAACCTAGTCTTCCCTAAATACCTTCGGCTAAATCTTTCTATAATGCTCCAGGGCTGGGAGAGGGGGTGTGGAAGCCAAAAGTAGGGAGCAGCTGTGCTGTGGAGGCTAGGGGTGGGGACCCTGGAGCTGAACTGCTGAGGGGGTGGGTGGCCCTGGGCTGGCTGGCCTGTCTGCTCTGCTTCACCGGGGGCCAGCCAGCCCTGGTCCACGGCAGACAGAGTGGGTTTTGGTGATGAGTGAACCTGTCTCCACACATGGAGAGAAGGAAGGGGGTGGGAAGAACAAGGTTGGCGGAAGGGCAGGCAGAGAGGAAGGCAAGAGTGACCCCTTGACAGGTGGATCGGGGGAAAGCACAGACGCTGAAACACAGATGGGCTGCTGGCCTGACCAATAAGACGGTTAAGGAACAGACAGACTAATAGGTGGAGGAGAGAGACGGGAGGCCAGGCTGACCTGGGAGGACGGACAGGTAGACCTGGTGGTGAAACAGAGAGGAGGCCCGATGGATGGACTGACAGACAGATGGACAGCCAACCTGGCCCACGAGAAGCCTGACAACCAACAGGCAGCCGGACAGCCTCGTAGGCAGGCAGACGGCACAGGGACCGTCCAAGAAGCAGATCAAGGGAGAGGCAGGGGGCCAGTGCGCCCGCTGAGAAGGCAGATGGACAGACGGACTGAAGGGCCGTGGGAAGCGGAGGCTGGGTTTGGGGCAGAGGCTGCTTTCTAACCCTCCCTGGATGCGCCGAGGGGGAAGGGACGGGGGAGGACTGGTGGATGCCTTCCTCTCACGTGTCAAACTCAAACCCCTTGCGTGAGGGAGTCTGGCGTGCAGGGTGCTCCCCTGGGCCCCAGGCTTCCCGGCCTCTTCCCCTCCTTCTCCTCCTCCCAGCCACGTGCAGCGTCTGGCACGCAAGGCAAGAGGCTCAGAGCTGCTGATGAGGTGTGCTCTGTGGTTGGGAGGTGGGGGCAGTGCCTGGACCCCTCCCTGGGTCACCAGGGCTCAGATCCAGCGGAGGGTCCTAGCCCTGGTCTGCCTCCCCTTTGCCTCACGTGTACCCTCTAACCCTCACCACCACTCTCTGTGGAAGGTTCTACCATTACCTCTGTTTAACAAAGCATCAAACTGGGCTCAGAGAGGGGAAGTGCCCAGGCCAAGGACCCAGCATGAGGTGGTGGGAGCCAGGCTGCCTGCAGGAAGCCCGGGTGGGCACTGTTCCTCCGCAGCCAGTGGGGCTGGCAGGTCCAGTTTCCTTGTGGCTGGGCAGTGTGTCTACCAACCCCTGGAGTTCACCATAGGAAACCTCCCAGCCCTTAGACAGAGGCCCCTTCCTTTTTCTGGTATCAGCTTTTCCAGTGACCAAGATGCCTTTGGCCTCCATCTGAGGGACTCCCACCTGCCTCTCAGCTGGATGCAGAGTTAGGTGGGCAAACCCCGAATAACCAGAGCCCTGGTCACTCTGACTGTTGCTAGTTTCTTGCTCCGTGGACAAGAGAGAGAAATTTGAGACAAGGTTGGGAGAAACTTGAGACTCCCCTAAGGAGTGCCCTGCTTTTCCATGAATGGAGCCTCAATCCCCACCCCCTTGATTTTTATCCATTTCTCTTTTGGGTCATCAAGTGCTCAGGACGAGAAACGCTTCCATTCATCAGTAAAATGATAGCAGCAGCAGCAGCAGTAGCTGCAGTTAACAGCCATCAATGGAGTGTTCAGTGAGAGAAGATGAACTATGTTCTGAGCACAGTGGGTCTGCGAGGCAGGACTTTTCCCCATGTTACTGGAGGGAAAGCCAAACCTAGGTGGCTTCTCTGCAGTCTCATAGTAAGGGGCAGAGCCAGGATCTAGATTCTGCTCAAATCCAAAGCCTGGGTTAGTTCTGCTGCCCCAGGCAGGCTTGGAGATGCAGCCGGAGCTTGGTGGGGCTTCTGAGAGCCATGACTGGACCACGGGGAGTACGGGGGGAGGGGAAGGGGGTGGCAGATGGTGGGGCAGGGCGGGTCAGAGAACCCACAGAGCTGGGAGGCAGGTGGCCTTGGTGACTTAGAGACAGCTTTCTCTACCACCCTGGGCTGCTGTAGGTGAGAATTACCATCCCATCCCTCATGAAAGAAACATCAGTGTTAATCGGATCAGGCCCCACACCCTGTGCTGGGCATCTCATCCATTTTTAATTTATTTCTTCCTTAAAACTTAACCCATGGGGAGGAGGTGGGGAGGTAGCTGGGAGAAGGCATTGGAGGGATGTGGGGGAGAGGATAATTCCACACCTTCTGGATGAGTTCAGGGAGGCTTTGTAGCACAGCAGTTTGGAATCACATACGTGGGGGTGATTTCAGCTCATTACTTGCTAGCCACGTGACCTTGAACAAGTCACATCCCCTCTCTGTGCCTCAGTTTCCTCCTCTGTAACATGAGGCTAATGATATCCATGCCCATAGGTCATGCCAGGCACATAATAACGTGAAAGAAAGGTGAAAGTGAAGTTTCTCAGTCGTGTCTGACTCTTTGCGACCCTGGGGACTGTAGCCCACCAAGGTCCTCCGTCCATGGGATTTTCCCAAGAGTACTGGAGTGGATTGCCATTTCCTTCTCCGATACTATGCACATAACAGGTGTTGAGTAAATTGCAGGCATTGTGCCAAAGGGCTGGTCTGAAAAAATGCAATGTTTTGTCATTCTCACTGTCTGGAAACTCCTTTCTTCCTGAAGCAAAATGATCCTTCACTGAAGGGACTCTGATCCTAATAAGGATTTCTTAAGTAGAGCTGAAATGTCTCTTTCTGAAACCTCAACCTTCTGACTGTGGGAGGAAATATCTCAAGCCCATTTCCCAGGACAGCCCCTCCGGGATCTGAAGACAGTGATAGGAAATGTTCCCCTCTCCTCACTGGGGTCTTGCTACAGTCTCTAGTTGCCATAGCTTCCAGAACCCACTTTAACATAGTATCCTCCCCTTGACACACCCGAGGGTTTGTTTTTCTCTCCAGCACAGACTAGCAAATATTACTGAACCAGGACAGAAGCTGCCTCAGCCTCACTTAGCCCACAAAAAACTGCATAAAAAGTATTCGGGGAAAAAAGAGAGGCAAGTCTCTGGATGTGCCAGGCCAGCATGGAGCACAGCAGGAGCCCAGCGCTTCCAACAATCCAGCCTCAGTTCCTCCCAAAGTCCAGAGGCGGCCTTGGAGGCAGGCGCCTGCAAACGCAACTTCAGCACCAAGGACAGGTCCACCGGGTTTGGCGGCGAGGTTGTCCAGCTTGACGGTTTGAGGCTCAGCGCCGTTCAGGCCAGGTGATGGCTCCAGACCTCAGACAACTGGCTCGAGGCTGGTAGTTATCTGGTTGCAGGGTGGAAGTGCTGAATAGCTGTTGAATGAATGCTTGACTGAGTGCCTTAGTTTCAGGCAGGCCAAATTATGGAGCATAAGTTCA
The DNA here is from genome assembly GCF_023699985.2 of Odocoileus virginianus. NCBI lineage: Eukaryota > Metazoa > Chordata > Mammalia > Artiodactyla > Cervidae > Odocoileus > Odocoileus virginianus. Next base: position 33,953,829 of record NC_069703.1, on the reverse strand, counting down.
TAAACTGGAGACCTTGAGGGGAAAGCAATTTGGACTGGAAGTTGGAGGCAAGAGTCTTAACTCGTCTGAACCTCAGTTTCCCTGGCTGTGGAAGGATGGGGAGAAGGATGGAGATATAGAAAGGGCCTGGTATGTAATCCTTTTGAGACTTGACCTTTCTTGAGGATAGAGCCAGGAGTGTCTGCCTGGCCTGTGAACAATGCTGGGAGGATCTCAGAGGACGAGGTAAATGCATGTGTTAAACTGGATTCCTGGGGCTCTGCTGTGCATCTGCAATTGGGCATTCGATGTCCTGGATATCTCTGTGAGCATCCTTACACTGAGGTCGAGTGGTTCCTATTCTGAGCATCTTGATGGACATGCAGTTCTGTCATCAGGGGGGAGACTAGGGGAGGGAGAGAATCAGAGGTGACCATCTGAGCTTGGCATGTGTGCACACACTCACACACACACACACAAATGCTCTTACCAACTCCTACATACTCTCATACTTTCACCCTCTACTCCATTCATATGCTCAGTCACACACTGATTCATGTCACAGTCATGGAAATGCTGGTATACCACACAGACACATACAATCACATATACAGTAGTATTGAAAGTAAAGTCGCTCAGTCATGTCTGACTCTTTGTGACCCCATGGACTGTAACCTACCGGGTTCCTTCTGTCCATGGGACTTTCCAGGCAGGAGTACTGGAGTGGGTTGCCATTTCCTTCTCCAGGGGATCTTCCCAACACAGGGATTGAACCCAGGCCTCCCACATTGCAGGCAGACGCTTTACCCTCTGAGCCACCAGGGAAGCCACATACAGTAGTATACCAGCTCCAATCACACACGTTTGTATGTTTCATGTATTTTGGTCACTGGGCTCTGCATACAAAGATATCCATTAGCTTCAGCCACCCTCACCTTCGTGGCATATACTTACTCATCAGAGTCATACTCCAGAGACTCATGCACAAACGATCCTAAATCAGCAGTCATACACACTCAAGAAGATAATGCCACACATACCCTTTTGCACAGTCATATGCTACTGCATGCACAAAAATATCTGTGCAATCTTAGAGTCACTGAAATACAAACCCATAGCAACGGGCACCCCGCACCCCGGTCCGTCCCATTCTTCATCCTCCTTGTCCAGTGAGCATGGTCTGCTTTCCCAGGTGTGATGGGCTAACTGACTGGGGGACTCCTGGTCTTAGGACAGGGTCCACATCCTTAACCACCCCCTCCAGCACACCTCACCAGGTGCCCCTCTCCCCAGGGGTCAGAATGACTTAGTTTGAATCCTGGTTCACCACTCACCAGCTCTGAGCAAAGTTTCCTGTGCTTTGATTTCTTTACTGGTATAAAGGGGATACTGACAGCAACCTTCTCATAAGGTTGTGAGGACTGGAAAGCATGCCTGGAAATGCTTGTCACTGTGTCTGGCACATGATAAAAGGGTGGTAAATAGTGACTCATTAGTATTAATAACAGTAAGCCACCTACATAGGTTCCCATTACATGCCACACAGACAGCTTTATCTCCACAGCCCCTTCCACACAAGTGGGTGGAGGTGGGGGTAGTTACTTTCAGCATCCAAAGATGATATCAGCTTTGGGAGGGAGGGGATGCCCCAGGCTCCTTTCCCCTCACTGCCCTGGCCCCCACCCTTGGGTCACCTTGGCTATGCCACACTTGAACTTTCTCCTGATGGTTCCCAGCCTCCTTTGCCTGGATCTGCATCACCTTGACCCCTACCAAGGCCTCCAGCCCACTTCTTCTTCCCTTGGGCTCCTGCTATCTCAAAGCCGGGAGGTGACTTTCTGGTTTATTTTATTTGATGCTGGGCCCCTCACTTTTGGTATTCTGAGAGAAGCTCTTGCACTAATCTCCCCACTCTAAATGCTCATCACATTTCTCTTAAAGCCACAGGAGCTCCCCCCACCCCATTCCCATCTTTTATTCATCACCTTCCACCAGCCCCAACACAGGAGACATGGAAATGCAAACCCTCCAAGGACTGTGAATTTCATGCCAGCAGCTGACCCTTCACCAGCCGCCTAGGGTGGGAGAGATGAAGGTTTCCTAAAGAGGTGTCTGGGTGCTGGGGATGGAGTTGGAGAGCTGGTGGTCCACCGGCCTGGGCCATCACCCCCTAGGCAAAATGAGAGATAGGGGAACAAGGGTGAGGGGGCTTCCCTGGGGGCTAGGATGCTATCCCACCCCTGCCTGCTTCCAAGGCCTCACCCACACTCACCAACTGCCTCAGCCTTGCACCATCCCAGAGACACCCAGTCACCCTCCTCCAGTCAGAGATACTGTTCCCGTGTCTTACCCTCATATCATCTCCTGATCCTCATGACAAACCTGTGTGGTGTGTTTTGTATTGACCCCATGTGATGGGCTCAAGGTCACGTGGAAGGGAGGATGAAGAAACTGACACTGAGACAGAGCAGATACCTAGGGCCCCAGGAAGAGTCATTTGCCTTTGCCTCTGTCATTCACTGAATTCTGACCCTGATCCAGCCTTGGACTGGGTACTGGGGTTGTCTGGCTACATAGGGACATTCCTGGCCTTAATCAGTGATGATTAATAAGCACTTTCATGGGAAGCCTAGGGATCTGTGGGCACTCAGAGAAGGGAGGCATCAGCCCTAAGTCAGGGGAGGGGGTACCAGAGTTTGAGAACTTCAGTATGTGGAGGAATTAGCCAGAGAGGAAGGGAGAGGAATATTCCTCTAGTGGCATACACACGGCACATCCATGGAAGAGGGCTGAGAGTGTTTATGGACCTGCAAGTGTCTTCTTGTGGCTGGAGGACCCTCTGTGGGTTTCAAGGGATGAGACAAGATACACGGGTGGGGCCAGATAAAGTTCTGCTTGATGCTTTGGGACATCTCTTCCCATGCCTCCTCCAATGTCCTGCAGCACCGTCTGTCTTCCTCTCCCCAGAAGCTCCCTCAGACGACTAGGAGGGTTTGGCCAGGGAGTCCAGAGGGTCATTCTTCTTGGAGCTTCTGTGCTTCTTCAGGGGAGTCCAAGTAGAATAAGACTTGCTCCAAAGAGAGGAGACACTAATGGTGAAAATTCAGGCATTGTGTCTGATTAAAGGGTAAGGTCCTCGTATGTTTGAGAATTCCCTTTTGCCCTCAAATGGCTCCTCTGGGTAATTAGTTTTCCTTCTGCAGGTGGTCCCTAGAACAGTGATGCCAAATACAGGAAGTAAGTAGAAGCGAGTCCGAAGCTGCTTCGGGAGCCTTCCTTTGACTCACCCCGTGAGAAGTTGAGTGGCCTAGGTTCAAACCAGGCTGTGCCTCTAATGCTGTGCAAACTTGGGTGAATCCTCTCTGCGTAAGGCTAAGTTTCTTTATTTAAGAAACATGAAGGAGTGTTGCTGGTCATCCATTAGCTAGCCTCTGAATTTCCACTGCAGGGGTGGGGGTTCCACCCCTGGTTGGGGAACTAAGATCCCACATACCACATGGCCAAAAAAAAAAAAAAAAAGAAAAGAAAGAAAGAAAGAAAGAAACATGGAGGGTGTGGAGAATGAACACACTGGTTCCCTCAAAGCTCTCTGATTTTATAATAAGAGCAAGGGAACTTATTCCAGTTTTCTACGATCCTATGATTTGGCTTCTCTATTTTCTTTAGCCTGTGAGCATCTTGAGGGCAAAAATTATCTTATTTATTCCAGAATTCACAGATTCAAGCAAGGGCCTGTCACAGAAGAAGTGCTCGGTAAATATACAATTATTCATTTATTCATTCAACAAACATCTGTTTACATAAAAACGAAGGCCATCAGTGTGTTGTGTGCTAGCATTAAAGCATTGAGTAAATTGATACTATACCTGCTTTTTTGGAGTATGTTGAGTGATAAGGACGGAAGATAAGTAAATAGACAATGTATAAGATAACTTCGACAGGTTTTAAGTACTATAAAAAGAATAACATTGTGTAACATAGAAAGTGACTCAGGAAAAGGCAGTCATTTTGGGGGCTGAATATTTTGAAGACATGGAAGAACATCCCCGGCAGGAGGAAGGGCTCATGCCAACACCTGGCATGTTCAAGAAATCAAAAGAAGGGTGTGAATGAGGGGGAGGTTGGGTGGAGGGAGGTTGGAGAGGCCAGCTGGAGCAGGCTCGCTTTAGGCCAGGCAAGGATCTTAGATGTCGTTACCAACTTGACAGAAAGCTTTTGGAGGGTTTGTAACCAGGGAAGCGGTTTGTGTTGTGAAGATCCCTCTGGTCAGAATCCCTCGTGCAGAATGGATTATGAGGGGCAAGAGAGGAAGAAGGGAAACCTGTGAAGAGGCTCCCACGGACGTCCAGAGGAGAGGGGGTATCGGTGGCTAAGACTTGGTGGCAAGTGGGGATAAATGGTCAGATTTAGGATACAGTTTGGAGAGAGAGCCGACAGGACCTACTGGTCTGTTGCAGTGCAACCAGCCCGCAGACACTGGGGTCTAGCACCCTGGACAGAGCACTCTACTTGTTCCCACAAGGGCTGATTCAGGTTTCTCCCAGATACTGAGATTCCTCAGAACACCCTCCGTTGTGGTTTTAAAACATTTTAATTTCTAATTAGAAAACATTCCAACATACAGGAAAATCAGAAAATAAAATAACATACAGGTATGTGCCCACCCAGGTTAAATGGGTGTTAACATTTTGTCATATTTGCTTCAAAGCCCTCTCTTTTTTAAAAAAGAAAATGGATGGAACATGATCAATACAGCTCAATACCTCTTTCCTCCTTGCCTTTCTTCCACAGAAGTGAGTAAGCTGAAGCTGGGGTTTACTGTCCTGGGCATGTACTGTCATCTTCTATTTATGCATGCAAAACCTTTAATTCTGTTGTTACATATATTTCAAAAGTTTATATAAATGGTATAATACTGTACACATTTCTTTCCCATTTATTTTTCCACTCCATATTTATGTTTTGGAGATTTATCCATATTGGGAACATGTTGATCTGGTTTGTTCATTTTAACTGTGATAGATGATTTCATTGTGTTTATAAAGCAGCTTATTTTCCTGTTCTCCTGCTGAGAGGCAGTTAGACTGCTCCTCATTTTTCTATCACATACTAAGATGTGATGAATATCCTTGACCACATATCCTTTTGCACATGAATGTGAGTTTCTCCTGGGCTTCCCAAGTGGCACTAATGGTAAAGAACCTGCCTGTCAACGGAGGAGACATAGATGCAGGTTCAACCCCTGGGTCGGGAAGATCCCCTGGAGGAGGGCATGGCAACCCACTCCAGTATTCTTGCCTAGAGGATCCCATGGACAGAGGAGCCTGGTAGGCTACAGTCCATAGAGTCACAAAGAGTCAGACATGACTGAAGTGACTTGGCATGCATGCATGCATGAGTTTCTCTAGGATGCATAGAAAACACTCTGGGTTCTTACCCAGATTCTATGACCTGCAGGTGCAACTCATCCCCCAGCTGCTGTGAGTGCTGGCTCCTAGGGACTCACAGCTGCTCATAGCTTCTAGGGAACTTCTGCATCCAGGAAGTTATGTTACCCCCCTGCACCCCACCCCCTACATTGGGCAGCCCACAGCCAATGACTGATGGATACAGACAATGACTGCCGGATAAGTCTTATCCATCAATGACTGATGGATAAGCCAATGACTGATGCAAAAGCCTGGCCTCTTTGCCTCAAGGCAGATTCACTCTGCAATGTTATTAATGCTTCAGAGCTCCCCATGGGGTCAGATTGAAGATAATCTCCAGCTGAGAACCTACCATTACTTAATATTTCCTCCTACGCTATCTGCCTGACCCCCTCTCTTCACCTGAGAGTCCTCCCTCTATAAACCACCTGCACAAGAATCTCAGACACTGCTTAGGGGACCTAACTTCAGACAGGCACACACCTAACCGAAGGCAGAGCCACTGCGTCTCAGATTTGCTCATCTTAAAACTGACTGTTTCCAAATTTTTCTCCAAAGTAGTTGTACCAATTTACATTCCCACCAGCAGTTTACAAACATTGCTGTCGCCCCCACCCACCACACTCATCGATACTAGTGTTATAGACTAATTTTGCCAATCAGATTGTGTAATATGCTATCTAATTTTTGTTTTAATTTGCATTTCCATGCTCACTAGTGATATTGAGAATCTTGTTACTACCTTTATTGGCATTCAAATTTCTTCCCCTGTTACTTGTCTGTTCACATCTTTTGTCCGTTTTCCTACTGCTGTGGAATGTTTTTGGTAAATTGATTCTTTGAAGCTTAAATTTTTTACTTTGGAAACTAATTCTCTCTTGGTTGGTTATCCAAGTTGCAAATATCTTCTGCCAGCTGTGGCTTTAACAAATTTGCTTATTTTTTGTCATGTAGAAGTTTTCAATTTTAATGAAATAAGATTTATCATTTCCCTTTGTCATTTGTGCTTGTGTCTTGTTTATTTTCTACTCTGAGATCTTAAAGTTATTTCCCTGTTTTGTTTGAAAAGCTTTGTACTCTGCTTTTACATCTGCTGAGAGGACTTTGATCAACCTGGAACTTATTTTGTGAGTGGTGTGAATGGGGATGTACTTTTATCTTTTTCCATGGGAGTATTTAATTGTCCTAATGTTTCAAACACTCAGATATATTTGGATCTCTTCTTAGTCATTATTCTGCCCTTCTTCTCTGTTTCTCTATTCCTGGGAACAAATCAAATGATTTTAATTATTTAAAGCTTTGTAGCAATTATTGAGATCTGGCAGGGTAAGTTTTCCTTCCTCTTCCTCTCTTTCTTCTTCAAAATTGTCTTAGCTATTCTGGGTTCTTTATTATTCCATATGCATTTTGGGATGACCTTGTCAAGCTGCAGACAAAACCTCATTTCAAATCTTATTGGGAATAAAATGTATAGATTAAATTGGAGGCTACTGGCCAACTTGATAATAGGGAATCTTCCCACCACGAGCACAGTTTGTTTCTCCCGTGGCTGTTATTCTTTCTCTCCTCTCCATTCCACCCGTGCACAGGGGGCTGCCTGGGAAATGAATCTCCAAACCCTTGTCATCCTCCGATGCCCAGCTGAACACTCCCTCCTCCAGGAAGTCCTTGATGATGGCCCTGGCCCTCCAGGCTCGATCCCCCCCCCTACCCCCTTTCTCCTTTGACCTGCTCTATCCCACTGTGTGTACCATTTGGTGGACATAGCCTCCTGGATCTGATCGAGGGAAGCATTTTTGGGCTCTCTGTACTTCCACCTGCTCTCAGCTTCTGAACAGAAGGGGCTGAATGTCCATCTTTGTATCCCCAGCAGCACCCAGTCCATGGTAGGTGCTCAGGAGGCTCTGATGCTTGGTCCTTAAAGAAGAGAGCTGTGTAGTAACACATTCTTCCTCACAGGAAACCGCTGGTTCCACGGGGCAAAGCCTGGAGTTTCAGAGGGATATACATCTGGCTTGAGATCCAACAGCTCTGGCTTACGTGAGGGTTCTGCCATATGGGACCCTGGCCTCTCTGAGAAGGATTCTTAGTGAGACTGTAGGAAACACACTACATGGGCTTCCTCTCTGGTCCTCCTTTCCCAAGTTGGAGAAGGGGCAGGAATGAAGACCCTTCCCTCAGCTGGTGGGGTAGCTGGAGATCATTTATTTGCTCATCAGCAAGACCCCAGGGCTATTTTCCCCAAATGTCTGAGCCACGGACTCAAATGGACACAGCTGGGCTCTGCTCTGTTTCTGACGCCACCATCCTGTCTCCTGCCACTGTCTCCTCTCTCTGGGAGCAGAGGTGTGTCCTGCGCCCCTGATAGAACCATGAAGCTGCCTGCATCCTGCCTTTCCTTCCCTGCCCCATAGCACCCAGGTCTCTCAATGGACTCCTTGTTCCCAGGGAAGCTGTTTCCATGAGAAGACCTTTCCTCACACATTCCTCCTCCAGGGGAGTCCCCAAGAGAATGCGAGGTCAGGGCAATGCCCAGCTACAAGGGATCAAGCTCCAGGGTTAAGTGCCATCTGCAGCTCAGAGAAGAGAGAATTAGGGATGTTTCCTAGCAGAGGATGTGTTTCAGAATTGGACGAACCTGGATTTTGATTCAGACTACCATAAAAAAAAACTTGACTTCAGGCAAGCTGACTTCTGTGAAACTCAGCTTCCTCTAATAATGAAATGGGCACATGAATCCTACCTCCTAGGATAGATGAGAAGACCAGAGGGAGGGGGGGAATGTATGGGCTGCATACAGTAGGTGCACAGCATAAGGCTGCTCCTTCCTTACCAGGAGAGGTCAAAGTTGTAGGGATGGAAAGAAACAGGAGACACAGGCAAAGATGAGGCAGAATTTATTCTCCTTGTGGGCAAGTACAAGATTCAGGATGGAGCCCACAGAGAGGCAGGTCCCTGGGGCGCCTCACACCATGGGCAGGGGCCACAGTTTTCCAAGTGCCAGGCCCACTGTGTGCCCCCCGACCATGAGGATCCGGAGTCCAGGAACTGGGGGAGAGCGGGATGGGGGTGGGAGGAAGACAGGGTCCTCCCCGGATCGTGTCCTGACCACGTTTCCGACTTCCATAGGAAGGAAGAACAGCTCGGCGATATAGTAATATAATATATAGAGGTGTAGAGAGCTGGCCGCGGCACCTGGGCGGGGCTGAGGCTCCCCGAATTATTGCAGGAGGGAGAGGGGGCTCAGTGCTGGCGTCTCCGCGGGACAGCGGTGCTGGCTACGGGGAGGGCTGGGCGGGGGGGTGGGGCTGGGCTCTCCCCTCCCTGGGGGCTGGCAGGGCTCACCAAGTATCCTGCTTGGTGGGGTTCCGTAGGCCCTGCCAGCTTCCCCTGGGATGGGGCTTTCTCACCCTGGGTGTTTTTTGTTTTTTTTTTATGTGCTTTGAAGACCATTTTTGCATTGTCAGGAGTGAGGAAAAATAATATTCTGACATGGTAGAAAAAAGATATTTACATACCCTGGTGGGCCGCAAGGGGGAGGGTCAACTGAGTCGGTGGGGGCGGGGTTGGGGCTTCCCAAGTCCCTCCCACCCACTGCCTTCTGTGTGGGAGGATTTGGGGGAAAGAGCCCCCTGCAGATGCGCAGCTCTGAAACTCTGAAGCTGCGTGTGACCTTGGACAAGGCACACACACTCCCTTGGTCTGCCCAGAAGGTGAAGGAGGGGTGGACTTGGGGCTGAAAAACGAGGATCTTATGGTCCCATAAGGATCTAGGATCCCACTAGGATCTAGGCCCCATGCCTAGATCCTGGGCATGGGGCTGGGGAGCGGAGGGCAGGCCAGGGCTGGGCAGTGACATTGGCAGAGGCCCTTCCAAGTGAGAAGCCCTGGGCTGTGGAGGGGTACCAGAGACTGGGAAGAAGGTGGTGGCCCCTGGCCCCTGGCCAGGTAGCCAAATTCAGCTAAGGGCATCGCGTGTATGCCGTGGTGATGCCTGCGCAGAAGGTGGCCAGAGAGGCTGGCCGGGAACCCTGTTTTCCTGTTGAAGCAGTGATGGGAGACAGGTGGGGGAAGCAGGTGACCCCTGCCCCTACCAGCCAGAGGGAGGGCTCAGACCTGAGATAGAGCCGGGGGTGGGCCCACCCGGGCAGAGAACTAGGGTGGGCCTGGTGCTGGTGAGGTTCGGAAGTAGCCCCTGGCTCCGGACTCCAGGTGTGCCGGAGGGGCTGAGCCTCGCCCAGCCCCCGTGGGTGCTGGGACCCGGGCCCACGTTCGAGGGGCAATGTGTCACACTGCGCTCCTCTCTCACACATCCTCACGCTCGTGACATGCCCTCCACAGTCACACACACACGCGCCCAGCCTGAACGAATAAGCACGGTGACCGGAACTCACACACATCCATGGGGGACCTGAAAAATGGACACACACACACAGGATCACACATGTTCACCAGGGCTCCCACGGCCTCGTGAGAAGGTGAGTGCGCACACACAGCCCTGCACGCACACGGGGGCAGGTGAGCGACATCTCAGGGGCCTTGACGCTACAGCTCCTGGGAAAGAGAAGGCCCTCTGCCCTCTGCCAGGCGCCAAAGTCCCTTCCCAGGTGGCCTGACCCCCAGATAAGTCCGGGTCTTGCGGCGGAATCCTCGGTCTCCCTGGCTTCTGAGCGGAAGGCAGCTGAGGCGGAAGGGCAGAGGCCTGGGACCGCCCACCTCGCGAGTCCGCCGCCGATGGCAGGCGGGGCCCCGGGGCTGGCTGGGTTTAGGTCAGAGGTGCCGGCGGGGCCCCTGGGTGCTGGTCAGCTGGGCCCTCATGGTCTGGATGCTGCCCAGGATCTTCTTCTGGTGGCCCATGAGGGTGATGCCCAGGGCACGCACGTCCCTGGAAAGGAAGGCGGTGCTGACCTGGGAGGCTGGGACCCATCCCGGGAGCTGCTGACCTCAGCAGCTCCGCCTCTGGCCCCACCCCCGGCCCTCTGCCCGCCTCCCGTCCCCGGGGGCCCACCACACTCACTGAGCATTCATACGGAGCACCATGCCCAGGGAGGAGTAACCCCCGGCAGCGAAGTGGTCCCGGTAGCGGCCCATGCGGATGGAGTCCAGCCAGTCTCCCACGGTGAGGCCCCCGCTGCCACCCCCGCCCCCTCGGAGGTCAAAGCAGCTCCGGGCAAAGGCGGGGGGCGGACACCTGAGACAACGGGGCCCGGGGTAAGGGGCCTGCCAGGAGACACTGGCACCGGCCACCCTCAGGTTCAGCAGCAGCTAAGGGATTTCCCCGGGCTTGGAAGGCGAGGTGTGAACAGGGGTCAGGGGCCCAGGCTGGGTGATGCAGGGGTCTGGGCGGAGCCGTCCCAAGGCCCGGACGAAGCCAGGGCCTTGTCCAGGGCAAGCGGGGAAGGTGGCCGGGCTTGGGAGGGCCCGGGGTGGGCACCAGGCACCTCTGCACGGTGGCCGTGGCCCTGAGACTCTCAGGGCTGTGGATGAGCGAGTCCAGGACGCTGACGATCTGTGAGAAGCGGGGCCGCTGGGCGCGGTCTTTATGCCAGCAGTCCAGCATGAGCTGGTGCAGCGCGTGGGGGCAGCCCATGGGTGCGGGCAGGCGGTAGCCCTCCTCCACGGAGCTGATGACCTGCGGGGGAACACGGCGCTGGGCTGGAGCGGCCCCGTCGCCCCCGGGCCCCGGAAAGCCGCCGCCCCGCCGGCTCCAGCACTCACGTCCCGGTTGGTCATGTTCCAGTAGGGCCGCTCCCCGTAGGCCAGCACCTCCCACATAACCACCCCGAAACTCCACACGTCGCTGGCCGAGGAGAAGGTCCGGAAGGCGATGGCCTCGGGGGCCGTCCAACGAATGGGGATCTTGCCTCCCTGTGACGGACACACGCGTGTTGAGCACACCTCCCCAGCCTGACCGGGAGCTGAGCGCAGGGGTCCGGGCTGGGAAACTTGCAGGCTGGTTGGAGAGACACGGCCTCCACGACCTTCCACGATCACCTGTTCTGATGCGGGGGGGACCTGCACACGGAGCAGGAGTGGAGACTGAACGAGAGACAGTGGGTGGCGGGCTCGGCACCCGGGCGACCTTCAGTAAGAGCCGGTCAACAGGTTGAGGCCGAGAACCGACTCATAGGAAAAGACCCTGATGCTGGGAAAGACTGAAGGCGGGAGGAGAAGAGGACGACAGAGGAGGAGATAGTTGGATGGCATCACCAACTCGAGGGACCCGAGTTTGAGTAAACTCCGGGAGCTGGTGATGGACAGGGAGGCCTGGCGTGCTGCAGTCCATGGGGTCGCAGAGAGTCAGACACGACTGAGCGACTGAACTGAACTGAATTGAACTGAACTGATGCCTGAACAAGTGATGAAGCCCAGACGACGTGGTCTTGTAGGTTTCCAGCTCCCCTTACCGCCCCCTTTTTTGGTCACAAAATCCTTTATCTAAGTGAAACCTCAGTGGGTGAGACCCTAAGGGCAGGCTCTGATTGAGGCAGAGGTGGGGGACCTCTACCCCTAAGGCAGCCCCTAAGGCCCCTTTCAAGATGCCCAAATCCCTACAGAACACACTGTGAAAATGCTGGGGGTTTTAGCCAAACTTTAGAGACAGCTGCAGAGTGGATGTGTGATTCAGAGAGAAGCCAACTCTCCCCAAATCTCCCAGTGAGTGAGGGACCTTGGGACCAGCCCTGGTGTCTCCGCAATGGCACAAAGGCGGGAAAGCTTGCACCCATTTGACAGAGGGGCAAACAGAGGTGCAGAGAAGAGACAGGACTCGCCCCAGGCTGGAGGCAACCCCGAAATTTCCAACCTCCCTAACGACACGTGGGGCGTGGGCTACGCACTGTGGTGGTGTAGGCAGCATCAGGGTCGTCCTCCAGCACCCGGGAGAGCCCGAAGTCGGACACCTTGCAGACCAGGTTGCTGTCAACCAGGACGTTGCGAGCAGCCAGGTCGCGGTGGACATAGCCCAGGTCCGAGAGGTAGCGCATGCCGGCGCCCACGCCTCTGAGCATGCCCACCAGCTGCACGATGGTGAACTGGCCGTCGTGCGTCTGCAGAGGAACGCAGCGCGGGCTTCAGGAAGGCTCCTTGAAGTTCACAAAGGGCCTCCCTGCTTAAGAAGCATGCTCCTGTCGAAGGTTTGTTCTCACGTCTCGTCTACCCTCCCAGCAACCCTGAGAGGTAGGCAGGTGGGGCGTGAGCACTGGTCATCCACTTTGCCCAAGGGGAGAGGGAGACCCAGAGAGGTGTGGCCCTGTCCCTGAACACCCAACAGACACATGGCCCGGCGAAGGCTGGGAATCTCGGGGTTTGTGGCCCCCGCCCTGTGCTTCCCCACTGGGTGGGGCCCTGAGTCCCCACAGAGGCACCGCTCAGCCTGCGTGCAGAACAGGGCGGCAGGATCCACAGCAGAGGGGCTTTCACGTGATGGGGGGCTGAAAGGCACTTGCATGGGCTGACCCTCTTCATGCCTGGCTCCTCCTTCCCCAGGTCTGTTAGGCCCAAGCTCTGGGGATGAGGGGATACTTGGAGGCCTCTCATGATCTCTCATCACCCAGACTGAACTTCCCTCTCCCAGCCCACGTGGAGAGCAGAGCGGGGCACGCACCCTCAGGAAGGCATCCAGAGACCCGTTCTCCATGTACTCGGTCACAATCATTGCCAGACGGCCTGGAGGGGAGGGGGCGGGGGGCAACAGGGAGGAAGTGGCTCTTGGTGGGATCAGGGCTGCAGGGCTGTGACCCCATGAACAAGCCGTCCCCCGCCCCACTGTGAGCTCCCAGGAGCTGGGCCAGCACCACGAGGCCCAGGGAATGTAGGGTTTTCACTCTGGTCCTGGGCTCTGGGGCCCCTTCCCTGCCAAGCCATCCAGGGACCTGAGCCAGCAGGATGGGGCAGGGCAGGGTGGTGGACGGATGGACCCCAGCAGGAGGGGCTCTGAAGGCTGAGGCTGTTGTCCGCCTGGCACCTACCACGGGTGACGACACCTTCAAGGCGTATGATATTGGGGTGGTCAAACTGACCCATGATGGACGCCTCACTCAGAAAGTCCCGCCGCTGTCTCTCCGTGTAGCCGGCTTTGAGGGCCTTGATGGCCACGGGCACGTCCCGCTGCCCCGGCATCCGCAGCCTCCCGTAGCAGACTTCCCCGGACTCGCCTGTGGACGGACCCAAGTGGGGCAGGCAGAGGGTGGGCGGGGGGACCGTCCCCTCCTCCGCCTGAACTCTGCACTCGCCCCGTCTTGCATACCCATGTGCCTGGCCACACCTGGCACCTTGGCTCCCCGCTCTCTCTGCCCAGCGTGCCCTTCTCCCGGGCACCTCCATGACGTCCCTACACGCACAAGCCCTGCAGCTCACCAGAGCCGATGATTTTCTCGATGTGGATCCAAGACGCCTCGATCTCTCGGGTGAAACCGCGGCCTGTCCGGCCTGGCTCCTCGTAGGTGTGTGGTTCTGTATGGAACTTAGCCTCTGGGATCTTCCCTGGAGGGTGGTTCAGAGGCAGGAAGACGGGTGGAGGTGCTGAGGGGCCAGGAGAGGAGGCCCATCACTGGGGTCCCTGAGGACGTTCCCTCCCAGCCCTTCCCTGAGTCTGGGAAGGGTCTGAGGGTGGGATGAGAAGCATCTTCAGGAACCTCAGAATGTGGGGAGCAAACAGCAGGCATCCAGTAAGTGCTTGCCAAGTGAAAGCGGGGTCTCTGCAGAATGGCTCTGAGGTCTCTAGAGGATCTGGGCATTTCTAGTGAGTTCTGAGTATGTCCAACATATTTCTGGGCTCACTTTCAGGATCCACAAGATCCTTCTCAATTGGTCAAACTAACCCAAGGTCCTTATGAAGATCTTTCTCATTCCTAGGGTAGGAGTGTGACCAAGAGTGGTTTCACCACAGTACTGACTCATGTTGATGGAAAGTGGGTCTCTAAAAGACTAGGTTAAGAAGGATTCTGAGACCACATTCAGGCTCCATGGGAATCAGTACCATGACTGATTCTACCATGGGCAAAGAAGTGGAGTGTTGAGGTAGGTGTCCTCATATTTGCCTTGTTTTCTGAGGTCTCTGCAGGGTCCTGAAAAATTTCTCTGTAGCAAGGGTTCTTGTCCAAGAGTATATGACCCCTCCTCCCCAAAAAACCTGTGTGTGAACATATGTGTGAGTGCAGAAATCTGTGCAGTTCCCTGGGAAGATCTCTAGCTGCTGCTGCTGCTAAGTCGCTTCTGTTGTGTCCAACTCTGCAATCCCATAGACGGCAGCCCACCAGGCTCCCCCGTCCCTGGGATTCTCCAGGCAAGAACACTGGAGTGGGTTGCCATTTCCTTCTCCAATGTGTGAAAGTGAAAAGTGAAAGGGAAGTCGCTCAGTCACGTCCAACTCTTAGCGACCCCATGGACTGCAGCCTACCAGGCTCCTCCGTCCATGGGATTTTCCAGGCAAGAGTACTGGAGTGGGTTGCCATTGCCTTCTCCAGAGAAGATCTCTAGAATCCTCTGCAAACCCAACAAAGTTGAACCGCACTGTGCCCCTGGGGGCTGTGTGACCCCCTGCCGTCTCTCTCTCCGGGGCTCTAGTCTCTTCTGTGGGCGCTTTTTCCCTTCTCTCCTTTTTTCCAGCCCCAGCCCAGCACTGGCTCCTGCTGTGACCGCCCCTCTCCCATCCGGCCCCCCGGGGCTCCTGCACTCACCCTGCCCGTTCTGATAATGCATCTTCTCCTCGTCCGAGTGCTGGAAGGCCTTGCTGTAGCCGCAGTGCCTGTGAAGTGGGATGGTCCCCAGCTTCAGCCCTGACCCCCGTCATGGACACATGCAAACTCCCCCCTTGTATCTCCCACCCCCTTTCAAGTCAGCTCTGGCCACCCCAGCTCATGCCCTTGGGACGTCCTTGACATTCACAAACACGGCATGGGACTTCCCTGGTGGTCCAGGGGTTATGAATCGGCCTTGGAACGTAGGGGATGTGGGTTCAATCCCTAGTCAAGGAACTAAAGTCCCACGTGCCGCAGAGCACCTAAGTCCATGTGCCGCAACTAGAATCTGTGCACCGCAACACAAGATTCTGCATGCCTCAACTAAACCCGATGCAGCCAAATAAATAAATATTTTAAAAATAACTTCATAAAAAACACTGTATAGTTTACACAGTTGAGTCCACTCAGCCTTCACAGCAAAATCTAAGGTATTCCTGGCTCAAAAGCACTCCCTGCAGAGAGTCTGGGAGGTGAGGCTTCTGACGCCAACTCCGCCATGTGACTTCAGCAAGCCCCTTCCCTCCCCTGGGCCTCAGTTTCTCCACCTATGGATGATCTTTCCAATCCTCACCGAGCGGGATCTGAAGCCCACCCCACTTCCCTCTGGAACCGAGTGGAAGAGTGACTGAGAACCTGGCCTTCAGTTTTTTAACAGATCTGTTTTCTGTCCCACTTCTGACACCTATTTAGCTGAAGTGGCCTCACCTCTCTTGATCCCCAGTTTACTCAGCTGCAGAATGAGGTCGGAATCTATACATCCCTGGGGCATTGTTAGGACTGAATGAGATGGAGGGGGTCACGCTGCAGGGAGACCTAGTGGGACTGGCTGGTGGGCGGACACGGTGTGAGGGAAGGAGAACCAAGAATAATGGCCAGGTTTGGGGCTTGTCATGCCACGAACGGTGGTGCCACATTCTGAGACAGGGTTTGGGGAGGGGCTGGTTTGGGGGTGCTGTGTGTCTGAAACACATTCGAGTGGAGATGGGAGCGGGCAACTGGACCTCAGGGGAGAGGCCTGTGCAGATGCCACACTTGGGGGGATGTCAGCGTGAAGGTGGAATTCAAAGCCGCGGACCCTGACAAGGTTGCCGAGGAAAGGTGCAGGGTAAGCGGGTGAGAGGGGAGGGTCTGGATGGGCCAGGGTCCTCCAGCTTTCAGAAGTTGGTTAGAGAGCTGGAGATGCAGAAAGACAAGGCCGGACAGGTGGATGGAAAACGGGAGGTGGGCCTGAGTGTGGAAGGCGAGAGGGAGAAATGTGCCAGGAAGGAGGGAAAGAACAGGTCTGTCCATAAGGCAGCCCTGCCCCAAGCACAAAGGGTTACTGGCTCGGCGAGGGCTGGGGATAGGCAGGAGACACAGTGCTCCAGGGGGAGGGGCTCAGGGTGGCCGGGGGCCCAGGACCACCCACCTCTTCTTGCAGATGAGCAGGAGGAGAAGCACAACCAGGCCAGTGATGAGGGTCAGGCAGATCCAGACGATGGTCCGGGTGTCGTAGCGGGGCCCTGTGCGGGGGAAACCAGGGTGGGGGCATTGCCTAACCTCTTAGCCCTGGCCTCAGAGGTCTGGCAGCCTTCCTGGGGCCGGGTGGCAGCCTCCTCAGCTCTGAGCCAGCCCAGAGTTGGGACATAGGCTGCACCTGCCTCTGCCCCGACCCTCCCCTCTACAACTTGCCGCTTCAACATCCAGCTTCCCAACCTGGTGCCCCCACTTCCTGGGACAGTGCGACCCGGGGAGAATCACTAGACTTCTGAGCCTCAGCTTTCTCACCTACGAGTCCAAAACCACCTGCCCTGCCTGTTACTGTAAATGACGAAGCTGGATGTACCGCACACTCCGGTCAGTTAACCCACAACTCCTCCAGGGAGATCCCAGCAATACTGTGAGCTGTCAGACCAGAAAACTGAGGCCCGGAGAACTCAGGGAACTTACTCAAGGACACACAGCACGGAGTCAGGCAGGATTCCTACTTGGACGGTGCCAACGTGGTGTCAAACCTAAGAGCACTTGAGACACACAAGTTCCAAGGACGTGCCAGGCAAGAGGCAGGGTGTCAACTCAGCCTTGAAAACCTGTTGTCCTAGCACTGACCCCTGGAAGGTGCTGAGTATAGGAGAAGACCCCAGTTGGCTGGAGATGGGGGAGGGGGGCGGCGGGCAGAGGATTCCCCGGCTTGAATGTGCTCTGGAATCACCCCCAAGGGTTCTGATCCAACCGAAATCTGGGCCTCCAGTCCCAGGGTTTCTGATTCCAAAGATGTGGGGTGGAGCCTGAGAATGAGCATTTCTGACACTTCCCAGGGGCTGCTGTGACTGGCGGTCCTGGATGATGCTGTGGGAAGCGCTATTCTGGGCGGAGGTCGGGGTGGGTACACGATACTGGGGAAGGAGCAGAGAGTCTGTCTCAGACCGCTCAGGTTGAAGTCTTGCTCTGCTGGGTAACCGTGGGCAATCTGCTTTACTGCTCTGACCCTCACATTCTTGCCTGAAAAATTGGGAGGTGGACACCGCCAACTCCCTGAAGGGTCTCGGGCCGATTAGAAGGTCATTCTGTCAACAAAGGGCACCATGATGGCCCTGGCTGATGGGTTGTTACGAGCTCTATCACCCGGGGTCTGTAACCTTCCTTCTCTGAGCCTCAGTTTTTTTTTCACCTATAAACAGGCCAATCAGTTCCCGCACCGGCTCAGCACACACTAGCTCCTTTCCTCTGACCCCCGCGACCCTGGCCCCGTGCCCTTGCCCTCCCCCTCCCTGCACTCACGGGGTTTCCCGGTCTCCACCTCCATGGCCTGACTGAAGCGGCCGCAGCCGGCCGAGGTGCGGGCTCGGACCTGGAACACGTAGCGGGTGCCCGGCTTGAGGCCCGAGACGGTGGCCCTGGTGGTGACCGCCTTGAGGGTGGAGTAGCTCTGCATCTCCTTGTCCTGCCCGTGGGAGGGGGGTGGTCAGCCTCGGGTCCCCCGCCTGCCGCCCTCCCCCGCTCCCGGCCCCGTGGGTGGTACCTTCTCATAGTACTTGATCTCATACTCCAGGATGATGCCGTTGGGCTGTTCCGGCTCCTGCCACAGCAGCGAGACGCTGGTCTGCCCTGCTCGCTCCTGGCGAATCACCACCACCTGGGACGGGGCTAGGGAGCGGAGGGTGGGGGAGGGACTCGGTTAGGTCAGATGGATAGACGGGTGACATTGGGGACTGGTCTCTGTCTGTCCTTTGCCCAGGCACGGCCCAGGGATGCTAGTTGGGACCACACTCACCCTGCTAAGTGTCCTGCCGCTGCCCCAGGAAAACCAGTCCCCTCCGCTCCTCCTCGCAAATCACTGACGGCCACCCTGGTCAGTCACGTGGGGTCAGCGTAGCCTGGTTCCCATCTAGGGTGCTGGGCTTGGCTGGACCCACATGAGCCTTGACCACCCCAACTTCCACTGCCTCCTCCTCGCTGGTCAAGCCCACCCACTGGAAGTTTGCTGGACTCCTGCCAGCCCTACCGAGCAGCCCTTCTAATCCACCTTGATGTCTGCGTTTCCATGTTGCCTGTGCCCGCCCAGGGCCTCAGGGGGTGTGCAGCAGGATCTCAGGAGCTCTCGGAGAAGGACCAAGCAAGGGAGAAGGGAGGGAAAGAGTCAAAGGAACTGGCGCCCTCACTGCCTGGGTTTGGAGGGCATGACCGGGGTGGCGCTGGCTACTTAGAGGAGGGACATGAGCTGACCCACTGCCCACATGAGCTCAAGTACCCTGGCTGCCACACTAGATCACCATTTCACCCCCGGGCTCATTCCCTAATCCTCCCATTTCCTCCCCACCTCCTGCATTCTGGGCAAATGCCTCTGACGTGAGCCTGACGGGAATGTCAGATGTCAACCCGGCCACAGCCAAATGGAGGGGACCGTTCTCGAAGCTGTAACCTCATCCCTCCTGCCCACTCCGGCCGCAGCCTTCCTGTTTCCCCACTGCTCACCCTCCAAAGGCTGGAGGACCCCTGATAAGGAGTCCTCACTCAGGAGAGATGGAGCTGGGTGAGTAGGAAAGAGAGGAGGGTCCTGGACCAGTTGGGGGTCCTCTAGCTTTTGGAAGTTGTTAGAGCAGAGTTGTTGGCCATGGAATTAAAAGATGCTTGCTCCTTGGAAGAAAAGCTCTGACCAACCTAGACAGCATATTAAAAAGCAGAGACATTACTTTGCCAACAAAGGTCTGTCTAGTCAAAGCTATGGTTTTTCCAGTGGTCATGTATGGATGTGAGAATTGAACCATAAAGAAGGCTGAGCACTGAAGAATTGATGCTTTTGAACTGTGGTGTTGGAGAAGACTCTTGAGAGTCCCTTGGACTGAAAGGAGATCCAGCCAGTCAATTCTAAAGGAAATCAGTCTTGAATATTCATTGGAAGGACTGATGCTGAAGCTGAAACTCCAATACTTTGGCCACCTGATGTAGACAACTGACTCCTTGGAAAAGACTCTGATGCTGGTAAAGATCGAAGGTGTGAGGAGAAGGGGACGACAGAGGATGAGCTGGTTGGATGGCATCACCGACTCGATGGACAATTTGAGTAAACTCTGGGAGTTGGTGATGGACAGGGAGGCCTGGTCTGCTGTAGTCCATGGGGTTGCAAAGAGTCAGACACGACTGAGCAACTGAACTGAGAGAAGAGGGGCTGGTGGAGATGGAGGACAGGCCAGACAGGTGGATGGAAAATGTGGGGTGGGTCTGGGCATGGAAAGCAAGAGAGCAGGGGAAGGGGTGCCCACCGCAAGCTGAATTTCTAGGGACAGGCGGGCAAAGACGTCCGACTGGAAGTGCCCGAAGGTGTCCATGGAGGAGAGGACACAGGTGTATGAGCAAGACAGTTCTTTCAGGAAGCTTCCACATGAAGTAGTCTGGTGGCTGGAAGGACGTGTGGGTTCTTGGGAGGCTGTTCTTTTTAACAATGGAGCCGCTGAGTCGCGTGAGTAACTCCAGGTTCCCTGCTGAGCCCTTCACCCCCGACTAGCTAGTCGCCTGCCTCGGCCGCCCCAGAGACACGTGGGCAGAGGCAGGGCCTACTCCTTGCTGAGTCACCAGCATCGAGCTTGGCATCTGATGGGTGCTCAGATGGAATGAGGAATGAGGGTCTCTTGGGAGGATGAAGCCTTGGCCTCTGGGAGCGGGGGTGCCCTGGGCTCCGGGCTGGGAAGCCTGTTTCACTTGGGAGTGAGACAGACCTGGGTTCGAATCCTGACTCGACCCACTTTTACGCGAAGACTCTGGGTGGTTCTAGACCTCAGCGTCCTCCTCGGTAACACGGTGGGAATGGAGTCGCTGGGCCAGGCCTGCATGGTGCTGGAGGACCCAGGGGCAGTGGAGTGAGGAGCCACAGGGCGTGTGGCAGGGGCCTGTTAACAGGAAAGTCGCCACAGAGGGCTCTCAGGTCAGGCCGCTGCTTGACAGGCAGGACCCACCAGAATGTGCAAAAAAGGGGCTACGTTCAGCCCAACGACTGGCTGGAAACAGAGAGCTAAATGGCTCTTGTCCAAACTGGTGCAGCCAAACAGAGGCGGCAGCAGCCCCTGTTCTGATAAATGATGATCAGAGTGACTTTATTTTTTAATGACATTTATTGAGCACGTACCATGGGCCAGGTGCTGGGCTCAGCATTTTCCTTTCCTTCACCTAAGCCTCATGACAATAATCGCACAGGTGCTATTATTCCTACTGCACCAGGGAGGAAACAGGGAGGGGGAAAGTTCTGGAACCCAGGCCTCGAATGGTCATGCTGGTCTACCTCGGGGCTTTCTGGATCACTCCCACCTACAGGAGGGATTCCCAGGAGGCGCCAGTGGCAAAGAACCCACCTGCCAGTGCAGGAGATGTAAGAGACGTGGGTTCAATCCCTGGGTCGGGAAGATCCCCTGGAGGAGGGCATGGCAACCCACTCCAGTATTCTTGCCTGGAAAAGTTCATGGACAGAGAAGCCTGGCAGGCTACAGCCCACAGGGTCACAAAGAGCACGTGTTCTATTTTTCTAAGGGCATGAAAAACCTATAACTCGGCATCCTGGTCAGGAAGACAGGGTTAGACAGGTGGGCACTTGCCCAAATGCTAACTGCAGCTCTGAGGCTGCGGAGGGCGAGGGGCTGGGGAGCTGGGGACCGGCACCTCCGCCTACCTGCCTGGTTCGTGGTGATGTTGACCACGGCGGCCCGGCGGGGCTCAGGGCTCAGGTCGGACACGCCGTTGACCGCCTCGATCCAGAAGGAGTAGTTCATGTGAGCCAGCAGGTTGGCCACCAGGAGGCTGGCCTGCACCAGGCTGGTCTGCTGGGGCACGAAACGGGTGCCGCTCCCGCACGTCTCGCAGTGGCCCAGAGCCCAGGGGCAGCGGCGGCACACGGCGTTATAGGTGATGTCGCTGCGGCCGCCCCGGTCCAGGGGAGGGGCCCACTCCAGGGTCACAGACGTCCCATTCACGCTGGAGATCAGATTCACCGGCGCCGAGGGGGGCCCTGGGGCGTACAGAAAGATAGGCGGACCTGGTGGGTATTCCTCTGGGCTGGTCTAGTCTCCCCCACCAGATCAGGGAAGGGCTGTGGTTCTCCACGATCCCTGGGGCTCCCTCGGGAAGAGGGCACACTGACTGCATCCTCTGGAAGCTCCCTGAGGGCACAGGTGGTGCCTCTGCCCTCAGACTAAGGAGCGCAGTGTCAGGGTCTGGGCAAGGAAGCCACCCTCCCCACACAGGACCACAGGGATCCCGGGGTCTGCTTCACAGACTTTTCATCCAGAGCTGGGGAGAGGCTGCACACAGCAGTGCCCCTGGTGAGACGCTCTAGGCACTTGCCTCCCACACTCCACTCCGCTCCTTAAGCCCCGGCTGGACTTCATGTAAAGGACACGGAACGCCGTGGTGGAGGCAAGTGGAGACTGCGTTCCAAGAGACCCCTCCCTCCCCACCATCCCAGGATGGGCCCCCCAGCTTGGGCAGCACAAGGACATTGAGGGAAGGGGTGGGGCTGAGGGCTGGGGGTTTGAACAGAGGTCGGGGGCAGTGGGTAATGGAGACCCCCGAGGCTCAGAATCTCAACTCTCAGAATCCCAAAGAGGGAATCTTAGATTTTAAAAAAACAGAATCTCAGAATCACAGAGAAACCTTCGAATCTGCAGGGTATGGAATGCAGAAGTCAAGCCTTTCGCAAACTTAACATTCCTAGAAGTGGAGGGCACTGCATCATGGGACTGGGGAGAAATCGGAGTCCAGCCAGCTGAACGCAAGTGTTCATGAGCGAGAGCTGGGCTCACCCAGCCTGAGGAGCCCAGAGCGGTCACCGTGTCCCTCACCTTCCTCTCTGCACCTGCACGTGCCCCAGGGGGCAAAGGCACAGGCCTGGGAGGATGAGTGGAGGGAGGGGGTGTGTGTGTGTGTACACGGTATATGAGTACACTTGGGGTGTGTGTGTGTGTTTGTGGTGTGGTGTGTGGGTGTGGGTGTGGGTGTGGGTGTATGGTATATGAGTGTGTGTGTGTGTAGGTGAGTGTGGGTGTATGTTATATGAGTGTGTGTGGGTGTGATATGTGGGTGTATGGTATATGAGTGTGTGTGTGTGTGTGTGTGTGTGTATGGTATATGAGTGTGTGTGTGTGGGGGTGAGTGTGGGTGTATGGTATATGAGTGTGTGTGGGTGTGATATGTGGGTGTATGGTATATGAGTGTGTGTGTGTGTGTGTGTGTGTATGGTATATGAGTGTGTGTGTGTGTGGGTGTGTGTGGGTGTATGTTATATGACTGTGTGTGCCTGTATGGTATATGAGCACACCTCTGTGTATATGAGTGTGTGTGTGTGGTGTGTGGGTGTATGTTATATGACTGTGTGTGCCTGCATGGTATATGAGCACACCTCTGTGTATATGTGTGTATGTATGTATACATGGTATATGAGTACACCCGGGCCCTCAGCGGCCTCTGCAGGGGGCCTGGAGCTGAGTGGGGATGGAGGTGGGGGGCAGGGGACACAGATCACGCTGGGGGTAAATTCTAGGGCAAAGCTCCTCAGCACCACGTCAGGCCGCCCTCACGCCGTCCCAAGAGCCCAGAGCGGGCAAAGGGGGCGGGCTGAGCTGGCTGCAGCTCCTCCCAGCTGGGCTGGGGGTGACAGGCACCCCCCGGGTGAGGGCAGAGGAGAACAGGAGGCCAGTGGGGAGCTGCATCGGCAGAAACACTGACAGCCACGCAGCCCTGCAGGCCCGGGCCCCACGGAGTGCCCCCAGGTACGGGCATGTGCACATGCTCTCTGGGCACACGTCTCCCTGGCTGGCCAGGTGTGCACGCGCTGAGCTCACAGAGCTCCACGGCGACTCAGGAGGCCACTGCAGCTATCCGGATGCACACACGTGTGTGCACTGTACACTCGGGGGCACAAGCACTTGATCAGCTCACGCCCTATGCAGGCACCTTCTGTAGAGCAGCTACTGACACAGACATGATCACTGCAGGCTTCCCAGGGTGCACACGGAATCCGACACACAGGAGCCACACATGCTCCACAGACACAATTATGTGTCTCCCCCACACACTAACGCAGCTCTTAGAACTCAGAGCTCCTACCAGTGGATCAAGGTCATCATTGATAGGGGGCATCTTCTGATACTCGCCATGCCTCAGGGGCAGGCCCCCCCCCCCTTCACTGCTTGCCCACCCCGGGCCCTGGGACACTGGCATGACCACTGGGTCAGAAGATGACCACAGTCACCCGGTGCTGGAAAGGGAGGAGCCCAGCTCCTGGTCTGCCCTTCAGAGCAGAGAGGATAGACCGAGGAAGGAAAGGCAAGATTTCCCTGGAGAGATAGCAGGTGACCGATGACAAGAAGCTGGGGGCCCAGAGAGGTCAAGGGCATGGTGGAAGGTTCAGAGTCACCCCGGGGCCCAGACCGATCCCTGGCTCAAGAGAGTCACCTGTCCCCGCCTCACCCGCAGAGACCTGGCTCCCTGGGGCCACGGGGCGGTACTCACGGGTGCAGGCGGCGGACGGCGGGTCCAGCGCCGCCCGGTAGTAGCTGAGGTCGCAGCGGCAGGCCTGGGCGGCAGGGGCCGCGGAGTGGCTGTGGGGAGGGCAGCGGGCGCAGAGTTGGTCCCCGGGGGCCGACTTGTAGAAGCCCAGCTCACAGGCTGTGGAGGAGAAGGTGGCCTCAGGGACGGGGCTCTCGGGCCCAGGGCTCACCAAGGGACAGCTGTGCACCCACTTCCTATTCTCATCCGCAGGCGCAGGCACGGAAGCTCAGAGATGGCCGGCGACTTACACAGAGATGCACAGCAAGGCAGGGCCGGAGAGGAGGCTGGGACCCTGACACCCGAGAACCAGCCCCATAGTGGGCTCAGGAAGAAACCTCTCTGAACGCCCCTCATCTCCAACGACCCCTCCCACCCAGGCTCCCAGGCTTTGCCCTTCACAGGGCACGTAAGCTCGAGTGAGACATCAGCCTTAGGGGCAGGGGTCATGGATAAGAATCCAAGTGAGAGTGAAGGTGAAGTCGCTCAGTCGTGTCTGACTCTTTGCGACCCCATGGACTGTAGCTTACCAGGCTTCTCCATCCATGGGATTTTCCAGGCAAGAGTACTGGAGTGGGTTGCCATTTCCTTCTCCAGGAGACCTTCCTGACCCAGCGATTGAACCTGGGTCTGCTGCATTGTAGGCAGAGGCTTTACCATCTGAGCCGCCAGGGAAGAATCCAAGGGGGGCCAAAAAACCCCAGGAATCGGTCCTGCGTGGGGGGGGTGCGGGACAAGAAAGCCAGCCAGGGGATGAGGGTGGGCGGGAAACATGGCTGGAAAGGACGGGTGATGAGACCAGAGGTCCCCAGGCGTGGACAGACATGGAAGCATCCCTGTGAAAACACAGACCCTGGCCCCATCACCGTCACCGAGTTAGGAGAACAAGGGGTGTGGCCTGGAAAGCTGTGTCTTACAAGTGCCCCGAGTGACGCCAACCGTCAGGGAACTGTGGGCTCCTGACGCTCCCAGAACCCGTGCCACCGTCTCCGTGGCTGGGAATGATGTGTCTCGCATCTGACCCTCTCTTCACCCGTCACGAGTCTCTGCCCCCAAACAGCCCCCAGCCCTGCTGCCCCAGCCCCAGCCTACCCCATTCCTTCTGCCCATTTCCAGGAGCACCTCGTCTATACCAGGCTCTGATCTGCGTGCCAGAGACACAGCCTTGAACAAGGTCTGCGTGGTCTCTGCCCTCGAAGAGTTGGCCTATTTCAAGGTGGGGAAGACTCAGTAAATGAAGCTGTAATCATTTCCAGAAGAAAATAAAGCCGAGGATGTGGTGGAGGGTAAACGGTGGGCGAAGCGACCCACCCTGAGAACGAGTCAGCCGTGCAGGGAGAGCAGATGAGTGTGCTGGGGGGCTCTCGAGTGACACTGCTGGTCCAAACCCTCGCAGGCTTCCTGTGGCCTCAACAACAGAGCCTGGCATTCAGAGCCCCCTGGAAGCCGCCATCAGTGCCAGCTCTCAGGCTCCCTTTTTCAGGTCTAACTAGAGGACCGGAGAGTCTCCGTAATCCGTGCCTCAGGGCCTTTGCACGTACTGTACCCTTTCTCCTTCATCTCCCTGTCGAATTCTTTCAAAATTCCTTTTTAACTGTGCCTTTGATGCAGCCTTTGTGGACACCTACACACCCACACACACACACACACACACAGACGCGGCCACTCCCCTTTGCATCCCTGCTTAGGCTCACCACCTGCAACACTACGGCTGTGTTTTTTTCATCTGCGTATCTGACTCTCTCTCCTTGAGGGCCGATGATCTCTCTGAGTAGGGCCTTATTCATCTCAGAGTTCCTAGGGTCTGGCCCAGTGTAGAGCTGTCAACACTGGTGGGCGTTTTCAAAGTGAACTAATCCTTCCATTATCTGCTCTGGGCAGAGACAGACCCCAGGAGTTCAAGAGAACCAAATGTCACCTCGACAGGCAGCTCCCAGCTCCACCTGTGGAACTGAATACTTTGAAACAGGGACCACCAGGAAACACTGGGCTCTCTCTCTGCTGAGTCCTGTTTGGAAAAACTCAGGGCTTGAGAGAAGCTTCCTTTGATTTGATTATATCTTTTGATTATAATAGCTAAACTCCTGTTAATTTGTAAAATTCTACAAACTTGGGAGGAAACCTGCAATCAGGAGACATGATGATGTCCTTAAGTTGCTTCCCAGACTCAAGAGACTGTGAAGCCAGAAGGCTGGGGAGCTGGGGAGAATGTGGTTGTTTTGAGACCTCTTCCCTAGCCCTTGGGGAGGCCCCTGACTGGGGGCCAGGTGCTTGGAGTTGGGGGGGCGCTCCTAGCTGACATCTTGTGACCTTGCCTCCTCTTTCCGGGAGCCCCCCAGGAGGCCCAGTCCTGGGGCACAGCCCAAGAGTGTCCTTCTGAGCCCAGGAAGCAGGCAGAGGAAACAGGCTTTACACTTCACCAGCAAATATTTATCCAATCTGTTGGTGAGCTAAATGACATTCTATCACACTGGAATCATCGGATCCACATCGATTAATGTCGTGGGAACCGCCTGCTTATTCTGTCTCTCGTCTGCTCCTTCACCCACATTTACTGAGCTTCTGCGATGGATTGGAGACAAACAAGAGCTACCGCTGCTTTCGGGGAGCTTTCTGAGCAGTGAGGGGCAGACTGGTCCACGTGCGGAGTGATATCTCCGTGTGGCACACGCCCTGAGGAAGCACCACAGGACAGCCTTTGTGCTTGGAGACCCGGACCATTCAGAGTTCAGCGGGTCTTCCGTCAAGAGCAGAAATTCAGGAGCAGGCTGCCTGCTGGGTTCCTTCTCTCATTCCATCCTCTCCCTCCCCAAGGCTAAGTGACGCTGGGCAAGTTGCTGGGCCTCGGTGTCTCCATCTGGAAAATGGGGATAAGAATAGTTCCCACCTCCAAGGGCTGCTGGAAGAATGACAGGAGTGAATATGCGTGAATTCACACCAGCACAGTGCCCAGCACTTGTTACTACCACTCTACTTAGTGGGTGTGAACACATCTGTTTGGCAGAGAGGAAACAGAAGCTCGGGGGAGCTTGCGTGCCTCGCCCCAGATTCCCAGCTGAGCCAGGATGCAAACCTGGGTTGGGCAGAGCCTCCGGGGCCAGGGCCTTTCCCCACCAGCATCTTAACACCTGGCCTCGGCTTAGAGGCAGCTCCGCCATCCCGCCAGTCCACCGGTGGGTGGTTCTCTCACGCTCGGCTAATACCCATATGGCTATAAAGTGTCAAGGCTAGATTAATCCGCTCAATGAAAATAAAATAATCTTTAATAAGAATACTAATCACCAGGCCTCGGGGAGCCCGGAGACCTGGAGGCAGAGCCGGGAATTAATGGCCGAGACAGATGGAGCAGCTCTGGGCTGGGGCCCGCCGACCCAGGGCGCTTCCGGCGTCTGCGGTGCCCGGTGTCGGCCATGGGCCAGGAGGGGCTCCCGCCCCTGCCGAGGGCACCTTGCCCAGGCCGCCTGTCAGGCCGGCAGCTGCTGGGGGCCCCGGCCACCTCTCTCCTCTCCCCCGCGAAGAGCTTGAGATTTGACAAATAAGGTGTCTGCCGGTGGCCGACCAAAGGAAATTAATTCTAAATCAGATTTTAAACACAGTCAGAAAGGCAAAGGAGCTCGTTGTTCATGCTGCCCCTTCGAAATGAGATGCTTCTGATATTTATAGAAAGATGATTAGGGCCGCAGAGGGTGGCTTATACTCTGCGTCCAGGTGGCAGAAAGGACGGTGCTAGGGACTTGGGATTCTGGGCGGCGGCTGCGTTGGGCAATGTTCTGAGAGGCCCTTCCACTCTCTGGATTTGGGGTGTGGGGGGTGTAGCCACGTGGTGGCGGGGGGAAGGTCACTGGGTCAGGAATTGGGTAACGGGGAGTTTTCTGGTCAGGAGCTTGGGAGATTTGGGATTCAATGAACTACTGCTAGCTGTGTGTTCTTGGGATGGTCACTTGGCCTCTCTGGGCCTCCCTTTCCCCACGGGTAAACTGCACTAGCTCTGCCCGGCTCTGACATGCTTCCGTGGGTCCGTGAGGCCTGAACGCGGTCTCAGGAAGGCTTCTAAAAAGCCACGTGATTGGGCTGGTCCCTCTCCTGGGCTTTACTGTCGTCTCTGTAAAATTGATGGCTGCCTGGCCACTCTAAGGAGAGCCACGAGGGTGAGATCGCCGAGATAGGAGCCTGACGGCTGTCGCCATGGACCTAGCTGCTGCTGCAGCCTTCAAGCTCTGGGTCCCTTCTCCTGTCACTAGAAAGAAGGTGGAGGGGCACTCGGGCAGAGGAGGCCAGGACCCCCTCGTCCAGCAAACATGCTCAGAGAGAACTGCCCGATGGAGAAGGCCACCCCATGGGTCTCCAGAGGTCCCGCTCAGGCTGGGTCCGGGGCTGCAGCTTTGAGGTCATCTCAAGTAGATCAGCAAAGGCATGCCCAGTCTGTGCCCAGCTCCTTTTCGGCCCCTCTCCCCTCAATCTGCGGGCTGCCCACCAAGGAGGGAGTGGGGACATCGCAGGGCCGCTGGCCTGGGGCTCCCGTTGGGCGACCACCTCAGTTTTGCACCTGTGCTGCTTCTTCAAAGGACGTCAGCAGACACCGTACATGCTCACCAACAGGGCTGAGAAACGTCTTTCCCCGTGTGATTTAAACCCGGCATCCTGTCCCCAAACCCCACTGCCTGCAGTGCACGATGAATTAATATTTGTATAAAACCTGTAATTATCTTGCAACTGGCATAATTATGTTGTATTGTGATTTAAATGTAAAAATCAAAACAGGCTGCAATTCCCTAACCCTGCTTTGGCACTACTTTATTATTTTTTATTAATGTGCCAGCAGTGTGAGGAAATGGGAGTGGCCTTGACTTCTCCCAGCTCTGAGGACGTCCAGCTGCTCAAGCCTTGGTGTTTCAACCAAGAGTCCTGCCCTTGACATGCTGTGCGTCCTTGGGCAAGATGCATTCCCTCTCTAGGCTTCACTTTCCATCTCCACCAGAAAAGGAGGCTGGAGCAGTACCTCTGAGTGAGGCCCCCACCCCGAAGTCAGGAGGACCAGTCTTCCTCGAAGGGCAAGGACACACGCTGGACAAACAAGCAGCCTGGCGTTCTCCCTGGCTCATTCCAGTGCTGGGGACAGCTGACCTTGAGCAGTATCCACAGGCTGGCCCACCCGACGGTTACAGCTTGTGTAGTCCTGGTTAGTAACTGCTTTAATGTTATCCCAGGGAGGCAGGAAGCAAGGCTTTGCAGAGGGCTTTGTGGACAGGGGAAGCTGTTCAGGTCTCTGGAGTGAGAAGACACGGGATCAGATCCCTACTCTGCCACTTAAGTGGAGGGGACTCAGTTTTCCCCATCTGTGAGATGGGAATACAATACCTAGCTTTGAGGACTACTGTAAGGATGAGAAGCTGTGAACTCCCTGGAGACAGGGATGCCCTGTGCTTCTATCCCCGATGCATGGATGAGTTATGACATGATCTGTGTGAAGTGCTTGTTTAAGTGCCTGGCACATAGCAAACAGTTGAAAACTTGTCTCTAAGAGATTTTATTATCCCCATCAGAATAAGGGGATGTTGGGAACTGGGTCTAGCAGGGAATGCAGTCAGGATGGGCCAGGGATAGGTGAAAAGCCTACACACAGCTCAGAGCAAGACAGACCTGACTCAGGACTCATTCCACCTCTCATCAGCTGTGAGACCTAAGCAGGACACGATCTCTTGGGCTTCAGTTTCCCCATCTGTAAAATGAAATTGTAATACCTGCCTTGCTACAATAAGCCAATGAATTGATGTCCTAGGAATCTCCTCGGAAGCTGTAAAGGCAATAGGAATGCCTGTTGCCACTGCTACCCAGGGGGAAGTTGAGAAGTACAGGGATGTCTGTGAAGGAACCAGGAGAGGCTGCAGGCCTGGGGAGCCTGGCAAACTAGGCCACAGAAGGTAGAACAAATCCGGAAACAGGCAAATGTCACAGAAGGTGCTTTGGAGTTTAGGGTCCAGGAGAGTGAACGTACAGCTGTCAGCAAGGTAAAAAAAGATTTAAGGGCTTCACAGATGGAACTAGTGGTAAAGAACCCACCTGCTACTGCAGGAGATATGAAAGATTGGTTCGATCCCTAGGTCGGAAAGATCCCCTGGAGGAGGTCATGACAGCCCACTCCGGTATTCTTGCCTGGAGAACCCCATGGACAGAGGAGCCTGGCGGGCTAAAGTCTATAGGGTCGCAAAGAGCTGGACACAATGGAAGCGACTTAGCACACATGCACGAGGAAATCAGCCAGCCCCAGAGAAGGGCCAGAAAGGGCCTGGTGGTTGGACAGAAGAATATGGTCCTGGAGTTCCTGGGGCAAGACAACTCCTAAAGTGGCCTGGGGTGGTCTCTGAAGCTACCTTGAACATCACCTGAAACGGTCAGCCTGTGTCCTGCTCCTGTGAGCACCAAGGGGCCTTCCTGCTGGGTAGGACAGAGGCACGGTGCTGAGAGGCCTGAGGGTCCCTCTAACTGTGGTCCCGGGGCCTGTGGAGGGTATTCTGAGCGTCTTTCAGGGCCCCATGCCAGTCTTCCCCGAGGCTGTCTGGGGGACAGGCCCTGGTCTCTCTGATCCCCTCCCAGGAACATCTCCTTCCTCAGGAGAACCAGTGGTCCCCACAGCAGGCTTCACCAGGCTGGGCTGAGTGGCTGGGCTGCCACATGTCCAGCCCCTGGGGAGATCAAGGGACGGCAGAGGGCAACCAGGGCAAGACCAGGAACAGCTGGGGCACCAGCTGTGTGCACTCGCCAGCCCTCCTGGTGTTCCTGGGCTGTCGGGATGCCTGGCTGCACCGATCCAAGATGCGTGTCCGCTGACCACACACACACACACACACAGAGCCTGGACTCTGGGCCCTGCTCCTGGTCTGTGACATGGGAACCCGAGCAGTAGATACCTGTGGCAACAGGTGCTATTTCAAGACCCAGCTGCTCTCAGCTGTCCCCTCCCCCACACCTCTAGCTGAGTTCTGCCTGCAACCCGGAAACTCCCCGGCTGTCCCTGCCCGCCTGTCTTCACGATGTACGCCACGCAGGCATTCACCTCGAGCCCAGACCCCAATCGACACCCGCTCCCACCCAACAGGGCAGCAGTTCAGTGGTTCTGAGTCTGGACTCTGGAGCCAGACTTCTGAATTCAAATCACAGTTCTGTTGACTTTCCAGCTGTGTGACCTTAGGGAAGGTACTTTGCCTCTCTGGGCTTCAGCATCCTCATCTTTAACACCAGGATAATAAAAGCTCCTATTTCACTGGATAGCTGTGGGGATTAAATGCATTCATACGTGAAAAGCGATTAGAAGAGGGCTGGCTGTGGTAGGTTCATCACTGTTCCCTAACACAGGTATGTACCCAGTTAGTATATCCCAATCACACAGGTGCCCAGAGATGGACCTCTCCACAACACCCACAGAGGATCTACCTGGCTGTGGTGTTTTTCTCTCCCAGCAAGACGCACACAGCACACACACGGGTGGCCTGGGGACGCAGGAACACTAGGGCTTCATGCATCCTCCCAGGTGCTGTGTGCACCACCCAGACACCCGCCGACTGTGCCAACCCTGCCTGCCACCCCCACCCCCACTGCCAGCCCTGCCAGACTGAGCCCAGCCATCAGCCCACCCGCGCAGGGGCGTGCTCACCCACGCAGGCGTCCCGCCGCTCCTCGTAGCCCGCGCTGCACACACACTTGCCGATGGGCACCAGCCACTCGCCCTCAGCACTGCAGTACATCTTGGGCGTGTCCCGCTCCTCGGAGTGCCGCACGCATTGGCCCCGCACCTCCACCAGCGAGGAAGAGTCGGCCCCCGTCACCGCCTCCGAGAAGGCGGCCAGGTTGCGCACCATGGTGGGGCACTTCTTGTAGTAGATGCGGAGGGACAGGATGGCCAGGCAGGCGCCGATGTCCTGGAAGGCCAGGTAGAAGCCGCGCTTGCTGAGGGGCCCCACGCCGCGCACCTCCGTGTTGAGCTTGAGGCGCCGCACGCCCAGGTCGGCCCCGGTGAAGCTCTCGTCGGCCGCGATGGTGTCGATTTTGAGGAACTGGCTCTCCTGCGTGCTGGCGCCCAGGTCGCGGTCCGACTCCAGGTAGTAGAGGTTGAAGGTCTCCTTGCAGGTGCCCAGCACGCCGGGCATGCTGTTGCAGTCGCGCAAGGTGAACTTGATCTCGGCGTAGACACGCCGGGCGCCGTCACGGGGCACCCAGCTGGTCCGCAGCCAGTTGTTCTGGTTGGGGCTCATGACGTTGCACACCTGGTACGTGTGGATGGGCCGGAAGGACTCGTCCACCTCGTTGATGGAGTCCCACTGCAGGCAGAGAGACCACAGCCGGCTGAAACGAGAGGCAGCAGCTGGCCCTCTCTTGCCACAGGCCACGCGCACGGTGCTAGGGGAGGTCTGGGAAAGAAGACTGAACATTCTCCGGCCTCCAGGGGCTGACCTTCCAGTGGACTGTCAGCCATCAAGAGGCCAAGCACCCTACACATGTGGTTACGGGGAAGTGTTATTAGTCACTCGGTCACGTCCGACTCTTTGTGACCCCATGGACTGTAGCCCACCAGGCTCCTCTGTCCAAGGGATTCTCCAGGCAAGAGTACTGGAGTGGGTTGCCAGTCCCTTCTCTAGGGGATCTTCCTGACCCAGGGATCAAACCTGTGTCTCTTCTGTCTCCTGCATTGCAGGCAGATTCTTTACTGTCTGAGCCACCGGGGATATTCTGGGGAAGCGTTATCTGCTGCCTCTTCACAGACACAGAACCGAGGGGTTCAAACCTAGAGCCGTGTGTCCGGGGTCACATAGCTATCGAGTGATGGAGCCAGGACTAGAACTGATGCCAAAGCTACAAGGCTCTGACCTCATTTCTACACAGCTACTCTGTCACTCCCAGAGTGGGGTGACTTGCGTGGGGAAGTCAGTGAGCCCACGAGTCCAGTTTTCACATCAGCGGCCAGAAAGATCTGTTCAATTGCATGAAGCTATGTCGCACTCTGGCCTCAAATCCTTCAGCAGCACCCGCCGAGCTGGTGCTTGTTGAGTGTCTGATGGATGGATTCCTCTGTCTTGCTGTGTGTGATGTTCCCTCTGCCCCCACCACGGGCTGCCCTGGGTCCCCTGCAAGGGCGTACCGGGATGCGGGAAAGTTGAGTATGATCACTTCTGTGTCAGGTGCTGGCCAGGCATCACTGATTCAGAAGTAAACCAGTGACCATCACTGACACAATCGATGGAGTGAGAAGGCAACCCCCAGAATGGAAGAAAACAGCTGCAAACCACGTATCTGATGTGGATTAGTATCCAGAATATATAAAGAACTTCTACAGTTGAAAAACAAAGAACCAGAGAGACCTAATTAGAAAACGGGCAAAGGACTTGCATAGACTTTTCTCTAAAGAAGATACACAGATGGCCAAAGAGCATGTGGAAAGATGCTTAGCGTCACTAAGCATTAGGGAAATTCAAATCAAAACCACAGTGAGATACCACTTCACACCCATTAGCTATTATCAAAGCAACTGAAAATAACAAGGGTTGGCGAGGATGTGGAGAAATTGGAACCCTGTGTATTGCTAGTCGGAATGTTAACTGGTGCGGCCACTGTGGAAAACGGTGAATAACAAGCAATTAAACATAGAATTACCAACAGTTCCTCTTCTGGGTGTGCACCCAAAAGAAACAAAAGCAGGGACACGATCAGAGATTTGCACACCCATGCTTATTGCAGCCCAAAGGTGGAAACGCAGATGTCCCTCAGTGGATAAATGGACAAACAAAATGTACGTACTGATACAGCGGGACACTGTGAAATTCTGACACGTGCTACAACATGGAGGAACCTTGAAGACCTTATGCTGCGTGAAATAAACCAGACACAAAAGGACAAATCCTATATGCTTCCACTTATAGGAGGCACTTACGTCAGAGTTCTAGAGACAGAAAGTAGACTGGTACTTACCAGGGGCTGCGGCAAGAGGGTCATGGGAGTTATTATAACTTAATGGACACAGAATTTCAGTCTGGGAAGATGAAAGCACTCTGGAGATGGACAGTGGTGACGGTCACATAACAATGTGAATGGACTTAATGCTACTGAACTGGAGGCTTACAAATGGCTAAGATGGTAAATGTTATGTTAAGTGTATTTTGCACAGGAGGAGAAGGGGACGACAGAGGATGAGATGGTTGGATGGCATCAGCGACTCAATGGACATGAGTTTGGGTAAACTCCGGGAGTTGGTGATGGACAGGGAGGCCTGGCATGCTGCAGTTCATGGAGTCACAGAGAGTCGGACATGACTGAGTGACTGAACTGAACTAATAAAAAGAATTGCACAAGAAATACTCTCTTCCCACCAGCCCCCTCCTATTCTCACAGATAAAGTGTGGAGGGCGACACACGAAGGGTGTGGGCATTCGGGGTGTGGCAAAACCTCCTGCAGGGCTGAGGCTGGACCTTCCTGCAGGGGTGGGAGGGAGAGCCCCAGCAGAGGCTGGCAAGGGCCCGCCATGTTCAGCAAGCCCACTCTGGACACAGAAGAGCCACACCGAAGACACAGCGTTAGAAATGAAACAAAAGTCGAGAGACCTGGGTTCAGTCTCAACTGGCTGTGTGACCTTAGGCAAATGGCCACGCCTCTCTGGGGTCATGTCCTGCGTGAATCAGAGATGCAGGGCTGTGATCTCTCTTGGGCCTCTGTGGGTATTGTCTTTGAACTGGGGACCCTATTGCTTAAGCAGGGGCCGGGGAGGGGAGGATAGTTTGGGAGTAGCGGGGAGGAAGCAAAGATCACTCCTCACCGTGCTCTGAGAATCAGCAGCATCCCGAGCTGTCCCACAAGCACTAGAGTGGGGATCCGGGGCAACCCGAGTCTTCCCTGCCCGACAAAAGCCGCTCGATCTGACTTCATCTTGGTCAGCTATATGGTCTCAATCCCCAGCGGCCTTATCTGTAAGAGGGGCTCAGAAAGGCCCCACTTCAGTGAGACTTGAGAGGACGCACAGAGAAGAAGCCTGCCTGGTGCTTAGCTGGGGCCTGGCCCAGAAGGGGACTGACACGATGCTGGCCTGCCATCATCCCAGCCCCCCCTATGCCTGCCTCCAGGGACCCCTGGGGAAGCAGACCAGGGCGTGCCAGCCTCACCTGAAAGACTGTATGCCTCCTGCATGCCCGCCACCCCAAGAAGGACCCCCACGCCGCACCTCACTCTGCAGTCGGGGCTCTGGGCAGCACTGTGTCACATCTGGGGTTAAAGTCATTGTCACAATTAATGGAGCACCAAAGAGCCAGCCAGCTGCTCACTGTCTGTTTCCTGCCAGGGACCCGGATAAATTAATCAGCTCGATCCCAGTCTGCTCCAGCCGCCCGAGCAGGGCCAATGGCCTGGCTTAGCCTCAGGGGCTGCAGCAGACAGTGTGGCACAAATTCCTGGCGGGTGGTGCAAGGGCAGAATCAGCCCTGTCCTCACCTGGGGCACCCCCACTCCATGCCCAGTGCCACGCCCAGCCCAGCTGCCTGGCACATACTGCCCCCCCCCAGCCCCCACTATCCCTATGGAACTCTGTCCCCCTCCAGGAACCGAAAGCAGCGAACCAGCTGTGCATCCCTGGGCAGATCACACTCCCTCTCTGAGCTTTGGGCTTCTCATACGTAAATTGAGGTAGCTAACGCCTGCCAACTTTCATCTACTCCAGGGGCTGGTGAGGATCAAGAGACAATAAAAAGGAATATTCACCAGGTGAGGCTGTTAATTCACCAGGTGAGGTGGAGCATGACCCAGGGCGTGGACGGAGGGGTCCAAAGAGAGGGGTGCAGCCTGGTTAGAAGTGTGAGTTCTGGGGGCCAGACTCCCCAGATCTTAGCAGAGATGCTTAACCTCTCAGAGCGTCTGGTTTCTTGCTGGTACAATGTCCTTTTCCTGCATCATCTCTCAGATGACAACTGCAGGGAGCAGGCTCTGTGATCATCCTTGTGTTATAAACGAGGAGGTGGAGGCGAGTTAAAGGACTGGCCTGATCACACTGATTAGAGGCCGCAGAGCTCCGGCTCGTCCCGACCCAGCACCGCCGGCTTCAGGCTGTGCGGCCTGCCTGACGGTCTGATAACTTGGTGATGCTGGAGACAGGCATGGGTGACCCTTGTATCCAGGGTGCTTAACAGACTCCAGAATCAGAAGGATGGATGGAACCGCAGGAACCACCAACCTCCACCCAGCTACAAACTTCTTCAACCAAAGATTCCCAGGGCCCTCCCCAGACCCCCTGGATGTGGGCACCTGCATGTTTCACCTGCCAGCCTGGCACAGGGTCAAGATCCAGAGCTTGGAAACAGAGATCTCATCTGGCTTTCTCTCTCCTCTGGGCAAGCCCCATCTCCAGGCCCTGTGCTGATAGGAGGTCGTCCCTGTCTCAGTAAATAATGCAGGATCGTTTCCCAGGCCTTCACAAGGTGACACAGGGACCCAGTGACGGCTCCAGGCCCAGAGAGATCTGAGCTCACATCCATCACTTGAAACCTGCCTGATGGTGGAGAGTTTTCTCTCACTGCTCTGAGCCTCAGCTTCCTCATCTGTGAAATGGGATGGCTGCACCACTTGGAGGATTAGTAGTGGTGATTAAATGAGATAATGTCCACAAATTGTTAAGATCTATGTGACTTCCCTGGTGGCTCACATGGTAAAGTGTCTGCCTACATTGCGGGAGACCTCGGTTTGATCCCTGGGTCAGGAAGATCCTCTGGAGAAGGATATGGCAACCTATTTCGGTATTCTTGCCTGAAAAATCCCATGGATGGAGGAGCCTGGTAGGCTACAGTCCACGGGGTCACAAAGAGTTGGACACGATTGAGGCGACTTCACTTTATGTGAATATAAGTTATTTGTTCTAACTCTCAAGTGAAACGAGTAACTCTGAACCAGTCTTTTTTTAGGGGGTTTTGTTTGTCTGTTTTTAGCCATGCCATATAGCTTGCAAGATCTTTAGTTCCCCAACCAGGTATTGAACCTACACCTCTGGCAGTGAAAACGCAGAGTCCTAACCAGTAGACCAACAGGGAATTCCCCGAGCCACTCTTCACAGCATCCAGCAAACAAAAGAACCTTACATGACCAGTGCTATTGTCCAAAACACAAGTCCAGTCATATTTCTCACCAACCCCCACCCCTCCTTAAAATCCTTCCTACTTCTTGTTACCCTAAAAACCAAGTCCTAAGCTCTGAGTAGGACAGAGGGGCAGAGACACCCAGCGCCAACCAGGGGTTCAGGTCCATTCCTGCCCAGCTGCTGAGTCTCAGGGGAGACGCTGACCCAGCCCACAGCCAGGCAGTCACCTCCTCTTGGGTCAGCCCCTGCTGTTGGCAGAGCCGGTTCTCTGCACCAAAGCCCTTCACACACACGAGCACCCCGGGAGACAGCCATGAGGGACACACAGAAGAGCCCCTCAAGGGGAGAGGCTGAGCCCCTCAAGGGGAGAGGCTGAGGCCCTGGGGGGGGGGGAACGGGACACCCCCAGGGCCCAGCCTTTGTCTTCAGGCAGGGTTGATGGGCTGAGACAGAGAAGGGGTCCGTCCTGGCTCTCGGGGGCCCTGGCCTGCACCTTCAACTCCCTGGAGCCTGGTGCAGGGGGGCCGCTGACAACAGACTCAGCTTACCGCCACCTGGGGACCAGATCCCCAGAGAGAGAGGAGCCGGGACTGTCCTGACCCCAGGCACAGTCCCCAGACAGCCCAGATTACAGTTCTACCCCACAGTAAAGAAATACTCAAATATCAGCTCAGTGCCATCGTCATCATTAATATTATCATCACTCTGTCTCCGGAGCCATGGAAGCAGAAGTGTTCGTGCAAGAAGCTGCGGGTGCCAGACGTGCTTGTGTCTATGGTGGGGATGTGCGTGTTTCTGAGCATGTCTGTAGGAGGAAATTTATCTGAGATATAGCCATAATACACACTAATGACAACGATAATGATAATAATACATTTAATGGAGGCCTACCCTGTGCCAGGCATGGTGCCAAGACCACGTGTCGTCTCCCTTCACCCTCCCAGCAAACCCCACGAGGTTGCCACGTGCTCATCCCATTCTACAGACAGGGAAACTGAGACTCAGGGAGGTGAAGTGGTGACCCAAGGACACTCAGCTTGTGGATGGTGGGACCCAATCCCACCAAGCTCATGGGCTTGCGTTGGCTTTACTGCCCTGCCCCCCTGAGATTTAAGAGAATCGGGGGGACTGGGCAGTGTATCCTTGGCTCTGGACACTTGGAGTTACCATGCCAACTCCCTGGGAAGGTGGAAGGGAGTCGCCTGTGAGTTCAAGGATCTACTGGGCGGAGCCCAGCATCACCATGGAGGCCTGGTGGGCACGGGACACAGACGGAAGGATACCACATCCAGACCTCAGACCGGAAGAAGGGGGAGCCGGCCCCGGACTTGGTTCTGGAATTCCAGAAGTCTCCATGCACAAAATTTAAGAAGTCTGCAGCGCTGCCTCTGACTGCTGTGCGTCCTTGGCTAAGTCCCTTCACCTCTCGTGGCCTCTGCTTCTTTTGATCTGCCCGATGATAAGCACTGGGCGTCACAACTCTCTGTTCACAGAGGGACAGCACTGGCCCTGCTGCCCATCACTCACCCCGTGAGCCGGATACGTGAGCCAGCCCCAGTCCCCGTGGATGGTGGACGTGTCCAGCAAGTTCACTGCAGAAGAGGAGACAAGAGCACATCAGACCCCTGGCCCGCCCCCAGGGCCAGGGCGGCCTGCCCACACTGGCCCGAACACTCCAGCTCCGGTCTCTGGGTCCTTTCTCACTTCCCTGGCCTTCAAGGCTCAGTTTAAGCTCTTGCTCTTTCCTGAAGCCTGCCTCCACCACCACAAAATATAACTTTCTCACCTCCTGGAAGACTCAAACTGCCCTAAGAGCTAGGCTGCCTCGACTGGTGGTGGCAGTGAGATGCCGAAGGTCTGGGCTTAGTGGTCCAGGAGGTCTGGATCTGAATCACAGCTCTGCCACTTAGGAGCTGTTTGTCCCTGACCGCGTTTCCTCCATCCCTGAGCCTCCACTTCCTCCCCTGTAAAATGGGGTGACGGTGATGCCTGCCTTACGGGGGGCTGTGAAGATGACCTGGCCCTGGGCCACTCACAGGACACGGTGGCATTCCAAAGCACCCACTGATGTTTGCACTGAAAGTCAAACCTCCATCCAGAGGACTGGACCCAGCTTTCCCATCACCAGGGTCCCCAAAAGGCACCTCCCACCGAGCAGGTCCTCGGTGTACATGGGACATGGAGGGCTTTGGAGGAGGAAGCACTGCCTCGTAGGGAGCACGTACTACGTGCTGAGCTCTGCTAGGGGAGCTTGCAATGCCTCATCCGTGGCCCACAGGGCAACACTGAAAGGTGCTCATCCCTCCTTCCATTTTCCAGATGAAAACACTGAACCTCAGGGAAGATCAGGACAGTGCCTGGAGCTCCATAGCTGTGACTGCTGGGCTGGCACCCAGAGCACCACAGACAAAGCCACCAGCCCTGGCAGCTTGAACCCAAGGAGCAGAACCTCAGAGAAGGAGTGCTGGCCTGAGAGGCACATTTACTCTAAGCCAGACCCTCAAAGGGGACCCTGCTAAGTACCAACAACAGGGTAGAGAAAAGAGCCTGCCTTCAGAATCAGACACTACTGGGCTCACATCTCAACACAGCTACCTGGTAGCAGGTGACCTGCACTTCACTGAACCTCAATTTCCTCATCTATAAAATGGGGATAATGATACATAAGGGTGGGCAACAGTAAACTGGTAATGCCTAGAGCCAATGCCTTACCAAAGTTGGTTCCTGTTCCCTAAGTCCTGGCCCTCTCGCCTCTCTCTTGGTACCTAGGAGTAGTGAGTATCACTCACTTTAAGGTGATAAAGATGCACCAAACTGGGACGAAATCAGGGCTTGAATGCCAGGACTGTCTCTAACTGCTGTGTGCCCTTGGGTGAGTCCCTCCACCTCTCTGGTCCCTGCTGCCTTTGATCTCTCTGATGAAAGGGGTTTGGGCTCCGAGTCTCACAGCTTTCATTTTCCTTTCTCTTCTGTCTACCCACCTCTCCCAGCCAGCAACCACGGGCTTCCAACCAACCCGATCTGCTACCCCGGGCAGGTGGCAAAGGGTTAAAATCGGCCTTCCTGGAACTTTCCCGAAGAGAGGGTGGGTGCTGTCCTCCTGCCTGAGGTTTGCATAGCTCTGCGCCTGCCCCTCATTGATGGAGACAAGTGTCCTCGGGAAGTGTTGGGAGTGAGGATGCTCTCAGGCGCGGCTTTTCTTCCTCTTCGTCCCCTCACTCTCCCCACCCAGCGTTGGGGGGGTGGGGCCCAGAGGGCCGCTGGAAAGAGGACTTGCCGAGCTAAGGAGGGCCTTCTGAGCTTGGGCTTGGGATGCCCCGGGGGGCCGGGTGGGACCAGGGGTTGGAGGCAACGTCCGCAGGGGGATCTCCCTTCCCCGAGCCGAACCGGCCCCACGCCAGGGCGGCAGGCAGAGAAGCTTTCCCGCCTCCCTCCCTCCCTCCCCGGCAATGGCGAGAAAACTGGGTCAGGAGCTCTCTCCTCCTGCCGGCGGGTGGGCGGGGGAGGGGCTGCGCTGCAGTTTCCCCCAGACCAGCGGGCCGAGTTTGGGGAGTGAAGGGGGGGGAGGTGGCGGACAGGGACCTGTGGGCTCTCCCACCCCACCCCACATCCCAGACGGGGGTCTCAGAACTGAAGGACCCCGGGTCAGCACCCCTGGATGCAGCTCAGACCTGTGCCCACCCAGGGACCGCTGGGACTTCTCCCCATGAACACTCTGACTCTAGAGGCAGCGTCCTGTGAACCCTCACTTTCCAGGCCCTTCCCTCCCTGCTGGGAATCCCCAACCACATCTGCAGCTGATTCGTGATCAGTCAGCCAAGGGGGGGCTCAGATAATCCAAAGATAAGTCAAAAGTCTATTGGATTCAGGAAGAGCGACCGGATTCCATGGCTGCTTGTTCCAATTCCTTCCAGACTCATCTCTGTCTGTACCCTCCCCTCCTCTCTCTCTGTCCCGCTCTTCCCCATGTCCTGTCCCCTTCTATGGGGGGACGCAGAGGATCTCTCACGGGAGGCTCCAGGCCCACAGGAGGTCTCACGGGGCTGGAGGGAAGTCCAGGGCTAAGGCCCCTCCTGCCGGGGCCTGAGTCCCCTTGGAGAGGCCAACGCTTCGGCTCATCAGGACCGGGGCTTTCTCTGCCCTCTTGCACTGCTGGACTATAGGTCTATGTGACCCCTGGGAAGTCGATGACCCTCTCTGGGCCCATCTCCCCACTTGCAAATGGGAAAACTGGACACACGGTCTCTCAGGGCCTTCAGGGAAGCAACCACTTAACCCCTCTGTGCCTCAGTTTCCTCATCGGCCAGATGTCTGCAGGCGTCCCTCCTGGGCCTACCTGCCGGCCTGTTCTGGGGGATCAAACGGGTCCCCCCACCTGCTCTGAGAAGCACAGATAATTCCTAAGCCTTTCCTGTTTGACTGAGGAAGGTATTATGTGATTCCTTTTTTTTCTCCCGCGCCATCACCTTCCCCCATTCCATTTCGCTGAGACTAATACTTAAATTGATTTACATTCCCGGAGGACAGAGCGCATGGTGGCGAGGCTGGAGAATTCGGGGTGGCCAGGGGATGTCAGCTGGGATGTGAATGCCTCGGAGATCACCCCAAATTGGTGGATAATCCACATCAGAGAGTGATAAGGGGCTTTGAGCCTGGTGGGGTTTGGGGGCATCTCTGCAGGTGGAGGGCCGTCCCCAGCCCTGTGAGGGACCTGGCAGAGGGGCACTTGGGTAGCCTGGGGCACTGTCACCTTTGCAGGACCTCCACTGGGAAAAGAGTCTCCTCCCTGAGTTCCCATAGTCTCCCCGGCCGGTCCTGGCCCTGCACCAGTGCACAGACTTCTGGCTGTCTTGCGTGGAACCCAGGCCCCAGGTCTCCACCCAGGACCGTCAGACCTGCGTGGGTAACCTGTGCCAGGCAGGGGTGCCCTGCTG
Organism: Odocoileus virginianus; assembly: GCF_023699985.2. Classification (NCBI taxonomy): domain Eukaryota; kingdom Metazoa; phylum Chordata; class Mammalia; order Artiodactyla; family Cervidae; genus Odocoileus; species Odocoileus virginianus. The sequence continues at coordinate 33,911,629 of NC_069703.1, read as the reverse complement.
CGCTGATCAAATAGGTGTGGCCAGGCCCTGGCACCTGGCCTGCCTGCCTCCCTCCCACCCCTGACATACACCCCCCCTCACTCCGCTTCCTCTCCTGGTGACCTTGCCTCTTTTCCAACTGCTGCCCCTCCCCAGACATAGCCTCTCTCCCAGGCCAAAATGGTCTGCCCTCTGCTCAGGAGCCGGGTCAAAGTCCCCTCCTAGGGGGATTTGGGGTTTGCCAGTCTGGCATTCTGGAGGGCACTGGATCCTCCCCAAAGACGAGGGTTGAAGCACCCCACCCAATGCCCAGGCACTTGCTGTGGGACCCTCAGAAACCCGCTGGGTAAAGAAACTGCTGCCTTCTCCCCATCCAACCCGGAGGAAACTGTGTCCTCGGGCCCCAGCTCCCAGGCCTCCCAGGGCCCTGTGTCCCCTTCCCGGCTCACCCCTTCCCGGCTCACCCCTTCCCGGCTCACCCCTTCCCGGCTCACCCCTTCCCGGCTCACCCCTCCGCTCCCTTGCTATGGTCCCTGCTCCGTGTGGCCCCTGTCTCATTGGAGGTTGAGTTTATGTACATCTGTGTGCATTGGTGCCGTGCACACGTGTTTCTAGGGACAGGAATGCAAGTCTGAGGGTCTTTTCATATATGTGGTGTCTGCCCACGATGTGCATATTTTCACACCCTTGAATCTTTACATGCACATGCGTGCACGTGTGTACTGTCCGCGCTTCTGGGCATCTGACTACAGGGGTGTGGGGGCTGTCCACACACACGAGTCTCTGCGGGCCTGGGTCTCTGTGTGCGAATCCCAGCATGTGGCTGCTGCTGCATGTGTGGCTGTGGGTACGGCTGCATCTCTGTGAGCTGTTCGTGTGTGAGGGATGGACTGGTGGTGTGTCTGAGCGTGGATGAGGAACACTGGCTCTGGAGCTCCCTGGAATCTAGGAGTTCATCCTGCCAGGCTGAGGACGCGGCTTTGGACCCAGGCTGTGAACCCTAGGATTTGCACAGACCCCCAAGTCAGGCCTCCTCCTGGCAGAGCTGCAAGAGGACAGGGGGTCCAGGGCAGGGGTCGGGCGAGGAGCAGAACCCAGGGCAGTGTCCTGAACTGGACCTGGGGTGCCCGGTGGACTAAGGTGTGAGTGTGCGTGTGTGTGTGTGTGTGTGTGTGTGTGTACGCACACGCTCACGCAGGTGTGCAGCCCTAGGTGTTGGTGAAACCTGATAGATGCCCCCTCCCGGCTTCCCTTATCCCCTCCCAGATCCTTTTGGTCTCTAATGCTCAGCCCACACCCTCATCCTGTGTCCCCCAGAGTGACCGGACTTCCCCAGCCTTGTCCCTGGACTAGACCCAGCCCTCCAGGCCTTGCCTGCCTCAGTCTATCTGCAGCCTGCTCAGCCCCCTCCTCCCGGGCCCCTTCTCCCCAGCACCCATCGAAGCTGCTTCCCCTCCCAGCAGGCAGTCCCTGGCGACTGCTGTCCTTCCGTGCCCCCGCCCCCAGCCCTCCAGCCCAGCCCACTTCCAAGACCCTCATTCCCTGCCCTTCACGCCGGTCTTCCCCCAAACCTGGTTCCTTTCTCTGGTCCTCCTGCCTCCCTTCCTGGCCCCCATCCCTGGGCTCCATCCCCGCCGCTCTCTTCAGCCCTCTGAACCTCGCCCTGCATCCCGGGCGCTCTGTCCTCTGCCCCCACCCCATCCCCTGCCCTGTCTCCTCTCTCCCCTCTGTCTCTTCTCTTGTCTTCCATCCTCGGGTCCTGTCTCCTCATCCCCAGTGCCCGATCCTCAGTTCCCTGTCCCCAGCTCCGAAGCCCTGAGTCCCGTCCCCCTGTCCCTCCTGCCTCCCTGTCCCTCCTCAGGCCCCCGGCCCCTCTCCCCCCAGCCCTGACCCCGGGTCTCTTGCGGTGCCCCACCTCCCCACCCAGATCCAGGGATCCCAGGCCCTCGGGCACTGGGGTCGAGGGGAAGGAAGTTGAGCCTCTCGGCAGGCTCGCTCCGGCTGCTGCGCGCGCCGCGCCCCCCGGCCCCTCGGCCGCCCCCGCCCCGCCAGCCGCCGCCGCTCACCTTCGCCGCGCGCCGCGGATACGCAGGTGGCCGCCGCCGCCGCGGCCGTGACGACCCAGAGCGCGGGGGGCAGGCGGCCCCGGGCGGGGGCCATGGCCGGGCCGGGCGGGCGGGCGGGCGGGGGCGCCGCGCACCCTGGGCTCGGCCGCGGCCGCCCGCGCGTCGGCGCGCTCCCTGCTCTCCCGCACACCCGGCGGCCGGGCGCACACACCGGCGCACACGCCGGCTCGCAGCGCACACGCGGGCACCCGCGCCCGCCCCTGCCGCCGCCGCCGCCGCCGCCCCGGGCGGGGGCCGGCCCGTCACGGCGGCGCCGAGCCAATCAGCACCGAGGCGGGTGCGGGGGGTGGGGGGGACACGGAGCCCGCACCGCGGACAGCGACCCGCGGACACCGCCGCCCGCCCCACGTGCGCAGGCTCGCGCCAGCACCTTCACCCCGCGCCCGGCTTGGACTCAGCCGCCGCGCACCCAACCAGGGGTCCGGACGCCTCGCGACACCCAGACCCACGGTGGGGTGGGAGGCCCTGCGTGGATAGACACGGACACGCTCACTCTTACACACGTGACCCTCAGGCACACGCACCCGCCAACAAACTGCCTCGCACGAGGTGATGTGCACACACTAGTTCACGAACGGAGGCTCAGACACCGGCTCAGAGACAAACTCAGGAGCGCTTTTAGTTAAAAATGCTCTCCCCTGCCACACCCCCGATGACTGGGCACCCCGAATTTAGGTGAGGCCTTAGAGCGCCGTGATCATGGGCTCCGCGTTCGGAGACCCGACCGACGTTTCAGGGCTGGCTTTGAGCAAGTTTCTAAACCTCCCTGAGTCTCCAGGTCCACGTCTGTAGAACAGGGATGAGAGGGTCTGTGTCCTAGAGTGGATGTGAAAATGATATGCAAGGACCCAGGTAAGGGGCCCCGCCGTCGGCCAGACACACAGCCAGATGGCCAGCTTGGCTGAAGGCGGTTACCATTCCCTGCGTTTCCTCCCTTGACCTTCCCCACTCCAGTTCCAGGCCCAGGATTAGGGATCGCCTCCTGGGGAGGTGGGGGGGGGGGGGGAGGCTGCAGTCTGTGGGGGAAGGACCGGAGAAGGGGCTCCCTCCTGAAGCTGACTCTCCCCCTGGAAGTACTGGTAGGCCAAACTGGGAAGCAGAGATCTGCAGTCCTGGGGGCTGGTCAGCAAGTGTGTGCCCACCAGGGCGAGTTCCGCCTCTGCCTCTGACTTCCATCTGCTGCTCAGCACCCTCTGAGTGTATTCCCACTCTTCTGCTCCCTGGGGAAGAATCGGACCCATGGCTGGAGGTTACGCAGGATGATAAAGACCATTGGGGAGTCCATGCGGTGTCACAGACCCTGCTTTAGGCATGTTATAAACTTGCTCTACTTTAAGCCTCGCGCAGCCCTGCAGGGAAGGTGCAGCTAGGAAAACTGAAGCGCACAAAGGCCATCATTTGCCTGAGATCGCACAGCTGGCTAAACGCTAGAGAGGTACTCAGATCCAGATCTGCCGGACTCCAAAGCCCACTGCTTTTCCTGTGTGTCTTTCTTGGTTACAGAAAGGGGAAGACGGCTTGTATTAGGAGCCCTTTTTGAACAGCTCAGACCGACTGCCTCAAAGATGTAGTTGGCCCCTTGTTACCAGAGGCATTCAAACCAACACTGGCTGGGGACTGCTCAGGGAGGCTGAGGCTAAGGGGAGCAGACTGGAACTAGACCCAGAGAGGCAGTCTCAAATGGCCACCTGAGACAGGCCGGCACGCTAAGGAAACCTACCAAGGGAAGTTTTCCCAGCTCCAGTCAACTTTGCCCTGGGGGTATCAGCCCATTTTTCTGCATTTTCAAGAGAAGCTGTGTATCTGGGATTTTTATGTGGTGTCTCCTAGTATTTAAAGTTACTAGTGGAAACATTTTAATTACAAGTGTGTGCAGACCTGCAGAGAGGTGGCCATAGCACACAGTACTCTTGACCTTCTTTCTGAGCTTCCTTCAGACAGAAGAAGAGTCTCTGTCTGGCACCTGGCTCCTGGGCCACTGGGCTGTGGGCCAGGGAGGGCAGAAAGAAGCAGGCGGTTCAGGGTGCAATCAAGGCACTCCTGGGCATCCCGTACCCCAGCCAGGGCTCCCAGAAATATTCGCTGGTGAAGGAGGTGTTGTATGGGGCTGGGGTTCTCCATCCCCAGGTGGAGGCGAAGCCCGTCGAACCTAGGCTTTGTCCATTTTGAAGGTGAGGAAGCCGGGGAAGCCTCGAAGGACTTGGTAAGCATGAGGGGGAGTTCTCTGTCAGGGGCCTCCTCCATATTCTGAATCCTCTTGCGCAAAGTGAGAAATTTATTCCACCAAACGTTCCACGGGCTAAGAGCAGTTTGCTTTCTGTTGGCTAGCTGAGCTTCTGATACCCCCACGACGCCCTCTCCTGGGGTCTCTCCTCCCACAGCTTCCCTTCTGACTGTCTGCCCGTGGGGAGGAAGCAGCCACTGACTACGTCCACCGCCATCCCGAGCTCCGACCCCTGTCTTCAGCTCACCTGCAGCTGTCCTTCACTGTGTGCCTCCCAGACTGGACCCTGCATCCCTCTCTCATAGAATTCCTGCCTCCCCACCCCCCCCCCCCCGCCTCGCCCCCATTTTAAAGACAAGGAGCGTGAGTTTTCTGAGGGTTGATTGCTGGAGCAGGAAACTCTATGAGGCGCACGAGCGGACTCCGTGATGCTCATGGAGCGTGTCACGTCTCCCGACCGGGTCCTGAACACCCGCAGCAGGGTCCCCGCTGGGTCCTGATGCGTTCTCCTGGTGCACAGTGGGTGCTCTGAGAACGTCTGCTGGATGATCCAATACACCTCGAGCAGATGCGTGGAGACCCATGCCCCGCTGGCCCAGTGCTTGAGGCCGTCATTGCTGGAAGGCGGTTTCCGGGTTACAGGACATCCTGCTTTCTGGACTGCTGCGCATCTGTGCTAGCTGGACCTGCTATGTAAGCTTGACTTCAGCTCTTGTGGGGGGTGAATCTGCACAGCACTCGGCCCTCTCATCATCGCAGGGGCGCTTTGGGCCTCTACTATGTGGAGCAAGGTGGGGGTGGGGCAGGCAGGGCTGGACCTGACCAAACAGGGCGGCCGTGCAGCCAGTCCTTCCCAGCTCAGGGCCCCTCTCTGACCCTCGTCTTTTCCTTCTGGGAGTGACGAGAGAAGTTGCAGGAATGTCTGGCAAGCCCCTCTATTATGTTCTCCATTACAGTCTCCATTTCTGGGAGAAATACCCTCCCAAGAGTATTTCTTCCCACTGCACCTTTCTGAGCCTGTTTCCCCAACTGTATGAGAATAAGGAGCAAACTGCGTAATAAGGATGGATATGCCACCAAAGAGGGTTGCTCTGAGGCTCACATGAGTTCACAGGTGCACACGTGCTTGGAGGCCTGTCAAGCCAGCTCCGGTTGGAAGACACAGCTCTTCTGTAGGGTGAGGGGGCGGGAGCTGGGCTGTCCTTTGTCCCTGAGGGGTGGGCCCTGCAGGGTGCCCCTTCGGGCACAGAGAGAAGAGGTGTCCAGCAGGAGATGGGTATGAGAGAGTGCGTGGGTGGGGGGCACTGGCTAGTGATGAGACCTCACTCACCCTGGAGCCACCCTGACCCCTACCCTGGATGTCTTATTGCCCCAAGCTGTCCACGCAGGGCCTAGACTTCTGCAGAGAAAGGCCTGCCCGCTGCCTCTTCTCACTTCTGCCTGGTTCAGTCTGTGAGGGGACTGGAGAGGGTAGACATCCCTCACATTTGCATAGTAAGCTCTCCTTCTCCCCAGGGCCAGGATCCGGGATGAGCCAGGGGTGGGGGTGAGCCATTGGAGATCTCAGGAAGAGCCAGCTTCCTGACGTGAGGCCTGTGTTGTCTAGGGCCTCAGTTTCCCCATGTGTGACCTGCTGGCTCTACTCATTTCCCCGTGTCCTGAATATTCATTGGAAGGACTGATGCTGAAGCTGAAACTCCAATCCTTTGGCCATCTGATGCGAAGAACCAACTCATTGGAAAAGACCCTGATGCTGGGAAAGATTGAGGCGGGAGGAGAAGGGGACAACAGAGGATAAGATGGTTGGATGGCCTCACTGACTCAATGGACAGAGTTTGCGTAAACTCTGGGAGTTGGTGATGGACAGGGAGGCCTGGCATGTGACCATAGGGTCGCAAAGAGTCAGACACAACTGAGCAACTGAACTGAACTGAACTGAATGGTCATGAAGGGAGCGTGGAGCTGCTGGGGCTGGGGTTCCCAGGTCGTAAGATAGGACCCTGCCCATGATGTGCTCCCAGGCTGGAGGGGAGGCAACCTCCTGGGGACAAGTGAGGAAGTCACTTCCATGACAGAGCAGCGATTCACCCGGACCACAGGAAAGGCGTCTAAACTCAGGTGGTACAGTGGTAAAAATCTGCCTGCCAAGGAGGAGACGCAGGTTTGATCCCTGGGTCAGGAAGATCCCCTGGGAAGGAAATGGCAACCTACTCCAGTATCCTTGCCTGGGAAATCCCATGGACGGAGGAGGGTGGCGGACTACAGTCTGGAGCTGCAAAGAGTCAGACACGCCTGAGAAACGGAAACAGCAGCAGCAGCACTTCTAGAGCCAGGGCCTAGGCCAGCCCCGTCCGCTGGGGGTATAGCGTGTGCCACATGGGTAACTTGATTTTTTTCCAGCAGCTCTATTAAAAAACAAAAAGAGGTGGAATTAAGTGTAATAATATATTTCTTGCAGGCATGTTGCCCGGTGTGTAATATTAATTTATTAATCAGTTCGGTAATTCAACGGTGATATATTGAGCCCCTTCTGTGGGGTTGTGCCTGGTGCTGGGAATAAGGTAGGGGACGCCGCTCAGAGCTGCGGTCTAACGGGGAAGCAGATCATTAAATAGGCAATTACAAAATCCCCCTCCACGTAAGGGAATATTTCAGGAAACGTAGGCATCAAAACTGAAAATTTACAATTTAAAATATTAAAAAAAAAAAAAGTCCTCTTGAAGCAGAACATACCGAGTAACTCAGCCCTTTCTCGGGTGCTCAGAGGCATGGTGTGAGCAAGAATCAGTGAACCTTGATGTGGAAAAGGACCTAGAGACGCGTTGGCAAGGCGCTGGCGGCGGGGCCGCAGGAGACAGAGGTGCCCTCCGCGTCGCAGACGTGGGTGGGCCTGTTCCCCCTTGTCCGCTGAATGAGCCCAGGGCGCTCTGCTGGCTAGCATCTCTCTCTTCCTCTCTCCCAGGCCGTCAGCCGCCTGCGCTCTCTGGGCCTTTGAGAGTTCCCAAGTGCCTCCTAAACTGAGGCTTCTAATCAGATGTGGACTTAAAAACGCACGTGGATTAGCATTGTATGTAAAGTGAGAGGCAATGGGTTCTAAGCGAGGGATCTTCTCGTGAATAAAGAGCACAGATGAGAGCCCGAGGTCGCGGCTGTTCAGAGGTCTCTTCTGCTCATTCCAGGCTGTTTGTTCTCAGGTTGGAGGGTAAATGAGGTGTTGTTATAAATACATAAGAGGCTTATTAATGGCCAGGCATGCACAGACTAATTGCTTCCTCCTGTTTACATATAATCAATCACTTCCACAGTTTGGAACCAGTGGCAAGCAGCAGAATAGAGTAGAAAGATGACGAAATTGGGATGAGCCTCAAAGGTCTAGGCTTGCTCCATCCTTCATGCTCAAGTCTTTCCTGTCCTGGAAAAACAGAACCAACCCTCCCTTTATTCCACGTCCCCCCTGCCCATTCTCCTCTCCTCCCCTTCCCAGCAAACTTCTTGAATCATCTGTCCTCACGGACTCCATGTTTTACTCTCTCTGTCCCTCCTTGTCCATCATCACCTCCACAGTCCCCCAAACAACCCCGCCCAGACACACGCTCTGTGATTCTCTGTCCCACGGCCCGTCCTCATCGACACCACCATCCGCCCAGTTGTACGTATCAGGAACCTGAACTTTAACCCTCTTCCTCCTTCTCCATCAGCTGTGTATCCAGGACATTCCAAGTCCTTTGATTTTACCACCAAATCTTTAAAAAAAATTTTTTTAATTGGAGTATAGTTGATGTACAATGCGTGTTAATTTCAGGTGTATAGCGAAGTGAATCAATTAATACGTATACATACGGCCCCTCTTTTTTAGATGCTTTTCCCACATAGGCCAGTACAGAGTATTGAGTAGAATTCCCTCGTGTTATATAGTAGGTTCTCATTGCCGTTGTTCACTTGCTCAGTTGTGTCCGACTCTTGGTGATGCCTTGGACTGCAGCTCGCTAGGCTTCCCCACCCTTCACTGTCTCTCGGACTTTGCTCAGACTCATTAGTCGCCTGTTTTGTATGTGGTACTGTCCAGGTGTCAGTCCCAATCTCCCAGTTTATCCCTCCCCCGAGAGCCCCGAACTGGACCATAAAGAAAGCTGAGCGCCAAAGAATTGATGCTTTTGAACTGTGGTGCTGGAGAAGACTCTTGAGAGTCCCTTGGACTGCAAGGAGATCCAACTAGTCCACCTTAAAGGAGGCCAGTCCTGGGTGTTCATTGGAAGGACTGATGCTGAAGCTGAAACTTCAGTACTTTGGCCACCTGATGCGAAGAGCTGACTCATTGGAAAAGACCCTGATGCTGGCAAGGATTGAGGGCAGGAGAAGGGGACAATAGAGGATGAGATGGTTGGATGGCATTACCGACTCAATGGACATGAGTTTGGGTGAACTCTGGGAGTTGGTGATGGACAGGGAGGCCTGGCGTGCTGTCCATGGGATCGCAAAGAGTCGGACATGACTGAACAACTGAACTGAACTGAACTGAACTGCAATCCCCTGGTAACCCTACATTTGCTTTCTTCCTCTGTGACTCTCCTTCTGCACCAAAATGTATCATGACCCCATCTGCTCCTCACCACCACCAGCATCCAGGCTGCGCCTCCATCAACTCCAGCAAGACAGTTCTGGGGACACGTGGCTGCCCCCATTCATGCCCTGTAAGCCCCTCCATGCCGCAGCCAGAAGGACCAGTCAGCGCAAACTCTCATGCTTGGTCCCTGCCCCATGCGCTTCCTTCCCTGATTAGAACGTTTCCAGAGCCTTCCCCTGCTCTCTCCAAAGACCCAGATCCTCACCATGCCTGCAGGACCTGTCCTGGCGGTCTGGACCCGGCCACCTCTCCAGCACCACCTCCTCCCTGTCTGCACGGCGCCCCCTCCACGCACAACCTTTGCCTTGGACCGCCCCCCCGCCCTCCAGCCTCTCCTGCTCATCCTCAGAGAAGCCATCCCTGGACCCTGGCCCAAGTCCACTCTTTAGCAAAGCCCTCCAGAGCTCAGCTCAGTTTGGGAATCCACCTACCCCCTTCCTACGAGAGCAGGGCTCATCTCAGCTTGCGCTGGACACCAAAGCTTCAACACGCAGTATGGGGCCGCCTCCATGAGGACTTTTTGCCTTTGTCCTGGCAACCTTTGGTGGGGGCAGGGGGGCGTGGCCCAGACCCGGGAAGGGGGCTAGATCCTCTTTGCCCCCTACCTGCCTGTGTGACTGCAGGCAAACGACATGACCTCTCTGGTGTGCAGCTCAGCGTGGTGGGGAGGCCTCCACGGGCTCTCAACATCTGGGATGATGAGGCAGGATCTTCACTATTCTTATTAATCTTAATAACAGCCCTTTGAAGCAAGTTCTATTATTATCTCAACTTTATAAATGAGGAAAATCAGGTGGAGGTGAGGCGACATGATCCATCCAAGATGCCACAGCTGTGAAGCGGCAGACCCGGGGTTCAAACCCAGAACTGTGGTTTCAAGAGCCCACACTCCTGCTGTGGTGAGGCAGCGGGGAGAGGGGAGAGAGGGGGTACTCAGATGAGTGGGAGCCCCCGACTCGGGCCTGGTGGGCAGTGAGGGAGAGCAGAGGCCATCCCGAGTGATGATTTGTGGGTTACAGAGGCGGGGTGGGGTGGGATGCGGGCTGTTGCCAAAGCTGTGTGTCTTTGGGAGGTCACTTCACCTCTCTGAGCCTCAGGTCCCCATCTGAAAGATGGAACACCAGCACCTGCTGTTTAGGGGTTTGATGATTTAGAAGGTGCCTGGTGCCCAGTAGGACCTCCCGCCTCTGCTTCATGCCCAGCCCGGAGACTGTCTTCTGGGGAGGTGGGAGGCGGGGGCAGGAGTGATCAGTCTGTGGCTTGTTATCAGAAAGAGGAGCATTAATATCCCTGATATTAAAAAAATAACCTTATCATCGTCATTCTGCCTGTCGGGAGGAGATGAGCCCCCATCGGTATTCTGACAGATGGGAGCAGCTCTCTGTGTTTGCGGGAGAGAGTCAATCAGAGAAGGAGGGAGGGGGAGAGATGCCGAGAGACAGAGAGACACACTCAGAGGCCCGCGCGCGCGCGTGTGTGTGTGTGCGTGTGTGTGTGCGTGTGTGTGTGCGCGTGAGTGTGTGCGCGTGCGCGCGCGTGTGCATGTGTGTGTGCGTGTGCATGCGTGCGTGTGTGTGTGCGTGCGTGCATGTGTGTGTGCGTGCGTGTGTGTGTCTGTGCGTGTGTGTGTGTGTGTGCGTGAGTGTGTGTGTGTATGCGTGCGTGTGTGTGTGTGTGTGTGTGTAGAATGAGAGTGCCTGGGTGACATGACTTGTTGGGGGTGGGTGGCACCTCTCCAGAGCAGGGAATAGCTTTAGGAGGGTGACTTGGTAATACCCAATATTGAATGTATTGAAATGCTAAGCAGCTCTAAAGATCTCTGTCTGATTTTCATTAAAGCCTCTGAGGCAGAGGGTGTGATGGGAGGGGCAGGGCCTCTCTGGCCGCCTGGGAGGATCTGATTACAGGAGTCCCCTCGCCCCACCCCCGGGGTCGTGACGAGCCCCGAGGCCACCCCCACCCGCTGGTGGCCACTGCCGTCACTGCAGGACCCGCAGCGTGGGGGGCGGGGGGAGCCCTGGCCCTGCATTGCAGGGTCACTGAGCTGCTCCAAACTGAGGGGCGCTGTGCCCCACCCATCACCCTCTCCCTCCCTCCCGGCCCCACCAGCTCCTCTGCCACTGGGGCACCGTGACACTCCCACTCCATCCCCCCCACCCAGTTTTCTGAGGCCCAGAAGTGTTAGGATGGGGGGGGGGTGGGGGGGACACACCAGTGGCCCTCCAGTCTCTGCCTGTCTGAGACCCAGAATAGAGCCTTCCGTGGCCTTGCAGCGGGAACACTGACAAGCTGCTAAATGGCCCAAAGGAAGGACAGACAGCTAAACAGGGTGGTGATGGTGCGCTTGCAGGGAGGAGAAGGGGAGGAGTCACAGGCCCAGAGAGGGCAGGTGATCCCCCCACGGTCACACAGCCAGCAGCAGCCACACATCTGGGACCAGCACCCAATCTTCTGGCCCCCCTGTCCAGTGCTAGGGCCTCCACGTGAGGCCATCTCACCAGGGAGAGTTTTTTAGGACGTGGAGAGGGGGCCAGGCCGAGGGTTTTGATCACAGGTCAGCCCCAGGGAGAGGTGTGGTGGGATGGGGCTGCGGGTAGCTTCCCCAAGGGAAGGGGAGATCGGCAGCTGGAAGCGGGTCATCGATCATGGGCTATCTGCTGAGATGCTTTGCAATTCCCCTGTCCAGGACCCCCACACCAAGGGTATCACACCATGTACATTAGTCTCCCTGGAGACTCAGAGAGGGAGAGCAAGCTGTCCAAGGTCACCCAGCCAGCAAGCGGCTGAGCTGAGATGTGAACCCAGGATATCTGATGCTCACACTGGTGTGTGTCAATCTTGGCCAGACGACCCCGGGCGGGGGAGGGTTTCTTGAGTAAGAGACAGAGAGTCAAGTGGGAGCCGGAGACCCATCAGTGGCCGGAGCTCCCAAGAGTCCAGTTTAGTTTGAAATGGTCCCAAGTGCAGATTCACTCTCGGGGAGGTGGCTGGAGGAAGGGGCGAGAGCCCAGGGCTGCTGGGGGTAGGGGCGTGGGTGGGGGCCTGGGCTGTTTGAATTCCTGCCAAGCTCTTCCCAGCCTGGCCCAAGGTCATTTGTTGGGGAAGAGAGGCAGCTTCTCCGCCCTGGGTGCCCCGCCCTCCCGGCTCTGAGCTGGGAGCTGGCGGAGACTGAAGGACAACGTTCCTGGTGAAAGCAGATTACCGGGTGCGGGGCTGGCGGGGCGGGGCGGCACCGTGGTGACAGGTCCATCAGGCGCCTCGCCTCGCAGTCTCCTCTCCGAGGGGATGTTTTCGGGGGCTGCTGGCAGGCCCGGGGCTGTGGAAGGAGTACTGATGATGGGGAGACAGCCTGCCCTCGCCTGGAGACGGCGATGGGCAGGGGCTCAGCCTTTCTGATGCCTCCTCCCCAGGAGCCCCAGGAATAGCTCAGCTGCCAGCCCGCTTCTGGTTTGGGACCACCCAGTGAATCCACCCCCTCTTTAACTCCATCATGCCAGGGTGGGTGTCTGCTCCGGGTGCCCCCTCTCCAATCTCGCTTCTGACCACGGGCAGGGTGACCTTTCTCAAGCATCACTCTCCCCTGCTTACCAGCTGCAGGTACCCCGCGGTCCCAGGAGAAAGCCCTGGCTCCTTGGCCTGAGAAACAATGCCCTTTGAAGTCTGGCATCAGCTCTTTCCCTGCCCTCTTCTCCTGTCTGCCCTGGGCCTTTGCACACCCTCCCCTGGCCCTGCCATTTCCCCACAGGGCCCAATTCTACTTCTCCCATGGGTCTTAGCTTGGACATCACCTCCTCCTTGAAGCCTTCCCTGAACTGCAGTCCGGAAGTCTGGGTAGGGTGCTCCCTGCGCCCAGCATCCTGGCATTTACCCCTTGATCATCCTCATCATCCCGCAGCAGCTGACGGGGTAGGTTCTCAAGTTGTGCAGGGCGTGTGCTCAGTGCTGTGTTCGCATCACCTGGTCCCACCCTGGCACCCCCCAGAGTGTGGGAAGTGCCTGTTCGTCTGCGGCATGCACCTTACGATACTTGAGTGCCTTGTGATCACCCACTTTATAAAGGAGGGGATGGGGGGGCTCCAGATGGGAATGATGTCCTCAGAGGCACCAGCAGCTAAGTGGCTGATGTAAACCAAAGACTTCAAAACTCCTGATTACCCACTTCTAGCGCACATCCTGGGCTTCCCTTGTGGCTCAGCTGGTAAAGAATCTGCCTGCAGTGTGGGAGACCTGGGATCGATCCCTGGTTGGGAAGATCCACTGGAGAAGGGATAGGCTACCCACTCTAGTATTCTTGGGCTTCCCTGGAGGCTCAGCTGGTAAAGAATCCTCCTGCAATTCGGGAGACCTGGGTTCGATCCCTGGGTTGGGAAGATACCCTGGAGAAGGAGAAGGCTAACTCACTCCAGGACTCTGGCCTGGAGAATTTCATGGACTCTATAGTCCATGGGGTTGCAAAGAGTCAGACAGAGACCGAGCGCACATCTTACCTTTGATATCTTGGCTTCTGGGGGCTGGTCCTGAGCTCTGGCTGGAAGCAGCCTTGGGAAGTCTGACTGTAGCCAGGACCACCCCTCCCAGCAGCCCTGGGCCTCTGGAGGCCCTGACAGTTCTGAGCGACTTCCAGGGAAGGGCATGAAGGGCCTGCTCCTCCCAGTGCAGCCAGGAATTCTCAGCCTACTCCTGGGACTCTCAGCTCCATTTTGGCAGCCCCTTTACTGACTCCAGAGTTCCTGACCTCACCCATCTGTGACCTCCTGGTTTCCAGATCCTGGCTCTTGCTGGTCCCCCAGCCCTGTCTCCACGGGTAGATCCTGCCTTTGGCCCTCCCAACCCCTCCTGCTCGCTGGCTCTGAGCGGGGCAGCTGGGGATAAACCTGATCCGGGACCCCACCCCAGGGCCTGCCCTGCCCTCAGCCTGGGCTTCGGGCTTGTTCTGCCAGCCTGTTCCCCCACCAGAGCTTTGAACCCCACCTCCTCTCCGCACCACCGCCGAGGGGCTGGGGGGAGCTGGGGATGATGAAGTTGTCTCCGAAGGAGGAAGCTAAAGATGTAAACGAGCCCGTGAAATCTCCGATGACAGCCGTGACCACTGTGGCTCCAGCCATTAAACACGGAGCTTTAACGGCCCCCGAAATACACCTGGGGCACTTGTCAGCAGCTCCTGCTCATCACACGTGCACACGCGTGCACGCACGCAGGCTCAGCGAACAGCACGCAAGGGCAGGATAGGAAACCCCGGCAGATGGTTTCAGCAATTCCCCTGGCCTCAGGGTTGGAAGGGTGGGGTCCAGGGTGGGGGCCCAGGCATCCTTTCATAGTCTGCATCCCTCGTGGCCTCCTCCTCTCTCAGATCACTCTTTGTCTTTGCACAGCACTCACTGTCTCCTGCATCCTTCTGAAAGGGCCTTGGTGCGGCTCAGATGCTGTCTGATCCCTGCCCCTCCCCTGTCCACAGCACAGCTTCCAAACATGCAGCACGGCGCCTGGCACACGACTGGAGATGCGTGCAGGCTGAATGTGTTAGGTTTCAGCAGCATCAGAAGTTCCTAACCGAGAGCCTCATGCTCTGAGGCTCACTCGATCGAGTTGAAAGTGCTGGATGGGCACTCTGGGCTCTGAGTGCTGGCCTCGACACTAACTCGGCTGTGACCTTGGCTTCTTGGGTGACCGAGGCGTCCTCCTCTTTAGTGTCAGCTTCCTTATGTGAAAGGCCGTCAGGCTGCCCTTGCCGCCAGAGCATCTGAGACGGTCGCCTGAATCTCGTGGTGAATGTTGGTTGGCCTGTGGTCCCTGCACCCTGACCAGAGATGATGGCCCAGCCGTGCTGGGCCCTCAGGGCCCCGGAGGCTCTGTTAGGGGTGTTCCTACGTCGACAGTCATTTTGTTCACATAGCACTTAGAGCACATAGTAGGTACTCAGGGTAGTCTGGCTAGTCTGAACTCAGCCACCAAATCCTGGAAGAGTGAATTTTCAGGCAGCATTTGGCAATCCCTTCTTCTGTATCAGTTCCCCACCCAGAGAGTTCTGCATCCTGGCTCTTGATTACCTCTTCAGTCACGGGTCTCACCACGCCTCCTTCCCCAGGCTAAGCAACAACCACTCTAAGCTTCAGTGTCCCTAGTCTGCCGGGGTCCCCTGGCTCCCTTCCGCCGGCCTCTCATGGGCGCACTCCTCTTTCCCCACCCCTTTGCCTGGTGATCTCAGCTTCAAGCTACTCCAACTTCAGGCGTCTGGAAAGCCGTCCTTGGCTCCCTGCACCTGGGCTGGGTGCATCCTCCGACTTGCAGTGTCCTGAACTTCTGCCATCACTCATCACAGTGACGTGTCCATGCTGGGCGCCTTCTCCAGCCACCTAGAACTTGGGAGCGCTGGGCTGGTGTCCCCTTCAAGGGAAACTCAGGGTTGGTGGCTTCTGGCTGCCCTTCCACGCCCCCACTGGTTCCCACCTCATGATTTGAGCGTCCACCTGACTCTTCAGCGCCTGCCAAACATGGCCATTTCTGGGGCCAAGGGCCCTCCGCGGGGCTGCCTGCCCAGCAGGCTCCAACCCTGTGCCATAGGCAAGCTCAACCGAGGACCGTCCTATAGCGCTAGGCACAGCGCTGGTGCACAAATGCCAGCCATGCCCTCCTGGGTATGCCTTTCCCAAACATGGTGGGCCCCCTCTCTCATGCTCCCAAGGTCTTCGGGGCTCCGTCTCCCCATCTCAGCCTCGTGACTTTTGCCCTTTCCTGGAGTCGTCTTTCAGCGATCACCAGAAGCAGAGTCCAAGGACTTTGAAAGTTCCTGAGCAGAAAACTGCCTGTCCTTGCTTGTGACAAGACCAGACACAAAGGATTATCTGCAGTGAGGAAGGTCAGATGAGTGGGGGGACAGTAATGGTGGAAAAGTGGGCGGGCCCGGGGCGGGGGGGGGGGGGGGGGGGGGGGAGGCCAGGCCGGAGGAGGGAATGGTGACGGGCCCTCCTCTACCCAGACATCCGGTCACAGGGGCGGGCCAAAGGCTGCTGGGGAAACTAAGTGCCGGCCGTGGGCAAAGGGCAGGCTCCAGACGGAGCTCCAGACCCTGGGGCAGGGACACTGAGGGGCCGGCAGGGGGGCGGTGGGGAAGAGCCCTGGGGAGGAGCCTGAGCGAGCTGCTGTGCTCCTCTGACCACGGAGGTGATCCCCGCAGCTCCTCCTGGGGTAGTTCTGAGTCCACAGGATCCAGGTCCGAGGGGCAGGCTGGCGTGTATGTGTTTGCTGTGATCGAGATGCTGCTTGGTTACCCACGTTTTTGCTCTTGCTGTTATAGTGATGGTGGTTCTTTATCGAGCCGTGCGCTGGCCCTAGTCATGTGATAGCTCATTTAATCCTTGCCACACCGTGTGGGTAAATACTCTCACCCCGCCTGGGCAGTCAGAGGGGCAGGGAGGCGGGGAGGAGCTGAGGAACGGCACGTGGAGGCGGAGTCTGTGCAGAGTCAGGGTCACACCCCCCATCCCCTCACCTCCGGCTCTCTGGCTCTCCGTCATCCTCCCTGCAAGTCCATGGCAGGGGTGATCCCCCGGGGAGGGGTGGGGAGCCTGTGGGGCAGTGGGATCTCAGCCAGCTGAGCCTGGTAGCTGACCCCAGGAGTGTCCGGGGGTCGGGGGCTGGACCCGTGTGGCAGGGCAGGTCTGGGGTGGCCTGGCAGGGAGGAGTCCCCGGGGAGGGTGGCCTGGCCCAAACCCTCCGCCCACCCCTCGGTTTCCAACAGAGATTCGTTTAAGAGCAATGGCCAGCTTGCTCGGCGACTTCAAAGATAGTATTTGATGAGTTTTAGCAGCTTCAGCAAAACTCTAATTTGAATTTCAGGCGCTGGTGTGTGATTTCCTCGGTGACAGCTCCAAGGGAAGCTGGGGCTCGGCTGTCATCCTCTGGGCCCTCTCGCTGGCCGCCCACCTTCCCGGGGAGGAGGGGCGGGAGGAGCCGGGAGCCGGGGCGCCACTGAAGCTCAAGGAGGAGGAGAAGAAGCAAGTGACAGGGAGAGAGGGGGCTGCGGGGAGGGATGAGAGCAGACCCCGAGGGCAGAGAGGGAGGACGGAGAGGCTGGAGGGGCCGAGGGTGAGGCTAGGGGCCCCCGGAGGACACCCCAGACATGCGGGGAAAGATGGGATGGCCCAGAGGGAAAAAGGTGAGTGAAGGGAGAGAGAAAGAGACACAGAGAGAGACGGGGAGGAACAGAGACAGGCCAAGAGCCAGGCTCAGGCAGTGAGCGAGGGAAAGAGGAGGCAGGTGGAGACAAATGCCAGGAGGATGGGGAGGGCGGGAGAGAGAGGGGGAGGATGGACAGATGGACGAGAACACCGGGGAGACACTCTTTGATGAGCATGCGCAGGGCCAGGCCCAGGGACTCTGGGGTCCCAGAGAATGAGACAGGGGAAATTGGGGTTGGCGGTGGGACATGGCTCAGGGTGCTGGGTGGGGCAGGAGAAGAAGGTTCTGTCTCCCAGCCTCCCTTCCCCATCTCCCCCCTGCCCCCCACCGCCCCCACCTTAGCTGAGGGTCTTAGGTCCTGTGTCTCTGGATCCCAGAGTCCAGCTCTGAACCCAACCTCCATTCACTGTCCCGACCCCCAGCAATGGGGCAGCTCACGAGCAGGATGATAATGCCTGGTGCTAAGGCCGTGTGTGGGTCCCAGGTGCATTGTAGCCACCCCCCCCCCCCCCCGCCCCCCAGTGCCCCACGTACTCACACACAGACACTCACGATGGGCAAGAAGGCGCCGGAAAGGGAGAGGCGGAATGAAAGAGGAATCGAGGAGCAAGGGAAAGAGTCCTTTCATGTCTCTGAGCCTCAGTTTCCTCCTCTGGGAAAGCCCAGGATCTGAATTCCCACCTCTCACCCGGCTCTCACCAGGGTAAATGAGATGAGTCGTGTAAAGGGTTTAGCCCAGCACCTGGCTCAACTGAATCTGAGCTGAAGGGGACCCACGCCCTCGGAAAGAGACCCCAGGTTCTGAGATCTGTCTTCCTCGTGATGTCTCCCCTCTGGGGGAGAGGAAGGCGGTGCCCTTCTCCCCTGCGTCCCCTCCTCCCAGGTTGGGTGGGCCTGGGGGGCGTGGGGGAAAGTCTCATAGGGTCGTACATCCTGTCAAGGCCACAAGGACCACCCCCCAGCCTCAGAGCAGAGCTCTGGGTGTCACAGGCCCTGTAGCTGCCATCCAGCCGGGCTCCGGGGAGTCAGGGAGAACAGAGGCTGGGGCAGGATGAGATGAGAACCCCAGCCCAGCACGGGTCGCGGAGGCAGCTGCTGGCCCGTGTGGCACAGAGCACGGGAGGAGCAGGTAGTCTGAACTGAGATGATTTAGTATGAAGAAAATGTCAACTATCTCGTTAGTATTTTTATACTGATTACATGTTAAAATGAGAATATTTTGGATGTTCTGGGTGAAATAAGATGTATGGTTAAATTGAGGCTTCCCTGGTGATCCAGTAGTAAAGAATCTGCCTGCCAATGCAGGGAACACAGCTTCGATCCCCGGGCCAGGAAGATTCCACATGCAAGTCAGCCCATGTGCCTGCAGCTACTGGGGACCTTGAGCCTGGAGCCCATCTCTGCAATAAGAAGAGCCACAGCGGTGGGCGCTCTGCACATCGCGGAGGGAGAGTGGCCCCCGTTCGCCGTGACTAGAGTCTCTGCACAGCACTGAAAACCCGGCACACCCGAAAATAAATGAACTTAAATATATATATGGTTAAATTAATTTCACCTGCTTTTTTTCTTATTCTTTTAACACGGCTACTGTAAAATTTAAAACGGCACCTGTGGGGACATCCCTGGTGGTCCAGTGGCTAAGACTCCGAGCTCCCAAAGCAGGGGGCCCGGGTCCAACCCCTGATCAGGGAACTAGATCCCACAGGCCATGACCAAAGATCCCCCGAGCCACAACTAAGACCAGTGCCACCAAAAAGTTAAATAATGCAAATATTTTTTAAAGGATGACACGTGTGGCTCCTGTTGTATTTCTGTTGGTCTTAGAACAGCTGAGCTGGAAGAACCATTAGCCCTCGTGGTGTAGGTTGGGGATGGGAGTGGGGCTTGCTCCAGGTCGTACAGCCTAAAAGCAGTATCCAGAACTCACCAAGGATGGGGGCAGGCCAGTGGATTAAGGACACCATAGTCGCTGAAGGATGCGCTCATTTAAAAAGGAGAAAAAGGCAAAGGCAAAGCTGAACTCTGGACTCACCCTTCAGTGGTGAAGGCTGCAGGCCTCACACGCTTCAAAAAAGGCAGAGGAGAAGTATTACGAATAGGCCCAGGTCTGGGCCTCAGGACCTCAGAGACCCGCCAGTGGGCTGTGCAGAGAACAAAGGCGAAGCTGGCTGGGGTTGAGGCCAGTCCGTTAGCCTCTCTGATGCCTGCTTCCTTGTTGGTGGCCTAGTGTCTAATGGGTCAGTGGTAAAGAGCCTGCCTGCCAGTCCTGGAGACATGATTTGATCCCTGGTCCAGGATGATCTCCTGGAGAAGGAAATGGCAACCCGCTACAGTATTCCTGCCTGGAGAACCCCGTGGAGCCTGGCGGGCTACAGTCCTTGGGGTTGGACATGAGTTGGACATGACTTAGCAGCTGAACAACAACAGCAAGTCCAAGAGGGTAGTCTTTGTAACCCAATGGGCCTGACCACTGGCTGGCTCTGTCTCCTATCCGAGGCCCTGAGCAAATCACTTGACAACTCTGGGGCACCACTTCCTCTTTGAAAAAACCTCCTCCGTCCAAGGACCGCTGGGAGGGCGGGTGGGTGAGAGATGTGAAGGGCTCCGGCACACAGGCACGGGAAGTATTCATTCGTTCAGCACCTGCCCTGTTGTAGATGCCGGGAATCCAACAGTGAACCAGGAAGTCCAGGTGCCTGCCCCTACGGTGCTTCCCCTGTGTAGGTGAGCAGACAGACCAGTGAGTGGAGACGGTGTAAACATGTAGATGGTGACAGGTGCCGTGGCAACAGCTGACTTGAGGGTGAAGGGCAGAGAGTGACACGGGCCCATTGTTTTAGGCCGTGTGGACGGGTGGTTCTCTGCACGGGTGGCACTCAGCTACTGTGGATATTATTAGAATCTGAGAGCCCTGGTCTTGGAAAGTTCTGCAAAGGCTCTACAGCTCTGGCCCTCCGCCTCCCCGGGGCCCAGTCCTCCTGCAAGGCTGAGATGACAGCTTTGACACTGGACTTCTGGGTTTCAATCCCAGTTCCACCTCCTAGTAGCTGCGTGACCTTGGCTGAGTTCCTATTCCTTCCTCTCTGCCATGGGGATGAGAATACAGGACAAGATTGTGCTGGCCTCCCGGGACGGCCGGTGCAGGGGCTTGGTCCACCTGCAGATGGCGACTCTGGCCCAGGCCTAGCCGGCAAGGTGGACCCCGAGACCGTGGCCCCTGGGGTCAGGACAAGGCAAGGGTGCAACGGAGGCGCGAAGGAGGGTTTCCTGAAAAAGCCGACATCCCAGTCACAGCTCGGGATGTCTTCCAGCGGAAGCAGGAGTCGGCCGGGAGGAAGCGAAGGACAGGCACCCTGGCCTTTGGGACCACGAGCGGAGGCGCAGGGAGCCCATCCTCCCTTCTTGCCGAAGAAGCAGGACAGGCACAGCATTTAGGGGGCTGCTGGCAGTCTGGCAGCCTGGAGAGGGAGGTTGGAGGCCGGCACTTGTGAGTGATGAGTCGTGGAGCGCCCTGTCTGTCCGGCTGAACCGCCGGGACTTCATCTCGGCCACTCTGCGGGTCTGGAGCCAGGGCACAACATGACCCTATCCCCATCATAAGCAGACCCTGCTGACGGTTGAAGGCCTGGGAAGACAGCTCTAGGGCCCTGGGGGCCTTCCCTTTTCTGGCCTGGGATCTCCAGCTGCGTCCGAGGCCATCTCTTCAGCATGTGCCCTGCTTGCAAACGGGGCCCCGGGGAGTGAGGGATCGTGGCTCTTAAACGGACAGCTCAGCGCGCCCAGTGCATCTGGCTCCCTAAACCCACCCCTGTCTGTCTTCTCACCACACGCATGCCTGCGTTCAGCCCATGGGTTCAAATCCCGGCTCCCTCACTTACTATCTGTGTGGCCTTGGGCAAGTGACTAGCTCCTCTGTGCCTCAGTCTTCTCGTCTGTAAAATGGGGAGGAATCTCCTGCTCAGAGCAGTGGGTGCGTGTAAGTAGATGCGTTCATGTGTCTGGGGAGTGTGACTCATGGCTCCTATAGTGCCTCCCTCATCCAGCACCCCTGTGACGTAGGTGGGGGAGAGGCTCTTCTACCTCCCATGTTGGAGGCAAGGAAGCTGAGACCGAGAGGGAGGTGGCCTGTCAGAGGACACTGACTCCGTGTACACCAGGGGCACGGCTGGGACCAGGAGTCAGGTATTTTGGTACCTGGTCTGGAATGTTTTCCAGTACCATCAAGAGTAATATTTTCAAGTTGCCCTGATGGAGCTCTAATGGGAGGACTCCAAGTGTCTCCCAATGATGTTATTTTTGAGTGGAGGCTCTGAAAGCAGGAAATTCTCTGCCTGCACCCCCATCTCCCCAGAGGAATCACTTTACGTGAGCATCTGCTCTCTCTGCCCCCGGGACTGGGAGCTGGGGTCACTAGGCCGCCCTTGCCCAGAGCTGCCTGCTCACCCACGTCCCTGGAGCCTTCCTGGTGCTGGCCCCACCCCCAGCCCTACCCCGGCCCCAGCACAGAGCTTGTCATCGTGTATAACGATTGTCTAGCTTCCCGCCTGTCCCTCACTAGATTGTAGCTGCAGGGAAGAGTCTCTGAGCTTGGTCACCTCTGTCCTCAGCATGAGCACTGAGCCCTATTATTGTCTGCTCCAAACTCTGACTCTCCCTCCCTCTCTTAACCTGGTGCTTCTCACTCTTTTTTCTAGAATTGCTCCCCAAGGAGCCTTTTAAGACATCTTCTCCCCTAATTCTCCATGCTCATGAAATTTTCATACTATAGATACACGTATGTTTGTGTATATACTTTACACATATATGCACTTTATGTAAAAAGGGCAAGATTTTTTCAGCCTCCAGTTGCCAAATATCATCCCCCTTAATTGGGCTTTTCCATTGTCTCAGCGGTAAAAAAAAATTTGCCTGCAATTCAGCAGATGCAGGAGATGTGGGTTTGATCCCTTGGTTGGGAAGACCCCCTGGAGAAGGAAATGGCAACCCAGTCCAGTGTTATTGCTGGGAAAATCCTAAGGATGGAGGAACCTGGCAGGCTACAGCCCATGGGGTGGCAAAGAGTCAGACATGACTTAGTAACTGAGCACATACCCCCTCAACCTTAACCCACGTCACTTGTGATTGCTGTGGCCTGCAAATCACACTTGCTTAATTGACTTAATTGCTTCACCAAGAGTTAATCACTTCTCGGTGGAAGATGTACACTGCAAAGGCAAGGTTAGGGCAATTTTGCTAGGTCATGTGGAAGTAGGAAGGCTACATGAGCCCCAGCCTAGATCCATCCATCCCAGCTGGGGGGCCCAGCTCAGAGGAGGGTGAGGGCAAGTTGTCCTCATGAGGTTATGGGAGATCTGAGTTGGCAGAGCCCTTTGAGATTGTCTGGCCCAAACTCATTTTACCAATGGGGAGACTGAGGCCAAGGAGTGGAAGGCATAGAGAATTTGTGACAAGACTGTGAACCTGTTGAGGAGGAGACATGTCTTCCTAATTCCTGTCTTCCCAGCACCTGACACCATGCCTGACACAGGTTAGATGTACAGGGCCTGGTGGATCAACAGATGAACAGATGGATGGATGGATGGATGAGTGCATGGATAGATGGATGGATGAGTGGATGAATGAATGGGGGGATGGATGGATGAGTGCATGGATAGATGGATGGATGAATGGATGAATGAATGGGGGGATGGATGGATGAGTGGGTGGATGGATGGATGGATGGATGGATGGATGAGTGCATGGATAGATGGATGGATGAATGGATGAATGAATGGGGGGATGGATGGATGAGTGCATGGATAGATGGATGGATGAATGGATGAATGAATGGGGGGATGGATGGATGAGTGGGTGGATGGATGGATGGATGGATGGATGGATGAGTGGATGGATGAGTGGGTGGATGAATGGATGAATGGGTGGATGAATGGATGGGCGGATGGATGGGCAGATGGACAGGTGCACAAAGGGTGGCAGATTGTGACACCTGGGTTTCTGGAAAGCTCTGTTGATGCCAGGTGCCTGCTGGGCCTCAGAAAACAAAATAGGAACGTTGGGCAGGGCGATCACTAAGGCCCCTGACTGCAGACTCATGTTTCAAGTGCGTCCTTGGGTGTTTAACTGAAACCTCAAGATTAACGCGCCCCCAGCTGTGTTACTTCTCTTTCCTCCAAAACCTGCCCCTCGCTCTTCTCCCCTCCACAGCCTATGGCGACTTCATGCTCCCACTTTTATACCAAGCTTGGGAATCATTCCTGAGTCTTCTCTTTTTCCTCAGATCCCACGTCTAATCCATCAGCAAACCCTATGTGCGCCCTGTCAGCATCTGACCACCCCTCACCAGCGCCCTGGTCCAGGCCCTCATCATTTTCCTGCTCGGCTAACAAATGAGCCACTCAGAAACTTATTTAGGTTGCAGCCTCATTTTAATTTTTAATCTTTATGAAATTCTTCTGTGATGAGATACTGCAATAACCCCTAAGTAATCTCCCAGCACCCACTCTCTCTCCCTATATTTATTCTCTACACAGCAGCCGCAGCACTCACTCAAAACCCGCCACTGGGCCAAACCCTCACAAGGCCAAGGAAGGTCCTAGGTAATCTGGCCTGACTACTTTTCTTTCTTTTAATAGTTACTTTTATTTTTTTATTGGGCTGAGAGGGTCTTAGTTGCGGCACACGGGATCTTCGATCCTCACCGCAGCATGTGGGATCTAGTTCCCTGACCGGGGATTGAATTGGGACCCCCTGCACTGGGAGTGTGGAGTCTCAGACACTGGACCACCAGGGGGGTCCCCCTGAGTACTTCTCTAACTGGATCTCCTCCTAGGCTCTCCCTGGCCCACCCTGCTCCAGCCACACTGGCCTCCCCTGCACTCCTCACACCAGCCACATGCACGCGCCTCAGGGTTCCTGCACAAGCTGTTTCCACTGCTGGGGAAGCTCTCCTGGAGACACTGATATTCACATGGCCAGGCCGTGGAAGTCATCAGGTCTTTGCTGGAGTCACTTAATAAGTGAGGCTTTTTCCAGCCTCCTACCTACACCCCTGCCAGGCCCCTCTGTCCCCTGTCAATATAATCATTCTCTCTTTTTAAAAAATTTTATTTTGTTTATTGTCCTCTCGGATACTCAACATTATCCAGCAGGCTATTGACTCACGTATAGTCTCTCCTACTAAAATATGAGCTCCATGAGAGCAGGGATTTCATTCTGTTCTATTCACTGCAGTATCTATAGCACCTAGAACCCTGTCTTGGCCACAGTGAGTTTGATAGATGCCCGTCGTTGAATGAATGGATTCTAGGTAAGTGGTGTGAGGGGGCGTGGCAGGGGACCAGGACTGTCTTGGGAGCCTTCGGCATCACCTTTGGTTTTTTCGCTCCTTCACTTGCCCCTCTGCCCCATTCACTCAGCAGAGGCACAGGGCTCCATGGAGAGTTAAGCCATGAACACAGATACTACATAATTTCACTAATTCCACTTCCAGTTGGTGATGGAGAGGGAAGCCTGGTGTGCTGCAGTCCATGGGGTCGCCAAGAGTCAGACACAACGGAGCAACTGAACTGATGATAAACCTAGACTACCCAGTCAGAGGCAGGGAGTGGAATGTTGGTGTCCAGGAGGAGGGGGACCAAGGGGTGATGCTCACAGGGATGGGGCTGCCTTCAAGGGTGATGAAAATATTCAGTGGGAAGAGAGTTTCAGTGCGAAGTGGCAAGAAGGTGCTGGAGATGAACAGCGGTGATGGTCGCACACAACAATGTGAGTGCAGTTAATGCCCCTGAACTATACGCTCACAAATGGCTACGAAGGTAAATGTCATATTTATTTTGCCACAAAGTGAAAGTGAAGTCGCTCAGTCATGTCTGACTCTTCCCGACCCCATCGACTGTAGCCCACCAGGCTGCTCCATCCATGGCATTTTCCAGGCAAGAACACTGGAGTGGGTTGCCATTTCCTTCTCCAGAGGATCTTCCAGACCCAGGGATGGAACCCTGGTCTCCTGCATTGTAGGCAGACGCTTTACCGTCTGAGCCACCAGGGAAGTCTACAAAAAAAAAATAAAGTAAAAAGAGAAGGCGTGAACACATGTTATCACGTGCTTTAATATTGTGGGTCATATAAGGGATCAGAGAAGTCCAGAGGCCAACCCTTTTGGCTGGGGTGACTGGCGGAGACTTTCTAGAGTGGGAGTCACTCGGGCTGGTCCTTGAAGGATGGGGAGAAGCCGGGTGGAAAAGGCTGGGGGCATGGGTGGGTGATGGGGCCGGCCTGGGCCTGGAGGTGAGTTTGGCCTGGAGTATCTGTGCTTGGCTGGGGTCCATGGGCCCCATGCTGGGAGCCTTGAATCCCTGTCCCCTCTCAGGGCCTGGGCGTGAGCCCCTGAGACGGCCTGTGGGGAGCCTCTGACCTGGAGATGGGGGCAGTCTGTGGGAGGCAGGAATCCCTTCTTCTCAGGCCGCCTGATGGCTGGGTTAAGGAAGCCCCTTGTAAACCTGGGTTTCTGGTCTCCACCGCCCAGCCCCTCAGGCCTCTCCCTATCACTACAAAAGCCGCAGCCTAACCAAGGGCGGCGGTGGAACTCCTAGCAGGCACTCCCTCTGCTCTTAACCCTGGGCATCAGAGTCCCGGCTGTGATTCACAGCCTCGTCCTGCAACAGCTGAACTTTCTAGGGTCAGGGGCCGGGGAAGCTAATAACCACTCACTTAGTCCCTTTTCTGCCGGGCACGTAAAGGCCTTCACGTGGGTTATTTTATAATCCTAAGAGGCAGGCAAGGACTATTATCCTCCCCATTTCATGTGAAGTGAAGTGAAGTGAAAGTTGCTCAGTCGTGTCCGACTCTTTGCCACCCCATGCACTATACAGTCCATGGAATTCTCCAGGCCAGAATACTGGAGTGCCTGTCCCTTCTCCAGCGGATCTTCCTGACCCAGGAATCAAACCAGTGTCTCCTACTTTGCAAGTGGATTCTTTACCAACTGAGCTATGAGGGAAGCCTCCATTTCATAGATGAGGAGAATAAGGCCTGAGAGGTTATGGGGTTTGCCCAGAGAACTGGGCAATGGCAGGGCTGACCTTTGGCCACGTGACCCCACAGGCCTGACCACTCAGCTCTGGGGCGACCCTTGGCCCAGGGCTCGCTTCAGACCATGGCTTGCAGGGCCAGTGTGCTAACATCCCCCTCCCCTCCAGGGGGTAGCTGCTCCCCACAAGCTCCAGGAAGGCCTGGAGGCTGTTGTCACCTGTCCCGCCAGCTCCTCCCAGCTGTGCAGGTGGTGGGCATGGCCCCCACTGGGGAGGGAGGAGGCGGGACTGGACCGGATGGAGGGCACCTTGGGAGGCTCTCTTTGGCACAGCTCTGAGCACCTGTGCCAGCATCTTGGCCCGAAGGGGGCGCGTTCCTCTCCCCCTTAAGGACCGGGAATTCCTCCAGCATCTCTTCCTTGAGAGTGGGGCGATGAGGCACTGCTGGGTGCTGTGTGAGCCCCTATGAAGCCCACCAGCGGCGGCCCGGCCCCCTTGCCACGTGGCAGCCTCGTGACTGGCCCAGGCCTCCATCTGCAGGGGTAGTGCCAGCCCAGGTGAGGAGCCAGAGGCTCAGAGACAACTCACACGACGTGGACGTAGCAGAGTCGGGCCCCGAGTCCTGATTTCTCCATTGCCCGTGCTCTATAAGGAGTCACAGAATGTTGCAGAAGGCCCTTAGAGGTCATCTAACCCACTCACT
Source organism: Odocoileus virginianus (assembly GCF_023699985.2). Lineage (NCBI taxonomy): Eukaryota > Metazoa > Chordata > Mammalia > Artiodactyla > Cervidae > Odocoileus > Odocoileus virginianus. The sequence continues at coordinate 33,884,766 of NC_069703.1, read as the reverse complement.
GGGGTTGGGGCAGAGGAGACCTGGCCAAGGTCACACGGCTCGTGAGTGACAATGAATTTAGTTTTCCCACGACTCTCATTATAGACATGCTGGCCTGCTGCCACAAATCTTGCTAGTTCCAAGATAAACAAAACTCGCATTTGAGATTGTGGTAGGCTTTTTAAAAAACGTGTTTGAGGCAAGTGCTTTCTACCGCAATAGGAGACACACAAAGGGTATGTGTCCCCAAGCACACACCACTCCAGGGTGGACGGTGGCTGGTGCCCAGGCGGCGTGCTCAGGGCCATGTCTTCTCAAGGAACGGAAAGGCAGGGGGCTTCTTGGCTGCCTCCGTGGCACCCTCTAAGTTCAGTTCAGCTCTGGTGTGGAGCTGGAGAGAAACAGGAGCAAGAATTGGGCATTGTGTATTCATACCAGTGTGACTTTTCCAGCAAGAGATCACCCAGCTTGGATGAGTTTCTCCACCCTTTGGAGCATCCACATACTTATTCATCGGTAAAATGCAATGGCAGTACCGTCACCATAGAGGACGTACCAGGGTCAGTCACCGGGGCGGTGGAGCCCCTGGTACCATAAATAAAAAGGATGAGGATGAAGACGGGGCGGGCGCAGAGCAGTGGAGACACTACAAGCATGAAGCAGGGAAGCCTTACCAAAGGAAGCTAGGTGTTCCGAACCTCGAGGCCCGTGTTAACCACTCGCTCACTGCACTTCCCTCCTGACAGGCGGGGGAAGGTGGTGGGTTTTGGAGTCTGACGGACCTGGTTTGAGTACAGGTTCACCCACTTCCTGTGCAGTGATCACCTCTGAGCCTCCACCCTGTTCTCTGCCATATAGACGACAGCCACTAGCTGCAGACAACCATTTAAAATTTTAAATCTGGCTTCTCGGCCACACTGGCCACGTTTCAAGTGCTCAAAGCCACATCTGACGGTGGCCCCACATGGGACGGTGCAGGATAGACCACTCTGTCATCAGAGAGTCCTGTCGGAGGGGCTCACCTGTGACCTCACTGGGTGGGTGCACGCCTGGCCGGGCCAGGGCAGAGGGCGGTAACGGACGCTCAGCCTGCCCCTCCTTGGGGGCTCCAGCTGAGACCGAAGTCCCCTCCCCCACCTGGCCTCAGGTGTGCCCTTCCTTGCAAAGTGAAGGTAGTGCCGGGTCCAGCTGCTCTGACTGCATTTCTGCCACTGACTTCCCAAGGGACCGAGTGACGTCACCTCCCGGAACCTCAGTTTCTTCATCTGCAAAAAAAACCTTCAAGCCCTTCCAGCCTCAGAGCAATGCTGCCCAGAGTCAAGCAAGCAAATGACTGCAAGTCATGAAGTCACGGGGGGGACCAGAGAGTCACAGGGCAGCGTGGCGAGGTGGGCAAAGCCTCCAGCTGGTGTCCAAGCCATCTCACTAGCTGAGGACCCTCGGGTCCTCAGAGGAGGCTGCATCTGAATTCCTTCACTGGAAAAGGGTCACCGTGAAGATACTGACTCTACACTTCCACGTTACCGTGAGGATCGGTGACGCAAATGGAAGTGATCTGAGAGCAGCAGAGTGCTCCTCAAGTGTAAGGTGTTATGGGCCCGCTGCTCCTGCACAACATGCTGGAGGCCCCGTCTCTGGGCCAAGGACCTGCCACCTCTTTGCCTTTCTGTGCTCCCTGCCCCTCCCCTCTATTTACCCCCCACCCCCCACCCCAGGACTCTCCTGCTCCAAGCTGAGAGACCAGGCTGGCACAGAAATGGGTCAAGACGACCTATTCTGCTGATGCCAGGACAAGACAGCAAGCCCACTGGGGCCACAGGCCAGGTTCTATCCAGGACGTCTGCTTTCCCCTGCGACCGCCCCTTGGGCTGTAGGATCTCGCTCCAGGTGGCCCCGGGGTGCAGCAGGGAGCAGCGTCAGGAGCACAGTTCCCGGCGTCCGGACCCCAGGCCTGGGCTTGCCGCTCGCCAGTCTTACAGCAGGTGCTCCCTGGACGCCAGACATCAAGGAAACGGGGGGATGGAGAGACACCAAGGCTGGGCCCTGCCCTCCGGGGACTCTGTCCGGCTGGCCCTCTTTTTCACCTTCCACTCCCCCACAGAAGTCTACCCTACCTGAGCTTTGGAAGCAGCCAGTGGGATCTCCGCACTGAGGCAAGGCCTGCCTGGGGCTTTGGGTCCCTTGATGAATGGGGTCATTTTTATGGAGCACTTCCTACGTACCATGACCTATGCGTGCACGCAAAGCCACTCCAGTCATGACTGCCTCTTTGCAACCCTGTGGACTGGAGCCCATCAGGCTCCTCTGTCCCTGGGATTCTCCAGGCAAGAATACTGGAGTGGGTTGCCACGCCCTCCTCCAGGGGATCGTATCAAATGCAGGGATCGAACCGGTATCTCTGACGTCTCCTGCATTGGCATGTGGGTTCGTTACCACTAGCAACATCTGAATTTCACAGGTGTTCCTTTTAATCTCCACGATTACCCTGAGATTTTCATTACCTCCAGTTTACAGAGAAGAAAAACAATCAGGTAAAGACACGCAAACATGCCCAAAGCACACACCTAACAGGGGACCAGGCAGGGATCTGAACTCGGATCTGAGTAACTCTACAGCGGCCTCTGAACCGCTGCATGCTCTATTGTCTCCTGATCCTGTGTCCTCCAAAAAAAGCACTGCTGTTCTAGGAAACACTGTTTCCTTCAGGATCCCAGGATAAGAGTAGAGATGGGGAAGGCAGAGAGGCTGTGATGCTTCCCTGAGCTGCCTGGGGGAGAAGCACCCTCACACACTCGTGCCCGACCCCAAGCTGGGCTCAGTGGGAGCTCAGACAGCACCTGGACAGTCCTCTGATTTGAAGGAAGGGCGCTGGACGGGCCATCAAGGGCCCACTGAGCTGGTGACCCTGTGAGAGGCAGCAGGGGCCCCTCCAAGTGACAGTTCTTAGACCACAAATGATCTAGTCCCAAGACAAGGCAAAGGGTGTGACTCCTATTGCTACCGGACACATTTCCAGCTGATATAAGCAGAGTTTCTGGCCTGGTTGGCTGTCTCAGGCAGGAGAGACGGGGGGGGAGGTCAAGGAGGAAGCAGGTCAGGGGATGCGGTAGGTCTACGACCGTCCAGGTGGCCCTGACCAGTGGCCCAAGGACTGAGAAGTTGGCTGCCCAGGTATCTTCTGGCTAACTGGGTATCAAGCAGGAAATGCCTGGATGTAGCCTGGTGTTAAAGAGTGAACTCCGGGCGGCCTGGGTGGGAGCGGGGTTTGGGGGAGAACGGACACATGTATATGTATGGCTGAGTCCCTTCGCTGCCCGCCTGACCTATCACAGCATTGTTAATCGGCTATACCCCAGCACAAATTAAAAGTTAAAAAAAAAAAAGGATCGAGGTCTGGAGTCAGGCAGCCTGGATCACATCCCAGCTGAGCTGCTCACTGGCCATGTACCCAAGTGGCTTTCCCGGGCGGGTTTCCTCACCTGAAATGTGGGTAAGAACAGCACCTATATCATGGTGCCGGTGAAATAAAAATTACATAAAGCTCTTCATCCAGAGTACAACATGTGCTAAGCACTTAATAACACTAATTATTAATTATGAGAGCATTTCTTGAAAATATTAATCACCCCCACCAGTGAAAAAGACAAAACTAAGAAAGAGAGAGAGAGAAAGGAACACAGCGTTTACAGGTGTTTAGGTGTTTAGGTTGCGAGTCTGCACTGGCATGGGGTTCTTGGTACTTATGTCTCATCCGCAGTCCTTGCCTGGCCAGCCAGGTTAGCAGTCCCATCGGGGCAGGCCTCACACACTGTCTTAGCCTGTTGTTGCTGTTGTCCAGTCGTGTTGACTAAGCCGTGTCTGACTCTTTGAGACCCCACGGACTGCAGCAAGCCAGGCTCCCCTATCCTTCACTATCCCCTGGAGTTTGCTCAAACTCACGGTCCACTGAGTCAGTGATGTTATTTAACCATCTCATCCTCTGCCATCCCCCTTTCTCCTCCTGCCCTCAATCTTTCCCAGCATCAAGATCTGGGTCCTGGGTCTTCGCATCAGGTGGCCCAAGTATTGGAGCTTCAGCTTCAGCATCAGTCCTTCCGATGAATATGCAGGATTAATTTCCTTTAGGATGGACCGGTTTGATCTCCTTGCTGTATTAACCTGATCTACCCTCAGCCTCCACAGTGTTGGGCATGAGACCATGTACATGATAGGACCCCACAGGCTCCAGAACTTCAGCTCAAAAGGACACTTGCTGTGCCAGCCTGTGTGTGTGTGTGTGAACAAAAAGGATAATGCACAGTTCTTGCCCTTGAAAGGGTCACAGTTTAGCAAGGGAGGCTCTCGAGTCATCCTGTGACAACCTAACAGCCCCATACTCCCAAGCCCACGCGCTCCTACCTGACATCTCTCTCACCCCCACAGTCCTGTGTGCACATGCGTCCCCCTGGCTCCCTAGGCTCAGAGGCAGCTCTGGCTCTGGCCGGTCTGGAAATGTGGGCTTTGGTCTGAACCCTGCATGGACCACAGAGGTTTCAAAATGGAGTGAAAAGATGTTTGGTCCTGGGTCAGCCCCGTGGGTCCGCTTCCCCACCCCTTGTCTGTTTTTATCAGACCCTCCTGATGGCAGGTCTGTGAAATCTCTCCTGGAGGGGTACTGTGGGTCCCTGGACTGACCTTGTCCTGATGTGTTTGATCAGCTGTTTCTGGCCTGCGCTGGGGGAACTGGTGCACGCAGAGCCGGCAGGAGTGGTGTTTGATCAGAGCAGCTGGGGAGCTCCGGGCTGGGCGAGCTGCTGTCAGCCTTCTGCCCAGCTCTTCTCGGAGGACAGAGAGAGGAGGATGTCCTGATGGACCCGCCCATGGGTAACTGGGGGGCCCTGCTCGCTAGCAATGGGGAGAGGCGGAAGGTGAGTCCTGCCCGAGGGTGTGAGGGCAACTGGAGGAGCTCTGCGGGTCCCTGGCTGGGCAGGAGGGGCACCCGCCAAACCCCCAAAGCTCGCCGTCTGGTGCCAGGCATGTGGGAAATACAAGTGTCCAGTGGGCGCGGGACCCACGCTCTGGTAGCACCAGGTGACAGAGCAGAAGGCAGGGCAGACGCACAAGGCCTGGCGAGCATTCACAAGAAGCTGAGCTCGTCCCCCGCACCAACCCCCCCAAGCATGTCCTGGATCCTCTCTTCTCAGTGAAGCCGTGAGTCCTGGAGTGCTTCCCAACAAAGGTCTAGGACAAGGCATGTGGAGCCCTAAGTTCTTTCTTTTTTACCCAAACGCGTGCCTGAGTACTGGCTCGTGGAAGGGAAGATGAACAATGAATCTGAGAGCTCCAGAGGCAAGGCGGGACGGCTGGACACCATCGCATCCTTGGTGTTTCCGCTTCCCGCCCTCTCGCTGGATGTGTGCCCACCAGATCGCCAGTCTGTGCCCTTTCTCGGACGGGACCCCTAGGGCCGCGGGGCCAAGCAGCTCCGAGAATCCCGGCTCCTTCCTGGGAGGTCCTGTGCCCCTCTTATCGCTGTCCACCCCGGCCTGAGACAGAGGCTCTGGATTGCTTATAGTGCGGCCTGGGGAACTCCACGGGACCTTCTGGGTCTGGGTCTGGGGCTCCCCTGCCCTCTGCTCCAGGCCCTCATCTTAGGGCATTTCCTGCTTTCTCTGCCCTCTTCCCTCAGGTTCAAGTACTAGAATCAGGAACAGGCGTCATACGTTGGGCATTTTACAGATGTTGATCCTCCGCCTCACAGCCGTCGTCAGGAATGACTCGCCAGAGATCACGGTCAGATAGGAGGTGGGCTGGGAAGCTGCACCTTGGCTCTGCTTCCAGCAGCCGACCCCCGGCCCAGACTGGAGATAACCACACCGCCGGGGAATCGCCCAGCCACTCTCCTCCCTCTGCTCAACCACTCCTGACCCAGAGCAGCACTTCACCTCTGCATGCGCTCACCTTCACGGCCAGGGCCCAGGATCACTGCTCCAGACATGACCGATGGCTCCAGCCCCTCTCCCCAAACACACTGCTCAGGCAGAAAGGCCGACGTCCTAGAGGCCTCGTGGGCTCTGGGCAGGGGTCAGGACTGTCCCAGACGTGAGCAGAGCCACCCCCAGCCCCGCCTCGGGGCGGACCTGAGCTTGGGGGGGGGGGTATGATGCCCCCGCCTTCCCCGCAGGACTCTCACTGCGGAAACTGTGAACATCCTGCCCGCGTGGCTACCTCTCGTTTCCGTGTTGGCTGCCAGCAACGTGACATTTTCAGCTGTTCACCACAAAAGGTTTCTGCTTATTTCACAGTTATCTGCTCAGCACTTTGCGCTTTGGGGGCAGTTGAGGTTCAAGAGATAAATGGAAAGTGGTGGGTGTTCTCAAGATCCCCAAGGATGCAGAGAGAGAGGGGAAGAGGTGAGACGTGCAGAGGGGCAGGAATGAAAGCTCTCCCCAGCACTGGAAAATGTAGGGAACGGCTGACCTGCATGTGAAGGACTTATTAATAACAACTACAATTTTCAACACCAAGTTCATTAAATCCAGGCTTTTAATTAGAACAATTCTGTGGGGTAAATACAATAATTTCCTCTATTTGTGAATGAGAGCTGGGAGGAGGGAGTTTAGAAAGGATAAGGCTTTCACCAAGGTCACAGGCATAAAGTGACAGTGCTGGGATGCGCCGCGGTGGGTCTCTGAAACCCGGACACCATGCCTGCTCCCTGGGAGCGAGGGACAGGAAAAGGAGACTCCACCGGACAGGCGGGTCCTGGCCGTCCCCAGGCCGTGCTCACATAGTCCGCAGGGTCAAGAGCCCCTGGGAAAGCAGGCCTGTCCAGCCTGCTCCCATCTGACAGCTGCCCACAACCACAGAGAACACGGGTCTGCATCATCACAGTCCATTTGAAACTCACACAGCATAATTCTTTCCAAAGTATGTATTTTATTTATATAGAGTAGTTCAAGTTGAATGCGAATTAATGGTCTGTAATCCAGTTTCAACAGCACCCTGTGCTGGCTAGCTGCCCTCACCACGGGTGGTAGCCAGTGTGGCTGGCCTTTGTTAGGGATGTGATTAAACATTTCCCGATTGGGAAGAAATCTAAATTAGCCCAGGGGATATATTTTTTTTTTTTCTTTCTTCCAACAATGTCATCCCCAAAGCACAACGTCCTCTCCCTTCCCCCCAGGCCGAGTTCGAGGGGAGCAACTTTCTGACTTCTTTCTGGCTGTGCTGCTGAGCTTTGGGCCCAAGTCCTACCAGCCCCAAGGTTTTCCATGGCCACAAGACCCCAGATCATTCTTTCGTGCCCACTTTCTCCCTGACTCCCCAGAACCCGGGAAAACGCTGGGCCCAGTGGAGCTGGGCAGAGGCTGCTCAAGCCCTCCTCTGACGAAAGCACCCCAGGATTTTCTCCACCGCTGCCCAACTGTCTACCCCAATTTCAGAGATACCGCTTGTCTCCTGGAACCATTCTGTGTAAGGCGCGCGGATCCTCCAACCCTTGGTCCACTCGTAGATCTCAGGGACGTGAGATATAAACACCGCCCCCTGCCCCCCCCCAGTACTAATATGTAGTTAGCCTATGGTGGCGGCAGCGTCGCCTGGGATAGAGAAGCTCGGGCCCGTCCCATCTTTCTCCTTGGGGCAAGTTACACCACGGGCAGAGAACGGGCTCCTCGTCCCCCTGTGTGCCTGTGTCTGAGGGTCTCCTTTGCCCTCAGCCCGCGACTCTCGGGGCTCTTTCCGGGGGATGACGCTGAGGACACTCCGTGGTTGGTGTGGGCGAGTCAGACAGCTTCCTCAGAGAGGACCTGAACCACCAGCGGAACCCTGCTCTCACACCAGAGATTGTGGTACTTCCTGGGCTCAGCGTTTCCCAAACATACAGCTTCAGAGACAGAAGAGAGAGGCCTTATAAAATAAACAAGTACACACCGCTGCCTCCGCCCGCTCCCTTTCGGCCTCTGTTCACACACTTGCCCAGGCCCATCTTCCCAGGGCGATCCTTGCTCCTGAGTGTCTGGCTGCCTCACTCACCTGGGATGAGCAAATGCTTTTCCATCACAGATCCCCCACTGTTCCCATGGAATCAGACTCCAGCCTGGAATTTGCCTGCCCTCTCCTCCTGACCAGGCGTTTCACGAGCTCTGGCATCAGCGAAGGAGGCTGGGGGGGGCAGGGGCGGGCGGGGGTCTCACGAATAAATCCAAGTGTTCCAAGAAAGCCCACAGACTCTCGGGTACCATGGCCAGTGCCCCAAGGTTCAGCCCCGAGACTGTCGGGGCAGTGACATGGCAGCAAAGGCCACGAGTGCCACATGAGAGCCAGTGAAGTGGACAAAGCAACCCGGGTAACAGCGTCCCCCCTGGCAGCAGTTCAGAGTCTCTTGGGCAGACGGAACTAGAAGTCTGCCTACAGTGGAATCCACGCTTGGGAATCTCCAGGGAGCAACGGTGTAAAAATCACAATTGATGTGGCATCTCACAGAGGTCCATTTGGAGCAGAAACGAAGACTCAGGGTGGACCTTCCCCTAACGCCGACCAGAACCAACACAGGCCTCATGCTCCCCTTGGCTATGCCGGGGCTCAGAGTGCAGCTGGCGGCAAGCCCCGCTTCCCTGCCTGCTCTCAGCAAAGTGAGCTGCAGGTCCGGCGATTCTGAGGCAAAGGAGCGTCCTGCCTCCATCCGGGTCTCTGCCCGAAACCTGAGAGAAGGGTGTCTCAGTACTTGAAAAGGATCGGAAAGTTGGGGTGAAAGTTTATAGCTTTCTTTATTCAGAAGACTTTTTTTAAAAGAAAAAAAAATCACTTTCCCCTACAGGTCCTCAGTCATTAATTTTTAAATTTTTCCTTTTTTGGCTGGAAGAAGTTTTGATGACGCGGCGATTCCCAAGTACTCCTGCCTTCTTATCTGCCGGGCTTGGCCTCCACACCCTGCGGGCTGGATAGCTCCGTCCTTTCAGTGGGGTTTTATCTGGTGCCAAGAGGAGCTTCGGTGTCACCTCGTCATTTGCTGATCAAGAGCAGTCCTGGTCTGACAGCTCACGGGGCTGAGAAACCTTAAGATAGAGACAGCCCTGGCAGAAGCAGCGAGGGCCTCACAGGGAGGCCAAGTCTTAAAGGTTTGAGCACCATCTTCTGGTCAGTCATTGGCCTTTGAAAACTTCATTTACTTCCTAAAGGGAAGATCCCTGAACTGACAAGCTCAAGCGATTTGCACAGAAAATGAGCACGCGGCTGGAGGTGGGAGTGAGCTGCAGAGCTGCCTGCAGAGAGCGGGCTGGTGGTAAGGGCCATACTGTGGCCCGTCCAGCAAAGTGTGATGGCGATAAAAGGACTGACCTCAGTGACTCGAATCGACCCCCTCCCCTGCTGGTGCCTGGTGATGTGAAATGTGCTGAGAGAGAAGGGGTGGCCTTGTCTTCAGGCGGCCTATATCGTGAGGGTGAGGGATCAGACAGGGGCTTAGCTGCACAAGATGGCAGGGAGCCGTGCTAGGCGTGGACACGCTGCCCTCGCAGACGTCAACCTTCTGGCATCAAGGAAAGGAAGATAAATGCTAGCCATTCCCTCCAAACGGCGGGAACCTATATCCATCTAATTGCACTTCATAATGGATTCCATAAACCATTAATTATCAGATTATATTTTGGGAACTGAAGACAAAAAAAAAAAGCTTTGTGAAGTTACAGACTCCAGAGGCCCGCTGGCCAGCACTCCCCGTGGCGGCTGGGAAGGCAGGGGAGACGGGGCAGGGGGAGGAGTCAGGGGGTGCGGGTACCACACCCCCTGGTCCCATGTGCACCAGGGGGCGGGGGCCAAGGCCTCCAGGTTGGGTGGAAGCATGAGGCTTTGATTAAGGAAAGGGGATAAGGACACCCCAGAAACACTGTGGGAACCAGCCTCCGGTACAAACCACCGCAAGGAGTTTCCGGGAGGGCAGGCCTGGTTTGCAGCTACGTGGCCTCACAGCGGACACCCCCACGGCCATGGGAAGGGCCGATGGAACCGACAGGGTGGGCCTCGGCCTAGAAACGAGGCCTTCCTGATGGGCATGCTGCTACTGGTCCTACCGCCGCCGTGCAGGGGCTGGGAGGACGCCAGACTTGAGGAAAGGGATTCCTGCATGGTCTGACGGTGCGGCTCTCTCCCTTCTCAACGGCCAGAAGGCACTGGCAGTGTGTGCTGGCCCACCCCGCAGGCCACGGCCCCGCCTGGAGCAGCCACTCCACACACTGAGGGCTGCCGGCACATCACACCTGTCCCTCTGGTCACCGGCCCTTACCCCACTGCTCCTTCAGGCTGTTTCAGAAGCCACACTCCGCTTGGGGGTAGACAGGGTCACAGAGGCTGCCGCAAGAGGCCTGTGGGGAACGGGCCTGCCGGCCACGGGGGGCGGTCGTGTTGGCTGCCAGTGACTCAGATGCTGGTTTTATGAGAACAGCCATGCTTCTGCCTCTTTCCCAAGGGAGACCACTTAGGTTGGTGCGAAGCTAAGATGCTCAATACCATGCCAGGGAGGAAGGGCAACAGGCAAGTGTGGAGCTTTTCCTCCACTGCACACACAGGACCCCCCCCCACCATGAGCAGCCACTCATTTGGCCTCCCCACAGATCAGGGTCACGGTCCCGTCCAGCAAGTCCTCCACGGTCACGGCCACGAGCTCAGAGCTGGTCTGGGCTGTCTGTGAATCCGGCAACGTCACGAACACCTGTGAGCCAGCAAGCTGGGTCTCCTCCAACGTGATCACCTGCTCCGTCGGGGCCACCGGCTCTGGGGTCTGGATCACCTGAAAGGGAAAGGCCACGAGGCAGGGCTGGGCAGTGTCCACAGCTGGCTCCCCAAGATTTACATGGTTTTCCTCTCACGCTGTAATGACGGTATTTATGTTTTCACCTGAGGAGAGCAATTACATGTGCCTAATGGGAAGAGGCAAGTCTAACACACCCGTGATGCAAAAGAGAAGGCAGGCAAACAATTTAAATAACTCTGTGTGCTAAATTGCTATAATTTAGCTCAGTACGCCATCTCAGGGCGCCCGGACTCTATGATTACACACCAGTGAACATGGGCCCCGCTTCTCACACTGGTGTTCCTGTCTCGAGGATTACACCACAGAGCTAAGTGCCATGTGAAAGGAATGCTACTGAATGAAGGTGGTTCATGTCATGCTTGGACCGGGGAAACGGGGATGGCTGACTGGTAGCCTCAGCTTGCCGCAGGTGGCGTGTCTGGGCCTTGATCAGGCGAAGGGCCTCACTTGGGAGGCGAGGTGGCTACAGGAGAGAACAGGTAGACAGAATGTGGCTTCTATCAGCTCCCCCGTGCAGCTCACCCGGCTGATGTGCCCCTTCAAATGTGCATCATCTGTTAGAGCGGACGTCCCCATCACTGGGAGAACTAGTCTGCTTAAGAACACCTACTTGCTGCCTGAACCTCAACCTTCTGAGCCATGGAGCTCGGGATAGCTGATGCTGTCAATGCGGAGGGCCCACACAGGGCTCAGCCACCCTGATTCTTGAGGCTAGTCGAGAGCGGAGAGTGTGTCCTCCTCCAGACAGGAGTGGAGAGATGGGGGAGCCAAGCTCAGCCACGTCTCTGCTGTGGGAGGGAAGAGGCTGACTGCAACATTCAATAAAAAATCATCTAGGACAGCAGCTTTCAAACTGTTGTTTTCTTTTAGCAATGGACTCTTTTGTTTTTCCCCTCCAAAGGACATCTTACCAAGAATCCTAATATATATATATATATATATATATATAAAATAAAAGCAGAGCTGTTCTTCTGAAATGGAAGCAGGCACAGCACCCAGAGGCCTGGGCACCTGCCTTGCCCTCTGCTCTGCACAGAGGCCTGCAGGAATACCGCTGAAGGGACTGCTCAATGGGACAGGATGGAGTGCAGCCCAGCCAGCTCCCAGTCCCTCTCTGGTCCATCCACAATTTACTGTCAATCAACAGAATGGAGCTTCATTTCCTCTTCTGCCCACCCTCTCTGGAGAAGACCGGAAGAGCAGTAAGAGTTCCAGAGACACAAAGAGGGGCTGGAGCAAACACAGCCTTGAAACCTGAGAAGAGGCGGGTTTTCCCCCAGAAAAGCCCAGACATTCAAACATGCTTTGAGCCCAGCCCACAGGGGCTTATCAAAGTGTTTCCACCCAAGGTGGTCCCAACAAAGAGCTCATCCACCTCCTCCAAAGTTTCCTGTAACTCTGACCACACCCCATGGTGGTCCGCAGAGGGTGAAGGAGGGTGTGAATTGGGAGCAGAGGCCCAGGTCATTCTGCTTTTAAAATTCTTTTTCTAGCCTCTCTATACCCAGGGGCCATTTCACAGGCAGCCACCAGGTGGCTAGAATTTTGTGTTCTGTCCGATAGAAGGTCCAGGGAGAATTCTGCAAGATCCTCCTGGCCTTGAAGTCATCACTCACGGAGCCCCCTGAGAGTCCCAGGAAGAAAGGCTAGTTGTCTGAAGGGGCTGCCTCCGGAGAAGCCTCAAGACCCCTGGGTCAGCACCCCCGCATCCGAGGCCCCACAATCACCTGCACCATCTGCGACTGGGTTTCAGCGCCCAGCACCTTCGGGTGTTCAGACTCCAGGTGACAGTCCAGCTGGGCCTGGGAGGTGAAGAGCTCCCCGCAGAGCTCACAGGGGAAGGTACTCTCCGACTGCTTGAAGTGCTCGGTGGTGACGTGGTGCTGAAGGGCCCCCGGGAAGCGGAAGGTGGCCGCACAGTACAGGCAGCGGAAGGGCTGCGACCCTGCGTGAAGGGGAGGAATGTGTGGCTGAGGGAGCCAGGGCGGGGCGGGGCGGGGCCAGGAAGGGGCGGGGCGGGGCCAGGAAGGGGCGGGGCCAGGCGTCCAGAGGCAGCTCTTCAGCTTGTGTGGGGCCTGGAGCTCGAACAACTTGGGGAGCCCTCTTTAGGGAAATGAATACAAATTTACACACACAGGATTGGGAGCTTTGGAAAAGTCCCGCCAGTGAGAGGTCCCAAGTCCAGCTTCATTAGCATCCGATTCAGGCTACATCTGCCTCTGCCAAAGCCCATTATTCATTCATTCAATGGTAATGATGCTGACTATTTTGTCACTTTTAACATGTCTGAAATGGGATCAATGACATGTACCGCTGCTGCAAGCCGTGCAGGTCGGGTGTAACTGCCCACAAGCGCCTATGCACGCACGCCTAAAGAGGCAGCATGCAGACCTGCAGGATGCCTGTCCACTGCCTGAAAGAAAAGCCCTGAGACGGGAGCCATGCGTGTTTCTAACTCACAGGAACCAAATGGCTGAGGAGCGGGGAGGTCAGGTTTGAATGGTGAGCTGCATTCCCAAAGCAGGAATCAGAAGAGACTAGCTCTACGTTAAAGCTCAGGAGACCAAAACCACAGGCCTTACGAGGCGCTCCCTCACCGGCGCTCTTGATGGCAGAGGACAACCCCGTGTGGAATAACACGCATGCCAATAATTTCACCTGAGGGCTACTCTGGGAAGCCAAGTTCTTATGTTAATCAACTTACTTAATGGCCCCGCTTTGCAGATGAGGCACTTAGCCTGGGCTGCGCAGCTGTGACCGGGGTGGGGAGGGGACGCACCCTGGGCCGCCCTGTCCGGGGGCACCTCGCGGGCACTAACCTGAGTGCTGGCACTTGATGTGAACCTGCAGGAGGGCTGGCGTGGGGAAGAGCTCCTTGCATTGGTCACACTCGTGGAACTTCATGTCTGCGCAGTGCAGGAGAAAAGCATGGTGGGAAGAACGAAAGGGAGACTCTCGGAGGCTGGGGAGTACCGGGGCTGGGGCGAGGGCGCACACGTAGCGGGCATCTTACAAGCGCTAGGAACCTACTCCTACGCTAGGGGTTGGCCAAAAAGTTCGTTCGGGTTTTCTGCACGATGTTGCCTTCTGGCCAGCCCTACACACCAGCGAAATGTGTGGTAAAGAGCGCCAGATGTGGATCCAGAACAGCTGGATGTAAAGGGGAGAATTGCAGAATCAAAGAAGGAAACACCTGAGGCTTAGCGTATTGCCATGTGCTCAGGAAAGCCTCCCTGAGCACGAGCTGCTGTCATCATGCCATTTACCTGCCACACAGGTGTGAATAATCAACCTTCTGAAGAGAAGGGAACTGGCTCAGAGAGAGGGGTCACTTCCCAAGGTCACAGACTGGAATCAGGAGTCCCACCCCCGCCTGTGTGCCCTTTCCCGTGTCATGACCACCGTCACCCGGGGACAGCAGGAGTCACACTGCTTGAGGTTCCAGGACCTCTGCCTCTGCTAGCGGATGGGTGGACAGACGTGGCACCCGCGGGTGTTCCAGGGCGCGGCGGGGAATCACCGAAGCACCCCATGCTCCAGCACGGGGAGGAGTGATTGGGGCTGCAGCCCAGGGCGCTGAGCCACCGGGCCCCTCCCACTCCCTGACCGGGGCACCCCAGCGTCACCTGCATGCTCCGTTTTGATGTGCTTCTTGTGTTCAAGGGTGCTGGAGAAGGTCTTGTCACAGGAGCTGCACTGGAGGGACGAGAACTTGGAAGATCGATGGTTCTGTGCAGCAAACACATCCGGGTGGTGCGTCCGATTGTGGTACCACAAGCCGGACAGTTGCTGAAAGCAATGTGGCAAGCGTCAGGTCTTAAATGTTTCCGGAAGCTGGAGGGTTCACAAAGACTCAGGAGAGACAAGCGCTCCCAGGGAAGGAAGGTCATGATCTGAGTCCCACTCTTTTTTTTTTTAAAGAGTTTATTTGAGCAAAAATTGATTTGAATAAGGCAGCAGCCAATCTCAGAGAGAAAGGAGCTCCAAGGAGTGGGGAGCCCAGTTAGTTAGTCGACCTGGAGTCTCACTCGTACCCGTCACCGTAAGCGCTGACAGGCGACGGGAGGCTGGTATTCATGGCAACGAGGTGCCTCTGTATGTACTGAGGCCACTACAGGGCAGGGCTGGGCCCTTCAGAAACGCAGCTTCACAGCACGCCTGAGAGGGAGGTGCGAGGCTCTCTGCAGTGCCCAAGGTCACACGACTAGCAAACAGAAGCACCAGGAGCCACACCCTGGCCTGCCTGGAGATCTGTCCTTCACCACCCAGCTGTCTCTCAGAGGCCCAGGGCACAGCAGGAAACCTGGAGAGGGGCTGCTGCGCCAGCTCCGAAAGCCAGTGTCCCTTCTTCCTGGGTTCTGGAGCGGCGCTGTGACACTCTCCCTACAACTCCACGGATTCCCAGAGACCCGACCTAGGTCTCACCCAGCCCTGCAAACCCAACGTCCCAGCACAAGGCTCAGAACAAAGCTAGCTGTCCATTTCAGTTGAGCTGAAATGAGCTGCTGGGCATCTCTCTGTACCCAAGTGTTACAGACTCCAGCGAGGGCTGTCCTCCGCTCTGTGGTCTCAGAGGGCTTTTCACAGATGTGGTTTCTTTTCAGATCCACATGGGGTTTCACTTAATTACATAGCGAACTCTAAGGTAAAAAAAAAAAAAAAAAGAGCTCTTCCCTAGGAGTTAAGGAAAAAAAAACCCACAAAACACCAGTAATTCTGCTAAACAAGATAATTCCAGCCACTGTCCGCCTCACATCCCTTGACACACGGATCAATAGGTGCCAAAGAATGTTGAGTATCCAGGGAAAAAGCAGCATTCAGTTCAGGACAAGGCTGAACTCTAAGAGAAGGAGGGCAAGGACTCTTGGCTCCAATTAAAGCTCCCTGCCGACCCCACTCTGACCAGTCACCGCAGAGGAGCTGAGTAAGCTACCAGCAGCGTGCTTCATGAGAACCAGCCGCCAAGTCACGTCCTGGAGACGCGGGGTGTCCCACAGGCTGCCAGCCCCGGGGGGGCCAAGGGAGACGGGGTGGGGTGCGGAGCTGGGAGGCTCCCGCGGGGGCCGGGCTCACCTGGTAGGCCTTGTTGCAGATCCCGCAGCTGAAGGGCTTCCCCCCGACGTGGGTCACCAAGTGCCGCTCCAGCATGGACGGAGCGCTGAAGATCTTGCCGCACGTCGGGCAGGGGTGGTACTCCTTGGAGTGCACCTCATGGATGTGCTTGCGGTGGTCCTGCAGGGTGGGGAAGCTCATCCTGCACTTCTTGCAGTCGTATGGGTCTTTGATGTCTGGTGGGCGGGGGAGACACCACAGGCAACAGTCAGTGAGAAGAGGTTGGCTGTGTGCAGTTCCAGACGCCAGACTGCTCGGAGGTCACACGGGGCCACGGATCCAAGGGCTGGGAGTCACTGTTATCTACCACCCAACCACCTCCCACCTTCATCCCGGGGTGGGGGGTGGGACTCCTCTGAGGCTTCTGGATTAAACACCTCTGAGCATTTAAGGACTGATGCTGAAGCTGAAACTCTGATACTTTGGCCACCTGATGGGAAGAACTGACTCATCTGAAAAGACCCTGATGCTGGGAAAGATTGAAGGCGGGAGGAGAAGGGGATGACAGAGGATGAAATGGTTGGATGGCATCACCGACTCAGTGGACATGAGTTTGAGTAAGCTCCGGGAGTTGGTGATGGACAGGGAGGCCTGGTGTGCTGTAGTCCACGGGATTGCAAAGAGTCAGACAGGACTGAGCGACTGAACTGAACTGAGCATTAAGCAGTTTACCTCGATTCCTCACTTCATGTCTTATGATTCAAACTTGATTTTTCTATTTTCCAGGAAGCAGGACTCTTCCCTTCCCCTGGTGGTGAGGGGCACTGTGGAGTTTTCTAATTCTCCACAGAGACTCCCCATACATCACTACTGAAGCATCACTACTTTCTCTGTGGTCAGTAGGACAACTCAGAGGAGGAATGCGTCCTTGATCTCCACTTTAGATTCAACCACAAAAACATTTTCCTAAGCCATGTCTACTAAGTGCCATATGACGGGCGAGTTTTAAGTGCCCTCCATGCCCTCACTCACTCAATCCTTCCAGTAACCCTATGTGCAGATTCTATGACCAGCCCTACTTTATAGATTAGGAAAATTGAGCTTTAGAGAATGTCCGATGGCGTGAGTAGGATACTGCGGAGCTGGGTGACCAGGCCACGCTCTGCACTGCATGCTTAACTGGACAAGGCAACTCCTCGGAGGAACCTCAAGGATGAGAACTAGCACTGATGAAGACTACATCTGCCAGCCCTGTGGCAGGAGACATCAGTCCTTTCTCTGAAAGTAACGGAAAGTAAAATGTTTTAATAATAAAATTCTTTGCCCACAAGAAAGGCCCAGCCCACAAGCCAATCTCCTGTGTGCGATGATTGAGATTAACTTGGGAATTCCGACATGTGGTGGGACTCAGGATCGTTAACTAGTTTCCCCGCAGACATGAGCTCATGAGATCTCAGATTCACACTGTCTTCTAAGACAGCTGAAGGGATTCTCCAGAGGCAGTGAGGAGACCATAAAACAGGCAAGAACAGCCGACGAGAGAGGGGCCTGGATGCTGGACATGCTGCAGATGCGCGCCAAGTCATGGCGGAGTGTTCAGGGTCTGCTCTACTCTGAAAACTGATAAGTCTGCCCCTCTCCTGACCCCACATAACACTCCTGGGACAATGTGACTGGAGCAGAATGCCACTGAAAGAGGCTGAGAGGACTTCCAAGTTGTGGCACTGGCTCCAAGCCAGATCTCACTCGTCTGGAAGTCTACCGAAACTAGATTTGCTGGACAACCTTGTCAAACTCCTGGGGGGTAATGGGGGGTCATGATGGGAGGCACTTTGTTTTCCTGCACTGCCCAGTGTCCAGCCACATGCTGGGTACATGCACGCTCTGGCCAAGTGCCTTGCTGGCTGGCTGACAACAGGCCTGAATGTGTTGACAGAAAGCACATGTTTGTGAGATACCGTATTTGCCAACGGCTAGAAACTGGTGTGTGGGGAACAGAGGCAGGGAGGGGAAAAGGGAAGACGGGAATGCAAGGTGCAGGGCGTGAGGGAGGAGACAGGCTCTGACGGTGACAGATGGCACCGGAGACGGCTGCTCTTGTCACCAGCGCCGTCTGCACTTCCTGAGCGCATTCTATGTGTCAGGCATGGAGCTTCACGCTCCATGTGTGAGGTCTCTTCTCCTCTCTCAACAGCCCAGTGTGGCAGCCTTACCATTTCCTCTCGGTTACCGAAGGGGCGGAGCTTAGCAAGAGAAGGAAATCTGTTTAAGGCCTCAAGGAAGTAAATGGCAGAGTAGTCAAGATTCAAACCTAGGCCCGTGTGATTTCAGACCTGGGCTGTGAAGCCCCTGCTGGACTGTGCTGATCACGCGCCTGCTACAACTAGCACGGCTGGAGACGGTGTGACCCGTGCGTGTCTCCTTGATGATTTCTTGATGATGCGTGAGTGTGTGCCCGGTCGCTTCAGTTACATCCGACTCTTTGTGACCCTATGGGCTGTAGCTCACCAGGCTCCTCTGTCCATGGGATTCTCCAGGCAAGAACACTGGAGTGGGTTGCCCTGCCGTCTCCAGGGGATCTTCCCAACCTGAGGACTGAACCCGCATCTCCCGTGTCTCCTGCATTGCAGGCAGATTCTTTACCCACTGAGCACAGGGGAAGAAGCCCTTTCTTGATGATGGGGGATCACAAAATCTCCTCTCCCTCCCCGCCGTGTGTGTCGAATGGACGTGTGTCTCTACCTGCAGCAGTTCTAGTCAAAGGGGACAAAGACAGGGCTGCTGCTGCTGCTGCTAAGTCGCTTCAGTCGTGTCTGACTGCGCAACCCCACAGACGGCAGCCCACCAGGCTCCCCCATCTCTGGGATTCTCCAGGCAAGAACACTGGAGTGGGTTGCCATTTCCTTCTCCACAAAGAGAGGGCAGACCCCACTAACTGAGTGAACACAAGGCATCCAGAAGAGGATGCTGAGCAGCAGGCTTTTAAGGGGCACGCGAGGGGCCACACGCTACACATTAATTCACAAAGTGTCCGGGCTGTCCCTCGGGGGAAAGGCAGGTTATGACCAGAAGGAGAGGAGGAGAGGCGGGGTGGGAGGAGAAGAAAGCAGCTCAGCAGACAAATGGGAAATATTCTGGGGCTCTGTGAGCCTGTCTGTCACAGAGGCTCTTTCCTTCAAACATAATTGGCCTCTGTCAGCCAAGAAGAGCCAGGTGGGCTAAACCAGAAGACAAGGAAATAGCCCGGACAGAGAAATGAGGCATCACAGAGAGACATGTTAAAATGGGATTCTTCTGGAAATAGCAAAGAGGGACTCCAGCTTTTTGCAGGAGGACAGGGGAGGGGAAGGCGCTGAGCGGGGCCCGGGAGGGTGGTGAGCCGGCTGCCGTGAGGACCGCTGCGTGCCTTCCCAGGGCCCAGCCTGGAGCCCAGTGCAACCTCAGTACGTACTGTGGAAGGTGTGCAGGTGGATGGAAAGCCCATTGGCCTGCCGGAAGCCCTTGCCGCAGTCTCTGCAGACATACGGCTTGTCGCCGGTGTGCGTCCTCACGTGACGAGACAGCTCGATGGACTGGGCAAACACAGCGTCACAGTATTGGCAGGCGTACATCTTCCCTGGAAACACACGGGAGTCTATCAGAGCCAGCACTAGACATGTAGGGCATTCATAAAAACACAGTCACGTTCTAAGGCACATGGCAGGGAAACATAACCTGGGAGACGACAGGAAAACATCAGGTACTGTGTAATGCGCTAGGTGCGAGCTCTGGGCCATCCGGTCAGACGGCACCTCACCAACACAGCAGTGACACAGAGAAGGCATCACTGTGGTCTCCCTGCCCTGAGACTACCCATCTGTGAATCTGGCCACTGCAAGTGAGGACGAGCTGATTCCACTCCCAGGAAACAGATATATTCTTGAGCCCAGAAACACCTGAGTCTGGATCCCTTTGAAAACACACAGGGCAGAAATGCACATAAAAATGACAGACACAGCTTCTGAGAAGAATGAAAATTTTCTGCCAGCAACTTGCTCTAAAGATTCTCTTGCCTTCTCTATTTTCTCATGCATGGAATGAAAATACAATGACCAGACTAGACTGCCAAAGACTATTAGAAAACACTGGTAAAGAGCATGTCTGGAAACCTGGTACTTGTTAAAAAAAAAAAAAAAAAACCTAGAACAACTGTACTTGCAATCACCCTTATGGGTCAACAAAAAGGGGGAAAACCTACAAGGTTAGGGTCCAGGCCCCCCCAGAGAGGGTTGACCTTAACTAGGGTGATCAAACTCATTTTCATTTTTTGTATGTTTACCCTTTGGAATAAAATTTTGTTAGGAAAGAAAAGGGTTTCTAGAGCCAAAAGCTGAAACTATTGAGAAGCCCAGGACTCAGCCTTTGGCCGCCTTCTCCACCTTCTGGATGATCTCATCTCAGAGCCTTGCATTCCATCTGTACACTCACAGCTCCCACATTTAGAGCATCAGCTCCAGACTTACAGTCACTGCCTATCTTATCAGTCTCCTTCTCCACCTGGAGGTCTAAGGGGTATCTCAAATTACCATATACCAAGACAGAGCTCCGGATTCCCCACCCCACCACCCACCCAGCCATACACACACACACTCTCTCACACACTCCCACACCTCCCCCCCCCACACACAGCCACACACACACACACACTCACACACACACACACACACTCTCCCTCTCTCTCCAGTTTCCCCGTTTTCTTGAAGGGCAGCATCACTTGCCTGGCTGCTCCTGTCCAAACCCCTAAGCCATCCTTAATGCCTCTCCTTCCCTCACATCCCACATCTAATCCATTCTCCATCCTGTCGCTTCCACTTTCAACAATACAGCCCCCAACTTGAATGTTTTTTACACCTCCCCCAACATGGCTCTCATCGAAAAGTCCACCGCCTCCACAATGGATTAACTATCTCTTTGTTTATCCTATACACCTGCCTTGTTAAGGTTTATTGTCCAGAGTGGTCAGAGTCAACCTGAAAAACTGTGAGTCAGATCCTATCACTCCTCTGCTCAAAACTCACCGAAGGCTTTCCGTGGCAGACAGACAATGCTCCCAAAGAGGTCCACACCCTCACGCCCGAGGCTGTGCACTTGTCACCTTACATGGCAAAGGGGACTTGGCAGATGTGACTAGGGATCTTGAGATGAGGACACCCTAGGTACCCCAGTAGGCCCAACTGGAATCTCAAGGGTCCTTTGAAGAGACAGGGAGGACAGGCAAGGGGGGTCATAATGACGAGGCAGAGACTGCAGCTATGGAACCCCCTCTGGCAGCTGCGAAAAGGAGGGAACAAACTCCCCGAGAGCCTTCAGGAGGAACGCGCTCCGCCGAAACTTTGGTGCTAAGCTTCTTAAGGCCCATTTTGGATTTTTAACTTTCAAGATGATAAAAGATAATACATTCATGCTGTTTCAAGCCACTGTTTCTGGAAATTCTTTACAGCAGCAAAAGAAACTAACACTCCTCACATAAAAAGCCAAGTCCTTACCTTGGCTCCTAAGATCCTATAAGAGCCAACCTTTGGTGACCTCCCTGACCTTATTTCTCAACACTGGACTCTCGTGGACTGTGCTTCAGCCCCTTATAGTTCTCTCAGGCCCCTCAAGCAGGTGAGGCTCTTTCGCTCCCAAGTGGGGTGTGGAGGTGTGTGGTCCACATGGTGATGTTCTTCTCCTAGATCTTCCAATGGTTCCATTCAGGTTTCTATTCAGATCTCATCTGCCCTCACTGTTGATACAAATAAACAGGGCCTGACCTGCACCCCTACTGCTTACTCGGCTTTATTTTCCCTCATTGCAATGACTACTACCTGAATTTATATTATACATCGATATATGGTTGGTTTTACCCACTGGAATGTAAGTTCCATGAGGGTGTGTACAGGTGCACCATCTCTAGCACCTGGAATGATGCTCAAGAAATTCATTCACTCTGTAAATGCTTATTGAGGGCCTCCTCTTGCTGAGTACTATACTAAGTTCCACAGATACAGCAGAAGGAGGGGGAAGATAAAGACTGAGCGCTCTATCCTCACGCAGCATGCGTTCTAACAGGGGGAAGACCAACTATAAACAAAATAAAGATGGTAGATGACAGATCGATCCTATGGTAAGCTATATGGAGAAAACCACGCAGGGGGCTGGAGTGCTGAGATTTCACACAGGGTGGGCAGGAGAGGCTTCACGGGAAAGGCGAGGCATGCGTGAGGACTTGCAGGTGGGGAGAAGTGAAGCCTGGAGGTGTCTGAAGGGAAAGCCTTCCAAGCAGAGGAAGAGCCAGAGCACAGGTCAGCAGGAGGTGCCCCGCAGGTCAGAGGCCTCGCAAGGAGGCTGCAACAGGTGGAACAGGGCGAGCGAGGGGAGAGCAGTGAGGGATAAGGTTGGCGGGGCATCCGGGGACTTGATCACGAGGAGACTAGCAGGCTACCTTCAGAGTTCACGCTAACTGAGGTGAAAAATCTTTGCAGGGCTTTGAGCAGAGAAGTGACCTGCTATGGTTTAGCTTTCGGAGGCTCGCTTGAGCCTGTGCGTTGACCACACTGCCCAGAGAAAGGGGGTGAGGGGGAAGACCAGTTAGGAGGCAACAACAATGATCCAGGTGAGATGATGGTGCTGTTTGTGCTCACACATAACTGCTCCAAAAGATGCAGAGCCTCCTCCGGGAAGCCTTCCCTGACCACACACCTCCTCCTCCCCTCCCACTGGGCTAGAAACCCTTATTCCACGTTCCGTGTGTCCTTGTAATGGTTTTATTCCACCTCACACTACTGAGGTCTCTGTTGCCACACTAGAGACACTCGAGACCATCAGCTCCATGCTCACAGGGATTCCAGGTAAGACATTTAGCACCCACCACTGCCCGATCCACAGTGCATGTTCAACCATGGTTTTCTTATGCTTGACCTCCACCTCGAAGCCCATGGGATTCCTGGCTTTATGTAAATTCTGTAACCGTAAAGTCACCACACTATGTCAGCTGGCCACTCTTTAGACTCTCACCATAAGCATCTTACATGTCTGTGCACAAAGGTATTTCCATTGTCTGTGGGCCTGAGATTCTGTGTCTGTTTCTGCTTTCGATCTACTAGAGGTTTTGTATCATGCCTAATTTCCAGTGCGTTTTCAGGCAGCTCACACCATTAATGTTTGCAGGAAGAATGAAGACATTCTCCACGCCTTACCTTCTGAGTGCTTCTTCTTGGTGTGGTAGGCCAGGGCAGAGGCCTGGGTGAAGGTCATCAGGCAGTGCTTGCACATGAACGGCCGGTCCCCAGTGTGAAGGCGAAGGTGGTTCTTCAGGGTAGAATTGGCCGCAAACTTTGCCCCACACTCTTCACAGGAGAACGGCTTCTCGTCAAAATGCTCTGTCAATTTGTGGTACTGCATGCCTAGGGAAGCCGTGCCACGGACCAGAAATACGAGTGGTCAGAGCTATGAATCCAGCAGGAGGACATGCCTGAACACTGCCAGGCCAGGCCTCGAGAGAGAGCACGGTGTGAATTCACTTTTCTGTTTCACTAGGTCTCAGGCAAGGGAAAACAATCTACTACTGCTGGTTTCTAGGACTCTTGTTTACGCTCCAGAAACCAGTGATACATGGAAACCAGAGTATCAGGTGAGAAAGAGCTGGTTATCGTCGTGAATAATAACAGCCACAGTTTACTGAGCACTAACTCTACTGAAGACACGGTACTAGATGTTTTAGCTATACTGTCTTAAATCTTCATGAAAGCGAAAAGTCGCTCAATCATGTCCGACTCTTTGCGACCCCATGGACTATACTGTTCATGGGATTCTCCAAGCCAGAATACTGGAGTGGGTAGCTGTTCCCTTCTCCAGGGGATCTTCCCAACCCAGGGATCGAACCCAGGTCTCCCGTGTTGTGGGCGGATTCTTTACCAGCTGAGCTACCAGTGAAGCCCTAAATCTTCATAACAATCCAAAAAAGTGGGTGTTAATCAGGGTACCTATTTGACAGAGGGTGTAAATGAAAGCTCAGGGTGCTGAGTCCCAAGCTCGCGCTCTTCTGAAAACGGTCCTCTGCCTCAGCTGTATTTTCTAAGGCCTTACACAGTCCTTCCTGTATCCTGGAGGCAAGGCCTGGAATCCAAACTACAACACAGTAAGTGCCTTACACACGAACCTTCGAGTTGCGAACTTTCAAAGATGCCAATGTGCCCCTGTATGCCAGCTACTGACCTGGACTGCTGTACTTTTCAAGGTACTGTACTATAAGATTTAAAACATTTTCTTTTTTGTGATTGTTTTTTATGCGGCATTTGTGTGAAAAGTATTATAAACCCATTGTAATACAGGACTACACAGCCGGTCCTGTGAGCAGGGAACCTAGGCTAACTGCTGGACTTAACGCACACGCTGTCAGAACAGCAGTCGTCCGCACGGAGGGGACTCACCGTGTTTGAATCATCACCCTCCGTGACCACGCCTTTCTGAGCGTACCTGAGGCATGAGCAAATTCTCGTCCGCAGAGGTCACAGGTCACCGGGAGCCTCTTCTTCTTCTTCTTGGGGACGCTGGAGCCTGCAGCCGCGCCATGGGCCTCCAGCTGATGCTTCTCCAGCTCCTTCTTGGAGTCCTTGGCCTCGTTACACTCCTTGCACTGCACCTGCTTGCTCTTGGCCACCCGGCAGCGCTTCATGTGCACCTTGAGGCGGCAGTAGAAGTGGAAGCTCTTGTCGCAGGCCTTACAGACGAAGCTCTTCTTGGCAGAGTCTGGGGAGGCAGACGGGTCTTTCTCCTGCTGCTCGGGCAAGGCAGCCGTCTCTCCTTGACCCTCCTGGTTTCCAGGCTGGTGGTCTTCTCCAGCTAGCTTTTCCCCTCCTTTGTCCTTGCCTTCAGAGTGAAATTTACCACTCACTGTCCACCTTTCCTTCTCTCCCTTTTCCTGAGTAAGGAAACCTGTGCAGAAGAGAGATCGCATGGCTCTGGAAATTGTCCTGGCTTCTACTTTGCTTTCTAACTTTCCTTCTTTGGGGGGAGACTGGAAACTACTTGGGACCCTCATCAAACTCTAATGAAATATCACTGCCATCTCTTCTCTCTGACAAACACAAAACATATCTATGGTCTATGACTCCTCTAAGCATCCGAGAGCAGATACAATAAGTGAGGTCGTGAGGAATGAACTCTTCTATGAACTGCAGCCTCTTCTCTCCAACAAGGAGACAAGCTGGGGGCCTAATAGGACCCACCCGCCCCGTTTCTCACCAGTGCACACTAACTCCTGCATGACAGGCTGCAGGCCTGGGGAGGATCTGTGGACGCTGCACAGGAGCTGACATATTTCAGTGGCTGAGATGGATTTTTCCGCAGCTCTGCTCAGCAGTGCTCCCAGGGAAGCTTCAGGGCTGGCTGTCTCGGAGGAGCTGCTCAGAATCTAAATGAATACCACGAGACCAAGGTTTGTGGTTAACATCAGCAGATTTTCTCTATGGTTTTCCACTTAGGAAACAAAGCTAATTTCAGGGAGGCACTGCCCCATCTATAATAAGTAACACATTTCTCCCTATACATATAGCGGAGAGCCCCCTTTTCTCCAAGTGCAGGGAAATTCACAAAATTTAAACAAGGAGACACATGTGAAGACCACTGTGCATATACAAAGGTGTGAGCAAGGAATCGATGAGGTATTTCTATGAGAAGTATCTTCTCAGAAACCAGGAGTCTCCTAAAGAACTTTTCTAGATCTCAGTATCAAATGCTTGGGAGAGCTATAGGACGTGGCTATTGGCATTTCTGTCTTGAAGACTGAGATAATTTTTCATTGTATATAATGGTCTCAGTGTCGGGAAGCAATTCTGCATGATCAGTGCAGGCTTCACATTTTTAGATACTTAGATGTACCCTTTTAAACATCATTTTCTTTCATAAAGAAACTCAGCTTTTTAAAGAAGGTTCAAATAGGGGCTTTAAAGAGGCCAAGAATATTATTTCAAAGCCACCCTCTCAGAATGTTAGAGCTATCAGCAGAAAGAGTCAGTATGCTGAGAAATAAAACTAAACCATCCACAGATGGCCAAATGGAATTTTCATTTTGGGGGATATTTCATTTCTGCTCTTTTCAAGTCTATCTAAATAAACCTGATGTCCCTGGAGGCAGGCCTGAGACCAATTAGTGAGGCTAAAACTGATCAACGGCAGAAGCCCCATCTCTGAAGTGCGAGGCACGCTGGAGAGAGTCTAGCAGATGAATCTCTCCTCTGAAGCCCCACAGAAACGTGTGCCGTCTTCTGCCCATCTGACAGTCAGACCAAGGTGGGGCTGTCACCTGTGCGGAGAGTTAGAAAAGGCCCTTCTACACACCACAGCCATGCCCATCTGGATCAAAAAGCATCATAGGTGAATCTGTAGCTAAATTTCATGTTCCTTTATGATTCTTTTGCACTCAAGATGCACATGATCCTGGGATGAACATCCGTGAATTCCCCCCACCATCCCCACCTGGTTTTTCTGGGACGCCAGCCACACTGTGAGAAGCCTTACAGAAAATGAGTTGGCACTATTTGCTACCCCATATGGGCAAAAGCTTTGTTCTTTCTATGTTTATTTTGGCTCTTTCTAGAAGCCAGAACAGAGCGTGTAATAAGACCAATTTTACTTTTCTTCCTCTGAAAAAAGTTGCTTCTTAGAACATGTGACAGGAGATTATCATGGTTCCCTCTGAGTTTTTCTAGGTTCAGACAAACGGACCCAATCTGCCTCTGAGTCACTTGAACCCGCATTCCAATCCTGGCTGCTTCTCTGACCGGTTGGCACATCCTAGATCTGTCACTGACCCCTCGGAGCCCTAGGTCCCTTATCTGTAAAATGTGGGAGACAGCACCTGCCACGCAGAGTAGGGAGGATGAAAAGAGTGAAAGCGCGACAAATGTCTCCTGGTCCCGGGCCCGCCCACAGCAGGCGCTGAACAGGAGCTGGCTCCTCCCTTAGGAGAGAACACGGTCCTGGGCACCGATGCTGCAGAACTCCCCCAGACGCTGCGTTTTCATCCCCAGCGCACCTCTCTCACGGTCTCTGCCAGCTGCTCTTCCTCTGAGGCCAGGCACTTGAGCTGAGCCGTTTGCTGGATGGCCTCTAGGATCGAGCTGTGATGCCTCAGGATGGTCTCGAAGGCAGCACTTTCTGGGGTCATCACTGAACAAAGAGGGGTTGAAAACTCTTGAGTAGAGCACTGAGCTGCATTTTTCCTCCTCACCTTTTCTCAGCTCAATTCTTCGGCATGAGAATCTACTTCATCCAGCTCCCACCTCGGCGGGGCCGGGGCAGGGGAAGGGCAAACAGCACTGAAGCTGGGAGACTGATATTATTAACAGAAGTGTAGAATAACTGCCCATATTTTACTTTAAGAGGTTTACAAACTCCCACATCCTTGAACAAAACTGCCGGTCCTTACTTCTACTGGTTGGGATGCGGAAGACTGCAAGAGAGCTCCATTTTCCGGCAAGACGGACAATAATCTCTGGAGGGGGCAAAGCGAGCACAGAGTCCCTGGCACCCTACCTGACCGGAAGAAAGCGTTAGCGCCGGGCTCCCTTCGTACTTCCTCCATGAGCAGATTCAGTGGGCAGGTCTTCGTCTCCTGAGCCACCAGGAGCAGTTGCCAGATGGCCGCTGCAGACAGTGTGTGCTTTTCTAGAACTGCTGACATCAGAGCACTGAAACCGCCGGAACCAGCATCACGTCTCACGAGCTTCTCCATGACCTTCGGGATGCAGCACAGACACACACTTAAGGGACTTTCTAGCTGGCGGTCCAGTTACAGAACTGCGAGTCTGGGCATTGCGTCATAGTGAACATATTTCTGGGGAGTCTTTCAACATCCTTCACCCCTTTCAACCTGAGAGATGTTGATACATGAGGTTTCCCACTCCTCCTTTGGAAAGCCCTTCTTTACATCATTGCAGACATTACAACTACCCTACTTGTCACTCTGCCTTCGAAACGGAATCACCTTCTATTTCTCCTTCTCTGCTGACTTCCTAGCCTATCATATCTGAACACGGCTGTGTGCGCTTATATAGAATATATATTAAACATACATATATATGTTAATCTTTTCTCTCTCTCATTTTGCCCACCCTTCCTCCCTCTCTCTTACCTCTTTTTCTCCAGGGACTACACTCTTCACATGTGGGATCATTCTTAGTAACATCTGGTTGTCTGTGAAAATCTCAGAGAGGTTCTCCTGATATCGTCTCAATAGTTCAATCCCATAGTCATCAGGGTTTGCTTGAGCTGTATAGGATATTAGCAAGACAACAACGTTTGATGCGACAAAGCCTCCTTAAGGGCGTCTTCCAGGTGACGTGAGGGGAGCTACAAACGCAGGCGGGGGAGCAGATCGGTATGGGAGCCTGGTCTCCTCTGGTGCACAACTGCAGCTCCTGGCGTGGGGCCTCACACACATGTGCTCGTGTCTCCTCTGGGCTACACTTAATCACTCGGGGCTGTAGGGCCATAACACCCACCAGCACTTTGAAAGTTAGTGCCCAGTGGTAGAAGCTAGTGACTGCTCAATAGGAGGGTAATTAGAAGGCTGCACTTGTAAGAGATTCAGATGTACAGATTCAAGGGATATTATACATCAGGCCCGAGGTAAAGCATCCATGTGGTGATCCCAAGTACAGGCAGGCATGAGTTGCGAGTGCGGTAGCGAAGCTGACCCATCCTTCTTCTGTTCAGATGCCCTCGGAGTCTATCTGTTAGTGGCTCTCTTTCAAGAACTCGTATTTATTTGAAAGCAAAGAAAAATAAAAACTATCAGGCATTCCCTTTAGCTCTACAGATATTTAAAAATTTATTCTCCTCTCTGGCCCAGTAACTCCACTTCTGGGAATCTAGCCTTAAGAAATGATCTGAAGGCAAAAAAAAAAAAAAGAAAGAAAGAAAAACATCTGTGTACAAAGATTTCTGCCACTATGTATACCTATGGCTGATTCATGTTGATGTATGGCAAAAACCAGCACAACATTGTAAAGCAATTACCCTCCAATTAAAAATAAATTTAAAAAAAGATATTCGCCACTAAGAAACTTGAGATGATGATGATGATGAAGAAGATAACAACCAACATTCATTGAGTGCCTATTATGTGTATAGTCAAGCCTATGGTCTTTCCAGTAGCCATGTATGGATGTGAGAGCTGGACCATAAAGAAGGTGGCACGCTGATGAATTGATGCTTTCAAACTGTGGTGCCGGAGAAGACTCTTGAGAGTCCCTTAGAAAGCAAGGAGATCCAACCAGTCAATCTTAAAGGAAATCAACCCTGAATACTCTTTGGAAGGACTGATGCTGAAGCTGAAGCTCCAATACTTTGGCTACCTGAGAGCAAATAGTTAATTCACTGGAAAAGACCCTGATGCTGGAAAACATGGAACGCAGAAGAAGAGGGCGACAGAGGATGAGATGGTTGGATGGCATCACTGATTTAATGGACATGAACTTGGGCAAACTCCAGGACATGGTGAGGGACAGGGAAGCCTGGCAAGCTGCAGTCCATGGGGTTGCAAAGAGTCTGACATGACTTGACCACTAGACAATGACAAAATTATGTGCTGAGCTCTGAGCTCAATGTTTACATATTTATCTCATAGTAGCCATGAAAATGAAGGAGTAGGTACCATTCTTACCCCTATCTCACGGAGGAGAGAATAAGGTTCAGAAGGGTTAAGTCACTTACTCAGGGTCATACGGCTACCAAAGAAGGCAGGATGTAAACCCCAGGAATCTTGATAAGACTCCACCGTTAGGTTACACGTGCCCCTGGATACAGGCACAAGTAAAACAGCCTGTGTATCCTGATGATGGAAACTATACAGCCTTAAAAAAAAAAAAACCCAGAACTCTAGGGAGTGTTCTGAAATGTGGAGAATATTTATGTTACACTGTAAAGTGGGGGAAATGATAAAATGTAGTAGAGTATCTCAACACTGTAAAAATAATGTGACAGAATGTGTTAATACTGACATAATCAAGTGGGATTTGAGGTTCTTTCCTTCTTTATTTTTTGAATGGTTCAAGTTTGTATAAGGATATGCTATTTCTATCAGCTAGTAAAAAAGTTCTCTTACTTCCCAAACTCCCTTTTTCTGAAACCCATCTCAGTCTCCAATGCTCTGGGATGGGGGTAGGGTGGGGTAGGAGTGGGATTGGCTAGAGCTGGGTTGTTTTTCTAAGGGATGGGATGTGGATCCATTAACCCAAACTGGCTGGACACGAGGGGTGGTCCACTCTGGGCACTGCTGGAAGCAGACAGCACTCCAGGCGGGAAGTGAGTTCCTGCTGCTCACGTCTGTGAGCCCATCTGCTCCACAGGCATTCAGCCCCGGAAAGCCGTACTTTCGTAAACCCTGAACCAGGGGAACATCACAGGGGAGTTTAATGGAGAAGAAATTCTCAGATTTCCAATCCTAACTCCAGAAACGCTGAGAAGCACTGACTGGGAGGCAGCGAGTTTCTCTTTCACAGTGGCCTTTCCAAACGCCGTCTTATCTCCCCAGTGAGGAGCCAAATGGGGAGTTTTAAGCTATCATTTTCTGTAGCAGTGATCCCAGTCCAGAGAATCAATAATTAACTTATACCTGTGGTGCTCGGCAAAGCGGCTAATTTCTGCAAATTCTCCAGCAGAAGGCCCAAGTCTGGGAACATCATCTTCACAGCCTGCAGCAGTTTTACCAAACTCTCAGCACTCAGGGTCTTCTCTTCAGACATTCTGTGCAACAAATTTTCTATTGTCTCCTTGGGTGTTCTGCCCTCACAGCAATTCAGAATCACCTGCAGTGGCAAGCAATCAACCCGACACCAGTTACTGGCAATTCTAAGTGTATCTGACACACCACTGGAAAGCCCAGCAAGACTGCAGTACAAGCTGCCCCGTCTCCAAGTCTTCTCCCGCTCATCTCTAGAGCTAGCTGTCACAGTCTCTTCCTTATTCTGCTTAAATAAAATCCAAAACAGTCTCCAAATAAACAGCTCTATGAAAATCTTTCTCTTTCAACTGCAGTTCTGTGTGTATTCTTTACCTCACTGCATTTTGCGAAAATATTCTTATGCTAGGCTTATGTGACAGAGTGAGCAGTTTATATCAAAGCTTTAGATTGAGTCTGTTCAGTCACTAAGGATTGAGAAATTGAGTAGCAATTAATAAATACGGTTACAGTGTTTTCCCGTTTTATTCAATAAAGTGGCCAGAGGTTGCAAGTTCAGAGCAATTCTATTATTTTCCTTCCTTTATTGATACAGCAACTTGAATACCCAGATGCTTCATTTGTCTGTGGTCTCCAAAATAACAGATTTAAAGTGCACTTTCGGATTACTTTTCTTGTGGGTCCCTCGTTACCCCTCTCCTCTCCAGGGGCCACAGACACCAGCTGCAGCCATCACCCCACAGTTCTACCCTCTGGTTCTTCCCTGGTGTGCTAGAGGGTTCTCTGGGTCAAGAGGGCACAGGGCTCCAGCAAAAGGCTGAAAAGTCAAATCGCTGACAGTGACTTTATAGCTATTTTCCTATTACAGTAGAACTAATTCTTCATGGACTGCAACTCACTCTATATAACTTGGTTCTTGTGCATAACTTTGGGGATTATTTTAGTACATGTAGTCTATAGGTTCACAGTAACTGAATCCTGAGGTTTCCTTTGGGAAAATGCCAGCTCTCAGGAAAAAGGGGTTAGGCAGATCAGTCACTGTTGCATGTCAGAGGATGCCACTATCAAATTACTCCCATTTTAAAAATAAAAAGGTCAGGTATAAAACCAAATTGGTTTTATATATGTAAAAGGAGTATTATATCTATGAAAGGCACGTGTATATATTAATAAATCAAGTTGTCATATTTCTTGTCTGTACAGAACATAGTCATTCTCTTTAAGGTCTCAAACATATCAGATTTCTATCTACAAAATGAGTCATAATTTAAAATAAGGGCTTGTATCTAAAAGCTATTCTGATTTCCATGTTACCTCTTAGATCCTAAATGATAACCTGATCCAAAATGAGGCAGGCGGATACTGTTAATAGTGAGAAGGAACTATTAAGCCAGACAGGCCTAGTTTGAAACCAAGTTCTAAAATGTATGCCCTCTGTGACCTTGGGCAAGTTATTTAAGTCTTTAAAACTAATTTTCCTCATCTGCAAAAGAAAATAACAATACCAACTCTTTTGCACAGTTGTTATGAGGATTCTCTAAAATGAAGTTCCCATTTGTAGAGCCAAGCCTAACTCCTAGGACAAGTGATTGCTAGTAAATGACAGTGGTTACCAATATTAATAGGAACCAAGATGCCCAGGGGTTAAGAGATGTGTTATGTTCACTTACTTATTAATTATTTTTTTTAATGTGGACCATTTTTTAAATCTTTACTGAATTTGCTACCATCTTGTTTCTGTTTTATGTTCTGGTTTCTTGGCAACAGGGCACGTAGGATCTTAGCTCCCCAACCAGGTATCGAACCAGCACCCCTTGCACTGGAAGGTGACATGTTAACCACCGACCACCAGGGAAGTCCCAGACGTGCTTTATTTAGAAGTCTGGGCTCCAGTGCCAGCCCCAAGCAACTGTGCCTTTGGGTGCGCTGCTTACCCTTCCACAGCCTCTGTTTCTTCATCTTTAAATGAGGGTAATACCCACGACTTCATAAAGTTACTGCAAGGGTAGAATTTAAGAAGGCTTAAAAGGCCCTCAGCACACTGCTTGGTACACAGAAAACAATAAACAAGTGGCAGCTATAGTAATTACTATTTCTGTATCTGTTTCCAATCCTGAAATAAAGAAATGCCTATTTACCACTTCTTACAGAACCCAAGGTATGTTTACAGAAGGGCCAAGGTACTTATGATTAGCATCATTCCTGAAGAGAGAAAGTTCCAAAGGCCCGAGACAGCCTGCTCCAGATGGTGTGAAAGCACCGTGCCTGTGTGACCGACACTCACAGCTGCACTCCTGCTTTATGGTGTTGCTTCAATCTTCGTGGGAAAGAGTAGCTTAATGAAGCTCTGGTGGAACCCCAATCCTAAGAAGTGCTTTTGTGATTTATAACTAATTTAAGTTCTTCTGCTTCAGCCCTTTCTGTCAAGCAAACTGAAAGTGACAGAAGAAAATGACAGTGTGGTCTGCCAGGCGAGAACGAGGCTGAGTTTGGGCTCTACCTATAAGTGCTATTTTACCAAGATAATGAAACAGTTCAGAGGACACATCCAATCTAGCTAATAAGGAAAAAGTTTGAATGAGTAATTGAATGAAATCACTTAACAAGGAATGGGATGCTTCTAGAGCTAGAAGCAACTTACTTAAGCTGAGTGCCTAAAATTACACTTAATCTGAAGTCTAAGGAGAAAATAGGGGTTTAATCTTATCCTCTGTGTATATCATCTTTCTCAAAAAGTTCAAAGGAGTTAAATTTTTAAAAATATAATTTTCAAAATACAATTTTGAGATGAAGAGTTTTCCCATTTTATATGAAAAAAATGGCAATGCAATATCATCGAGAATAAGAAAATCTAGGATCCATGCCCTCACTGTCAGTCCAACACTCAGCCATCACACCCATGGTTCATAAACATTTTCTCTCCTGAACAGTGAAGCTACTTCCCACAGTCTGATGCCACGAAAGTTCTGTCTCCCTATTTCTTCCTTCCCAATATAAAAATATTTTTAGCACAAAGTTGAAATCGATAACACCAACAAGTACAGTTATCTAGTTGACTTGAGAAGTCATGCTAGCAGTTTTATGAGGATTTTAGCAGCTGGCTGGTGGGAGAGTAAATTGGTACAACCTTCCTGAAGGGCAATTTGGCAATATATATCAAACACTTGATATTCTCTCTTCCAAAAAATCTTACTTCTTAGAAATTCCTCTGAGAAAATAACCTGAGATGTATGCAAAGATCTGTGTGCAAAATGTTCCCTGCAGCATCATTTATGATAGCAAAATACTGGAATAGCAAAAAATAAGAAACGAATGCCCAACAGGAAAGCATTAAAGAATCATGGTATAGGCATTAGAACAGAACACAGCTACCGGGATCCACACTGTAGGTATGGAAACACATTCACAAAGTGCAAGAAAGTGCAGTCGCTCAGTCATGTCCAACTCTTTGCGACCCCATGGACTGTAGCCTACAGCGCTCCTCCATCCATGGGATTTTCCAGGCAAGAGTACTGGAGTGGGTTGCCATTTCCTTCTCCAGAGGATCTTCCCAACCCAGGGACTGAACCTGAGTCTCCTGCATTGTAGGCAGATGCTTTACCATCTGAGCCACCAGGGAAGTCACATTCACAATATATTCAATTAAAAAATAAACTCACAAAACTAGACAGTACTCCCACCCCAGGGTGATTTAAACAAGAAAAGCAGGCACACAGGCTCCAAAATGTTAGCAGTGACGATCTCTGAGTGCTGAGATGGTGGGACGTTTAGGTTTCTTCCTTTCTGCTTGCTTTCCCAATTTCTCTAAAGATGAAGAGTGTTATCATTTCTGTAAAAAGTGTCATAATAATTAGAAATGTGCCTGAACACACACATACCTAATTCTTTTGGGGGCAAATGTATATCAAAATCTCACGGAGTCAGAGCGGGGAGAGTCATCCGTCCATGCATCTAAAGACGCAGGGGATACAGGAGGCATGAAGTTTAGAACCCGAGTTTAAGGTGCTTCCGCACAGTATGTGAAGCAATACTGCGAGGGGAAATGGTGCTCTGTGCCACATGAGTTCAGGAGGGAGCAAGAGACACTGGACAGTTACCGTTTTCTCAGAGCCAGGCAGGAATTCCTCCTCCGCTGTCTCCAGGAACTCCAAAATGGGCCTCAGCTGTGTCACACACCGGATCAGGCCCTCTTTGTGCTCCAGCAACAGGACAGACAAGGTCTTTCCCTCCTCTGCGCTCCCTGGGGGAGAAAGAGCTGGAGACGAACAGGAAAAGCTAGTCAGTCTGAAGAGAATGACAGTGTGGTTTGTCAAGAGAGATCTAACAGAATAGTAAAGTGATTCTCAGCCTATTCTGAGCACCCGAACACAGAATCTCTTTTTGGAGAGGAAAATACTTTATTATTCCGTTTAAACTCTTCTATGAAAGGGAAAATGTTTCATTTATCTGTCGAAACACAAAGCGGTAGAGCCAGCCAGAGGTTAACGTCTGGTTGGCAAGGCCACCGCTTTGTACCTAACCCAAACGAGAGAAATCTCAGCCTTTACGTGCTGTCAGCAAACCAGTTCACCCTGGGCACGCCAAACACTGATTTGGATGTGTGGCTTTTGAAGGGCAGGAGAACACGAATGATATTCTGCAACTTCAAGGTGTCAGATTTAGTTAACTAGGGGGCAGAAATGAAGACTCAAATTCAGTTTGTGTATGTTAACACGCAGCCTATGGAACTACAGGTAGAAATTTATGTGCAAACCACTTAACAATAACTAAGCCACTGAAAAAATGGGATCACTCAAGTAAGCTTTGTAGCATCTTCCCAGAGCAAAATGCAGTCACTCGGGTGGGTGGGGTTTCTCCTACCTTTCGGCTGCTCTGCTTCTACAGCCTCCGGCTTTCCGTCTGACAGTGCTGTCTTGACTGCAGGACTGGAGTCCTGGTACAGCCGCAACAGGGACACAACGGTCTGAACATCCAGGCTCTCACTTCTTACTTTATCCAGGATTCTCTGAAATGCTGATTGTCCTTCACCCTCAAGGCATCCCATTATGGTCTGCAGAAAACAAGTGCCCAGAAAGAGATGAGTCAGGAATCCTATGCTCCTTGGACTGGGCAAGCAGGCCCTCAACAGTATGATCCCCGCCGTCATGACCTTTCTATGACATTTGATGTTACTATCGTTTCTGCAACACAATTCTCTGACTTCTTGACATGGAAGTGTTTCGGTAAGAACTTGCCTTTCTGAAGTGAAGTGAAGTCGCTCACTCTTTGCAACCCCATGGACTACAGCCTACCCGGTTCCTCTGTCCACGGGATTTTCCAGGCAAGAATACTGGAGTGGGTTGCCATTTCCTTCTCCAGGGGATCTTCCCGACCCAGGGATCGAACCCGGGTCTCCCGCACTGCAGGCGGCCGCTTTACCGTCTGAGGCACCAGGGAAGTCCGAAGTCCAGTGCCTTTCTGGCCACTCTTCCTCTGCCTTCCTCGACAGTTCTTCTTTCAAATCCTTAACCAAAAGCAATGCCTAAGACTGGTCTCAACTTTGTTTTTTCTCCCTTATCCACTCTCCTTTTGAAAAGCTCTCACACATGTCGCTTTATGCAGACAGCCCTGAAAACCAGTGTG
The DNA here is from genome assembly GCF_023699985.2 of Odocoileus virginianus. Taxonomy (NCBI): domain Eukaryota; kingdom Metazoa; phylum Chordata; class Mammalia; order Artiodactyla; family Cervidae; genus Odocoileus; species Odocoileus virginianus. The sequence goes on along the minus strand of NC_069703.1, from coordinate 33,848,617 downwards.
CTCATCCTGAACTCTGTTCAATCCAGAGTCACAGTGTCTGCTGGATGTACCTGATCCTCCAGGGGTCTCAGCACCACATGCCTCACACCCAGCTCACCTCCACGACTCTGAAACCTAGAGCACAAAAGTGACTCCAGGGGTAAAATAAACAATGTTAGCATTCAACTGAGCATCTCTCATGCAGATGGGAAGAAGGCCAACTGGAAGGCAGAATTCATATTTTTATCTCAGCAGTAATGAAAAATCTGGTAATCAAAACTTAATTTCATGTGGATAGCATTATGTATAATCTTTATATTCCTACTTGGCAAAACTAAAACTACCTCTGATGTTTTTTTAGTATTGATACTACAAAAGAAAATAGTTTTCTAAGGAGAGTCTTTAGAGAACAAAAATTTAAGATTTTCTAGACACACACACACACACACATAGCAATATATACAACACAAAAGGATCTCATAAATATGTACACTGGCAAAGTTCACCCAGACAGCTATTACATATTCTGACAGTAATTACATGTTTAAAATTATTGTTTAGAGAGACTTGATCTTCTTTGCCTCCCAAATAAACAGGATTATAAATGAGTCAGACTCTGTGTTTCTTGAGTTTGCTCGAGCTTGTTTTCTGATCAGAAAGGACTGCATAAAGCTAACTTAAAAAAAAAAAGGTTCCTATGTGTTTTGGTCATCTCCAAAAGTAAACAGAGATAAAATACATAATCCACACTAAGATTTTACTGGAGTAAGTAACTTTCATGAACAAAAGATAAATCGTTGTCTCTATTTTAAAAATAATAAATAAGATAAAGATACCAGTTGAATGCCTAATTCTCTTTGCTCTCATTTATTCAGACTTTCTGGCTTTCAGCAGTTGGCCTACAGTCTCTTTAGAACGCCTCTTCTTTGACAGCAGTAGGGACCTGAGGCAGGCAGCCTCTTGAAATGGCTCCTAGTACGCCTGCCTCCAGGTTTTCACGCCCTTGGGCTGAGCCTCGTGACTCGCTTCTAAGGAGAAGAATATGGGACAGGTGTTGGGCCGGCACGTGTGAGGCTGGGTCGCTGTGGCTGCCGTCTCGTCCCTGTGTGGACTCTCTCGGCATCTTTGCTCTGGGGGTGCAAGCTGCCATGCTGGGAGGTGCCCAACAGAGAGGCCCTCGTGGCAAGGAACTCAGTCCCTGGCCAACGGGCAAATGAGTGAGCTTAGGAAGAGACGCCCCCCGCTGAGCCGCGGTGTGTCTGCTGCCCAGGCCGACACCCTGAGTGCAGCCCTGTGAGGGACCCTGAGCCAGGGCTCAGCTGAGCTGTGCCTGGATTTCTGACCCCCAGAAACCGTGAGGGCATAGATGCTTGTTCTTTAATGCTGCTAAAGTTTAAGAGAGATCTGTTCAATGTAGGAGCATGGGAATAGGTCTCCTAAAGACCCAAGACTGCTCATACCCTCAGTTTTAAACCTGCCTCTTCCTCTTTATTTTCCATTTCCTCCTCCGCCCATCTTGTGCACTTAGCTGGTAACAGCCTGCAGCTATCTCATTGAATCCTAGACCACTTTTCGTTCACCCGAAGCTCTCCAGATATCCCAAGTCTGCCCCTCTCAGCATCCAATTTGTCTGCATTATCTTGTGAGCCGGCGGGGAGGGGAAGTTTCCATCAAGGGTGGGATCTGATGAGCTGCTCATTATCCTCACCGCCGTCTCCTCCTCTGCCGAACTGCTCAGCAGTGAAATTAAAACATTTGTTAACTTCATTGCTCAGCAGTGACACCAGGGTGGCCATCTGGGAAGAGAAGCGGGGCTGGGCTGATAGAAGGGCCAGGAGCGAGCAGTCAGCTGGTTGGACGGCCCTGCTCCCTGCTCTTTCTTCCAGAACCTACTCTGGACCTGCATCGGAGCCAGCGCAGTTACCTGTTAACTCCATCAGCCCCCTAGGCTGCCTGGGGCTCCACAGCGGAGTAAGCCCCTTTCTGGAAATAGGGAATCTGCCTAAACAGAAGGCTGTCACATATTGCAACAGGCTGGAACTCACTGATTGCTATCACGGAACAGAACTCTGGGAAAATGAACCAAAACAGACTTTTATTCTTCAACCAGACATTTAGAACCCCTTTGATTCTTAGAGTTAAAAGTACTTCAATAAATTCATACCAATTCATGGTCACACAAGTACTCAAAGTACTTTTATCTATGAGTGAAATATGGGTCAATATATTTAAAGATGGAACAGTTTTCTTTCCCTGTTGTCTGTGAAAAAAATGACTCAATCTTTCCCTTACACTCGTATCTTTTAATGGCATTTACTTATTTTCCCAACTGTCTGCCTACTGCCTTTGGACTTGTCTGGTAACACCACACTCTTGTTTGCTCATGCCTTCCCTGAATGCTGAGGGCCAGACCAGGGTAATAACGAGACAGACCACGACAGCTCAGCACCACCCCAGACGCGGTGCAATACGTGCCATCTACTTCACTCCTCCCGTCACATCCTGCAGGCATCACCGCGGCTATAAAGGAGCGTCAGAGAGGTGAAGTCACTTGCCCAAGGTTGCATGGCTGGTGAGCAGAACACCAGCATGAAACACCAGCTCACTCCACGGGCCTGGCATGCCTCCTTCGCCCAGTTTCATCTTCCAGACTTTGAGTGTGACCAAATCCACTTCACTGGATTTTATTGGACTTAATAGAATCAACATCAGATGGAACACTGGGTAGCCTCCAGACAATCTATACCATTCCTCCCAGTCTCAATGATTACTGCGGAGACTGGTATACAATAGGTGCTTAATAAATGTTTGTTTAACTAAATGAAATTCCCTTTCCATAAGACCACCAGCCCTTTGAGCTGTAGCTGCATATCTTAGACTTGATAATTAGAAGAGATTCGAAAAAAAAACCTAAGTTTCTCTCTCCTAGATCTGTAAAGTGAATCCTACCCCTTCACTTCTCAAGAAAGTTACCCTACTTTGTCAGTGAGCACAGTTCACAAAACGCAGACCTGCACTTAACAAGCCCCTGAAGTCATGACACAGTTGAAAACATCAGATTCACATAAGAGCCTTCAATGTTATTTGCCTTTGAAACAAAGGTGGAGGAAAAAAGGATGCTACCAGGCCTGTGGTTTGGGGAGTCCTTCCAGAACTTTAGGTGAAAAGTAGATCAAACAGCAGGAAATCAATAGTAGAAAGAGATATCTCCTTATTCTAGTCAAAGACTCACTTTGCTATATACACAATGAATTAAAAAGCAGGGCCACGGCTAAGAATAAACAAAGTAGACAATTAAAAGTTTTAGCTAAAGGCTGAAAAAAAAGTGTAAGTTTCTGGTGGTTCCAGACGGGAAAGAATCTGCCTGCATTGCAGGAGGTGGAGGTTCGATCCCTTGCTCTGGAAGACCCCCTGGAGAAGGAAATGGCTACCCACTCCAGTATTCTTGCCTGGGAAATCCCATGGACAGAGGAGCCTGGTGGGCTACAGTCCCTGGGGTCGCAAAGTCCCTGGGGTCAGACACAACTGAGCGACTAACACTTTCACACTTTTCTCTTACTCAGCTCAGCCAGAAAGCCCTTTAGGTCAGTACCTGCTTTTTCTGATGGGTCAGAGATACTACACTGAGATAAAGACACGCGGAAGACACTTTCCCATCCCAACACCCAAGAGGTTTCTCCTTCATCAGCTCTGGCTTTGGTGTCACAGAACTCAAGCGGCCCAGCCCCTTCTCACGCTGCTGCAATCGCTGCTCTGGCAGCGGCTCTGCCACCTCTCATCACTCATCTCAGGAAAGAGAACAGTCAGGACGCTGGTCCGTGTGTCCCCCCATGACGCAATCCAGGCCAGCTGCCGATCTCATATCTGATTTTTAGGAAAAAAATAGGAACTGACTGGTCCATCTCAATCAGAATATCACTTACAAGCCTTAATAGGTCTCAAAATTACACATCTAAGTGTAAATTATTTTTAACATTGGGCTTTTTTTATGTAATTTTATTAATTTATTGTCGGCTGTGTTGGCTCTTTGTTGCTGAGCGGGCTTCTCTCTAGTTACGACGAGCAGGGGCCACTCTCCAGCTGTGGTGCGTGGACTTCTCATTACAGCGGCTTCTCTGGCTGTGGTGGAACAGGGTGCACAGGCTTCAGGAGTTGCAGCTCCTGGGTTCTGGAGCACACACTCAGTAGCTGTGGTGCACGGGGTTACACGTTCTGCAGCATGTGGGATCTTCCCGGACCAGGGATCGAACCTGTGTCCTCCAAACTGGCAGGCAGATTCTTGACCACTGAGCCACCAGGGAAGCCCAAGCTAATTTTTTTTTTAAATGTGATGATGATTAATCAAATAATAACCACCACCACCACCAAAAAAACAGTCAAAGCTATCTGGGAGCAAGAAATATATAAACAGAACAACAGCAAACAAACTCTCCAAACAACCTTTACAACTGCAGCTGAAATACAGAATGATGGTCCAAGTGAACAGTTCTAAATCTAGATTTGACACTGAAGTCTTTGGGGGATTCTGGCAGTTGTGTGACTGACTTCTGTGCACACTTCTCAAAGAATTATCTATGTGCCAGGATTTCTTTGCTGTCAAGACATTCTATAAGGATAGGGATCCAGCCTTATTTAGGTTTTTTTTTTTTTCCCTAGCAACAAGCTCAATGCCTGGAACATACCAGTTGCTCAGTAAATATTTGCTGAATCAAGAGGAAAACAAAGAATAACACTTGGGAAAATGGGTATTGAGCAACTCCTCAAAACACTGAGAGCTGTCAGCATAGATGCTGCGACATCTGCCATCACACATTAAGAGCTTTGTGGGCTGTTAACTTCTCCAACAATGCTTCTCAAAACGTAGTCTAGAGGTACCAAAAAAGCCATCCACAGGGAACTTGTTCAAGATGGAGATTCCCAAGCTCTACCAGAATGTAAGATTCAGACTCTGGAAATGTGGTCTGGAGGCGTACATTTTAACAAGATCATTTTATATACACTGAATTGTTATTCTAGAGACTGATGGCTTCGTGTGAGACACTACACCGGCAGTTCAGGTAACTACTTTCAAGGGTAATGGTACCCATTTGAAAGCATGACTTGCAAATTAAGCTTAAACATCAACAGCAAACCATCTCGTGTCAAAGGAAGTGACCAGAGTACTAGGATATTATAAGGTATTAAGTGAAAAAGGAGTTTCAAGGCTGACTGGGTCCAAAAACACTGAGTTAATGTATCAGCAAACAACAGCAGTCATCCCCTGTTGAGTTCCTTCTATGTGCCTGGCATTTTAGTATGAGTTTTACATAAATCTTAATTAATTTCACAATGACCCTAGGATGTAGGTGATAACACTCCCAAATTTTACAAATCAGGGACTTAAGACTTACAGAGCGTAAGCCCGATGAAGGTCACAAGGCTAGTAAACGGGGGTGTGTGCACGCTCGGTCACTCGGTCCTGTCTGACTCTCTGCGGCCCCATGGACTATGCTCCACCAGGCTCCTCTGCCCACGGAAACTTCCAGCCAAGGATACGGGAGTGGGGTGCCATCTCCTGCTCCAGAGCTACTAAATGCTAGAGCTGGATAAGTAAATGGTATATACATACAATGGAACCCTGCTCAGCAATAAAAATGAATGAATATCCAACGACCGGAGTGAACCTCAAAATAGTTACGCTGAATGCAAGAAGCCAGACCCAAAGGAACACAGCCCGTAGGACCCCATTTACATAATACTCGAGAAGATGCACATTCATTGAGAGAGAAAGCAGACCGGTGTCACCTGGGGAAGGGCAGGTGGAGAGGGGCAGGATGGACGGATTGCCAAGGGATGTGAAAATATTTTGGAGGGGGGATGGACATGGCTACTATCTTGATTGTGATGATGATTTCAGGTTTTGAAACTTAGCAAACAGCCATCTTTAAACATGTGCAGTTTGGTGTATGTCAATCATACCTCAAGCTGTCTAAAAGAAAGTGGGAGTGCGAGAGCAAGAGCGAGAAAGCAGCGTACAGGCCCGTGCACGAGGCGAGGGCCCCCAACTCTCTCTTGCTGGCTCGCACCACACGTGTACACACATTTTTTTGGCCCTGCCACGCAGTTTGCCGGATCCTAGCTCCCCAACCAAGGACTGAACCTGGGACCCCTGCGCTGGATGTGGAAAATCCACCAAGGAATTCCTCCTCCAACCCTATGTTTAATTTAATTTAATCTTATGTTCTTAGAGTATTTTTCCCTTTTTCTTTCTGTAGCTGAACAATTTATTATAGAATAAAACAGAATCATTTTTAAATGTAGCCACCAAGTGTTTTGTAGAGCTCTTACTCTGACCTCTAAAACCGGAGGAAGAAATAACATAATCCTATAAAGATCACTCAGGGAGAATCGGTGTTGTTGCAAAGCACTATTAACATTGTTGCCATCAAAGGATTAGGACGAGGAGGAGGGGAAAAAGCTGAGTGAACCCTTGTACAGCAGATATTTTTTGAGCACCTGTTATGTGCCAGACACTATTAGGTAGCAGTGTCAGGAAAAAAAAAAACGCACAAGACTCCGTTTAAGTGAGTACACAGGTGACACTAATAATTTGAGGACTGCTGGTCTAAGGAATGATAACGCTCCTCGGTAACCCAAGTGCAGAGGAAGTCAGAGAGAGAAAACGAAGAGGTGTGTCTGTACGCTATCGAGGTAACAAACTAGTGACAAAAATGATGGATTGCACTGTTAAGAGAACATCCAAGTGCAAAAATATAAAACCATCATGTCCTTCTGCATAATCAGTACAAAGAGTGCCAAGGATTTACAACTCGAAACCTCCCCTAAGAGAGTCATCAGGGTCCACACAGTCTTGTAAACAGTTTATCTCTCAAGAAAACAATTTACAGCCAATTGTCAGTAAACCATGGTTGAGGTAAACACTTGACCTTGAATTTGTTTTTTCAAAGAAGCAGCTTGTGGTGGGGCAGAGGGAGAGAGGCTCAAGAGGAAGGGGACACACATACACACACGCGCGCTCACATATACATGCACATACACACATACACGCACATACACACACATATGTGAGCACGCACGCGCGCGCACACACACACACACACACAACTTAGGGCCGATTTGCGTTGTTCAGCAGAAATCAACACAAAGCAATTACCCTCCAATTAAAAATTAAACAATAAAATAAAAAGTAACATGCTATGAATTAGGGAACTATTTAAAGAGTAGAAGGCATGCATTGCTTGGATGAATAGTAACTGGTGATTTACTCACTAAGTCGTTTTAGACTCTTGCGACCTCATGGACTACATAGCCTACCAGGTTCCTCTGTCCATGGGATTTTCCAGGCAAGAAGACTGGGGTGGGTAGCCATTTCCTTCTCCAGGGGATCCTCCAGATCCAGGGATCAAAGCGGGGTCTCCTGCACTGCAGGCGGATTCCTTACCAACTCAGTCACCAACAGTAACCGACGGCTACTAAACTGCCCACAGCACCAGAGGAGGCCTCCCCACAGGACCCGCCAGTCAGACGGGCAGGCCTGCGGGGCGGTGCCCGCTCACTCTGCCAGCACCCCTCAGGACAAGAGGCGAGGCCGCGAGGAAGGGGACGCGAGGGGGCCCTACAGCGGCCGTGGGGTCCTGCCCCGTCAGGTGTGAGGGAGCCCACTGGTGGGCACGCATCTCACTGAGACGACGAAAAAGCAGAAAACGTCAAGTAAGTGACAGAGATGGCAAGCAGCTGGCAGTTTTCTGTAGACAGCACTAAACATTTATACATATGTGACATATGCGTGTCATTTTTACCCTGGTGGGAGGCAATAACACAGTGTAACAGAAGAGCTCTAACACCAGAATGCTTAGGTTTGACTTCTCGCTCAGAGTTTAGTTTCACGACCTCTGCGACCTTGGCCAAGCTATAGCACCTCTTTGAGATAGTTCTTCTTATCCGTAAAACAGGGATATAAAATAATAAAATAGTATCCACTTCAATGATTTTTTGAGGATTAAATGAGATAACTAACATATGTACCAAGTATAGCACAAGTTAAGTATTCAATAAAAGTTCCCCATTATTGTCTGAAAATAGCGACTGTATTCCTAAACACTGGATGCAATTTACTATGTAAGTTTATATTAAATCCTTTTTGTACCATGTTTGAGTAATTATGATTATTTTGTTTTTTTGTTTCTATTATTTGATTTATGATTTGGGGTTATCTGTGACTACCTTCTGCCTCATTTTACCCCTGATTAATCAGGAGGAAATGGTAACTGCAGTTAAGTATCCTGGTTCAAAACTGGGGATTCACCTAGTGATCAAAATGTGTCTTTGTTTTGAAAGTACCTTGCCTAGCACTTTTCAAGATTGTCCTTTTAGGAGGTAAATGTCTGCCCCACCACCCCAAAAAAAGCTTAAGGTTTTGAGACCCTGATACCTGATCTGCTATCCTTAGAACATGAAACCAGCAAACAAATAAAACTCATGGTACCTACCTGCTTCTGCACATCTTTAATTTCTGAACACTCTTCTAGTCTTTTTAAAACATCCTGGGTAATCAAGAGTGCATCTGAAAAGATTTTTTCATTTTCTAGAAGAAAATTCAGCTGGTAATGTTTCCCCTCATACTCTGAATGTAAAACAAAACAAAATTTAAAAAATCAGTGGCTGATTACTTAAATGGTTTTTACAAGTTTAAGCTGAGAACTTTGAGGTCATGCACTGCATTTATAAATGGTATCTAACATGTCAACTATGGGCAGCAGAAAACACCATTTCTTACAGCTTCCTCCTTTGCATCATCTTCATCCTAGTTAAGATAATGGGTAAAAATAAAAAATGGTACACGGTTATTTCAATACAACACTGCTTCTCTGCTCTGTGGTTCACCTTCAGGCTTCCAACACTTAAAGCCACAGGTGTGCTTAAAAGAAGAATGCCCTCGTACGATTATTGCATAGGATCTTGGTTTCCAATTTAACAGTGGTCTTTGATAAATTTATCAATGAAACAAAAAAACTCATAAAGGTCACTGAGTCCAGTAATAGAAGGATAGGTTACAAAACGACGATTAAGTGAATATTACCTTGTTCTGTGCTTGCTTCCTTTGCCTCAATAAAGGTTTGTACAACAGGGTGGGAGGGACAAACTTCAGCTGAGTGAGACACTGGGGTGTCTGTGTCCCCCTGAACCTCCTGGGCAGCGGGAGGATCCACTCTCATCTCTTGACCCGCCGTATGGACCCCGTGCTTCACCTCCGCTTTCACGGGGCCCCCTGGAGGAGTGGAGACCTCCGGGGAAGCGTGATGCTCTCCAGCACTCTCGGAGGAAAGGATTTCCATTTCGGGCTTCTCTGACTCCTTGCTGGATGGCTCTGAGGATGGTGTGGAGACATCCCTCACCACCTGACCCTGGACAGAGCAGCTTACGAGGCTGGTCAGAAGGTTTTTACAGCTGACAGCCACGTCGAACATCTGTAGGCTGTCGGCTAAGGAGATGATTTTGGAGAAGTTGTGCTTGCCCACAGGTAGCTTGCCGGTGTACATCATTTCCAACAAGAGGGCAAACTCCTCGGGGCTCACGACGGATGCATCGATGGAGATGGTGTCTGTGCTGTCCAGCAGGGTTTTGAACAGGAGGCTGGCAGCAGCCAGGACCAGCTTGTGGGCCCTGAAGTAGATGGTCCCGATGGAGATGGTGCAGTCGCAGAACTGCTGCTCCTTGCACAGTGTGTAAAGCTGCTGCAGCAGCTGCCGGCTGTAGTTGGGGAGCTCCATCACGTCAGCTCTGTCCAAGGACTCCCCTTCCTCTCTTCCAGCAGAAACACTTGGTGAGGGTCAGCATGCAATCCTGGAGGAACCCCCAGAAATGCCACGTTAACGCTTCACAAGCACACAGGGAAACGCCTTGAATGAAATATTAAAATGAACATGCAATTCACTGGTTCATTCAGCAAATGTTGCTGAACAGGAAGGGCTGGGTGCACTGAATTAATCATGATGATAACTGGCACGGGTTTAACCGCCTGGATGGGGCTCTGCTTGGTATGCCATCTGGATGATCTCATTGATTCTTACAAGATGCTCTAACCTTCCCATTTTACAGATGAGACTGAAGTTCAAAGAGACTGAGAGAACCAGCCTAAGGAAAAATAGCCATTAAATGGCATGCCCATATCTCACTGATTTCAAAGCTGCAAGTAACAACACTGCTGAATGTGTCTGCTCTCGAGTTCTCAGCCAACTGAAGGAGACAAAGACACATGAGCAGGTTTACAACACAACCTTGAGCTGCCTGCAGCAGTGGACACAGGTTATCGTCCCCACCCTGTAAGATGCATTTCCCGCTTGCGCCTGCACTCTCTGGCTCCTTTGCAGGGTCCTCTGCACCACTCTGGCCTCTAAAGCTTTCTTTGCTCCAGGACTGTCATCTCACATCTTATCTTCTCTCTCATCTGATTCCATACCTTTGAAACATCTAAATCCTGACAGCGTTCAGATTTATATTTCTAGCGCAGACCTTTCCTCTGAACTCCAGAAGCACACTTGCAACTACCTACTAAACATCTCCAACTGGAGGCCCGATCAGCTTCTTAAACTTAAATCCGCACTCCCCTGCCATCTTCCCCCCCACTTCACAGCAATTCTGTCCCTTCTTGTTGTTCAGATACAAAACCTGGAAATCATTCTGGACTCCTGCTTTTTCTCATGTCCCTTATCCAAGGCTTTGTAAATCCTGTTGGCTCTACCTTCAAAATATATCCCGACTCCAATCACTAATCACCACCTCCCCTGGCTCTACTTTGGTCAGCCCACGCCACCATCACCTTTTATCTGGGTTACTACAACGACGTCCTATCTGGTCTCCATGCCTCCGCCCCTTCTGAGCCCTACCTCTCTCTACCCAACTCTATTTTCAACCCAGGAGTCAGAGTCATCTTTTAGCACACAGTCAGATACCGTCACTTTGTACAAAAGAATGCATGGTTCCTCGTCTCAGAGCAAAAGCCAAATGTCAGATTTTGACTCTGGCTGTCATTAGCTCTCGAACTCACCTTCCGCCTCGTTCCCCCTCACCACGTGCTGAAAGCACCAGGCATTCCTTGCTGATCGTGGGACACACGGAGCACACTCGTGCACAAGTTTCTTCACGTGTGCGTGGCTCACTCCTGCTCCCATCAGGGCTCTGCTCAAAGGCCACATGATCAATGAGGCCTTCCCTGACCGTGTTCTTTAAGCAGCAGCCTCCTCTCCAACCTCAGAACATTCCATCCCTCTTATTCTATTTTTCATCATAGCTACTGACACATGTTTTTGTTTTTACCACCTACTTATTATGTACCTCCCTTCACTAGGATATAAACTCCATTAGGACAGGAGCTTTTTTTTTTTTTCATTGTCTGCTGTATCCCAGTGCTTAAAATCCTGCCCAACATGAACACTGTTGGTTAGTTGGTGGAATGAATACATGAATGGGAGGAAATGTAATGACAGAGATTTGTACCTAAAGTCCAGCTTGGGGGACAGGGATATTCAAGAGTCAGAGTAAGGTTTCTGAGGAGGAGCTAACAGCTCACCTGCCTTAAGAAATAAGTGAGGGGGGAAAAGGCATTCCAAGCAGGGAAGCCTGCGGGAAGCACACAGATAAGAACAGATCACACAGTGGCAGGAAGGAGGTTTAGGAGCGGGGAGTATAAGGAGATCAGTGATAGTGGGACATAAAGAAGGGGACAGGAAGTGTCAGCACACGAACCTGGAGAGGCAGGCAAAGGCTCTGCCCACAGAGAGGTACACAGGCCGTGCTTAGGAGCTTGGACTTAGCCTAATGGCAGTGGGGAGTCAATGACGAGCTTGAGGGCCTTTAACCAGGAAAGGCACATGGTCAGATACGCATTTTGGAATATATCATCCAAGCGACACTTGTGCAGAATTTGAAGGGGATAATGCTAAAGTCAGGCTCTATTATTGCAGAAGTTCAAGGAAAAATCGTTGAGGGCTTTGACCAGCAGAAGTGGTAACAGAAGGGAGAGAGGTAGCCAAAAATATTTAGAAAGTGTAACTGTCATGACTTAGGATCTGAAGAGATGTGAGGGAAGTCAGAGACAATTCCCAGGTTCCTGGTTTGGTGAGTGAGTTATCCGAAATGATCCAGATAACATGAAAGAGATAGTTTAGGGAAGGAGACATCTAGTTCTGCTTTGGGTTTGAGGATATTATGATGATAGCAAAACTATACAATCTCACTTGTATAAATTTTAAAAAAACTACAAAAAGGATGGAATGACATTTATCAAAACAACAACAGTTGCCTTTGTCAGAAGGATGACTACTTTTTCACTCCACCACTATTTCCTTATTTTCCCACATTTAAAATTGACAAATAGAAATGAAAATATTTCCAAGTTCTGGTTCCCAGGTTTCTAGTCTGGCATGTAATGAGATTAAAAGTCACCATTCTACCCTGACAACAAGTGAAAAGATACATGGAAAAATCAACAACACTTCTCATCTCTGTCAGAGAAGTGAAGTCACTGGGCAAAAGCACTGCCCCCAAAATTGGAGAGACTGGCAGAGAATCACAGCTTCTCAGAGAGAAAGGCACCAGCAGAAGTCCACGGGAAGTGGCACCAGAACAGGAAAACTAAGTTTAAGGAGACAAACTGATAGAGGCTCAGGGTGGACCAGTCTGAGAGTGAAAAGCCCCAGAGGGATGGCGTCATAATTCTGTGAGTTTTAACTCCAAGAGTTCTACTGAGTTCTAACAGCATATCCTGGAGAAAAATTCCCTTCTGTTCTGGCAGGAGGAAGGAGAAAGTAACCATTTTAAAATATGAAAAAGCATTCTGTTCTTCTCAACAAGGTCTAGAATCAGAAGAAACTATTTTACCAGAGTCTAACCTACTTGGAGGAAGGGAAATACCCAATTTCAACTTCAGCCCATTCCAGTCATCCTGTACCACTTACAGGTGGGGCAGGGGGCTGGGAAAAGCACTGGTGAGGTTCACAGTCCAGGGGCACAGGCTTGCCAAGAGACTGAGACCTACTGTCTATAGAACACACTTCCTCCTCCTCACACCTTACCACCTCAGTGTTATAAACATACCAATTAAAAACAGATTGTCAGAGTGGGTCAAAAGACAAGACCCATCTCTTACACTGTCTATAAGAAACCCACTTAAAGATGCATATCGATTATAGTGAAAGCTTTCTACCTAAGAACGGTTGCAAGGCAGGGATGTCTCATTTCACCATCGCTTTTCAATATCATTCTGGAGAAAGTAAAGGTATACATATTGGAAGGAAGGCACAAAACAGTCTATTCACAGATGATATGACTGTCTGTGATGAGATGATATATAGAAAATCTGAAGGAACTGGTAAAAAAAGTTAATACTAATAATAGCAAGATCACAGGATACAAGGTAAATAAATATAAAAGTTAACTGCTTTCCTTATCAGCAATGAATAAGTGGAATTTGAAGCTAAAACATTCCCATTTAAGTTGCACCCCAAAAAGTAAAATTTAAAAAGTGAAACACTTAAGAATAAGTCTAACAAAATATATATAACATGTATATGAGAAAAACTACAAAACTCTGAGGAAAGATATCAAAGAAAAACTGAGTAAATGGAGAAATATTCCATGTTTATGGACAGGAAGACTCAGTGTCAAGATTTCAGTTCTTCCTAACTTGATCTATAAATTCAAAACAATCCTAATCAAAATCTCAGCAAGTGATTTTGTGGATACTGACAAACTGATTTTAAGGTTTACATGGAGAGGCAAAAGATCCAGAATAGCCCACTCAGTATCAGGGCAGAAGGACAAAGTAGGAGGACTAACACTACTCAGCACTCAACTTCAATCCTCAGCGACAAAGCGACAGTAATCTAACCGTGCGACCGGTCAGAGCAGATAAAGACCCACTAAATACAGTTGGTTCATCTTAGACAATGGGGCAGAGAGTGCAATGGAAAAAAGACGTATTTTCAACAAATGGTGCTGGAACAACTAGACAGCCACATGTGAAAAAAAAAGATGAATCTATTAAATAGACACAGACCTCATAGCCTTCACAAACTTAACTCAAAGTGGATCACAGACTTAAATGCAAAAACACAATATTATAAAACCCCTAGAAAACAGCATAGCAGAAAACCTGGATAAACTCATAAATGGCAATGACTTTTTAGATATATCTCCTAAGCCATGATCCCTGAGAGAAATAACAGATAAGATGGATTTCACTAAACTTAAAGAACTTCTGCTCTGTGAGTGATAATGTTAAGAGGATGAGAAGACAAGCCACAGAGCAACAATCTAGGAGAAAATATCTGCCAAAGACATATCTGTTAAAAGGCTATTATCCAAAACATACAAAGAATTCTTAAAACTCAACAATAAAAAATAAACAACCTGATTAAAAAATAGATTGAAGATCTTAACAGACATCCCACCAAGAAAGAGCTACAGCTAGCAAGTAAGAATATAAACATATGTCTAACTTCATATGTTGTAAGGGAGTTGCAAAGAAAACCTATTAGAAACACTAAAACCAAATCACTGACAACACCAAACGCAGGTGAGGATGGATAGCAACAGGAATCGCTATTCACTGCTGGCAAGAATACAAAATGGTACAGCACTCTGTAAACGGTTAAGGAGTTTCTTATAAAATTAAACATGCTCTTACCATATGACCCTACAATTGTGCTTCTCGGCATTTACCCGAACAAACTGAAAACTTACAACCACACAAAAACCTACATACAGATGCTTACGGTAGCTTTATTCACAATTTCCCAAACTTAGAAGCAATCAAAACATCTTTTACCAGGTAAATGGATAAACTGTGGTACATCCCAACAATGGAATATGATTCATGCAAAAAGAAATGCTATCAAGCAATGGAAAGATGTGGAGGAAACTTAAAAATGCGTATCAGTAAGTGAAAGAATCCAACACAAAAACGTTACAATATGTATACAACCATACTATATTCTTGAAAACATAAAATGACGGAGACTGCAGAAGATCAGTGGTTGCCAGCAGTTAGGAGTAGGGAGGGATAAACAGGTGAAGCACGGAGGGTCTATCCTCTATAAAACTACTATGGTGAATTCATGTATCAGACACATGCCAAAATCCATAGAATGTATCAAACCAAAAATATACCCTAATGAAAACTAAGGACTTCTGGTAATAATCATGTATCCATGTAGGCTCACTGATTGTAACAAATGTTATCAGTATGTTTCAGGATAGTGGGAGAAGTTGTGTGGGGACAGGGTTATATGGGAACTCTCTGCACTTTACTCTCAATTTTGCTGTGAACCAAAAACTGCTCTAAAAAATAAAGTTCTTTTATTTAAAAAATAATTTCCAGTTAGGAATGTAAATTTTTCAGTATGAATCACCCCAAACTGTATGTAGTGTCTAACACTGTAGAACATTCATGAATTCATATAATTTTTTTAAAAGTTTATTCAAAGAGCATCTTGAGAACCAAGTAAAAACTACTAAACATGATGTGGTTTTTCTAAAGAACAAATGATATTAAGGGAATGTGATTTTCTTCCTAAGGCAAGAAATAGGCTTTATGGATTATAATAAGTCAAAAGTAATGCAGACATAAATCTTTTTAAACAAACACATTAATAAAGAACAAGTTACTGGGATTATATCTTTAGGATAAACTAAAACTTATTCAAAATGTTGTTTTGGGAGTCATTCTTCTGGTCATTTTTAGTCAGTCTTTCATTAGATTAAAAAACACAGAGAGCCACCAATGATCCCAAGGGAGGTATTTTGAGAATTAACTACAGTTTTTTTGTGGTCAGTTATTTCATATTTTTGTAAACAACTAAATTAGATAAGAAAATAAAAAATAACTGTAACAGAAAAAGCAACTGAGCAGGGTTTAAAAAGTTGAACCAATTTATGTCTATTTTAGTAGACACTAAAAACATGGTTATAAAGTTGAGCAAGAAAAAGATAATGGGGATAGTTAAGGCAGAATAAATTCAAGGGTGATCAAAGGTTACTTAATGAATATACGTTGGTAAAGTTGAAAGTTTACTGAGATCAACAGGAATACTAATTAAAGGAAAGACTTTTGGCAAAACGGCACACTGGGCTGATGTAAATGGACATTTTCCTCCCACTCCACACGCAGAAACGCTGGATAAAACACAACAAAAAAGCTTTTAACATATATAGTCAAACTTTAAAAAAAAAAAAAAAAAGGAAATCCCCAGGCATCTGAAATGAAAGTAACATCAAAATCAAAGCTGGAACAGTAAGTGGGATTTGAGACCATGGTGGCCCATAGGGTTTTAAACTCCAATACAGAACTTAGGCTTGGAGGAGAAAGCACTAATGCTCACATGGAGACTGGAAATATAGCTTCAGGCAGGTAGAATTTAGGGGAGTTGGAACTGAGACCCTTGTACAAAGCCCAGAGCCTCAAATACCTACTCCTCCTTGATTTGCAGTCTGAAAAATCTCACTGGCTCAGGGAAACGGCAATAAAAGTTGCTAATTATCTGGTTCTTGAATAGTGGAAAAGGCACTCATAGGAAATCTAAAACGTAGGCCTATGACATAAAGGGTGAAGGATCCAAATTTATATTCTGTATCACACAAGAATCTTGAGCTGAAAAATTAACATAAAATCTGGTCTTTGACATGCAGGAGAAAAAAAACAGAATACTTTCATAACCCGAAGCACAGAGACACACAGGGAAAAAGAAAAACATAGAAAAGAGCTCACTATTACAAACCATATGAGGAAGACCTGAATGTGAAAGGTAAATTTATAAAAGCTGCAGTAAAAGATATCAAAGGGTATCTTTGAAGCAGGAGTAGGGAAACTTCTTAAACACTGCCCCAAAAGCTTTAAAAAGCTTTTTTTTAAAAAAAAAAAAATGAATTTGACTATATTGATATTAAAGGTTTCTGTCAAAGAACTCTAGTCTATAGACACAATTAACAGACAATGGACAAATGGTAGAACCAGGAGATATTTGCAAAGCTTAAAGACAACAAGGAATTAATTACTAGAATATATAAGAAATTCCTGGAAACCTTCAGTGAAAAAAATTCAATGGGGAGAAAAATGGGCAAATGATATAACAGCAATTCAGAAGAGAAGCTTACTCAATTGGCTAACAAGTAATAGTAGTTGTTATAACAGCAGTAAAGGCAGTAATATTTATTATACATTCAGGGAGTACTTATTAGATTCAGGAATATGCTTTACATATATTAACTCATTTTATCCTGTTGACAATCTAATGATGCAGATGCTATTATCATTCCATCTTACTAATGAGGAGACTAAGGTCCAGAGAGGGTAAGTAATTTCTCTAAAGTCTTACAGTAACATACAGTAGAACATAAAATTGAACCCAGGGTAAAATTGGTGGTATATAAATTGATATAGCGATTCTGGAAAAACCTGCTGCTAATATTTAGTGAAATTTTCTGTGCATATATGCCTTGTGCCCTAAGAATCATATTCCTGGATAAATTTCCTTCAAAAGTTCTCACACAGGTTCATAAGAAAACACAGCCAGAAAGACCACTGAGCCATTGTTTTTGGTAGCAGGGAAACAGGAGGTAATTTAGAGGTCAATCACTAGAAGAATTTAGCGATATGCAGATAGACATGTAGAATATATGGACTTCCCAGGTGGTGCTAGTAGTAAAGGACCCGCCTTTACAGGAGACATAAGAGATGTAGATTTGATCCCTAAGCTGGGAAGATCCCCTGGAGGAAGGCATGGCAATCCATTCTAGTGTGCTTGCCTGGAAAATTCCATGGACAGAGGCGCCTGGGAGGCTACAATCCATGGGGTCACAAAGAGTCGGATATGACTGATGTGACTTAGCATGCACACACATGCAGAATATATACTATGCAATAGACAGCATTAGAAAGAAGCAAACAACTAGCTATTAGACAGAAACATGGATGGATCTTAAATACCCAGTTGAGTGGAAAAAATTACAAACAGAACAAGACTCTAGAGCATAATATCATGTATGTAAGTCAAAATCACATAATCAAAACAATAAATAAAATAAAGTTACACTGCAGCCAAAGACATTTTATCAAATACATTAGAGTGGGTGCTGTAAAGAGGAAGGAAATGGGAGTAGGGGTTGGAGGTGAGGGAGAAAAAAAAAACCAAACACGAAGAGCCTTACCAAGACAGACAGATGCAGAGTGTCACAGATGAGGAGGATTTCTGTACACCGCTAAAAAGCAAACAACAAAAACAAAAAGTCAGATGAGGAAATGAACTGCCACACGGAAAGACATTAGATGCAGGAAAGAGCACAAATGGCATCCCCAAGAACTGAAAATCCTAAAAATTATAGAGTACTATGAAAATACTATAAATTGTTTAGTTTATTAATAAACAGGCAAAATGAAGCAAAGTCCATAAATAAAGAAAAAGATAATATGAAAAAAGAAAAGGCAGATGTGAAAAAGAACCAAAAGAACTAGGAATAAGTTAAGCCACTGACATTCATCTATCAATGAATTAAACAGATTAGAGAAAGCTAAAGAGAAAATTAGTGATTAGGAAAAGAAGTGTGAGAAAATGTCTCAGCAGGTAGCAGAGTTAAAAAAAATCCAACAACCCAAACACAGAAATATGAAAGAGGTTAAAGGCCATGGAAAGCAGAATACAAGGTTTCACATGCATCCAAATAGGCGTCCCTGGTAGAAATGATGAAGAACACATGGGAGAAGCAATTTGAATGTGTAATTTCTGAAAATGTTCAAGAATTAAAGTCAGACATAAATCTTTAGAATAAAAACTTGAAAATATTAACAACACTGAGAAAAAGAAATTGTAAGCAAACCAAAAGAAAAGATTATTAACAAGAGAGTGACAAGTTGACTGATAACAGACTTTTCATTAATAACAACAGATATCAGAATAAAATGGAGTTAACAGTTTCAAATGTTAAGGGAAATAACAATTAACCATGTATCTATATACAGGTTGAACTAAAATCACCTTCAAAGATAAGAGGCTCAGAGACTACCATTGAAAGAATTACTGTAAGAAGGAAACGGAACCAAACAGAAGGTACAGAATTTAAGACAAAATACCAAGTAGCAAAGAAATTGCTAAACATATTTCTTAGCCTCTAAAAAAGTTAAAATCAGAAAGACTGACAACACTGAATATGTGAGGATGTGGAATGACTAGAACTCCTATACATTACAGATGAAAGTACAAAATATTACAAATGCACTGAAGAACTGTGTGGAGGTTTCTTACAATAAAGGATTAACCACTGATACAAGCAAGGACATGGATAAACCCTAAAAACAGTATGTTAATCAAAGAAGCCATGCATAAAAGGGTGCATACATATGACCCCATCTACAGGAAACAGACATAGAGGCAAAACTGATCTACAGTGATAGAAACCAGATAGCAGTTGCTGAGGTCGTGGGATTGGTGTGGGGGGAGGGAATTAAACAGAAAGAGACACGAGGAAACTTTCTCAGGGAATGGAAATGTTCTGTCTTATTTTGGATGGTGGTTAAAGAGTAGGTATTGGTCAAAAACTCCTCAAGTAGAATTCACCGTGCTGTGTGTTAATTCTATCTCAATTAAAAAGAAATTAAGAAATGTGTTGGTATACCTAACATATACCAGCTATTTTAAATGGACAAGGAAGGGGAAATTAGAAATGGAGAGAATGACAACCACAGTAGGCACCATCACTGCCTGCTTCTCACGTGCCAGGTGCTGTTCTGAATGCTTTGCATCTATTCTTTCATTTAATCTTTTCAACAATTCTGTAAGGTAGGTACTCTTATCATCTTCATTTTACATGTCAGAAAACTGTAGCACAGGGAGGTTATACAATTTACCTAAGGTCACACAACTAGCATGTGGCAGACCTGGGCTCCAAACTCAGGCAGTCTGGCCCTGAGGTCTACATTCATAAAAATCCACAGTCTCTCTGAAATGAAAAATGAGGATGAGAGAAGAAGAATGAGAGTTAAAATGTTCCAAGGGCCAAGGGGATGACAAAAATAAAGATTAACTTTAGCTCTAGGCTTAAGTGAAGGATGGATGTTAACAGGTAAGGAAATAAGGGATTAAAACCTGAACAAATATTTGCAAATAAGAGATATAAAAATGAATTAAGAAAATGTGATTACTACAATAGTAAGTGGGCTTCCTTGGTGGCTCAGTGGTAAAGAATCCACCTGCAATGCAGGAGACCCAGTTTCGATGCCTGGGTTGGGAAGATTCCCCTGGAGGAAGGAATGGCATTCCACTCCATTATTCTTGCCTGGAGAATCCCATAGACAGAGGAGCCCGGTGGGCTACAGACCAGAGGGTCTCGAAGAGTCTGACACAACCGAAGCAACTGAGAACACACAGCAGCAAGCAGAAAAAGAGGAAAGAACGGCAAAGAAAGTGTGGTAAAGAGAAAGCAACCCAAGACGGCAGAAGTCAGTCCAAATGTATCAGTAATCACAATAAAGCAGCAGATTAAACTTTCTTGTTAAAGGCAGAGAGATTCTCTGATTGGATTCTTAAAAATAAAACACACACAGCCATACTCTGCTTATAAGAGAATTAACGTGTGGGTGTGTTTACACTTAGAACAGTGCCTAGCACACAGTAAAGACCACATGTGTTGGCTGTGTTATAATTACCTAGACAGACTGAATCTTCCTCATTAAATAGTTTTGAAACTACCCATCTGACATGACAGCTAAAGTACATATCTGTACATAAACAATTAAACTATATAATCTTTGTAGATCACTTTCAAGTACAGAATACTGTTATTAAATAAATGCAATATATAATCATCAGGGATACACTAGCGATTTGGGGGCAACTGAAATGTACTACAGAGAGAGGCTAAACTATATTGTCAATCTTACAACTAAAATGTAAAAACCTTTAACATATATTTTACTGCTTCCTCCTGACTCTGCTTGCAAGGAAGTTAAATGGAGGGGAGAGAATATAGCACTAAATATAATGTCATGAAAGTGTGCTTTTCAGAGTTAAGAAACTACAGTGGAACACAGTATGTTGAACTGTTTAAGTGAAGTCTTATAGATTCCTATATAGAGGCAACCTAAGTTATGCTATTAAGCACTTCCTGAAATTGCTAGACTTTGGAGAACTGTCAGAAGTCCCAAGGGAAGAACGTTTAAGCAACAAAAAAGCACCAGAGAGATGGATGTTACTCAAAGGAACAATAATAAAGCCTCAAGAAAAGACTGTACTGATATAGAAGATACTTAGAAAGAAAACACTTAATTGGCTGAACCAAGTGCTGCATAATGACCCAAAACACAAATGGGAATTCAACACAAAGTGGAAACTAGGCCAGCTTTCTAAAAGAAGCACAAAGAGTATTTATTTATTTATTTATTTCAATTTTTATTCTGTCTACTTCCAAAAAAAGGATTTCAAAGATTGAGAATTCTTTAAGTTACAAAGAAACAACAGTCACACACACAGGAAAAAAAAAAAAAAAAAACGACAACTGAAAAAACACAAGTGAGAACTAAGTGAGAGGTGGTGAGAAACACGGAATCCCTTCAGTGAACAAGAAGGAATATAACACTAAAGGGAGTTCCCTGGTGGTTCCGAGGCTAAGACTCCAGTCTCCCAATGCAGAGGCCCATGGGTTCGATCCCTGGTCAGCAAATTAGAGCCCATATGCCGCAACTAAGACCCAGTGCAGCCAACTAAACAAACATTAAAAAAAAAAATGAAGAAGTAATATAACACTAAAGACTTACATACATCATTTAATTAAAGTAGATGTTCTGAAATCCACAACTGATGGCAATGCCCTTAGTGAGACCCAAACCAAGGCCTCCACTGCCGCTGCTGGAGGGGAAAAGCCTCTTCCGTGGGCCTCAGGAACTGGACACGCCATTCCCCAACGCACTGCACTTATTTCTTAGGAAGTCTTCAGCCAGCAATACACGTGTCAACCAACAACTATTTATGGGTCAATTGCCTACCATTTACTCAGCCCACTGTTAGGTGCAGTGTGGAAGCCAAGTGAAATATAAAACAACGTCCTTGTCCACAGGGAGTTGGTAAAAGTTGACAGCTTATTTCGACTGGAATGACAGAAAACGGAAGTCTTAAAAGACTCAATCCACCAGACACAAGAAGAGGGAAAGAGAGAAGAAGGAAAAAAAACAGATTGATCTCAGTGAGTAGAAAGGAAAGGGAAGGACTGGAGTTGGTAAATGCAAGTTAGGTACAGTTTCAACAGGCAAGGGTGAGAAGGGAGGGAGAATACTCTGGGATCATGTGTGAGTACAGGCAACTGGGACTGCACCCACTGGAAAGGCCTCCAGCGAGTGTCGTCATCATTAGGACACGAGCCAGGGTGGGTCTCCGTATGCGAGAGGGAAGGTGGAGCACTAGACTGTCTAGGTTAGGGAGGCTGGACAATGAGCAGAGGAGCTCTATGTGCACTGAGGGAGGAGCTTCTGAAATAGAAACAGCACAATTAAAGCAGAGCTTTTCCAGTGACAGACGGCATGGTCTAACAGGGAAAGTGAAGTTGCTCAGTCGTGTCCGACTCTTTGCGACCCTGTGGATTGTAGCCTACGAGGCTCTTCTGTCCATGGGATTCTCCAGGCAAGAATACTGGAGTGGGTTGCCATTTCCTTCTCCAGGGGATCTTCCCAACCCAGGGATCAAACCTGGGTCTCCCACATTGGAGGCAGACGCTTTAACCTCTGGGCCCCCAGGGAAGCCGCTAATAGGGAAAAGTGACTAGCAATGGGAAGGAAGAGCACGGATCCTGTGTATATTGTCTAACAGTAAAGTTCCATGGAACACAAGGTGGACCCACCTCTGCCTAGATTTCTGTATAGATTTCTGTATCCCAATACCCAAGAAAGAAAAGCCATTCTAAGACTTGGTCAAGGTCGTACATCCTAGTTCTCCTAACAAATTCTGCACTCTCTTTAGGGCACATCTTTCTCATGGTCTGAGATCTCTCTTTGGTCTGGCTCAAAGCAACCTTATCTGCTTAAAGTTCTGTTTTTACTGTTGCTATTGATACTCCCATCTCCAAATAAAATCTTTACTTCTCTCTCAATTTCTGGGCTCTGTTGGAACCAGAGAACTGGAAAGGGGTCTTGGAGAGCCCTATTTATTGCTTTCAGCAAACATAAGTTCATTACTTTATCTATCACGTACTCTTGTTGCATGACCCAATGGCCTTAGTTCAATCCCTCCCCTTTCTAACGGAGGAAACCGAGGTCCTGGGAGGCTGAGCTGCTCTTTGATCCAAATCAGCTTGAACCCCATGGCTATTTAGTATCTCACAAACAACCAGAGTCAGGTGAAATAACAGGCACTCTCAACATAATTAGAGCAAAGATCACACATTCAGAGACAAGAAATGGGGCATTTGCTACACACAAAAAGACGATTTAAAATGTAAGGTATCTAAGGAATCAGCGAAGTTAAAAGAAAACCACTAGCAATTATTTCTGAGAACGCAAGTAGGATTGGTGAGGTTACAAAAGGGTGACCGTAGCTTTTAGCGGGCCCACATTTCTCAAGTTCAAAAGCAGCTGTCATTCGGTCTCTTCTTACACTGAGGGCCTGAAAGGCAGCAGTATATAGTGTAAGGGATGGAGATTTTATATCTGATACTCCTGGGTTCATGACAGTATCTTTTTATATGTATTGTCATTGCTGTTTCTAATATTATCGTCACTATCATCATCAATCCATCCCAAATGCTAGTCTACTACTGTTCCAACCTTTCAGCTTTGCAGCAATGCCTGAATGGCCTGTGTGCTTTCCTAAGGCACAATCTGGTTACTGGGAGATCTGGGTGTGGATCTGGAACAGCTCTGAAGCACTGCATACAACAAGGCCCCTACAACTGGGTGAGTTCCATTCAAGAGCATGTTCATAAGTCCAATCTGTAAGTCCAACAAAGTTAGCCCAGGTACCCAGCTAACATGATTGGCTATAATAGGACTGTACTGTAATAGGTTTATAATACTTCTCATACAAATAATACACAACAAACACAAAAAATAAAACATTTCTAACCTCACAGTACAGTATCTTGAAAAGCACAGTAGTACTGTATGACAGTTGGCATACAGGGGCACATCTGTGAGATGCAGATGAAAGTTTGTGCCTTGAAGGTTCGGGTGCAGGGGATTTACTGCACTGAAGAGTCTAAAGCAGCTGAATCAGGCCTAAGATTCACCTTTGGGGTTTTGGGAGGCTGTCTAGTGAGCTCTATGGTACTCACCACGCAGGGACAGTATCTTGCTATCTACGGGGATTCCTACCTCAGCACTCCACTTATTTTTCTTTTACAGATGCAGACTTAGGCTCAGGGTGTCAAATGGCTTGGTGAGGGCCACACAGCTAACAAGGGGCATAAATGAGCCCAGGTCTCTTGAGAAGAACTATTCTCAAGACATAGGTCTTTTCTCTATAATGTGAAGACCTCGCTGGAGGCCAAGACTTCACTACTACTTCTGCAGATTACTCTAGCTTCTAAGAGCTCAGTGGCCATTAAGAAGTACAGCTATCAACTCTTGGTTACTTAATAAGGACACTTACAGTGGCACCCAGAGGGGAACTGCTTAGTGAGCCAACCACAACCATGGGCCCGAAGGCTCAGGAGACCATACTCTCTAAATCACCAACACATGTCTCACGAACAGAGTTAGCTCTGATGGTGCCTGCTCTCTCTTTTCATATTCTATCAAATTTCACAAGGATATTATTTATCAAATAACCACAAATAAGAACTGCTAATAAAGTTCCTTACTATGTTTCTAAGCATGTTTTACATGTTACCCTCTTTAATACTAATAACCCAGCAAGATAGCTAAAGCCAATTTACAATTCAGTTCCAATGGCTGAGAGGTTAAGCAACAGGGCCAAATCAGTAGAAGAACTGAAATTTTAATCCAGTCTGTCTGAGCCTTCTAAAAGCTCATGCCCTTCTACCCACTAGAACAGTCTCTCAAACTTCAATGTAGGTAAGAATCACCTGGGGTCTCACCAAAGAAAAGATTCTGATCCAAAAGGCCTAAGATGGGATCTGAATTCTGAATTTCTAATAAGCTCTGAGTTGATTCAGATGTTGTTTGTCCAAGAAACCTTCTCTGACTAGCAAAACATTATACCACACTCTTCTCAAATCACATTTTTTCACATCTAATTATTATCAAATATGTTAATGCAACCCTTCACCCCTAAAGAGTTCTAAGTCATCCTCAAAACCTTCCCTTCTGCACCTGCCCTTTTCTCTAGTCAGAACAGCTCTAAGAACAAAACCTGCAAAATATGGAGGATTCTAATAACCTTAGGTGAATAGCTCTGTGGCCTGGAACCAACCCAAACTCCTTTAGAATGCATTCTAGCGACCTGGACTTCCAGGGATAGACAAGCTTCCTAGGTTGCTGCCAAAGTAAATGGAAGTCAAATTGCTCCTGATCTAGAGTGAAGGGGTCAGCTGAACCTGGCTAAGCCTTGTCAGGTCCTAGGATGGTACAGCCAATCCATAAATGCAGGCTGAACTGGACAGAGTGAACAGTTCTGGGCTCATGACACCATGTGTGACGTACTGTGACATTTCCATTCTAACTACTATGCCCATCTGTCTTCCCCCATTGAACCAGACAACTTAGCTTGCCTTCCACGGCCTTCTACTCAAATCCCCTGAAAGCTGTATCAAATAGCATTTCAAGGCCTATGTTCTCTTTTATGGTATAAAGTCTAAAGATGAAGGCTTAATAATCTGTGCTGCCTTGACATCTGGTAAAATCAAGAGGACCTCGAATGTCCTAACCACAAATTCCAATACCCATTTTTCTCCTGTGGACAAGGTCCCCTAGCCAAACAATCTTCCTTATCAGAGAGGGCAGGTACTGTTTCTGTTTATTCCTGGGCAGTGGGTTTCAGTTCCCTGACAGCCCACAGAATTATTCAACAAGCCAATCACACCCTCTGGCATAACCAAGATGGCATCCACTTTTTTTTTTTTGATACTCACAGGCCTGCCTCCCACAGCCCTTGGTTGTTCACTCTGCTCCTGCGTACGCCCGCTGTGTCTTCCCTGGGCTGTTAGTATAAGTGTTATAAACTGCCATCAGTCTCATCTGCCAGTGTCCACTGCTGTGTGCTCACCCATCCACACAATCCTAGGGTAGGAGTCCCTCCCTCCTCAACGGGGTGAAGAGGAAGTGATTAAACCAGTTTTTTTTTTCCTCAATCCACTGGTCTCTGCTCTTTTTGGCACTTAACTGCTCCATGACGATAATGATACCCAGCATTTGTTCTAAGCTCTGTCCATAGACTTCCCCACTTAATCCCCCTAACGTCCCTATGAGGTAGATCTCACTATTATCCCTAATACACAGATGAAATTAAACTATGCAACAAGGTCATGCCAGACCTTGTCCAAGACCATACAGGTTTGAGCAGCGTTCAAACACAGATCTACCTGTTCTTAATTACTACCCTAGTCTTGAGAGGATTTCTGGGCTCAATGCCACCATTCTTCAACCCCTCTCATAGACAGAGATGTGTGGCTGGAAGATCCAACAGGATCACCTGAATTTGAGATGTCTTGTCTTTTGGTGATCTCTGCTAAAAGATGGATGGAAATGTGTATCTGGGAAAAAGTGATGTTGGAACAGGCCAGTTGACCTGCCAGGAAGAGACTAGCAGGTGACTTCCCCTCGATGCTTTGAATTTCACTTACCAAAGGTCTAGTTCAATTATCAACCTCACACATACAAACACCCTAGGTCTCAAAGTTAATCAGACTTAGGGAGTTTGGATCAGTTCAGTTCAGTCGTGTCCAACTCTTTGCAACCCCATGGACTGCAGCACACCAGGCCTCCCTGTCCTTCACTAACTCCCAGAGTTTACGCAAATTCATGTCCATTGAGTCAGTGATGCCACCCAACCATCTCATCCTCTATCGTCCCCTTCTCCTCCTGCCTTCAATCTTTCCCAGCATCAGGGTCTTTTCCAATGAGTCAGTTCTTCACATCAGGTGGCCAAAGTAATGGAGTTTCAGCTTCAGCATCAGTCCTTCCAATGAATATTCAGGACTGATTTCCCTTAGGATGGACTGTGGATCTCTTTGCTGTCCAAGGGACTCTCAAGAGTCTTCTCCAACACCACAGTTCAAAAGCATCTGAGAGTTTGGATAGCACTGTCTAAACTTACAAGAGAAGAAATATAAATCAGAAAGTCAATTTATTAGTTCACTTATTAGTGAAATATGCCTACTCTTTGCAGTCATCTGTGAAAGAATTACAGCAGTAAGGTCAAGTATAATGAAAAATCCCACAAGACACTGCATCTCTCAACATTCAGTGGTGGCCTGGTGTATCTGTCTTTGCCATGGAAGTAAATGTGTGGCCCCCAGGCCAGGCAGGTAGTCTGGGGTCAACGTCCACTGCATGGCCACTGACATTCTGGCTTGTCCCTTCCACTATCAAGTTCCTGGTTTCTACCGTGGCTCCAGCCTCTCTTCTGATACAGCTGAACTCAGCTTTGCCTTTGAGGTGACCCTGTGCAGGTACCTAATAGCACTGACCGTGAGCTAATTTTTCCGTCTTTTAGGACATAGGGAGTGCCCTCCGGTTGCTCCCATCCACAGGCTTCTCTTCAGATGCTCCAAACCTCTATCCATAGCAGATCAGAACTACTCCTCCTTCAAGGAGCCTATGCCCAAGGAAGTGCTCAACTTTGAACTCATCCACCTTCTAACTTCTATCTGGGTCATCTGCTTTAGCTGAACCTGATTCAGTCCTTACTCCCCTTCCCTTGGTCTACTCACCTCCTCCTTCCTCTCATGCACTTTGTTCACCTATTGCTCTGCATTCTTTCAGACCACTCTGCCACAAACCACTGAAACTTAAATATATATAGATATATTAATAACAAACATGAATGATTCCTGATCAGAAGGATAATAAAAAAAAAATCAGAGAATTTTACGAGAATTATCTGTAGAGACTATGTAATTCAGCCCTCTCATGTTCCAGATGAAGAAACTGATAGAAATTCAGTGAACTGCCAAGTCCTGTTATCTAGGCAATGGTAGGGCTAGAGCCAGGACCTAGGTTTCTGGGCTTTCAAGCTAGCACTTGAACCAAGTACCAAACTCCTAAGTGTACACAACAGGCTTTCAGCGGGGAGGCTTCCTGTGTATCTGACAGACTGGCAGCCACTAGTACTAGGTACGTTATTTGGTTTACTAGTTTTTTCTTTGAATGTTGATTTAAATATCAATCATTGATAGCTCTAACAATGAGAAAATAATTATTCTCAAGCCACAGAATTGCCCACAAGTATCTCAGGGAATACATAACTGCAAATTTCCCAATCCACTGCCAAAGGGAGAACTGTAGTAGGGAGGATTTGTGACTTAACAAAAATAAGAAAAACCCCCAAAACAAAAAAATTTTCAGTGACTAAGATATTTAAAAGATATATTAATGAATACTTAACTAAGGTCAGGGTGGAGAAGGCCTTTCTATGCATATGGGAAACACAATAAACTTACAAATGATCAATAGATTTGACTACATATAAATGAAAACTTGCCAAAAAAATCAGCACTAGCAAAATTAAAACATAAACACTTCATATCACATGAAGTGAAAAATAAGCAGCTAATATTAGAATAGAATGATAATACAAAAACAAGAAAAATCTCAACATTTATATTTCTTAATGGACAAAGAAAAACAGATATTTCACTAAAGAAACAGTTAACAACCCAATAGAAAAGTTCACCCTGATAAACAAAGAAATGCAAATCAAAACATTAATACTATTTAGGGGTAATCAATTTGGAAAGGTTGTGCAATGATAGTATTTCAGTGGGAAGCAGTGGTTTTAGGCCATGGACTCTGATTTAGACTTGGGTTTGAAGCCTAACTTGGACACTCAGTCAGTGATCCTGGGCAAGTCACTTTAATGTCTTTACAGTTTTGGTGTGAAGATGAAATGAGACAATGCATCCTAAATGTTTTAACAAAGTGCCTGTCAACAGTAAATGGTCAATATGTGTTACTTATTGTGATAAATATAATATTTGCACTGATAACAGAGGGAAGGGAGCAATGAGGCAGGTACCCATACAGTGCTGACCGAAGTATAAACTGGTAGAAATCTTTTAGGGATGTAATCCAGTAAGCAACCTGCTCAGCTAAAGCTATAAAAAATGTCCTTGGAGAGAGACATGAGAATTTGGGGAGATTGTGGAAAATATACCTTACATGCATTGTTTGAATGTTTTACCAGGACGTGTTTTACAGAATATATCTGCAATATAAATCAGCTGTATAATTACAGATTAAAAAAAAGAATGAGTCCCATGATATTAGAAGAAAAAGGTTTTTTTTAATGTTTATTCCTTTAGACCTACTTCCAGGAATCTATCTAAATAAAGACATACTTAGCAATTAGGGATATAATAAAATATTTATGCAGAGCAATAGATTTAACGGTAAAGAAACTGAAAACTTAGATATATGAGATTTTTAAAGTAAATATGGTATACAGACATACTATGGAATATTATGCAACCATTAAAAATCAGGCTCTGTATATGATACCTATAGATAGCCTAAGGAATCGAAGGAAAAATAAATTGGACTTCATCAAATTAAAAAACTTCTGTGGATCAAAGGGCACTATCATGAAAGTAAAAAGACAACCCACAAAATAAGAACAAATATTCTCAAATCATATATCTGATAAGGGTCTGGTACCCAGAATATATAAACATAGTATATCAGAACAAAGTATCCAGAACTCATAACAACTCAACAATAAGATGACAAATAAGCCAATTTTAAAATGGGCAAAGGATTTGCATAGATATCTCTGCAAAGAAGACATACAAAATGGCAAATGAGCACATGAAAAAATGCCCCACATCAGTAGTCACAGAGGAAATGCCAATCAAAACCACGAGATGTCACTCCACACCTACTAGGATGCTATAATAAAACAAACAAACAGAAAATATAAGCATTGCTGAAGATATGAAGAAACTGTAAACCTTACACACTGCTGGTAGGAATGTAAAATGGTGCTGCCACTGCAAAAAAATAGTTTGACAGTTCCTCAAAAATTTAATACAGAGTTATCATATGACCTAGCAACTCCACTCCTAGGTATATACCCAAGAGAAATGAAAATATATGTCTACACAAAAACTTGTACACTAATTTTCACTGTAGCAGTATATATAACAGCCCAAAGGTGGAAACAACTCAAGCATCCACCAACTGATAAACAAATAAAATGGTGTATAGTTATACAATGGAATATTATTCAGTCATTAAAAGGAATGGAATACTCATAGTGCTACAAACAGGGGTAAACCTTGAAAACCTTATGCTAAGTTAAAGAAGCCAGACACAAGAGGCCACACAGAGCATGATCCCTTTTATATAAAATGTCTAGAATAGGTAAATCCATAGAGACAGTAAGTAGATTAGATTGCTGGAGGCTGGGAGGAGGAGGGATTGGGGAGTGAATGCTAATGGGTGTGGGGGTTCTTTGGGAGTGATGAACATGATCTAGAATTAGAAAGTGGTGATAGTTACACAGGTTTTGAATTGTATACTTTAAAACAGTAAATTGTACGGTATGTGAATTATATCTAAATAAATTTTTTAAATTAGGCTCTTGAAGATTTTTAATAACATGGTAAAACGCTTTCAATGTACTAAAAGGAAAAAAAACAGCATGCAACTGTATATATAATTCCAATGTGGTTTTTAAATATATGTAAATGCATACATACATATGCATTAAAAAAGACAGAAAATATATTAAAATGCTAACAGTGGTTGTCCCTAGGTAGCGTCACTATGGGGGACTTATTTTCTTCTTCATATAGTTCAAATTTTTCTACAGTAAACATAAATTATTTTTATAATCTGCAAATTAAAAAACCCAGGTATGTTTGCCCAGCTTCAAAGCTAGTGTTATTTCCAACACACTAGATATTTATTTATCTCCTACCAGGTACCAGGACTTTCCTGGTGGCTCAGTGGTAAAGAATTCCCCTGTCAAGGCAGGAGACATGGGTTCAACCCCTGGGTTGGGAAGATTCCCCTGGAGAAGGAAATGGCAACCCACTCCAGTTTTCTTGCCTGGGAAATCCCAAGGACAGAGGAGCCCAGCAGGCTATAGTCTATAGGGTTGCAAAGAGTCAGACACGACTGAGCAACTAAACAACTACAACAACAACCACCATGTATCAAGCAAAGTTAAATAAGGTAAAATCAGTGCCCACAAGGAATTTACATATGTCTAGTGTGGGGTCTGAGCCCAAGTCCATGGACTAGGAAGGTGAAGATGCATCCGTAAGTTCTTTAAATGACCTGACACACAATATTGTTCAACCTCACACTTTCTGAGAGACGATCACGTGCAGCAGTGTAGCTCACTGGTTAAAGGCTGGAGGTGGAGTCAGACTACCTGGGTGTGAATCCTGAACGCCCAGTTACAAACTCTGTGATCTGGGGGAAATCACCTAAACTCCATGCGGCATAGTTTCCTCATCTACAAAATAGGGGTAATAACAGTACCTCTCTCACTGGGCTGTTGGAAGATCAAAAGAATTAACACAGCTAAAGCACCGGCATTATACGCTGGGGACATAGTAAGTGCTCAATAAATTAATAAGCGGCTAGCTGCCAGCATCAGCCTCACTGTCAGCATCACCACCACCTCACCACCACACTCTCAGGAGGCAGGACACAGTAGACTAAGGACCACTAGAAAGGTTGTTTCCCACATCTCAAAACTGGCAGCTAGCATCTGCTTCTTGATAAAGCCTATAATAACTATTACATTCAACTAATTTCTTTTTCCAGATTCTCTCAATCTCTAATGACACTCTTTTTCTGAGATGTTCTGTAAAATACAACACCCAACTGTTTGGCATAACAAACTGCTTGTGTCCTCTTAGCTTTTGTCTAATTCATAGAAACAAGCAATTTTTTTCAAGGCTATTGTAATGGAAGGTGGCTTTGAGAGGCTTATCTGCCTTTCCCCTGCCTTTCTGGGCCATGCTGCTCTGATCCAGTAGTTCACCCAAGATGACTCTTCACAGGCCAAACTGCAAAATCTCCCGAGCAACATGTTCATCTAATGAGTGACTGGGGATTGTGACTGCATTACATCTAATGCCGACCCTTCCAGCCTGCAGAGTCTCAACAAGCAATCACCACTTCAGCGCTTTCACAGCCAACCTCTTAGGTGTCATAAAGGACCCTTGGCTTTGGCACTGTACTCGTACCTTGATCTGAAAATGTGGATGAGTTCTGAGTTTTTGCCAATCTGATTATGAGAATACACTTTTCTGCAGTAGGGAGTAAGTCTGGGCCACTCAGGAGCAAATTTCAAATTCAAAGACAGCCACCTGATGGAAAAGAGCTCAGGCAGCTAAGAACACCAAAACAGGCCGTGTGACTCCAGAGGCAGTGCGTCTACCAGTCAAGGTTTGGGGCACAGTCTGCAGAGACAGACAGCTTGCCCAGGGGCTGCATTGCAGCCAGGTCTCTCTTACCAGCTATACAAATTTAGGCCAGCTGCTTAACCCTCTGGGCCTCAGTTTCCTCACATATAAAATGGGGATAATATTAGTCATATCTCATGGGGTAGCTGTAAACATGGACTGTAGCCCGCCAGGCTCCTCATTTCATGGAATTCTCCAGGCAAGAATACTGGAGTAGGTAGCCATGCCCTTCTCCAGGGGATCTTCTCAACCCAGGAACGGAACCCATGTCTCCTTGACTACAGGCAGATTCTTCACCATCTGAGCCACCAGGGAAACCCAAGCATTAATAAGTCGCTGTTAATGAGTTAACAGACATGACAGCCTTTCCCGTAACACTGTAAACATTTACTAAATGCTAAACGGGAGCATAAAAATACACCTGCCAAATACTCTTTTTACAGTTTTTGGTTGTGTGGTCAGTTCACAGATTTACTTGTTTTTAACCATTTTGCCTCATCACTTATATAAATTATATGTGTATCAGTATCTTCTATATGCTACATGTCAAATATTACATAATTTCTAAAGAAGAATTTATAGACAATCACATCGCTAGTTTCATAGCTGAATCAGCTAAGAAAGGGAGAGAGCTGGGCCTCTCATAACAGCATGCTGGACTGTAATCCGAGAGATTCACAGAAAGCCCTTAATTCACTGAAAATTAATAGCAGATACAAAGAACTGAAACCACCTGCTCCAATTATCTCATCTGTAGATGAAGAAACTGAGGCCCTGAGAAGTGTTTTAAGACCTTCCAGTTCACTAACGACAGATATCAGACTCTTCTGTTTCCTCTGACTCCGATACGTATTTTTTAAATGGAAAGCAGTGAGGAAGACATGATGGAAAGGGGGAAAGACAGGCATAGTTTGGAAGGGTTAAGGCAGCAACCTAACCACGGGAGCTAACGTTTTATGAAGATTACAGCCCAGGCACTGTGACAAGCATTTTGCATGGGTGGCCTTATATAATTTTTGCAAAACCTGTGAGGTAGTTACTATTATTAACTCCCCTTTTAACTGAGAAAGTGGAGGCCTAGAGAGATAAAATGACTGGCCCCAAATCACAAAGCCAGTGAGAGGGAGAGTCAGTAAATGAACCCATGCTGTCTGACTCTGGAGCCAGAACCTTTCCCACTGGATATTGCCCAAGCTTGAGAATTTAAAAAGCATGGAAGCTCTTGATCCTTGAGTCCTTCTCCTCCTTTTTTTAGTAACTTCTCCGTTCAGAGGCAGTGCAGAGACAGACAGCAAATGAAGTGGTTTTTTAAGGAAGAACAGATGACCTTGATTTAGAGCCTACTTGAAGTGAGAGGCGCTCAGTCGTGTCCAACTCTCTGTGACGCCATGGTCTATAGCGTCCATGGGATTCTCCAGGCCAGAATACTGGAGTGGGCAGCTGTTCCCTTCTCCAGGGGACCCTCCAAACCCAGGGACTGAACCGGGTCTCGTGCACTGCAGGCAGGTTCTTTACCAGCTAACCCATGAGGGGAGCCCTTACCCCCTGCTATCTGAGGAAGCAGCACATACACAGTATTCTAGCCCCCCGACTTGTTCAAGGCCACACAGCTGGTCAAAATGCCACTGGGGGATGTGAACCCCACGCCGCCCGCGAAGCTCCAAGACCCACTTCCTAGACTGCCAGTGGACAGGGTGTGCTTGTCTGTCCTGAGGATCTCTAGTGAGCTCAGCCAAAGGCCCTTCACTGGCTCGGAACTACACGGAGTAAGAAGTTCAGCGTACTCCCTGCTCTCAAGGAGTTTGCGGCATATCTGGGAAGGAGAGACCACTTTTAGTTTAAGAGCCTTCTTTTCTTCTACTTTGCAGTTAAGCAGCAGAAGCTCTGAAGAGGCTGTGGAGCCCTACCTTCCTGCAAGACTGTGCTATTCCACTACTCAGGTCACCCAGCCTGCAGGACACCTCTGTGGATATTGCAGACATGAACTCCAGTCCCCTCTCCTCTCAGTGCTGTAAGCCTTTTGTCTTGTCTTTGAAGAAGTGGCAATTATTTTCATCTCAATCTTTCTCTCACCCATCACTAAGGATTATGACAAGAAGGTTAACTTAAGTAGCTAACTTAAAAAAAAGAAAAAAAAAAAGGGTAACTTCTCTCTTGCCTTTAACTTTTGAAAAGAGCCTATGGGACTCCATAATATTTGCTCAAAAATGTTCAAAGAAATACATGGAAAATTTTATCCTCAACATTTTGCTGCCCAGGAAAAAAAAAAAAACAAAACCCAGAACTCTAGGGGCCAATTATTCTGCTGTCTTGGACTCTGACCTTAGAAAGCCTCCCTCTGGTTTAAATCTGACTGGAACTGAGGGCAGCTGACAGCAGCTTTAAGTACCAGCTAGAAGAGCAGCTTGTGTCTAGGTGGTCAGATTTAATGACTACCGGGGCGTCTGAGCATCACTCAAAAGTTATAGCACCGCACCAAACTTTTTGGGTACAGGCTAAATGAGTAAGAGCAGCAAGTTTCACTGTTATTTAAATATACAAGTTTTTACTATGTTCCCAACATCAAGTTAGCAGCTAGGTACTCAAAACAGTGACAGGCCTTTAAAAATCAACTAGTATCAGACCGCACTAATAAGACTAGATAAAGAGAAGGCAGAGCAAAGGCAGAGAGCATAAGAGAGGCAGTAAAGAGGGAGGGGAGGGCTTGCTGTTGGCAAACAGTGCATTGAGGGAAATATCGTGATGTGAATTAGAATGTAAGGTGGTAAAGAATCCACCTCAACATCACCTCTCAGTGGTAAAGAATCCAGCTGCCAATGCAGGAGACAGGGGTTCTATCCATGGGTTGGGAGGATCCCCTGGAGAAGAAAATGGCAACCCGCTCCAGTCTTCTTGCCTGGGAAATGCCCTGAACAGAGGAGCCTGGTGGGCTACAGTCCCTCAGGCCATAGAGCCGGACATGATCTAGTGACTAGGCGACAGCTAGCAGGCATCATGAGAGCCGGACATGATCTAGTGACTAGGCGACAGCTAGCAGGCATCATGAGAGCCGGACATGATCTAGTGACTAGGCGACAGCTAGCAGGCATCATGAGAGCCGGACATGATCTAGTGACTAGGCGACAGCTAGCAGGCATCATGAGAGCCGGACGTGATCTAGTGACTAGGCGACAGCTAGCAGGCATCATGAGAGCCGGACATGATCTAGTGACTAGGCGACAGCTAGCAGGCATCATGAGAGCCGGACACGATCTAGTGACTAGGCGACAGCTAGCAGGCACCGTGAGAGCCGGACATGATCTAGTGACTAGGCGACAGCTAGCAGGCACCATGAGAGCCGGACATGATCTAGTGACTAGGCGACAGCTAGCAGGCACCATGAGAGCCGGACATGATCTAGTGACTAGGCGACAGCTAGCAGGCACCATGAGAGCCGGACGTGATCTAGTGACTAGGCGACAGCTAGCAGGCACCGTGAGAGCCGGACGTGATCTAGTGACTAGGCGACAGCTAGCAGGCACCGTGAGAGCCGGACGTGATCTAGTGACTAGGCGACAGCTAGCAGGCACCGTGAGAGCCGGACGTGATCTAGTGACTAGGCGACAGCTAGCAGGCACCGTGAGAGCCGGACGTGATCTAGTGACTAGGCGACAGCTAGCAGGCACCATGAGAGCCGGACGTGATCTAGTGACTAGGCGACAGCTAGCAGGCACCATGAGAGCCGGACATGATCTAGTGACTAGGCGACAACTAGCAGGCATTTAGAAGCGTGGCTCTTGACCATCTCCCTTGCTTCTGCGTTTCCCTGGCCAGTTGGGAGTTGAAAAACCAAAAACCAGTCTTAGTAAGGAAATAACAAGAGTTGGGTTCTAAGCCTGACCTTAGCTCTGAAACCTTGAGTTACTTAACCTTTCACAATCTGTTTTCTCAAGTGCAAAATGAGTGAACATGTATATGGGAGCTCATAATGCTCTACTCACTTTTATGGTTGAAATTTCCATCATAATTTTTAAAATGGGGATAATGGTATCTATTGCTTAGTTCCTGTGAGGATTACAAGAAATAATTAGGTAAAACACCTAGCACAGTGCCTGGCACCTTTTAGGTGTTCAATAAATGGTAACTCTTATTGTCAACACGGTATTTTTTGTATTTTTTAAGTTCTGAGATGGGGATTAGAGGAGAACAAAAAGCTATGAACCAGTGAACTAAGACTACAGACTGGAGTTCAGTTCAGTCGCTCAGTCACGTCCAGCGCACAGCAACCCCATGCGCTGTACTACGCCAGGCCTCCCTGTCCATCACAAAGTCCTGGAGCTTGCTCAAACTCATGTCCATTGAGTCGGGGATGCCATCCAACCATCTCATCCTCTGTCGTCCCCTTTTCCTCCTGCCTTCAATCTTTCCTAGCATCAGGGTCTTTTCTAATGAGTCAGTTCTTCATATCAAGTGGCCAAAATATTGGAGCTTCACCTTCAGCATCAGTCCTTCCAATGAATATTCAGGACTGATCTCCTTTAGGATGGACTGGTTGGATCTCCTTGCAGCCCAAGGGACTCTCAAGAGTCTTCTCCAACACCACAGTTCAAAAGCATCAATTCTTTGGCATTCAGCCTTCTTTATGGTCCAACTCTCACATCCATACGTGACTACTGGAAAAACCACAGCTTTGACTACACAGAACTTTGTCGACAAAGTAATGTCTCTGCTTTTTAATATGCTGTCTAGGTTGGTCATAGCTTTTCTTCCAAGGAGTATCTTTTAATTTCATTGCTGCAGTCCATCACCTGCAGCAATTTTGGAGCCCAAGAAAACAAAGTCTGTCACTGTGTCCATTATTTCCCCATCTGTTTGCTGTGAAGTGATGGGACTGGATGCCACGATCTTCGTTTTTTGAATGTTAGGGACATCTAGCATCTGTACATGGAAAACCTCCCTAAAGCAGGTCTTACAGGCTTCCTCCCCACTCTTTGATTCTCTTTCCTCTCCTCTTACTGCTTTACTCACTCCATTCAGCAAACACGCACTGACTGCCTTCAGTATGTAGGACTCGGAGCTCAGCACTCAGAGTGGGAAGAGAGAGAAGAGGAGGGATTCTGAGGGGACGACACAGTGGGATGGGCTTTTGGAGGAGGGCATCTATCAACCATCAGAAATGATATGCAAATTCTTTTTGAGTATATGGGTGTATACAACTTCTCTGAGATGTTCTGGGGGGATTCTAAAAGGATTTTTTTTTTTTTTTTAAGAATGAAAAGTATAATAAACTGAGCAAGAAGCAAGCAAAATTTATATAAGGAAAAACATAAAATACTCTTGAAAAATCACAAAAGTGGCCTTGAGGAAATGGAAAAACGAACCATGATCCTTGGGTAGAAAATTTCACCCTCATAAAGATGTCGATTATCTCTAAGCTACTTTATAAATTAAAACATAATCTCAATAAAAATACCACCAAGCTGTTTCATCTGGAAATTAAACAAACTTATTATGAAGCTCATATGGCAGAATAAATAAGCAAAACAGCCAGGGAAACTCTGAAAAGGAAAAACTAATCCCTCCAGATATCAAAACAAATTACAAAGCCACTAAAATTAAGACAGTTTTGTAATGGCGTATTAATTGACAATCAAACCAATGGGACAAAACAGGAAATCCAGTAGGAAACCCAAATGCACATAAGAGTTTAGTAGTATCTGCTGAAGACAGCATCTCAAATCAGTGAAGAAAGGATAAGAGCCTTTAATAAGTAGTGTTACAATAAACAGCTGGCCATTGGAAAAAATATAAAACTCGATCCTTCCTCAAACCAAATGCCAAGATAAATTCCAAATGGATCAGAGTCTTAGATGTTTTTTTTAAAAAGGTGAAACCATATATTTTTCTAGAAGAAAACGTTAATGAATTCCTCATAAATTGAGAGTGGGGCAAACTTCCTAACTCTGACTCAAACTACAAAGTAATACACTGCAGGACTGATAATTAGGACTATATAAAGATATAAAACTCTACAGTAATAATACAACATATGTAAAAGTCAGGCATATGACAAACCGTAAAAAATATTTTTGTAACTTACACCACAGACATTGGGCAGATATTCTGAACTCATAAAAGGAGAAAACAAATTAAAAGTATACTTAAATATTATTTCTTACCTAACAGACTGACAGAACCCCAAAAACTCTGGCAGCAAGACCTAAGAGAAAAAGAAAAGAAAGCTCAGGCATGAAATAAAAACTTCAGTGAATGTCCCTTGTTATATAGTTCTGATTTTGGAAGCATGTACATGGTTTTCAGAGTTAAAAAAACAAAATTAAATTTTAAAAAGCAATTCTTAAGTTTTAAAACAAAAATCAGTCTGATTATCAAGTTGGTGGCATAATCACATAGAGAAAACAATTATATCAAGGGACTTTGGAACAGTGTTTGACTATTCATCTCAAACAGTGTATATTCAAAGGACAAAAGAAACCACATAGAAAACTAAAACATTCAGCAATCTAATGGTCAGTACAGATAACAGCATTGCTACTTGCCTGGCTAATAACATGGCCAGAGAAATCCAGAGTGAATGAACAGCCCCAAAGCCCCAGAGCATGGCCCACTGAGTGTTAATGACTGTTAGTCAAGTAGAAGGGTGAGAGGTGAGTGGAGACAGTGCTAAGAGTTGAGGCTTGAGACAGGCACAGCCAAGGTTTGAGGGCAGCCCAAGCCATGCCAAGGAACCGTGCAGAGGAGTTTTAGCCTGGAGAGTAACACGTTCAGATCTGTGCTTTACAAAGATCACAAGCAACAGTGTACAAATAGACAGCAGAGAAACGAAGCTTGGAAGCTGGCGAGCCAGCTAGAAGACTGTTGTGGCAGTAATTCAAGACAAGAGATTATAGCAGCTTTGGCCAAAAGAGAAAGGGGACTTCAACAGGCTTGTAGGCTAAATAAATGGGTGCCATCTGCGGATGGGGAGTGGAAGGGGATGGAGAGTTGAAGAGAAGGGGAGTTGAAGAAGAACACTGGACGACTGCCGGACTTCTACCTCTGGCAACACTGTGGCGCCATCCATGGAGATGAGGAACCCAAGAGAAGTGGCAGATGAAAGAAAAAGAACAAGTTCACTGCTACTGGAGCCCCTCGTGGGGGCAGGGAGCTAAGGGAAGTCAAGAAGAAAGACCCAGCTGTCAGGCCACAGTCCTGGAAAGATGAGAAACAGGTGAAACTGGAGAGTTAGATTACCCGTAGTAAAATTTTCTCAAAGTCAGAAACAGAGTCGTATACTGTTCACTTATGATTTTATATTTTTTAAAAAGTCAAACAGCCAGTATTTGGAACCTAAAAAGCTATTCAGCCTCGTGAACCTTTGCTCCTAATCTCCCTCAACCTTCCTGGGTCTTCTTCTTCACAAAACAGACTCTATGGTGTGTCCCAGAATCAGATTCTAGTTGTAGCAGAGGTCACTCATGCAAACGCCTTCAGGGGTCAGACAGATGTAAAATCTCAAGCAATTAATTTGACAGAATGTTTAAAAATAAAATAAAAGTAAGCAATTAATTGGTAAACACTGCATGGGCCAAACTCTGGCTTAAACTGTTTTCTACTAAGGTCCCATTAAATAAATATATATCCTAACATACAGATGGGCTTTCCCAGGAGGCTCAGTGGTAAAAGAATCCACCTGCCAGTGCAGGAGATGCGGGTTCGATCTCCGGGCTGGGAAGATCCCCTGGAGGAAGAAATGGCAACCCACTCCAGTATTCCTGCCTGGAGAATCCCATGGACAGAGGAGCCTGGCTGGCTGCAGTCCATGGCGTTGCAAAGAGTCATCATGACTGAGCATGCACACACAGAACATAAAGATGTAAAAGATATTTCCTTCTTCCCCGTTCCCCAACCCGCTTTGGGTACTAATGAAGCCAGAAAACACGCCTACAAATTGACTTTTTCAGAGGCCCTAACACCAGCTAAAGTCTGAGATGAGTCTGGCTTCAAAGCAGCAGCTCTGCCGTCACAGAGGGGCCCCAGGACACGCGAGGCAGCACCCTCCCCCCTGTGCTGACCCTGTGCTCCTCCTCCCTCCCCTTGATCCCCGCTTTCCAATCCTGAGGAACTGACTCTATCTGCAGAAAGCTGGCGCCTAGAGCCACAGGACCGGGCTTCTGTGCTCCTCCCTTCACCTGTCGGAAGAAACGATTGTTCTATCTGCTTACCAGGCTGCCGAGACAACACGTCCCCACTCACCAGCCTCACGTAAAACAATGACAAGGATCTCTAAAGCATCTCTGAAGCACTTCACTGGGTAAAGGCTTATGCACAAACATTCAACTATGTTCAACCGGTTTAGACAGGAAACAAAGCCAGGAAAGATACTTTTCCATCTTTGAGGTCAAGGTCAAAGAAAAACAGAAAGTACTGGTTTTAAGGGGATTCTCCTCGCTGTTTCAGTTCAGTGGTGTATGTATGTTCATTGTTGGCTCTGTACCTTTGGAGGGGTCTAGGATCCACCCCTCTGAGATCTGACTAAAGTACAAGCATACCTCATTTTACTGTGGCTCAAAAAGAGTTCATTTTTTTCTACAAATGGAAGGTTTGTGGCAATCACACATTGTCAGATGATGGTTGGCATTTTTTAACAATAAAGTTTTTTAAAAATTAAGGTATCTTTTTTTTTTTAGACATAATGCTATTACACACTTAACAGACTAGTATAGTGTGAACATAGCTTTTACATGTCATGTTTGAGAAACTGAGAAATCGAAATTGAGAAATCGAACAATTTATGTGACTCACTTTATTGCAATGGTCTAGAACTGAACCCACCACATCTCTGCGCTATGCCTATAATGGGCTCTTTTCCCAGAATTAAAAATGGCATTCACACAAGTCTGCAGGCAAATTCAAAGGCTTCATAGGTCCCTTGCAACCTGACCATCTACCCCAGATTAGCAAGTTGATGTGGATCAGCAGTAACATATTTACTTTATCTATGGAAATGAAATACTTGATGTCATGATTTTGAGGCTATGCAGTTAAATAACATCATTAGGGTAATGTTAGGAAAGACAGTTTTCTTTCTCTACCGTTCTCTGCCTTGAGCTGCAGGAGCCTTAAAACTGCACTCTGTATGAATGAAATACCGCACCCTCTGCATGACTTAAAGGAAGAGACAACCTCATCTCTGAATTTAAATGCCCTTAATATTTAATTCTTTCCTCTCTGTGGTTATAGCTTGCCTTCTCCACGTTATTAGGATGATGGCTTTAGAAGGCAGGCTATTGGAGATCCAGAAAACCACATATCCCAATTTAATTTCCTTGTGAAAATCAAAGAGCTCACGCTCTTGAAGAGTTGAAAGAGGCTGAAGGGTCAGGCCTCCCCCCAGGGTGCTGGCACAGGCAGTACTCCAGAAGGGTAATGTAAATACTCAGTACGAGGCAACAGGGCACACCAATTTGTTTTTCAATCTATTTTATTTCAGTTCAAAGCATCTTTGCAGACAGATAGTCCAAGAAAACAAGCCACACTTTGGTTATTCTCAGTCTTCCTCAATCCCCAAAAGCAGGTAGGTATTGCCCAAATGTGGCTTGCTACCCTGCGCTGCTTGTCTGCAGTGATGCTTTGAACTGAAATAAAATAGATTGAAAAACAAATTGGTATGCCCTGGCTTTTCCTGCAGTTTTATATTATCCTTCAAATAGTGTTACCACCTACTCTTTACTGAAACCCAACAGACCCAAATCACAGAGTAAAACTGCAAGAGTTTAAATGCGAAGGTCCCACCCAAACCTAAAATAGCAATTTAATTCAGGGCTTGTTGGTTAGCGCTGCATTAACATGCCACTCTCTGTTGGGTTCCCTGCTCCATTTGCTGGGCTGGATCATATCTTCTGATGACTTAGTCAGTGTGTTTACTGGAGAGAGTTTAAAGTAAAACTTGACACTGCTGATCTTCCTATATAATCTGCTCAATTTATTACTGCCTCTGTAATTTTTCATGTTTATGAGCCCAAACATCATGTGTCTTTACCTGTGCAAAAAGTCTACCTGCTTTAAAGCATTCAACATTCTGCTTATAGTATGCAACATTATTTTGAAAGCTTTTAGAGGAAACCTAAAATCATTTGCAAACAAATTCTAAAATTACCACCAACTAGAAGAAGCCTATCGTTTTCTTAGAATGAAGGAATGCAAATATTTTCAAGCTTAAAACACCAAAACGATGAAACACTCTCTACAGGCAGTTGTGTAATTTTATTAAAAAAATTAAATCCCATTTGGAAATGTTCCCCTCTTAACATAAACATTAAGAAAAAAATAAGACCTGTCCCCTCCCCCAAACATAAAAACATACACACATACACCCATGCACACACACACCCTCAAATTCAACTGTAATGCACTTCTGAATTT
Organism: Odocoileus virginianus; assembly: GCF_023699985.2. Classification (NCBI taxonomy): domain Eukaryota; kingdom Metazoa; phylum Chordata; class Mammalia; order Artiodactyla; family Cervidae; genus Odocoileus; species Odocoileus virginianus. The sequence goes on along the minus strand of NC_069703.1, from coordinate 33,805,663 downwards.
TTGTTCTTATTTAGCACTTTGAGTGAGCTTCTCTGGTGGCTCAGAAGGTAAAGAATCTGCCTGCAATGTAGGAGACCCCGGTTTGATCCCTGGGTCGGGAAGATCCCCTGGAGAAGGGAATGGCTAACCACGCCAGTATTCTTGCCTGGAGAATTCCATGGACAGAAGGGCCAGTGGAGTCCAGTCCATGGGATTACAAAGAGTTGGACAGGACTGAGTGACTAACACTTTCACTTTCCAGCATTTTAAGTAAGTTTCCATTTGGGGCCAAACTTGGCTACTCTAACTGGAATTCAGCAATACGTGTAACAAAAAATACACAAGAGTCCTCTGGTACCATTATCCATTACCAACATGTATCAGATAAGACGATAACTTGTAACTGGCCCAAGAGATGCTCCTTATCAGCAGGAAAGCTGGAAACAGGGCCAGGACTGCCGGCTCAGGCCTGTGAACCACGGCACCATCACCGGCTTCTTTCAGCCCTGTCCTCTCCAAGCTGCTGCCATCGCACAGTGCTTGAACTGCTGAAAAGTTCTTCCACCTCAACTCCTCCCCCTTTCCCTTCTTCTGAACTGGATCCTGGTCACCCCACAAGTTTCAGCCTAAACTACCTGGAAGAGAGACCCCTGGAGACAGGTGGGCTCCCAAGCCAGCACCGCCTTGTTCCCTTTACAGCAGCTGCCACAACTTGGAATAACTCGGCTGTTGCTTTCCTGTGTTAAGACACTGGTTTTAGGTCCATGTTTCATCCTGGTAATCACAGTCACAGTGCTGACTGGTGGACAGCAGACACTCAAATATTTGCTCAATGAATGACCTGCATTTATTTAATATTTGCCAAATGCCAGGTTGTGGGCAATGGCTAGCAGCTGGTGTAAAAACAAGCAAGGTGCAGGACCTGCCCTTGAAGACCTCCCAAGCAGTAGGAAAGATAATAAACAGATGGGAAATGCAGGGTGGTTAGTGTGATCAGTTTAAATTCAGGTCCTAGCTCCCTTAGGCATTAGCTATGTAACCTTGGACATCTCTCCTGATTCTGTTTCCTCATCTTTAAAATAGGACTATTAATTCAACCTATGCCATAGTGTTGGTGTGAGGATTAAATGATAGGCTATGGAAATAAAGCACATAATGCAGTCCTTGGCACACAGGAATCACTCAATAAAAATTAACTACTAATTTTACTATAAAGATGCTATGACAGCTGTATATGAAATTATCTTTGATTACTCGTATGCCATCTGTCCAAGACTCTACAGAATTTAAATTCCACGGAAGGGCAGAGATCACGCTGATCTTGTTCACCATTGTACTTCTATTTCCAGGAGTCTGAATCATTCCTAGTATTTTGTAGACACACGACAAATACTGAATGATTAACAAATGCATGCATACAAGTATGGGGTACTCTGAGTCTACTTGTTAAGCTAGTGATGAATAGTTGGGTTTGGGAACAACTCCTATAAAAGGACAAAGTCTAAATTAGAAAGTGGGGGTGCAGCAGAAGTTTGATGATTTAGCCAAGTAAGAGGAAATTTTCATTTTGAGACTGTAATTAAAATCCACAAACCATACAAAGATTTGGCTTCCATTCCAAGGAAGAGCCAATAGTGCCAGGTTGACAGATCTGAAAGAATAAAATCCAAGCAGAATGACATGGGTCCCCAGGCAGGTGGCTCCCAGGAGCAACTTGCCAGACCCGTAATCGATTAGGCTCTAAAACAGCTTAACCTCTCAGAACCTGGGCTTTCAACTCACGCAAAACGGACACATGGACACACAAAAGTCGCTGGCACAAAATCGCTGTGCATGAATACAAACAAGCATCTGGCTTACTGCAGGTGCTCAGTAGATGGTACTGTTATTCAAAGGAGGGGAAACAATTCCACTTGGAATAATAAACCAATAAAACCAGAAGTAATGGAAACCAGAGTGTGTGGTTAATTACAGAGCTCTAGGGGTGCACAGGGCAGTTGTAACTCGAGTTTCCCACTCGGGTGAGAAGGGGCCTGAGGAGTCCCTGAGGCCTGAAGGACAGCACTGACCCAGCCTACTTGTGTCTACAGCTGGGCCTGCCACACTGCTGCGAAAGGGCAAAGACAGCGTGGGCTTTGGGGATCAAAGCGTCAGAGCCATCAGATTAAGCCTTGCAACTACTCAAATTCGCTCTTGCACGAGGAAAGCGGCCACGGACAAATATAGAAACCACGAACACGGTTGTGTTCCAAGAAAACTCCACTGATGGACACCGGAATTTGATTTCCTGTTAACTGTCACAAGTTATGTGAAATACTTTCTCCCTCAACCAGTTAAAAAAAAAAAGTAAAGCCTTCTTAGCTCCCGGCAGACCAAAAAAAAAAAAAGGGAAGGGAGGGGAGCGGCGGCTTTGGGCCAAGGCCTCAGTTTGCCGAGGCCCGGGGAGGGGTAGGGATTCTAGCGGGGGCGGGGGGAAAAAATGCGAGGAGCAGCTGCGAGAATGCCTCCGATTGCGCCGAGCTGCCGGCGATGCGGGGCGAAGGCAAGTCCCCGGCGGAGGGCGGGCCCCAAGCGGGGCCTAGGCCCGGCCGAGCATCCGGGCCGGGACCCCGGGGCATACCCCTCGGCCGGAGACGAGAGCAGAGCCTGCGCTCAGGAGTGTGGGCCGCTCCGGGGGTGCGGTAGGGGGGTTCCAAGTTCCCCCGGGGGCGGGGACAGGCGGCTGGGACACTCGGCAGGACGCAGCGGGCTTCGCCAGGCCGAAGGGTCTCTGCGCGCCCCTCATTTGGGGCGCCTCCCGGCCCTCAGCGGCAAAAGGGGTCTCCAACGCGGAGTCCCGGCCCCGTTTCTATGGTTACCTGTTCAGGACCGATTCAAACTGCCGTTCTTTATTGACAGCGCCATAGAGGACACGAACACTCCTACCCGAAGGGAACAATAAAGCTTTCTCCATTCAACAGCGCCAGATACGCCAGAGGGCGGCCATCTTGAGGCCGGCGCTGAAGGCGTGTGAGGAGCGGGAGGGGGCGGCCCGGCCTGCCTCGCGCGCCAGTCACGTGCTGGGGGAGGGGGCGGGCCTTACGGGGGCGTGGCCTGCGTCACGCGCACGCGCGTGATCTCTACCAATGCAAACACGCTCGGACCAGCCGGTTGCTAACCCCTTCTCCGACCTCTGACCCTTGACCCTTCGCTCCCCTCCCCACACTCCCTGAGGAAATTCTAACGGGTTTCCACTATCCTGGGTGAGGCCACGCTAAGATTCTCTCATTTCAAACCACAGCAGAGAATTAGGCGCTAAAGGTTTCTTTCCACTTTTCCAAAGACAGCAAGTTCACGTGCAAGACAGAGACGTGACCCGAGCCTTGTCCCCAAACGCCTCGTCATTGGTGAAGAAGCTTGACTTGGACGTTAAGAGGCCATTGTAGGATGCATGGGTTTGGGGGTGAAGTGATAGCTTTGCTTTTGCTCTGTTTTTCTGTTGACATGCCATCGCATCCTATGCTTTCCAGTTGGGGGGAATCCTCTTGCCACCTTCCCTCAGCCGGACAGATGAAATCATATCTAAACAGTGTCAGATAAGTTAAATCACATCGATGCTGGCCCGCTGAACCCCACAATATCATTCTGTCACTGACAGCAAATTTTTCTTTCACTGCCAGTCATGCTGCTCAAATCTAGTTGTCTCAGTACAAGGCCAAGCTCCCTGTTTGGTTACAGCTGTCCATCCACAGTGTCAATATTCAGTCGTTGTGAAGGATGTCATTGTTGGACCCACTCCCATCACCTTTTTAATCATAAATTCAATCTACTGGGCAAAACTGTCATTTGTATTGTTGCTGCCATCCGGTTCATTATCTTCTACAGTCACTGTCCAGCATGCAACCTCCCCTCTCTGTGACCACAAACTTCTAACAGTTCCTGTGCGGTGTAGCAATTGGAATGTGTGCTCAGCTGTCACCCTTTCAGTTGTTTTCACCATCATTATCCCTCAGCTACTTTCCCTGCCACACAGTCAACATTTACAGACCCCAACGGGATAGGTGGGCTTCCCTGGTGGCTCAGAGAATAAGGAATCTGCTTGCAGTGCAGCCGACCCTGGTTAGATCCCTGGGTCAGGAAGATCCCCCCACCCCACCCCACCGGAGAAGGGAATGGCTACCCATTCCAGTATTCTTCCTGGAGAACTCCATAGACAGAGGAGCCTGGGTGGCTATAGTCCATGAGGTTGCAAAGTGTTGGACCCGATGGAGAGACTAACACACACAACTGGGTATACAGGGTCCTTGTTACTGCCCACTTTGTCACTTTCAGTAGTATAGTCATATGTCACTATCACATTAAGAGTCAAAGTAACTGTAGATAACAGTCACTTTTGTAGTCACTAGACTCACACCTATAGCTATTGTGTCTCCTAATTGCTTATTTTCACGATCTCTGCATTCTCCTTTGGTGGGAGCACTCAATACCACATTGTCAGATTTAACAAACACATAGAGTGGTGCTTGGTACATAGTAGGTGCTATTGAAATATTTATCTGATCAGTCGAATGTTTAAGGAGCAGTGTTATTGCCAAGGTACTATATGGAAATGTGGATGGCTTGAGGTTTATTATTCTCAAGCAACAGGAATAACTGCAGACACAATCTATGCTCCTTATTTAAGACTGAATCCTACAGAGACAAGAAGAAGAAAAAAAGAGAAGTGTGGATATGTTGAATTCCTGGGGTTATGGTTATAGGTTTTAAATAAGTTTTGTTTCTTATTTTATGGAGTATACATTTGTTGTAAAGTCTAGACAATATGGAAAGAACTCTTTTCATCTAAAGGTTTGTTTTATTTATTTTTCAAAATTTTATTGAAGAGTAGTTGATTTACAATGTTATCTTAATTTCTGCTGTACAGCAAAGAGATTCAGTTATAAATATTGATGTATATTCTTTTTCATATTCTTTTCCATTTTGGTTTATTATAGGATAATGAGTACAGTTGCCCATGAGATACAATAGGGCCTTGTTATTTATCCACTCTACATGTAATAGTTTGCATCGGCTAATCCCAAACTCCCAATCCCTGCCCTTACCCCCACTCCACTGCTTGGCAACCATGAGTCTGTTCTCTATGTCCGTGAGTCTGTGAGTCTCTTTCTGTTTCTGTTTTATAAAAAGTTCATTTGTGTCATAGTTTAGATTCCACATGCAAGTGATAGCATATGGTATTTGTCTTTCTCTTTCTGACTTACTCTGCTTAGTATGATAATCTCTAGATTCATCCATGTTGCTGCAAATGGCATTATTTCATTATTTATAGTGAAGTAGTATTCCATTCGGAGAAGGCAATGGCAACCCTCTCCAGTACTCTTGCCTGGAAAATCCCATTGACGGAGGAGCCTGGTAGGCTGCAGTTCATGGGGTCGCTAAGGGTCAGACACGACTGAGAAACTTCACTTTCACTTTTCACTTTCATGCACTGGAGAAGGAAATGGCAACCCACTCCAGTGTTCTTGCCTGGAGAATCCCAGGGACGGGGAGCCTGGTGGGCTGCCATCTGTGGGGTCGCACAGAGTTGGACATGACTGAAGCGACTTAGCAGCAGCAGTATTCCATTGGATAGAGAAGGACATGGGAACCCACTCCAGTATTCTTGCTTGGAGAAGTCTTTGGACAGAGGAGCCTGGCAGGCTAGAGTCCATGGAGTGGCAAAGACCTGGACAGGACTGAGTGAGTAACACTTTCACTTTTCTTTCAGTATTCCATTGGTGTATCTGTGTGTGTGTGTGTGTGTGTGTGTGTGTGTGTACACACACATACACCACATCTTCTTTATCCATTCATCTGTCTATGGACTTGTAGATTGTTTCCATGTTTGGTTATTGTAAATGCTGCTCCTGTGAATTTAGGAGTGCATGTATGTGTGCTTAGTTGCTCAGTCGTGTCTGACTCTTTTGTGACCCCATCAGAGATGAGATGGTTGGGTGGCATCACTGACTTGATGGACATGAGTTTGAGTAAGCTCTGGGAGTTAATGATGGACAGGGAAGCCTGGCATGCTGCAGTCCATGGGATCGCAAAGAGTTGGACATGACTGAGCAACTGAACTGATAACTGATACTGATGCCATCCAACCATCTTATCCTCTGCTGCCTCCTTCTCCTCCTGCCTCCCATTTTTCCCAGCATCAGGGTCTTTTCCAATGAGTCAGCACTTTACATCAGGTGGCCAGAGTATTGGAGCTTCAACATCAGTCCTTCAGTGAATATTCAGGATTGATTTCCTTTAGGAATGACTGGTTTGATCTCTTTGCAGTCCAAGGGACTCTCAAGAGTTTTCTCCAGCACCACAGTTTGAAAGCATCAATTTTTTAGTACTCAGCCTTCTTCATGGTCCAACTCTCACATTTGTACATGACTACAGGAAAAGTGTGAAAGTGAATGTCCCTCAGTTGTGTCTGATTCTTTGTGACCCCACTACTGGAGTGGATAGCTTTTCCCTTCTCCAGGGGATCTTCCCAACCCAGGAATCAAACCCAGGTCTCCCACATTGTAGGCAAATTCTTTACCAGCTGAGCCACAAGGCATGCCCACAGGAAGAGTGTAAAAAAATGGAAGAAAAAGTTTTGACGATATGGACCTTTGTCTGTGAAGTGATGTCTCTGCTTTTTAATATGCCATCTAGGTTGGTCATAGCTTTTCTTCCAAGAAGCAAGTGCCTTTTAATTTTGTGGCTGCAGTCACCGTCCACAGCGATTTTGGAGGCCAAGATAATAAAATCTGTCACTGTTTCAACTTTTTTCCCATCTATTTGCCATGAAGTGATGGGACCAGATGCCATGATCATGGTTTTTTGAATGTTGAGTTTTAAGCCAGCTTTTTCACTCTCCCCTTTCACTTTCTTCAAGAGGCTCTTTAGTTCCTCTTCACTTTCTGTCATTGGAATGGTATTATCTGCATATCTGAGGTTTTTGATATTTCTCTCAGCAGTCTGGATTCCAGCGTGTGATTCATCCAGCCCAGCATTTTGCATAACGTACTCTGCATCTATATTAAATAAGTGAGGTGACAATATACAGCCTTGACATACTCCTTTCCCAATTTTGAACCAGTCTGTTGTTCCATGTCCAGTTCTAACTGTTGGTTCTTGTCCTGCATACAGGTATCTCAGGAGGCAGGTGAGGTGGTCTGGTGTTCCCATCTCTTTAAGAATTTCCCACAGTTTGTCATGATCCACCCAATTAAAGGCTTTTGAGTAGTCAATGAAGCAAAAGTAGATGTTTTTCTGGAATTCCATTGCTTTTGCTATGATCCAGTAGATGCTGGCAATTTGACCTCTGGTTCCTCTGCCTTTTCTAAATTCAGTTTGTACATCTGGAAGTTCTCAGCCCACATATTGTTGAGGCCTAGCTTGAAGGATTTTGAGCATAACCCTGCTAGCATGTATAATGAGCACAATTGTATGAAAGTTTGAACATTCTTTGGCATTGCCTTTCTTTGGAATTGAAATGGAAACTGACCTTTTTCAGTCCTGTGGCCATTGCTGAGTTTTCCAAATTTGCTGTCATATTGAGTGCAGCATGTTAACAGCATCATCATTTAGGGTTTTAAATAGATCAGCTGGAATTCATATGCCTATCGGTCATCTGTTTTTTGAAGGATTGCTTTAGACATAACAATGAATGCAATTCCCCAACATACTCACACATGGTCAATGGAAAGTGGCTGCAGCTCCCCCACAATTGTTCCCTTGAGCTTTTGTATTATTAGAAATTCTCATGGAAATGACTTGCCTATAGCCCATGAAGAACAGCATAAAGTTATGGAAAGCAGTGTTCCTGGCTTCTGGCCAGCCATCATGTGGGAGAATAAGAAGCCAATGGTGGATCCTCTAAGGACCTCCTCGCTTGGGAGAGTCTCAAGAGTTTTGGAGAAATAACTTGTACTTCTCAATCACCAAAAGGACCTAGCTCTTGATCATGAGGGGGATGGTGCTTGAGGTCTCTTCACTTTCTTTTCTACCTTGACAGAAAGTGTTCCCAGGTTGATGCCTGAGGTGGCCCTGGTTAAACTGCCAACTGTCTCCAGAATGACTACTTCAGGGCAAGAACAGTGAGGTGAGTAGGACATCAGCCTTGCCCTGGTAGGAAATAACACAGCCAGGGCCACTTCTGCCACTAGTAATAGCAGTCATTATTTATCTCTCTCTGTTTGCCGCCAGTACCATGCCAAGTTCTACCTAGATTATCTCATTTCATTCCCATAGCCACCAAATGAGGTAAGTAATATCATTACCTCCTTTGATAGAGGAGAAACCAGACTCAGAGGAGGTAAATAATTTGCTCAAGGTTACACAGCGATTAATCAGTGGAGTTGAGGTTAAGGCTCTGACTCCAGAGCCTTCACTTCCCCCTGCCCCCAGAATAATGACTTGTGGGTTTTACAAAATATATGTGTTTGTTATAAAGAGTTCAAGGATTACAGAAACATATAAAGAAGAGAGTTAGAAACAGAATCACTCTAAATCCTACCACTTAGCAGTAACATATCATTATAGAAGAGTATTTCTCCATCTCTGAGCAAATATATGTAGGTAGGTAGATGGGGAGATAATGATGGTAATAAGGACAGTTTCCTTTCAATAAGCACCATGAGCTGGACACTGTTCCAAGTGCTTTCTGTGAATTAGCACATTTAATTTACTCAGAGAGAGATGGATAGACATAATTTTATTAAAATGAGCTCATTTAACATATTCAGAGTTCATATCAGCAGCCAACCACCTGGTGATGTTTTTCCCCAAATCTGGTTCTTTCCTCAGTCTTCGCTCCGCCTTCCAATCAAATCTTAAGCCCAGAGTCCTTGGGCTGCAAAAGCTATGTCTTTAAATAGCACTCTCCGCACAGCTGCCGCCTGGTCAAATGTCTTTGCTGTTCCCCAAGGCGGTGGTGTTATTTGTAGAAGTGAAGTTTGCTAGAGGCTCAGCATATGCTTTTTATCTGCTAGAGTAGGTATCTGGGCCTTAGCCTTCTTTTCCCTGGCTTTCTAAGTGTTAGAATTCCACTAACCCTTTTCTCCAATCCAAATGAAGCTTGTCTTCAGATCTTGCCCAGTGGAGGCCACAGAGTCTCAGATGAGGATGCTGTTGGAATTTGCCAAATGACTCAGAAAGGTCAGCTTGCTCATCCATCCGAGATGACAAAAAAACCAAGAGAAGGGAGAGACTACCTCACTCCAAAGGGGCTCCCAGCCAATAAGGGTACTTCTGTGGGGTCTGGTCTTCTTATATCTTATATCATGAATCTCAATTTCTCCTGAGACAAGAGGCGTTGTTGCATTCAGACTGACGGGATCAACATGTTTGGAGATGGCTCACAGGCCCATCGTATCCATCTAATCCAAAACAGAGGCTGTAATTTTCCAGCCCAGTCTGCTTCTCCCCTGCAGCTCCCGAGCTCAGAGAGAACAGCCCACCCACCACTCTCTACCTGATTGCTCAGGTTAGACAGTTGGGAATTGTCCTTGACATGTCTGTCACTCACCCTCAACTAGTCACCAAGTCTTGTTGATTTTACCTCTAAATATACTCTGTTTCCATGGCCAGAGTTTGAATGGCTTTTATCTCTCACCTATCCTCCTCCTGCAGTTTTTTTTTTTAATTATCCTTTGTTCTGCAGACAGGACAGTGTAATATGTCATCTCATCTAGAGTCGACTTTTTAAAATATAATTTACATAAAAGAAAAAGTATACTCCCTTAAAGTGCGTGCATGTGTGCCTGCTAAGTTGCTCCAGGTGTGTCCGACTCTTTGTGACCCCATGGACTATAGCCTGCATGGGATTCTCCAGGCAAGAATACTGAAGTGGGTTGCCATTCCCTTCTCCACATTTAAAGTGGCATTTTGGAAAGTACACACACCCATGTAACCACCACCATATCAAGATATAGAATATTTTTATTTTTAAGAGCAGTTTTAGGTTCACAGCAAAATTGAGAGGAAAGTATATAAATTTCCAGTGTTCGTTCCCCTATCCCCACACATGCATAGCCTCTCCTACCATCAGCATCTCCCACCAGAGCAGAGCATCTGTTACACTTGATATACCTACATTCACAGATCCTTATCACCTAAAGTTTATATTAGGGTTCACTCTTGGTGTTGTACGTTCTGTGGATTTGCTCAAATGCATAACATGTATCCTACTCCAGGGGATCTTCCTGACCCAGGGATTGACTACTCCAGTACTCTTGCCTGGAAAATCCCATGAACAGAGGAGTCTGGCAGGCTCTAATCCATGAGGTCGCAAAGAGTCAGACATGACTTAGGGACTGAACAAGAACAACAGCATAACATGTGTGCACCACTATAGCATTATACACAGTAGTTTTGCTGCTCTGAAACACATTTGCTGTATTCTTGAAACTAACACAATATTGTTAATTACCTATACTTCAATATAAAATAAAAAGTAAAAAAAAAAAACGCAAATGTTGCTTAGTTGCTAAGTCGTATCCAACTCTTTTGAGATCCCATGGACTGTAACCAGCCAGGCTCCTCTGTCCATGGGATTTCCCGGGCAAGAAAACTGGAATGGGTTGCCATTTCCTCCTCCAGGGGATCCTTCCTCCTCCACTGGATCTCAGTGACCCAGGGATTGAATCTGGGTCTCCTATGTTGGCAGGCAGGTGGGTTCTTTACCACTGAGCCACCAGGGATCACTTATACCCCATTATAAAATAAAAAGTTTAAAAAAGCCCATAAATATATATACTGTTAATAGGATTTTCTTCAAGGGAGGGAATTTAATTGCTGGAAACAGGGAAAGAGACAGTTTTTCCTATAAACTACTTGGTAGCTTTTGAATTTTGAACTATTAGCATATATTTCCTATTCAAAAATTATTATAAAAATGAACATTTGTAAACCCATCAAACTGCTTGACATCTGTATATAAGGCAGAGCCTGAGATTTGCAGATGGCTTTTCACCTTTCTGCTATATATTTGGTGATGATTGAGTTTTTCTAATAAATGTGCTCATATGCTGTTTATAATTTAAAAATTAAAGCTTAAAAAAATCACTTGAAAAATAAATAAGTCCTCTGTGTTCTCCCTATTCATCCTCCCTGCCCCCAGACCCCTGGAGGTCACTGCCCTTTTGAGTCTCCATAGTTGTTCCTTTTCCAGAGTGTTACATAGTTGGAATTATACAGTATATAACCTTTTAAGATTGGCTGCTTTCTCTTAGGGCTTCCCTTGTGGCTCAGCTGGTAAAGAACCTGCCCACAATGTGGGAGACCTGGGTCCAATCCCTGGGTTGGGAAGATCCCCTGTAGAAGGGAAAGGCTACCCAGTCCAGTATTCTGCCCTGGAGAATTCCATGGACCATATATAGTCCAAGGGGTCGCAAACAGACAAAACTGAGCAACTTTCACTTTTACTTTCTTTCACTTAGTAATATACATTTAAGTTTCTTTTATATCTTTTCATGGCTTGTTATCTTATTTCTTTTTAGCACTGAATAATATTCCACCCTCTGAATGTACCACAGTTTACTCATCCATTCACCCATTGAAAGACGTCTTGGTTGCTTCCAAGTTTTGACAATTATGAATAGAGGCATTATACACATCTGTGTGCAAGCTCTTGTGTGGCCAGAACTTTTCAGTTTGTTTGGGTTAATACCAAGGAGCACAATTATTGGGTCACATAAGAAAAATATGTTTAGTTTTGTAAGAAACTGCCGAATTATTTTCCGAAGTAGCTGTACCACTTTGAATTCCACCAGCAGGGCGTGAGGGTTCCCACAGCTCCACATTCTTACCAGCATTTAGTGTTGTCAGTGTCCTGAATTTTGGCCATTCTAGGAGGTATATAGCAGTATCTTATTGTTTTAATGTGCATTTCCCTGATGATATATGTTGTGGAGTATCTTTTAGTATGCTTACTTGCCATCTGTTTATCCTCTTTGGAGAGGGATCTATTAAGGTCTTTGGTCTATTTTAAAATCAGGTTGTTTGTTTCCTTATTGTTGAGTTTTAAGAGTTCTTTGTATAATTTGAATAATAGTCCTTTTCAGGTATGTCTTGTGCAAATATTTTCTCCCAGTCTGTGGCTTGTCTTCTCAGTCTCTTAACATAATGTTTCGCAGAACCAAAAAGTTTAATTATAATAAGCCAGCTTGATTCTTTCTTTCATGAATTCTGCCTTTGGTTTGTATCCAAAAAAGTCATCACTATAGCCAAGATTATCTAGATTTTCTCCTATGTTATTGTCTAGGAGCTTTGCATTTTACATTTCTGTCTGTGATCCATTTTGAATTAATTTTATGAAAAGTAAGGTCTGTGTCTAGGTTCATTTATTTGCATGTGGATGTCCAGTTGTTCAGTGTTATTTGTTAAAACCTTTTTACTCCATTGTATTACCTTTGCTACTTTTGTCAAATATCAGTTGACTTTATACGGGTTTATTTCTAGGCTCTTTATTCTGTTCCATTGATTTATTCTTTTGCTTATACCACAGTCTTGATTTCCATAGCTTTATAGTAAATATTGAAGTTGGGTAGTGTCAGTCCTCCAACTTTGTCCTTCTCCTTCAATATTGTGTTGGTTATTGGGTCTCTTGCCTCTCCATAAAAACTTTATAATCAATTTGTCAAAATCCACAAAATTATTTACTGAGATTTTCCTTGAGATTGCATAAAGTATATAGATCAAGTTTGAAAGAACTGATATCTTGACAGTATTAGGTCTTCATATCCATGAACATGGGATGAAAAGGAAAGTGTTAGTTGCTCAGTCAAGTCTGACTCCTTGCCACCCCATGGATTGTAGCCTACCAGGTTCCTCTGTCCATGGAATTCTCCAGGCAAGAATACTGGAGTGGATTGCCATTCCCTTCTCTAGGGGATCTTCATAACCCAGGGATCGAATCTGGGTCTCCTGCGTTGCAGGCAGATTGTTTACCATCTGAGCCAGCAGGAAGCCCCGTGGCTCTCCATTTATTTAGTTTTATGATTTCTTTTTACCAGAATCTTGTAGCTTTCTTCATAAAAATCTTAAACATATCCTGTTTGGTTTATACTTAAGTATTTAATCTTGTGGGGTGTTAAGATAAGTAGTATTGCATTTTTAATTTCAAAACTTACTTGTCATTGATGGCATGTTGTAAAGTATTGACATTTTAATGTTAACTTTGTATCATTCAACCTTACCATAATTGCTTCTTAGTTCTAGGAAGTTTTTATTGGTTTGTTCTTTCTGAGTTTCTCAACAGATAGTCATGCCACCTGTAAATAAAGATAGATTTATCTCTTTCTTTGACAAAATTCTTGCATCTCATTTTAACATCAGGTAGTTACTATTATTATTTTGCTGTTGAGTTGTATGGGCCTCCCTGATAGCTCAGTAATTAACCCTTTATCAGATATATGGTTTGCAAACGTTTTCTCCCATTCTGCAGAATTGATTGTCTTTTACTGTTAATTTTTCTTTTGCTCTGCAGAGCTTTTAGTTTGATAGAATCCTACATGTGCACTTTCACTTTTGTTGTCTGTGCTTTTGGTGTCATATCCAAGAAATCGTTGCTAAGATCAATTTCAAGAAAAATTTTTTCCTATGTTTTTCTTTTTTCCTAGGAGTTTCATAGTTTGGGGTCTTTAAGTCTTGAATTCATTTTTAGTTGGGTTTTTTATATGGTGTAAGACAGGATTCAGTTTCATTCTTTTACATGTGAATATCCAGTTTGTCCAACATCACTTGTTGGAGAAATTATCATTTATAGACTCAATTCTGTTTCATTTGTCTGTGTCTTTTTTTAATGCCACTACCATACTGTTTGATTACTGTAGCTTTGAAATATATTAATATTTTGAAATTAGGAAGTGTAAGACCTCCAGTTTTGTTCTTCTTGCCCAAAATCGCTTTTGGTCTTTGAAGACTTTCGTGGTTCTATATGAATTTTAGGATTGTTTCTCTATTCCTGAAAAAATGCCATTGAAATTTTGAAAATGGTTGCATTGAACCTGTAGATTATCTTAAATAATATGGACGTTTTAATGATATTAATTCTTCCATTCCGTGTACACAAGATGTGTTTCCATTTATTTGTGTCTGCTTTCTTTCATCAATGTTTTATAGTTTTCAGTGACAAGTCTTTCATCTTGGTGAAAGTTATTCCTAAGCATTTTATTTTTTTGATGCCATTGTAAATGAGATTGTTTTCTTAATTACCTTTTTAAATAGTTTCATGTTAGTATTTAGAAGCACACTGATTTTTGTGTATTGTTATGATATCTTTTAATTGGTGTATTTAGTTGGTATTCAAAGTGATTATTATGTAATGGAATTAATAGCTTTCACATTTGTCACTATTTTCTATTTGTTTTCCTTTTTTTGTTCCTAATTTTGTCTTCTACACCTTTGTATTCTTTTGTTTTAATCAAGCATTTTATATTATTCTACTTTCTCTTCTTTTTTAGTGTATCAGTTAGACTTATTTTCCTTTCATTAGTAGTTGCCTTAGATTTGCAAAATACATTTATAACTAATTCAAGTCTATTTTCAAACACTATAACACTTCACAAGTAGTGTCAATACATTATAAGAACAAAATAATTTTAATTCCTCCTTCCTATTCCTTGTATCATTGCTATCATTCATTTCCTTGAAACATAAACATACATGAATATATCCTTGTATTTTCTGAAAGTGAAAGTGAAGTCACTCAGTCATGTCTGACTCTTTGCGCTCCCAGGAGCTTACCAGGCTCCTCCATCCATGGGATTTTCCAGGCAAGAGTCCTGGAGTGGGTTGCCATTCCCTTCTGCAGAGGATCTTCCTGACCCAGGGATCGAACTCCGGTCTCACACATTGTAGACAGATGCTTTACTGTCTGAGCCACAAGGGGACTTTATATACTTATAAAATCAAGCAGATATTATCATTTTGAACAAACTGTTACCTGTTAGCTCAATATGAATAAGAAAAATAAAACTTTTATTTTATCCACACTTATTTCTTCTTCTTTTATGCTCTTTCTGGGCACAAAAGATACAGTTTTCTGATCTATATATTTTTCCTCTTCTCTAAAGAACTTTTAGCATTTCTTGCAAGGCAGTTCTGTTGGCAACCAGTTCCTTAAATTTTTCTTGTCTGAGAAGTCTTTAATTCCTCTTCACTTACAGAGGATAATTTTGAAGGATACCTGCTTCTAGCTTTGTGGGTTTCTCCTGTTAACACTTTAAAGATTTCATTCATTCTCTTTTTGCTAGCACGGTTTCTGAGAAGTATGATGAAATTCTTATCTTTGCTCCTCTGTAAGTAAGGTGGGTTTTTTTTTCCTCTCTTCTTTCAAAAATATTTTGTTTATAGTTAATTTTATGAAGTTTGAATACAGTATGGATTGTGGATTATTTTTTTCATATTTATCATGCTGGCATTCTTTTAGATTTTGGATGTGCAGTTTGTTATCTGTCATTAACTGGCAGAAATATTCTCATTATAGCTTCAAATATTGCTTTGAAACAAGTAACAACTTTTTCTGCTTCTTTTCCTTCTAGTATTTCCATTATTTATGTGTTACTCCTTTTGCAGTTGTTCCACAGATCTTATATATTCTAGGGATTTTTTTCTTTATGTTTTTCAGTTCTGGAGGTTTCCATTGAGATCAAACCAGTCAATCCTAAGGGAAATCAACCCTGAATACCCATTGAAAGGACTGATGCTCAAGCTGAAGCTCCAGTACTTTGGAGCTAATACAAACAGCCACCTAATACAAACAGCCAAATCATTGGAAAAGACCCTGGTGCTGGGAAACATTGAAGACAGAAGGAGAAGAGGGCAATAGAGGATGAGATGGTTGATGTCATCACTGATGCAATGGACATGAACTTGGACAAACTCTGGGAGATGGTGAGGGACAGGGAAGCCTGGTGTGCTGCAGTCCATGGGGTCTTGAAAAGTTGGACATGAACTGGTGGCTGAACAACAACAACATACCCTATGCCTAGTGTTGTTTATCTGAAATTCAAATTGAACAGGGATCCTGTATTTTTATTTATTAAATCTGGCAATACTTTGGCCACCTGATGCAAAGAACCTGCTCACTGGAAAAGACCCCGATGCTGGGAAAGATTGAGGGCAAGAGAAGAAGAGGGCGACAAGAGGATAGATGGTTGGATGGCATCATCGACTCAATGGACAAGACTTTGAGCAAATTTCAGGAGACACTGAGGGACAGGGAAACCTGGCAGGCTACAATCCGTGGGGTTGCAAAAAGTTGGACCTGACTGAGCAACTGAACAACAACAACAGCCTCTAGATCAGAATTTCTTTCCTCAGCCACGTCCATTCAACTCATACGCCCATATCAAAGGCATTCTTCATTTCATTGTTTTTGTTCTCTAGCATTTTGGGCTTTCTTTCTTATAATTTCCATCTCTATTTGCGTTGCTAATCTGTTCTCACATGCTGCCTACTTTATTCATTGAGCCCTTAGCATTTTAGTCATAGTTGTTTAAAACTCTCAGTCTGGTAATTCCAATGTCTCTGGCATATGTAACTCTGTTTTTTTTCTTTTCACTTTTATTTTTTGGCTGCACCAAATGGCATGCAGGATCTTTGTTCCCTGACCAGGGATCAAACCCATGCCCCCTGCAGCAGAAGCATAGAGTCTTAACCACTGGGCTGCCAGGGAAGTCCCTCTAACTCTTGGTGCTTGCTTCTCTCTCTTTTTTTTTTTAAATTAACTTATTTTTTATTGAAAGATAATTGCTTTACAGAATTTTGCTGTTTTCTGTCAAACCTCAACATGAATCAGCCATAGGTATACATATATCCCCTCCCCTTTGAAATTCCCTCCCATCTCCCTCCCCATACCACTCCTCTAGGTTTTTACAGAGCCCTTGTTTGAGTTTCCTGAGCCATACAGCTTGCTTCTCTCATAAAATTATGGGTTTTGCCTTCTGTTATGCCTTGTAATCTTTTTGTTGAAAGGTGGAAATGATGTACTAGGTAAAAGGAATTGCTGAGAATAGACCTTTAGTGATGGGGTGGTAAGGCATAGGGGGAGGGAAAGTATTTTGTAGACCTATGACTAGATCTCAGATTTTTGGTGAGCCTGTGTCTTTGGACTATGAACTTCACCAGTGCTTCTCATCCCCAAACCCCCTTATGTGGGATTGGCAAAAGTGAGATTGGTAAGAGTGAGCTAGAATTGTGTATTTACCTTCACCCATGGCTGTTAGACTGTGATAGAACCCTGCAGGTTAGACTCTGGTTCAGTGGTTTCCTATGAAGGAAGGCCTTATTCTTAAAAAAAAAATAAAATAAAATGCTCTGGTGTACTCCAAAATGGTTCCTTTCCTCCTCCTGATGCCAGAAGGACTAGGGGATTTCTCTGTGATACTCACTGAGAATTCAAGGAGATAAAACTCAAAAAAGTGTGTTGCTTCCCCCTTCACCCCACCCCCTCCACCCCCATCTATTACTGGGTCCCTCTGTAGTTTGTAACTTTCAGATTTATCCACAAGAAATCCATCAATTTCAATTTAGTTTTCCTATTCTGGTACTGGTTCCCATGGAGGTTTCTGTTGCTCTGTGACCTCACTTCTCTGATGAATCTAAGGAGAGTTATAGATCTTTCAGTTTGTTCAGGTTTTTACTTCATGTTAGAATGGAGTGGTAACCTCCAAGCTTCTTACATGGCAGACTAGAAACCAGAGGTTCTAGAATATGTTTCAGTTCAGTTCAGTAACTCGGTCATGTCCAACTCTTTGTGACCCCATGAATCGCAGCACACCAGGCCTCCCTGTCCATCATCAACTCCCGGAGTTCACCCAAATCCATGTCCATTGAGTTTGTGATGCCATTCAACCATCTCACCCTCTGTCATCCCCTTCTCCTCCTGCCCTCTATCTTTCCCAGCATCAGAGTCTTTTCAAATGAGTCAGCTCTTCACATCAGGTGACCAAAGTATTGGAGTTTCAACTTCAACATCAGTCCTTCTAATGAACACCCAGGACTGATCTCCTTTAGGATTGACTGGTTTGATCTCCTTGCAGTCCAAGGGATTCTCAAGAGTCTTCTCCAATACCACAGTTCAAAAGCATCAATTCTTCGGCACTCAGCTTTCTTTATAGTCCAACTCTCACATCCATACATGATCACTGGAAAAGCCATAGCCTTGACTAGATGAACCTTTGTTGGCAAAGTAATGTCTCTGCTTTTTAATATGCTGTGTAGGTTGATCATAACTTTCCTTCCAAGGAGCAAGCATTTTTTAATTTCATGGCTGCAGTCACCATCTGCAGTGATTTTGGAGCCCAGAAAAATAAAGTCAGCCACTGTTTCCACTGTTTCCCCATCTATTTGCATGAAGTGATGGGACTGGATGCCATGATCTTAGTTTTCTGAATGTTGAGCTTTAAGTCAACTTTTCACTCTCCTCTTTCACTTTCATCAAGAGGCTCTTTACTTCCTCTTTACTTTCTGCCATAAGGGTGGTGTCATCTGCATATCTGAGGTTATTGATATTTCTCCCAGCAATCTTGATTCCAGCTTGTGCTTCTTCCAGCCCAGCATTTCTCATGATGTACTCTGCATATAAGTTAAATAAGCAGGGTGACAATATACAGCCTTGATCACCTGAAAAAGTTCTCTTGTGCCCCTTCCTAGTTCAACTCCCTTTCCCCCTCCCACTCCCCAAATAACACTGATCTACGTTCTGTCCATATAGATGACTTTTGACTGTCCTAGAATTTCATATATTGAAATTATGCAATAGTATTTTTTTCCTGGCTTCTTTCATTCCGTGTAATTAGTTGATTTTCATCTGTGTTGTTGCATTTATTAGTGCTTTTCTCTTTTTCACAGCTGTACTCATGGTTATAGATATCAGTTCAGTTCAGTTGCTCAGCTGTGTCCGACTCGTTGCCACCCCAAGGACTGCAGCATGCCAGGCTTCCCTGTCCATCACCAACTCCCGGAGCTTGCTCAAACTCATGTCCATCAAGTCAGTGATGCCATCTAACCATCTTATCCTCTGTCATCCCCTTCTCCTCCTGCTTTCTTTCCCAGCATCAGGGTCTTTTCCAGTGAGTCAGTTCTTCACATCAGGTGGCCAGAGTATTGGAGCTTCAGCTTCAGGATCAGTCCTTCCAATGAATGTTCAGGATTGATTTCGTTTAGGATTGACTGGTTGGATCTCCTTTCAGGCCAAAGGATTCTCAAGAATCTTCTCCAACACCACAGTTCAAAAGCATCAATTCTTACGCACTCAGATTTCTTTATAGTCCAACTGTCACATCCATACAGGACCACTGGAAAAACGATAGCTTTGACTAGATGGACCTTTGTCAGCAAAGTAATGTCTCTGCTTTTAATATGCTGTCTAGGTTGGTTATAGCTTTTCTTCCAAGGAACAAGTGTAAAAATTTCATGGCTGCAGTCACCATCTGCAGTGATTTTGGAGCCCCCCAAAATAAAGTCTCTCACTGTTTCCACAAACTGCAGAACAATTACACCAAATAAATTCTCACACTGGTAAGAAAGCTCTGCGACCCACGACAGATTTCCCAACCTAGGGGTCTGGCAAAGAGATTGAGAACCCCCATGGAATTTGACTTTGGAGGCCAGTGGAATTTGATTACAGAACTTACACAGGATGGGGGAAACAGACTCTTGGAGGGCACAAAGAAACCTTGTGTACACCAGGACCTGGGAGAAAGGAGCAGTGACCCCACAAGAGACTGACCCAGACTTGCCTGTGAGTGTCCAGGAGTCTCCAGCAGAGGCGTGGGTTGGCGGTGGCCTGCTGCAGGGTCTGGGGCACTGAGTGCAGCAGTGTGAGCACGGGACCTTTTGAAGGAGGTCGCTGTCATCTTCATTAACTTCACCATAGTTTGGCCTCAGGTCAAACAAGAGGGAGGGAACACAGCCCCACTCATCAACTGAAAATTGAATTAGAGATTTACTGAGCATAGCCCTGCCCATCAGAATAAGACCCGGTTTGCCCCACAGTCAGTCTCTCCCATCAGGAAGCTTCCATAAACCTCTTATCCTTATCAGTCAGAGGGCAGACAGAAAAAACCACAATCACAGAAAACTAGTCAAACTGATCACATGGACCACAGCCTTGTCCAACTCAATGAAACTATGAACCATGCCGTGCAGGGCCACCAAAGATGGACAGGTCCTGGTGAAGAGTTCTGACAAGACATGGTCCACTGGAGAAGGGAATAGCAAACCACTTCAGTATTCTTACTATGAGAATCCCATGAACAGTATAAAAAGGCAAAAACATAGGATACTGAGAGATGAATGCCCCAGGTTTGGTGCCCAGTTATGCTACTGGAGAAGAGTGGAGAAATAACTCCAGAAAGAATCAGGAGACAGAGCCAAAGTGAAAACAACACCCAGTTGTGGATGTGACTGGTGATGGAAGTAAAGTCTGATGCTGTAAAGAACAATATTACATAGAAACCTGGAATGTTAGGTCCATGAATCAAGGTAAATTGGAAGTGGTCAAGCAGGAGATGGCAAGAGTGAACATCAACATTTTAGGAATCAGCAAACTAAAATGGACTGGAATGGGTGAATTTAATTCAGATGACCATTGTATCTACTACTGTGGGCAAGAATACCTTAGAAGAAATGGAATAGCCCTCATAGTCAACAAAAAAGTCCAAAATGCAGTACTTGCATGCAGTCTCAAAAATGACAGAATGATCTCTGTTTGCTTCCAAGGCAAACCAAATATCACAGTAATCCAAGTCTATGCCCCAACCAATAATGCTGAAGAAGCTGAAGTTGAACGTTTCTATGAAGACATACAAGACCTTCTAGAACTAACACTCCCAAAAAGATGTCTTTTCATCATAGGGGACTGGAATGCAA
This sequence comes from Odocoileus virginianus, assembly GCF_023699985.2. Lineage (NCBI taxonomy): Eukaryota > Metazoa > Chordata > Mammalia > Artiodactyla > Cervidae > Odocoileus > Odocoileus virginianus. The sequence continues at coordinate 33,784,804 of NC_069703.1, read as the reverse complement.
AAGCAGGAAGTTAAGAGATACTTGGAGACTTGGAGTAACAGGCAAATTTGGCCTTTGAGTATGGAATGAAGCAGGGCAAAGGCTAATAGAGTTCTGCTAAGAGAAATGCACTGGTCACAGCAAACACCCTCTTTCAACAACACAAGAGACGACTCTACATATGGACATCACTAGATGGCCAGCACCAAAATCAGATTGATTATATTCTTTGCAGCCAAAGATGGAGAAGCTCTATACAGTCAGCAAAAACAAGACTGGAAGCTGACTGTGGCTCAGATCATGAACTCGTTATTGCCAAATTCAGACTTAAATTGAAGAAAGTAGGGAAAACCACTAGACCACTCAGATATGACCTAAATAAAGTCCCTTATGATTATACAGTGGAAGTGACAAATAGATTCAAGGGATTAGATCTGATAGACTGCCTGAAGAACTATGGATGGAGGTTTGTGACATTGCACAGGAAGCAGTGATCAAGACCATCCCCAAGAAAAATGCAGAAAGGCAAAATGGTTGTCTGAGGAGGCCTTACAAATAGCTGAGGGAAGAAGAGAAGCAAAAGGCAGAGGAGAAAAGGAAAGATATATCCATTTGAATGCAGAGTTCCAAAGAATAGCAAGGAGAGATAAGAAAGCCTTCCTCAGTGATCAGTGCAAAGAAATAGAGGGAAACAATAGAATGGGAAAGATTAGAGATCTCTTCAAGAAAATTAGAGATACCAAGGGAAAATTTCTTGCAAAGATGGGCACAATAAAAGATAGAAATGGTATGGACCTAACATAAGCAGAAGATACTAAGAAAAAGTGGTAAGAATACACAGACGAACTGTACAAGATAGATCTTCATGACCCAGATAACCACGATGGTGTGATCATTCATCTAGAGCCAGACATCCTGGAATGTGAAGTCAAGTGGGCCTTAGGAAGCATCACTATGAACAAAGCTAGTGGAGGTGATGGAATTCCAGTTGAGCTATGTGAAAGCTGACTCATTAGAAAAGTCCCTGATTCTGGGAAAGATTGAAGGCAGGAGGAGAAGAGGACAACAGAGGATAAGATGGTTGGATGACATCACTGACTCGATGGACATGAGTTTGAGATAGCTCTAGGAGTTGGTGATGAACAGGAAGCCTGGCATGCTGTAGTCCATGGGGTCGCAAATAGTTGGACATGACTGAGCGACTGAGCTGAACTGAACTGAATTCCCAAAATAAAACTCTTTCATGTCTATACGTATCCTTTGATTCTGTTTCTCTGAAGAACTCTGACTGATATACCAATGAATAAACTTTATACAGAAACCACTTAGAGGAGATAATAGAAGAAAAGACCATATATACAATAGTAACAAAAAATAAATTATCAATTAATTTTAAGTATAAACTTCAAATATTGGTGCAGAATACAACAGAAAACTTGAGAGGGAAGATACATCATTTCTTAAATATCAAGAAGACTAAATATAAAAATGTTAATTCTCAGAAAACACAAAAACATATTTTTTTTTCTGCAACTGGACAAGGTGATTTTAAATTTCTTATGGAAAAAATAAACAGCAAAGAATATGAAGAACTAGACCTATCATATTAAACTGCATTCTAAAGTCTCAACAATTAAAACAGTGAATAATTAGCACATAAACAGACAAACTGATGGAATGAAATAGAAAGTCCAAGATTAAACCAAAATTCATATGAAAGTTTAATATATTCTAAAAGTATAAGAGTAAAGTCAAGCTTTATAATTAATGGTTTGAGGAAAACTGGATAATCATTTGAAAAAAGAGTTTTATCTATACCTCACATGTTATGCTGGGATAAACTAAAAATAGATCAAAGAACTAAAGCTACGAAATTGTAGACATTAAAGTACTAGGGGAAGAAATGAGCAAATTTCCTTATAACCTTGAGGTACTGAAGGACTTTCTAATTGATTCAAAATCTAAAAACTGAAAAAGAAAAGATTGATCAATTTAGCCAGAGTTTTTATTTTTTTTTTTTTTTTTTTTTTTTTTTTTCAGTTTCCAAGTCATTTTATTCAGAATTTTGTGTTTGTTTCCTGAATCAATAAATACTATACAAAACAATGTAAAAATGGCTACCATTTTCTCTCCCCTGCTCCCCCCACCTGGGGACAATCCCCTGGGCTACGTAGTTCAGGGGTTCGCCCTCCAGATTTGGCCCAGCAGATGAGGTGGAGCAAAATTGTAGCCCCTACTGAATGCATGTTTTCAGAGGAATTCAGCTGGGGTGGGAGAGCCTCTAGGGTTTGGAGGTTGACTACGTTAGGGAAATGGATTAGTGTTTTTTGGGAGAAGACGGCGCCTACCCCAAAGAAAAGGGTGTCTAAAATGTTCACGGTTCCTTCTTTTGCCTCAAAAAGTGACATTTATTCAAAGAGTCAAAGAAAAAAAAAAGAAAAAAATGACAAGATGTCCATCCCTTGGCTCCCTTCCCTCCCCCCTCCTGCTGCTCCTCAGCCCCCTCCAAGGTTTTATCCCTGGCTGGTGCTAGGTAGCACAACAGCCCCCCTCAGATGAGGTCAGCAACATTGAGGGGCATTTCCTCAATGGAGGTGTTGTAGAAGGTCTCGATGTCTCGAAGAGTCCGCTTGTCTTCTTCTGTCACCATGTTAATAGCCACACCCTTACGGCCGAAACGTCCGCCACGACCGATTCTGTGGATATAGTTTTCCCTATTGGTGGGGAGGTCATAGTTGATGACTAAGGAAACTTGCTGTACATCAATGCCTCTGGCCAGTAGGTCAGTGGTAATCAATACTCTGCTAGAGCCAGAGCGGAACTCCCTCATGATAACGTCTCGTTCTTTTTGGTCCATGTCTCCATGCATGGCAGAGACCGTGAAGTCTCGGGCATGCATCTTCTCGGTGAGCCAGTCCACCTTCCTCCGGGTGTTGATGAAGATGACTGCCTCTCGTTCCACATTGATGTAGAATTGACGGATACCCTCCAGCGTCAACTCTTCCTTCTTGACAAGAATTCTAATTGGGTCCCTCATGAACTTCTTGGTCACCTCAAGCACATCAGAAGGCATTGTAGCTGACAGCAAAACCACCTGGGTGTTGCTGTTGAGCTTCTGGAATATGTCATATATCTGGTCCTTGAATCCACGGCTTAACATTTCATCAGCTTCATCCAGTACAAACATCTTGATGTATTTGGGAGACAAGTATCTCCGGTTAAGCATGTCGAACACACGGCCTGGGGTACCCACGATGATATGAGGGGCTTCCATCTGCAGCTTCTGCACCTCAGCACGTACATTGGTACCCCCAATGCAGGCATGGCACGAGGCACCCATGTAATCTCCTAAGGCCATAACTACCTTCTGTATCTGCTGGGCCAACTCTCTAGTGGGTGCCAGGACCAAGGCCTGGGTGGCCTTTAGATCTAATTCAATCTGTTGCAGAATTGATATGGCAAAAGTGGCTGTTTTCCCAGTCCCAGATTGGGCTTGAGCAATCACATCATAACCCTTGATACAAGGAAGAATGGCTCGCTGCTGGATGGCAGAGGGCTTCTCAAAACCATAGGCATATATGCCACGGAGGAGTGACTCTGAGAGGTTCATGTCATCAAAGCTGTCGACAATCTCATTCCAGTTACTCTCGATGACGCCTTCGGGTTCCATCCCATCGGGGCCATTGTCTCTGGATCGGGAATCCTGACTCGCAGACATGATCCTTAGAAACTCTTAGCCAGAGTTTTTAAAAGGCTCATAAATAAAGTTTAAACAAAAATGGCAACCTGGAAGGATTTATTTGCCACACATAGTATAGACGAAGATCTAATTTCCCTAACACACGAAGAGCTTCTAGAAGTTAATAAGAACAAGACTGAAAGTCTTCTGAAAATCAAAGAAAAAAAAAGACATCAAGAGGCAGTTCACACACTTAAGAAGACTTGAAGATGGGCTATAAACACACAAAAATGTGCTCAACCCATTCATGATATGAGCAATGCAAATTAAAACTACTCTGAAATACCTGTTTTTAAAAAACCTATCAAATTTCACAAAATTCTGGAAACTTGACAATGAGATGGGAAACAGGCACTCCATGTTGACTGGAGTGTAGATTAGTACCATTCCTGCATAGATGAGGGATTATTATTGATTTACTTATTTGGGCTGTTCTGGGTCCTCGCTGCAGCTCACGGGCTCTCTCTAGCTGTGGCAGGTGGGGGCTGCTCTCTGGTCGCCGTGTGCAGGCTTCTCCTTGCGGCGGCTTCTTCTGGTGGGAGCACAGCCGCGGTAGCTGTGGCTTGTGGGCTGTAGCACACAGGCTTAGTTACTTTGTAGCTAATGTGGAATCTTTCTGGACCAGCGATCAAACCCATGTCCCCTGCACTGGCAGGTGGACTCAATCCTTGGGCCACCAGAGAAGTCCCAAGACTAACAGATTTTATCAAACTTTAAAATGCATTTTCCCTTTGATTAATAATTTCACTTCCAGGTACTTATTTTGTCTATATACCTACAGATGTACAAAATGATGCATATACAAAGTTATTCACTGAAATAACCCTTGAAATAGGAAAAAAGATGGGATTTAAACCAAAGGAACAAACTTACATATGTTGTGATGTGTCCACTCAGTGGAATAGTATACAGCTTCAAAAAGAGTGAAGAAGCACTAACATTCTCACAGAGAAAGAACTCCTATATATATTACTAAATTTAAAAAGCAAGACGAAGAACAGAAATCAACAAACTTTTTTTTTTTTGCTGAAGGACCAGACAGTAAATATTTTTGACTTTGCGAGCCATGCAATCTCTGTCGCAGCTGCTTGACTTTCAACTTGCCATTTGTAGCCTGAAAGCAATCAGACAATACATACGGGTGTGGACAGATTTAGCTAGCTTTGGCCTGCTGGCAGTCGTTTGTCAGACTTCTGCTCTATATACATATTTTGCTATCTTTGTGTAAATAAGTGTATGTGTTGGAGTGGATAGAGATAGGAATATATATTTGTTAATACAGATGAACTTACAAAACAGAAAAAGACTCACAGTCTTAGAGAATGGACTTATGGTTGCCAGGTTGGGGGAAGGATGAGGGGAAGGGTTACTTAGGGAGTTTGGGATGAACATGTACACACTGCTATATTTAAAATGGATAACCAACAAGGACCTACTGTATAGCGCATGGAACTCTGCTCAATGTTATGTAACACCCTGGATGGGAGGTGAGTTTGGGGGAAGAAAGGATATATGTATATGTATGGCTGAATCCCTTTGCTATTCACCTGACACTATCACAGTGTTAATTGGCTATGTGTATGTATTAGTTGCTCAGTCATGTCTGACTCTTTGCAACCCCATGGACTGTAGCCTGCCAGGCTCCTCTGTCTATGGAGTTCTCCAGGCAAGAATACTGGAGTGGATAGCCATTCCCTTCTCCAGGGGATCTTCCCACCACAGGGACCAAAACCAGGTCTTCTGCATTGCTGGCAGATTCTTTACCCTCTGATCCACCAGGGAAACCCACAATTGGCTATACCCCAACACAAAATAAAAAGCTTAAAAAAGGAATATATACTTGTATTTGCTCATATTTGCATAAAAATATTGGAAAGTTACATATGAAAAATAGAATGGGTATCATTCATGGGCCAATCAGCAGACAGAAACCTGGGAAATCAGAACAGAAAATAAAAAGAATTATTAGTTAGTAATGCAACTAGTGGACTTCCCTGGTAGCTCAGCTAGTATGAGTATGAATCTGCCTGCTATGCAGGAGATACCGGTTGAATTCCTGGGTCAGGAAGATCCCCTGGAGAAGGGATAGGCTACCATTCCAGTATCCTTGAGCTTCCTTGGAGGCTCAGACAGTGAAAAATTGGCCTGCAATGTGGGAGACCTGGGTTCAATCCCTGGGTTGGGAAGATCCCCTGGAGGAGGGCATGACAACCCACTCCAGTATTCTTGCCTAGAGAATCCCCATGGACAGAGGAGCTTGGCGGGCTACAGTCCATGGGGTTGCAAAGAGTCAGACATGACTGAGTGACTGAGCACAGCACAGCAATGTAATTAGTATAAAATTAATTTGAACAATGTAAAGAATTATTAGCTAATAAAGGAAACTAACTCCTAAGAGAAATAGAGAGGCTGCTAAAGCATCACCAACCAATAGAACATTCTGCACTGATAGACATGTTCTATATCTGCACTGTCCAGTGCAATAGTCAACTAGCCACATGAGCTATGAAACACTTGAAATGTAACTAGTGTGAGGCTGAAGAACTGAATTTTAAAATTGATTTTATTTTAATTATATTTGAATCTAAGTTGCCACATTTGGAAAGTGGCTACCACATAGGACACAGATGTAGAGAGTAAGCTGCTGTCTCTAAGGCTGAAGGAGTGTACTCAAGGAAGAAGAAACTCAGAAGAGTCCCTCACCCCAAAGCTGAGATTCACACTCCACTGGAGAAGGTATTGTGATAGGCCATGAGAAGCTGGAGCGTGTGCACCGCTGCCCATCTCTGACAGGGAAGCCACTGGTTAGCAAGGAAGCCATCTGCTGGCAGCCACACTATAAAAGCCAGAAAGAAAAGCATCAGAATCAGAAGATAAGCCCTTTCCTCTTGCAATTTCCTTCAGCCCTCTCTGCTTGACAAGGTGTAGCATGATACCATCTACCAAAGGAGAAATGTTTACAGAGTCTGGTTTCAGTATCTCAAAGCAACATAAAGAAGAGTGAATTTAGAGCTGAGATACAATAAATTGATGACTGCCACATGGTGGATGGAAACTGGGTATGAGCAAAACTATTCACTATATACCTTTAAACATCATTTTCTGTAAACATATTCCTTACTCAGCAAATTAAAAACTAGATGATGAAAAATATATACCAAGCAAATACAGATTAGAAGAAAGCCAGAGCAACGAAGCATCCATACAGACTAAAAGGGCCACAGATATCAGAGAAAAGAACTTTATACTGAGGAAACATAACAATAATAACCATATATTCATCTAATAATATAACTTAGAAATCTTTTTAACTGATAGACTCACAAGGCAAAGTGGGTGAATTTCCAACAGTAGCTGGTGACATTAACATATACTTCTCAGAAACTGATCAGGCAGAGATAATTTTTTTAAAAGTTCAAAGAAATTTTGAACAATTATGAGTTTAAGCTTTTATATATACCCACACAGCCAGAATACAAATTATTCTCAAAGTCACATGAAATGTGTAAAAATGGATCATATACTAAGCTAGAAAGGAATGATTAATAAATTTTAAGAAGTGACATCATATTGAACAATTATCTAAATCAAATGCAACAGAAGCAGAAATCACTAACAAAGGGAAAGTGGACATATGTCTGAAAACTGAAAATCATATCTCTAAATAATCCACAGGATAAAGATGATATGACAAGGGAAATTAAGATCTAATGTTAAAGATGCTGTTCTGCCGCTAAGTTCTGTCTGACTCTGCAAACCCATGGACTGCAGCCAACCAGACTCTTCTGTCCGTGGGATTTCCCAGGCAAGAACACTGAAGTGGGTTGCCATTTCCTTCTCCAGGGGATCTTCCCAACCCAGGGACTGAATCCACATCTCCTACATTGGAAGGTGAATTCTTTGCCACTGAGCCAGCAGACATTATATTTAATAGAAAAGAAAAACCAACCCATAGATATCTACTTAACATGGAAACCACACATATACTTCTGTATACCACATGTATACCACATATACTTCCCAATACCACTATTATTAAATATAGGGCTGAGAACCTGGTATACAGTGGAGATTGTTCACAACTCAGCGAGGAAAGAAAGAATTACTGTTTAATAAATGGTGGTGGGAGAATTGGCTCAGAATGTAAAGAAAGTGAAGGTAGCCTCCTGAAACAAATCAGAATATTTCCAGATGGATTAAAAACCATGTGAAAAATCAAAGCTACAAAAACTATTAGAAGAAAAGTGTAGGCAAATATCACTGTGATTTTGAAATCAGCAAGAATATCTTGAAGGAGGAAACAGATGGATTTGATTAAGGAGACTTTGCTTGTATCAGTTAGATTTAGGTTTAGCTGTGAGATATGTAAGCGGTCCAGGGCCGGCATCATGGGTCTGGTCCTTCCATCACAGTTTTTCCATCCTTAGCACATGGCTCCCAACTTGTGATCCAGTACTTCAACTGGTGATAAAGAGAAAAGGAAAGAATGGAACTCTCCTTCTTTAAGAATATTCTCTGCATATTTCCCATAATACTTTCTCTTACATCGAGGTATGCTGGAAAATGTAATCTTTATACCAGGAGGCCTGGGGTCTAATTAAAATCAGAGTTTGTTCATTTGAGTTAAGAAAGAAAAACTGAGCACCAGAGACAGAGTTAACTGGCAATTAACAGACTGGGAGATTATGTTTTCAACATATACGACTGACATTAATATCCTAAATGTACAACATAGGAAAAAAAAGGAGGAGGAGAATTTTATATAAAAATGTGAAAAGAAGAAAGTATGGGCAAGCAATTCGTAGAAAAGGAAACCAGAGACTAGAATGGCTAATAAACAGATGCAGATGTTTAACCTTATTAATGATCAAAGAAAGCCAAAATAAATGATACCACTTTACAGCCAAAGAATGGGATAATATTAAAGTGCCAAAGATGTGGGGGAAAATGCAACTTTTATGCACTGTTCAGGGAATGAGAATTGGTACAGTCTTTAGGAGAGAAATTTGGGTGATATTTAGTAATATGGACATAATGCATATCACTGTACACTAAAAATCCTGTCTTGAGTATAAGCTCCAGAGAAATTCTTGATTAAGTACATTAAAAGATATAAATATTCAAGGATGTTTATTGCAGCACTAGTTTATACTAACAGAATTAGAAATAACTTAAATGTTCTTTTTTGTCTTTTAAAAAAAATGTTGCATTATGTTGGCGTATCATTGAATAACAAAGTTGTGGTAGTTTCAAGTGTACAGCAGTGGGTCAGTTATACATATATATGTATCTATTCTTTTCCAAATTCTTTTCCCATTTAGATTGTTGCAGAATTTTAGCAGAGTTCTGTTAAATCTCTGTTAAAACCTGCCTATGCAGCAGGTCCTTGATGGTTATCTGTTTTAAATATGGCAGTGTGTATGTGTTAATCTCAAACTCCCAAATATGTGTTAGTCACTCGGTTGTGTCCAACTCTTGGCAATCTCATGGACTGTAGCCCGCCAGGCTCCTATGTCCATGGAGTTCTCCAGGCAAGAATACTGGAATGGGTAGCCATTCCCTTCTCCAGGGGATCTTCTCGACCCAAGGATTGAACCCAGGTCTCCTGCATTGCAGGCAGATTCTTTGCCTCCTGAACCACCAGGGAAGCCCTGGTAAGGGATAACTAAATAAAACATGTGTCAATGATGGAATATAAGGCTATCATCAAAAAGAAAACTAGCTCTACATTAATCAACATGAATAGATCTCAAAGAAGCAGAGTCAGATATGTAGCAATATATCACTTGTGTACATTAAATATGCACACATAGCAACATCACATCTTGTTTGTGTGAATGAATTTATATATATAAATAAAATGGCCTGAGAATCTGATAAGAGGGCCTACGGGGGAAAGGTGAATGGACTGGAAATAAAAGCAAAAATTAAATTGAAAAATAAAATAATAGTAAATGAAATAAAAATGATTAATAAATATGTGCCAACCTGGGGCAAAATGAAGCTCTATAAATTAAATCTGGGTTCAAGTAATCCTTCAAGCCATGAAACACAATAATCGGATGTTCTATAATGTTTCTTGAGTAAGTGGATGACTGTTCCCCAAACAGAAAATTGCTCAGTTTGATGTGCTCCAGCACGGGATTTGTGAAATGATTCATAGGAATATTTTCCTTTTTGGGGCTTGCATCATTTGCCTCCAACTGTTTAATCTCATCAAGCAGCGCACTCACAATTTGAAGTTATTTCTTGTGAGGCCATTATCATTGCTGGGTTCTTTTGTTTTTCATTTGGAATTGTGTTTCTAAAGCATCTCTTTCCCTGCAGGTTTTGAGCCATCTGCGATAAAGGAGGTACTTAAGATTTCAATAACAACAAAAACAGATTAACTAAAGGTTTGCCTTTCATGTGGAGTAGATTTCTGTTCAACTTTCAGGCAGTGCACTACAAAGAGTCTTTATTTTGTTTCAGTCGATTGAAAATGAGGCCTAGGTACTGGATAAAATGCATTTGTTCTCTTTTCAACTGTTTTCAAGTGTGGAAAGCTTTTCCCTTAGATATCCACATGGCTTCACTCATGTGTCTGCTCAAATGTCATTTCTTGGAGAGATTTTCACTATTTATAACAGCATCTCCATTACTTCCCAGATCCTTTCACCTTATTTTTCTTCATGGCCCCAATTATTAAATCACATTTATTCATTTATTATCTATCTCCCCACACTTAATGTGAGCTCCATGAGACCAGAGACCCCAAAGGAACAGACAGCCCGCTTTGTTCATGGCTCAGTCCCCACACTGGGAACAGTGCCTGGAACAGAGAAACCGCTCACTAAATGTGCACTGACTGCATAAATGAGGAATTTTCTCAAGAGTTTTGTAAAGACGTCTCCATTTTGCTACTATATTTTTTATAATGAATCCAACAAGCATTTTTCCATTTTGCTGTTCATCTTTCTACCCTGTCTATAGTCATTCTTCCAAAATTTATTGAGCACCTACTTTGTGCCAGGTACTGTGTCAAGTCTTAGGGAGTCTGTGGTAAATGACACAGACCACACCCCATCATTTGTGGTTCTTGCTTTCAACAATGACAGTGACCTCACATTTCTAAAATCAGCATATGCTCATTAAAAGTTTACCCCATGCCAAGCACAGAGTGAAACTTGTTACATCCATTATCTTTTCCAAATGTCACAACAATTCTATGAAGTTGATATTACTTGTGTGTCTCAAAAGTTCTTTCCCCTAAGCATGCAGTTGAGGAGTAATAAATGCAACAACAGAATCATCTTGTCCCGGGTAGAATTTTCCAGAGAGTAGCATACAGGGCACGACTACACGTTGTAGCTCAGACAGTAAAGAATCAGCCTGCAATGCAGGAGACCTGGGTTTGATCCCTGAATCGGGAAGATTGCCTGGAGAAGGAAACGGTAACCCACTCCAGTATCCTTGCCTGGAGAATTTCATAGACAGAGGAGCCTAGTGGGCTACAGTCCATGGGATCACAAAGAGTCGGACGTGACCGAGGACTATGCATGGAACAGGTGCTGAGCCCCTCAGAGACCCTCTCTAGTCCCCCAACCTGTACCCAGGCCTGATGCTCTCTGCACATCAAAAACTCATTCCCTTCAACCTCACAGATTCTTTTAGTGACTATCTTATCTCTCTAAACTTTATCCAGAAGAAATGCAGACGTGCGTGGTCAGGAGGACTTTGAGACATATCTGAACCTGATCTCAAACATGTTTACATAAACTGCTTTTCCATCCCACACTCGGCACTGCCCCTTCATGATAAAAGACTTTTGAGTATTTTTTATATCATTTTAGGACAAACTGATGATCAGAGAGGTAAAGAAACTTACTCAAGGTGAATAAGTGGCCAGTTCAGGATTCATACCCAGGCCTGTCTTCCAAATCCATGTTCTTATCCACTTAAGCTATGCCCAGTCCAGTGGGACCATTTTTACCCAGTGAGTCTTCTGCCAATTTCCCTTTTGTGTTTCCCAGTAACTTGGAAGACAAGAGATCTAGATTCTCATTCTGACTCTGCCTCTAATTTACTGTGTGACTTTGGGATGCGTTTCTACACGTCATTGGCCTTTAATTTCCTCATCTGCAAAATGAGAGGGAAAAGAGCCCTTTTCATATTTTTCTTCCAACGAAATCACATGTATAAATACAATATGCAAGTATGTAAAACAGGTTAACACAGAGCTTCTCTGGTTGAATCTGGAGGTGGAGTCCTGAGCTCTGTCCATGTGGTCCTACCCCACCACTGGGGAGAGTTGTGGATGGACCTCAGGGAATCTGTAAACATCCACAGTGGTAGGTTGAATTGTGTGTGTACATGTGTGCATTTTCACAGTCTCGAAGGGATCCTGATTCCCATTAAAAAGTGATGACATGATGATCTGAATCATAGCTGACATGTACCAGGAGCTATGCTAAAGCACGTCATATGCATTAACTCATTTCATCTTTAGAACAACCTGGTGAGTGATGATAGAATCTCCATTTTGTAGATGAAACAACATAAACGGTATGGTAAGTGAGTTGTGTGAAAATTGCTCAGTCATGTCTGACTCTTTGCGACCCCATGGACTGTATGTAGCCTGCCAGGCTCCTCTGTCCATGGAATTCTTCAGGCCAGAATACTGGACTGGGTAGCCATTCCCTTCTCCAGGGGATCTTCCCAACCCAGCAATCAAACCCAGGTCTCGCGCGTTGCAGGCTGATTTTTCACCATCTGAGCCAGCAGAGAAGCCTGGTAAGTCAGTTACTGAAGGTCATAGAGCCAATGAAAGCTTTCCTAAACATCTCCTAGGTTTTTGCAAAGATGGCCAACCAGTTCTCTTTGGCTAAGTTTTATGCACTCGGAAAATATTATACTGTTTCCTATGGGTTATTATTTTTCATGAAATGAAGTATCCTGTCATTGCCCAGGACACAGCTCATGTAGTTCTGGGCCCCTACTGCATTCAGGTTTCTATTCAAACAGTCCTCAGAGGGGCCTTCCTGACCACCCTAGAGAGCATGGCATTTTCCTCCATCAATAAATCTCCTTCTCTGATTTATTTTTATTCCCAGCGCTTACCACTACTTGACATCTTTCACCTGTTTCCTTGTATATTTCTCAATACACATGCACTAGAAGGTAAATCTATGAAGGCAGGGATTTCGTCTGTCTCGATGTATTCCTAACCATATAATAAATAATGTCTGGCATTGGTAGACCAAAGTATTTATTGAAGAAGTGAATAATTGACTGAGTGAATGAATGAATGAGGGGAAGGGTTTTAAGCAGGAAGATCCAATTCTAATTTTAGAATCATCAGTCTAGTGGTAGAATGGCAAATAGATCACCATGGGATAGGACTATAGGCTGCCAGGCAGGCTGCTGGGTGACTAAGACGGTGCCCAGGCTTGCGATCATGGTGGCTTTGACCAGAGTGGTCATGAGGGGTGGTGGGGAAAGTGGGCAGGGGGAGGCTTGGGAGGGATGGAGCTGCAGGACTTGATGGCCAAGGGGTGCTGAGGGACCCTGAGTCAGAGACGGCCCCCATCGTTTTGACTCAGACAGCTGGCTGGTTGTGGCCATTTACGGCTTGTGGCTGTGGCCTGCCTTCAGCCAGAGACGAAGCCTCAAGCCTGTGCGAACGATGTTGGGGTCACCCTGGTGAGGCCAGGAGATGCTGACTAAAGACTCGTGCCCAGAAGCAGAGCGGCGGGCACCTGCAGGAGAGGGAGCTGCTGGGCAGATGATGTCAACGGTTTTAGCAAAGCAGGCATTTCAGACTTCCTGGCATTCACACAAGGGAGGCTCCCTTAGGACCCTGGAAGAAATATCATCCAATAACCAGCAAATACCCCTGGCCCCTCAGAGATGCAGTGCTGCCAATGACCTTGGTGACGATGACATTCAGAGGAAGGTCCAAGTGAGCACAAAGCCAGCTGGGGGGAAAACTCCGGAACCCAGGGGCTATAGCCACACCAACTTCAAAGGGCAAGGCTGCCTGCTTCTCCGACCTGGTAACAATCAGAACTATTCTGCATCGAACACGTCAAGATGAGACAGATGGATATTTGCCGAAGATCCGCCTTCCGCCGACACCCAGCTTTGATTCTGGTGACTCTCAGGATGTGCTGTGATGCCTGGCCTCCACTCCAGGGTGGATGAATTCATAATCAAAGCAGCACCAAGGGTGAGCCCAAGCCCGTCTCCAAGGCAGAGTCCCTCCGTAAGTGCGTTGATTTGGGTCCTGCTTGGCAGCTTGGGTGAGCAGCGGTTTCCTTAGGACATGGAAGCTGTTTTGGCCTGACTGCTTCTTAACTGTGGGGCAGCCATCCCGCTGCCAGGAGCTTGCTACCCTGCCCACTCAGGGCACTGTGGGGAGCATTCGGTTCACTTGCATATAACCCCAGTCTCTTTGTCATGGGCCCCGCAGAGGATGGCATGTTTTGGGGTTTGCCTCTAGGCTTTTGCCAGGGCTTCCCTGATAGCTCAGTTGGTAAGAATCCGCCTGCAATGCAGGAGGCCCCTGTTCAATTCCTGGGTCGGGAAGATCCGCTGGAGAAGGAATAGGCTACCCACCCCAGTATTCTTGGGCTTACCTCGTGGCTCAGCTGGTAAAGAATCTGCCTGCAATGTGGGAGACCTGGGTTCGATTCCTGAGTTGGGAAGATTCCCCTGGAGAGGGGAATGGCTACCTACTCCAGTATTCTGGCCTGGAGAATTCCATGGACTCTATAGTCCACGAGGTCGCAAAGAGTCGGACAAAACTGAGCGACTTTCACTTCACTAGGCTTTCACCTGTGCTGTCCTTTCGACCTGGAAGGTCTTTCCTGCCCCTTCTTTGCCTGGCCAACTGCCTTTGTCCTGCGAGGCTCAGATCAGTTCTCACTTGCCTCTCTGTCACTCTCATCTGCTGGCCCGGTGGTACCTCGGGCTTCCCCACTCCTGCTACTGATCACTCCAGGGTCTCTTGGTATCTACTTGCTTTTCTGTCCTGTGTGCCTACCCCAGTGTCTGGCATGTGGCAGCCCCGCCACCCCTGCCCAGTCAATGTTCGTGGAGAGAATAAAGTGAATTTACGCTATTGTACTGGAGAAAAAGAGCCAGAAGATTTCAGTTGTGTCAATGATCTCGGAGTAGTAGGATTCCATCGTACCAACTGTCATGGGAGAAACCAGGATTGGAAGGTTGAGAACTGGACTCTTCCCTGTTGCGTGATGTTGATTCCATATATATATATGGATGTTTGCAAGTGCCTGGCACTATTCTAAGTGCAAATATATAGCTGGGCTTCCCTTGTGGCTCAGCTAGATAAAGAATCCCCCTGCAATGCGGGAGACCTGGGTTCAATCCCTGGGTTGGGAAGATTCCCCTGGAGAAGAGAAAGGCTACCCACTCCAGTATTCTGGCCTGGAGAAGTCCATGGATTGTATAGTCCAGGGGGTCACAGAGTCGGACACGACTGAGCGACTTTCACGGGCACAAGGCACTGTTCTGAGTGCGAATATGCAGCTGGCGGGGAGTTGCTCTATGACACAAGGAGACAGCTCAGCGCTCTGTGGTGACCTAGAGGGGCGGGAGGCTTGGGAAGGAGGGGGTATATATACACATGCGCCTGATTCGCCTTGTTGGGCAGCAGAAACTAGCACACCATTGTA
The DNA here is from genome assembly GCF_023699985.2 of Odocoileus virginianus. Taxonomy (NCBI): domain Eukaryota; kingdom Metazoa; phylum Chordata; class Mammalia; order Artiodactyla; family Cervidae; genus Odocoileus; species Odocoileus virginianus. The sequence goes on along the minus strand of NC_069703.1, from coordinate 33,769,411 downwards.
AAGCAATTATACTGCAATTTTAAAAATTAAAAAAAAAGTGCTGTATACGTATTAGCTCATTTAATCCTTACAACAACCCCACCATGATAGCATTTCCTCATATTCTTAATGGTGAAAGCAAAGCAAAGCAAAGTCATTGGCTCAAAGTCTCCCAGCTGACGACAAATAGAGCTTGGCTTTTACCAAACAGTCTGTTTCCAGAGCCCGTGTTTTATTTTATTTTATTTTAAATTACTTTTATTGAAATATAGTTGATTTATAAAGTTGTGTTAGTTTCTATTGTACAGCAAAGTGATTCAGTTGTACATATATATAATAGTTTGCATCTGCTAATTCCAAGCTGCCAGTCCATCCCTCCCCCACCCCTCCTCCCTGTTAGAAACCACAAAGTCTAGTCTCTCTGTGAGTCTGTTCTGGTTCATAGATTAGTTCATTTGTGTCATATTTAGATTCCACATGTAAGTGATATCATATGATATTTGTCTTTCTGACTTACTTCATTTAGTATGATAATCTCTAGGTCCATCCATACTGCTGTAAATGGCATTATTTCATTCTTTTTTATGGCTGAGTAGTAGTCCATGTCAGTTCAGTTCAACTGCCCAGTTGTGTCTGACTTTTTGCAACCCCATGGACTGCAGTACGCCAGGCTTCCCCATCCATCACCAACTCCCAGAGCTTGCTCAAACTCATGCCCATTTTTTATTGTGTTGTTTGTTACTGAGTTGTATGAGCTGTTCAAACAAGGAAATATTGAGTAACAACGAAACCCTGGGGCCACAGAGGCCTGTGCACAATTACTAAGCTTTGACACCATGTTTTAGCCCCAAATCTCAACCGCCTCTCAGCTGGATGATTTCTAAGACCCTTTCTCATTTTACAATGGAACCTCTATTATTATCACATGGAGAATATTTCTATTTGGTGCCTTCAGAGACCATGTTAACTGGTCACTTCCTGAACAGCACAGAGGAATTCACTATTTTTTTTTTTTTCCTTCTGCCCCTTGTGTTGGTCAGAGAGGAAACTGGTGCAGATTTGGGCATCGGGCAGAGCTGGAACCACAGCCCCACGCTTCACCTGCTGCACAACAACCTGGGCAAGTCAAAAGTGACTTGGAACCTTGGTTACGATGCAGGTTAAGGTGAAGATGGTTCCAGAATCTTCCTCCTCAGTGGCTGTAAGGATGAGGTAATACAGATAGGGTTGTCAGATTTGGCAAACAGAAATACAGGATGCTCAGTGAAATTGTAATTCCAGATAAGCAGGGAATAATTTTTTTTAGTACAAATATGCCCTGTGCAATAAATGGGAGATACTTATCCTAATAAATTATTCCTTGTTTATCTGGAATTCAAATTTAACTGGGGGCCCTGAATTTTATCTGACAACCTTACATGCAGAGGAAGCCCTTAGCATCGTGTCTGTCACATTGGAAGTCCTCAATAAACGTTAGAAAGATTTCTCTGCTGAAACCTGCTGGACTGTCCTCAAAATCTGCATCCGCCCATGTTTGGATGCACCGGGCTGGCCGTAACTGTGCACCACCCCTGATTAAGCATGTGGCTCCCTTATCTGTGGGTTCGAGAGGACTGACCTGGGATTTCAGTAGAGGAGGCTTAGAAGAGCCTTTCAAATGGGAGGCTGGCTCATCAGAGGCTGGGCGGAACCCCGGCTGCCTTGTCTGCGGGCCTCGGGCTCACTCCCGTCAGCTCCCTGGCCAAGGGCGCCACCTTGCGTCCGCCTCTGGGTTGTCAGGCTGGCGTGCTGCTCGGAGCAGAGGCTGAGACCCGGAGGGGCCCCGGACGCCCAGATTGCCTTGTCCTGGTCTGTCTTGTCCAGTTGCCGCAGCGCAGGAGAGAGCTGCCCTTCTGAGGCCCCTAATGGCCCCGCTTTCTCTCCTCCCGTCCTCCTCTGCCCGTCCTCTGCCTCTCCTCCTCTCCCGTCCAACCTTCTAAACAAGACGCGTGCTATACCATGCAGGGTCTCAGAGAGGCTGCAGGTACCTGAGAAACCACACAGATGTGACTACCTCCTCGCTGCATGACCTTAAGGTATTCACCTTACTCCTCTGAAAGTGAAAGTCACTCAGTCGTGTCTGACTCTTTGCGACCCCATGGGCTATACAGTCCGTGGAATTCTCCAGGCCAGAATACTGGAGTGGTAGCCTTTCCCTTCTCCAGGGGATCTTCCCAACCCAGGAATTGAACTCAAGTCCCCCACATCGTGGGCAGATTCTTTACCAGAAGCTCTTTGCTTGTAAGATTGTGATACCATCACCTGCCTTGTATATCCTGAAGGACTTTGGTGAGGAAAAATTGGTTGTGCATGCGAAAGGGCTCTGAAAACTGTAACATGCCAGGACAATGTAAGTAATTTGATAGTATATTCCTACAGAGCATCTGTAATAATAGAGTATGTTTATTATCAGTATCAGAGTATTATTAATATCAGTAATAACAGCAACATTTCCTGGGCGTCCTAATACCCTGGTCCTGAATGCCTGGAGACATTTGTTCATCCTTGTCTATACTGCTTCTGACTTTCAAACCCAATAGTCCCCCTTCCAGGTCTGTCCTTCTGTGCTGCATCAGGTACCCTGAGCATCTGGGGGACAGAATGGCTTATGGAGCAGTAAAGAGTCGGGCATCTGCTGGCAGTTACCCAAGCTGTGCCTCAGTTTTCTCATCTGTATAATGGGGTGATAGATAGCAGCCTCCCTCCTTGTGAGGATTAAATGAGATAGTAAGTGAAGCACCTAAAAGCTTTCTTTTTCATTAATCTTTTAAAAATTAATTCATATTTTGGCCACACCCCATGGAACTTCCCTGATCAGGGGTAGAACCTGTGCTCCCTACATTGGAAGGGTGGAGTATAAACTACCTGATGGCCAGGGAAGTCCCCTGACAACTTTAACAAGCTCTAAATAAATGCAGTTAGTATTTCCTTCGGGTGCTGGCTGCTATTCTGACTTGCCCCCCTCTTAGGAAGCAGTGTGGAGAAGTGGACATCACGTGGGGTTTGCAGCCAGAGAGGAGTGACTCTGGATTTGGGCTGTGTCACCAACATCATTGCCATGGTTTCTGGCAGGTGTGTCCAGCTCTCTGAGCCAGTTTCCTCTCCTATGAACTAGGGAGACAGAAATTGTTTCTGTGGTTGGGGTGAGAAGTCAAAGACATCACTTTGTAAAGTGCCCTGCATGTTTCTGTCACTGCCTCATTACCAGATAAGTGGCAGTTCTTACATATTTTTTCTCTTCTTTCAGTCACATCCATTCATCCTTCCATTAAAAAAATCTACTAACTTCTGCTATGGCCAGAGCCCATGCTATTTGCTGGGGATACAAAGATAAATAAGATATGTATGTATTAAGTTGCTTCAGTCGTGTCCGACTCTTTGAGACCCTATGGATCATAGCCTGCCAGGATCCTCTGTCCATGGGATTCTCTGGGCAAGAATACTGAGGTGGGTTGCCATGCCCTCCTCCAGGAGATCTTCCCGACCCAGGGGTAGAACCCATGTCTGTTATGTCTCCTGCACTGGCACGCAGGTTCTGTACCACTAGCACCACCTGAGAAGCCCAAAGAAGATATGTCTTGCCTTCTGAGAATTTGCATCTTGTGCGTGGGGTGGGGTGTGGTAATAAAAAGAATCACTTCCATCTGTTGAGTAGCTACTGTTCATGCTCAGTGGAAGGAGGAACCACCAGAACCTAATTCTGGATCAAGAGCCGTGGCTGAAGAGGGTGAACAGGGTCAGCCGGCGAGGAAGGCGTGATGACCTGACCGCCCCACTCTCTGAGCTGACACAAGGCGGGAGGACCTGAGTCTCGTGTCCTTGGGTCACTGGGCAGATGCTGCCACCTACCAAGTCAGGGACTCCAAGAGAAAAAGCAGACCTGGGGGCCAAAATGCTGAATTTATCCTGAGTTGCTGGTCAAAGGCAAGTCGAAGGGCCACACTTCATGTACTGCACCGTGCTCCTTCTTCCAGATCTAACAGCTCTCTACAATCCTGTCATCACCCCCACTTTACAGATGAGGAAACTGAGGCTTAGAGGTATCAAGTCTCTTCCCAACATCACACAGCTCTGTGACCAGTAGGGCCAGGATTTGACCGCACATCTGCCTGCCTCCAAGCCTGCTGGGAAGCCAAAAAAAAACAAAACAAAACAAAAAACCAAGGAGGGATTTTCAAGGTTCCATCATGAAAGCAGAGCCTGGTGACATCCGACTGAAAGAGCTGGGCCCTTTAGAATCATTCCAGAAGCCCTGGGAGGTATCGCTTATGCTCGTGTCCTCTTGGCCCCAGAGGAACCCTGTGAATCCTTCTCTGAAATTCAGCCCGGCTCACCGTGGCCTGATGACCCGCATGGGAGCAGTGTCCGCTCTTCAGTTCCCACCCAGGCCGCCTTGCCTGCAGCACCTCACATGGGAGAGATGTGAAATCCAAGGGCTGGGGATTCCTTTGCCACTTTAAGGCTTGACGGGAAGAAATGAGCAAGAGAAGGGAGGAGGAGAGATGTACTTTGGAGACCTTTTGGCCCCCCAGCAGTGAGTAGTGAATTAGGGTACCACCAAAATAAAAGTTGTGGTAGGTGGTCACTACCTACCAGGAACGTGCCGCTGGTCTTTTCTACTTGACATCTTGTTTGGTCCCCATGGCAACCCTGTGATGTAAGTGCTATTATTTCCTCCTTTCACCGAGGAGGAAACTGGGGCACAGAGAAGTTAAGTAACCTGCACAAGGTCACACAGTCATCAAGACTTGAGTGCCTGTTGCTGGTGCTTTGCCTCTTCCATCTGCCCCACTCTGCCTGGTCTCTGGCAACCCCGGGGGCAGGGGGGAGAAAGGAAGCAGGTGGGAGGCAGGTGCAGGGTGGGTGAACCCAGCTTCTCTGAACGTCCTGCTGGGGCTGAATGAAAAGACGGGCAGTCTGGGCTCTGGCCTCCACTCACTTCCCGTGTGACCTTGGATGTGCCATCTCCACTCTGCATTCAGTAATTTCCTCTGTGTTGGCATCTTCCCTGAAGGTCCAGTGGTTAAGACTCCATGCTCCCAACGCGGGGGCGCTGGTTTGACCCCTGGCCAGGGAACTAAGTCAAGGTTGTGGTCTTCCCAGTGGTCACGCACGGTTGTGAGAGCTGGACCATAAAGAAGGCAGAACACCAAAGAATGGATGCCTTTGAACTGTGGTGCTGGAAAAGACTTCTGAAAGTCCCTTGGACAGCAAGGAGATCAAACCAGTCAATCTTAAGGGAGGCCAACCCTGAATATTCACTGGAAGGACTGATACTGAAGCCGACGCTCAAGTATTCTGGTCATAAGTGGGCTTTATCCCAGTAATGCAAGGATTCTTTAATATCCGCATATCAATCAATGTAATACACCACATTAACAAATTGAAAGATAAAAACCATATGATTATCTCAATAGATGCAGAAAAAGCCTTTGACAAAATTCAACATCCATTTATGATTAAAACTCTCCAGAAAGCAGGAATAGAAGGAACATACCTCAACATAATAAAAGCTATATATGACAAACCCACAGCAAGCATCACCCTCAATGGTGAAAAATTGAAAGCATTTCCCCTGAAATCAGGAACAAGACAACGGGTGCTCACTCTCACCACTACTATTCAACATAGTTTTGGAAGTGTTGGCCACAGCAATCAGGGCAGAAAAAGAAGTAAAAGGAATCCAGATAGGAAAAGAAGAAGTGAAACTCTCTCTGTTTGCAGATGACATGATCCTCTACATAGAAAACCCTAAAGACTCTACCAGAAAATTACTAGAACTAATCAATGAATACAGTAAAGTTGCAGGATATAAAATTAACACACAGAAATCTCTTGCATTCCTATACACTAGCAATGAGAAAACAGAAAGAGAAATTAAGGAAACAATACCATTCACCATTGCAACAAAAAGAATAAAATACTTAGGAGTATATCTACCTAAAGAAACAAAAGACCTATACATAGAAAACTATAAAACACTGATGAAAGAAATCAAAGAGGACACAAACAGATGGAGAAATATACCGTGTTCATGGATTGGAAGAATCAATATTGTCAAAATGGCTATACTACCCAAAGCAATCTATAAGTTCAATGCAATCCCTATCAAACTACCAATGGTATTTTTCACGGAACTAGAACAAATAATTTCACAATTTGTATGGAAATACAAAAAACCTCGAATAGCCAAAGTAATCCTGAGAAAGAAGAATGGAACTGGAGGAATCAATCTGCCTGACTTCAGACTATACTACAAAGCCACAGTCATCAAGACAGTATGGTACTGGCACAAAGACAGAAATATAGATCAATGGAACAGAATAGAAAGCCCAGAGATAAATCCACGAACCTATGGTCACCTTATCTTCGACAAAGGAGGCAAGGATATACAATGGAAAAAAGAAAACCTCTTTAACAAGTGGTGCTGGGAAAACTGGTCAACCACCTGTAAAAGAATGAAACTAGAACACTTTCTAACACCATACACAAAAATAAACTCAAAATGGATTAAAGATCTAAATGTAAGACCAGAAACTATAAAACTCCTAGAGGAGAACATAGGCAAAACACTCTCCGACATAAATCACAGCAGGATCCTCTATGACCCACATCCCAGAATTTTAGAAACAAAAGCAAAAATAAACAAATGGGACCTAATGAAACTTAAAAGCTTTTGCACAACAAAGGAAACTATAAGCAAGGTGAAAAGACAGCCCTCAGATTGGGAGAAAATAATAGCAAACGAAGCAACAGACAAAGGATTAATCTCAAAAATATACAAGCAACTCCTCCAGCTCAACTCCAGAAAAATAAATGACCCAATCAAAAAATGGGCCAAAGAACTAAACAGACATTTCTCCAAGGAAGACATACAGATGGCTAACAAACACATGAAAAGATGCTCAACATCACTCATTATCAGAGAAATGCAAATCAAAACCACAATGAAGGTACCATTATATGCCAGTCAGGATGGCTGCTATCCAAAAGTCTACAAGCAATAAATGCTGGAGAGGGTGTGGAGAAAAGGGAACCCTCTTACACTGTTGGTGGGAATGCAAATTAGTACAGTCACTATGGAAAACAATGTGGAGATTTCTTAAAAAGCTGGAAATAGAACTGCCATATGACCCAGCAATCTCACTTCTGGGCATACACACCAAGGAAACCAGATCTGAAAGAGACACGTGCACCCCAATGTTCATCGCAGCACTGTTTATAATAGCCAGGACATGGAAGCAACCTAGATGCCCATCAGCAGACGAATGGATGAGGAAGCTGTGGTACATATACACCATGGAATATTACTCAGCCATTAAAAAGAATTCATTTGAATCAGTTCTAATGAGATGGATGGAACTGGAGCCCATTATACAGAGCGAAGTAAGCCAGAAAGATAAAGACCATTACAGTATACTAACACATATATATGGAATTTAGAAAGATGGTAACGATAACCCTATATACAAAACAGAAAAAGAGACTCAGATGTATAGAACAGACTTGTGGACTCTGGGAGAAGGCGAGGGTGGGATGTTTCAAGAGAATAGCATCGAAACATGTATATTATCTAGGGTGAAACAGATCACCAGCCCAGGTTGGGTGCATGAGACAAGTGCTCGGGCCTGGTGCACTGGGAAGACCCAGAGGGATCGGGTGGAGAGGGAGGTGGGAGGGGGGACCGGGATGGGGAATACATGTAAATCCATGGCTAATTCATTTCAATGTATGACAAAAACCACTGCAATGATGTAAAGTAATTAGCCTCCAACTAATAAAAATAAATGGAAAAAGAAAGAAAAAAAAATAGTATTCTGGTCATTTGATGCGAACCGCCTACTCATTGGAAAAGACCCTGATGCTGGGAAGGACTGAGGTCAGAAGGAGAAAAGGGCATCAGAGGATGAGACAGCTGGACGGCATCACTGATGCAGTGAACATGAACTTGGGCAAACTCCAGGAGATGGTGTGGGACAGGGAGGCCTGGTGTGCTGCAGTCCATGGGGTCACAAAGAGTCGGACACGACTGGGCCAGCTGAACAACAACAACAGGGAACCAAGATCCCATGTGCCTCATGGCAAGCCCTAAAAAATAAAATAAAATTTAAAAATAAAATAGATATAAAAAAAGAATTTCCTTTGTGCAAAGAAATAGTTCGTTTAGGTGGTGTTTAAGTTTCTTCCCAGGCTAAAATAATGGAATTCTACAAGCCTTGGGATAGAGGGACTATTGGGTGTCAAGGAGCCAGTGACCCTGGGACTCAGCTGGGACAGGTGCGGGTAGTCGCGGGACTGTGCCCCTGATCTGGGCTGCAGCCCTCGTGAAACTGAGGTTTTTCTGAAAGCGTCAGAGACTCCTGAGTGCACAGGCAAGCACTCTGACTTCAGCTTCTCTCACTGCCGCACAGAAGCCACTGGAGGGCGCTGTGTCCTCACAGTTCTCCACGAGCTCCCCGCCGTGGCCCAGAACGTCCACTTGAGGCCAGAGAGAACCTGGGAGGCCTGGGGCTAGGGCCTGCGGGTGGGCCCGTGAGCACAGCTAGACCCGCTCAGGCCACACAGGCCATCTGAGAGGATGTGCCAGAGCCCTGACCGGAGGCCGGCTGCGGCCCTCGCCTGCTGCTGAATCACGGTGAGCTCCTGACACTTGGCTTCGCCTCTGAGCCTCGGCTTCAGCAGCTATGAAATGGGAACAGTGGTGTCTGCCTTGTGGGCCGGTGGCAAGCGAGGCTGTAACGAGAGCGCTTGTGTGGGTGCTACTCAGAACCCGGACACTCTGTATGCCTGGATAAGGTATCGTCACTGCCCTCGATGGAGAAGGAAACGGCAACGCACTCCAGTCTTCTTGCCTGGAGAATCCCATGGGCAGAGGAACCTGGCGGGCTGCACTCTGTGGGGTCACGGAGAGTCGGACACAACTTAGCAACTAAACTACTACTGCTAAAATTCACACTGGAGAAGGGAATGGCAACGCACTCCAGTCTTCTTGCCTGGAGAATCCCATGGGCAGAGGAACATGGCAGGCTGCACTCTGTGGGGTCGCAAGAGTCGGACACAACTAAGCAACTAAGATACTACTACTAAAACTCACATTGGAGAAGGAAATGGCAACCCACTCCAGTCTTCTTGCCTGGAGAATCCCATGGGCAGAGGAACCTGGCGGGCTGCAGTCCACGGGGTCACGGAGAGTCGGACATGACTGAGTGACTAACACACAGGCATTACCCTCAAAGCATCGTTCAACAACACTTCTCAAGGCAGGAGAAGAACGTTTGATTAAAGCCCTACGTGAACTTAGAACTGGCTTGGGCCCTTCCCCTAGACTACCTTCCTGAAATTCCAACGGCCCCACGAGGAATGAATCCTAACCAATTTCCATTTCACAGTTGGCGGAGCCCACGCTGGTAGGATGATGCAGCTTGCACGGGGTCTGTCCTGCTCCACGGATCTCCTTCCACCCCTGCCCGATCCCGCCTGCCTCGTGCCCAGCAGGGCGGGGTCCATGCATCCTTCTGCAGTGTTTCAGGCTGAGGTTTCAGGTAATGATTTGCTCAGTCCTTTGGAGGTGTGGGCTCCCCTCCTCACTGCGCTCTCACTGCATACTTGATACAGAAGGACGTGTCATTGGGATCAGGGACTCCCTGACTTGACTTTTGCAATTTTTCTCTCCTCTTGAACCTGTGCGTAACCCTTCCTGCTCCCTGGGAAACAGAGCTGGCCTTGGGGAGTAGTTGGCTTCACCCACGACTTAAGCAAGCATGATAAGTGGCAGATGGGTGGGAAAAGCTCAAATTATGGCCCCTCCCCAGGCTCCCCAAGATATTTGGGGGTGCAGAGTGTTTGCTGGAATGGAAGAACATGCCTCCAGGAGATGATCTAATAAGAGAGCTTGCAGTGTTTCTGTTTTTCTTTTCTATCTTGATAAGAGAAAGATTGTGCCGTTTGCATGGTTGCAGATAAAGAGAAGCATGGCTTTGTTTTCACAATCGCTGTTCTCTTTCTTCCTACCCTTCCATCAGCTTGGGAGGGAAAAGCCAGGTAAACTCTGGAATCTTCCCACCTGGGAGGACCTTAGGGTCCCCGAGTCACAGAACCGTGGTGCGGGGAGGCTCCTGAGAGACCAGATAAGCCAGACCTCTCAGGGCAGAGATGACGCACCTAAGCTCAGGGAAAGAACCAGACTTGCCCAAGATTGCCAAAGTCAGTGATAGGCTGGGATCAGAATGTACCTGTTCTCTTGGTCTCATGTCAACACATTTTGCTAAGTTACTCGTTGCCTGGAGGGTGGTTAGTTTAGGAAACGGAGAGAAGGGATGGGACAGTGAAGGGGGGATAGGGAGGTGCTGACCTTGCTTTCTGAAAGCCCTCGTGGGGAGTTGATCATTTTCATCTGACGTCAGGCAAATAATGGCCACGGAAAGCAAATATTATGAGAGTAAATGTGTAAACATGGAACTGGCAACAGTTTCAGTGTCAGAAACAGGCCGAGAGCTCCAGGCTCTAGCAGACCGGCCCCTTGATGCTGCCTCTTACAAAACGCTGGGGACGTGAGATCCGTCAGTGAAGCTACAGCAGGGCTGGGGGGCAGGTTCTGGGAAAACCGAGAAGAAGCTTGCCCAGGGGTTAAAAGAGAATGTATAGGAATGCAGGAAGGAAAGAAAGCAGTCGGGATCTCCCCGGCAGTCCAGTGGTTAAGACTTCCGCTTCCAATGCAGGGGCTACAGGTTCGATCCCTGTTCAGGGAGCTAGGAGCCCACATGCCTCAGGGCCAAAAAAACAAAACGTAAAACAGAAGCAAGGTTGTAACAAATTCAATAAACACTTTAGAAATTGCCCCCATCAAAGAAAAAGAAAACTGCCAGCTACTGAGGACCCAGACGCAACTGAGCACTTCATAGAGATTTATGTTTAACTTTCCCAGGAGCCCTAAGGGACAGGCATTGTCATCCCCCTTTTGCAGATGAGGATGCCGACTCAAAGAAGTTAAATAATTTGTGCCCAGCCATACAAATAGGATGCAGAGAAGTAGGGTTTTGACCTCAGCTCTGTCTACCCCAGTCTGTTTCAAAATCTGGACTGGGAACCTCCCTTTATCAGAATCACTAGGAACACTTGTCAAAAAGGAGTTACGCAGGCCTCGCCCCAGAGCTACTGAATGGCAGCCTTGAGGTGGGCCTGAGCGTGTGCTTCTAAGAAGCTCCCAAGAAAGGGGGAGGAATCTGTGCAGCTAAGACCTGGGAGCCCCGCTCAGTGGCAGGAGCTGGCCCCCTTTTTGGTAAATGGATAGATGATAAGTGTTTTAGACTCTGCAGGCCTTCCAGTCTCTGTTGTAACTGCCCAACTCTGCTGCTGTCACGTAAAAGAAGCCGCAGACAATACACATGTGACGTGTGACTGTGTTCCTATAAAACTTTATTTACCAAAGCAAGTGGTGGGCCAGATTTGACCCTTGGGGTTTTGCCGTCCCTTGCTTAGTACACCACATGCAAAGCACCCTCATAGCCTGTCTCTCTTGTTGTTTCCCTAGCGGCCCTGAGAGGAGGGTATGATTATCTCCATGCTGCAGATGGGAAAACTGAGGCCCAGGGAGGTTAGACAGCCATGGTCACACTGAGAGTGCGTAGCAGGGCTGAGGTTAGAACCAGACCTCCTGATTCCCAGTCCAATGCTGCTGAAAACTATGATGCCTGATAAGGGAGCCTGGGCCCCAGGGAGTGTTATGATTTAATGAAAGCAGCCACCATTCATTAAGTACTTACTGTGTGCCAGGCGGAGTCATTAGCTCACATAAGCTGCTACCCAGATGTTGAATGTCATTGTCCCTGTCACAAGGGGCCATCACAACCTCCCTGGGAGGTGGGAAGGCATCTGTGATGTATCAAAGCCAGCTTATCTCGAGTGCCCCATACACCTGATGTGCTGCAGCTGGACAACGGGAAGATGGGAGCTGCTGACAAGATGTATTTGCCTTTTCATTCTTGAGTCTGCGCACACAACTGCTCTCAAACAAACATCAAATAGACATGTGGTCACTTCAGTGACCTCCTTGTCACAAGTACAAGAACACAAACTCCAAGGCATGGAACGTCTTGTCTGATTTGTATGAGATGTCCCCACTGAGATCAGGAACTAGGAAATGCCAGGTACCGGGGAAAGAATGCTGGGCTTCTAGTTGGCCTGGATTCCACACCACTCTCTGCCCCGGGTCTGCTGGATGACCTTAGGTGTCACTTTACTAGTTTATAAGTGAGTGTCACTCTCTGGATGCATACAATAGGGGGAGAAGAGAGGTGCTCAATTGTTTAAGCCATTGGCTCATTCATCCATTTGCTTACCATGTATTAATATTAAGTACCTACTATGTGCCAAGCACAACTAAGATCATTTTGATTTAAACTTCCAAAGATTTGAGATTCAGTCCTTCCTGAACAGGAGTTAGTCCATGAATGATAGATAGGTCCTTCAGGTCAAGAACATCTTGGGCTAGGATTTCTCTCTTTGTAAAAAGTTTCTCTCTCTCCGCATAAGGTAGGTCTTGGCAAGAATGTAGAGCTAGCACTACCCACCAATCCATTTAGCAATCCAACCTTCAGTCCATCCATCTTTCTATCCACCCATCTTTCTGCCTATTCACCTCTATCTGCAACTTTCCATGCAGTCATCCATATGCCTCGATCCATCCATTTATCCATCCAAGTACATGTTGAGCACTGACCACATGCCGGTGCAGGACTGCTACCCCCTCATCCCCAGGAAGTCCCCACTGTAGTATGCACAATGGCCTGGGGTTTGAGGCAGAGGTGGTAGAAAGCTTAGAGCCTGGATAGCAATAATTCTTTATGCTCAGAATCCAGGGGATTTCTGGAATGACTTCAGGTACTTGAAGAGTGTATAGGGCCAGAGACTGATCTGCTCAGGCCGCCCGCACCTTTCCATCCAGACAAGGACGCTCTCCTGGTTTGCGCTGGCCTCTGTCACTCTGAGAACACTGGAAGCCCCAGCCCCGGGCCTGTGCGTGCTAAAAACGGTCCTGAGTGAATGGGCAGAGTGCGATACATCCATTCAAGGGAATACTGTCCAGCCATGAAAAAGGAATGAGTTATCTACGCATCCTGCAACACAGATGAACCTTGAAAACAGATATAAAAGACCACATATCGCATGATTCCCATTTATGTGAAATGTCCGGAACAGGCAAATCCACAGAGACAACAAACAGATTCGTGGTTTTCAGGGGCTGAGCCAGAGGAATGAAGACTGACGGCTAACGGGTACAGGGTTTCTTTCAGGGGGAGGGGGTGATGAAATGTTCTGGAGTTAGTGGTGATGGTTGCACAACCCTGGGACTATAATAAAAACGATCGGATTGTATACTTTAAGAGGGTAAACTTTATGGGATGTGAATCATTTTTAAAAGATTTTAGATTTATTAGAAAACATGAAACATTTCAAAACAATACTCCCCTGTGTTATCTCCTAGGCTCCTCCCAACTTCCGGTCACGCAGCCACTGGGGCCGGCCGCGCCGATGCCGTTTTTCTCAGCAGAGAACCTGGGAGCTCAGGGCTGGTGAGGGGCTGTCAGGACTGCGTTGCTAATTGGTGCCAGGGGAGCGATGGGAGGCGGAGTTGGACTCCTGGCCGAGGGCCGTTTCCTCCTCCCTTCTCCTTCTGGCTCTGCCGGGTCTTCATGGCTGCGGGCGGGCCTTCTCTAGTTGCAGCAGGCGGGCTCCTCTCCAATTGCACACAGGCTTCTCTTTGGGGTGGCTTCTCTTGCTGTGGAGCAGAGGCCCTAGGGTGTGCGGGCTTCAGTAGTTCTGAGTTGCCTTGCTCATGTGAGATCTTCTTGGACCGGGGATCGAACCCGTGTCCCCTGCACTGGCGAGTAGATGTTTAACCCACTGAACCACCAGGGAAGTCCCTCAAGAGCGCGTTTCTTCACACCAGGCTGCCTGACGAGTAGACAGTTTCCTAGTGAGCACCACTGCCTGCCCGGCGGTGTCTGCCTCTGTAATGCTGTCCAGGGGTCTCTGCAGTCGGGGACCACACAGCTAGTGGTTGCCATGCCAGGAGTCTTCCTTGGTGCCAGGCACTGGGGAGCCATGACTAGTGTCTTACTTTGTCCTCGGAGACCCCGATCGCGAACCTTTGCTGTTAGCTCCACCCTCCCTTCTCACGAGTGCCTGATGATCCCTGGGGAATCCCTAGTGAACCTACAGTGGTAGGAGGTCACATTCCTCCACTAAGGAAACCAAAGAAATGGACGGGGCGTTGTCACGTCACTTAGGTTGGGCCATGAGCATTGACTGAACGGGTGATGGGAGGGTCCAGGGACTGGCAGGGACATCACTGCAGCTGGGCTGCTCTGGCCTCTGCCCTGTCCTCCATCGTTCCTTGCATTCTGGCCACTCTCTAGACCTAGTCTTTCCACTTCCTGTGGATTCTGTGGGCTCCCACGGTCCTTCCAATAAATCCCTTTGCACTCATGAGAGAAAGAGTCAGTTTCTGTTGTTTGCAACCGTTTCCTCTGACCAGTGTGTTCCTATGAGATAGATCCTCTGATTTTGTCCATTTTACAGATGAGGAAATGGAGGCCCAGAAAGGCAAAGTGACCTGCTCACATTCCCCCAGATAATGAGCGGCAAAGCTGAGATTCAAACCTAATCTCTCTGAGTCCAGAGTCCAGTTGCCGAGCCGCTACAAGAGGGAGGGGACAGCAAGCATTTTCCCTAAGCCAGACCCTGAGCTGGCCAGACCATCTCAACAGCACTATGCAGCAGAGATTCTTCCTATTTTAGAGATATGAACCTGAGGTCAGGGAGATCACTTACTTACAGGTCCTAGAGCTAAGAGGAAAACAGAGGTTTGCAGAATTGAAAGAGGCACGTGTACCCCAATGGTCATTGCAGCACTGTTTGCAATAGCCAAGACGTGGATGCAACCTAGATGCCCATCAGCAGACGAATTGGTAAGAAAGCTGTGGTACATATACCCAATGGAATATTACTCAGTTATTAAAAAGAATGCATTTGAATCAGTTCTAATGAGGTGGATGAAACCGGAGCCTATTATACAGAGTGAAGTAAGCCAGAAAGAAAAACACCAAAACAGCATATAGGCATATATATGGAATTTAGAAAGATGTTAACGATGACCCTATATGCGAGACAGCAAAAGAGACACAGATGTAAAGAACAGACTTTTGGACTCTGGGAGAAGGCAAAGGTGGGATGATTTGAGAGAATAGCATTGAAACATGTATATCACCATTTGTGAAATAGATCACCAGTCAGGTTCGATGCATGCGACAGGGCACTCAGGGTAGGTGTGGGACCACCCAGAGGAGTGGGATGGGGAGGGAGGTGGGAGGGGTTTCAGGATGGGGAACACATGTACACCCATGGCTGATTCATGTCAGTGTATGGCAAAAACCTCTACAATATTGTAAAGTAGTTAGCTTCCAATTAAAATAAATAAATTAAAAAATAATAATAATAATAAATAAAATGGAGGTTTGCCTGATAGAAGATCCTGTGCTGTTTTACAGAGGTGGAAACAGAGACTCAGAGGGTGGATCTTGGCTTTTCCCAGTTACAGAGTTCTGATCTCTGCTCTCCACTCCATCAGCACCTCCCTGCCAAGCCTTGTGAGGCAGAAACCAGGCTCCCATTAACCCATGAGCTCAGGGACTGGAGCAACTTCTGGAAAGAATCCTTCCCTACAGTGTAGATTCCCTAAAAATCAGGGTGTGAAGAAGCCGCAACACGGATCACTCGGTGTATTTCATTTGTGAACAGGCAGTCAGTGGCAGGGCCTTGTTCCTTTTGGGCTGGTCCAGCAGAGCTGTGAGGACGCTCCATCTCAATGGGAGCTGGACCTCCCCCCACCCCCTCCCTGGGGTATCTCTGTGTCTCAGGCTCCAATCCTGATCAAAATGGAACCTGGGCTCCAGGGAGCCTCAGGCAAGACTCTGGGGAGAACCCACTGGGCAGGCCTCGGTGGAGAGAGGCATGGGACCAGGGCAAGGGAAGGAAGAGGCCCCAGGTCCTATCCCTCCAATAGCCCCGGATCCAGCCTTAGCCCAAATCTCCAAGTCATTCCCACACCAGCTCAATTCAGGCTGGACCTCAGCACCCACCTTGAAATTCCTTTCAGCACCAACCCCTGTGCTGAGCACCTCCACACACACCTGCCTTGACTCCAGCCCTGCCCACGGATCAACCCGAAGTCACTTTTCTCCTAAGTCAGGCCTCCACTCCGCTCCAGCTCCGCCACGCCCTGGTACTAACCTCAGCTCCAGCTCGCCCCCAGCCCTGAGGGTGGCCATGTAGACTCCGGCCAAGGGCAGGAGTGTCACCAGAAGGCTTTCCTCTGCCTCAGGGTCTGAAGCAAATGTTTATTAAATACCTACAAGTGCTGGGCCTCCTGGGTGCTGGGGGCCCCTCTGTGAACGTGCACACCGGCTCGGGCACAGGGGACAGGCACCCCTCCCCCATTTCCTCCTTGCCTCCCACACCCCTGCCCCGCTTCCCCCATCCTCCATCCCCCCTTGCCCGCCTCCTTCTGGTTCCTCTTCCGAGCCTCCCTCCTGCCCCAGCCTCCCAGCTTTGAGACCTCCCCTCATTCTCCACCCCACCCATCCTCTGTGCTTCTTCTCCAGAGCCAGGAGGCTCAGGCAATGCTTCTGGGCAGCTGCTTTCTCCCTCTGTGATTTAAACAGGTCTCCTTCCCTCTGAGCCTTGAATAGACTTCACGATGGACAGGGAGAGTGGTAGGGTTGGACAAGCAGGCCTCACCTTTCCACACTCCTGTGACCTTCTAGCCATCCTTGATCTAACGTACAAAGGTTAATATCTGAGTGGCCAGCAGACACTGGTTATCTGGATGGGACTTTGGGGGTCGAGAGGAGGCTCTGGCATCAGCAACCAAACAAGATGGCCTTTTCTCTGTTGGGGTCTGGGGAGCACATATCGTCTCATCAACCTCAACTCAGAGCCAGGCAGTTGAGGAGTCACACCACCCTGGTCCTGTGGCCACTCACTTGCTGATTCTCGCCCATCCATCACTCAGGACCATGTCTCTCAGGGACCTCGTGGTCCAGCCCTGGGCAGTGTCGGGTTCTACTGCCGCCCACCACACCCCCAAACACTGCCCACCGCCCCCCACTGCCCCCCAGCACCTTTCCCAGCCTTAGCCTCTCCAGTCCTCACCTCTGGTCCCGCCCACCTCTCACTCTCCGTCCTGGCATCCTTCGTTCTTTCTGCACTAGTTTTTCAGTCCCTCTAATTGTCATAGGTGCCTCTGTGTTCCTCCATCTCCCTCCGGTCTCATCATGTTGCCCGAGGCATTTTTCTTTTTTGTTATGATTTGTTGGTCTCTGTCTGTCTGTCTTCCTTTCAGTCCTCTTCGCCTGTCACTTACAATCAAAAGAATGTGACGGAACTGAAGCATCAGATCAATGGTGGCTTGGGAAATGTGAAGCATTTTTGCTCTCAGCGCTTAAGAAATTCTTACGATGTTCTCCCCACAGAGTAGATACTTATTATCTGTGTTCAGTCAGCTGGGTGACCTTCTGCACATTGTTCCTCGAGGTTTATAATAAGCTGCATAAGCTGCATAGTATCACCGTATCCTATGAGGAAGGCAGGGTAACCCATTCACGTTCCCCATTTTCTAGATGGGGAAACTGGTGCTCAGAACGGGCAGTGACTTTTCATGGCAGGTCAGAAATTAACCCTCGGTCCACTGCTTTTTTTGGTCACTTTCATTACACTGTGGACTCTAGAACCCACCTCACACACTCAGAAGAACAGTTCCAGTTGGTTGTGGGAGGCACAAGGGCCCCAAAGCTGGATAGTAGGTGAACCTACCCAGCTCTTTGATCTCCAGGTCACTGCTGCTTCTGCAGGAATGTGAGGAGAGGCAATACTTCATCCATCCCCAAGGGGAGGCTTCACGGAGAATACGGAGGAGAGGCTGTTGTTCTTCGAAACCCGGAGAAACGGATCTTCCTTATGCAGAGAAGACCCAGCGGAGAGAGGAAGGCTGGTAGGGGGATGGATAAGAGCCAATGCCTACCTAAGACATCAACACTCAGCTCAGAAAGGGGACCAGTGAGAAAACACAGCCTGACTCAGGACACTAAGTTGGGTCCGACTCTGCAGTCTCGTGGACTGTAGCCCACCAAGCTCCTCTGTCCGTGGGATTCTCCAGGCAAGAATACTGGAGTGGATTGCCATTTCCTTCTCTAGGGGATCTTCCCAATCTGGAAATTAAACCCACGTCTCTTGCTCGGCAGGTGGATTCTTTACCACTGAGCCACCGGGGAAGCCCCATCAGTATCAATAGTCCATGTTATTAACAACGAGCACTTGTCCTGCAGCACATACGTAACAGAGCTTTGGCATCCATCACACTTTGAATGTGTGACCACACACACACACACACACACACACACACACACACACACCCCTTATTTGAGTGCTGGCTGCCCCCTGACCTCTCCAAGTCTCCATCTCTGTTATACAAAGTGGGTATGCTGCCTCACTTCGAAGTGCGGTGGATGCCAAAGCTCTCTGTCACATGTGTGGTGCAGGACAGGTGCTCGTTGTTGATAACACGGACTATTGATACTGATGGGGCTTCCCCGGTGGCTCAGTGGTAAAGAATCCACTTGCCGAGCAAGAGACGTGGGTTCGATCCCTGGTTTAGGAAAATTCCCCAGGAGAAGGAAGTGGCAACCCACTCCAGTATTCTTGCCTGGAGAATCCCAAGGACAGAGGAGGCTGGCGGGGTACAGTCCATGAGATCACAGAGTCAGACATGACTGAGTGACTAACAGCAAACAGCACTGATACTGAATGTCGAGGACATGGCATTTAGAGGTCTCTCTGTTTACCTATTAATTCCACAGTAACTTGAAGTGGTTTGTGAACATCATCCAACTTGAAAAAGCAGTGGGATTTGAATTTGATGTAGTCTACCATCTGGAAAAAAACTTGGCAGCTAATAAACGATTAACATTTATCCAAATAGTCTTGTGTATAATCAGATGTTGCGAAGGTTGTGTGTAACTATCTGGTGGAGGTTGCAAAGATACTACTTGAAATGGGTAACCACTAATAATTGCCAACTTTTTAATTTCACTGAGGCCTTAGCATTTGCCGGGAATAGGTAGGCCCTTTACATGTATTCTTCATCCTCACAACGCAATGGAGTTTTGCCCCCATTTTACAGATGAGGAAGCTGAGGCTCAGAAAGGTGAGGGAACTTGCCCACTCTTGGGTGGTGGATCCAGGATACGAACCCAAGCAGTCTGGCTCCAGAACTCAAATTCTTGACAATCATGCTCTCTTACTGAGCGCTGAGAACTTTCCCTGCATTATGTCATTTCGTCTCCCAAGAATTCTGCTGATCAGAATAACAAGATTCACTGTAGCTAGCAGGAGCAGGACTTTTGCTTCATGGCAGACTTGGTGCAAAGTACAGGACCTGTGTCATTTCATCCTAACAGCTCTGCATGATATCCTAAGTTTATAAATGAGAAAATAGAAGCTCAAAAACAAGATTTAAATCAACTTTAGAATAGTGTTCAAACTCAGCACAGCACCCAAGGCTTAGGGGGCCTCTTGTGGCCTGGCACCTGGCTCCCTCCATAGCCATATCAGCCGCCTCATCCCCGTCACACGTGACTTTCCAGTGCTGTTTGCAGTTCTCTGAGAGAATCCAAGCATTTTATGCTTATCAGTCTTTGCAAACCCTGTTCTCTCTCCAGCTGAGATACTCGGCCTCTCTATATTGCCTAATGCCTACGTGTCCTTCAAGTTGTAACTGTGATGTCACCTCCCCCAGGAAGCTGCCTCTGATTGCTTATGACTCACTAGGTGCCTTTGTTATGTTCTCTGCTCCCTCACCCCCAATACACTGTGTTACAATCACTCTTGGCTGGTCTGCCTTTCCCATTGAACAGGAGGCACCATGAGGGCAGGGATCTGTCACATTCACTATTGCCTCCCTGGTTCCGAACCCATCACCTGACTTCAGGAAATGCTCGAATAATACTTGAGTAAACAAATAAATAAAATGTATCAAAGTAGACAAAACACCTAAGTGCACGGAGTGCTTACTCAGTGCCATGGTTTGCACATGTATCATCTCATTTAATTCTGACAGCAAGCTTAGGAGGTAGAGACTATCATTGTCTCTGTTTTAAAGGTGAGAGACGGAGGCACAGAGAGGTTAATTATTTGCCCAAGATCGCACAGCTGGTACTGGTGGAGCTGGGATTCAAACCCAGGCTGCCCTCCTCCAGTACCCCTATATTATCCTGCTTCCCAGACACCTAAAGAGAAATCAAAGCACTTGCAAAGCAGTCAGTCACAGTATAACGGTCAAGATACAGCTATAGCGGATTACTCAAATGAACAAGTGCCTTGATGAAAAGTGAGCTAAAATAAAACGCTTTCAAATACTCAAAAGTAGGCAAAATAGGGGGGAAAGTGTAGCAGGATCTCCATCCCCCAACATGAAATGCTGATTGCGATGGGGAAGGGTGGAGCTGCAGGTGAGCTGACCTCCAGTGATGCTCTGGATGGTTCCCTGCGAGGAGACAGCAGGACGGCTTGCCGGACCAGACAGGTACGTTCTCACTACCCCGTCTTTCCCCGCCATCCTGACTGGACCCAGCCCTGCGCTGGATGGGCAGCATGGTGAGTGTGGGGGACTCCAACCCCAGCTCCGCCTCAAGGGCACATTCCCAGTGCTCCTACATGTTGCGGGGCTGTTATTGTCTGGTTTGAATTAGATGCTGGGCTCTGCTAACCTTGGGCTCATTAGCGGTTTCATCGCCCAGCCTGGCGCCTGCAAGATGGTAACATTTTATTGTTTCCTTACTTTTTCTCTCTTTCTTGTTTCTGTCACTTTTCTCCCTTTCCTTATTGTTTCAAATTTCCACCTCAGGCCACAAAGATGCAAGGGCTGCCCCTGTTCCTCCAGGACACATTCAAGTCATTGGGACCCCTGGTGCCCAGGCCCCTCACTTCTCTCCAGCAGCCCACCCAGTGCCACAGGTTAAGGCCTCACGGATCCCTCCTCCAGGGTAAGAACTTACAGGGAAGCAGGTCGTGTTATTTACCTGCTCCCTCACCCAATGTCCAACGCACCCTTGCCCCTGCATTTCTCAGGGTGGCAACAATGGTTAGCAGGCATTTCTGGAGTCTCTCTGCCCCTGTGGCCCCCTGCCCCCTCCAATCCAGTTTTGAACGCTGGTCCACAGCTTACTCTTTCCCTTAACAACACAGCCTTTTCTCACCTGCAAAGCGGATGTTGCAAGAGTCTTTGTCTCCTACCACTGACGTTAGGCTGGAAGAAGAGTGAGCGGAAGGTGCTTATCCCAATCCTGACACATCGAAAATGCTTAACAAATAGTGGGTTTTGCTGTTTTCCTGCAGATGTCAGGAGCAGCCGCTGCCGCTTGAGAGCACCTGCCTCGGTGGCTGCAGGGAAATCTAGACAACAAGTCTGGAGAGGCCAGGCATGGAGAGATGCTCAGTAAAGGATATGGTTATTCATCATCATGACCCCATCAGCATCTCTGACTCCTGTTGCTCCTTCCCTGTTATCTCCTATAGCAGGTGATGGGAGTAAACGGGATGAGGAAGAAGGGAAAAGGGCTGGCAGACACAGAGGCACTGGGAACTGCAGAAGACCCCTGAGAAGGGAGATGGGCTTCTTTCGGTGGGGCAGGAGGCATGATATCAGATGGTTGAATTTGGTCCTGGAGGACCCGGAAGGAGAGGAAAGCAGTTGGAAGGAGGAGTTAATTTCTGATGACCAAGATCAGAGCTTGCAGTACAGAATGTGCCTTCTGCCACCTTTGAGTGGACAAGGACTCCCCTCAGGTTCTTGAACCCCTCCCAGCGATCTACCCCTTCCCCGGTGTAGGCCCGTCATCTCAGGCGGCGGGGTGAGCAGGCCTGCAGGAGGCGGACGCTGCAGGCCGGGGCCTCTGGCAAACTGCAGCGTGTGTGTCTCAGCTCTTGCTGGCCAGGAGGGGCTCTGTGCCTGGTGGGATCTGGGAGGGCAGTGCCAGGTCACTAGCCAGCACTTTCTTGGGATCCTCAGCCAGACGCCTGGGTGAGAAGCAAGGTCATTATTGCTGCCGGCCGGTCTGTGGCTGGAACAAGGAGCTGGGAGTCCTTGCTCTCCGGCTGCCAAAGAGAAAATGCCTCATGTACAGTGGTAACCAGCCGCCAAAGTGGGCGATCTCAGGCCTCGTTTCCCTCACCTTCCGAGCAGTCGTTCTCAAAGCTGCTTTCTCCCTCCCATCTCAAGCACTGACTTCTAGAACTCCACACTCTTGGTTTCCCTCCTTTTCCCCGGCCACACCTCTCAGGTTCCCTCCTGGGATTTATCTCCTCTTCCAAATCCGTCAGCGTCAGAGTACCCAGGGCTCTTCCCCACCCACTCCTGAGGGGGTCTCAGCCAGTCTGAGGTTATGGACAGAGTCCCCACACGCTGACACCTCCCAGACATCCATCTCCAGACCTGTCCCTTGACTCTGGCCCCAGCCTCTTACATCCAGCTCCCCTCTTGGAGGAGTCCGGCCGCATCTCAGAGCAGATCAAGTTCCTAAAACCCACTTGCCTTCAAGCTTCTGCTTCTAAGTAGACATCACCCCTGGCTGCTTACCTCACCCTCCTGGAGTCAGCCTGCCTCCTCTCTCTCCCTCGCATCCTGCGTCTAACCCATCCACAGGTCCGGTCAGTGCTAATCAGAATAATGAATCGACTCTCATGGGCCCCTCACTGCCACCCCAGTCTTGTCCCATCAGCTGGTGCCCCTGATGCTGAGCTAGCTCCTCCCGTCTCCATACTGTCCCCCTTCCCTGCTGTCCTCCAGTCTGGTGATCTTTCAAAAGTAGACATCAGTTCTTGTCACCTCCCTGCTTAAAACTTGAAGCCTAGATGTGATAGAGTCCCACCCGGCAGCCAAATCCCCCGTGCATGTTACGATGCCTGACTGCCTCTCAGCCGATATCTCCTACAATTCTCCCTCACTCACTCTGGTCCAGACACACCGGTCTCCTGGGTGTTCTTGGCCTGTCTAAGTTTGTTCACGCCACAGGGGCTTTGCACTCCCATTCTCCATGCCTAGATTGCTCTGTCCCAGTAGTCATGTATGGATGTGAGAGTTGGACTATAAAGAAAGCTGAGCGCCAAAGAATTGATGCTTTTGAGCTGTGGTGTTGGAGAAGGCTTTTGAGAATCCTTTGGACTGCAAAAGATCCAACCGGTCCATCCTAAAGAAGATCAGCCCTGGGTGTTCATTGGAAGGACTGATGCTGAAGCTGAAACTCCAGTACTTTGGCCACCTCATGCGAAGAGCTGACTCATTTGAAAAGACCCTAATGCTGGGAAAGATTGAGGGCAGGAGGAGAAGGGGACAACAGAGGACAAGATGGTTGGATGGCATCACCCACTCAATGGACATGGGTGTGGGTAAACTTCGGGAGTTGGTGATGGACAGGGAGGCCTGGTGTGCTGCGATTCATGGGGTTGCAAAGAGTCAGACACAACTGAGCGACTGAGCTGAACTGAACTGCACCTGTTCCCAACATGTTCTCCCTCACTTCATTCAGACCCCGTTTCCAAAGCTGCCTGATCAGAGAGGCTTTCCCTGGCAGCCTTCACTGCATGAGCTCCGCTCGCCTTCCTGCTCAGACTCCCACACTGGCCACGGCAGGCCCCGCGCTGTTTGATTCTTCTTCATAGGGTTCACGTCCACGTTAGATGGAATCATGTACTTGTTTGCTTGGTTAGTGCTTCTATCACCCACTCAGCAAGGAGATCCAACGAGTCAACCCTAAGGGAAATCATCCCTGAATATTCATGGGAAGGACTGATGCTGAAAAGCTCCAATACTTCGGCCACCTGATGCAAAGAACTGACTCATTGGAAAAGACCCTGATGCTGGGAAAGATTGAAGGTGGGAGGAGAAGGGGACAACAGAGGATGAGATGGTTGGATGGCATCACCGACTCCATGGACATGAGTTTGAGAAAACTCCAGGAGATAGTGATGGACAGGGAGGCCTGGCATGCTGCGATTCATGGGGTCGCAAAGAGTCGGACACGACTAAGCAGCTTCACTTTCTTTCTTCCTTGAGGGCAGACCCTGTTCCTCTTGTATTTAGTAAGCTGTGTGACCTCGGGAAAGCTACACAGCTTCTCTGCGCTTTAATTTCTCCATCTGTAAAATGAGAATAGTAGTGGCCTCCCTGTCCTGAGGTTGTCGGTTGGATTAAATGCATTAATGTATCTAAAGCTTTTAGAACAGTGCCTGGCACAGAGTTCACTGAACTTTGTTCACTAACTGTTCACTAAACATTAGCTGGTATCATGTTGGTTTCACACACACATAGTAGTAGGTGCTTTGAAAGCTGGAAGGCGGGGGGAGTGAGCAGACACTGAATTCCCCTGAGCTGAGCCCAAAGAAGCCTGTTCATCTTGCCCTTTGCTTTTCCCAGACTAGGAGCTGGAGAATTGTCTGATAACATGAACTGAACTGAAACTAGAAACCACATTATGCCGTCAACTCATGCTGAGTTTGTGGTCACCTAAACCCCAAAGCCTTTCTTCACAGTCTTATTGCACAGCCAGCAATCCCTCATCCTGTATTTGTGGGTTTCACTTTATTTTTTGTGGTCTTTTGCTTTTTTTAATGTTCCGGATTATAAAAGTAATATATGCCCACTGTGGAAAGTTTACAATGAGCATAAAATTACAAAGGGCAGGAAAAGAGCAGGTTACAAATCAGCATGAATGGTTTGAATCCACTTGCATGAAATGTTTTTATATATTTATAAAGAGAGGCAGAGATAGGCAGGAACAGAGGGAGGGAGAGGGAATGAGAAGCGTCCTGGAAAAGATGTCCACTGACGTATTGGCTGTGGCTTTACCCTGTGCGGCTGCATTTCATGTGATTTTTTTTCTACTCTCTTATGTTTTCCCTTGATGCTGCTTGAATTTGCATAAGCACAGACATGTGTTGTCTTTTCAAAGCAATGATACTCCAATTAAAAATAATTTAAAAATAAATTAATTTTTTAAAAAGACCAGAAAAAAACACCAAACAAAATTACTGAAAAATAAATTTTATGAAAAAAAATAAAAATTTTCTATACAAATTATTTCTAAATGGAAATCAGGTAATTTAGCTTCCCTTTGTATAAGCTTTGAAGGGCTCTTTATTTTCATGCAGTGGGTACTCAGTGCCAGGCCAGGTCTCTCTGCTCTGTCTTGCTTTTATCATGTTTCATTTACTTCTCTCGCCATCTTCGAGCATTGTTCTTCCAAGTGGTGGGTTTAATGTCTATCCTTCATAGCCCCATCCCCCTACCCTAGAAATTAACCTATGTGAAGGGAGAGCTTGTTGTAATATCTGCATCTGTCTTGCACACAGCCTTCCCCCAGGGCCCAAAATAATGCCTGACATGTGGTAAGCAATCCAGAAATACCTGTTGAATGAGTGAGTGAGTGAATGTTTAAACACAAAAATAAGGAAGTAAGAGGAAATCTTTCACAATTCTACCCCTCTCCCAGAGATTATCGTTAACATCTTGGTATGCCTCCTTTACAAGCAGTATACAATGCCTTTCCTCAATAAGGACATTTCTTAGGTGGGAAGCACTGCTTTATATACAAATACAGCCTTCTCCCTAATTTATATATGGATATAGTTGAAGATACATTTTTCATCTTTTTAGCCCAGCACAACGGCATAAGCATTTCCCATGGCATTAAGAAGTATTATCTTTCTTGAATGTATACCCTCAACCAACGGTGATTTTGCCCCCTTGGGGGCATTTTAGCAATGTCTGGAGACATTTTTGGTCATCACAGCTGGTTGGAATGGGGAGCATTCTGACTGGCTGCTGAACATCTCACAAAGCAGAGACCAAATCCCACATCAAGGAATCATCCAGCCCCTGATGCTGATAGTTCCCAGGCAGAGAACCCTGCTCACCAGTCGTCCATCATGTATCTACATGATTCCACTTACCCAGTCCCTTCTGGTTGGAAGTGGCGTTGTTTCTTATTTTTCACTACTACAAGTAAGGTCATGATAAATGGTTTCAGGCATAAATCTCTACCCACATTCCGTAGTTTTTCCTTAGGATAAATTGTCGTGCTTGATGTTCATGAACTTAAATGAAGGACAGCACTGACCTTGCTTGAACTTCATTATGTCAATGTCAACTAAGTAGCCCAGCCCCTCTGGGCATGCTGTCCTCTGCCACATTTGTGGGCTCTCCCTGCCATGAGTCATGTCAAAGAAAATACCCAGACTTTCATGACCAGGGTGTTTTCTGTGATGAAGGCTGCCCCAGTAGTACCTCACCTGTCTTAGTTTGGGCTGCTATAACAAATTGGCGTAGACCAGGTGACTTAAACAACAGACACATTCTTCTCACAGTTCTGGAGTCTGGGGAGTCCAAGATGAAGATGTCAACATGTCTGATGTCTGGTGAGGACCCTCTTCCTGGTTTGAAGATGACTGTGTTCTTGCTGTATTCTTACCTGGTGGAAAGAGTGCTCTGATCTCTTTCTCGTCTTATAACGGCACTAATCCCATTGTGGGGCTCCACCCTCGTGACCTCATCAAAACCCAGTTACTGACAAAGACCCCACCCCCACTTGGGGGTCAGGATTTCAACATACGGATTTGGAGGAGGGGAAACAAACGTGCAGTCCATAACGTCACCCTTCCAAGGGTTAAAACCCTCATTTGGGAAAAGCCTGCTTAATCATGATCTATTGATGGTGTCTGTCATGGGAGTGGAAGGGCAGAATTGAAGCAGGATGCCGCTTCTTGCCATCCCTGCCTTATGCCAACACCACCACTATTTTTGGAGACAATTTGGACAGCTCTGTGAGAATCGCTTTTGGGGTACACAATGCCTTTCCTCAATAAGAACATCTCTGTGGGAAGCTTTGCTACATGTACAAACACAGCCTTTACTAAACAGAATATTCATTCATTTGATAATTTTTTTTCTTTTTTAAATTAATAATGAATTTTTACTCAGCGGATAATTGCATTACAGTGTTGTGCTGGTCTCTGCCTTTATATCAACATGAGTCGGCCACGGGCATACACGTGTCCCCTCCCTCCTGAACCTGCCGCCCACCTCCCACCCCACCCCCCAGCTCTGGGTTGTCGCCGAGCATCAGGCTGAGCTCGCTGAGCTACGCAGTAACGTCCCACTAGCTATCTACTTTACACGTGATAATGTTTATATTTCAATGCTACTCTCTCAGTTCATCCCACACCCTCCTTCCCCAGCTGTGTTCACTAGTTTGTTCTCTATCATTCAACAAATATTTACCGAGCCTCTTCTATGCACCAGGCAGGCCCTGTGCTAGGCCTTAAGGACACAGAGGAAACAAGACGGATTGAGCCTCTGCCCTCACAGAACTCATATTCCAGAGGGGCAGAGTAACATTAACTAGTGCTATAAAATGCGATGTCAGGGGACTTCCCAGAGGGTCCAGTGGCTACAATTCCGCACTCCCAATGCAGAGGGCCTGGTTTGACCCCTGTTCAGGGAACTAGATCCCACATGCCCCAGCTAAGAGTTCACATGCAGCAACTAAAGATCCCACATACTGCAACTAAGTCCTGGTGCAGCCAAATAAATAATAAATTTTAAAAAATATATGATGTCAGGAAGTGATTAGTGCTTGAAAGAAAACAACAGCAGGGACAGAGGGGGCAGGGCAAGGAATGCTATTTTAGGAGAGTCAGAGATGGAGTTATTTGAAAGTGATCTCAATTAAGAGGGGGAGTGAGCCCTGGGAATATCATAGGAATACGTGCAAAGGCCCTGAGGCAGGAGTGTGTTGGGCAAGGGTAGGGAACAGCACAGAGGCGGGTGTGGCTGGTCTGAAATGAGCAAGGGGGAGAGCCGTGGGAGACGAGGTGAGAGTGACAGGCAGCGGCAGATGAAGTAGGGGCCTTGTAGGTCACGGTCACCATGAGGACCTGAAGTTGTTCTCCGTCGGAGGGCTTAAGCAGGATAGGGAAGAGATCTGATGTCCGTTTTCAAAGATCTCTCTGGATGCTCTGTGGAGGATCGACACAGGGAGGCAAGAAAGCAAGTGAGAAGCTTTCATCATAACACAAGTGAGCGATGATGTTGACTTGGACCAGGGAGGTGATAGTACAGATGGTGAGCAGCAGTCAGATCCCAGTTAGACTTGGAAGGCAGAGCTTGTGGGTCTGATGGATGGCTTGTTGGTGAGGAGTGGAAGAAAGAGGAATTGAAAATGACTGACAGCTGGGAGTTGAGAGGGAGCTCTTAGAGCTATGCAAGTTCTCGGTTGAGTTGAGACATTACTTTGCCAACAAAGGTTCGTCTAGTCAAGGTTATGGTTTTTCCAGTGGTCATGTATGAATGTGAGAGTTGGACTATAAAGAAAGCTGAGTGCCAAAGAACTGATGCTTTTGAACTGTGGTGTTGGAGAAGACTCTTGAGAGTCCTTGGATTGTGAGGAGATCCAACCAGTCCATCCTAAAGGAGATCAGTCCTGGGTGTTCATTGGAAGGATTGATGCTGAAGCTGAAACTCCAATACTTTGGCCACCTGATGTGAAGAGCTGACTCATTTGAAAAGACCCTGATGCTGGGAAAGATTGAGGGCAGGAGGAGAAGGGGACGACAGAGGATGAGATAGTTGGATGGCATCATCGACTCAATGGACATGAATTTGGGTAAACTCTGGGAGTTGGTGATGGACAGGGAGGCCTGGCATGCTGCAGTTCATGGGGTCGCAAAGAGTTGGACATGACTGAGCGACTGAACTGAACTGAACTGATGATGTGCCTACCCGTGATGGAACCCCAAGACAACTGGCCAAGCCCTGGATGGCTGGATGCTGACCAGCTGGCAGGACCAGGCATGCTCCAGGGTTTTTTTTTTTTTCAACCTTGGGATTTTTATCACTGTTAATGTGTTGCCTTGGGCTGGGCCCCCACCCTAGCCCCGCAGAGAAGTCGTGTCTTCCATCCAGAGGACTGTCAGGACAGGGGCCCGCTGGCTGCGATTCAGCCGGGAAAGTGGTGTGAGCCCCTCCTCTCCTGGCCCGTTGGCTGGACAGAGGACAGCAATCGTGATGAATGTGAAGCCACCTCAGTCCCCGACTCTCGGGAAAACTGCTGCCTGTCTGGCCTCTGCGCTCGGCTTGGCTGTCTCATCTCAGTGAAGCTGGCCGGCATGATAGAGAATAAATTAACACTTCCATTAAAGTGTTTTTATTGTTTGGTGATGAAATGAACTATGGGAAAATGCCTGATTTGGTGATGGGCCCAGGGGGAGTGGGGCGTAGCGGGCAGGCACCCGGGAACAAGAATGGGAATGGGCAGGACAGGAGAGTTGGTGTCAGGAGCTGCCCTCCAGGGAAGGGGTCCCAGAGGTGGGTGTCTGCTCCAGAGGATACCAAGGGTCCTTGCTAGCTTCAGGAGACTCGACTTCAGGAAGTGGCATGCCAGCCTGAGGCTGGACAGAGCTGGGTTCCAGCTCTGGGTTAGAGGTATCTTGGGGCCAGTCCCTAACCTCTCGTTTGCTCACTTGCTAAGGACAGAGTGGGTCCAGGTGGCCTCTCAGGATCTGCCGTGGGGAGCAGAGCTGGCCCTGAGGGTGTTGCTGATACCCTCACCCCACGTGTGGGGGAGAAGCAGGGTGTGCCACGTTGCAAGAAAAGGCAGAGCTTCGCTTGAAATATTATCCCTGATGGAAGTTCACCCACAGGCACCACCTATCAGCCTCGGAGAAGGCTGGGAGGTATTAATATTTATTATTTCCTTAATATTTAACGTATTTAAGAATGTCCCAGGGAGTTGGATGGGAGCTTCCGCAGAGGGCGAAGGCCAGGTGGGAAGCAAGGAGTGCAATCAGCAAGGAGTGAGGCTGGAGAGACCCAGGAGAGGGCAGGACTGACCCTGCATGTGTGTGTGTGTGTGTACGTGTATGTTGGCGTGGAAGGGGGACTAAGTGACTTCCGTTATGAGCTGCACTTAATGGTCAGATCCAATGAGAGCTTTCAGTGCGGATTTCAGTGCCAGACATGACGGCCAAACCATGGATGAGTGTGGACACCACCACGGATGCTGGAGTCCAGACCCAGGGCAGGGGCAGGCAGCCGGGAGGCAGGCGAGGGGCCCCCTCCCCTCGTGGGAGGTTCCAGGGCACACAACTCTGCAGTGGGGCTCCAGGCTTGGATGAGATGAGTTCACAGCTGGCCGCAGCTCCTCCTGGGCCGCCCTGGGAACAGATTCCACTCTCCAGACCTCAGCGCTTCCCCTGTGAAAGGGGAGTGAAGCAGTTGGCATTGTCGAGCTGGGGCGAGGATGGAGATGAGGAATCCTGTGTCAGAGCACCTGGGCACGGCTGTAACTGTCAGTGAGGGTCCCCTTCACGCGAACAGGAGGCCCTGGTGGCGGACTCCGTCCCCCCTCTGAGCTGAGCCAAGCAGCTCCGGGCAGAGCCTGCCTGGCCAGCTGCCCTTGAGCCTCAGGGCCTGGGGACCAAGCTCTAGAGGCGGACCCAGGGAGAGCGTTAGGTGGCAAGAGATTCCAGCCCCAGGCCCAGATCCCCTCCTGAGAGCCCCCACCGGGCTTCTGCAGGCTTTGAGAAGACACACCAGTCCCAGCCCAGGCATAAGACCAAGGCCGCTGGCTGCTTCCTCCTCCGATGGCGTGGAGGGCCAGACCCTGCCTTGTCCCGGAGGATGTCTCTGCCTGCTCTCCCGCCTCCTCGGCAGGGTCCAGGGTGACCAGCCAGTGACTCAGCCGGAGTGGAGCGCTTGGCACCTCCTAGCAGACAGTGTTTGTCCCACTCCCAGGCCATTAGAGGAGGCGGTCCATGATGGGGTGTGAATGGGGACCACCCACCCATCAAATGATCTTCTTTGTGGATGTCTGAAATTCCACCACCAGTACTTCATTCTTTTGGAAGATATTATTGCCTTATCTCAGTTCCATTTTTTCAATATAAGCCCCTGGGGATATATAACATACCTGAATACAGATGCGCATGTCATAACACTTTCCTTCCTGGCAGGAGCAATCCAAGTTCTCAGGCCCCAAGTTCAATGCTTTCTGATACCTGGCACTTTCAGTCACTCAACAAACGCGACCAAGCTCCTACTATGTGCTGCACCCTAAGCCTGGCACAGAGGTGAGAGAGACAGGGTCCTGTCCTTGAGACACCTAGGAGGTCCTCCCTAAATGTTAATGGGAGACATTACTCCCCACATCCCTGGCATCTCACTCCATGCCTGATGCATAGTAGGTGCTCATTACATTTGCTGAATGAGTGAATGGAGCTCCACAGCTACAAAAATAAGTGCAACGCCACATCAAGACTGTGAGCATGGGCTCTGGAAACTTCTGTCTGAGATTGTCTTCTGTCTCTGCTGCTTCCCAGGGATGTGACTTTCTATAAGTTTCTGTACCTTCCCCTGTCTCAGTCTCCTCACTGGTAAAACGGGACTAAGAATGGCTGTTATGAGGATTAACTGAGTTAATCTCTGTAATGTACTTAGAACATTTCCTGGCACATAGTATGCACTATGTAAGTGTTTGTTAAATAACTAGAACTCAACAAACATTATTGAATACACATGGAAGGCATTTGGTAATGTTTGTTGGCTGGTCTAAGGACTGCACATGGCAGGAATGATGTTTTAACTGTTTTTCATATCCTCAAGAGGCTGGCACGGTGCAGACATCAGTAAATGTTGCTTCACTGGACAGAGCCCATCCTCCTGGACCCGTCTTCGCTTTTCCGACCGGGAGCCGTGTGTCTCGGCGTCCTGGGAGCCACAGCAAGGCTGATGCATTTTGGCAGCCTGGATTCTTTGAGATGCAACTGTGAATCCAGTTGCTTGGGTCAGGTCCCCCCTGCAGGGTTGTTTTCTCTGCCTGTCCGTGTGCAGACAGAAACTGTCAATAGAGAACCGATCTTTACAAGGCAGAGACTAATGTGTGAGATGGTGAAACGTGGTATGGAGACAAGCGGGAACAGCCCGTACTTCCTGAAACTTCCCCCAGAGCTCTGGGCGTGGGGTTGGCTCTCGGTGAATACTCAGTAATGGTGTCTGAGCCTGGTTTGAGGCAGCCAGTCTCTCCTTGAACCGCACCCCGCCGACCCCGGTGCACTATGCTGGCGTCAACTCCAGCCTTCTCGGGCTGATCTCGAATCACAGAACATCTTTTCCCACCTTCTCTCTCTCTCTTTTTTTTTTTAGTGATGTGATCTTTTATTTATTTATTTATTGGCCATGCAGCCCGAGATGCAGGATTTTAGTTCCCCAACCAGAGATTGAACCCTTGCCCCTGAAGTGGAAGTACACAGAGTCTTAACTACTGGACCACCAGGGAAGTCCCTTCTCTTTCCTTAATTCCTTCTGCCTCTCAGTGTTCAACCTTGGTCATGTGGCTTTCCGCTAGATCTCCACTCGGTTTTTTCCAATCCCTTTCTTTCTATGCACACAACACCTCCGACCCACGAAACTGCTCATTGCTTTTCTGCCCTCTCATGCAATAGATGTTCACTGGGAACCTAAATAGTCAGTCAGCAAGGATTCTTGGATGCTCTACTCTGGGCTAGGTACTGAGAACTGCTGGAAGCTGGGGACACCAAACTCACAGTCTCCTGGGAAAAATAAACAAGCCATCACAATGTGCGAAGGAGCGGTGGGAACCGCAGCGGGGCCGCCGCACAGGGGGGTCCGGCCCCGTTTTGGGGGGTCAGGAAGGCCTGTGTGGGGAGGTGAGGTTGCAGTGGAGAGTCCGAGAGTAAATCTGAGTTAGCAGAAGAAGGAAGGGAGGGAGCTGTGCAGGGTTTAAACTAGACGCCAAGAGCAACGGGAGGCTTAAACTGAGAATCAGAGGACGGAATGTCAGTTTTAGACATGAAATGAGGTTGACGTTCTAAAATATAAAACTGGTGTTTTAAAAGTTTTTTTAAAAAATCAACCATATTTAAGTATAATTTACAGGTATTGAAATTCACTGATGGGGAGGGAGGTTTAAGAAGGAGGGGACATAGGTATACCTGTGGCTGATTTATGTTGATGTATGGCAAGGCAATGGCAACCCTCTCCAGTACTCTTGCCTGGAAAATCTCATGGACGGAGGAGCCTGGTAGGCTGCAGTCTATGGGGTCGCTAAGAGTCGGACACGACTGAGCAACTTCACTTTCACTTTTCACTTTCATGCATTGTAGAAGGAAATGGCAACCCACTCCAGTGTTCTGGCCTTGAGAATCCCAGGGACGGGGGAGCCTGCTGGGCTGCCGTCTATGGGGTTGCACAGAGTCAGACACGACTGAAGCGACTTAGCAGCAGCAGCAGCATGGCAGAAACCATCACAATTAAAGTAATTAACCAGCAATTAAAAATAAAATTAAATTTAAAACATTTTATTCTTCTACTGAAGTATAGTTGATTCACAATATTTTGAGTGTTCAGCAAAGTGATTCAGATACATACAGATTCATATATTCTTTTCCATTATAGGTTATTATAAGATAATATAGTTCCCTGTGCTATACAGTAGGTCCTTGTTATATGTGTATATATATAAAATGGAATATTACCCAGCCATAAAAAGAATCAAACAATGCGATTTGCAGTAACATGGATGGACCTAAATTTTACAAAAGTCAATCTTTTGAACAAGGATATGCAGTTGTGTGGGCTTTCCTGGTGGCTCAGCTGGTAAAGAGTCTGCCTGCAATGCAGGAGACCTGGGCTCGATCCCTGGGTTGGGAAGACCTCCTGGAGAACATGGCAACCCACTCCAGTGTTCTTGCCTGGAGAATCCCCATGGACAGAGGAGCCTGGCGGGCTGCAGTCCATGGGGTTGCAGAGTCGAACATGACTGAGTGCCTAAGCACAGCTCAGCACATAAAGTTGTGTAATCACCACCACAATCAAGACAGAATATTTCATAGGCCCCCAACACTCCCCTCCTGACCCTCTGCAATTGGTCTCCTCCCCGGCATGCTACCAGCTCCAGGCAAACATGAAATGACCTAATTTCAAACCTATAGGTTTACCTTACTTACAGTTTCTTCTGAACAAAGTCACACGACATGTAACCTTCTGAGTCTAGCCTCTTTCACTCAGTACAATGCTTTAAAGCTTTCCATTTGTGTCTCGGGGGATCTTTTTCACTGCTGAGTAATATTCCATAGTTTGGCTGTACCACAATCTGGTTATCCTTTCACAAGTTGATGGACAGTTAAACTGCAAGCAGGTTGCTTTCAATTCTCCCCTCCTCGCACCCTAAAACATGTTGCGCTGCAGCCTCTCATGAGGAGAAGTCCAGGAGGCTTATTACCTGGGGAAAGAAGGAGTTAGTATTCTTTAGAACAAAGAGGCCAGACTGGCTTTCTGAAGCTTGCAGTGAGATAATGATTTTGCAAGCCAGCCCTGTGGAGAGAAAAAAGTTTTTTAAAAAGATGCCCAAAACTCCTTGTATTCACAAGTCAGGCCGGATCAGTTTTGACCAGAGACTTTTGCTGAGATTCCTATGTAGGAGGAATGCACATATGATGAAAGAGACTCGCCCTTGAGACAGTGGCAGAGTCCTTCCGATGGGGAGCAGGGCTGGGGAACCAGTCTCGGGTAGAAACTCTGCCAGGATGTTGTGGGAGGGGAGAAGATAGAAGGTCTCTTGGGCACTTCATGGGCGTGATGGGGGAATTGAGAACACTGGGCTAGTGCCCAGTTCTTGCCAGCTCTCCTGGCTCAGGCAGATACCAAGAGACGTGTCCAGACTAGCAAGCCCGAAAGAGCCCTTCTGGTTCCCTGTGGCTCGTGGGTGATGGACATGACTCCTGGAGGTCCCTGTGTGCCTCCTACAGTAGAGCGGTTTAGAGGGGCTGAGAAGAGCAGGACAAGAGGCCGCAGAGAGGAGACTGCAGGTGGTAGGGCCCACCATCAGCAGCAGGGGATATGGGCACACAGCTGCAGATAGGAGGGACCAAGGACAGCACCAGCAGATTAAAGAAGACAGAGGCCAAAGCTCAGTGGTAAGGGAGTCAGTGAGGCCAGCGAGGCAGGCCAGAGGCCACGCGTGGACCAGCAGCAACTCCTCCTGCCGCCCTCGGCATACACATGCACCTCTTGAATGCACACATCATATCAAGAAGGAAAGATGGAGTGGGAGGTGGAAAGAACCCCAGAAAGACAGAAAGTGTTAGTCTCTCAGTCGTGTCCGACTCTTTGCAATCCCATGGACTATAGCCCGCCAGGCTCCTCTGTCCATGGACTTCTTCTGGCAAGAATACTGGAGCGGGCAGCCATTCCCTTCTCCAGGGAATCTTCCCAACCCAGATATCGAACCCAGGTCTCCTGCATTGCAGCCAGATTCTGAGCCACCAGGAAAAACAGAGCATATTTCACAAAAAAGGACCAAGGTAACCCAAAAGAGACAGCATCACCTTGAGTTGGTAAAATTAAGATTGTGTAGGCAACCCACTCCAGTATTCTTGCCTGGAAAATCCCATGGACAGAGGAGCCTGGTGGGCTACAGTCCATGGGGTCGCAAAGAGTCGGACACGACTGAGCGACTTCACGTTCATTTATTTATTTCCTTTCCTTGTTTATTTGTCAGCAGAATAAGGACACTTATGAGGAAGTTGGGGTCAGTTAGAGAAAATAAGTTTGATTTCTATACATTTGGGTCATCTCTGTTACAGCGGGTAGATTTTTTTCCTGCTATGAAAGACCACTCTGGCTGACGTGTATAGGATGGCTGGAGCAGGGTGGCCTTGGAGCTGAGCGGCAGACTGCCACGATTGTCCTTGAAGGAGGCCCGGCAGAGGGTGGGGGCCACGGGGAGGCTGAGAGGCACAGTGGCGAGGGCGGCAGGTCTCAACCCCAGCTGCACAATAGCACCGCAACATCCAGATGCTCAGACCACACTCGAGACCAATTCAATCAGGATCTCTGGAGAAGGGACCCAGGCAACAGTATTTCTAAAGACCCTCAGATGTTGTCAATATATGCCAATGTTGAGAAAAATGAAATGTTGGAGAGCAGGGCTTCTCCAACTTTAATATTATACCAATCATCTGGAAATGTTGAAGTGCAGATTTTAGTCTATAGGTCTGAGCTGGGGTGAGAGTTTGATGCTGCTTGCGGCTGGTCCATGGACCACACTTTGAGTAGCAAGTATCTGGAGATAGTATTGGAGGAGGTAGAATCAACCAGACTTGGTGATGCCTGGTTGTAGAGGAAGCTGGGGGATTCCAGGAAGATTTCCAGGTTTCTGGTATGAGCAACTTAATAGGATGTGGGGCCTTTAACTGAGTGTTGGAGACACATGCTGAGTGGGAGTAGGATTGAGGTTCGGGAGGATGACAACCCAGTCTGAGGCTCATTGAGCAGAGCTGTCTCTTGGCCTAGAGCTTAGAAGACAGTATGCATCTGAGATATGGATTCGGTGATTCTCGTCTGTAGCTGACTTGCTGTCACATCTTTCTGTGGCTCTTCCTCTCCCTCCTTCATTCTTCTTGCCCTTCACTTCTGTTTCCTGGGTGTATCAGTCAGGGCTCTCCAAAGGAACAGAACCAATGGGAGATTAC
Organism: Odocoileus virginianus; assembly: GCF_023699985.2. Lineage (NCBI taxonomy): Eukaryota > Metazoa > Chordata > Mammalia > Artiodactyla > Cervidae > Odocoileus > Odocoileus virginianus. The sequence goes on along the minus strand of NC_069703.1, from coordinate 33,732,736 downwards.
ATCGATCCCAAGAATGATCAAGTGAAGTCGCTCAGTCATGTCTGACTCTGTGACCCCACGGACTGTAGGCTACCAGGCTCCTCCATCCATGGAATTTCCCAGGCAAGAACACTGGAGTAGGTTGCCATTTCCTTCTCCAGGGTATCTTCCTGACCCAGGGATCGAAACTGGGTCTCCCGCATTGCAGGCAGACAGATGTCTGAGTCCCCAGGGAAGCTCCAACACTGATCAAGAGATTGAATAATGAGATTTATTATGAGGAACTGGCTCTCACCGTGATGGAGGCCGAGAAGACTCTCTGCCATCTGCAAGCTAGAAGCCCAAGAAAGCTGGTGGTATAATTCCAGCCCAAGTCCAAAGGTGCCCATAGTATAAGTCCAAGTCCAAGGACAGAAGAAGCCTGATGTCTCAGCTCAAGCAGTCAGGTAGAGAGAGAGAAAATTCAATTTTCTTCCCCTTTGTGTTCAAGTCAGGCCCTCAACAGATTGGATGATGCCCACCCACATTGGGGAGGATGATCTCCCGTAATCACTCCACTGACTCAAACACTGATCTCTTCCAGAAACCCCCTCACAGACACACCCAGAGATGTTTAACCAGATATCTGAGCTCCCCACAACCCTGTCAGGTTGGCACATAAAATGAGCCATCATGCTGGGATTCCATCTCCTAATAAAGTAATAACACGTGAGCCCTGTGCCTCAGGCTCTGCTTTAGAGGAGCCTGGGCTGGTAGAGAATTCGCCTCTCCTCAGTACTCCCGTAACTCCTGGGTTTTACTTCTCCTGTGGTTCAAGCTAAGTTCACAGTCGCTTTATCCTTGGTGCTCTTCATCTGCTGCCTTAGACTCACTAGGCTGTAGAACACGATGGGTCCGAGGACCTGGGCTCTTTGCAGTACTTAGGGAGATGCTTCCTAGGGAGAGGCCTGGATAATGCATGGGATGTCTCGGGTGCCATCGAATGGGTATTTAACATCATATCCATACTGTGCTTCCCTGGTGGTTCAGAGGTTAAAGCATCTGCCTGCAATGCCAGAGACCTGGGTTCGATCCCTGGGTCGGGAAGATCCCCAGGAGGAGGAAATGGCAACCCACTCCAGTATTCTTGCTTGGAGAATCCCATGGATGGAGGAGCCTGGTGGGCTACAGTCCACGGGGTCACAAAGAGTCGGACACCACTGCATGATTTCACTTTCACTTTCCATATATGGGTATAACAAGAAAACTATTCCTTTTTCTCCCCAGTTTTATTTGAAGTGGCTCAGATGGTAAAGAATCCGCCTGCAATGCAGGAGACCTGGGTTCGTTCCCTGGGCCGGGAAGATCCCTTGGAGAAGGAACGGCTACCCACTCCAGTGTTCTTTCCTGGAGAATCCCATAGATAGAGAATTCCAAGGACTGACAGACTACAGTCCATGGGGTTGCCAGGAGTCGGACACAACTGAGTGACAATCACTTTCATTTTCAACTTGTTCATATTTCAGTTGTACAATTTTGGTCAATTTTGACATACATCACTATATAATTTTGACAATTATCACTATAATTGGGATAAGAAACCTTTTCCCCGATCCCAGATGACAGATGGGCATCTGTCACTATAAATCATTTGCCGTTCCTAGAATTTTATATAAACAGTCACACAGTATGTGTTCTTTTTCTGTGGGGCTTCTTTCGCTCAGCTTAATTACTGTGATTTGTCCATATTGTTGCATGTTGTTCCCTTTAATTCCTGAGTAGTGGTGTTTTTATTCATTATGTCACAATTTGTTTGTCCATTCGTCTGTTGATGAACATTTGGGTTGGTCTTGGTTATTAGCTATTATGAATAAAGCTGCTATGGACATTCACACCAAAGTTTTTGTGAACACATGAATTTCCTTTTCTCTTGGTTAAGTACCTCGGAATGAAGTGGCTAGATCATAGGGCAGGTATATGTTTAACTACTTGAAAACTGCTAAACTATTTTCCAAAGCGGTTAGGTTATTTTCTGTTCCTACCAGAAGTATATGCGTTTCCTTCTCACCAATACTTGATATGGTCAGCCTGTTAAATTTTAGCTATTCTAGCAGGTGTGAATGGTATTACATTGTAGGTTTAATTGTCTGCTCTCAGGTGATTAGTTATTTTGAAACTCTTTCATATGCTTATTCTCCCTCTATATGTCTTCCTTGGTGAAGTGTCTGTTCAAATCTTTTGCCCATTTTGTGGTGGTTGGGTTGTTTGCTTTCTTATTATTTTTGAGAGTTCTTTATGATGCAAGTCTCAGATGCAAGTCTCATCTTCAGATGCAAGTCTCTTAGGAGATATGTGGCTTGCAAATGGTTTTTCTCAATCTGCGCCTTATCTTTTCATTTACTTAATAGAGTCTTTCAAAGAGCATAAACTCAATTTTGATGATTCATCCATCTCTTCTTTTATGGGTAGTGTTACTGGTGCTGAATCCAAGAAATCTGCCAGATCCGAGATCCCAAAGATTTCTTCCTATGTTTTCTTCTAGAATTTTTGTGTTTTTATGATTTATATGTAGGTGATATAGGTGTATGATCCATTTTTATTTCATTGTTTTACACAGTTCATGATATATCTCATAGGAGGAAGCATTCAATCTTTCACGTTTAAGTATGTTGTTAGTTCTAGACTTTTCATAGATGTCTGTGAAAGTTCTAAACTTTTGTCCGGTTAAGGGCCTTCATATCTTCATGGCTCTATGCTGATAATTTTGGATTGCACCCTGTACATTGTGAATGTCATGTTGTGTAGATTTTGGGTTGTTATTCTCCTAAGAGAATCTTGAGAGTTTTCTTGGAGCAGCCAAGCAACCTGGCTGGATGCAGGCTCTAAGTTCTGTGCGATCCCTGCGGGCAGTGGTTGGAAGTCCCAGTTCAGTCCTCTGAGCCTTTTTCTTGTAGGCTTGGGTTTGACCAGGGTTCATGTAGTTCCACAATAGGCCGGGACTCGTTCGAATAGGTCTGGGTCGTCCGAGTCTTAGTTATGTTCTCTGAGCCCTGTCCTGATTTGAGCTGTATAACAAACTTCTGAGATGCACAAGGCAAAAATCAACCTTCTCTTCTGGGAGAGGAGGCACCAGGGGCCCATAACCACATGAGTGCATGGGAAAAAGGCTTTGGGTAGGGCTCACCTTCCTTGCCAGCTCTGAGGGCTGAGGGTGCCCCAGACCAGTGGTCTTGAGGTGCGAGGCTGTCACACAGCCGAGATGCGAGCTGGGGACTGGTCTCTCCAGCCACACCCTAGCTGCTGGCTGCTCTCGCCCCGCGACTCCCCCCACCCCGATGACGAGCACTCTGACTCAGATGGCCTGCCCTCATCCTTCCATCCCCGGCCCCAGAGCAGGCGGTGGGAATGGGAGGAGGGAAGGAGATGTGCAGGCAAGGGACGATCCCATTTCTCTGGGCGTCTCTGGGGCTCACCATGAAGTCAGCAGAGTCCTAGCTGCTGATGTCAGAAAGTCACCATAATAAGAGCCCGGGCTTACTGAGCATTTGCGGTGCACCATGCAGGCTGCAGAGTGCGTTGCAAACCTGCTCTCCTCGACTCCCGGTAACCACCCCAGGAGGCAGCAGGTGAGGCGACACCCATTTCACAGATGGGGAAACTGAGGCTCCCTTGCCCTAGGTCACACAGCGGGTAGAGCCGCCAAGAGGTGGACCTCAGGGTTGGATCTTTCTTTTTGTAACCCGGCCGGCTCCAGCCACTGAACCAGCTCCCCAAATGCCCTGTCATGCTCCCCAGAAGCCTCCTACCCACCTAACACCACCCACAGGTGCAACAGCCTTTCCACGGGATGCCCCATCCCCCATCCCAAAAAAGAAGAGGCAGATTCCCAGGGGCTCTCAGGCTGAGCAGGGCCCTGCCTCCAACCGGAAATTAACTCAAAGGGAGAAGGGAGCCATCTCTGGACTCAGAGCAGGCGGGCTGATTGTTTTCTGTTCTTCATTAAGTAACAAAGGAGAAAACCAACTGGGCAGGAGCTCCCCCACCAGCACCACCCCGGACTCCTGGGGAACATCTTTATCCACTTACCCGGGGATTCAGGAAATTCTCCTCCAAGTCAGTTTTATTGGAGATTTTGGAAGCAAAGCTCATAGCCTCTCAATCAATAACAGATGAACAATGCTCACATCACATTTTTTCGGGAGGACGTTTGGCCCAGGCTTGTCCCATTTGAAGGGCCTGGGCTCGGACATTCCCGTTCGATTGGACATTGCTGGGAAGTGAGGTTCAGGACAATTCTAAAAACCAGAGTCATTGGCACGGGGGTGCAGCGGGAAGGGGTGTCCTTGTCTGGGCCGGGGTGGGGAGCCTTGTGTCCTGTAAGTGTTGGGGTCTGGCCCACAAGCTCCCCCTTGCCTCTCCTCTGCCTCTCCCCCTGCCCCCCGTTTGTCTTCCACATGTGCTCCGCGCAGGCATCGAATCCTCAGGCCATAAAGAATCAATCAAATCCAGTCCTGGCTGAGCCAGGGACACAGCGCCAAGGCACTGATGTAGAAAGGGGCAGGTCGGGCGGGGGAGGGGTGTGACGGCACGCCCAGCTGCCCACAGGCAACTGCAGCAGACCCTTCTCCCCACCCACCCTCCATCCCGTGGATACCTGATGCTGGAGAAGATGGTCCAAGACGGGTACCCGGAGCATCCGGTGGGCCTCCACGCCCCCAACCCCATAGCTGGAAGGGTGGGGCGGGGGACAGAGGTGGTGATGTTACAGGGATGGTAACATTTTTGTGTAATCAGAACATCACTAGTACAAGAGATGAACTAAGAATGGGAAGCAGGGTCCAGGCTTCCATTTTCCTCTCTCATCACTTGAACACCTATAGTACATCAGGCAGGGAGAATGTAAAATACAGCTGAGCAAGGCAGATTCAGGCCGCAGCACCGGAGTTGATGGTCTGGCAGGTTCATAGCGGCTCCATCGACATCCCAACTCTGGGGACTTCCCTGGTGGTTCAGACTTCGCCTTCCAATTCAGGGGATGCATGTTCAATTCCTGGTCAAGGAGTTAAGATCCCACATGCCTCACCGCCAAAAACCAAAACCAAACAAAACACAGAAGCAACAGATCATCCATCTCCTTTGCTGAAGAAACTGCTGAGCGTGGGAGGGATAAATGAGGGGCTTGGGATGAACATATACACACTACTGCATATCAGATAGATAACCAGCAAGGACCTACTGTATAGTACAGGAAACGATGCTCCATCACTTTGTAATAACCTATAAGGGAAAAAAATCTGAGAAAAATAAATACTTATACGTATGGGGATAACTGAATCACTTTGCTATGCACAACATTGTAAATCAACTATACTTCAATTTTTTAACTATACTTCCACTTAAAAAAAAAAAAGCCAGAAAAAAATTCCTTTTAACACAAGGTTAAAATCTGAACTCCTTAAAAAAATTACATTATGGCATTTGCACTTCAAAGTTTTGTGTATTATGTAAATACCATAATCACATGTCTTTAAGTCTTACCTCTAAAACATTTGGTATACCCTCAGCTTTCCTGAGAAACCTACATGCAAGTCAAGAAGCAACAGTTAGAACTGGACATGGACCAACGGACTGGTTCCAAACTGGGAAAGGAGTACGTCAAGGCTGTATATTGTCACCCTGCTTATTTAACTTATATGCAGAGTACATCATGGGAAATGCCAGGCTGCATGAAGCACAAACCAGAATCAAGATTTCTGGGAGAAATATCAATAACCTCAGATATGCAAATGACACCACCCTGATGGCAGAAAGTGAAGAGGAACTAAAGAGCCTCTTGATGAAGGTGAAAGAAGAGAATGAAAAAGCTGGCTTAAAACTCAACATTCAAAAAATGAAGATCATGGCACCCGGTTCTATCACTTCACAGCAAATAGATGGAGAAACAATGGATACAGTGACAGACTATTTTCTTGGGCTCCGAAATCACTGCAGATGGTGACTGCAGCCATGAAATTAAAATACACTTGCTCCTTGGAAGAAAAGCAATGACCAACAGCATATTAAAAATCAGACATTATGTTTCCAACAAAGGTCCATCTAGTCAAAGCTATGGTTTCTCCAGTGGTCATGTATGGATGTGAGAGTTGGACCATAAAGAAGGCTGAGCACCAAAGAATTGATGCTTTTGAACTGTGGTGTTGGAGAAGATTCTTGAGAGTCCTTTGAACTGCAAGGAGATCAAACCAGTCCATCCTAAAGGAAATTAGTCCTGAATATTCACTGGAAGGACTGATGCTGAACCTGAAACTCCAATACTTTGGCCACCTGATGCGAAGAGCCAACTCATTAGAAAAGACCCGGATGCTGGGAAAGATTGAGGGCAGGAGGAGAGGGGGACAACAGAGGACAAGATGGTTGGATGGCATCACCCACTCAATGGACGTGAGTTTGAGCAAGATCCAGGAGATGGTGATGGACAGGGAGGCCTGGCGTGCTGCAGTCCATGGGGTCACAAACAGTCGGACACGACTGAGCAACGGAACAGCAACCACACGTGGGGAAAAAAGGGCGTCCCAGCTGCTGCCAGTGGTCAAAAACCCAGCTGCCAGCGCAGAAGACGTAAGAGACAAGGGTTCAATCCCTGGGTCGGAAAGATCTCCTGGAGGAGGGCATGGCAACCCACTCCAGTATTCTTGCCTGGAGAAGCCCAAGGACAGAGGAGCCTGGTGGTCTACAGTCCATAGGATCGCAAAGAGTCAGACACGACTAGAGTGACTTAGCACACACACACGCAGGTGAAAAGAAGTGATGATAAGCTGTTCAAAAAGGAAAAGAAACTGCTAAAGATTTGGGTCCTGACCTCGTCGGTCAGGTATTCTTTGAGCACCAGCAGGTTCAGGGCCCTGAGTGGACGTGCTCTCTGGAGGCAGGAGCCAGCTCGGTGATGGGAGAACCTGAGGCTGGTAAACATACATGAAAGGCAGGAAATTCAGTCCACAGAGGAGAGCCCCAAGCAGCAGGGTGGAGCCAGCCCAGGCCCACAGGGCACAAGTTCTGGTTCAGTCTGGCTGTGCCAGGGAATTACCGTGTGGCTTCGGGACAATCTCTGTCCCCCTGGGGACCTTAGCTTTCACACCTGTGTTAATCAAATGGGATAGGGGAGAGGTGGGTGTTTTCCTGAGCATAGTCTATGGACCACTTGCTTCAGAATCATCTCAGGGGTGGGAACTTGGTGAAAATGCAGATTCCTGGGCCCCACTGTAGCCTTCTGGCAAGGATTCTCAGAAGGCAGGCCTGAGAATATGTATTCATAACCCGCCTCTCTTGAGGCTTCTGATATCCCAAGGTTTGAGCAAAATAGCATCTGAGTGTGTGGCAAGCTTGCCCACTGGAATTCTGCCTTAGGGGATGTAGGCTGATGGGGATTCAGTTGATCAGAGGGGACTTCATGGACATGGCTATGAGCTGAGCCTGAAAGCCTCAGGACAACAATGGTCATCACTACTGTCGGTTACCCAATGCCATTGCTGTACCAGCACCCCTGCCAAGTGCTTTAGATGCATTATCACGTTTAACCATTGTGGCAGCTCTGTGAGATAAGACACAGTGGGGAAATGCACGCTCATCCAGGGGTTAAGGTAAGTTTGCCTACCAAGGATGTTTGAGCGTGCTCTGAGAGGGAGCGTAAAATCCTCCCTGAGAAAGTATTAATCCTGAAGGCTGAGTCCTCCTAATACCTGGAGCCACAGAGAAGGCTGTTCAGGAACAGGAAGTGTTAGCATCTGAGAACAAAAATGGATTGTTTCCTGGAATATTTCACTCAGATCATTTCCATGCTCCTTCATCCATTAGCTCATATACTTATATATTCATTGTTAAATCACTCTCTCTCTCAGTTTGTTCAGTTCAGTTCAGTCGCTCAGTCATGTCTGACTCTTTGCGACCCCATGGACTGCAGCACACCAGGTTTCCCTGTCCATCATCAACTCCCAAAGCTTGCTTAAACTCATGTCCATTGAGTCAATGATGCCATTCAACCATCTTGTCCTTTGTCGTGCCATCCAACCATCTCGTCCTTTGTCGTCCCCTTCTCCTCCCACCTTCAATCTTTCCCAGCATCAGGGTCTTTTCCAATGAGTCCATTCTTCACATCAGGTGGCCGAAGTATTGGAGCTTCAGGTTCAGCATCAGTCCTTCCAATGATTATTCAGGACTGATTTCCTTTAGGATGGACTGTTTGGATCTCGTTTCAGTCCAAGGAACTCTCAAGAGTCTTCTCCAACACCACAGTTCAAAAGCATCAATTCTTTGGTGCTCAGCTTTGTAGCAGACTTTATTTCTGGACTGTGTTAGGACACTTTCATTACAAGTTATAGGAACGTGACTCAAATTGGCTCAAGCTGAAAAAGGAGTGTACTGATTCACGTATCTGAAACGTCCAAAGGTGAGGATGCACACAGCTTCAGTCATGACTGGACCCAGGTTCAGATGCTGTTGTCAGGAATTCTTCCTATGCCCTTTGGTTCTGCTTTCCTCTGGTTGGCCTCTCTCTCAGGCAGATCAGTTTCTTTTCTCTGTTTGTAATGCCCACCAGCAGTTGCAGGCTGATGTCTTATTAGCTTAACCACTCCAGCTGAAAGAAGATGCCTCTTTTTCCAAAGAGTTTAGCAAAAATCCCAGAGAGGCCTCTCATTGGCCTAGCCTGGGGTCTCTGAACCAATCACTGCGGTTGGAGGAGTCAGGGCTCTGATTGGCCAGGCCTGGTTCTGGGGAGATGGTATCAACCTCAAAAAATCCCATAGACCGAGCATGGAGGAGGGGTCATTTCCCCAAGGAAAGGTGGGGTGCTATTACTAGAAGGGAAATACAGATGCTGCGTGCACAAGAACTAAGGGGTGTCCTCTATTTGGGTTTTTCCCACCCAATTCCAGCTTGACTCCAGGCACATTCACCAGTTTCTTCTGGATTCCATGATGGAGTTGGGGAGATAGCCCCTTCTGGTTTGGAAATGACAAGCCGTGATGTCCTTCTGTGACCTAGACCATGATGCCAACAGCTGCCACTCCTTGGGCGTTCATTACCTGGCTGGCTAAGTTCTTTAAGGACAGACCCCTCTAATCCTGTCAAACCTTCCCTCTAGGGTGGGCAGGGGAGATGCCATCTCCATTTCACACTGGAGAAAACTGAACATCAGAAAAGTTAAAGACTTTAGCCACTGTGCTGTGCTTTAGTCGCTCACTGTGTCCGACTCTTTGTGACCCCATGGACTGTAGCCCACCAGGCTCCTCTGCCCATGGGCATTCTCCAGGCCAGAATACTGGAGTGGATTGCCATGCCCTCCTCCAGGGGAATCTTCCCAACCCAGGGATCGGACCCAGGTCTCCCACATTGCAGACGGATTCTTTACCATCTGAGCCACCATGGAAGCCCAGGAATACCAGAGTAGGCATAGGTAGCCTATCCCTTCTCCAGCAGATCTTTCTGACCCAGGAATCAAACTGGGTCTCCTGCATTGAAGGTGGATTCTTTACCAGCTGAGCTACCAGGGAAGCCTTGGCTAAGAGATGCCCAGATAACTGGTAAAACATTATTCCCAGGGGTGTCTGGGAGAGATGAGTATTTGCATCAGTAGACTGAATAAAGAAGATCACCCTTGCTAAGGCAGCGAGCACCATCCAATTCTTTGGGGGCCTGGAGAGAACAGAGAGTCGGAGGAAGGGTGAATTCACTCAGTCTTCTTAATCCGGAACATCCATCTTCTCTTGCTCTTGGACATCAGCACTCCTGGTCCTTGGCCTTTTCCAACTCGCCTTGGGTTTACACCATTGACCCCCAGACTGTTAGGTCCTCAGACTCAGACGAAGACATCACCAGCTTTCCCTCTCCTGGGTCCCCAGACAGCAGAGGGCAGGTTGTGGAGCTTCTCAGCCCCCATGATCACATGAATCCACAGTGAGTCTCCTCTTACATGTCTCCACCTTGGAGGAGGACATGGCAACTGCTCCAGTATTCTTGCCTGGAAAATCCCATGGACAGAGGAGCCTGGCGGGCTACAGTCGGGCTACAGTCCATGGGGTCACAAAGAGTTGGACACGACTAAGCACATCTCTCTATATACCCTAGTGATGCTGTTTCTCTGAAAAACTCGGGCTGATATGATTGCAGTCACAGCGCTTGGGTTTCAAACACGTCTGTAATGGGAAGGTCCACTTCCTCCGTCTCTCTGTGTCGTGAAGGCAAATGCCTGCCCACAGGTGAAGTTCAATTCTTTCTAGGGTGAGACTGCAGAAGAGGGCAGAGTTGCCAATTTGGAACTGGTCGGAAAGATGCTTCCACAATTCCCCAGGGGTTTCTGAGACTCACTGCAGCTGAACAAGGTCCTGATTTCAGTTGCGCTGGCTGCGTGGATGCAGGCCACGTGGGGACAGGGCTCAGGAGGGGTGCGCCCTGCAGGATGCGTCTCAAACCTCCCGGGTTGGAGGGTAACTGAGGTCACCAGGCAGCTGGGGAGGGGTGGGAACCAAATGTTTGCCGAGCATCCATTGTGTTCCCAGAACCGTGCCGGCTGACCAAGATACCAGGAAGCAGAACTGTCATAATAATCGCGGGCAGAGATTCTTAGGAAGTTAGCACAGCAAGCGGCCCCCAGAGGCTATCTCGTTTGGGGCTGGCAAGCTCCGGTGGTTCTCAGGGCTGTGCCAGCGTCATTCCTGGAGGACAGCGGGAGGGTCGAGAGGCCTGGGGTGGGCGGGGAGGCGTGGGGAGTCGGAGAGCAGAACTCTCCCCCCCAAAGAGGACGCCAGCCCTCAGCATCTACCAGGAGAACGTGTGGCCCTGTGTCCTGATTTTTCAGGGAGAACCTAGAAATCTTTTTTTTTTTTCTGACTTTTCAACTTAAAATTTTTACTATATATATATTTTAAATTAATTAATTTATTTTAATTGGGGGCTAATTACTTCACAGCAGTTTTTATGTGAACATCTCCAAGTCTTTAAAAAAATAGGTTTGAATTTTTAGAGATTACTATGTGGGCGAAACCTACCTGTCTGTGGGTATTTTTGTGACTTTATCTCACTTTACCTTGGGGAACAGCGAGGCCCAGAGAGGGGAGGCAACGTGCCCAAGGTCACACAGACCGAACAGGAAGCAGCTCTTACTGCCTCCCAGGCCTGTGGTCGGATCCCGGGCCGCTGTGTCCCTGACAAGTACGTGTCATGCACATGGCAGTTTACACAGCACTTCTGTGCCAGTCTCGGTTTATCTTCACCTTGCCCCAGGAGGAGGCCGGGCCCCGGGGGCCATCACCGTCTCAGAAGAGCTGGGCGGGGTGCGCAGACCCCACAGCCAGGGAACGGAATGCAGACATCTGGCTCCCAGCGCAGCGTCTGCTCTCCTCGTTGCTGCTAAATCTTGTGGTCTGTGCTTCGGCCTGAGTCAGTCCTTCCAGAAGCCTGAAGCCTATCAGGAGAGCGAGTTTAAACTCAAATTAAATATGCTCAACGGAGCACAAATGTGTGAGACAGGAAATGAGGGAAATTAAGAGCAGCAGCAGCTGACGTGGGTCAGGCCCAGGATTGTTTGTGTGAGTTGTCTCATTAAGGCTGAACAACCACCCCCATGAGAGATGTACTGTTACTTTACTGACAGGAAACTAAGGCAAACAGAGGTGAAGAGATCCATCCAGGGTCACACCTAGGAGGTGACAGAGCCAGAATCGGCACAGGTTGGGTGGATCCAGGAAGCCTGAGTTCTGGAAACGTTACTGGGAAATGCACAGTTGGTTGGCGCCCTCAGGGAGGGTGCATGGGGACCCCCTAGAATACTCCACTGGATCATCTGGTCAGGGTGCGGTCAGCATGAGCTGATGTTTAAAAGCAGGAATATGCAGGTGATTAAAGATCAGCCAAGAACCCAGTCAGCCACGGATGGCAGGGCTAGAAGAGTGTTCTGAGACCAAGGCGCCTGAGGTCTATGTCACACTGATACCCAGAGACGGTATAGATAGAGGTGGCTCAGTCAGTAAGGAATCTGCCTGCCATGCAGAAGACCCAGGTTTGGTTCCTGGGTTAGGAAGATGCCCTGGAGAAGGAAATGGGACATGGGCTTCTCACAGCATAGCAGTTGGGTTCTGTGATATGGTAAAACTATGTATGTTGATCTTCATCCTTAGCTCCTGGCCAGAGTTCCTAAAACCTCTGTGGTTTGCTAAGAAAGAAAAGGCGGGACTTCCCTGGTGGCCCAGAGGCTAAGATTCTGCACTCTGAGTACAGGGGACCCAGTAACGGAACTAGAACCCGTATACCGCAAGTAAAAAACCCTCATGCCTCAGTGAAGATTGAAGATCCTGTGTACTGCAACTAAGGCCTGGTATGGCCAAATACAGTAAATAAATATTTTTTAAAACAGCATAAAAAATAAACATTTTTTATAAAGCATCTTTTGTTGGAATATTTGAGTTTTGTCCCCAGCTCCCCTTTAAATCACACATGTTCTTATGTTAATGAGGTGACTTCTGTTGTTTATTCTCTAAGTCGTGTCCAACTCTTTGCAACCCCATGGATGTAGCATGCCAGGCTCCTGTATCCTCCACTGTCTCCCAGAGTTGGCTCAAATTCATGTTCACTGAGTCAGGGATGCCATCTAAACATCCCATCCTCTGCCATCCCCTTTCCCTTGTGCCTTCAATCTTTCTCAGCGTCAGGATCTTTTCCAATGAGTCAGCTCTTCGAATCAGGTGGCCAAAGCATTGGAGCTTTAGCTTCAGCAACAGTCCTTCCAATGAATATTCAGGGCTGATTTCCTTTAGGATGGACTTTTGGAAAGCCCCTAAGGTTTGGGGATGTTTTCTGGGGAAACCAAGGTATAATCAGAGGGTTGGAACCTTCAGCCTGACCCCCCAGCAAGAGAGAGGGGCTGAAGGTTGAGTCAATCACTCATGGCCAGTGAGTTCATTGTCCACGCCGCCAATGTAATGGAACCTCTACAAACACCCTAACGGAGAGGTTTGGAGAGCTTCTGGGTTAGAGAATGTATATGGAGGTGCTGGGGTCGGGGAGCACACCCACCTGGAGAGAGCACGGGAATGCTGCACCCCTTCCCTATACCTCGTACCTCATCATCTGGCTGCTTGTCTGTATCCTTGAGATAGCCTTTATAATAAACTAGTAAATATAAATTAATGCTTCCCTGAGTTTTGTGAGGCACTATAGCAAGTTATCCAGACTGAGGAGGGGGTTATGGGAACCCCCGATGGATAGCCAGTTGGTCAGAAGCACAGAGGACAACCTGGGGCTTGAGGCTGGCATCTGAAATGGGAGCAGGTGGTCTATAGCAATGGAGTCGTTCACCTGTGAGGTCTGTGCTCCCTCTGGGCAGTGACTGAACTGAGTTAGACTTCAAGAGCCCTGTTGGTTTTCTGCAAGAACTGGAACACGGCTTGGTGTGGAAAACCCACCCAGCTGCTGTCAGAAGTGCTGTGCCTAGCAGAAACAGGAGGAGTTTTTCCCTTTAGGTCCCAAGGGAGGGTGTCCCAGGAGTGAGCCTGCGAAGAGCTGAGAGCCACAGGGCTTCTGACTCGCCCCAAATGTTACAGGCATTGCTTCCACAGCACTCTGCTGGCCAAAACCAAGTCACAGGCCAGCTCAAGGTTGGGGACAGGGCAGGCCCCGCACAGGGCGTGAATACTGGGAGGGGCAGCTCATCTCTGGAGACCAGGTCCCGCCCGTCCATTCTCAGCGCCCCCTCTGTCTCTCCTGTCCTAGTTTCAAGGACTCTCTGCCCTTCAGCTTCCTCTCTGTTGACGGTGATTCAGTCCAGCTCATCCGGGTGCTTTGCAAGGCACCAACATCTACTACAGGACATGGCAATGAGTAGGTACTTACTAAGCACTTGTTGAAGGAAGGGAGAGAGGAAAGAAAAGGGAAAGAGGCTGGGAGAAGGGGGGATAGAGGAAAGCGTCTTAAAACCAAGGTCATAATCTAGCCCTCTCACAAAACCACCAGCATACCAAGTTTCTGCTACGTGAGATTTTGCACTGGCTGTTTCCTGTACCTGGGATCTTCTTCCCCCCAAGCATTCCACGATCAGGTCCCTCTTGTCATCCAGGTCTTAGCTCAAAAGTCACCTCCTCAGAGAGACTTCCCTGTTGGTCCAGTGTCTAAGACTCTGGACTCCCAACACAGGGGGCACAGGTTTGATCCCTCAGTCAGGGAACTAAGATCCTGCATACCAAACAGTGTGGCAAATAATAATAATAAAAAGATCTTTAAAAAGTCACTTCCTTAGAGAGGCCCCTTCTGGTCACCCAATGTCATCATCCTTTGGAGCCACTCTCTTATTACCTTAAATCAGTTGCTTCAAGAGCACTTACCATCTAAAACAATCCTATTTATTTATGTAAGTGTGCATTGTCTGACTCCCTCCCTCTAGATCAAGGTTTTCTGATGTTGGTGCTATTGACAGTTTGGGTCGGATAAGTCTTTGTCTGGGGTGGTGTTACCCTCTACATAGTAGAATGTCTAGCAGCATCTCTAGTCTCTGCCCACTCTCTTGCAAACTGTGACCACTAACAGTAACTCGAGACATTGCCAAATATCTTGAGGTAAGTGTGCGTGTGTGTGCATGCATGCATGCATGCAAAATTATGCCTGGTGGAGTACTACTATTCTAGACCATTGCCCCTCACATTTTGACCTGAGTTATTATCACCTAGAAGACTTAATACAGATTGCCGAGCCCTACTGCAAAATTTCTGACTCAATAGGTCTGAGTAGGTGAGACTGAGGGTTTGCATTTCTCCCAAGTTCCCGGGTGGTGCTGGTTCTGCTCGTCTGAAGACCATACTTTGAGAACCAGTGGTCTCAATGCTCTACAAGAGAAGGGAGATTGTTCTGTGTTCCGAGTGCCTGCCGCAGTGGCTGCACATGGTCAGTACTCATAAGCACTTCTCGAATAAACCACCTTAACATCTCAGCAGGAAGGAGACAGCTCCTAAAGGTTTGCAATGGAAACTTACCTGCTGGGGGGAGGAGGGAGATTTATGTGTTTGAGGAGAGGGTGTGAGAGTACTGGAAATTCCTAACAGTGTCATGTTTGGGGAGGCTGATCGCCACCATCTGGAGTGGGGTAGGAAAGGCTAACAGACAGAAGACACTCAGCAAGTCCATGCTGGCTTTGACCTAGGTGGGCTCGGCCATTCTTAGATTTCTCCTGCATTCTCTCTGATTAACTTCTCTTCCTCATCCAGGGATCATTTGCCGCAGGATTCCTGTGAGGCACGCTCCCTTCCTCTGGGTCCCTGGCCTCTATGGGAACTGAGGTTCACCTCCAGCCCTTGCTGCCTCACCTGGAGGATTCAGGAGGGGACTCAGAATATGATGGGCCCACCAGGGGTGAGACAATTCCTCATGTAGCCGTAATAATAGTAATCACGGCAATGAGAGCTGACATTTATGGGGGCTGGGCCCTAGGGCTTCCCTTGTGACTCAGCTGGTAAAGAATCTGCCTGCAATGTGGGAGACCTGGTTCGATCCCTGGGTTGGGAAGATCCCCTGGAGAAGGAAAAGGCTATCCAGTCCAGTATTCTGGCCTGGAGAATTCCATGGACTGTATAGTCCATGGGGTCGTAAAGAGTCAGACACAACTGAGCGACTTTCACTTTCACTTCCTGTGGGCCAGGTGGAGTGAAGGCGTGGGCACATGTACTTTCACTGGTACCTCTGTGAAGTAGGTCCATGTTGTTACCCCTCTTTCCACGTGAGGAAACTGAGACTCTAACAGGTGTCCTCATTTGCCTAAATATACATAGACTAGTAGAAGAGAGGGGCTTCCCTGGCGCTAGTGGTAAAGAACCCGACTGCCAATGCAGGAGACATAAGAGACGCAGATTCGATCTCCGAGTTGGGAAGATCCCCTGGAGGAGGGCATGGCGACCCACTCCAGTGTTCTTGCCTGGAGAATCCCATGGACAGAGGAGCCTGGCAGGGTCAGGAGGGTCGCGAACAGCTGGACACGACTAGAGGGACTTAACACACATGCGTGCGATAGAAGAGATGATGTGGGGTAAACACACGGGTCTTTCTGACCAAAGTCTTGCTCTTAAGCTTTCTTCCTGTTTCTCTAACTGCTTTGGTGAATGCTGGAGAATGTCCTGGGTGGGGGAGGGGAGGCAAATGTTGGTGACTGCCCTCTGCCCCAGGACCTTTGCACTTGCAGATCCTTCTGCCTGAAACACTCTCCACCCCCTACCTCCCACCCTCAGCCTGGGCTTCCTCACCTCCTGCAGGTCTTAGATCAAATATCACATTCTCGATTAGGGCTTCCCCACCAACATACTTTAAACTGCAAATGGCTCTCCACCCTCCTCGCCCACCTTATTCTCCACACACCTGCCTCCAGAGCACCGAATGTTCCCTGTTTTATTTATGTTCATTGTCTCTCTCCTTCAACTGGAGTGTCAGACCCACAGGGACGAGGAGACTTTTTTTTTATTCGCTCACTGCTGTATCCCCAGCACGTGGGACAGTCCTTGCTGGATATTAGGAACTTAACCTTTATTGAATGAAGGATGAGGGGGAGGGAAGGAGGCAGGAAGGATGGAAGGGAGGAAGGGAGAAAGGAAGGACAAAACTACGGAAATCCTCAGCAAAAAGCCAACAAAACTTCCTTCCTGCGGTACTTCTCGGGGCCTTCGTGCCACTAATGTATTAATATATACTATGAATTTAAAGAAAGAGATGTAACTTTAGGCATTTCTCAAGCCTTTTTGATGACAACACTTTTT
Source organism: Odocoileus virginianus (assembly GCF_023699985.2). NCBI lineage: Eukaryota > Metazoa > Chordata > Mammalia > Artiodactyla > Cervidae > Odocoileus > Odocoileus virginianus. The sequence continues at coordinate 33,715,997 of NC_069703.1, read as the reverse complement.
GGAGGAGCTGGAGGTAAACTTGGCTGTCTCAAGGCGTAGACTCTGACCTGCGTCCCCTTGCCCCCAGCTGTCTCTTCTCCCCCGACCCTGTCTCCTGCATTAAGGGCACACCTAGCGTTCAGGGCACACGGACAGCCAGCTGCACACCCATTTGCCGGCTGTGATGGAGACCTGCCTGTGAGATAACACTGCCCCGCGTGTGCACATGCAGGCCCACCTTTGCGTGGATCGATTGTCAAAGGTGGAGAAAGGCCAGCTCATCTTCAAAGGGAGCCACTCACCAGGCAGAAGCAGGGTGGCCTGAGCCTGGGACGACAAGTTGGGGCAGACGATGAATCTGCTAGAAGAAGCTGGGGCCACTGGGGCTGTGAGAGCTCGGCCTGCCTGGGCCAGGAGGACCACAAGGAGCCTAGGCACACTGGGACAGCAGTTTTCACACCTTCATCTGCAATCAGAACCAACAGCTCTGGGGGCTGAAAGACTCTGGAAATCAACGGCGCCTCACCCAACCGACTGACCCCATTTCCTGCACCCAGGTGTACCTTCAAAGCAGTCAGACCCAACCTTGGAGACTTTGCACTTTTCTGCACCTGCAAAGCCACTGTTCTGCGCAACTCCATCAGTTAGAGAGAAACGGTCTCCATATTATGCACTGTGAAATCAACAGGGCTTTGGTTTAAATCCTGGCTCAGGTAATGAACGCCAAGGGACCTCAGGCAAGTCACTCCACCACCCTGAGCCTCAGTTTCCTCCTCTGTAAAATGGGGCCATCATATCTGACTCATTTCCTCCCTCTTGGTTCTCCCTACAATCTGATTGCTTCATCCACACTGTACATGCCATTCTGGGCTCTTCTGACCCACTGTGATCATCCCTGGGATCCAACATCCCTCAGCATCCACCCTCCCACGTGCGGTCCAGAGGATGGATCCGTGGGCTCAGCACACGGGGGGCTCGCTTTCAGTCCTGGTTCTCCTGCCCTGCCAGGGTGCCCACTGTGCCACACACAGTGGTATTGGGGGTGACATTTTCCTTTCCTTTTCCATAACTTTCTGTTTCCTCTGATTTCCAAAGTAATAAAAAATGAAAGTGAAAGTGTTAGTTGCTCTGTCATGTCCAACTCTTTGCGACCCCATGGACTGTAGCCTACCAGGCTCTGCTATCCATGGCATTCTCCAGGCAAGAATACTGGAGTGGTTTGCCATCTCTTCCTTCAGGGGATCTTCCCAACCCAGGGATCAAACCCAGGCCTCTGGCACTGTAGGCAGATTCTCTACTGTCTGGGCCACCAGGGAAGTTGCAATAAGAAATGAGAAACCAAAAATCTTAAGAGATGCACTTTTAGTATTTTAGGTATATCCCACCAGCTTATATATATCTCTGTGTGTCTGTATAAGTGTGTGTGTGTGTGTGTGTGTGTGTGTGTGTGTGCATGCACAGTGTTGTTGTTTAGTTGCTAAGTTGTGTCTGATTCTTTGCAACATCATGGACTATAGCACACCAGGCTCCTCTGTCCTCTCTATCTCCTGGAGTTTGCTCAGATTCACATCCATTGAGTCAGTGATGCTATGTATGCAAATGCATATATACAGATATATGGTATGCTTTTCCAAATTCTTGCAGCATGCTGGGCTTTGCACTGAGAAAATTACATACAACATATTCTTTAATTCTTCTGTTGACCTTATGATGTATGTACTATGACCGTGCTCCTTCTCTGGATGGGGAAGCTATGGCTCAGAGAGATTACACAGCTGCTAAGCGGTAGAAGCGCCCACAGGCAGGCAGGGGCGGGGGTGCAGAACTACCTGGGTGGGCAGAGAGCACAGAACAAGTTGCCTAGACCAGGTGACGCAGCCTGGAATCTATTTAAAGCATGTAGCACGGTGAGTGGGTCGTGATGTCTTATATAAGTGATGTATGCTCTCTGTGCAAAATAAAGAAAAGCAGATAAACACAAAGAAAGGAATAAAAATGAATGCCAAACCCACCCACCATCCCGAAATAACCAGAGTTAAAATGCTGGTGAATTTTTTTCACTCCGTCTAATTTTTTTCACTTCCATTTAATTCTAGAATCTGTGCCTTTCACCTCCGTGCTACGGCACCTCTTGTAGCTGCTTTATAATAGGCTCTTAAAAAGCTTTTTTTTATTGGAGTATAATTGATTTACCATGTGCTGTTAGCTTCAGGTGTCCAGCAAAGTGAATCAGTTACACACATAGCTGTTCTTTTACAGATTTGTTTTCCCATATGGGCCATTAGAGAGTATTGAGTAGACTTCTGTGTGCTATGTAGGTACTTATTACTTATCTATTTTATATAAAGTAATGTGTATATGTCAATCCCAACCTCCCAACTTATCCGCTGCCTCACGTGTCCCCCGCTAACCAAAAATCTGTTTTCTACACCTTTGACTCTACTTAATATAACAGGTTCTTTTTACTTCCTAAGACACCATAGTCATTTTCATATGCAATTAAACATTCTTCAGGAAAGAAATGATTGTGAAAGTTTCATGGTATTCTGACCGTGGGATAATTAATCCCCAATAGATGGATTTATCTTAAATTTTACTTATTTACATTGTATCTAGATTTTAGCTGTTACATAGCTGACATGAGGATGAACATTCTTGTAGCTAAACCTTTCCCCACATCCTCAATTATTTCCCAAAAATTTCCCCAGGGAGAAATTTGCCCTGTCAAAGGGAGTGCAAAATAGCATTCAATGCCCACTGCCAGGACAGGAGGCACCTCTGATTCAGGAAACCTCTCACCTTCTGCCCACTTCAGTCGGAGAGGCGGCCCATCACCTGGAGTGACCACTGAGCTCACAGCAGCGTTTGCACATGCAATACTCCTGAGGTCTCTTTCTCCACAACTCCAGCAGATTGTAGAGGTTTTGTCTATAGCATTGAATTCATTCTAAAAGCAAAGGGAAAGTAAGATGTTATTAATCATACATCTAATGGGGCTTCCCTGGTAGCTCAGTTAGTAAAGAATCTGCCTGCCAAGGAGGAGACATGGGTTCAATCCCTGGGTCAGGAAGATCTCCTGGAGAAGGAAGTGGAAACCCACTCCAGTATTCTTGCCTGGGAAATCCCATGGATAGAGGAGCCTGGCGGGCTAGAGTCCATGACCCAGGGATCAAACCCACATTTCCTGCATCTCCTGCATTGCAGGCAGATTCTTTACCACCTGAGCTATCAGATAAAATCCAGCTCAGGTTGGGAGATCTGCACTCTAGTGCTAATCTGCATGGTCTCTCTATGGGACCTTGAAAAAGTCACTCCACCTCGGTGTCCCCCCTTTCATAGGGAGGGCAGTGGTCTAGACCACCCAGGAAGCTTCGAGATCTAAAGTTCATCGGTTCACCCAGCCCCTTGCTCTGCAGATGTTTACTTATTAAGTTTATTGGAAAGACTACATTTAAAAACTTTGGAACTGGAGGTCTAGCCTGGAAAATATCTTGCTAAAGGTCACACCACATATTGGCAGCCAGACCCAGGGGCCAGAACCCAAGTGCCTGAGGTTCTCTAGGTCCTGTGGTTTCTTCTCTGCCACCGAGCTTCCGACCAGCCCGTGCCCGTGTCTCTGGGGAGGGGCGTGTCTGTGTGCGTGTGTGCACGTATCTGTGGGCACGCATAGCTGTGAAGTTCTGCAGTTCTGTGCACGTCCACATGTCTTCATGTCCAGGTATGTGTGTTATTATTTCATTATCCTGGAAGACAGAGTGAGAGGAGCCTTCACAGGATGACCTCGCCATCCCCAGGTGGAGCACACGTGGGTTCGGGTGGACTGAGTCTCCGCGAGAGGTGGAGGTTTGGGAGCTGCCTCTCCACTAGCCTTTTCGTCCCCAGGCTCCGATCAGAGCAGCAGCGCCTGGTCCTGGAGAACATGCCTCCCAAGCTCTCTCCCTCCAGCCTTCTCTCCACACTGGCCCTTTCTACTCCTCCCTTTTCTGAGACCACCACTCCCATCCCTTCACCTCTATTTACCTCCCCCTTCACTCCTTCCTGTGGATTCTGATCCTGACTGTGTAGGGTAGGGGGGAACTTCAAGGCTTGATCTGAGGTCCCACTGGAGAATTTAAAATGGACAGAGACACAGTTGGGTCTTCTGCCCTAGAAAGAGTAGCTTCCCTCATGATACCTCCTCTGCCGGGCCACGCAAAGAACGCATCTTCTTCCCTAGGTGGAGCTACATTGAAAAGTTTCCATCTATTGCCTTAGCCTGGGAGACACCAGGCTTCTGGAAGGAACTGACATTGACACTGCCGGGTGACCACATGCTTTCTGCCCACTCTGCACTGATTTCTCTCCGCAGCTCTGTAAAAGGAGAGCTGCCGTCCCCACTCACAGAGCAGGGAGGTGACCCACCCTAGGCATCCTCCAGCCAGCAAACCCTGTGGACTGCTCCCCCTGTGCCCCAGCTAGCGACAACTCAGCTGCCTGGGCTGCAGACACAAGGGCCTGGCCCCCCCCCGCCCAGCCCCACCCAGGCCCTGCTGGGCGTGGGGAGCTGAGATAGAGGGAGAGATGCCGCCCAGGGCTCAGCCGATAGGGCCCGAGGTGAGGTCAGCGCTGGGAGGCCCCATGGAAGAAGTGAGTAGTCAGGATGCATTGACAAGAGGGGAGGGGAGATCGTGGCTGATGCGGGAAGCCAGGGCTGGTGATATGAATATCCTGAATGCTAGGGAGAGACTACCTTGAATGTGGGAGGCAGGAGACGGCTGTGTTCTCAGGACCAGATGGCCATGTACGTGCCGTGACCATAGCATCGGCGACCATGACAACTTGCTGAGTGCCTGCTCATACCAGGCATGTACCTCATTCTCGTTCAGCTTCCTCCTCTTTCATACGGGCAGGTATTCTTGTCTGTATCTTTTCAGAGGAGAAAACAGGCTCAGAGGGGTGAAGCGACTTGCCCAAGGCCACACAGCTAGTGCCTGGCAGAACCGGACTCACTCCCAGGACTGCAGAACTCCAAACAGACTTCTCACCGAAGAATTGTTTCAGGATCCAGGAGAAAGAAGGTGCACATTATTAATGGTTTCCAGACCTTCCTGCCTGTAGATTCATCTTTAAAATATGGAAGCCCAGATCCATCCCAGAACTACATTCCTAGTGAGAGTCCCATCACAGAAAGGGCGCACCCAGAAGCAGGCCCTGCCACCTGCAGGGGGAGTGGAAGAGCCTCGAGATTGAATCAAGGGCCGTGTGGCCGAGGAAGTACTTACACTGGGGACCCGGACCATCTTGGCTGCACTCTCACTCCCCTCCTCCCTTCCATCCTTCTCAGCAAACAGGGAGAAAACTATCTGTCTTGTAATATGAAGGACTAAAGAGACTGTCTGGGGAGCCCGTGGATCACTGGGAAGCTCCAGGCAGCTCAATGAGATCTCTTTTGCTTGGGTTCCAGTCCTGAGGGCAGGGTCTTGACCTTCCTTCTCTTGGAATCTTTCATTAAATAGCATCTGGCATAAGTCTTAAAACACTTATTGCTGCTCAGTAGAGAGTTACTAAACAAGTTCTAAGTGCTTGTTTAAATATGTGCTGTGCTTAATTGCTCAGTCATGTCTGACTCTCTGCGACCCCATGGACGGTAGCCTGCCAGGCTCCTCTGTCCATGGGGATTCTCCGAGCAAGAAGACTGGAGTGGGTTGCCATGCCTTCCTCCAGGGGATCTTCCCAACCCAGGGATCGAGCCCAAGTCTCCCACATTGCAGGCAAATCCTTTACCTTCTGAACCACCAGGGAAGCCCATGTTCAAATATAAGCCCATGTGTTATTGGGCTTCCCACGTGGCACTGGTGGTAAAGAACCTGCCTGCCAATGCAGGAGATGTAAGAGATATGGGTTTGATCCCTGGGTCAGGAAGATCTCCTGAAGGAGAGCATGGCAACCCACTCTGGTATCCTTTCCTGGAGAATCCCATGGACAGAGGAGCCTGGAAGGCTACAGTCCATGGGGTTGCATAGTCCCAAAGTGACTTAGCACCTTGCACATGCCACCTTTTATTAGTCATTAACACTTTAGTATGAATTAGTGTATAGACACCCCCTCCCCCCGCCCCACCCCATCACTAACTCAGGGAGCTGGGAGAAAGCCCAAGCCAAACTGTTTGGGAACCGGCTCAGAATTTGAGGGAGAGGAATCCTAAAGGAGAAGGCAGGGCTTGGGGGGAGGTGTCAGAACTAGAAGAATCCCTCCACTTCTCACAGGCAGAGAAACTGAGGACTAGAAGCAGAAAAGGAATTGTCCATAGTGGCCATCAATTTGTGCCAAGGGCAGAATTTTCTCCCACGATCACCAAGCACTTCGTCTGTTCCATTGTCCACCTAAGCACACACCCACCCCATTCAAGCTCCCCACCTCCATTTATCCACCGTCTGCTTTATACCTTCCTTCCAATGATACCACAGAATCAGAGCATATAGTCAATGGAGACTTCCCACATTCCCATTTCAAATAGCTTCCTGACATCTTTTAGCAAGCATCTAAAACAATGTGCCCAAAATCAAACCCTTTATTTTCTAGACAGACCTCTTCTATCCTAGTCTTGCCATCTCAAACGACATCCATGTTCACCCAGGTGATCAAGCAGAAAGCATGGATGTGGTCTTAGATGGGCCTTCCGGGAAGCAGAGCCTGAGGCAGGGGTCCTTGGGCGAGGGTTTCTTGGGGAAGGGCTCTCAGGAGGAAGGGAGAGAGGGAAGCAGGTTAGGGCAGATCACTCGGGGCTGGGGTCTCAGCTGGAGACAGCTTTAGCCGCATCCCACGGGGAGTTCTGTGTCTTCTGCATCGCAGGCAGGTTCTTTAACCATCTGAGCCGCCGGGGAGCCCGACTAACCCACCGGGGGCTCTGGAGGGCGAATTGCGACTCAGTTAGTCTCACCTTGAAATGGGAAGGAGGCCTGCCCTTCATGACCCTCTATCAGTTATTGGTGGGGCCGTCATTGGTGGCTCCTGGTGAGTCAGGTCCTTTGGGCTAAGAGCGATTGTCCACACAAGGGAGTGACCTATACTCACAGGAGTGGGGGCCCCAGAGAGGCTGGTGCTGGGGGGACCGACAGAATCGGCCGCACAGTCTCCCTTCGCTTCCCCCACCATCTCTTCTCACACCCAGCCCATCAGCAGACATGCGCAGACCCACCTCCCCAGTGTACCCTGGCCTTAACGGGGTCATGTCACCACACCAGCCCCTTCATCTCAGTCCAAGCACACCACTACCATTGCCTACACTGGTCTCCTTCCAAGCTGGCCTCCTGGTTTCCGCTTTTGCCTCCACCAGCCATTCTGCATCTCACCACCAGAACAGGACTTTCCTGGTGGCCCAGTGGTTAAGACTCCATACCTTCAATGCAGAGGGCGGGGGTTTGATCCCTGACTGGGAGCTGAGATCCCATGCGCTGTGCAGCGTGGCCAAAAATTATACAAACAAACAAACAAAAAAAACCCTGCCAGGACGATCTTTTAAAAACATAAACCACATTAGGCCACTGTCTTACTTTTGAAACTCCCCAGAAGCTGTACATTGCACTTGGAAAAATACCCCAAACATTGAGCTTGGTCTACAAGCTTCAAACTGATCTGACATCTCCCTGCTTCATTGACTTAATTTCTTACCATTCCCCCCCCCCCCCCGCACTTATTACACTCCTACCTACCACCCACTTTAATCCAGCTAATTCTGCCTTTATAATACTTCACTTTAGGTACTGATTTCTGAATATATCGATATTTTCTTGGATGTTGCTAATGACCAAAAACACAGCCCAGTGAGCTTAAGCATAAAGGGAACACTGGCTCCCGTAACTGAGTATACTGGGGGTGGGACAGTGTCAGACATGGCTAGATCCAGGGATACAAGTGATGTCACCAAGACCCTGGCTGTCCTTGTCTATCCCTCTCTTTACAGTTTCAGCTCTGTTTCCTTCACCCCTGAGATATGAGTGTTAGCTCATATCTCAGAGAAGCTTTTCTCCACAGGATGAGGAAGATGGCTCCACAAAGCTTCTGAAATAATAGGCTGTTCTCTTCCAGAGGCCATAGATCTGACCTCTCGGTAGGAATCTGATCGGCTGTGTTTGGAACAACTACCCACCCCTTGGGCCCACTGCTATGTCCGGGGAAGGTGGGGGGAGGGGTGGATCCCAAGAGTGGCAAGGTGGCAGGTACAACAGAAGTTTCCATGGGAACCACGAAGTCTGGATACCTGGGACACAAAGCCAAACTGTCTCCTGCACATTTCCCCCCAAAGTTATCCTTGGTTCCAATTGAAAAGGAAATAGCAATTACTGTAAAAATAGCAATTCATAACGACTGTAACTGTTTTCACACAGGTCATGATGCCAATAATGTATCCTTGCTCAGGCACAGGGAGGTCGTGAGTCATGGGTGATTTCCAGGGCTAACGCGGTAACTCCATACCTTCCTCTCTCACTCCAGAAACTGTCCAAGAGTGAATGAGAACCACCATTTTAAATCCCCTTTGAATCTCAGTGACTTTGATGTTTACACCATTGAAAGTATAAAATTCGCTGAGACACCTCCCACAGATCATCAAACGCCAGTGCAAGGACTAGGAAGCTGTTGCTATAATGAATGGTCACAGTAGTTTGGGGGCATAATACAGCAGTTCCCAGAGTGTGTTCCATAAGACAGTTATCTTGGAGAGGAAGAAGAGTTACATGGTCAAATAAATTCAGGCAAAAACTGGATTCAACAAAATCAATCCAGTTTCTTTCATGTAGGGCTTCTCAAAGCCTTTAATATGCCAAGGACTACTATGACTTTGCAAGAGGGAGAAATAGTTTGCAACATTTCCCAAAATTCTTTCGCCCCAAAACTTCCTTTTGGCATACCATCTGGCAGTTCTTACATCCCTTGGGAAACACTTGGGGCATGGAAACCTGGTAGGATTTAGAGTTAGAACACCTGGGTTTGGAGCCCAACTCTGCCATTTGGCATCTGTGTGACCTCTCTATTTTGAGCCTCAGCTTCCTCATCTGTAAAATGGGATCATTATAATTATTGCCTTATGTGCTTTATTTTTGCCTTATTGCAAGCGTTGTGTATATGAAGTCATCCATCAGTGTGTCTGTAATGATTAGCTCTTCTCTGACTTAAATTCAGCTCTTGCAGAGGAATTATCAAAGGATACAAATATTGCCCACCTACTGAATTCCCCAGGGACAGAAATCTGATTGCCTGGGGAACTCAATGGCTTGCTTACCTCAGACCTTTGGCTGTCATCCAGGTAGCTGATCCCTCCTGCCTCTGTCACTGGGAGCTTCAAGAACAGTAAATGTCAATGTCAAATGGTTCTGGCCAACAGGATGGGGTAGGACTGAAACCTTCGGGGAATTTCTTTGTCCAGTAGCCATTGCTGTCTAATTATCCTGGGGACCACCTGACCTTTCACTTTAGAAATCCTTAAGTTACTGAAACTTCTGTTCCAAGCTTTACAAATCCTATCCTATTAATAGAGGGTGTGCAAAAAAAATTTTCTTTAATTATTTTTTAAGATGCAGGATTTGGCAGAGTTGAAGTTTTGCACAATACTGGGCCTACCCAGGATCTGTCCTTTGGGAAACAAGTGGTGCTAGGAGGAGGTGGTTTAGGAGCTGTCAGTGGCCATCTTCGTGCTGAAATTGGGCAAGCCAAGTGGGGATGGGAGGCGGGCGTTTTGACCCTGCTCCCCAAAACTGATCCTTCAAAACCAGGAGTCATACCTGTCAAACACATTTCCTTTTTCCCTTAAGCTGAGCTATGCTTCTGTCTCTTCAACCAAAAGAATTTTGATTAATAAAAAGAGTGCTTGAACTAATAATTCATAGGCAGTTTTTCAACAAATGTTTATTGAATACCTACCACTTGTCAGGCCCTGCTGTGAGCACTAGGAATGTAACAGGGAATGAAGCAGACATAGTCCCTGTTCTCCTATACCTTCTAAAGTATAGGCTTATAATATGAATTTACTTAAAACATTATTTTATATGTTAATTACATCTCAATCAAAAATAGAAAAAATCTATTTCCTAATACAAATCTAATTCATTGGAATTATAATAGAATAGAAGAAAGTAGATATATGCAAAAAAAGTAAAAGGAAGAAAAAAGTCCACTCATATTTCCATCATCCAGGGACAATCATCATTAGCATTTTCCGGTGTTACAGTTTTTTCAAAACAAATCTGTTTTTAAAAAATGAAATGGCGAGGGATATACAGCTTTCATTGTGGGTTTCCACAAAAGGCATCTTGAATATTTTCCCATGTCATTAAATATTCTTCAAAAACATCGTTTTGAAAAAAACATGATTCAAAACAGCTGCATGACATTTTTCCACATGGATAAACAGAGTTTTTAAACACAAATCTCCTATGGTTGGGCAACCAGGTTATTTCCAACTTTACACTATTATAAATAACAAGGAGATGAACATCTTGGTCCAAAAGACTTCAGATCTCTTGAATTCTTGAGATAAATCTCCAGAGATGGAATTAGGATTGGCCAAAGGATAGGAACCTTTAAATGTTTTCTTGATGCGTATCAGTTTCCCCTGCAGGTAAACTGTATCTGCTTCCCTGGTGGCTCAGAGAGAAAAGAATTTGCCTGAAATACAGGAGACCCAGTTTCAATCCCTGGGCTGGGAAGGTCCTCTGGAGGAGGGAATAGCTACCCACTCCAGTATTCTTGCCTGGAGAATTCCAGAAGAGCCTGGCAGGCTATAGTCTATAGGGTCGCAAAGAGTCATTGGGTGTGCATAAATTTTAAGGGAGCACCAAGAAAAACTTAGTAATTGAGGTAAATAGTATTTTAATATATGATGTCAAAATTCAAAATTAAAGCAAACAAAAATCCATGATGAAAAAAATATCATTTTATATAAAAACACACTGCTGTAAACCTATAGAAAAATGTGTGCCCCATTTGCATAGTTCTATTTTTAGAAAATATCTTTCCCAGAATGTTAAAGTAGTTGAAACATGAAAAAAAGTGAAACGCAGATATCTTTAAATTCTCAACATTAAGTTTAAATATTTGAGAAGCATATTCATATCTTCAGATATGGCTTTATATTCACCAAACACACTTTCAAAAAGCTTTCTCTTATTTGTTGTAACTTGTGATCCTTCAATGGAAAATAAAACAAGTGAAGGAGATTTTGAATTTTTCTTTGTGTTGATGAGTTGCTTCCATTCAAGCTGAGAAGGCAATGTTATAATAAATTTGGGTTTGGGTATAAGCAAAAATATCTAATGTGAGTTTTAATAACTTGTCTTTCATCTTTCAATATTCTTTAATAATCTAGAAAAATTAACTAATAAATTTATAAAACTATATATATATATAGAGAGAGAGAGAGAAAGAGTGCATATATTTCTTTCTGTTTCAGGTTTCACTGTGGCATGTCATACCACTGAAATTTAGCTCATTTGTTGTTGATTTAAAAATCAAACCAAATGTCATTGTGTCAACAAATTTCATTCAGATTTCATTCACTGTCATTCTACTTTGTGCACCTATTATGCTGGGTCCTGGGGACACATCCAGAGGTGAATGTGACATAGTATCTGCTCCGGAAGAGACTATAATTTAGAAAAGAGAACTGATACAGTTGCAATAGGTCATTAGGTGGACCTTGGTCCAATCGCTTACCAGCTCTTTGATCTTGAACTAACCTTCAGACTTCTCAGGCTCAATCTTTTCCTTTTGTGAAACAGTGATTATAAAACGGTCCTCTCAGGGTTATGGCAGGTGAGGCACTAAGTCCTCAGTGAGTGCTCAATATTTTTTGTAACTGTGATGATCAAGGTCGTTTGTACACCCAATTAATTTGAGTCATTCATTCTGCAGACAATTATGGAGCATTGTTTAAGCCATGCGCCAGGCATGGGGCTTGGCTGTAAGAATCATACCAACAAAATTTAACTCTGCCTTCAAGGAGCTTATAATCCAGTGGGGGGCAGCAGACACACAAATGGCTTCCAGCAGACACCCAACATAATGCAATAAGTCCTTGACAGAAGTTGGATCTTGCAGAATGAATAGGAGTTTGCTAGGTAGAGATGAGGGGAGGGGGCATTATGCCAAAGGGGACAGCAGGAGGCGAGACATGGGGTCAGAAAGAGCCTGGGAAAGAGTGTAAAGTCCGTGTGTCTCCAAGTGATGGGTGGAGGGGCTCCAGCAGGCTCTTCTCACCCTTGGAAGAGATTCCTCAGTGATTCCAGCAGGCAGGGCATGAGCTCATCCCTTCCTGTCTGCCTGTGGTCAATGGCGCTTGAGGTGCTGAGTGGCTGAGGGATTTGATCCAGGTCACAGAGAAAAGGACTCTGGGACAATCGGTTCAAAGAAGGCCAAACTTCGTATTTGTTCTTTGGGAAAAGCTCGGAAAACCATAACATTTGTATTTGTTTTTCCTGGTCAAAAATTCCATCTATTGATTCACCCTTCCTTCCGCCACTGTTCATGTGGACAGTCCCTGACATCTGGTGATAGATGTGCTCAGAAATCACTGCCTGTAAACTGCATCGAGTCAATCGGGAAGCAGGGTGAATCTGATTGACGCTGATTTTCTCACCTGTCCCTACCCTGGGAACTCAGTGAGGACCCAGCGGGTTCCTGTCTGGTTGATGCCCTTATGTTGGGACAGTACCTGGCGCAGAATAGGTGCTGGGCAAACATGCATCACATCAATGCAACCCAGATGACTCTGATGCCCTTTCAGGGATGTTTTTTTCCCCCCAGGCTGGTTAAGAAGGGGAGCTCTCTCTTTTTCTCTGCATCTTCCCAGATTCCCTTGCCCTTCGTGGGGCCTCCCAGCCTCTCAGTCTGGAAGTTACTGAGCTATAAACAGACACTTAAATGAAGGAGCACAGCCTTTAAAGAGTCCTTTGAAGAAAGGCTGCAACGTGACTAATCATCCCGTAATTTATTGGCCTGTAAATTTGCATTTTCCTATAATACATTTTTCTTAATGGAGGGCCCTCCCACACTGGACAAAGGCGGTTTCAGCTGGGGTTGAGCTTCCCCATTTAGAAGAGTCATTATTGTTTTCACGTCTGTAACAAGACCATATGCAGGCTGGGACCACAAAAGGGTGGGCGAAGGAAGGGGATGGCAGAGAATGGAGCTGGGGCAGGCCGCTTGGACCCCGTCTTTGTCCCACTCTTCATCAAGAGCCCCTAGTCAGCTCCAAGTCATTCAGTACCTGGAATGGCCTCCCCCACCCTCTCCCCCTCCCCCATCACTTGGCCAGGGGACAGGCTTGGGCAGGATTTATGGGGCTGGCCCCTGCAGAGAGGATCCGGGGATAAATCTCAGCTTATTTAGGAGCGTGATCTACATTTATTGCACTTAATGTGATCTTTAACGTGTCCAAGAGGGGCCCATAAATCCCAGCCTGGCCAGTTCAGCCAGCAGGGCCCCTGGGCCAGGCCCCTCCCCTTGCTGGGGTGAGCTAGTGGGAGTCCTTGGGTCTATTGGTCCCCTCTGCTTGCCCCTCCTGCCCTGGCTCCACAGCTAAGAGTTTGTGCCCTTCCCAGGCTGCCTGAAGCCACAGGGTCGAAGCCACACGCTCCTCCGTGGGTAGGGCCTGTGTGCGCCCTACTGTCGAGGCTGGGCCCTTCTCTGGGATACAAACCCTTCATGCCTCTTTGACTAGGTGACTTCTAGGAGCCTTTCCTGAACTAGATTTGAAAGATGTTAAGATTTTGCAATGAGCCTGACGCAGGTGCGGAGGAGGGAGGCGGCAGAGCGGAGGTATCCTGTCACAGCATCCTTTCAGGCAGGGGGAGAGGAGAGGCCGACTCTCTGACTGTTAGTATTTACCATCATTCTAATAAATACCAGCATGTGCATACATAGTAATCACAAGCCTTTCAATGTGGATAGTATTTTGCAATTTATAAATCACGTCCACACCCATCCTTCCCGCACCCCAGAAGAAACCAATGGCTTGTAGAGGCCACGACTCGCCCAAATTCACAAGGTTGGTGAACAGCAAAGCTGGACTTGGGAGCTGAACGTCTGGCTCTTTCCTCGGCTCCACGCTGCCCACGTGTATGGGCACATGTAAGTACCGCCAAGCGCGCATGCGTACTAAGCCCACAGACGCCGTGTACTGCGACGCACACCTCCTAGATGAGCAGATGTTGGACTGCTCCCAAAGGGGATTCTGCAGACATACGAGGTCATCACAGATATCTTTTAATCCTTCTGCCTCTGGTTTTCTGCCAGCAAAGAGAAGCCCTGCCTTGCTGTTAGGAGTACGTGTTGGCGTGCGTGTCTCTTGGATGTGCGAGCATGCATTTGGGGTGGGGTGGGGAAGGGATGGGGAGGTAGGCCGAGTGAGCCCAAGCTCCTGGAAATGATGAGAGCAAGTCTAAGAACTGACTCCAATAGTCAAAGATCATTCTCGGGCCTTCCCTGGGGGGTCCAGTGGTTAAGAAGCTGCCTGCCAATGCAGGGGACGCGGGTTTGATCCCTCGTCCGGGAAGATCCCACATGCCTCAGAGCAACTAAGCCTGGGTGTCACAACTACTGAGCCCGTGAGCTGCATCTACTGAAGCCCGAGAGCCTAGAACCCACGCTCCGAAGCAAGAAAGGCCACTGCCAGGAGAAAGGCCACTGCCACAGCACAGAGCAGCCCCCACTCGCTGCAACTAGAAAAAGCCCCGGGGCAGCAACGAAGACCCAGTGCTGCCAAAAATAAATAAATCTTTTTAAAAAAATTAAAAAGATGATGCTCGTCTCTGGGTTTGAGAAGACCGTCCCAGGCCCTATTTTGCTACCCACTGGCCCCACGCCCAGCCCCAAGAAACACGTCTGTGTATAGATTCATCTGTACACCCATGTGCACACACACATAACACACAAGAGTATGAAGCCCCGGACCCAGCAGGGCCAGATGTGGTCATCAGGACCACCACTTGAGGTTGAGGGTCATATGTTTTCCTTGGGCGAATGTCTCGAAATGGTGTCACGTCTGTACTAAAGGTTTGCAGCTGAACACGGGGGAAGGATTAACAGCGAGTGTTCCACTGAATTTAATGGAGAAGTTATATTTCTGTGCGTTATTTTCTAACTATACGACTAATGCACGCTCAGTACAGAAAATGTAGAAAATCGGGAGCACATAATTAACAAAAATTTTAAAAAAATCATTTGCAATGCTTCGTACAGAGATGACTCATTTTTAATTTCTCCAAAGTACATCCTATCAGACGTTTTTCCACGTGTGTGTTTGTGTGTGTGTGTGTATATATAT
Source organism: Odocoileus virginianus (assembly GCF_023699985.2). NCBI lineage: Eukaryota > Metazoa > Chordata > Mammalia > Artiodactyla > Cervidae > Odocoileus > Odocoileus virginianus. The sequence goes on along the minus strand of NC_069703.1, from coordinate 33,700,720 downwards.
ATATTCCTACATTGACAACTTTTTTTTTTTAATATATTGCGAGATGCCTTGCCTGCCATTTCACACCCTCTCGCCCACTGTTGTCACAGGATGCCTTGCTTTCTAAGGCCTAAGATGGGCCACGATTCTCCTCCCCAAGCAGACTTTCAGGTTGATTACGATTTTCGCTCTTTTACGCTGAAGGACAGGGAAGCCTGGCGTGCTGCAGTGCACGGGGTCGCAAAGAGTCAGACACGACTGAGCGACCGAACAACAAACAATCCTTAAGGCTAAACCTCGGCGCATCCCGTGATGGGTTCCTTAGATTAAATTCCTAGAAGTGGAATTGCTGGCTCAAGTGTTCGCCCATCAGAGAGATTTTCAGTAACTCTTGCTAGGCTGCCCTCTAGAAAGTGGGGTATGCTCATGTTGGGCCGGGACCCGCAGGTCCACTCGGTTTTATGTAAGGTTTTTTTCTTTTTCTATGTATTTATTTGACTGTGGTGAGTCTTGGTTGTGGCACAAAGGATCTTAATCTTCATTGCAGCATGTGGGACCTTTAGCCGCAGCACACAGGACCTATTTCCCTGACCAGGGATTGAACCCCAGCTCCCTGCAGTGGGAACACAGAGGCTTAGCCACTGGACAACCAGGGAAGTCCCTGGAGGATTTTCTTTATAAAGGAGGAGTTTGGGCGTGAGCGCTTGGGAGCAGGGAGCTGGGGTGGCCCTGTCCCTTCTGATGTGGCGTGGGGCAGCCGAGGCAGTGACAGAGAGGTGGGAAAAGAGATTCCACCACTCTGAGTCCTTTGCAGGGGACTGGCCTGGCCCCCTGGTGCTCGGTGTCCCTGTTGCTAATGCCAGATCCCCGCCCTCGGTAGGCACAGGGCAGGAATTGAGTCAACACGCGCAAGTGAACAAATATTTGTCAAACGGACCAATGTTTGTTGAATGTTCAAAAGTTTACTGATAGAACAAATGTTTGCTAAAAGAACACTATTGTTCTTGGAAAAGCTCTGGCCGGTTCACAGGCTGTCTTCCCTCCTCTGGGGTTCCCAGACCAGGATGGAGGCTCAGAACCCACCTCAATAGAACCGCGCGGGGGACATGCCAGCCGGGCAGCTTCTGGAAGACAAGCCTGGCGTCTATCATCTCTGCGTCTCTGGGGTGCAGCACTGCCCCCTCCCACTGCCGTGTTCCAGAAACGTCGGTTAAATGAATAATTGGTTTCAGATCCCTGCTCGACTGCCCGCTAAATCCCATTGTGGCCCAGAGCAGCCAGCTTACCCCCTCTAAAGCTCCCGCTCTCGAACATAAGATGAAAAGATGGGCCTCTCAGTGGTTTTCCACCTTTTTTCTTTAAAGTAGAATTTTCTCTTCAAACAAACCCCTCTCCAAAGAGCTGCCTTCCCTTCATCAGCGGAACCCCTAGGGCACATGATTTGAGAAGCGCCAGCGTTGTTCATGTCTGAAGTCCAGACGAACCGAGGGGAGCCGCGACTGGGACACGCATTGCCCGGCACCAGGAATTTACCCCCAAACGCAGCTGAACTGTCCAAGATACTGGGGAGGAAAGTGACTTTTAAACCCCCAGGGAGCGCTATGGATTAGATGAAAGCTTTGTATCAATGTTAAATTTCCTGGATTGTGTAACTGTGTGTTCTGTGGTTATGTAACAGGAGATCTTTATTCTTAGAAAATATACACGGGAATTTGAAGATGAAGAGCAGCATCACATAGCCGACTTTCAAATGGTTCAGAAAAAAAGTATGAATACAGATATATATGTATGAGAGAGTGATAAAGCAAATCTGGCAAAATGTGAAAAGTGATGAATATGGATGATGGGTACCCAGGAGCTTGTGCTGCTATTTTTGAAACTTTTCTGCAGGTTCCAATGATCTCAGAATAAGAAATTTTTTTAAAAAAAGTATTTTTCAAAATTCTGGGTAAAAAATACCATTAAACATTTTTAAATGCCTCACCAAAAATAATAATAATAGTAGAAAAGAAAGGACCGCAAGGGAAGGAGAGGGTAGACATGTATACGGGCCTGGTTAGATTCGTCTCTTCCTAAGGGGGCAGAAGGCAAGGAAGCCTTGCATGTTAAGGAGACTCACTGGCCAGAACTGTGGATACACTGAAGCTAGGGCTTGGATCCTTCTGTTAGAACCCGAAGTGGCTGAAGTTCATGACACGCTGGCAGTCTCCACTGAGGAAATTTGCTCATGAATAAGAGATTTGGGTTGGTACCACTCTGAGCCTCTCAAGAATGAGGGGGAGGAGGGAGAGGGAGGAGAAGTGGGAGGAAGAGGAAGGTTGTGGGAAGGCAATGCTGGGATAGAAAGAGGGGGTGGTGGAGAAGAAGGGGGTCAGGTAGGCCGTGGACGCAGCAGCTGGGTATCCTCTTGGTGGGGATGTTGCCAGGAGGATTCAAGAGATGCCTCTGAGGCCCCTTCCAGGACCCAGAGAGAGAGATTCAAGGACTCAGAGTGGCAAGACATGCACGCCCCTGGTGTGTGTACCTGCTTGCACACATGCCTCCCACCCATCCCACCTGAGCCCACGAGGAGACCAGAGCTCCCTACATCCATCACGAATGAGCACAGTGTGGGTCCCTGTGTGTGAGGGCAGAGACGCCCACCCCTCTGGGGGCCTCCCAAGGGGTCACCTGTCGCTCACCCGCGGTCCTGAAATCCAAGAAGCTCTGAAAGCCAAGTTTTCACTTAACTCCTGAGTCTGTAAAACACAACTTGAACTGTCAGGAGGCTATTTATGGCCTTTATTTTTCCCACTTACTGCGAATATTCATACGTTCACTGCAGAAATATTAATGTGTTTACATACAGAGTGCTGCTCAGGCCCCTCGGGGGTTATTACATCCGTGGTATGTGCACCGAATTACCCTTCCAGAACTTGCAGTGTTCCAAAGTCTGAAACACATGTGGTCCCCAGGGTTTCAGAGAAGGGACAGGGGGCTCGTAGTAGAGCGAAGTCGTAGTTTCCAGAAGAGGGTAGAGGTGTGTTGTGTGCGTGTGTGTATAAAGGCTTGATTTGGGTGCCAACGTCCAGCCAAGAGCAAAGCTGACCTCTGCAATCGGCATCCAGATGTTGGCTTTAGGTTTGACTCCTAAATAGCAGAAGAGGATTCATTCATCTATTTTGGAGCATCACTATGGTTAGTTGAAAACAGCAAAGCTCACTCTACACAAACGGCAAATTATAAGTAATGTACAGAGGAAGTAGGGTGCTGGGGGAGGCCGGGGTAACCCACCAACCACCTGGCCGGTCCTCCTGCCTGACCCCGCCTGACTGTCTGCCTTTGACCTGCTCGTTTCCTGTTGGACTGTGCTCCGCATCGCCCACCTGACACCCTCCAAGTCTCAGAGCTAGTGTACCAAGAGTGGACAGGGCTGGTGTACCGGGGGCGGACGGGGCTGGTGTGCCGGGGGCGGAGGGGCTGGTGTACCGGGGGCGGAGGGGCTGGTGTGCCGGGGGCGGAGGGGCTGGTATGCCGAGAGCGAATGGGGCTGGTATATCAGGAGTGGACAGGGCTGGTACGCCAGAGTCTGGTATACCAAGGCTGAGTGCTTTTAGTTTTCCTGTGTGTGTTCCCAGCCTTGCCCTTGCCGGCTTGCCGTCTGGAATTCCCAGGACACAGCAGCTACAATGGAGAAACAGTCACAGCTCTGGTTCTGAAGTCAAGCCCCAGGAGCTAGAGAATCCTGGCTCCACCTCTGACACTGCCTGGCCTCAGGAAAGTCTTTGCTCCTTTCTGAGCCCCTCTCCTCAGCCACTTCGCATGGCCCTGGGGTTGTTTTTCTCTTGGGGGATGGGATTCCAAATGGAGATTATAAGTGGAGGCGGTTGTAAGCAGGGAGCATCATTTGCACTTGAGGGGCCATGCCTGTTTCTGTTCTCCAGCCCACAGGGGCAGCCAGATCAGTGTGACCCCTGGTGTCCTGACTCCCTTTCTCTTGCTCCTGTTAGCGGATCGCTTCAGTAACCATCACTCCTCACTCACCTGCTTCACCAGTCCCCTCCCCTCCACTGGACCCTTCCCATTAGCTCTCACACAGGCAGAATGCCCCCATGTTTTAAAAAAGAAAAAGGCAAAAAGACCCTCTCTACCAAATGCAACTTGGTATCCTGGGGATTGGACTGGATCCTAGAACAGAAAAAGAACATTCATGGAAAGCCTGGTGAAATCAGAGTAACACGTGTAGTCTGGTTCCTAGTTTGGTACCAATATCAGTGTCTTAGTCTTGACAAAAGAAGTGTGACTTTTTTTTTTGGCCCCACCCCACAGCATGCGGGATCTTAGTTCCCTGACCAGAGATGGAACTCACACCTCCTGCAATGGAAGCAAGGAATGCAACCCGACTGGGCTGCTGGAGTGAGGTGGGTGTCTCTGAAGTGTGGTTATGGGGAACCTTAGCACTCAGGGGAGCTGTATAAAGGGGATATGGGAACCCTCTGTAGTATCTTTGCAACTTTCCTATGAATTTAAAACTATTCCAAAAGAAAAAGGTTATTGAAGAAGAAACCTCTCTCTTGATCCCACACTCTGTCCCATTTTTTCGCCTTCTATTTTATCCAAACTCCCCAGAAGAACAGTCTCACTGTCTGCCATGCTGCTCCCCTCCTTGTTTCATGAACTTGCGTGCCAGTCAGGTGTCTGCGCCACCCACACCCGCTGTGGCCCCCAGACCGCTTGGTCGAGGTCTCCAGGGGCCTCCCTGGGGATGAACCCAATCTCTGATTCTCCACCAGCCTCACCTTTCCTGGCCTCTTGGCAGGACTGCTGATCAGGCCTCTCTTCTTGGACGGCTTCCCCGACGGCGGGGCTGGGAGACGCTCTGCTTCTAGTTTCTCCGCTCACCCTGAGGGCTATACCTGATCCATCACCTCCGCCAAGGGTGGCCTGAGGCCCCAGACCCGGCTTTTGGACTGTCTTCACTCTCTCCCCAGGCGGCCTCCTCCAGCTTCACAACTTTAAACACCACCTACCTGCTGACAGCTCCCAAGCCTGCGTCCTCAGCTGGGACGGCGCCCCCCCAGTGCCCACTCAACACCTCCCCTCTGACTGCAACAGGCCCGCGCCCTGAACCGCTCCCTAAGCCCGCCCTGCCCACGCCTGCTCCTCACTCATCTCTGCCATTGGCCTCACTGGCAGCTCCATCCTTCCTGCTGTTCTGGCCCCACACCTGAAATCTGCCCTTGACTTCCCTTTCTCGCACATCCCGTCTATCAGCAAATCCCGCCGCTCTCTCTTAACAACACATCCACTGCTGCCCGCCATCCAAGCCGCATCAGCTCTTACCTGGGTGAATTCAAGAACCTGCCCCCTCCAGGGTCTCCCCACCCTGCCCTTGCCCCCCTTCAGTCTGTCCTCAAAACCACAGCCAGAGGACACTTTGAGAACGAGTCTGATCAGGCCAACCTCAAGTCCAAACTCTTCCATTTACCGCATAGTAAGCGTCCTGGGTGTTCGTTGGAAGGACCAATGTTGAAGCTGAAGCTCCAACACTTTGGCTACCTGATGCAAAGAGCTGACTCATTGGAAAAGACCCTGATGCTGGGAAAGACTGAGGGAAGGAAGAGAAGCAACGACAGAGGATGAGATGGTTGGATGGCATCACTGACTCGATGGTCACGAGTTTGAATAAACTCCGGGAGTTGGTGATGGACAGGGAGGCCTAGTGTGCTGCAGTCGATGGGGTCGCAGAGTCGGACACAACTGAGCGACTGAACTGAACTGAACTGAAGAGTCCTTTGAATGGCCGTCACAGTCCTACTCCACCTGGTTCCCCATTTCTCGGCCCTCACCTCCCAGCAGCACTTGCGTACTCTGCCGAGCTGCACTGACCTTCTTCCTGTCCTTCAAATACACTGGGTATGTTCCTGCCTTGGCTTCCCAGTTGGCTCAGATGGTAAAGAATCCGCCTGCAATGCAAAAGACCTGGGTTCGACCCCTGGGTCGGGACAATCCCCTGGAGAAGGAAATGGCAACCCACTCCAGGGTTCTTGCCTGGAGAATCTCATGGACAGAGGAGCCTGGCAGACTACAGTCCGTGGGGTCGCAAAGAGTCAGACATGACCGAGATGACTTACCGTGCAAGTTCCTGCCTAAGGGACATGCCAGTCTGCCTGCCTGGAAAGCCCTCCCTCCTCACTTTCTTCAAGTCTCTGCTCAAAGGTCTCCTTCTCAGGGAGACCTTCAGTGCCTACCTTTCGTAAAATAGTAACACTCCCTGTCTCTTCCCCAGTTTTGACTTTTCTGGAGGGCCAATCATCACGTGAATACTGTGTCTACTTGCTTGTTGATTGTCTGTTTCCTGGACTGGATATCAAGTCCAGAAGACAGGTACTTGATTTTGTTCTCTGCTAGATCCCTGGGATAGGACCTGGTGGGTGAGAGTTTATTTGTTTGCTTTTTAATCAACTATCCCTGGGGGCTCAGGTGGTAAAGAATTTGCCTGCAATGTGGGAGACCCAAGTTCGATCGCTGGGTTGGGAAGAGCCCCTGGAGAAGGAGATGGCAACCCCCTCCAGTCTTCTTGCCTGGAGAATCCCATGGATGGAGAAGCCTGGCGGGCTACATACAGTCCACAGGGTTGCAGAGGCATGACTGAGCAACTAACAAGACATCATGACTTAAGATGGAAGAAAATCCCCTGCAGAACTGAACCCGCCTGCAATGCAGGGGACTCTGGTTTGATTCCTGGGTTGGGAAGATCCGCTGGAGAAGGGATAGGCTACTCACTCCAACATTCCTGGGCTTCGCTTGTGGCTCAGCTGGTCAAGAATCCGCCTGCGGTGTGGGAGACCTCAATGCAGAACTGAATAGTGTGTGAACCAACCTCTGCAGGTTCCGGAAAGCCTTTCCTGTGGCCACCAGGGCTAAGGCGGCCCTGCCGACTGGGCTTTGAGAGCCAGCATCTCCCTGTCCACCCGCATGAAACCCCCTGCAGGAGAGCACGGCACTCATGTGCGTGTGGCCGGCGTGCGTACCAGTACATAAGAGTGTGCTGCCCACTGGTGGCCCCAGGGCCAGGGATTCCTCACGGCTGCTCTGTGGGTCACTTATCTGCTCTCAGTGGCCCTGGGTGAGAGCAGGTCTGAGATGGAGGCCCATGGGTTTGGAGTTCAGGAGGCTGCAGCCTCCTCCTTCCCCTTCTCTCCCAGCCATTCAGCCCTCTGACTGTCTGGCTGCAAAGTCCCCCAGGTGAGGTGTGGAGGGAAAAGTGTCCGAGTGTTACTAGGGCCTGGCTCTGCAGGGGAAGCTGGGGGACCCTGCTGGGGTGGGATGGGGCAGCCCCCAGTTAATGGTCTGGACCCTGGCCTTGGCTCCTAGCTGAGCGCTCTGTCTGACATGTCCTCCTCTGTCGTCTCTTCTTCCTGCATCCTTTGTCTCTCTGTGCTGCTCCCTGCTTTTTCTTTTTTCCTCTGATCTTTTCCCTGCTGTTTCCTGCCTCTTCTCATAGCCTCACTTGCAGCCTTTCCCTCTGTCTCCATCTCCATCTCTCTCTGCGTCCCCTTTCCACACCGTCTCCCTTTGTTTCTGCCTTTCTGCCTCCTTCCTAGCCCCCATCACCCCGCGTCTCCCCCTCTCCCTTTCCTCTCTTCCCGCAGTCTCTCTGCCTGCTGTGTCTGTCTGTCCCTGTCCGCCGGTCCCTCTGTGGCACCTAGCCCCGCTGCCTCCCGCTCTCCCCGCCGGCCTGTCCACATCGTCTCTTCCTCGCCCAGCTTCGCCTGTCTCCCCGTCACCCTGTCTGTCTCTCGCTCTGTTTTCCGGGAAGGCAGCCGTGATTTACGAGCTGCGGACAGGGCCAGCTGCGGGTGCGGGAGGCCCTGATTACAGTTTCCCGGAGGAAGCTGCCTGCTCGGGGATGGCAGGGTGACAGCGTTTACACAGAGCAGCCCCGGGCTCAGAGCACGGCTGTCAGTCCTAGACGGATGGCGTGCCGGAGAAGGCCCATTACTTCATTCACACCTCTTCGGGCAAACAATAAAACACTTACACACGGCCTTGACGCGGGCGGGCGGGCGGGCGGGCTGCCCCCCCCCCCCAGAAACATTCCCAGCCTGGCCCAGGGTCTGGGCCTTTCTGATGGGAAGGAGTGCGGCAGGGAGACAGGGGTGGTCCCTGCGGAGGCCCACCAGGCCCAAGCCCCAGAGAAAGCCCCACACCTGGTTCCCAAGCCTGGGCTTTGGCAATGCCCCAGGCCAACTGGTCTCTCTGAGCCTCAGTTTCCTCATCTGTGAAAGGGGTTGTAATGCTCACCCAAGATAATCGAACTAAAAGCATGAATAAACTGTAGAGTGCTGCACAATGTCAGCAATATTATTAATATTCATTTAAAACAATATTCGTATTATTCCAGGTAGTACCCAGGATCCTAAATTTGGCCCTGCAGAAGAAAGTTTCCAAACGGGGCCTGTTGTGTAATCCAAGGCTGACCCTTGATGGGCAGGAAACGATAAGGTTGGCAATTACCCCCCTTTGTGCCTATTTCTTGCAGAACCCCTTCACCCAGGCACCCAGTTCTAGAATCTTCATTTATGTGGAGGTGAAAGTGATCATCAGCAGCTACTGTGTAACCCTCTTCCCTGCCTCAAACCCCTGCCCATGGGAAGCTACATTTTCTGAGAGCAAAGCTTTCCATTTGAAGGAAAGCTGCCCCAGTGAACTTCAGGCACCATCCGTGATGAGGAGAAAGGACTGGAGCCTGAGATGGGATGGTGTCGCCGATGTGTGACTGACTCCATGTTTCTAGACAATGAAGAAAGTGAAAGAAAGTGAAGTCGCTTGGTCGTATCCGACTCTTTGCAACCCCATGAACTGTAGCCCACCAGGCTCCTCTGTCCATGGAAATTTTCAGGCAAGAGTACTGGAGTGGGTTGCCATGTCCTCCTCCAGGGCATCTTCCTGACCCAGGGATCGAACCTGGGTCTCTCGCATTGCAGGCAGACGCTTTACCGTCTGAGCCATCAAATATCAATTATGGCACCTTCACTGTGAGCTGGCCGTGTGAACCCCAACACCCACGCCATTTGTGACACCCCCACATCGTGTCAGGCACAGGCCACCTTCTCTCTCCTTGAGGGCCCCCAGAAACCCTGCCAGGTGGGAACCGGAGCCCACATCTCCGAGCGGAGGAAGCTGAGGCTCAGAGAGGTGACGCAGGTGGCCCAAGGTCACACAGCACGTACCTAGTGGGACCGCGGGACTGGAATCCAGCTCCAAAGCCCAAGTTGTCCTCCAGGCGTGGAAGAGCTGCTGGTGGGTGGGCTCCGGGGCTTGGGGCCTACCGCTGGCTTCACCACTTCCAAGCTGTGTGACTTTGGACAAGTGGCTCAGCCTCTCCTGGGCTCAGCTTCCTCATCCACACAGTGGGGGAGAGGGGCAGGAACATCCCCTGAGATGACCTGAGGATTCACCAGGATGATGCTTGGCCAGAGCTGAGAGTAGGGCCAGGTGTACACAGGCCGCATCCACGGTTAGGACACGAAGTGTCCACGAACGTCAGGCCAGCTCCTGTGTCCTGCCCCTCCCTGCTCCTGTGATCCCCCTGCTGGTCTCAAAAAAGGTCTCCATTTAACACCTGGCCCTGTAAGATGTGAGGCAGGAGCCTGATGCTGGAACATAAGGGGTTGCCCACAAATAGACTTAATTTATAAAATAAAATCCACACCAACCCTCTCCCCAGTCTCTTCCTGTGCTCCACCCCTCTCCCCCACAAAGGAAAACCACACAAACCCTGCACAGACCTGCCTGGGGAAGGAGGGGGTAGCAGAAGCCAACCAACCAAAGTGTTAATCTGTTTCTTTCCTTATAATAAAGTGATCACTGGACATCATCACGCCCAGCCAGGCCCACAGTCAAGAGCAGAGAGAACTGGGCTAGAGTCAGGGTCCACACTGGGCTTGTAAATTAACTAACTCCTTTCACTTCTTGCAGCCTCAGTTTCCCACTTCCAAAATGAGACTGATTATAGCTACTGTGAAGGTGGTTTAAAGATTAAACGAGGGTCCCAGGGTCACTAATCAGTGATATTTATGGAGAGCTTACCACTTGCCAGGCAGTGCCCTGGATCCTGAGGAGGGGGTGATGGACTAGATGAAGTGTCTGTCTTCCAGAAACTCCCATTCTGGTGGGAGAAATTACAGATCATGGGGTGGGGGGAGGGTGGGAGTTGTGGAGAAGATAAAATGAAGAAGCCAGACATGGGGGTAGGAGAGGGTCTATGGCCGGGGTGGTCAGGGAAGGCTCTTGGAGTGGGGTTACTCAGCAAAAGACTTAAAGAAGCTTCTAGTCTGTTCCTGTTCATAGACACCCTGGCTACTCTGACTGCATGTCCCTTGTGGGGTGCTCATGTGCCAGAGCTCATGGTCCACGGTTCTGCCTGGATGCTTTCGCCCTCATCTACCTGGGAACACCTACCTCTCCTGTAAGGGTATCAGAGATGCACTCTTTCCCATAGTTTCCACATCCTCCCTGACTTCCTTTGGCAGAATCTGTGGCTCCACCATCTGAGGTCTAATGATCGCAGCTTATGTGAATTCCCCCTCTCTCTTATGTGGCAGATGTCATGTCGGTTGCATGCGTGCTAAGTCACTTCCCTCATGTCCAACTCTTTGCGACCCCATGGACTGCAGACTTCCAGACTCCTCTGTCCGTGGGATACTCCAAGCAAGAGAACTGGAGTGGGTTGCCATGCACTCCTCCAGGGGATCTTCCCGACACAGGGATCGAACCCACGTCTTTTATGTCTCCTGCGTTGGCAGGCGGGTTATTTACCACGGACGTTAGAAGTCAGTAAACAATGGATATAAAGTGCTTATTTGGCACAGGGTCTGGCGCACAGTAGGACTGCAGTAACTGCTATTGGTGCCGATGCTGTTGATGGGCGCTCAGGACAGCTTTGAATTAAGTGGGACTCAGTGGATACGTGCGAAAAAGAGGAAGCATGGACCTCGGGGCAGGGGAGAGAGTCTGGGTGAGTGGGGTGAGGGCCGGAAGCCTGTCTAAGGGCCGCCAGGATGGAGCAGGGAGGCGGCATCCAGGGGGGCCTGGAGTGGTGTGAAGATCTGTGGATGTGGAGGCCTGATGGGGGAACCGAGGGGGCGGAGGGTGGAGGGAGGCTGTGTGATCCTTCATCCAGATGGATGGTTCCAGCAACAGCCCAGACAGGTAAACACTGGGGCTGGGGCCAGACGGCCCCCCGCCACCCCCCACTCGCTGACTCTGTGCTGGTGACAACTCCTGTCAAGGCTTGACGAGAGGCTGCTGGCTGCTTCTGCCCCCTTGGCCTGGATTTCGGGAGTTCTTCCCAAAGTTGGGGGGCCAGGGGCCATTCCAGTGACTCAGCTTCATAAGAAAGCTCAGACAGAGAGAGAGGAGAAGGGCCCTTGCTTTCTCTCCATCTCCGTGGAAACTCAGGAGGACACTGGTCTTCCATGTCCTTGGGGGTGGTTAATGCCCCCCTCCTCTTGGAAGCCCTCCCTGGCTGGTCTCTTTCATCTCCCCCTCAAATCACTCCCACCACCCCCACAGGAATGGGCCCATCCATCGAAGCCCCCAGCACCCACGGTCCATCTTACTTACTTGACGCTTGCGCTAGTGTTTGTACAACCGAAGCCCAGCTCTGCCCTTACTGGCTGCGTGGTCTGGGCCACTCTGAATGGCAGTTTCTTCATCTGCTTCATGGGGACCTGAGACAGACGCTCTGAAAAGCAGATTCTGATTTTTGGATCTGTTGATTTCCGGATTTGAACCTCAGTTTCTGCGTCTGGGAACTGAGCGTCAGCATATCACTTCCCTCGTGGTGTGTGTGTGTGTGAGGACACAGTGAAGTGCTGGCGGGCAGGGCTCAATCTAGGGCACAGACAGGAGAGGACTGTAATTACATCTTTGTGGACAGATAACCGCAGGGGCTCAGAGAGGAGTCCCCGGCACAGCCCGCAGGGCAGGGGCTTAGGACTCGGGGTCCTGTTCCCATCTCTCAGAGTCAGGGAAGGGATTCAGGAGGCACGGGTCCGGGGGCCTGGCATGTGTCCCTAAAGAACTATTGACCCAAAGACCTGCTCACCCTCATCCTTGCTCTCTCCAGTGTATTTCATGTTGGTTGCTCCATTTTATTCTCCCTGTGTTGAAGATTTTGTAGCTAATTGGTCTAAAGACATTCTTACTGAATTAGGGGCTAATTAACAAGTGCAGTATTTCTTAACTATATGGTGTTTTGGTTGGGGGGGTGGGTTCCTTTGAAAATTTATTTAAATTACTTTGAAGCTCGTTAAGACAACACATCTAGTTCTTTTACAAAGATCTAGTCATCAACATGCAATTTGGGGGTAATTGAATGTAAGTCACACTGTTGAGCTACATCTTCTGTTTTGTTTTCTTTCAAGGCAACTGAAGACATAAAAAGCTGTCCTCCATCCCCAGAGCTGGAGCCACTGTCAGAGTTCCAGAGGGGTTGGGACTGTCTGGGCATTTTACACAGAGGACAGAGCTGACTCCCACCCTCTGGAGGTTGATCTGTTTCATTCCTAAAGGAAGCTGTCAGGACATCCCTGAGGAGAAGGGAGACTGCGACCAAAGGGAAGGGCTGCTCCCACTGTCCCCCTGCATCCTCATGGGGCTGGGAGTGAAAACTGAACATCCAGGTCACACAGGTGGTATGGGGAGGATGGAGTCTCAGCAGAACTGAAGCAGCATCCCTCCATCCATCTATCCATCTATCCATTTGCCTGCATACCCATCAGTTTCACTTGTGCACCTGTCCACTTTTCCATCTATCCACCTACACAACACCTGCCCGCCTTCCTGATCACCTGTTCATTCACCCGCCCACTGAATATCTATCTGTTTACCCACCTATGTTAGTCATCCATTAATCCCTCCATCTCTCCATCCAGCCGTCTACCGCTGTAGCCACCCATCCAACCACCCACTCATCCATCTATCCAATGAATAAATATTTTAAAAGAGGAAAATAGAAATAGCAGTAAGCTCCCTAGTGTGGGAAAGAATAGGGAGTCTGCGGATACACAAGAAGAACCACAGTGCTGAAGGAGGTGGATAAAAAGGTAAGAAGAGAGATGCCTGAGGAAGCAGGCAGGGCTATGCTGGTACCTATGGGTCACCATCCGTGTGAGTTTGGAGCCTGAGATTGGGCTGGTCATGGAGCGGAGGTGACAGGAAGGCAAAGGCCAGCAGGAACCCCGGACGCTGGGGGTCTCTCTACCAGAGCCCTGGTGCCGTCACCCCCGGTGACCGGCAGCCTCAGCAGAAGCAGGAGCTGGGGCCGTTAGAAAAGAGTTGGATTTGGAAGAAAGCAACGAATCTGAGTCTAGATTGGGGTCTGCTTCCCACGGCTCCCATGACCTCCCTGGGCCTATGTTTCCTCACTGGCAAAATGGACATAGTTTTTCTACCTCCTGGGTCGCTGGAGGAACAAACGAAATAATGCTATAAAGAGCTGTGCACAGGTGAGGTTGCTGGAAGTAGAAGAAATCCAGGTGAGCTGGAAGCTGCTGGAACCAGGTGGGGCTGGGGGTCCAGCTCTCGGGTTGGAGGCTTATGACGGCAAGAGGTGAGCTGTCAATCATGCTCAGAAGGGATATAGTCAGCTGATGGAATGGCTGTCACAGGGTGCTTTTATAAAGGTTTTCATCTGTCCCTCTGGAAGGAAAGTTATGACCAACCTAGACAGCATATTAAAAAGCAGAGACATTACTTTGCCAACAAAGGTCCGTCTAGTCAAGGCTATGGTTTTTCCAGTAGTCATATATGGATATGAGAGTTGGACTATAAAGAAAGCTGAGCGCCAAAGAATTGATGCTTTTGAACTGTGGTGTTGGAGAAGACTATTGAGAGTCCCTTGGACTGCAAGGAGATCCAACCAGTCCATCCTAAAGGAGATCAGTCCTGGGTATTCTTTGGAAGGACTGATGTTGAAGCTGAAACTCCAATACTCTGGCCCCCTGATGCGAAGAGCTGATTCATTTGAAAAGACCCTGACACTAGGAAAGATTGAGGGCAGGAGGAGAAGGGGACGACAGAGGATGAGATGGTTGGATGACATCACTGACTCAATGGACATGGGTTTGGGTGGACTCTGGGAGTTGGTGATGGACAGGGAGGCCTGGTATGCTGTGGTACATGGGGTTGCAAAGAGTCGGACATGACTGGGCAACTGAACTGAACTGAATCTGTCCTTCTGGCCTGCAGGCGGGGCCAGCACCCAGGGACCCTCTTCTCTTGGATCCTCTTGTCAGGGAGCGTGAAGGTTGGACGAAGAGCCAGGATTCAGATCACACGCAGCTGCTTCTGAGCGTGTGACGCTGAACCAACAACTGCTAACCTCGCAGCAAACCAAGGACGGTTGGGCAGTTACGAGCGAAAGAAAAGACATCCCCTGTCTCCCCCAGCCGTCCTCACTCTGTTCCAGAAAAGGATTCAAGGTGGATGTAAAAGACCCGGCACACCGCAAGGACTCATTTAACCAAAATCACATTTGGAGCCGTCCCTCCGTGGCCAGACCTGTGCGCCCTGCCCCCCAGGGTCCAGACAGAGAAGCCATCCCACCTCTCCCCTGGGGTCCCGTGGGCTTTGGGGAGAGCAGGAGCAGCAGCCTTGGAGGAGGAGGCCAGGGGCGCGGGGGCCTGGTGGCTGCCAGGGATAACCTATGAGATGCAGGCTGGGCCACGGAGGCGCGCTGGTTCAGGGCACCCTGGCATTCACACTTTCTGGGCACTCACTCCCTCATCCACGCTGCTGACCACAGAGTCTGGCTTCCAGAGTGCTGGGCCAGGGGCGGGGTCTCCAACAGGCTTGGACCCAGGGTTCCCTGAGCTCAGGGCTGGGAAAGACGAGGTAGGGCTGGGTGGAGGGGTGGGCAGGCAGTGTTGTCACCAACAGATGGACGGACAGACAGACAGACCAAGCCCCTAGAGTGTAGTCATGGCTTCAACTTTTCACGTTTGAACCCAGGACAGCCGATGTCAAACTCAGGCCCGGGCCCAGACTCCCACCCCTTCCCTCCCCCTTCGGGGGGGGGGCTCCCTGGCCCCTCTACCCACACCCCACCCCCGCCCGGCGTTTATGGATGGCTCCCAACCTTTCCCTGACACTGTGGGCTCCTCACTTCCTGTGTTTATCTTGGAGATGGATGGGGTCTCTCCTCTCACCCATCCCGGGCGGCTCACAGGCCGCCCCACGCAGGTTACAGGGTATGTGTGTGTGTGTGTGTGTGTGTGCACGCACATGGGCACCCGGGTGCTGGTGTCTGGGGCGGTGTGTGCCTGGCTGTCCTGTCGGGATCTGTGTGTCCCCTGAGCAGGTCTGCGGGTGTGCGAGGGCTTAGCGTGTTGTCTCTGGGGACCTGAGTGTGTTTGGGGGGCAGGCAGGCCCCCAAGGGACCCCAGGCACAGCTCTCTCTGGCCTCACCTCATCCTGTGTCTCCCCGAAGGAAGCCAGGAGAGGTGAGGCTCAGTGAGGGGCACGTGGGGGAACAGTCACAGGGCGGCCGAGTGGGCAGAGCGGAGTTAGAACCCAAGCATCCCGGTTTTTTTCTTTCTTTAATAGCCATGGGGTTTTTCACCCCAATTGGAAACATAAAAAGTATAATGGAGAAAAAGAAAATAATCTGTAATTCGATAGGAGAGAACCATTGTTAACTTTTGTATGTACGCTCCTAGACTTTCTTTACGCACACACACATGTATGAAAGTGAAAGTGAAGTCGCTCAGTCGTGTCTGACTCTGCGACCCCATGGACTGTAGTCTACCAGGTTCTTCTGTCCATGGGATTTTCCAGGCAAGAATACTGGAGTGGGTTGTCATTTCCTTCTCCAGGGGATCTTCTCAACCCAGGGATTGAACCCGGGTCTCCCGCTTTGTAGGCAAGACTACTGGAGCGGGTTGCCATTTCCTTCTCCAGGGGATCTTCCCAACCCAGGGACTGAACCCGGGTCTCCCGCATTGTAGGCAAGAATACTGGAGCGGGTTGTCATTTCCTTCTCCAGGGGATCTTCCCAACCCAGGGACTGAACCCGGGTCTCCCGCATTGTAGGCAAGAATACTGGAGCGGGTTGTCATTTCCTTCTCCAGGGGATCTTCCCAACCCAGGGATTGAACCCGGGTCTCCCGCATTGTAGGCAGGCGCTTCACCATCTGAGCCACCAGGGAAGTCTGTACACACACACATATAGAACTCAATTTAAAAATGGGATTGTGTGAACATACGGCTTCCTTCCCTCCTTCACGCCCACCTTCCTTGTTTCCTTTTTACTCTTTCTGATTAAAAAATTCACTGTATACTAAAGCAAAGAGAACAGCACAAATGCCCACCAAGGCGTGGGGGCACAGGGTTCAGGTAGTAAGTGGAGGTGAGCCGCTTGTCCAGACGTCGCTGTCGTTGGCCTGGATCATTTTCTCAGAGAGATGTCTGGACCAAGAGGGCACGAAGGGTGTGGAAGATCCGGCTCCTAATGCCCAGCTGCATCCTCAAAGAGTAAGGTTAAGCGCCCACCACCCTCCGCCCGCCGGCAGCCCTGGGGAGGTCTGGTCCTTCCTCTTGGGGACACCCGAGGTCCCGCTCTGCAGCCCAGGGAGGGGCCCTCGTCCCTGAGTGGGGTGGGGGGCGGGACTTGCACGGGGAGAACCCAGACCTCCCCCACCTCCCCTAATACATCCCTTTCCCGTAGTTGCTCTGGCTTCCCTAATGCTCGGATGCCCTCTCCTCCCATCCAGAGGAAAATGACAGACAGTGCACAGACCTCTGAAGACCAGTTTGATTTCCTGCGCTGTGGTGCTCACACACGGGGCACCCAAGGTTCCCGAAGGTGAGCAAGGCCCACGGGGGCTGCAGGAGCCAAGGAGGGCTTGTGTGCTTAAAGGATGCTGTTAGCCAAGGCACAGCATTCCCCTTGCTCAGCCTCAGTCTCCTCATCTGTGAACTGGGGACGATACTCATCCCAGGCTGGCTCGATTGATGTGAGCACTGAATGGGTTCACATGTGGAAAGCACTTTTACAAGAGACAAGAGCTAAATCTTGTTTGCTCTTACTGTCAAGGGAGCTGACGCCTGCTGCCAAGGAAGTGCACTGATGGCAGAGTGGGCCTCCTTACCCGGAGGAGCAACTCACAGGAAGGGAGCATCCTCAAGGAGCTTATAGCTAAATCATTTAAAAAAAAAAAAACAAACCATAAATTGTACCAAGTACCATTAGGAAGACAAAGGACAGGACTGGACAGAAGAATGGATTGGGTTACCAGCTGGAGGCTGCCCAGGGGAGGTGACATTTAATCAAAGACCTGAAAGATAAGAGGCCTTGAGAGTGGTGGGGAGAAGAGTGTGCCACGCAGAGTGAGCTGCACATGCAAAGGCCCTGGGGTTGGGGGTGGAGGGTGAGCTTCTGAGTTTCAAGAAATGGAAAGGAAGCCAGAGTGGCTGGAGCAGTGAGCCGCAGAGAACCGCCAGACAGACAGGGCTGGGGCAGGGGAAGGGCAAGGCGCCCAGGGTCGTACATCCTCATCCTGGCTATTGTCTGGTTGTGCGTGTTAGTCACCCAGTCATGTTCGGCTCTGTGCGACCCCGTGGACTGTAGTCTTCTAGGCTTCTCTGATCGTGGGATCATCCAGGCAAGAATGCTGGAGTGGGTTGCCGTTGCCTTCTCCAGGGGATCTTCCCAACCGAGGGATCGAACCTGTGTCTCCTGCCTTGCAGGCAGATTTTGTACCATCCAAGTCACCAGGGTTGTCTGATTAGGCACCCCCCAAGTCCATCTTTCCAGCATGTGAGTCCACTTGCCCCTGGACAGGCCTTAGATCTCCGTTTCCTTTTGCCTTCCCCCAGTACCTCTTCCAAGGCTTAGCGTCCAGGGCCCCTCAGGGCCGCAGACCCCTGGATGGGCGGGGGCCTCCTCCAGGCCTCTCCAGACTGTGCAGCTCTGACTTGGCCTTGACCAGAGTGTGTGGTGGGCCCAGGGCCAGGCCAGGGCTGTGGGAAGGCCGGTCTCCCTCCTGCTTTCATCTGCGGGTGAGATCTTTTTCTTCCGATCTGTTGTTTTTAGACCATGTGCTGGGCTGTGGACAGAGAGTGAAAGTTCAGGATCACACGCCCATAAATCTGCTCAGAATAAGAGAAAGGTCCAAGCATCGGGGTGTGCAACGCCCCCCGGGCCCTCTCCTCCCCCAGTTCTATCAAGGACTCTTTGGGGACTGCCGTCCGGGGAAAAACTAAGAAAATCGAGGAACTGGGTAGGTAGCAGACAGATTGGAACCGGAGGGGAATCGACGCATGGAACCGGGACACGGGACCAGAGCTGGACCCAGGACCTGCCTGGGCACCTAGCGGGGGCCAGACACTGCAAGAGGGATGAACAACTGCTGTGAGACGTGCCCAGGTGTGGGGGGCAGAGCCGGCCAGAGTCGGAGCCTCTGGACCAGCTGGGTGACCTCGGGTGACCTTGACCAAGTTCATACCCCTCTGAGCCTGTTTTCCTCCTCTAGAAAGGGTTTCTGCCTATAATGTTTGGGAGGCCTTGAAATCACATCAAACCAGACCAAGGGATTCTGCGAGCTGCGAATTGTTCTATCTACGTAGGGTTGTTTATCTTTGTTTTATAGTTGTTTGTTATTGTCTAGCCAATCAGGACTTTACTCCATCCTTGCTGGTATGTCCTCTTACTGTCCAGCTTGGATTAAAGGTGGACAGCAAGAGTTGGAAATCAGAGTCACATGTGCTATTTAGCAAACAGTACAGGGCTGATCCAGCATCTGGCCCCAACCTGCATATCTCCACTGACAGGCAACTCGCTACTGAACAAAGCTGCCGTGTTTCATGGTGGGACAGCTCTACTTGGTGCTTCTGACACTGAGTTGAAATCTGCTCCCCACACTGATGTCACTGGCTCTGGAATAAACCCATTTACTCACCCATTTCCGTGGAAATCCTTTTAGAATCCCAAGGCCCTGTGTATGTTTCCCTGCCAGCTCCAAGAGGCCAGCCTGACTCTGATTTCTGGGGTCTTTCTCTTCTCTTTTCTGACTTTGCTACAATGAGGATGTGCTGCATTTTCCATTTTAAAAATTCATTTTAAATCATATTATTGTGGGAACCAAATAGTACAAGATATAAGAGGAGGAAATAGAAGTCTTCCCATTCTTCTCCCTCCAAACCCCCATTCTCCTTAAGACTAGAGGAGCATCCTCCCCAGCTTTCCTGTGCCTTTGGTCATGTGCATACATAAACCTGGAACTGCGTAGAGAACACAGAGCAGGCTGCTTGGGGGAGGGCTGCCCTCACCCACAGTCTGCCCTTGAATCCCACTTCTTAACCTCAGTTTGCCCATCTGTAAAATGGGGCAACTGTGGTACCTATTGCACTGGATCATTATGAAAACTGAGTGAGTTAATGCACACAAAGCTCTCAGACCAGCCTGGGAGCTGGTGGAGGTGTTTATTTTTCCAGTTAAAAATAAATGGGGTCATGTGTGCATTTCTTCTCACAACTTGCTTTTTCATAGTGGACAGCTTTCCATGCAGGCACAGGTAATATCTTATCTTGTTAACAGCTGCGTGGTGGCATGTGTGTGACTGTACCCATAATCAGTTCATTTTTAATATCAGGAAAAGTCACTTTTTAGCAGAAGCCCCAAGGTGAGGCCCTTAGGCAGCCGGTTGCTACTGTGGGTATCATTCTTCTCCCCTTGGAAACCCTTTAGTTCTCTCCTGTGGGAGTAGGAGCCAGGCTCTGAACGAGAAGGCAACTGGGCACACACAGGATTTGGCCCTCGTGGTGACAATGGTTGGGAAAGGGTGGGTGCAAGAGAAGTGACCCCACGATGCTTGTGCTGTGGCCAGGGCCCCTCAGAGAGTAGCAGGTCTAGTCAGAAGGCATCCTGGAGGAGGCAGAATCTGAGTGGGGCCTTGAGGAGTAAGAGGGAGTTGGAAGGAGATAGCTAGCACATACAGATGAGGTTGAAGGAGGTGCACCTGTGGCAGAGATGAGCCCATTTGGGACAGTGAGGATTTGGGGTGTCTAGAACTAAAAGGTCACACACAGGAAGAGGAAGACCATGAATACCAAGCTGCATATGGGTGTCCCCTGCCAGCAATGGGGAGCCATTGAAGGTTCTGGAGAGGGAGAGTCTCTACTCTGACTGCCTGAGAAAAGCTCTAAGCCCCTCTAGGCCCCAGCATCCTGTGGGTCTGGAAGTATAGGGCGCTCTTAGGGGCTGAGATTTGGGATATGGCCCTGCTTGCTCTAATCGAGAGGACCCAGAGAAGTGGGGGCCATGCCAGAGGTCAATCCCTGCCTTCAGATCCCTGCTTCAGAGAATTCAAACCGTTTCCTATCCTTTCAACCTGCCAGCTTTGCAGAGAAATCTGATTTTGCAAACATGTTTTCTTAGCTGAGGGGAAACGAGCACTATGCAAACAATGAAGATAGCTGCGTGTGATAAGGGCCTCCGGGCTGTTCTGGCGGCCTGGACGGAATGGAAAAGAGGGACCGGTCGCGTGGCCCTGGCTCCACAGGCTGCCAGAGGCCTGGAGAAGGCCCCGAGCTTCAGACTGTCCGAGCTGGAGGGGACCTTGGGCATTATCCTCCCCAGAGGAGGATAGGGACTGGCCCAGGGCACACAGCAGGCGGGCCGGACCCTCAGCCGTGCTGCTCCCCACACTCAGCGGGAGGGCTGGCCAGATGCCCTTTGTCTGGAGCAGACTGTGCTGTTTGACCCATGCTCAGATCCAGGGTCTGGCCAATGGTGGCCCTGGAAGGTTTGCTCTAGGCAGGGACTCATAAGGGGCATGGGTACTTGGGGTTAAGGCAAGGTAGAGAAAAGGTAGAGAAAAGGGCAAGAGAAACTGCTCAAGCTGTTGTCATGGAGACCACAAAAGACCAGGGCCCGGTTCCTGTATGACACAGTGACAAATCCTGAGCTAGATTTGGCCTCAGCCCATCCTGCAGCCACCTCACTGTGAGCCTCCCAGCAGCTCTGGCACCTGAACGCTCAGGTTGCCCAGGATGGGCAGTGGGCACATCTAGAGAGGCTTTTTCACAGGCGCACCTGTAGCTGTGGCAAAAATGTCTGAGCAGACCTGTTACAGAACAAGATGCTCAGAGCACCTCATTGGAAGGTGCTGGAAGTAAGTGGCCTTCCAGGTGGAGGTGGGGAGGGGGTATGATGGGGAGATGAGGTCTAAGAACCTTCTTCATCTGGGTATTGATGTCAGTGTGATCTCGTGGGTACCTGCAGGCCTGAGAGGCCTGGAGACAGCTGGCTCCCAGTGAACGGTCACCATCCTTTGCTCTCCAGGGAGCCAAGGTGCTTAGTGTCTATTGGGTTGACCCTCTGTTCAGAATGAACAAGTCTCTTTTGCCCCCTGGGATGCCAGGCACTGTGCCAAGAGCTTTCACACCCAGTGGGGGTGGTATTTGTTCCATTTCCCAGAAAAGGAAAGTGAAGTTCCTCAACCGCCCTGAAAGTCCCCCACCTCCCACCCCACCGCAGCATGTGCTTTTCCTAGGAGAAGCCGTAAACGGTGAAATTTCTGGCACTGCAATGGACTACAGGTGGGGGACATCGCTGGGCTATTTGCTCCTCTGGGGGCACCCGCAGCTTCAGCTGAGCACGGGGAAAGAGAACCAAACTCTGCAACCATCCCACCTCGGCATCAGCACCTCCTGGTTTCACTTCGGGAACCAGGCGTGTGAGATGCATCATTTCGTCTTCCTGAGGACCCCTCCGCTCAGAACCTGCTGCCCCACAGTGAGCCACAGCTGCACCCACTGTCTTTGTTGGCCTGTTAGATGCCAAAGTCAGTTCAGCCTCTGTCTCACACACGTGACCAGCAGAAAGACTCGGCCTTAGCGTGACTTAACTTTGGACAACACAAGCAGAGGGCAGATGGTCCCCAAAGCTGCTGTCCTTTCCTGGAGCCAATATCCTCTGTGCACAATCTCCCTAGGCCTGTTTTCCCACCTGAAAAATGGGGAGAGACCTTGCCTCACAGACCTCCTGTCTCTCTCCAATGCCTAACAAGGACACTAAACAAACTTAGAGGCCAAACTTCACCCACTCTCTATCCCACCCAGGGCTGGGTTCCCCGTTGGCTTTCCATTAAGCCAGGGCCCCCAGCAGCCCACAGGAGGCCATGCCGCGTCCATATCTGGGCACCTTTACTTTCCAGCCTTCTTCCCAGAGACCTTAGGCAAGTCCCCAAGCCTCTCTGAGCCTCTGTTTCCTCCTGTCTAGATTGGGGACTACAGCAGCACCTCATTCACTGAGTTGTTTTGAGGATTAAATGAAACTCACCCCAGGGCTTAGGATGTAGTTTATACTCAGAAAGCATCAGTCATGAATGCAGCTGAGAAGTGCAGTAAACATGGGGACTAGAAAGTGTTTCATCCCTAGAGAGGCCGCATCCATCTCGCTTTATTAGATCATAAGTGCTTTTAACAAGGCAAACAGCAGACGGCAGGCAGCCCGCCAGCAAAGGGCCAAGAACCCAAGTCTAGTCCTTCAAGCCCCGGGACATCAAAAACAACAACAGAAAAGGCCAAACATCAAAGAATGAACAAGCAAGTCCAAACATTTCACTGCGCTCTTATCTTAATTAAAGCAAGTCATACGCAGGGATTTTGATGACACAAGTCAAAAAGCCAGGGTCTGGTTTTATTGGCTCTTGCTGATACCCACAGAGAAGTCCGTGACTTGCCCAAGTTCACCCAGCACCCTGGGGCCAGAGTCAGGGCCCAAACCCAGGCCTCAGATGCTGGAGCCAGGGTCTCTTCCATAACCCTTGTCTCCCGATCCCAGCCTGAGCAACCGGGATATAGGGTTGGAGTGTCAGGGGAGGTGCATTATTTCATTCATTCATCAATATATTTAATAATATTAAATATATTTAATATTATTATTAAATCTTTTTATAGCATTTATTAATTATTAAATTTAATAAATCTTCTATCTTGCAGGCACTGTTCTAGGCTCTGGGAAAACAGCAATGAACAAGATAATGTGCTGGAGGGAGGAGAAGGGTCAGATGTCAGTAAATATTAACAAATAACTATTTCATTGCAATTGTGTAAATGCTATTCCCTATGTCCCTTCTCTGGGCTCTGGGATTGCTTGGTCAAGGGCATACAATAGAAGTGTTACTGCAACTCTTTGGAGGCCCAAGCCAACTTCCCAGTTCTTGGAACCAGGCCATGTGGTCTGGGGAAGCCCAGGCTGCTCCATGGAGAGGTCCCCATGAGGAAAAACCAACTCCCGGTCATGTGAGGGCCCCATCTTGGGAACAGATGCCCCGGACCCAGTCAACCAGATCCAGCGGTCCCTGCCAAGCCCTGCCCATATTGCACATTCACAAGCAAAACAGAAGATTGTGCTGCATTTCAAGCCATGAAGGTGCAGAGTGGTTTGTTACACGGCTACAGGCGACTAGAACATTACATTTCACCTTCATGGGGGTGGGGTAGATTCAGTGGTGATGCCATTTTATAGATGAAGAAACTGAGGCTCACAAAGGTAAAATGGCTTGCTCAACATCACAAAGGCAATGAGTGGCAAAGCCAGATTCAATGACTTCAAATTCTGTATTTTTCCATCTAACCCCATTACTGTCAGTTCAGCAGCATGGACACCAGAAGCACCTCCATTAATGCCTTCCTGACCCCACAGCAGTAAATTACAAAGGTGGGCTTTAGGCATGATAGAAAATAAATGAGGAAGACCATTTTTTGAGCAAGGAGGTTTCCAGCAATCTCAGAGCCCTTCTAAATGCTCCATGTAGGTGGGTGTCTGCTGGTTGTTTGGTAAAGAGACTCCAGGGCCGTGTTTGAGACAGCAGAGGCTCATTTCTCTGTTCTGGACCTTTCTTTCCCATCTCCTGAAAGGGGATGAGAAAACCATCCCTCTTCTGTTCAAGCTGGAGCCGGAGATGAGCTTACAGATAACATACGCCGTCTTCCACAGAGGCTCCTTGTCAGATGCGAGCATTCCATTTGGATAGAAATGAATAATAGCTAAGACTCCCACGATGAGAATTTTAATGCAAGGAAGTCCACGGTAGAGAGGGCAAAACCCACCCCTAAAAGCTTTATAAGTAAAGCCCTCTGCAACATGCGTTGCTTCTGAGGTTGGAAGGAGCCTGGAAAGCGATAGGCTGGGAAACGGGAGCCCTGGGTTCTGATTCCAGCGTTGCCCCTGCTGTGCTGTGTGACCTTGGCCAAGTCACCGTCCCTCTCTGGATCCTCATGTGTACAATGAGAGGACGAGCCAGCTGCTTTGGAAGATCCTGGTGTGTCCAACAAACAGGCAGGATGACCAATCCCCCAAAAGCTGTGAGAAGCTTCCCAGCTCCCCTCCCCCAACCCCAGAAGCTCACTGAATTTAGCAACTGGCGAAGAACAAATCCCTTGAGCTGTTTCTAGAAGGAATGAGGTAGGTGAGCTCCACTAGGCAAATCCTTCTCCTCCTCCTCCTTCTCCTCCATTGTCATAGTTATTATTTATTTGACTTTTAGATGGGCCACCCAGAGTTCTTTTTAAAGATAAAAATATCATAACTCAAAGAAAGCTTCCACCAGCAAGCCAATCCCATCTGTATGATGGAGGGTTGCACTCAGTGGATGTATTCCCTCCAGCTCTGACCCTTTTAAGGTCTCATAAAATGAGAGCGTGCACTTTAAACGTCAGATGGAAGATAATGATGCCAACGCTGATGCTGGTGGTAGTGACTCCCTGGTGCCAGCATCCACTTTGTGCCAGGCACTGTGCCCGTTTTATCTGCACCATCTCATTAATGCTTCACAGTACATCTACAGAGTAGTCAACTGTCATTCTTGCTCTTACAGCGAAGAAGAAACTGAGGCCTGGAGAGGGAAAGGAATCGTCCGTGTGAAAGGAGTTAGCAGTCAGGATTCAGACCCAGGCCGTCTGCCTCCAGAACCTCAGTTCTGAAGAGTTAGGCTATTTCGCTATTTGCCAACAACAAGGACAGTTGCTATGACCACGACTGCTACTGTGACTGCTTCCTTCGCTGAGCACTTGCTAAGTGCTTGTTATTATACATAAGGGCAGGACTTTATATCTTGTTCTCCAAACTCCATGCTGCAAAACCAATGGACCCAAAACTTGATGTATTAAAACAAGTGCTGTTATTTCTTTTGTTTATGACTCTGCAATTTGGGTAGGGCTCAGTGTGGACAGCTCATCTCTGTCTCAGCTGGGATGCCAGCAACTCCTGGGACAGGAAGGGCTGGGGGGCTGGCCAGACATCTCGCTCTCTCTTTGTGGAGGTTCAGGACCATGAGGTCTCTCTAGCTCAGCTCACCCAGGTTGGTCAGATTTCTTTCAGAATAATGGGGCTTTAGTGAGACCGAAGCGAAGCAGCAAGGCTCCTTCCGACCTGCTTGGGAAGGCTGCCCGTGTTACTCCTACCACATTCTGTTGGCTACGAGCGAGCACCAAGTCCAGTCCAGATTCTGGGTAGGAGCATTGAACCCCCACACCTCAGTGGGAGGAGGGTTGGAGGATGTGTGGCCACTTTTAATCCACCATATTTATGCTCTTGAGTAAGGGTGTGGATGGGGTTCCCTGATGCTTTAGCAGGAAAGAATCTGCCTGCCAATTCAGGAGACACAGATTCACTCCCTGGGCCAGGAAGATTCCCCTGGAGAAGGAAATGGCAACCCACTCCAGTATTCTTGCCTGGGAAATACCATGGACAGAAGAGTCTGGTGGGCTACAGTCCATGGGGTCACAAAAGATTTGGACACGACTTTGCGACTAAAAACAGAAACAACAAGGATGTGTACAACCAAAGAGATTCATTTATTCACTCACATTTGAAGAGCACGTCCATTTAGACACTGTCACAGGCCCTGGGAGACAGCACTCTGTGGAGATATTATTATACCCATTTTACAGATGAAGCAATGGAGACTCACAAAGATTTAAGTGCCAATGAAAGGGCCCAGCACTGCACTTTCCCTCTTGACTCTTGCTGATTCTTTTTCCTTTGATAACTTGGATGCTCCAGGTCTTAGTTGTGGCATAGGGATCTAGTTCCCTGACCAGGGATTGAAGCCGGGCCCCTTGCATCGGGAGTATGGAGTCTTAGCCACTGGACCACCAGGGAAGACCCAGCTTGCTGATTCTTGGTAAGAGCATGAGGTAGGCACTGGGATCGCTGGCCTTGAAGTGGAGCTGCTGGATTCAAAACCTCGCCAATGGGATTGGAAGCCCGGGCAGTAACCTGGCAGCCTAAGCTGCCTTGTCTTAGCAGGTTCTACATCTGAGCTTCGCTGCGATACCAATGCTGGGGGCCCACGGGACATGCGGGCACCGTTTGGGAAGAGCCTGGCTAATGGAGGAGAAGGCCTGTTGATGGTGTTAAAAAGCCAACCCGGATGAGAGCTTGAGGGAGGGACGGGCCGGATCATGGATAATGGCCCAGCCTGAACCGGTCGCCACGGCAACCACAGGGGCTGTCTGGAGCCAGCAGCCTGCCAGGCCTTGGCCCCACAAAGCCGGGGAGGGAGGCGGAGGGGGCGGGCCTGGCGGGGCATAAATCAGGGAGTTCTATGCCCCTGACTCCGGGCAGACGATTTATGGGGCTGCTCACAACCCAGTGGATGCACTGGGGAGAGTGGAGAGGATCTCCCTGTTCCCACCGCCCCGGGGGCCCCGCTTGGTGTGGGCTGGGCAGGAAGAGGCCCCCAAGCCTGGGAGACCCTCCAGGCCACCCTTGCGCCGTGGGAGAGCCCTGCCCCCACCAGGCATGCCCCAACCCCCCCCTGTGCCCACCTCACCAGCGTGCTGCCCCCGTGCTGACGGTGAAAGCTTCCAAAGTCATGTCCGATCCTAGCTGCTCAAGATGCAAGTCAATATTGTCCATCCTATTCTGTTCCATCCCTTTTGTAATGTGCTGGTGACAGCCCACTGAACTGATGTCAGTATGCACTCACGGTTTGTGGCCTGCAATTAGATAAACGCTGAGCCAAAGGAAGCAGAAGGGGAGACTGAGGCTCCCGCAGCCCTCTCCTCCTGCATACAGCTTGAACAGGTTTTGTCATCATTGCCTCTTCTTCTATCTTCCCTGGAAGCACCTGGGTCTGCCTCCAGGCCGCGAAACTCATTCCACTGTCGAACCAACCCAGATAATGATCCAGGGTGGAACCAGCTTCCTCACAAGGTCTTGAGCCGCCCCCAAACCCTGGAGTCACCCAATCCAAAGCTGAACAAATCCTGGCTGCGGTGATCGGTGGATCCCGGCCTCCTGCAGGGAGCGGGCAGGCCTAAGGCCTCTGCGCTGACCCCCGATGGCAGGCAGGCAGGCAGACGCTGACCGCCGAGCCATAGACGGGATGGGAGAGACAATGGGCGCCAGGCCGAGCGGCTGGGGAGGTCTCAGAGCTTCAGGCAGGCTCAGAGAGACGGGAAAGCAAGCAGCGTGTCATTAAGAAGGTGATGGGGAGGGAGGTGGGAGGGAGATTCAGGATGGGGGACACGTGTACACCCATGGCTGATTCATGGCAATGAATACATTGCCATGTATTCATGGCAATGCAACCACTACGATATTGCAAATTAATTAGCCTCCAATTGAAAAAAATATATAAATTAAAGGGAAAAAAGGTGTGTTGGTAGGGGCCTGGCAGAGACAGCCAGGGCAGCTGGGCACGTTAGGCTAGGGGCCTGGGCGCCCAGCCCCTTCCTGCCTGGCAGCCCTGTCAGACCTGAAGGTGGCTTGTGCCCCCACACCCAGCGGGCGCCCTCCTACCGAACCATCCCTTTACCCACTTACCTCCCACCCCGGAACCGTCTGCTCCTCTCAGCCCTCTGCCTTCCGAAGGCTGTTCCTCTTTCCAGGTCTTGCTGAGATGCTAAGACTTGCTGATGACAATATTTCAACACAACGGAAAGACCTCCTCCTCCAGATTCAGACGGGCCTGGGTCCCAGTCCCTGCTCTCTCACACACCCGTTTGAGACCTTGAGCAAAACACTCCACCTGTCCAAGCTGAGTTCTTCCACCCCTAATTCACCCATAATTCCTACCTCAGGCTGATTAACAGCACAAAATGTCAAGATACCCACTGTACCTTGACTCCAAAGGGCAAATATGTTCCTGTATTTGTTAAAAACAAAAACCTGCAATTATATGTTTGTTGGGCACAGAAAAGTTTGGAAGCAAACACCCAAACACGTACCAGAGAGGCATTGGAGGGGGAGAGGTGGACACTTTTTATCTCATACTCTATACAGTCCTAAATTTTTTAAAACATTGAAACCAATAAGCCTGTATTAATTGTGCAATGAATAAATAAATAAAAATTTTTAAATCTGCTGCACACCCCCCCTTCATTCTTGCTGTGAGGATTAAGAGGGCAAATATACAAAGATGGCTTGGTCCAGCATCCACCCAACGCTCAGTCCCTATTCATTCTTCCTTCCAGGGTTTTTGTGCGTTCTTAGGGTTTTTTTCTAACTTTTTCTTTTACATTGGAGTATAGCTGATTAACAATGTTGTGAAAGTTTCAGATGCACAGCAGAGCACCTCAGCCATACATATACATGTGTCCATTCTCCCCCAAACTCCCCTCCAGGGTTTTTTTAAAAACTGATGAATTGAAGACATATAAGGATATATAAGAATGCTCTTCCAATTAATTGGACAACCAATGACTCTCCTTCACCACAGAGAGTGCTTGCTGGCTGCGATCTGGCCCCAAAGGACTGAGATGGGATTTTACGAGTATCAGGGTCCTCCTTTCCCTGCCTGGGAAAAGCAGCCTTTAAACTTCACACCAACCCTGTGAGGTAGACACGGTTATTATCATTTTACAGAGAAGGAAAATGAGGCTCAGAGCTGAAGCTCATCCAAGGTTAAAGAGCTTGTGAAGGGTGGGGTCTGGGGGGCCTGGGTCCTTCCACCTGACTCCGTGCCTGGAGCCTCCCGGGGGTTTCCCCTGGAACAGGAGTGGAATTTCCGCTCTGGGGATCGGAGGGCAGAACTAGGGAAGAAAACATGCGCTGCGGGAAATGAGGCTCGTTGCTGCCAGCCTCCTCTGCCCCAGGCCTGAGCCGAGTCCTTCTGCTGCTTTCATCCTCACAGCAGGCCGCCACCTCCTCAGGGCCTCCACACTGGCTGTTCCCTCTGCCTAGAATGCTGTTCCACCACATGTCTGAACTTCAGATTTTCTCAACATTGAGGTGCCCTCAGAGAGGCCTGCTCTGACCATTCAGGTTCAACAAGGGCTGCCCCACGAGCCTGGCCAATCCCCATCACTGTGCACCCCTTCCTGCTTTATCGGGCATAGGTTCACTGCTGTTTAATGGGATATACTGCTGTCTGGGTCCATCCGAGAGGGCCGGACCTGGCCCACTGACTCAGGGGCTCCGTTCCATGCACTTGGAATGCTGCTCTGCACACAGCAGGCATCTGGCGGGCAGCATTTGTGCCCCACCCGTACCCCCCAGTATCCCCTCCCTGTGCGTCCTAACCCCAACACTTCCACCTCCCACCAGCTGCAGCTCTCATCCAGGGGCTCTTCTGGGTGTCTGAGCCTTCCCTGCCTGCACACTGGCCAGGCCAGAGCATCCAGCGTGGGGAGGGATGTCAGTGTCCCCGGGAAGCATCCTTCTGGCAAGGACAGATGACGCTGGTGGGTTAGCACCCCGCACCCCCCTTCCCTTGGCTGGCTGGGGTTACTGGGGTGCATGTTATCTACAGCATCCCTGAGCTCCGCAGAGGACCCCGCCTCAGTTTCCCAACAGCAGCAATCTGCTGAACGGCACGCTGCTTTTTATTATTTCCTCCCCTTCCTACTTGTATTATTAATACTTTCTAAGGCCGTCATAGCAAAATCCCACAAACTGGGTGTCTTAAAGCAACAGCGGTGTATTGTCTCACAGCTCAGGAAGCCAGAACAAAATCAAGATGTCAGCAGGGCTGGTTCCTCCTTGGGGACTCAGAGGGGGAATCAGTTCCAGGCTCCTCTCCTAGCTTCTGGTGGTGGCTGCCGATCCTTGGCATGTGGCAGCCTGATGTCCCTGCCTCCGTCAGCGTGTGGCTCTCGCCCTGTGTGTGTCTGTGTCTTCACAGAGCTATCTTCCCTCGGTGTGCGTCCACGTGCCCACATTTCTCTCATCTTATAAGGACACCAATCACTGAATCAGAGGTTGCATTAGATCACTAATCTGATAGAGCTGCGTCTATACTTCGTTACAACTGCAAAGACCCTGCTTCCAAAGACGGTCACTTTCACAGGCACTGGAGTTAGGACTTCAGCATTGCTTTTGGCAGGAACACAATTCAATCCACAGCACTTTCCCTGTCTCAGTCAACCCGACCCCTTCCTTGAGGTTTTCCCGGGGATCATTTCTCAACTGCTGGCATTCAAACCCTTGTTTGAGTTTGCTTCTGGGGAAGCACAGGCTAAGATGAAATACTTGTTGAATGAATGAACGAATGACTTTTGACAGAAGAGGAAACTCACAGAGATAAGAGCCCTTGATCAGGGACTGATGCTGATGCTGGCAAGCACGGGCCTTTACCCTGCGTCTGTCTGTTTTCTCAGCTCCCCCAGCAGAGAGGCTCTGCAGAGCTGCCTGTCAACAATGTGGTTGCTTTTAAGGTAGTGAGCTCCCCATCCCTGGAAGGCTGCAGATACGCCAGCAAGGATCACTGCACAAGGCTGAGAGTTGGTTTGGGTGACCTCAAAGGCCCGACTAGCCCTGACATCTGAGTCTGTACATTTTAAAAGCGTGTGGTAAGAAATCCAGGCCTCAGGGTCAGAGAGCAGAGTAACCTTCCCCTGACCTCCCCAGAGCCTCGCAACAAAGCCAAGTTTCTCCAGAATCAGCTTTAATTTGATGTCTCTTCTTTGCGTTTATTAAAGGGACACAAAAGAGAGAAAACCACTTGAATGGTCCCCCAGACGGGCTGGCTATAAATGTCTCCATAAAAGGGCCCAGCCCGGGCTCTCGTGCCCGGCAATTACAGCTGCCGTGAGACCCGCCCAGACAACCAGCCCAAGGCACCTCTTTGGTTTCCTCCCTGCCCGGGCAGGTCACTGCCAGGAAGAGTACCTCTTGGGGGGCAAGCTATGGACCCCCAAGGTTCCCCCAGGAACCCTATAAACACTCCCAGCTCCTGTCTGAGCACAGAGGTGACCTGGATCTGGGGGGCATGGGATCCCCAATTTCCTCCAGCTGGGATGGCACAGAGAAAGACAACCAGTCGTGGGCTCCTCAGGGAAATGTCAGGTCTTTATGGTCCTCCCCCAGAGCTGTGATGGCTGCGCCTTGCCCAGTGAACAAAGCCCCAGGCCTCATTCTGTAGAGGCAGAAGGGTGTGTGTATGTGTGTGTGTGGGGGGGGGGGGTGTTAGTCACTCAGTCATATCTGACTCTTTGCAACCCCATGGACTGTAGCCTACCAGGCTCCTCCGTCCTTGGGATTCTCCAGGCAAGAGTACTGGACCGGGTTACCATTCCCTTCTCCAGGGGATCTTCCCAACCCAGGGGTCTTCCCTGGGTCTCCTGCATTGCAGGCAGATTCTTTACCATCTGAGCCACCAGGGAAGCCCAGAAGCAGAGGGGCAGAGATGCTTAACAGAACAGCAGCTGTGAGACTTCCCTGGCAGTCCAGTGGTTAAGACTCCCAGCTTCTACTGCAGAGGGCGAGGGTTCTATCCCTGGTTGCAGGATAGCCAACTCAGCTCAAGTCCCCACTGCCCCACTCACTAGCTGGGCAACTTCAGGCAAGTTGCTGAACCTCT
The DNA here is from genome assembly GCF_023699985.2 of Odocoileus virginianus. Classification (NCBI taxonomy): domain Eukaryota; kingdom Metazoa; phylum Chordata; class Mammalia; order Artiodactyla; family Cervidae; genus Odocoileus; species Odocoileus virginianus. The sequence continues at coordinate 33,668,939 of NC_069703.1, read as the reverse complement.
CTGAGCTTCTAGGTCCTCATACATTAGGTGGGTTGAGACTCAAGACTCCTATTTCACAGGGTTGTTTTAATGCTTACATTTGGAGTTAACACATGGAAAGCCCTCAGCACAGAGCCTGCCACTGGGAACACTCAATAAAAGCCACGTTTATTACCTGTTGGGTTCTCTCGGTGTGGCCCGTGCTACGTTATTATCTCATTTGATCATCACGAGCATCTCGTGAAGCAGACATGCTCTTTGCCCCCATTTTACTGAAGGCACAGCAGATCTCGAGCAGTCAAGCAGACCCCCGTCCAACAGCATCACAGGAAAAGGGGTGGAGATAGTATTTGAATACTAGCTTCTCCGACTGCAGGACCTGGGGTCTTACAAGGCTCAGGGCAGTCCTTGGATAGTAAAGGAAGATCAGCGTCTGGCTCTCCCCCAGATCTGCCACAGATTCCTTCTTCCTTTCTCCCTGCCTTTATTTATTTAACACACGTGCTGAGGTCCTGCTGAAAACAAGTTTCACACCCTCAGGGGACTCATAACCTGTAGGTTTTCTCCCAAAACTATGGTTTTCAACTGTAGAGCTTTAGATTCTATTAATCCTTCCAGCCCAGCTCAGAGCCTTGCTCCAGAATGCCTGCCCGACCTACTCTCTCAGCTCAGTCATTACAGTTTATGTTTCCTGACATCAACTGTATGCCAGGCACGGTGCTGGGTGCCGTCCTGGGATGAGCCCATCGGTGCAGTAGGATGCCCTGGCCTTTCTGACTGCTGAAGAAGGAGGCACACGGAGGTCCAGAGAGAATGCTGACCCGTAGCCTGTCCCCTCTCCTAGAGGCAGCCCTCAACCCCTACATGTTTGTAAAAGCCGAAATGCTTCCGATGGCTGAACCTGACCTGCCCCAACCATGACTTCATCTCCTACTGCTTGCTCCCTTGCTCACTCTGCTCCAGACACACTGGGGTCTGAAAGAGCTTATTCTTGTTCAGCTCAGTTCAGTTCAGTCAGTTGCTCAGTCGTGTCTGACTCTTTGCGACCCCATGGACTGCAGCACGCCAGGCCTCCCTGTCCATCACCAACTCTCAGAGCTTACTTAGATTCATGTCCATTGAGTCGGTGATGCCATCCAACCATCTCATCCTCTGTCGTCCCCTTCTCCTCCTGCCTTCACTCTTTCCCAGCATCAGGGTCTTTTCCAATGAGTCAGTTCTTCACATCAGGTGGCCAAAGTATTGGAGTTTCAGCTTCAACAACAGGCCTTCCAATGAATATTCAGGACTGATTTCCTTTAGGACTGGATCCCCTTATTCTTAGGTAGGTTGATAAGGATACCAGGACCCTTGAGGAGGAGACAGGGACAGAAGTTGTTTTTTTCCTCGTTCCTTTGTCTTAGTCACATAAGATGTTTTTGCCTTAAGCTCTGAGTTGTTATGGCAACAATCTATTTCTTCTGAAACTAACTTTCTTTAAGCCCAGAGCTAATGATTACACAATAAAACAACTCATCTTGCTTAAGGGTATGTTTTTCCTTAAACTCTGCACTAATGATTATATAACAACAATGTATCTTGTTCAAGGACATGTTTCTCCTTAAGATGTATATTGTGGGAGTGGGTCTGGTAAGACCCTTCTATTGAAAAAGTATATAAGGCCGTGATAAGACTAGAGGGTGAGGCACTCTCTGCCCCCTTCTGATGTCTATGTCAGAAGCTTTATCCCTTTCCACTTTTAATAAAACTTTTGCTGCACAAAACTCTGAGTGACTGAAGCCACATCTTTTGGCCCCAAAGCAAAGTTTTCTCCTTCCGAGATCCTGAATCCAACACTGTTCACTGTAAGCTATCAGATCCTTGCCACTTCGTGATCTGCCAAGCATATCCCACCTCAGGACCTTTGCACATACCCTTCCTACTGTCTAGAAGTCCTTCTCCCAGACAGTGACATGCTTCACTTCTTCATTTCCTTCAGATTTCTCCTCAAATGTCACTGAGGCCTTCCCTGACCTCTCCACTTAAAACTGCAACCCCACCCCACCCCCACTCCCTGTCCCCACCTTGCTTCTTTCCCCTTCATAGTACTTATCATCACCTGACTTATTAAATATTAAATTACTTGGTGGCATTTGCCTCCCCACCCATTGCTCCCCCCCACCAAGAATGTGATCTCTAAGAAGTCAGAACTTTTCTTGTCTGTTTCATGGGCTGACGTATTCCCAGACCTTTGCATATAGAGTATATGGCAGCCTGGTAGTGGCTGAAAAAGTGCTGGTCGACAGGGAACTCTACTCAATGAACTCTAATGACCTAAATGGACAGGAAATCTGAAAGAAGAATGATATATGTTCATGTATAACTGACTCACTTTGCGTACAGCAGCATGTAAGCGTTGTAAAGCAATTATACGCCAATAAAAATTAGTTTTAAAAAATGCTTGTGGCATGAACGAGTTAGTGTATCTCTGTACTTCCAAAAACGCTTTGTAAATGGTACGCAACAGTTCATACACAGTAGCTGGGCAGTGAGTGAATATGGCTTTTTAAGTCAATCGTATTGGACTTCCCTGGTGGTCCAATGGTTAAGAATCCATTTGCCAATGCAGGCAACACCGGTTCGATTGCTGCCCCGGGAAGATCCCACATGCCAAGGGGCAGCTAAGCCCTCATGCCACAGCTGCTGAAGCCCGCACGCCTCCAGCGCCTGCTCAGCGACAACACAAGCAAATGCAGTGAGAAGCCTGTGCGCCCTAACTAGGGAGCAGCCCTCGCTCACCGCAACTAGAGAAAGGCTGTGTGCAGCAACAAAGACCCAGGGCAGCCAAAGAAATGAATTTTTAAAAGTTAAAACAAAATAAAGCAGCTGTACGGAGCTATAATAAGCTGCAGTTATTCAAAGTGTACAGTTTGATCAGCTTTTCGATAGGCACTTGTGAAACCAGCCCTGCAAATGAGGTCATCACCTTGTGATTCCTCCTTCTAACAACCAGGAAACCACGGATCTGTTTTCTGTCTCTAAAGATTAGTCAGAATTTTCTAGAATGTTACATAAATGGAGTCATAGAGTATGCATCACTGGCTTTTGCACTCAGCATAATTATATTGAGATTGATTCATGCTGTCTCATATGTCAGAGTTTGTACCTTTTTATTGTTGAGTAATATTCCATTGAATGAACAGATCATAATTTGTTTATCAGTTCATCTGTTAATGGGTATTTGCCTATTCCCAGTTTAAGACAATTACATATAAGGTTGCTATGAATGTTTCTGTACAGGTTTTGTATGGAAATATGAGACTTTTGCCTTCTTTTCTTTATTTTCCTTCCTTATGTCTACCAGCATGCTGATATTCAATTGCTCTAGCACTATTTGAAACACAGACTTTCTCTCTCCATTGAATTGCCTTTGCAAAGTCAGTTGTCCATGTGTGTGTGTGTGTGTGTGTGTCTGAATTTTCTTTTCCATCCCATTGATCTATTTATCTATCTTTATGTCAATACAACTCAGTGTTGGCTACTGCAACTTTATAAAAGTCTTAAAGTCGGGTAGTGTAAGCCTCTCGCTTTTCAGAATTGTGCTAATTACTTTAGGTCGTTTGTGTTTCCCCATGAATCTTGGAATCAGCTTATCAATTTCCACACAAAAGCCTGTGAGAATCTGACAGAGGTTGCACTGACTCTGTACATCAGTTGGGGGAGAATTGATATTGTAACACTTCTGAGTTTTCTAACCAATGAATATAATATATTTTTCCATTTGTTTGGGTTTTCTTTAACTTTTAACATTTTCTCCTCAATGTTTTGTAGTTTTCAGAGTACAGGTCTTGCACATCATTTTTCAGTATTTTTAATTTTTCAGTGCTAGTGCAAATGTTATTTTAAAGTTTCAGTTTCTGCTTGTTCATGGATAATAAATAGAAATAATTTTTGTATATTGACTTTGTATCCTTCAATCTTGCTAAATTCAGTTACTAATTCTAGAGCATGATTGGATTTCCTACATACAGTATTATGTCATCTGCGACAGTTTTACTTCTTCCATTCCAACCAGGTTGTCCATTAAAAAAAAAAACAATCTTCCCTTATTGCACTGGCTAGAACTTCCAGTACAATGTTGAACAGAAGTGGTATAAGGAAGTTCCCTTCTATTCCTACTTTGCTGAGAGTTTTTGTGAAGAATGGGTGTTGATTTTTCTCGAATGCTGTTTCTGCATCTTGTTGGGATGATCATAGAGTTCTTTTTTAGTTTGTTAATATTGTGAATCAAATGACTAATTTTCAAATCTTAAACCAACTTTGTATTCCTGGGATAAGCCCCACTTAATTATGATGTATCATCCTTTTTATACATTGTTGTTACTGTTCAGTCCCTCGGTTTTGTCCAACTCTTTGCGACCCCATGGACTGTGGCAAGGCAGGCTTCCCTGTCCTTCACTGTCTCCTGGAGCTTGCTCAAACTCATGTCCATTGAGTCGGTGATGCCATCCAACCACATCCTCTGTCGTCCCCTTCTCCTCCTGCCTTCAATCTTGCCCAGAATCAGGGTTTTCTGTAATGAGTCAGCTCTTCACATCAAGTGGTCGAAGTACAGGAGCTTCAGCTTCAGCATCAGTCCTTCCAATGAATAGCCAAAGTTGATCTCCTTTAGGATGGACTGGTTGGATCTCCTTGCAGTCCAAGGGACTCTCAAGAGTCTTCTTCAACACCAGAGTTCAAAAGCATCAATTTTTCGGCGCTCAGCTTTCTTTATAGTCCAACTCTCACATCCATACATGACCACTGGAAAAACCATAGCTTCGACTAGACGGACCTTTGTCAGCAAAGTAATGTCTCTGCTTTTTAACACTGCTCTCTAGGTTTGTCATAGCTTTCCAAGAAGCAAGCATCTTTTAATTTCAAGGCTGAAGTCACCATCTTCAGTGATTTTGGAGCCCAAGAAAATAAAGTCTGTCACCATTTCCATTGTTTCCCCCAACTATTTGCCATGAAGTGATGGGACCAGATTGGAGAAGGAAGTGGCAACCCACTCTAGTATTCTTGCCTAGAGAATCCCAGCGACAGAGGAGGCTGGTGGGCTGCCGTCTATGGGGTCGCACAGAGTCAGACATGACTGAAGCTACTTAGAAGCAGCAGCAGCAGATGGGACCAGATGCCATCATCTTAGTTTTTTGAATGTTGAGTTTTAAGCCAGCTTTTTCACTCTCCCCTTTCACCTTCATTAAAAAGCTCTTTAGTTCCTCTTCACTTTTTTGCCATAAGGGTGGAGTCATCTGCATATCTGAGGTTATTGATATTTTTCCTGGCAATCTTGATTCCAGGTTGTGCTTCATCTAGCCTAATAGTCAGATCCAATTTGGTAAAATTTTGCTAGGAATTTTTGCTTCATTGGTCATGAAGGATATTAGCTGTAGTTTTCTTTTAATGTCATTTTCTGCTTTTGGCAGCAGAATAATGCTGGCTTCATAGCATGTGTAGAGGAGTATCCCTTCTTGTTCAATTTTTGCAAAGAGGTTGTGTAGAATTGATGTTATTCTTCCTTAAATGTTTGGTAGAATTCACCAGTGAAGTCTGAAATTTTCTTTATGTGAAGGTTTCTAACTATGCTGCAATTTTTTAATAGATGTAGGGCTACATTTATTTCTTATCTATCTCTTTTGGAGACACCTTTGGTAACTTGTGTCTTTCAAAGAATTTGTCCATTTCATCTAAGTCATTGATTTTATTGGCACAAAGTTATTAATAACATTCTCTTATTATTCTTTAAATATCTGTAGACTTTAGGTGCCATCTTTCTCATTCTTGTTATTGATAATCTGTGCCTTCTCTCTTTTCTTTTGGGTGTGACTAGAAGCTTATTAATTGTAATGATCTTCTCAATAACCAGTGTTTGGTTTTTATTAATGTTTCTCTTCTTTTCTGTTTTCTGTTTCATTTATTTCCTCTCTTGTTTTTATTATTTTCTTTTTTTCTACTTACTTTGACTTTAATTTGTTCTTTCTTTTTTAGCTTCTTTAGATGAAAGCTGAGGTCATGGATTTCAGACCTATTTCCTTTTCTGATACAGATAATTAGTGCTACAAATTTCGACCCAAGGACTGCTTTAGCAATATCACACAAATTTTTATATGCTATGCCTTCACTTTCATTGTTAAAAAATATTTTATAATTTCCTTTTTAATTTCTCCTTGAGCTTTGGGTTCTTTAGAAGTGTGTTATTTAGTTTCAGATATTAGAGGGATTTTCCAGAGCTCTCTTACTGATTTCCAATTCAATTCCATTGTGGTCAGTGAGCATACTTCGTATGACTTAAAACATTTAAAAATTTTGAATTTGTTTTATGGCCCAGAATATACTCTATCTTATAACCTTCCTTGTACACTTGGAAAGAAGATGTATTCTGCTCTTTTGGGTGAAACAATCTACCAATGTCACTAAAGTCAAGTTGACTGAAAAAGTCCAAGGCTTCTATGTCCCGACTAACTTTTGTCCACTTGCTATATCAATTATCAATTAAAATATCTGATTATCATTGTAGATTTCTATTTCTACTTTCAGCTCTATCAATTTTGTTTCTTATTTCTTGAACATCTTTTATTAGGTGCATAAACACTTAAAATTATGTCTTCTTGATGAACTGACCCTTTGTAATTATGAGATGAACTTCCTTATCCCTGATCAAATTCTTTGCTTAGAAATCTACTTTGATAATAATATAGCCACTCCAGCTTTGTTTGATTATTGTTACATGCTATACCTTTTTCTCCGAGAAGGCAATGTAACCCCTCTCCGAGAAGGCAATGTAACCCCATTCCAGTACTCTTGCCTGGAAAATCCCATGGACGGAGGAGCCTGGTAGGCTGCAGCCCATGAGGTCGCTAAGAGTCGGACACGACTGAGCAACTTCACTTTCATTTTTCACTTTCATGCTTTGGAGAAGGAAATGGCAACCCACTCGAGTGTTCTTGCCTGGAGAATCCCAGGGACAGCAGAGCCTGGTGGGCTGCCCTCTATGGGGTCACACAGAGTTGGACACGACTGAACCGACTTGGCAGCAGCAGCAGCATATCTTTTTCTATAATTTCACTCTAATCTATTTGTGTCCTCATATCTAAAGTAGGTTTCTTGTAGGCAGCACATGGTTGGGTCCTGCTTTTTCATTCAGTTTAACAAGTCTGTCTTTTAACTGAGGTATTCAGATCATTTATATTTAATATAATTTTTGATATGGTTTAAATCTACTATAATAGATTGTAATTATTCCGTCTGTTATTTGTTGTCTTTCTCCTTTCTTTGTGCCTTCTTCTTTGATTAATTGATTTCATTTTATCTTCTTTACTTATTCACTAGAACTCTTGTTATTTTCATGGTTGTTTTAGGGTTTATAGTATACATATTAATATTTAACTTGTCATTCTGTCTTCAAGCAGTAGTATGCATTTCATGAACAGTGTAGGAAGCTGACACAGTATACCTGTTTTCTCTTCCTCTCCTGTTTTATTATTTTCTTTCTTCTACTTACTTTGGTTTTAATTTGATCTTCTCTTTCTAGTTTCTTTGGATGAAAGCTGAGGTCATGAATTTCAGACCTTTTTCCTTTTCTGATACACATACTTAGTGCTACAAATTTCTGCCTAAGTACTGTATTGTCTTTCAGACATTTTGCATCTATATATGCTATAAATTCTCCATTGCTTTTCTATAATTTCTTATATGGTCAGTTAACTTTTAAAGAGTTAAATAATAAGAAAAAAATCCTGTATTTCAATCTTCAGAGTTACCATTTCCAGTGTTCCTATTTCCTTTGTTTAAATCCGTATTCCATCTGGTATCATTTTCTTCTGCCTAAAGGACACTTTGAGATAGTTCATACTGTGTGGATCTGCTGGTAATGAAGTATTTTGATTTTGTATATCTTAAAAAGTCTTTATTTCACCTTCATTTTTGAAAAGTATTTCTTTTCTTAGAACAGAATTCTAGATAGACAATTTGGGGGCTTGATTTTTTCAGTACTTTAAAACACTTATTTCCACTGACTTCTCATTTTCATTGTTTCTAACAAGAAATCTGCTGTCATCTTTATCTTTGCTACTTTGTACACTATGTGCCTATTTTTCTGGCTATTTTTTTTTTCCATTTATTTTTATTAGTTGGAGGCTAATTACTTTACATCATTGCAGTGGTTTTTGTCATACATTGAAATGAATCAACCATGGATTTACATGTATTCCCCATCCCGGTCCCCCCTCCCACCTCCCTCTCCACCCGATCCCTCTGGGTCTTCCCAGGGCACCAGGCCCGAGCACTTGTCTCATGCACCCAACCTGGGCTGGTGATCTGTTTCTTCTAGATAATATACATGTTTCGATGCTGTTCTCTTGAAACATCCCACCCTCGCCTTCTCCCAGAGTCCATAAGTCTGTTCTATACATCTGAGTCTCTTTTTCTGTTTTGCAAATATATAAGCAACTCCTCCAGCTCAACTCCAGAGAAATAAATGACCCAATCCAAAAATGGGCCAAAGAACTAAACAGACATTTCTCCAAGGAAGACATACAGATGGCTAACAAACACATGAAAAGATGCTCAACATCACTCATTATCAGAGAAATGCAAATCAAAACCACAATGAGGTACCATTATACGCCAGTCAGGATGGCTGCTATCCAAAAGTCTACAAGCAATAAGTGCTGGAGAGGGTGTGGAGAAAAGGGAACCCTCTTACACTGTTGGTGGGAATGCAAACTAGTACAGCCACTATGGAAAACAGTGTGGAGATTCCTTAAAAAGCTGGAAATAGAACTGCCATATGACCCAGCAATCCCACTTCTGGGCATACACACCGAGGAAACCAGATCTTGCTACTTTTAAGATTGTCTCCTTACCATTGATTTTGAGCAATTTGATTTTGATGATGGTGAAGCTTTCTTCCCACTTCTTGTGCTTGGGGTTCTTTGGAAGTCCTGAAATTACACAGAGAAAGACCCCTGCATGTGCACTTGTCATCTAGCATTTTCATCCTATTTTCCATGGTTGTTTGTACTTCAGACATTGCATAACAAAGGTCAAGAGCCCACTCTCCAACCTGACATCTATTCTGAATTTTAAAAGCAAATCCAATGACAATGACATGAATCAGGGACACTGTATACCATAAGTGTACTTATAATAAGTACCTTATAATGAGATACTGTCCTTAGTGTCTCATCTCATTCTTACATTTCTCACTAACTATTCTATTAATACCATTATCAAACTTAACAGAAATCATTTATCAAGATATGGAGCCTATGTAGTGTAACAAAAATTTGTTCTTGGCAAAACCAGAAACAGAGTATGAATCTCCCCTGAAATGTCAGAAAGTGCCCTGAGCTGAAATTCTTTTTAAACAAACAAAATTTTATACACGTAATGTGCTATATTGGTATTGATAGCATTTAATTCTATTTAATGTTTCATATACATAGTGCTTTAATGCATTGCCACATTAAAATGTACTAACTGTAAACAGATTCTCGAAGGAACCAGCTACCAGAAAGTAAGTTACGAGTCATCATCAGAGGAAAGAATTTTTATCTCTCAAAGCTTTCCTGCTCCACCTTTCTTCTGCCCTTATTTCTCTTCTCTCCCTACACTCTTCACTCTCCTGTGTCTTTCCTTGCCCTTCTCACCCTGCTTCTCCCTCTCCCCCCTCACATAGGAGTCTGTGACCTGGACTCACATCCTGGCCCCACACTGTCTTGGCGGGTGACCTTGGTTAAGCTGATTTCTTAACCTCTGAGAGCCTCAGTTTCTTCACCCATGAAAGAGGTGAATGAAATTTACCCACAATGAAATTTACCCCAGACAGTGGTCCTGAGGCTCAAATGAGATAATGTGCATAAAACATCTGGCACATAGTAGGTGCTTGGTCACAGAAGACATAACATCTTCCTTTGATGAACATTTATTGAGCACCTACTGTGTGCCAGGCCCTGTGGTAGGTGCTGGAGGTACAGAAAGACAGGAATTTGATAAGGGAGACAGGTGATCAAACAAATTACATTAAACCAGAATAAGAGGTATTACAGAAGTCTGAATATGTTATTAAAGGACAGGGCTGCCTCCATGCTGGTGAACTCATTATCACTGGGGGGAGTGTTGATGGAGAATGTGGGCCCCATTTTATCGGGATGAGAACACATTTATGATCTATGTCCTGGTGTTTGAGATGAGGGTTGTAAAGAAGTTATACCTCTAAACTTCAGGCATAATTGACTATACTCCCAGCTTGGAGTGGAAGTCGGGGCACGTGTGACTAAGCCTGGCCAACTAGAACATTACATCTTAAGATCTTATGTGGGACCTGAGGATAAGGGTCTGGAGCTGCTGAGAACCATCTTGCCTCCTTATAATGTTGATAATGTGGCCACAATAGAAGGAGCAGAGCCAAAGGATGTTCTGACACCAGGCCTTGACAGCATGGTTGGAACAGCTGGATCCAGCCATACCTGAAGCCAAACTCTCCTTAAACTTCACATCAACTGAGTCAGTTGATTTTTCCATCTAGATCAGTTTAGGTATGTTTTATATGTCTCATGGCTGAAAGAGTCCTATAATTGATAAATGAAGATGCGGAGATATTTAGTAAATGTTTGGTAGGGAGGAAAGAGAAAGGAGGAAAAGGATGACCTTTAAGAGCCCTTCCGGCCAGAGAGACTCTGACTTGGGCATTGAAAGGGCTGAATTGGTGGTTGTTTGAGGGACGGAGCACCAGAGCGGGCCACGCAGTGCCCCTGCATTCCTCTGACTCCAGTTTCCATTCCGGGGCACTTCCTGGCCATTTAAATGCGCCCCTCTGTGTGTGAGTGCCTTCAGGGTGTTTCAAAATAGCCTGAAATACAAACAGACTGGAAACCCACTCCTTCTCTTCCTCTGACTGCATTTCCTCTCTCCCTAGGGCAGAGGTGGGGGGCAGGGGCTGCAGAACCTCTACATGGAGGATTCAGAGAACATTTCAAATTAGCTCTCCCTCTTTCTGGCTAGGCAAACCCCCCTGCCTGGGGGGCTTTTCCCCCTGAGTGCCAGGGCCCAGGTGTGTGGGCAGGAAAAAAAGTGGCCAATGTGCTCCAGCTTCAAGTCCTTTGGGTCCCAGGACCTGATCCCCCCTCTACCCTCATACCCTTACAAGCCTCCAAATCCCAAGGAAAAGGAATCTGCAGGGAACAAGGAGCCACGGAAAAGGCTGATCCCTGTCACTTTCCTGCTGATAGAGCAGAAACTCCCCACCCCCCCCCCCATCACAATATAATTTAGCATAACAACAGTTTATTAAACAACTGGAACTTTCCTAGTGGTCCAGTGGCTAAGTCTCCATATACCCAATGCAGAAGGCCTGGGTTTGATCCCTGGTCGGGGAACTAGATCCCATGTGCCACAAGTAAGAGTTCTCATGCTACAACTAAAGACCCCACCCGCTGCAGCTAAAACATCCTGTGTGCTGCAATTAAGACCTGGTGCAGCCAAATCAAGGGCTTCCCTGATAACTCCATTGGTGAAGAATCTGCCTGCAATGCCGGAGGCCCCAGTTCGATTCCTGGGTCAGGAAGATCTGCTGGAGAAGGCACAGGCTTAAAAAACTTATTAAGCCACTACCTCTGTGCCAAGCCCCATAAGTGACCCAGGTTGGACAAAAAGAGAAGAGATGGCATTTTCATCTGGGGTGCGGGAGATGCATGAGCTTGCCATGGGACTGGGATGGCTTATTTCCAAATGTTGTTCCCAACCTGCCTTGCGGTATTCATGCCCTGGAGTGGTCCCCTCCTCTGAATCTGTGCTGGCCTGTGACTCGCCTCTGATCCACAGAATACAGCAGAAGGGACCCTGTGATCTCGGAGAGTAGGTCAAAAGAAATCTTGCAGCTTCCACCTGTGTCTCTCTGAACACTTGCTCTAGGGTTGCTCCCTCCTGGAATTCAGCCACCAAGCTCTGAGAAACCCCAGCCACAGGGAAAGCCTGCAGAGAGTGTTATGATTTGAATTGTATCTCTCCCCACAATTCCTCTGGTAAAGTCCTAACTCAGAATTTCCTTATTTGGAAACAGGGTCAGTGCAGATGTAACTGGTTAAGATGTGTGTGTGTGCTCAGTCGCTCACTTGTGTCCAACTCTGCGACCCCATGGACTGCAGTCTGTCAGCTCCTCTGTCCACGGAATTTTCCAGGCAAGAATACTTGAGCAGTATCTCCTCCTCCAGGGGATCTTCCCCTCCTCTAGGGGATCTTCCTAACCCGGGGAATTAATCTGCGTCTCTCGCGTCTCCTGCATTGACCGGCAGATGCCAATTGGTTCAGAGGAGGTCCTACTAAAGTGGGCTAGGCCCTAATCCAATATGACGGCTGTCCTTATAAAAAGGAGAAACTTGGATGCAGACACACACCCCGGGAATACACTGTGTGAAGATGAAGGCAGCGATCAGGGTGATGCTCTATAAGCCAAGGACACCAAAGATGGGCAGCAAACCGCCCGAAGCCAGCAGAGACACATGGAACATCTCCCTCTCACTTCACAGAAGGAATAGACCCTGCCAACAGCTTAATCTTGGATTTCCAGCCTCCAGAACTGAGACAATAAATTAGTGTGAAAGCTGCCCACTGTGTGTGTGTGTGTGCGTGTGTGTGTGTGTGTGTGTGTGTGTGTGTGGCAGGGAATCAAATAGGTTTGGAGAAATGAAAGGAAATGGGGGGGTATCTACATGAAACCCCCTTGAAGGCCTGACCTGTGGGTCTCTGATTTTGCGCTGCTTTGGGGGTAAGACTCAAGCAATTCAGGGGAAACCGGCTAAAATTGCCCGTGAGCAGAACGTGAATCTAATTTGGGGACATGGGTGACATGGGTCTGGCTCTAAGAAAACCCCCATTTCCTACCCTCGGAGGTGCCAAAAGGAGGGCCACAAATCAGCAGAAGCCCCTCTGCCCCTCTGTGATCTTCACCCATCCCCACCCACAGGATGCAGGGCAGTGGCCTCTGTTTACTTATGAAGGACTTTGCATTTGTCATCTGTAAGAGTCTGGACACAGGCTCTGTCACCGAGACAAAACGGCACTGACATACAGTGGTCCAGCAGGAAGGGGGCTTGCTTCTCTCTCATGTCCAAAGATAGACAAAGGTACAAGGGGTGTGGGCCAGCTCCCCAAGATTATCTCAGATCCCAGACACCTTCTGTCTTGTTGCTCCTCTGTTTCCCAGGGAGTCACCCTCATCAACACAGTAAAAGCTGCCCACCATCATGAGCCTCCCACCAGCTTCCAGCCAGCAGGAAGGGGACAGGGAGTGTGGCAGGCAAGCAGCTGGCATCCCGAGGTTGCCTGCCTCACTTCCACTCATATTTCAACAGCCTGACCTCACTGCAAAGACCAGGAAATGTAGTCTTGGACTTGCATATGTGCACTTGGCCAAATAGGGGAGTCTATTAATAAAGGGAAAAGAGTTGGGGAGTGGTGAGGAACAGCTAGTGGTCTCCTGAACAAATCTAACCATCAAGATGGAATCATCAATTTCACATTCTGGAAGAAAAGGGCTCAGAGAGGGGTAGTGGCTTGCCCAAACTTACCTAGCTAAGAAGCTACAGAGCCACACAAAGTCAGGTCTGGCAGAGTGCCCTCCACACAGAAATTCCGACCCTGCTACAGGGTCGCGGGTGGGCCCGGGGAGCTTTCTATGTCTCAGTCATCCATCCCGGGTCAGCCAGTCTCAGACTTTTACCCTCGGTCTTGGGCAAGCGGCTGAACTGCTCTAAACCTCAGTTTTGCCGTCTGTCTCATGGGGTCATAGCCGTTGTTCATAAGGTCGTGGTGAAGACGAGATGAAACAGCACCTGTAAATGTTTTGGCACAGAGCAAGGAACAGGGAAAACATTCAATCCTTGATAATTATTGTTGTCAGTGGAGACACTCTGTGCACCCCGCTGCCGCACCAGCTGTTTTAATGAATTTGCAGTCTGGCCAGCCCACTGTGGCTTTGCCCTAATGCACCTCCAGAAGTTGTGTGAGTTGTCCGTTGCTGCATTAACAAGAGTACCACAAACTTAGGGCCCTTAAAACAACACACATTTGTTAACTCAGAGTTTCTGTGGGTCAGAGTCTGGGCATGGCTCAGCTGGGTACTTGGAGGGCTGCAATCACCATGTGGGCTGGGCTGGGAGCTCATCACAGGGGAAGGATCCACTAGCAAATTCACGTGGTAGTTGTCAGGTCTCAGCTCCCTCTGGGCTGTCTTGCCAGCCGTGGAGCCCACCCTCATCTCTCATCACACAGGCCTCTCTTTAGACAGCTCACAACACGGCAGCTGGCTCTGTCCAAGCTAGCAAGGCGGAGCGTCTAGCAAGACGCACGCGAGGATCTCATGTAACATAATCACGGAGGTGACTTCCCACCACGTCTGCTGTACTTGGTTGACTTGAAGCAAGTACATTCGAGGGGAGAGGAGGACGTGAGGCCTGAGAGCAAGAGGCAAGGATCACCGAGGCCATCTTGGTGCTTGCCCACCCTGAAGTCAAGTCTCAATCGATGAGTGGACAGCTGCCAGGGACCATGGTGTTTGAGGAAATGGAAAAAATCCTAGGTGTCCAGAGACACAGAAAATGTTCGCCAGCATTTATTGAGCACCTACTAGGCACGAGGTACTGTCCTAGTGCTTTGGAAATACTTACTCATTCAATCTTTTTTAAAACTTTTTTTGTTTACTTGTTTATTCTTGGGCTGTGCTGGGTCTTCACTGTCGCGTGCAGGCTTTCTCTAGTTGCAGCGAGTGGGAGCTACTCTCTAGCTTCAGTGCACGGGCTTCTCATTGCAGTTCTTCCCTCGACGCAGAGCACAGGCTCAGAGCATAGACTCAGTGGTTGTGGCTCACGGGCTTAGCTGCTCCTTGGCACATGGGATCTTCCCAGGCCAGGGATCAAACCCGGTGTCCCCTGCATCGGCAGGTGGATTTTTAATCACTGGACAACCAGGGAAGTCCCTCGTTTAATCTTTATAACAGCCCTTTGAGAAATGGGTTCTGAGGATCTCTTAGACTCACAGAGATTCCACGACTTGCCTGAGGTCGCACAACAGAGAGGCGGCCAAACTGAGATTCAAGCTCAGGCCACCTCACATCAAAGTCCTGGCTCTAAACTCTGATAATGCTTCGTCTGTGTCAGCCAGTTTGAAAAAAAAAAAGGATGGAATCAATGACTGCTGAATCTGGACTTTTCTCTAAAAATAAAAATAAAGGTCAGTCGTCGTCACACGAGGAAAGATGAAAGCATTGGGGGGGTAGGGTGTGATGAGAGAAGAAAAGGAGGAAAGGGGTCACGGTTGCTGACTTCAGACCTCAGAGGGCTTGGCCGGGGGAGGAAGGACATGGTTTCTGACCGGCTCCGAGGCCTGATGTGGGAGGGGCAGGCCCTGGAGAGGGAGGGGAGGACGTGCTGGACCCCCTACCCCAGGCCAGTGTCATCCCCCTTTGTGTGGAAGGCAAGACCTTGTGAGCTTGTCTTTGCAGCTGAGCAAATATTTCTGCTTCCCCTTTGCAGGCTGGAGCCAGCCTCTTTTCCAGCCAGCTCCGCGGGCCTTCAGAGCGGCGGCCTCGAGCTGTGAGGCGGAGGTCATCCTGGCCACCCTGACCAGCTGGGACCACAGCAGAGGCTGCCTGGTGCAGGGCAGAGGGCACCACCGATACCCCATCTCCCTCTTCCGGGCCTCATCACCTGGACGACAACTATGGGCTCCCAGGTCTCCCCTTGAGCCCACTCTCCCTGGAATAGCTGAGCGCTCTTTCTACCACTTAAAGCCAACCAGGTCACTGCCCTGCTCAAACCCTTCCACGGGCCCCTGCTGTCCTCGGGATAAATTTAACTCTTCAAAGTGCTACATGACCAGGCCCTGCAATGCTCCCAGGTCTGAACCCCAGATGCTTCCCCCATCAGCTCCCATCTGACCTTCCAGGCCTCCTGAATAATACATGGGTCCCCACACCCCACACACAATCCCAGACTTCCATGCTCACTCTGCCTGGACTGCCCTTCCACCTAGCGCACTCTTACACATCCTTCAAGAACCAATTCAAACCCCACCTCCTCTGAGAAGCCTCCCCAGGTTCCCGCTTCTCCGTGCCTCATAGAAGCAGACACTTCTTGAGCACTCACTCGGGGCCAGACCCTGTGCTCAGTGATCTGCCTCCAGGAGCTTCCTAAGATTTTTCCACTTTTATCAGCTTTTTTTTTTTTTTTAATCCCCATTTCTCAAAGAAAGAAGGCAGAGAGGTTAAGTAGTTTATTTCAAGACACACAACCAGGAAGCAGCAGGACCAGGACAGGAACTGTCTTTGTCTGACTTGGAATTAGTGCTCTTTGGAGTTTACTTGTATATGTGTAGAAACAAAGTAATTCATGCAAATAGTAACAAATATGTTAGTAGCAAAAAGTAAAAAAGGAAAAGAAGTAGTCTCTCCCTCTTAGCAGACCCCAGCTACATTATCCAGAAAACTTTTTTTGAAGTTGTGAGAGTCCAGATTTTGGATGGTTAAGAGGTGATTACAGCCTCTGGGGGTCAGACATCCTAGGATTTCGATTCAATATCCACCCTTTACAGTCACTTAACATTTCTGTGCCTCAGTCTCCCCCTCCACAAAATGAGGGTGACGATAAAGGTGTCAGCCTTGTAAGACTGTTTAAGGATTCAGTGAATCCCTGCACATTTAGAACAACACCTGGCATGCGGTGAACACTCAGTGGGACTGATTATCATTCTTTCTTGTCTTAGTTCTCCTGGTCATTACATACCCATATATAGTACTTCTATTTCTTCATGTGTTAACTTTAGACAAGATCCCTTGACTCCTCAGCATTAAAGGTGAGACTTTCTCAAGAAAAACACATATTGTTTATTAATGCACATGTATGGAATCTAGAAAAAAATGGCTCTGATGAACCTGTTTCCAGGGCAGGAATAGAAACGCAGACGTAGAGAACGGACTTGTGGACATGGAGGGAAAGAGAAGCTGGGATGAGCTGAGACAGTAGCACCAACGTACACACACTACCACGTATAAAACCGATGCTAGTGGGAGGCTGCAGTATCTCACAGGGAGCTCAGCTTGGCACTCTGTGATGACAGAAAGGGTGGGATGGGGGTGGGAGGGAGGCTTTAGAGGGAGGGGATGTATGTGTACATATAGCTGATTCAAGTTGTTGTAACAGCAGAAAGTAACATCACATTGTAAAGCAATTATAATCCCATTAAAAATAAATAAACGGACTTCTTGGCGGTCCAGTGGTTAAGGATCCACCTTGAAATGCAGGGGATGTGGGTTTTATCCCTGGTTGGGGAACTAAGATCCCTCTTGCCACGGAGCACCTCCGCCCACCTGCTGCCACTACGAAGCCTGCAGGCCACAACGAGAGAATCTGTGTGCCCCGAAGAAGGATCCCACAAGTCACAGTGAAGGTCCATGTGCCGCAGCTAAGACCCAACACAGTCAAACAAGTTAATAATATTGAATAAATAAGTCATCAAAAATAAAAGTATGTTGTGATTATTTTTAGATCCTAAAAAAAAGAAAAAGTGAGACCTTCTCTTAGAAACTCCCATCTTCTCACCCTTCTTCAGGATGCTTGACAGTTACATCATATTCTTTGTCCTGTTCAAGTCCACAGCTGCACTCCACATCACCATCCTTGGCAGAGATCCATTTGCTCGTCAGATTTCTGCTCCACGTGCCCCAAGTGGGGCATCTTTACATCTCAGCATCTCACACTGAACTCAGAACAAGCCGAGAAGTCACCTCTGCTTCCCAAAGGTATAACTGGTTCAGACAGGAGAGTGGAAGTCCAGCAAGAGACAGCAGTTGAGATAAGGAAAAGATGCTCAGATTTCCAGACCTTTTCACTCAATTCATGGAACAAATCCGGTTGTAGCCTCTTAAACTTTCAGTGATGCCCTAAAGTTTCAGCGATGTCAGTGCAATTTTCAGTGAGGTCCACCTCAACGCAAGTGGGCATAGGCAGGAAGTTTTCTAACCCATCACCAGGAACCCTTCCCTGGCCACGATTTCTGGCCAAAGAGAGGGAAAAGGTGAGCTTTGAGAAAAACAGAGGCTCTACTGCTTTCCATCAGCGAGGAGCTGCTGTCCAAATCTGCCTCCCCAAGACCAAACTGGGGAGAGGGGGGCCTCACCAGGCAGGGGTGGGTGAGAGTCCTTCTCTCCTCTAAGGTTCAGGGGGAGGTTCCTGACATGGGGAATGCCCCATGAGCAGAGCGCCGAGGGTCGAAGAGACGCTGGATCCAAGGAAGCTGCCCACACACCCACACCAAAGGGCCTTCTTGCAGAAAAAAGCCCAGAACCCAGCTTCTCAGAGCGCTCAACCCCACAGCAGGGCAGCTGCTACTGCACGTGGTCAGATGGCCAGATGCCCCGAAATGGCTCAGAACACGAACATCAGCGAGGAATGGCTCCTCACACGATCCAGAGCAGATTGTGAGAGCTGGAACGTTCCAAGGAGGAGAACCGTGCTGGAGAGAGACTCTAGAACCAGCCAAATACAGGGGATCATGCCCAGGTGAGTACAGCGCACAGATATCTTCAACCATTCCTTGAGCATCAAAAAGGGCCTCTGCTTTCCTTATGGAATATTGTTTTGGAATATGTAAAGTAGACAGCAACAGTAACTAGTGTGTTATGAGAGATACTATTCACCACAGGCTAGTGCTTCAGCAAGCATTTCGCAGCACACACTCCTTCAGTCCTCACAGCAACTCTCTGAAGTATCATCACTTCTATTTCACAGATGGGGAAACTGAGGCTCAGAAGAATTGAATGACTTGTTCAAGGTTATGCAGCTCACGAGCCCTGGGGATAAGACTCAAACCCAGGCAGCATTGTTCCAGAGCCCATGCTTCTTAAATATTACTCCAGATAAAGCACAAAGAGTCAGACACGACTGAGCAACTGAAAAACAACAGCAAAATAAAGCCACTCTGGTTAAAATAGGCGTGGTGGCAGAGAGGGAAGGTGAACCCACGCACCCCGCTGCCCTCCAGCCATTCCCTTGAGGTATGTCTACCGAGCATCAGTGCTCTCAGATATAGCTTGAAAACCACTGATGTCGGGCAGTTTGGTAGCATTCTCAAAGACCTGGTCATGCCCTGTTCTCAGATGAATCTTGTGGCCTGGTGGGTCCTCCCCAAGGCACTCTGAAGGCCGCCAGCGCTCAGACACCAGGGTCACCAGGGGTCCTAAGAAGCAGGGTGGTGCCAGGTGCCAGCACTCTGACTCTGGAGACAGGCTCAAGGAGCAGTTCCACCACTGCCCAGAATTGGCCAGGCTCTGGCACGTCAGCTCAGGCTGATGGAAGCAGAAGGGAAACGGGAAGGAGGACAGGTCGCTCGGAGCCAACGGGAGGCTGGAGACGTGGGCTCGGGAGTGGCAGGCCCCTGGGCGGCTCAGGAAGGCTGGGGATGGGGGAGCTGGGACTCTGCCTACCACGAGCATCACTGTTCCCAGGGCCCCCAGCTCAGCGCCTGGTGCAGGGCAGTGCTCCCAGGACAGCCACCGGCTAAACAAATAAATGAGCACCTGCTCGCAGGCAACGGCTGCTCAGGACACGGCTACAACTGTGATACCAAAGAAAGTCCCCGCCTGCAGCTGACTCACTTGGAACCATTGCTCAAGGCTCACAGACTCAGAACGCTGTCAGCGGTCAGCTCAGGGTTGTGAGCCGCACTGGGGAGGGACAGGATGGTGGAGGCCCCTCTATTCCGGGAGAGGGACTATCTCTCACTGCCACCTTCACCACCAGATGACACGCAGAGGGCCAGGCCATTCGCCCCAAGGAATGCAGAGGTCAGACTCTGGCGACCAACCCAACAAACGCCTGCTATAGCTGCCTAATCGCCCAGGCAGTGATCATCATACTGATGCTAGAACGTATGTTGAACATAATACATCCCAAGACGCTGCTAAGTACCTTCCATGTGCTATCCTACTGATTCTTTCGAACAGCTTTACAGTTATGACCCCTCATTTTACAGATGAGGAAACTGAGGCTCAGAAGGTACGGGCCACTTGACTGAGGTCACGGGGCCAGTGGGCGATGGTACCAAAACTCAGAATGTTGGATTCTGAAGCCGGGTTCCCAGCTGCTATGGCATATTGCTTTCTCTGTCACCATGACCTTCAACCAGTGACTCAGTCTCTCTGTTCTGTCCTCATAGGACGTCCTTGACGTGTTGAGGAAAGAGCCTGGCACATTACAGGCTACTGGCCTGTGGAGCCAAGCTGAGCAGCCCCTGACATTGCACCTCTTCTCAGCCCTCTGATGGGATGACCAGAGACCTCAGCACAACACTCCCTGCCTGCCTGGTTGGCTCCTGGGCTCTCTCCCATGGTAAGGGTTTGGGCAAGTCACCCTGCGGCCGGGGCCTCAGTCTCCTCATCTGTCAAAGGAGGGGGTGGCGAAGGCACTCTCCAAAGGCACCCGGGCGCTGACGTCCGATTAGAGGCAGTGAAATAGCAGCACTCAGCTCCGGAAGGCAGTCCATGTGGGTTTCACCATGTCCTCAGAACCGGCCAAATGAACGCTGTAAATTTCCCCTCCTCCGAGGACGTCTCTCCATCCACACCCTCCTTCTCGAAGGCTCACACTTTCTCTGCTTTCAGAGAGATGTTTTTCAAGCTTCCCGTGTGGGGGCCTCCGCGACAGCAGTGTGCAGAAGCCCAACCCCAGCGGTAATCCCGGGCGGAAAACGAGCGGGAAGAAACGTGCAGGATGGAGGCGCCAAAGAGGAGGCTTCAGTCCTGATTTTCCAGCCGTGCGCTGGGGGCGGAGGCTGAAGACGGGGTCTCCCGGGAGTCCAGCAGGTCCTCTGAGTTGGCCTCACTGGGGCTATTCACAGCCCCGGATCTTTGCCGGAACCTGGCAGGCAGGCGGCCGGCACCAGAAGGGATCCTGTTTGTGGCCCAAACACTGGCTGAGTTGTTAAGGCTGTTCTTCCTTCCACCCCCTCATACAGCCTCAGACCAAACACCATTTGTCCAGAAGCCCAAAGGGGTGTCCAGGACCCAGAATGTGGTCTGTGAGCTGTGTGCCATCAAACGAGTGGTGGATTTAGAGTGAGGGGTCAGGGAGTGTAGCTGCGGGATTGGGCCAGACGCAGAACTGGACTGCCATGTAGGGTGGTTCAGACTGTGCACGGATCAAGCGCACCTGGGGTGATGAGGCGAATCCATCGTGTGCGCTGCTGACCAAGCAGCCTTCCCCCAGACGGGCACATGTTTCTAAGACACACACAAAGACGCTCTATGAGCTCGCAGGGGTCCTGACCCCAAACCTGAGTTTTTGCCTCTGTCATGACCCACCCATTTTCTCCCTGTATACAGGAATATGGTTGAGGACTTAGTCATACAACCTATGTGCATGCAATTATTCATTATTTGCAACGAATTATCGTTATTTATTTATACAGTCCTTTTTAACATTTGTTTTACTGCATCAGGTCTTAGTGGGAGCACGTGGAATCTTCGCTGTCATGGGGAACTTTCGCAGCAGTGCACAGACTCTGTAGCCTTGGCACACAGGCTCTGCTGTTCCACGGCCACGTGGGACCTTAGTTCCCCAACCAGGGATCAAACCCTTGTCCCTTGCCTCGAAAGGCGGATTCTTAACCACCAGGGAAGTCCCTATATGAAGTCTTCTTCAACAAAGACAAAATAGGAAATATTTTGTCGTTAAATAGGATACATACATACATGCAATTTTATACACTGAACGAGTGAGGGAAGGCTGAGATGAGGCGTCTGCACCAGTCTGTCCCTTACAGGCCCAAAGCAGACAGCACTCTTCAAGGCCATCCGTGATGTGCATTGTCCATGTTCTGAGACTCAAGTTCTACCTCGGTACAAAGGAAAGGAGATACTTGGTTAGTGGAGGGTTGACACAATACATGCTCAATAAATAACTATTATGATTTGGAGCCCATGAAGGGGAGCAGGGGCATGAAGCAGGATCGGGGAGCCCTGCACTGTTTTGCGTTACTGTTTCAGCCCCTAGCTTCATGGTGGGCGAAACAAAGAAGCGAACTCAGGCGTGCACTCAAATGCACACACACATGCAGCCAGTGTTTGTGATACAAAATGATACCAGTTCCTCAGGCTTCATGCAAATCGCCGACACGGAATTCTAAGTGAATTCTTCCTGTGATTCCTCGTATGGGGCCCTGCAGTAAGTCAGGTGACATCCTCTGCGACAGCCTGGAATAAGCACAATCGCAGGTTTTGACGCGCAACTGCACACAGAGGAAGCCCAGGACATGAAATCCAAGCCCAGTCTCACGACCGCACACGGGAGCCGGGTCCCCATCCACCCCCGGCCCATAGGAAGAGTGTGGGAGTGAGTGATGGGAACCCACCTTCCTCCCTGCTGTCTGGGCTTGGGCTGTAGACCTTCAAATGGCCCCCAAGCCTTTCTGTAGGTGAAGAGACCGTAGGAGGTCAGGAGGAGCCCCAGGTTCCCACCTCCCAGCCCGGGGGTATTTCTGTTGCCCTCACTGCCTCCCGAGGGGCAAACCTGTGGGTCTCGCGGCTCACCGGCAGGCTGGTGGTCCTCTCCAAGTCCTGGGGCCCCGCCCCCCAAGCCACACCCACCTTCCCCACCGGAGGGCGAGGCTTTGGGCTCGACTGCCCCAGGGAACCCCTTTGAGGATACAAGTATCCACAGGAACTCAGATCCCAAATGTGCTCCTGAGGCTTGGCGGGGGAGCAGGCCACCGAGAAGGGGCCTTCCTGCCCCATAGCTTGGAGGGCCAGACAAAGTACAAGTGGCCTCCCTGGCGGCTCAGCTGGTAAAGAATCCGCCTGCAATGCGGGAGACCTGGGTTTGATCCTTGGCTTGGGAAGATCTCTTGGAGAAGGGAACAGCTACCCACTCCAGTATTCTGGCCTGGAGAATTCCATGGCCTGTAGAGTCCATGGGGTCTCAACAAGTCGGACACGACTCAGCGACTTTCCCTTTCACTTTTTTGGGGATCAGGCAAACCATAATTGAAATTCCCACCCTGCTGCTTGCGAGCTGTGTCCTTGGCAAAGTCATGTCACCTCCTCTGAGCCTTACTCCTCCCACCTGCAAAGCCAGGGTTAGCACCTGAGCCCCTCATGGCATTGTCGAGAGGCCTGAAACCAAAAGCTTCACCCAGCTAGTGGTTTGTCATTCACACCACTGTCACTGCCAAGAGGAGCTGACTCCTGGCCGCTGGGCAGAGCTCTGGAGGCGGGCAGGTCTGAGTCTAGATCCTGGCTCTGACATGACTGGCTAGTAACTTTCTGAGCCTGCTTCTCCATCCTTTAAGTGGGAGGCGGGACGATACTAAAGACCCACAGCTCATAGGAATACGGTCCCGGTTTGGCCCTGCAGATTCTGGGAAGCCTGGGGGGAGCCTGAACCTCATCTTCAGGAAAGCGGGGGGCCTGAGAAGACTGCAGGGCTCACCACCAGCTCTGCTCCAGGGCCTGAGCCCCGGGAATGTGGAGGAGGGAGGTCCGGGGAGGGGGCCCTGGAGCCGGGAGGAATAGCCTTGGCGGGCGGGCAGCTGCGGTGACCCGGGCGGGAGGGAGAGCTTGGCTCCAAGCTCATCACTCAGCGAGCTGTCTCCCCCAGGCCCGGAACCCCAGCGG
Source organism: Odocoileus virginianus (assembly GCF_023699985.2). Taxonomy (NCBI): domain Eukaryota; kingdom Metazoa; phylum Chordata; class Mammalia; order Artiodactyla; family Cervidae; genus Odocoileus; species Odocoileus virginianus. The sequence continues at coordinate 33,645,277 of NC_069703.1, read as the reverse complement.
CCTGTCCTCCCCACTTCCTGCGTGCTGGGTCAATATTGTGATTTCCCTCATGCCGCCCGCCTGGGACGGCCTGGTCCTGCGCGCCGCCCGGGGTCACGGGGCTGGGGGGAGACAGGGCTACGGAGAGGTCACACGCTGCCTGGAAGATGACTCAGGACCTGAAGGCGGCAGGCGGCGCGGCTGAGAGCCAGGAGCCCCAGCGCAGCCTCACCACCGGCATCCACGGGGACGTAGGCCGGCGCTGCAGCTGCCGGAGACCCAGGCGCCAACCCAAGTCGGAACTGGGATGACACCTTATCCAGACCTGTATGTGGGCTCCTCCCGTGTAGACGGAGGAGCCCGCTGAGGCCCGCAGAGGGGCGGGGTCGCATGGCCAGGGTCACGCGGTGTTTGGGGCTGAAGTAGGACCTGAAAATCGTCTCTGAACTTCAAATCCAGATTCAGCCACGTGTCCTGGACTCCCTTCCCAGGTCCGTCGACGTCCTATCCTTCTCATCAGCACTCGGGGCATCTGTCCTCCAAACCTCTGAGGAGAAAAGAGGGAGAACCAGACCCATTCCGACACAAGGATATTGGGGTGAGGCTTCCCCAGTGGTCAGAGGCCCTAAGAGGGTGCTGTTCGAGACCCCCACATGCGCTTAGGGCTTCCCTGGTGGCTCAGAAGGTGAGAGTCTGCCTGCAATGTGGGAGACCTAGGTTTGACTCCTGAGTCAGGAAGACACCCCTGGAGAAAGGACTGGTGACCCACTGCAGTATTCTTGCCTGGAGAATTCCATGGACAGAGGAGCCTGGCAGGCTACAGCCCAAGGAGTCTCAAGAGTTGGACATGACTGAGCAACGAACACTTCCACTTTGGCACACGGGTTGTTCTGGAGATGGTGGTTAGAGGCGCCTTCTCTGAGAACCGGGGGTCTGTGGTCTGGCTTCCACCTGTGAGCTCGTCCCATCAAGACTCAGTGCGGACAGCACCTCCTCCCCCAGCCCCTCACCATCCTCCCACCAAGCAAGCTGCTGCCTGACCACCACCTCCCGCAGCCCCCACCAGCCACCCCAGCACAGCGGGAATTCCTGCAGGAAGGGGCCGTGGCTGCTCACCCAGCCTGGTGCCACGGCCATCCTTGGTGCTCAGTTGGCACCAGCTGAGTGAAGGAAGGAACAGACAAATGGATGGTTTCATGCCCGTATTCCCACATCACGTGACCTCCATGGGACAGAAACTCCACTCTTCCCAGTATCACCTCTCGTGGGACATCTTATTCTTCACCTGGCTACCTCCCAGTCTTCCTTTAGCTCTCCACTTAGCTATCACTTCCTCCTGGAAGCCTCCCTGACCACCCAGCCAAAACTACATTAGCTGGCCCTTTCCTGAGTACCCTCATCTCCGCTGAAGAAGCTCTGAATCCAGGGAAATATAAGAACTCATTTAATGCTCTTCCCCTCTAGGCTGAACTTGAGAAAAGAAACACTTGTCTCATCATTGTATCTCTAGCTCAGGGCATGGAGCAGAGTTGATACATGATAATGAGTGAGTGAATGGATTCCTCATGGAACCTGGCCCACACGTGGACTCAGTCAATATTGCAGATGGTGATGGTAGTGGTGGCTGAGGTGGGTATCACTTGCTCTTTTCTGTCCAACAGCCCCCATATCACATCCTGTGTCCCATATCAGCCACCCCATCTCCCCTGGGAAGTCACCCTTCCTCCAACATGGCTTCATCAATCAGTAAAACCGCACAACCCAGACTTGGTCAATGACTATACCCCATTTCCCTGACAGCAGTGATTGGTCCAAGAGTGGATACATAACCCAAACAAGGCCAGTCAAAGTCCTTCCTTGGGACTGACACAGATCCTGGAGAAGACAGCTCTCTTGCTTTGGGTCGGGGTTGCCAAACGTGGCAGCTTCTGGCCAAGTACATAGAAAGAAGAAAGAAAGAAAGTGAAGTTGCTCAGTCGTGTCCGACTCTTTGTGACCCCATGGACTGTAGCCCAACAGGCTCCTCCATCCATGGAATTCTCCAGGCAAGAGTACTGGAGTGGGTTGCCATTTCCTTCTCCAGGGGATCTTCCCAATCCAGAGATCAAACCCATGTCTCCCGCATTGCAAGCAGATGCTTTCCCATCTGAGCCGCCAGGGAAGCCCCTTAGAAAGGAGAGGATGAGGCCAGCTCTGAAGGAGCAGAGGCAAGCAGAAGTGAGTGATGGACACAGAGAATCCGGGTACCCTGAGGCCTGGTCCCGGAACCCCAGGCCACTTTCCAGGCCATCAAGCTCCCTTTCCACTCGAGCTGGTATGACATGGGGCCCTGTCACTTGTAATGGAAAGAATTTCGAAGCACATTAAACCAAGGAGAAAACAGTGAGAGGAAGAGAGTGGGTCCAAGTGGAGACACTCATGCTGAGCAATGATTGGCCTGTTGACTCAGGGAGGCGAAGGGATCTCCTGCCGAGGGCAGGCCAGAGAGACCCACTGGCCCCACTGCAGGGAAGGATGAAGCACAGCAAGAAGAAGGACTTGGGGTGGGTTTGCTGCCCTTTCACTGCGAATGACAGAAAGCCAATAGACACTGCCTTAGTAAGCAGGAAGGAGAATCCACACAACTAAAATGTCCACGGGTCCCTGGCTTCACGTGTGGCTGGATGCAGGTGCCCAACTGCTGCTGGCAGGAATCTGTCTCTCTTCAAACGATGGCGGCTGTAGGTTTCCATCCTCGCAGCACTCTCAGCTGAAAGAGGGCACCTCTCTCCTCAGCATCGCAGCAGAAATCCCAGCACTTAATCAGGTTGGCCTTGTTTGAGTCTCCTGTCCCACATCCCTAAGAAGATCCTCAGACCAGGCAAATGTGGAGTTCTCAGTAGCCAGGCGTCCACACCAGGTAAACCGCCCCCAAACCAGTGACCCTAAAGCAGAGGGGGAGAGGCTCCCTGAGGCGCTGGCGGGGAGGGGTGGGAGTCTATGCTGGGCAGGCAGATCTCGGAAAGAGGTCTTCGGCTGGAAACCATTCCACACAGGAAGAAAGGCCTAAGGGAGAGGACAGGAAAGTTGTGGGGGAAAGCCAGCGCTCCCCTTGGCTGGGTTGGCCTCTGGAGGAGGTGGGGGGGGAACATCCCCCCTGAAGGCGAGAGGATGGATGGGAGGACCCCTCGGTTACTCCCATCCCTGGAAGTCTCCGTTGGGTTTGCAGCCGTGACGCCAATTGTCTGCAGCCAGACACATTCCTGGACTTGGCTGGAAGGGCGGAGATGAGAGTCAGGCATCTACGAGCACCTCCGATTCCCACATCTGTCTGCGACTCCTCACGCAGGAGGGGGCCATCCTGTGCGTGCTTGGAGATGATCACAGCCCGAACTGCCCAGGACTCCTGGGTTTGGCAGTTTTAAAGAGAAACAGAGAGAGAGAGAGTGAGAACCAGTGGCTCCCAGGTGGTCAGAAGAAGGCAACATCCCAGAGCCAGGACTCTGGGGGTGGTACCTAGCGCCCCCTTGGAGTGGGGGGAGCTGAAGATGGGAGGCTCAGAAACCCCCTGCCTTCTGCTTGGAGAAAAACAGCGAACAGCTCAGCTGTCCCTTTAAAGCTGCCAGTGTCCCCTTACATCACTGTAACAACCTTGCCTCCCCCTCACATCACGCGGTACCCCAGCCTGGCTTCCCGTGGCCGGGGACACCCCTGTAACTCTCTGCTGACCCTTCTCCTCTGTCTATACAGCCAAGAACGGACGCATCATCAAGAGAGCTATTCATTCCTCGTGGCTGAGACTCAGTGTTTCCTCAACTGTACAAGGGGGGCAGACCTTCCCTGCCAGCCCCTCGGGGATGCTAAGTTGATCTAGAGCCATGACAAGGTTTGGACACAACAAAGCATCGAACCGGGGTACAGTGTACTGACCCGACCACCCCCCTAGCGAGTGGACAGCTGCGGGAGGTTTGGGACCCCCCAGCGCATCCTCTCTTGGAGGTGGGGTTTGGGGAAAAGGGATGAATTGGCCTGGTCTGGAGGCAGGAAGATGGACAAGAAGATATTTCAAAACCCTTCCATGCCTTCAGTTGTCTGTGATCAGACTAACTTCCCAGAGGACTGGTCCCCCAGCCCCTTGTCATCTCTCCAGCATGTGCTGAGCATATAATAAAAACTCAGAAAGCACCTGCCAGGAAGCTGAAGGTCGCAAGGAACACTGCCTCTTACAGTCCCATCTAATCCATCAGCTGGTCCTGTGGACTCTCCTCCATGATGGCGCTTAGATCCAGCCCCTTCACACCTCATCCGTGGCTACTGGCCTGGACCAAGCCACCCTTCCTCCTTGGATGACTGTCCAGCCTCCTCTGTCTGCCTGCATTTATTCCCACTGCTCTAGCATGCTTACTCCTCAGAGCAGCCAGAATGATTCAACAAAGCAAATAAACAAATTATATATATATGTATATGTATAATTATATATATAATCATTATAGTAATCCCTTTCAGGGGCTTTTCATTACTCTTAGAAAAATATCCAAGTTCTTGACCAAGGAGAAAAGATGATCTTACATTTTGGATTTTTTTCAATTGTGGTAAAATCCACGTAACATAGTCTCAGATGGTAAAGAATCTACCTGCAATGCAGGAAACCCAGGTTCAACCGCTGGGTTGGGAAGCTCCCCTGGAGAAGGGAATGGCTACCCACTCCAGTATTCTTGCCTAGAGAATCCCAGGGACAGAGGAGCCTGGTGGGCTACAGTCCACGAGGTCTCAGAGAGTCGGACACCACTTAGTGACAAAACACCAACATTGCTGGTAAGTATGAAGGGGGAGTCTGTCTAGTCTTGGGGAGGACATATCAGTGTTATGTGGGACTCCTGTGTTACCGGACAGTTATTATCCCTCCTGGTACTAAACGCCGGTGACACGGCCCCCAATCCTGTGACATCCGAAAGTACACTCCCCGGGGCAGGAGGTAGGCCCCAGCTGAGAATCCTCAGCCCTGCTCAACCCCCCAGCCTCCTCTCACATAGCATGCCCCCTTGCCCTCCACCCCAGTCACTCTGGCCTCCCTTCTCCTCAGTCCTGCCAACCTCGGGCTCACCCCAGGGCCTTGGTACCTCCATCCCTCCTGCTTCACACTCTTCTTCCCAATCCTCCCACGACAAGCCCCCTCCTCCAGCTGTCAGTCAACAACTGAATGAATGCATGGCCGGCTTGCATGCAGCGTTAGAACAGGAAGCGAGACCACTCACTCTTGCCACCACCCCATCCCCAGGAGGGAAAACACAAGGCCCAGAAATGGGCCAAATGGACGGGTCTTGACTGAGGTCACAGGAGGCCCAAGCCGGGGTCAGCCTCTGGTTTGGTGATCTCAGCCTGGTGCTCTCTCGCCTGTGCTGAGGCTGGGGCCCAGGCAGGGATGACCATGGATACTCGGTCCGCCTCAGGGGCAGCACCTCCAGCCAACGGATTTTGTCTTCTGTGTGGTTTGTTCTTTCTTCGGCCACCAGATGAACTAGTTAGCTTGTTTGGAGGCCGGGTAGTGTGAAAATCCAGTGTTTACATGGCAGGACCACTGCTTGAGGGCCTTGTAAAAAGGAGGCTGCCTGCAGACCTGCTGATGCTTTCCGGCCCAACTCACAAAGTTGATGGCAGGACCGCTGCAGAGTGGTCCTCCGTGTGGATTTACCCCACCTGTCTATTTATCATCTGTCTACCATCTTGGCAGTCCTGAAGGAGTGTGCCTGAACTGAGGCACACGAGCTGCCCAATGGCTGTGCCTCCTTCTCTTGAGAAAGGCCCGGGCTGCCCACACATGCTCTCCCTTAGCCCTGCTCCAACTCCAATCCGCAGAATAAGCCTTTGGCCTCCTTGGCGGATGGAGCCCTAAGTCAGCATAATGCTGACGTGGGCTGGAAAGTATTCCTCCAGCTCAGCGTAGAGTCAGGCTGACCTGGGTTCAAATCCCAGCTCCGTCCCTTGGGAGTCAGATCCAGGTTACCATCCCCCGAGTCAGGGGTTTCTTTATCTGCAGGGTGGGGCTCTTTCAGGGATGCTGGGAGGATTGTATGAGATAATAAAGCTCATAAAAGACTTAGCACCATCCTGGCAGGCAGCTGAGGCTTTGCTTAGTCACCACTCCCGGTCAGCCCTCTCCTTACTCCCAAGTCTTGCCCAAGCTTCCCTGGGAAGTTCCACCGCCCACTTCCATTTCCGGAAGACTGGACAAGACTCAATGGCCAGTGAGTCAAGAGGGACAAAGAAATAAAAATAAAATAAACGTGATAATTTGTTATCATATATTATTAAAAAGACCCTGATGCTGGGAAAGAATGAAGGCAAAAGGAGAAGAGGGTGGCAGAGGATGAGATGGTTGGATGGCGTCACCAACTCAATGGGCATGAACTTGGGCAAACTCCGAGAGAGAGTGAGGGAAGGGAGGCCTGGTGTGCTGCAGTCCATGGAGTCGCAAAGGACTGGACGCGATTTAGAGACTGAAAAACAGCAAAATGTGATCACTCTGATCACGATTGCAGACCCATTTCTGGCACACCAAGGACTCGCTAGGTGCTATCCTGAGCCTATGCAAGTGAGAACAGAGGGAATACCCACAGCCACCCTGGAAGCAGGTACCATTTTATTCACATTTTACAGATGAAGAAACCAAGGCAAAGAAAGGCTAATCAAATTGTCCACGTTCTCATGGTTAAAAAGTGCCTGGGCCAGGCAGCCTGGAGACAAGGAGAATGGGTGGTCAAAGACCATGAGATGTGGCTTGGAGGAGGCGGGGGAGAGGGGGAATGCCCCACCCAGGCAGCAGAGTCAGACTGGCTTTGCTCCCAGAGTCCCAAGCAGTGGTTGATGAAGGACAAACGCTCTGCTCCAGATACTTTCTCAATGAGGACCCCAACTGACCACCCCCGTAAAACAACAGTCTCTGCCCCAGCCTCCCTTTGCCCAGCTTTATTCTTCTCATAGTGGTGGCCCACTGGTAAAGAATCCGCCTGCCAGTACAGAAGACATGGGTTCGATCCCTGGGTCGGGAAGATCCCCTGCAGAAAGAAATGGCAACCCACTCCAGAATTCTTGCCTGGAAAAATCTCAAAAACAGAGGAGCCTGGCGGGCTCCAGTCCCTGGGGTTGAAAAAGAGTCAGGCACGACTGAGCGACTAAACAATAACTCTTCTCCCAGCACAGAGCCATAATCTGGCAAAGATTTACGGGCCCAGAGAAATGGATCGAGGCCAACTGGGAAGGGCCCAGCAAGGTGGGATGAAATGTTGAGACTTTATGCTTGGGTCCCTAAAAGAGAAGGGAAGATAATTGGGTAGGCAGCCTCCACAACACACACACATAGCTTACCTTTGAAAGTTATCTAAAAGGGCAGCCTTCAATCGATCTGGGCATGGAGTCCAGGGTCCAGCCCTCTGGGCCAGGCTGTGGCTGGGCCACAGGGACAGTAAGGCAAAAGCAACAGGAGCCTGCCCTCGGGGTGCCCATCCCTCTGGGGGCACAGGCGGGTGAGCTCACACCTGGAATGGCTTTTCATAAACAACGTGACTTGTCCACCAGTGACCCCAGACTTGGGCCTGCCTGCCTGCCTCTGCTTATGCTGTCCCTGCTTTCTGAAAGGTTGTTCACCCATCCAGACATATTTATTGATCTCCTACTGTATACTAGGCATTGGGGAAACAAGGGAAATCCAAAGCAGACATGGTTCCTACCTTCCCAGAGCCCTGGTATGCCCAGAAAACTTCTATTCATTCCTCAAAACCCTACTCTGATACTCTCTGCTCAACACGAGGTCTTCCCTGACTCCCCCCAGCAGCAGGCCCTGCTTCTTTCCCAGGGCTCTCCTAGCATCCTGTGACTTTATTGTAGAGAAAAGAAAAATCAACCAACCACTGAAAAAAAAAACACAGCACGCACCAGACCCTGGTAATTCACAAGGAAATGTCCGGCTCCAGGCTCCCAGTCACCCTTTTCACAGATGAAAAAACGGGCCCAGAGAGGTTAAGTCTGTCACCCAAGGTCACACAGTCAGCTGACAAGTGAGAATGCAGGGACAGGAAACCAAGCTCCACTCCAGGGTTGGCCGCCGTCCATGCTGTGAGCACCCCGAAGACTGGGGAGGTGGGGGAGTGGACATCACGCCCTGTCCTCGGGCTCCGGCACCAGCCGGGCGCACAGTGGGGCCCCGGCAGGCGGGCAGGCGCCCAGAGGGAGCCCAGCTGGGCCCGCACTGCTCTCCTCATGGCCTAGGTGGCGATCTGAGCACTCCATCCCTCTGGCCCTTGCAGGCATCCACCTTCGCCCAGAAAGACTTTTCTCTCCCTCTCCCAGCCTCCTCTGCCTACCAGTCTCTTGGACCAGGTCAGCCTCTGTCCCCCTGAATGGGATCACCACTATGGGACCTCAGGAAGGGCCAGTTTTTCGGCAAAGTGTTTGTAGAGGGGACGGAAGGACTCACTCACTCACGTCCACAGTCAGAACCTGGGGGCACTAACTTAGGCACCCTGGGACTGCTGGGACCCACCTCTGCTGTGTTTCCCCTCCCCGTTGCTCTGGTTGCAGGGGGTGGGTGACCTCCCCACACCCCACCAGGCTGAGTCACCATCTACAGAGCTCCAAAGACCAAGAGAGAATATGTCGGCAGAGACAAAGACCAAGAGAGGGTCAGGAGCAGGATGTTGTCCAAAGCACCCCACTTCAGGCGGGAGCTGGGTGGAATCTCATCGACTTCAGCAATTGCCAGCACAATTTGAAGCTGTTTCTCCAGGGCTCCAGCTTGGTTGGAGGATGGGGTGGGGGTGAGGGGGCGGGCGGTGGTGCTCCGGGGCTGGCAACGGAGAAAAATGCAGTCCAACCAGTTATCTGATGGAGTAATAATAAAAATAACAACAACTCCCATTTCTGTGAGCTTTCAGCCTTTTACCTGCATTACCTCATCCGTCCTCACGCCTCTGGGGGGAGGAAGGTTTGACCCCAGTCCCCAGGGTGCTGGGACCGGGTCCCAGCTCCCAGGCCTACAGAGCTTCCTTTTAGGAATGAGGGACAGGCAGCGGGGTGAGGGGCTGGGAAGCCTGAGATTTCTGGATGCAGGGGCAGCCAAGATGGGAAGGGCGTCTCCTCCTCCCTGGCTGGTCTGACCCGCTCCCCCTAAACCTCTTTCCGCAGCCGCAGCCCTGTCCCGGGCCAGGCCACCTCTCCTCCCTCTCTCTCGTCCTCAACTCTACCCCCGTTTGGGCCTCTACCGACCATCAGATCAGGTTCTCACCACCTGCCCTTGGGCACGATCCTCCCCCATCTGAGACTCAGTTTCTCCATCTATATAGCAAGAGAGTTGAGCGTTGAGCTCGGGCTTCCAGCACTCCTGGTCTGATCTCTCAGGGGAAAGGCAAGATCAACACAGGAATGACTCTGTCTGTGGCCTTGACTAAGGGCCAGACACTAAGCCTCGGCTTCTCTGCTGGCGACACAGAGCAGCCAGAGGCAGACGACGCCCCAGAGGCTCGGGGCCAGTGGATGCTGCTTCCCCCACTTTCTGTGCCTCGGTTTCCTGATCTGTCTAATGGGGATGATAAACCTCCTGGGCAGGGTTTTGGGAAAGCCCACTGCGATACCGTATGTAAGGTGCTTCACAGCATCCATCACACAAAAGTATCATCATTGTCATCATCACCATCTAATCCCTCCTCCTGGTCTGGTCCAGCCCCTGGCAGGGCTCAGCCTTCAAAGAAATCTCCTGACCCGGCATCAGAAGAGCCTGGGTTCTACCTTCAGCTCTGTCATTAGCCTGCCAAGTCACCCAAGCCTCAGTTTCTTCATCTGCAAAATGGGACCAGTAAGCTTTGTGTGGAAATGTATCATGGGCATGAAGCAAGATTCCTCATGGAAAAGGGCCTGGGACAGTCGTGGTTGATGGAAAATGCCGGTGAGCATTGACTCCTCTGTGGACCCAAAATGACGTTTTATGGCAGCGGAGCAAACACACGGCACTGCTACAGCTAGTGTTTAATGAGCACCAACTGCGCGTCTGACACTGGGCTAAGGATTTTGCTTATTGAACTCACTTAAGCCTCGTAAGCTATGCTATGCTGTAGACAGAAACATGATGTCCATTTTACAGAGAGGGAAACAGCCACAAAGACCGAAACCCAGCTGTGGGTAACACCTCCACCTGGACCAGACCCCGCCCGGAGTCTGGCACTCCCATGAGGTCTCAGCAGCACCTGGGGGTGCAGGCCAGAGCTCCACAGCTTCATGAGGTTGTGAGGTGGTGGGTGTTCATATCTGGGGCCCTCAAGGAGCTGGGGCTGGGGGGCAGGTCTCAGGTGAGGCAAGGCGACCCTCTCTCGGGAGGGCACACATGCTTCCCTGGCCTCACCACCGTGCCAGAGGGGTAGGGAACAGGTGCACGGTCGCCTAGCCCTGGGCTAGGTAAGGGAGAGACGCACTTGGCAGCCGGAGCCCCACGTGAACAAGAAGAAACCCAGCCTGCAGCCCCTTGGCCTTGGCAGGGGATTAACAAAACAAATACCCGAGCAATCTCAATTTCAACACTTGGGGAGGGGGCCAAGTGTCAGGGCACAGGGGGCGGGTGGGAAACGCCAAGACATTTTACCACCTAAATAACTTTCCCTCTGTTTAGTTTCACACGAATGTATACCCTCAAGTGCTCTCGCTTGCTCGCTCTCTCTTTTTTTCAGGTTTTTATTTTATTTTTACAAATGCTCAAACTTTCCTGCCACAAATTATTCTTGGCCAGGTTACAAGTAGAAAGGCCGTGTGGATCCTTGACTTGACAAAAAGGGGGTGGGGTGGGGGGCCGCGTTCTTGTGAAATATTTTGGTTGTGCGTTTGAGGGGGGGTTTCTTGCTTCGTTTTCCCGGCTGCGCCTTTGCCTGCAAGCCGTCTCCAGGTGGTCTCAGACCTGCAACTGTCCTTTCCTCCGGCAGTCTCTCGCTCGGCTTCCACCACGCAGACCCAGAAAGGCATTTGCCAGGGGCAGGTTGGAGCTGGCACGGTGTGGCGGCCCTCACCCTGGCCCTGCAGGTCCTGTCTGGAAGCCTGGGGTCCCAGGTACAGGTTCCTGTATGCCCAGATGGACTTGCCCGGCTTTAGCCAGGAGCCAGTGAACGGGCTGGCTCTAGGACCTTCCCACTGGTGCCAAAGGAGGTGACCCAGCCAGTTCACCTCAATGCTGCTCCATCCCCTGCCCGCCCCCAAACCCATCTCTCTGCTCTGCCTCACCCCACTCCAGCTGCATCATTTCGCAAATACACCAGGCTCTTCCCAACTCAGGGCCTTGGCCACTGCTTTTCCTCTTCCTGGAATCCCCGCCCTCCACTCTTCCCGTGGTACCCTCCTGGTTATCGTCCAGGTCTCAGCTGGATTGTCACCTCCCCAGGAAGACTTTCCGAATGACCTCATCCCAAGGAGGGACCCCGTTATTTGCCATCTCAGCCCCTTTGTGGGGTTTTTTTTTTTCATAATACTTAGGTAATTTATTCTAGTTTTGTCTGTCTATGTTCTTGCCTTTTTTTTTTTCCTGGTCTTACCCAACTAGAGTAAATAAATAAATGAGGGTGTGAATAAGTAAATGAATGAGTGAATAAGTCAATAAATGTATGAGTAAACAAGTCAATGAATGAGTGAATGAATAAGTCAGTGAATGAATGAGTAAATGACTAACTCAATGAATGAATGAGTGAATGAATAAATAACCAAATGAGTGGACACATGAATGAGTGAACGAATGAATGAGGGGAGTCCTGAAGGTTGGACTAATTTTTGATTCCTCACACTGATAGCAACTCTGGGCATCCGTGGCTGCCTTAGTGAGGGCCGCTTCTTCCAAGCTGGTTAGAAGGGAACACAGCGGTGCTGGACTAAAGGCGCCTGGTCCAGTGGGAGTTTCTGTCCCCAGCAGGGAGGATCCAGGCCCTCTTGGGGCCTGACGACATCCCCAAGAAGGTTTCATAGCATTTCTTAGAAAAGCGAGATCACGCAGTCACAGCCACGTGGCCCAGGGCCAGCCCTGAGTCCAGCACACTTGAGTCAGGCCACGTTCATTTAATGTGGGTCGGACAGAATTGACTCGACCATTTGTTTTACGTTGATGGGCTCACTTTTCAACGTGAGCTCACACTCTCAGAGGCAGAGGTTCAGGATCCCATTCAACAGATGGGGAAGTGGAGGCCGGTGGGGGGGAATGGGAGGTGCACAAGGCCACCTCTGGGACCTCATCTTTGCCCTGGGGGGCCCCTGCTGGGCCCGTTTTGCTCTGATCTGTGTTGGCTGAGGTGGTCCGTCTGTGCCCGGACAGAACAGACCCTCAGAACAATCCCTGATGCCTCCCTCCCCCCCAAACCGCCGTCCAAACGGCCCCGAGTCCCGTGGGTTCCACCTCCCCACCGTCTCGCGGCTCCTCACGCACAACAAACACGCTCTGGGGTGACTGTTATCAGCCTCGACTTGCGCAACCGCAGAGCAACGGGCGAAACCACGACCCTGCCGCTGCCTGAGGAGCTGTGTCATTTTATTAGCATGATGAGTGAGTTTATGGAGCTCTGTGGTGTATAATTACACACTCATTTTATTGATTAGCAGCTTGAGGCTGGAACTTTCTTATCCCTTAATAGAAACCCTGCCGCTCCCCTCCAGCAATTACAATGGAAATTAATGGCTACTGACACAGGATTGAGCTCCGGAACCGTCATTTGGGAGCCAATTACATGTGAGTCATGAGGAATGAACTGTATCTCTCAGACGGGGTGTCTATTGCCCTTGTTAGGTCTTGGTGAGCTGCTTGGAGGTTCTGGGTGGAGGGAGGGGACAGGGGGTACTGTCCTTCTAGCCGCCCCCCAGTCCTACACTCAGCTCTGAGCCCCGCAGGCGCCCGACATGTCTTTGCTGAGCAGATTTCATCATCATTTTTTTTCCCCAGCCATCCCTGGTTAAGAAGGAGAGAGGTTGGTGGAGTGCTAAGCAGAAGCGATTCCAGCATGAAGATATGGGGTGAGGACAGATGAGGTGACACTTTCTCTGCTAAGCATCCTCTCGGTCCTGAGTCTGGGAGTACTGGGCACACACTGGGGTCACCGTCAGTGTATGCGTGGTGCACACCTTCCAGGCACCAGACACGCGGCTGGGATCATGGCGTGGCATAGGACAGACAGGAACCCTTGGCTGCAAGGAGCTTCTATTTTGGCGGGAGAGGACAGACGACTGATAAACCTGTAACAACTGGTAACCTCGGAGTGTTGGCTCAGGAACAGACAAAAAAGATCAGTGGGACAGAAAGAAGTGTAGCCAAGCCTCGAGAAGAAACTTGTGAGCGCTAAGCAGCAGCAGCGTTATGATTGTGGATAGGGAAGCCCTTCCTTAGCCAGTGACCAAACCTTAAAGGAGAAAACTGAATTTAAATACGTTAACATTCAGCCTTGAGGGCTTCCCTCATAGCTCAGTTGGTAAAGAATCTGCCTGCAATGCAGGAGATCCTGGTTTGATTCCTGCGTCGGGAAGATCCACTGGAGAAGGAACAGGCTGCCCACTCTAGTGTTCTTGGGCTTTCTTTGTGGCTCAGCTGGTAAAGAATCTGCTTGCAATGTGGGAGACCTGGGTTTGATCCCTGGATTGGGAAGATCCCCTGGAGAAGGGAACGGCTACCCACTCTAGTATTCTGGCCTAGAGAATTCCATGGACTGTCAGACATGACTGAGTGCCTTTCCCTTTCACTTTTCAGCCTTGAGGAGCCTGGAGCAGGAGAGGGGGCAAAGGGTGTGGAGGGGTGAAACAATGGCCACCAGACCACAGCCAGTTGGTGCCCCGTGAGGCCCCTGGACATGCGATGAATGGACAGGGCCCTGTCACACCTTGCTCACTCCATCACTGCCCCGGCCACTCCTGTCTCCTCTGTATAACCTGCCCTGTTCCCCGGCCAGGCCCGGGACACAGCCCAGGGGCAGTGACCGAGCCCTCCCAGCCCCTTTCTCGGCCCCGCTGTCCCCATCGGAGGCCTGGCCTGGCCAGGGCAGCCCTCAGCCCCCTGCTCAGGCTCCTGCTGACACAGAAGGTGAGCTAGGTGCCCAAGGAAGGCGCCTGTCCCTCCCGGCCCTGACCCGAGTGCGCCCGGGGCCTTGCTCACTTTCCTGTCCAACTCTCAGGCCCCTGTCCTCGCCCGGATGTCCTGAGGGCAGTCCCTCCCCTGTCCCCGAGCTGCGGCCCCCTCACAGACAAGCCTCATGCTTGCTGCTCTTCCAGAACCCGCCGGGGGGCCTTCCAGCTCCTCAGGGCCCCCTCTCACAGGGCCACATAGCCGGGAGGTGGCAGAGCCGGGTTTCGAACCCAGCTCTGGCTGGCCTGACCCACCTCTTGCCTCTTGGCCTGCACAGGTTGACCAGCCATGCCCAGTGCCTGCCTGAAAGCCAGGCTTCTTCACCCCACGAAATCAGAGGAAAAGGTGAGCTTGTTGGGGTTCCCGGGTCCTTAATACACCCGGAACGGGTCTAGGCATGTCAGGCAGGGGGAGGAGGGAAGAAGCCTGCGGGTCAGGGCATAAAGAGGACAGAGAAATGGGAGAGCTGACCCCGACTCATGGAGGCAGAAGCCGAGGCTGGGAGGCCACGGGGTGCCCTGGGGCCTGCCCAGCTCCTTTGGGCAGGGGAGCCAGGCCAGTTAGACATGGACGGGAAACAAGGCCAGCAAGGCCACGCAAGAGAGAAAGAAGCTTCCTACGCATCCCAGCGTTAGTAAACCCCACAGCCCCAGGCCAGCTGGAAGCCCCCCTTCCAGACCTCCGGCTACAGCCCCCAGGGGTGGAGGAGGGAGCCTCTCCAGGGAAGCAAGGAGATCAAAAGGAGGAGGAGCTGATAAATCACTAGCATGAGCCTCCCTCTCTGCCCGCCACGCACCAGGGAGCCTTCCCATAGCCGCTCCGATGTGGTTCAAGGACCCCCAGGAGGTCCCATCCCAGCCTGGCTCCCTGAAGCCGCTCCCGCCGCCAGGCTCAGGCTTTCGTCCGCACAAGTCTGGATGACCCCTCACGTCCCAACAACACACACCTGGGCACAGGCGATCACACACAGGAGATGCACGTGCAACGGGTGAGGGGCCACCCACACCCTCCACGGGGTGAGAGTCCAGCTTTGCCCACCTCCAGGATCCTTGCCCAAACTAAGGCACCTCAGAGGCCCTGTGCCTGGGGTCTTGTGCTCCATGGGACGGTTTCTCCACATCCTCTCCCTGGGAGCCGGCACATGTTCTGCGGAAATCAGAGTGAAATGAGCTCCAGGGCCCTGCCAAAGGGGGATGGGGGGATATCATGAGGCCACACGGGCCGCGGGCGTCACACCTCTAGACAGAGCTTCCTGGGCACATGGCAATCTGGAGACAAGGTGGGGAGCAGGGCACAGAGTCGGGTCCAGAGAAAGCCTCCCCATTGCTGTGCACCCTTGAGGAACTCACTTAACCTCTCTGAGCCTCAATTGCCCCACTCATCAATTGTAGATGGATCTAGGCACCTAGGAAACATCACTTTTTCAGCCCCAACCAGAGGAAGAAACTGCATCATCCAAAAGGACTCTGGTAACACCTTGGGGTTAGCCAGCATGCTAACGGTGGGGACGGTGCCTAGTCCAGACTCTGTACGTACACGACTCATTCGCAGCTTCCCCTCCAGGGAGCTACTGTTATTATTTCCACTTTGCTGACAAGAGGATGCAGCCCAGAGTTTGAAGCTGACCTTGGTTGTCCAAGGTCACACCAAGATGCAAACCCAGGTGTCTGACACCAATACCCATATGCCCTTAATCACCCCCCAGAACTGGCCCCTTAACTCCACGCTGCCTGTGTTCACCCCATCCTTTATGCCTCCACTGGGGCCTGGCCTGTCCCTGGGATGCTTTGCTTCAGTCCTCTGGCACGTGCACACACGAACACACCCGAACAAATGCCCAGTGTGGCTCCGGGTGAGCTTGGCTCTAAGTGCTCTCTGAATAATAAATCTGCATCTCCAACCCCAGGCTTCAGTGATCACATCCCTGAGGTCCAATAATTATATCAAACTCAACATCTCTACCAATCTCCAGTAGTATATTGGGCACCTACTGACCTGGGGAGTTCATCTTTCAGTGTCCGATCTTTTTGCCTTTTCATACTGTTCATGCAGTTCTCAAGGCAAGAATGCTGAAGTGGTTTGCCATTCCCTTCTGCAGTGGACCACGTTTTGCCAGAACCCTCCACCATGACCCATCTGTCTTGGGTGGCCCTACACGGCATGGCTCATAGTCTCCTTGAGTTAGACAAGGCTGTGGTTCATGTGATCAGATTGTTAGTTTCCTGTGACTGTGGTTTTCAGTCTGTCTGCCCTCTGATGGAGAAGGGTAAGAGGCTCATGGAAGCTTCCTGATGGGAGAGACTGACTGAGGGGGAAACTCGGTCTTGTTCTGATAGGTAGGACCATGTCAGTAAATCTTTAATTTTCAGTAAATATTCACTGGAAGGATTGATGCTAAAACTGAAACTCCAATACTTTGGCCACCTGATGCAAAGAACTGACTCATTAGAAAAGACGTTGATGCTGGGAAAGATTGAAAGTGGGAGGAGAAGGGGCCGAGAGAGGATAAGATGGTTGGATGGCATCACCCACTCAATAGACATGAGTTTGAGCAAGCTCTGGGAGTTGGTGATGGGCAGGGAGGCCTGGCGTGCTGAAGACCATGGAGTCACAAAGATTCGGACATGACTTAGCGACTGCACTGAGCTGAACTGAAAAACATCTCTAAAAATGGGGCTTCTCCCGCCTCCCCTGCTCCCAGTGGATTCTTGCAGCAGTCTCCTCACTGGGCCCCCTGCCTCCCTCCCCCTGACTCCCGAGTGAGCCTGCTCAAAGTCCTGCAGGGATCCGCTGTCCCCCAGAGCAGGACCCAGAGCTCCCACCACACATCCCTGTGGCTTCGCTGACTCCCCTCCCCACTCCTCCGACCACACTGGCCCCTTTGCTGGCCCGAGCACGCCCCGAGCATGTTCCCACCTCAAGGCCTTTGCACGTGCTGTGCCCCCAGCCTGGACAGTCACACGTCTCCTGCCTCTCGTCCCCCAGGTCTCTCTCAAATATCCTATCCCCAGGGCCCTCCCTGAACCAACCATCTGAAACAACCCTTTCAGCCTCACAGCACCTTTTCCCTCAGCCTGTTTAATTTTTCCCTTGCACTGGTCACCATCTGACATGTTACTGATTTCCTTATTTGTTTAACGTCCGTCTCATCGCAGAAGGGTATGCACTCCTGTGAGATCCGGAATCTCTTCTGTTTTGATCATCTGCCGTCCACCTTTGGGGCCTAGAACAGTGCCTGGCTTGTGGTGGACCCTCAATAAATACTTTTGGAAGGACGAAGGCAGGCTGGTTAACATAGAGGTGGCGCTGAGGATAAGGGGAGAGGAAGGGAAAGAAGAGGAAAGAGACATGCGAAGGAGCAGATGTGAAATAGACAGAGATGGACGTGTCAGACCACACAGATATGCGCACAGGGGTGCTGAAACCCAAGGCCACACACACACACACATACAGATACGCTGACCTACAGAACATGCACCCACACCCTTGCACTCGTGCCACCTACACAGAGCCCCTCACCAGCACTCTGCTCTGCCCTGCACCCCCACTCCACACCCCTCCCCGGGCAGGGAGAGGAGCTTTTCCAGGTGACCTCACTGAGCGGGGAGGGAGACTCCACCAGCTCTTTTTCAAAGCTGATTTGGCTCCAGTCTCCCTTGTAATCTGCTCCCGGATCAGTGCTCACAGGGGCGCTGGCCCCGGCCCGAGGTCAGGACCTCTCGCCTTCTCCCAGGAAGTCCCACTCAGTGCCCCCCGCCCAGCTCCCCACTCAGCTGCGGCTCTTCCCCTGACCAGTATAACCTGCCGAGCTGAATTCTTGCTGAGCGTTTTCAAAGAATTCCGGTTATCTTGGGGGAAGGGTGATGCTGTGACTCTCAGGAGCAGCAGGAGGGACCCCCTTCAGGGTGGGGCAGTCTCTGATTATTCTGCAACCGAGAGTCCCTGCCCTTCCTCCTCCACACGTACACACGCACACACCTCCCACCTCAGTTCTCTAAAAACACTGCAAATTCTCAAACCTCCGGGCCTTTGAACTTGCAGTGCCTTCTGCCTCCAGGGCCCTCTCTTCACTTCCCCAAGTGCACTCCTGTGAGATCAGGGATCCTGTCTGTTTCATTCAAGGCCCACAGCGAACTCCTCCACATCCCTCAAGGCCTCAGTCAGAAATCCCCAACATCTCTTGGCAGGGGCTCCCACCACCTTCTGCCTGAACTCATCTCCCTGTTATCCTTGTCAGTTTCGGGGTCTGCCTCCCCAACCAGACGGGGTCTTGGAGGGCAGAAAGCCTGATGATGCATCTGTACCCACTTCAGACCCTCCCCCAGCACCCGGCACAGAGAACAGACCCAGGAAACACGCTTGCGGATGTGAGATAGGGAAGGGAGGGCACACAGAGGCTGGGCCAGGTGCCAGAAGCCCTGGGTCACACTTGTGACTCCAGCCGGTCCCCCACCCTCTCCGGTTGGCCATTCCTGAGAGCCTGGACTCACTGCAGCCTGTGATGGGCTGTCAGGTGACCCTGACCCCAAGCGGAGGGGGTGTCGCCTTGAGGGAGCTGTCGTGGGCAGGGGTGAGCCAGGTGCTGCCCGCGAGGTTGAGGCAGAGGCCAGACAGAAACCGAAGGGAGACAGGGAGGGCGGGTGTGTCACACCTCTTTACTCGGTCATCAGTGCCGCCGTCACTTCATGAGACCAGCATCACTGCCTCCCAGACCACCATCCTCACAAACACCGCTGTCCCTCCCCATCACTGCTCCAGCTCCATCAGCACCGTCACAGTCATCAACACTCCTGTCTACTCATCACCCACACGACCTTGACATACTCTCTGCTCCCCTGTGTATGCATGCATGCACGTGCACACACACAGGATTCTGTTCTCCTCCCATGCAGACCCATATCTCCTTCCTCTCTGGACCCTACTCTCTAACACAGAGAGCCTGGCACATTCTAGAAGCTCCATGTTGAAGGAAGGAATTGGCTTAGTGAATGATGGTGTGGCTCCATGGTTTGGTCCCACTTAAGATGATCTAAGAGGGCTTCCCTGGTGGTTTCAGATGGTAAAGAATCCGCCTGCCAGTGCAGGAGACACGGGCTCGATCCCTGGGTTGGGCAGGTCCCCTGCAGAAGGGATAGGCTACCCAGTCCAGTATTCTTGCCTGGAGAATTCCATGGACAGAGGAGCCTGGCAGGCTACGGTCCAATGGGTCGATAAGAGTCAGACACGACTGAGCGACTCAGCACTGCACACATCGAGATGGTGTAGCCAACAGAGAAAGCTGGAACAGAACTGACTCAAGGTCACAGATGATCCCAGGGACCTTCCTCCTGCCCTGGCTGCCCCGGGCCAACGGGGCCACCACGTGACCGATGGGGATCTCACTGAGTCCCCACATGTTCTACGGCAGCTGCTCTGAACCTCCATCCTGGACTCTCAGGACTCACGGAGCAGTCATGTCAAGGTGAGAACTCAGAGGGCAAAGCGCCCTCACTCTTTGGAACTGAAGCCTCAGTTTCCCTATCTGTAAAACGGGCATCATGTCCCTGACTTTCAGGACTGTTGGAGGGATGAAGTGAGCAGCAGCAGAGATGGTGGCCGGCCCAGGGCCTGGCCTCCGGCGGGGGCAGCCCCTCAAGCCTGCCAGCCCCCCATCCCCAGCACTGCATGGCTACTGGAGGTAGGACGGGAGGAAGGTAATGTTTTTCCAGGGCTGGGGCTCCAGAGGGCCGGACGCTAAACCTAAGATTGCCTTATTCTGGACCTACACATGTTCCCTGGCCTATCTCATTGGCCCCTCACGCCAGCCCTGTGAAGAAGGGTCTGTATTCCCCATTTTGTGCTGTCGCTTCAGTCATGTCTGACTCTTTGCAACCCATGGACTATAAACCCCGCCCCCAGGCTCCTCTGTCCACGGGATTCTCCAGGCAACTGGAGTGGGATGCCACAGACATCCCATTTTACAGATAAGCAAATGGGAACTCACCCGAGATTACCCAGCCAAGAGCAAAGACCCCACTGCACTTTGCCCTCGTGGCCCCCTCTGCAGGGGAGGGGCCCAAAAGGGTTTCGTGAAGCCCTTGCTCCTGGTCAGACTGGGTGCCTGGACCCAGCGCCACCACCCTCCCGTTCAGTCGGAGACCAGGGCCCCGAAGCAGCCAGGTTGGAAGCCTGCTACGAAAGATGTCTGCTCGGCTCCTTTGATCTGTGGGCCTGAGTTTTTTTTTTTTTTCATTGTCCATCCTCAGTCAGGACTCAGGCAACTGTGTTTGCGGGGATCAGTCCTGTGCCCCACCCCCTACACTCATCAGGAAGACTGGCGGTTGGTGACCCAAACCAGGCCCCATCCCCTGGACCACTTCCTCTGGAAGATGAAAGGAGCTGGGTCTCCCGAACGCCTGCCCATCCCACTGTCCATGCAGGAGCAGCTTCCTGTTTGCAGGGCTGGGCGCCCGTTGCTATGGCGGCAGCGGGAGGTGGCCCCTCCAGGTGACTGATACCAGGCCCCCCCCACCCCGTTCCTCCCTGGGCCTGCCCCCTGTCGCTGCAGCTGCTTCTCCCACCACTGAGCCGGCAGAACCATCTGGTCTGCGATCAAAACGGCTGGGCAGTGCACCCCTTATCTCTCCCAGGCCCGGGAAATTTCCAGACTCAGGGCACCAGGAGCCCAGTGGGGCAGGAGGGGCAGGCCACAAAGCGTGGGAACAGATACTCCCCGGAGTGGCGGAAGGGATGTGAAACTTGCCAGGAATGAGGGTTGAGACTGGAGACAGGCAGGAGCAGGGGTGGGGGGAGGCTAGTGTTTCATCCTTAGGCGTCTCTAACCCACGCATCCCTCCTCTTGCCTGGGCCCAGGCAGCTGTGTGAACCAGACCTCAGCACTCCTCTCCTCTGAGCCTCCGTCAGCCCTGCTGCCAGTGGGCATCAACGCCCTGGTGGTAATGATCCAGCTGGGCAAGGTCCATAGCACCCTAGGAGACAGTTGTGATTCTCAAAATGTCAGTGATCGTTTATTAAGTCAAGCCCTCAGCATGCATTCTTCTCACTTAATTCACAAGGCAACCTGAGAGGTGGGCCCACTGTTACCCCCAGTTCATAGAAGAAAACCCTGATGTTCACAGAGGGGAGGACACGGACCCAGACAGCACAGCTTCTAAGTGGCCAGCAGATGCTAGCCGCTAACCCTACTATTTTCCTCCTGTTATATTTTGGCTGAGTTCACAACAGCCCTAACTGGTCCCTGACTCCAACCTCTCCCCACAGTCCATCCTGCCAGGCCAGCAGCACTATCTTCATCCATTGGTTCCTTTTTGTATTCACCTGATAATTATTACGAATAGCAAGTATTAGCGAATGGGCTTCCCAAGTGGCTCAGTGGTAAAGAATCCGCCTGCCAATGCAGGAGACGCAGGTTCAGTCCCCGGGTAGGGAAAACCCCCTGGAGAAGGAAATGGCAACCCACTGCAGAACGCTTGCCTGGGAAATCCCACGGACCAGAGGAACCTAAAGGGCCACAGTCCACGGGGTCACAAAGAGTCGGATGTGACTGAGCAAGCAGGCACTCAATATTTATTAGCCCTTGCTTGTAACCAGCAAGTGCTGAGCCCAAGCACTGAATCAAGTGTTCCGTCATCTCTGTGACAGCCCCGTGAGGCCAGAACCATAACAGGAATGAGGAAGTGGAGGCCCAGAGAGGGGCACGCATGCATGCACACACACACACACAGAGCAAGCACACATACGTGATGCTCCAACCCAGATGGGCTGAACTTGCATCTCCGGAAACATACTTGTTTATGTCTCACCTCTTGGTCTTTGCCATGTTGTCCTCCCCACCTGAAATAACTCATCTTTTGAAGTTGGTGTTTAGGCTGGAACGCGGGTTCCTGGAGGACAAGGATGATGTCTTTCCAAGTACAGAACCCAAATAGAGGAGGCTTTGTGTTCAGAAATAATCCAGGACTTAATTAATAAAGGAATAATTACTCGGAATCTTATTCATATCAACCTCAGTTCAGTTCAGTTGCTCTGTCATCTCCAACTCTTTGTGACCCTAAAGACTGCAGCACAAAAGGCTTCCCTGTCCATCACCAACTTCCGGAGCTTACTCAAACTCATGTCCATCAAGTCGCTGATGCCATCCAACCATCTCATCCTCTGTCATCCTCTTCTCCTCCCACCTTCAATCTTTCCCAGTATCACGGTCTTTTCCCATGAGTCAGTTCTTTGCATCAGGTGGCCAAAGTATTGGAGTTTCAACTTCATCATCAGTCCTTCCAATGAATATTCAGAACTGATTTCCTTTAGGATGGACTGGTTGGATCTCCTTGCAGTCCAAGGGACTTTCAAGAGTCTTCTCCAACACCACAGTTCAAAAGCATCAATTCTTTGGTGCTCAACTTTCTTTATGGTCTAACTCTCACATGCATACATGACTACTGGAAAAACCATAGCTTTGCCTAGACAGACCTTTGTTGCCAAAGTAATGTCTCTGCTTTTTAATATGCTGTCTAGGTTGGTCATAACTTTCCTTCCAAGGAGCAAGTGTCTTTTAATTTCATGGCTGCAGTCATCATCTGCAGTGATTTTGGAGCCCAAAAAATGAAGTCTGCCACTGTTTCCCCATCTTTTTGCCATGAAGTGATGGGACTAGATGCCATATCAACTTGACAGAGCCTAAAAGATAATAACCAAACTCTAACATTTTTCCAGACTCTCTCCTGGTAGAACAATCTCCATTCCTGTAGCATGTCCATGTTAGAATTCTTAGAACCCTGAATTTCCAATAGAAGAGTAGATAAATCAGTGAAAAAGTGACTGGATGCATTCTTATGTGACCTGGTTAGTGAGCAAATAAGTCAGTGACCTAGAACATGAATCAGAGATTCATTGAAACAATGAAATCAGTGGTCAAATAGACAGAGGAGTGAGTGACTAGATGGGAAGGGAGGAAGAAGAGGAAATGAAAGAACAAGCCAGCCAGCTGGCGGGGCACCTCCCGAGGGTCAAGTACATGTGAGCAGGTCAGAGGCCTCCAATCCACAAGCCCCACCCCCAGGCCCCAAAACCATGGGCTCCAAAAGGTTGACCCACAGCTTGCCTTTGTAAATAAAGTTTTACTGGGACTTCCTTGGTGGTCCAGTAGTTAGGACGCCATGCTCCCAGTGTGGGGGACCTGGGTTATCCCTGGTCAAGGAACTAGGTCTCCCATGCTGCAAGTAAAAAAAAAAGATGGTTCATTCCATAAACGTGTTAGTTGCTCAGTCATGTCGACTCTTTGCGATCCCTTGGACTGCAGCCCACCAGGCTCCTCTCTCTGTGGGGATTCTCCAGAGAAGAATACTGAAGTGGGTTGCCATTCCCTTCTCCAGGGGATCTTCCCAACCCAGGGATAGAACCTGAGTCTCCTGCATTGCAGACAGATTCTTCACTATCTGAGTCACCGGGGAAGCCCCTCATGCCACGAGGTTTAGCCAAAGATAAATAAATGATTAAATGTTTTAAAATTAAAGCTTTATTGGCACAGCTACATACTAAAGTTGCTTCAGTCATGTCCGACTCATTGTGACCCCATGGACTGTATCACTC
This sequence comes from Odocoileus virginianus, assembly GCF_023699985.2. Lineage (NCBI taxonomy): Eukaryota > Metazoa > Chordata > Mammalia > Artiodactyla > Cervidae > Odocoileus > Odocoileus virginianus. The sequence goes on along the minus strand of NC_069703.1, from coordinate 33,621,612 downwards.
CAGGCTCCTCTGTCCATGAGATTCTCCAGGCAGGAACACTGGAGTGGTTGGCCATGCCCTCCTCCAGGGGGTCTTCCCAACCCAGGGATCAAACCGGTGTCTCTTCTGTCTTCTGCCTTGGTAGGCGGGTTCTTTAGCACTAGCACCAACTGGGAAGCCTTTGCAAGTTGTCTGTGGCTGCTTTCACACCACAGAGTGGACGGGCAGAGGGGCAGAGGGCAGAGTTGAGTAGTAGGATCCAGGACCATGTGGCCTGTAAAATCTAAACTATTTTCCCCGTGGTCCTTTACAGGGGAAGTTTGCCCATCTCTCCAAAAGGGCCCTTTGCTGAAGAACCTGAGCTGGCATCCTGCCTGGGATCCTCCTGATGCTGGCTGGAGTTCTCCAGCCTTCAGAGGATCCTCGGGGCCTCACTTGAACCTCAGGGCCCAGACCCGCCCCTGTCTCTTCAGGAAGCTCCTCTGGCCCTCGGGCCTTCGAGAACTCTTCTTTCTGCCTAAGGGGAATATTCTGCCTGCCTTCCCATCCTTACCCCTCCTCTCGACCTCCTGCCTTGACCACAAGTGTTTACACCGACCTCTGCCCCATGCCTCATCGTCCATCAGCCAGGATGGCTCAGGCCCGGCTGGATCCCTTTCTCAACCAGGGAGGCAAGTGAGTCAGCGAGTCCGGAGAGGGGACATCTGCTGGGCTCCAACCCTCAGCTAGCTCTGAGAGAGGCCCCGGCCACCCCTGCTGCTGTTTGTTTGCACTTGGGCCTGGCGTGGAAGCCGGCGGCTAGAGAAGAGAGTCACTCGCCCAGAACCGTAGGGTGTCTGGACCCCAAGTGTTTATTTCGTGTTTGCTCCTGGAATGATTTCCCAGAAGAGCTGGGGAAGTCTGGCCCGACTGGGCCTGCATACTCCAAGGCAGAGCTGTTCTCATTTGACCCCCGTGCAGATTCCTGGACCCACTTTGCAGAAGAATACACACGGGTTACCCAGCTACCCATCCAGCATGCCTGTTTCTTGTTGCCATTCTCATTCTGAAAGCTTCTGGAATGATTGGAAGATCACATAAGCGTCAGTGGTTTGCTATCCCTGGTTGGGGATCTAAGATTCCCACATGCCCCAAATCCAAAATATAAAACAGTAGCAATATTGTCACAAATTCAATAAAGACTTTGGATTTCCTCGTAGCTCAGTCGGGTAAAGAATCTGCCTCTAATGCAGGAGACCTGGGTTTATTTCCTGGGTTCGGAAGATCCCCTGGAGAAGGAAATGGCAACCCACTCCGGTATTCTTGCCTGGGAAATCCTATGGACAGTGGAGCCTAGCGGGCTACAGTCCGTGGGATAGCAAGAGTCAGACATGACTTAGCGACTAAACCACCACTTCCCTCTGTGTTCCATGGGCTCCTTAGCCCCATTTCACAGATGGAAAGACTGACACACCTCTGATGAACTGGGGCCAGGGATTCACATTTCAGGTTGGTCAACAGACAGAGGATAGGAGGAGAGAGAAGCAAGCTGGTGGTTCCGAAGCTGGAGACCTGAATTCCTGAGCCCACTGGTAGGGAGAGAGGGCAGGCCAGGCCGGAAACAACATGGGCCCAGGTGTGGCATCAGAGTCTAAGCTTCTAAGGTTCTTTTTTTCTCTGTGGGACAGGAGAGGAGGAGAAAGGGAGAGAAATATTGGGTTGGCCAAAAAGTTTGTTTGGGTTTTCCATAATACAGTACAGCAGACTCAAACGAACTTCTTGGCCAACCCAAGAAATGAGGAACGCATAGCACTGAACACGGGCTCTAGGGTCAGGCTGGCTGGGGGCAAGCCTGGCACTGTCCCCCTCGTAGCAGAGCCCCACTCTCCTCGCCTGTCCAGGAAGGCCCGTAACGCTGAGCTCACGGCTTGTGGAGGGTGAAATGAGGTAATGTGTGTCCAATGCCGGGCCGGGGGTCTGGCATGAGCCACGTGCCTGGCTCCAGGTTTACCTTCCACACAGACTCAGCGTGCCCCTCATCACTCACTTTGGGGATCCAGAGCTGATCTTGAGCCCCCAGGGTAAGGTTACATCTAATCATCATCAGGGTGAGCCCTCTGGCGTTGCCAGTCCGGCCCAGCAAGGGCCAGGTGGGGGCCGTGCTGCCACGAGAGCATACCTGGCCTGTCTCTGCCCCCATGGCGTCACCTGCGCACATTAATGAAAACTTCACGGCGCGGAGCACCGCCAGGCCAGTCCAGGAAATTGCAAAGTCTCGGACGCCTTACCTCAGCCCCACTGCACACTCTCTGCTTTTATAGCTCCACGTGTAATAACATAAAAGCATAATTTATTAAAGTATCACTTTAAGTGGGGATGGCAGAAGGGGGTCCGTGCCCAGGGGGCCGTGAGTGCCATGTTGACTGGAGGTGCTGAAGGAGGGACAGGGCCGCCCCCGCGAGCACCAGCCTGCAGGTCATAGGTCAGGATGCAACGGCTGAAGTGGCGGGGAAGTGCCCAGGAGTGATGCCAAGCTACAGCAGAGCTGAGCTGAGCTGGGCAGGTTGGAATCCTGGCTGTGTGACCCTGAACAGGCCAGATCCTTTCTCTGAGCAGCCGCTTCCTCATTGGTCAATGGGAAGAACTCCTGAGAGATCCCCAGTCCCCTGTTAGTGGCTGTTGCCCTAAACCTGTTCCTCCCGGAGTGAAAGAGACTTCCAGGCACTGAGCTGTGTCAGGAAATGGGCCTGGGATTGCCTCATTAAACACGGAGGGGTATTTACACTGGGAGAAACAAATATTTATCTCTGGACTGAGAAGGAGGAAGGTCTTTGGAACCCCAGTCTGAATCTGGCTCAGCCCAGCCTGGAGGGAGGGGGGTCAGTTGGGAAGGGGAAGGAGGAAGAGGTGGGGGGAGAGAGAGGGCAGGGGCGGGGTGGGGAGTCAAGCAAGCCTGGCTTCAGATCCCAGCTCTGCCACCTCCCAACACGGTGACTCTGAGCACGGGTCCTCACGCTTCTGTGTCCTCTCAGGAAACGTGGTGCTAAGAACACTGCAAGCTCTTGGGGTGGATGGATGTTTCAATGAGATAATGTGTGCCTGAGATAGGGCAGGTGTTCATTTATTACTGACTCTGTGCCAGGCACCTGTCCCAGCTCTCAAGATCCTGCGGGAAGAAGGCAAACAAGGAGCAAGTGTTTTTCTTTTTAGGTGGGGGCAGAATGCTGTAGGGGGAGAAAGATCTCACATAGTGACCTGCAACACTCTAAGGAGCTAGAAGCACCAGGACAGGACCATTGAGCACAGACCTGCACAGGGTTTTTAGAAATCAGTGAATACACCCCAAACGACACAGCCCTCTACTAGGTTTCGCTGGACCACCCACCACAAGGGAATAATGGGGGGAGGGGGGGCCTCACAAGGGCCAGATGCAAATTTTCAGAACCTAAATTCAAGATCAGGACATGAATCTGAGCAAACTCCGGGAGAGAGTGGGGGACAGGGAAGGCTGGGGTGCCGCAGTCCACGGGGTGACTAAGGGTCAGACATGACAGAGGGACTGACCGACAACAAGTTCAAGGGCCTTAGTTTGGCCAACACATTGGACGATGCCTGCCGTTTGGGGTCTGGTGGCTGAAACTCCTGGTTCTCACCACCGGCATTGCTGCCACCCTGGTCCAGGCCTGCCTGTAATATCCTGGCTGGCTATCCTGGACTATCCTGCCATCCTCACCTGCCTGGACTATCCTGGCTGGTCCCCCTGCCTCTGCCCTGAATCTCTGCAATCTTTTCATAGCAGCCAGTGTGTTCTTGCCCTTTGCAAGTGGTTGGAGGTGGCTGGGATTCACTAAGAAGAAAGTTACTAAAGGACCAAATGAGGAGAAATGGACGCAAAGTGGGAGAGGATACGGCAGGATGTGAGAACTTCCCAATGACAGGAAGGAATACCTTGGAAGTGGCCCTGGAAGAAGCTACACAATCTCCCGTGCTTCCAGTCCTGCTGGAGTGGGTGGGCACAGGGAAGCTGGTAATCAGTCTCTCAGTGGGGCCAAAGCGCAGGATGGGGTCCGAAGATGCCAGGGACTTGTGAACACCAGAACTGGGCCAAGCTGACCATGTGACTAGCCTGACTTGGGGGTACAGGAGCAAGGGTCTCCCCAAAGCTCCCGGGGCGAGCAGCTGCCCCCCCAGTCAGATCTTATTTGTGTAGTGTTGAGGCTGTTGAGTTTGGTGTTTATTGAGATGACTCTGAGGCTCCGCTCCTGTGAGCTCCAGGCCCCCACTATGGACTTGAAAGTGACGTTCCTCAGCCCAGCTAAGCGGAGGGCAAGGACCCAAGTTAGAAGAGAGAGAGAAGGGCAGGACAGCTGGGGAGATACACAGCAGGACCCCAGCAGGAAGGAGACTCCCAGAAAAGGGGCTTTGGGAGGAGAGGGTGGAGTTCAGGGAAGCTGACCAAGGGATGCTGGCAACAGTGGGGAGCCGTTACCACTCCCTCCCAAAGGGCAAAGAGACAGGAGGGAGCGGGCTTCAGACAGAGCTGCAGAGGGCGGCAGCCAACCCAGAGCACGCAGCAGAGTGGAGCCAGCTTTTGCCCCTACCCTGCCATTGGGGGGACCCAACCAGGAAAGGAGGAGGACAGAGGACAGAGTCGGTGGGGCGGGGGGAGGCTCTCAGACCCAGGGTTTCTCCTTCTGCAGGGTAGAGCTCAACCACGGCCTACGATGGCTGTGAAATTCCTCCTTAACCTTGGCTCAAAGTTCAGGGGTCTCCCCAAGACCCCTGGCCACATGTAGCGGGGGATAGGGAAGGGCTCCAAGCCCCTCCCTTGCGGCAGGTAAGAAGTCCTGGAGCCCTATTATGCAGAGTGAAGTAAGTCAGAAGGAAAAACACCAATACAGTATATTAATGCATATATATGGAATTTAGAAAGATGGTAACAATGACCCTGTATGCGAGACAGCAAAAGAGTCACAGATATAAAGAACAGACTTTTGGACTCTGTGGGAGAAGGCGAGGGTGGGATGATTTGAGAGAGTAGCATTGAAACATATATATTATCACATGTGAAACAGATCACCGGTCCAGGTTTGAGTCATGAGACAGGGTGCTCAGGGCTGGTGCACTGGACGACCCTGAGGGATGGGATGGGGGGGGAGGTGGGAGGGGGGCTCAGGAGGGGGGCTCAGGATGTGGGACACATGTACACCTGTGGCTGATTCATGTCAGTGTATGGCAAAAACCACCACAATATTGTAAAGTAATGAGCCTCCAATTAAAATAAATAAATTAATTTTTTTTTAAGTGAAGGAGAGAATAAGACCCTTGCCTCTCCCTGTTTTTGCTCAGCCCTCCCCTCTCCAGGTTTCCCGTCTCCCCTCTGCTCCCTGGGGAACCCTGTTCCTCTGGGAAGACCCATCCGATATCATCACTGTTCGTGGACAAGGACAGCGATTTACTCAAACCAAATATGTGCTGGGATGAGATGGTTGGACAGCATTACCAACCCAACGGACACGAGTTTGAGCAAGCTCAGGGAGACGGTGAAGGACAGGAAAGCCTGGCGTGCCGCAGTCCATGTAAAGAGTCAGACGCGACTGAGCAACTGAACAACTGTGTGCTGGGACCAAGCTTAATGGTGAAGATCATCTGAAGTCAGCCCTGGATCTGCCCTTCCGTGCTGTGTGGGTTCAGGCAAGAACTCGCGGGGAGGCCTCCCGAGCCTCCATGTCTTTATGTGAAATTGCCCCCGACTCTCTAGGGGCAGATGTGAGAATGCAAGAAGGCCTGATGCACTGGACTCAGGCTGGAGGGATAGGAAAGTCTCAGGACTGGTTGACTGTTGCTCACTTTCCTCACAGGAAAGAAACCAGGACTCAGAAAGAGCCTGTGACTCACCCAGGACACACAGGCCAAGGGACAAAACAGGGACCCAAGCCCCAGTCTCACCCCACGGCTGGCCTTCTGCGTGCAGCCCTCCTAGGTTGTGCAGGTGAGAAGAAATTGCTCCAGCTTGGATGTGACTTCTCCTTCCCTTTTTTTTTTCTTTTTATATTTATTTATGTATTTGGCTGTGCTGGGTCTTAGTTGCGGCACGTAGGAGCTCTAGTAACGGTGTGCGACCTCTTAGTTGGGACAGGTGGGATCCAATTCCCGGACCAGGGATCGAGCCTGCTTTGGAAGTGCGGAATCTCAGCCACTGCACCACCAGGGAAGTCCGTTGGATGTGATTTCTATAATTAGGAGGACACCTGTGACGCATGGAGTCTCACTACACCGGGCACCTAAGCTTGAGTTCACTTTGTCTTCATAACTCCTGTCTAAGCTCATCCCCATTCAGGAGGAATCTGGGGCCCAGAAAGGTTAAGAATCATAACCACATGGATCAATATTTGAACTTAGGCATTAGCCTGGCTCTCCAGAATCTTTCTGCTTGAGCTCAGCCCAGATCTGCCCCCCTTTCAGGTCTGCTCTGAGGCACTCATCTCCCCAACTATACCAGGAAGGGAGCTACCCGAGGTCACCCTAGCCAAGCATCACCTGTCTTCCTCCAAGCTCAAGTGGAGGGCCTTTCTTGGATATGGTCAGGTTAAGACCTGCTTGTTAGTGGAAAGCTGATGGGGAACAGCAGGGAGTGGTAAGAAAGGCCAGAGTTGGGGTGACCTCTGCCTGGCAACCCTGTCTCCCCACGTCATCAGACCCACTCCTCCTGCCCAACTGGGGCACGTGCCTTCATGGTGGTCACCACCACCACCACCCCCCAGAAGCCAGGTTCTCCCTCTGAAACACAAATCCGCACCTGCCCCACCCAATCAGGCCCAGGCCCTCTAACTCCTGCTCCCCCAGGAACACAACACCCTCCCCAGCCTGGCACCGTGGGCCCCCACGATGAGGCTCCATCTGCGTCCCATTGCTGTTCCCCCCACTCACCATATATGCAAATACCTGCCCCTTCCCAGGATGCCCTTGCGTATTCTACTGCATTTCTAGAAGCATCTCCAGGCCAGAGATGGTTCTATCCATCCAACCACCCTCCACCCCTTCACCTGACCAAATACCTGACCAACAGCAAGCACTTAACAATTGTTAGCTGAATCAGAATCAGAAAAGCAGAGACATTACTTTGCCAACGAAGGTCCGTCTAGTCAAAGCTATGGTTTTTCCAGTAGTCGTGTATGGATGTGAGTGTTGGACCATAAAGAAGGCTGAGCACCAGAGAATTGATGCTTTCAAACTGTGGTGCTGGAGAAGACTCTTTAGAGTCCCTGGGACAGCAAGGAGATCAAACCAGTCAATCCTAAAGGAAATCAGTTCTGAATATTCATTGGAAGAACTGATGCTGAAGCTGAAACTCCAACACTTTGGCCACCTGATGCAAAGAGCTGACTCATGGGAAAAGACCCTGATGCTGGGAAAGATTGAGGGCAGGAGGAGAGGGGGATGACAGAGGATGAGATGGTTGGATGGCATCACTGACTCAATGGACATAAATTTGAGCAAATAGTGAATAGTGAAGGACAAATAGCAAGTAGATAGTGAAGGACAGGGAAGCCCAGCATGCTATAGTCCATGGGGTCACAAAGAGTTGGACACAACTTAGTGACTTAACATAAACAACAAGCCTGGGAAATCTGAGTTCTGGCCCCAACCTGATCTCGTAATTTAATCAGACACATCCCTTCTCTACCTCCAAGCCTCAGTTTCTCCATTTATACAAGAAAGGGTATGAATGGCAAGCTCTTTGGGGGGCTTGGACACTGTTGAACTCTCTTTCACACACATGCACACAGTCTGGAAGGCCTGTGCCAGCCTCTCCCCGGGACACTGAACTTCTCCCTGGATTGAATCACCAACATTTCATCGGTGGGAGGAAGGGAGGTGGGGCGGAGAAGGAGTCATGAATTCCGCTCACCCAGTCTGTCCCCGCCAGGCCTGGACTGAAAGCCACAGCGTGTCTGTGCCCATCTGCCTCTGGGTAGGGGATGGGAGGGGAGTGGAGGTTCAGACAGGGATGCTGCTTCTGCTGCTAAGTCACTTCAGTCGTGTCCGACTCTGCGCGACCCCATAGACGGCAGCCCACCAGGCTCCGCCGTCCCTGGGATTCTCCAGGCAAGAACACTGGAGTGGGTTGCCATTTCCTTCTCCAATGCAAGAAAGTGAAGAGTGAAAATGAAGTTGCTCAGTCATGTCCGACTCTTAGCAACCCCATGGACTGCAGCCTACTAGGCTCCTCCGTCCATGGGATTTTCCAGGCAAGAGTGCTGGAGTGGGGTGCCATTTAGGATCCCCGAAACCAGAGTGCCAGAGAAAAGACACCCAAGGAAAATCACACAGATTCACACACCATTCTGTCCTCTCAGACACAACTGCACACCCATGCAATCACATGTGTGTACACACACGCTTAAACACATGCATGTGTCCTGCACACACTTTTACACACATGTGTGACACTCTCTTTTATTAAACATTCACGGAGCCAGTCTGCTATGAAAGCCTCACTCTCCATCTCTCACTCTGTTGGTCACATCCTTACACAAATACACACACACACCCCCCGATCACCCACACAAACTCACACAGCCCAAGGCTTACACTGCAGGCTTCTTCCCAGGCTCTGAAAGGGCCTAGCAACATGTTCACTCACATGATGCCGAAGCCAAGAACTACCAGTAGGAAAATCCGCACAACAGAAGTGAGCCAGGAAGTTAATAATACAAATATTGTAACATTTTTCTGAATCTGGTCCCACTGGCGGTGTTTGTCAGTTTTAAAGGTTATGTCCTTTGTTGTGGTTTCTTTCTCATTTTGAATACTCTTTAGTATTACTCCTTTTGCATTTTGTGTCAAAAAGGAGGTCCCCAAATTGAATTCATTTTTAACTTCTCCATGCCTGAACCTGCCCCAACAAACACCCAGAGTTTCCACCAATCACCCCCACTTTCTGTCACATTCACGCTGTTGCACACACAGCCACACCGCCTACTTAGTCCTGTGAGTCAAAGGTAGCTTCGCACACTCCAGGGACAGATGACCTCTCCTCCTGCCCACCCGTGCTCACCTACCGCCTGCCTCAGGGCAACCCCCTCCCTCCTTCACTCCCAGAGCGAGCTCCGGGATGCTCTACACCCCAGGACCGCAAGGAACCGCCTGCTGGACTTGCCTTGAAGATCTTCTCATTGGCCCAGGGTGGCTGGCTTTGACAAGAGGACATGAGAATTGGAATTATATACAGTCCTTTCTGGGTTCAAATCCTGTCTCTAACAAAAACCTGTTCTGTGCTCACGGGCCAGAGAGGAAACACCCTGGGGCCTCAGTTTCCCCATCTGTAAAATGGGGGTGACCATCCTACCTCATAGACGTGTGGTGAGGGTTAACTGGGCAGACTCCAGCACGGCAGGGGGACAACCCAGGGCCTGTGACATTCTATCTTCCCTCCACGGCTGCAGGAAGGCGGGCCGGGAGCCCTGTCCGCTCTGGACCGGCCCCCCTTCCAGCCCTCGGCCCCCTCGAGCCCCCGCCCCCTCCTGCTGCCTCAGCCACATCACCCTCTCGGCCACCCGAGTGTTGGGATCACCAGCGCACCTGCTTCCAAGGGCTCTAATTTCCTGTAAGTGTAAGAATTCAGGTCAGACACGGCCCGCGGCCCGCGGCCCCCCTCCCGGCGGAAACCCATAAATAACCCGGCTCAGGCTGCCCTGCCTGGGCACGAGACTCTCCCCTCTCACTCCGCGGGACGCTGGGCCCCTGCACCACCCTGCGAGGCAGGTCCTGCCACTTCCGTGTCCGCACGGGGCGGGGGACAGAGGCTGCAGGCGAAATCTGGGTTCGAGAGCTGGACCTGAGCTCTGGAAAGAACCTCCTTTAAGATAGGCCTTTCCCACCCCACCCCCTCCCCCAAATGAGGGGGTCCTTCCATCAGTTCCCACCTCCCATCCTCCCACACCCCCACCATCCTCACCCCCGCCAACCACTCCCCAGCCCCAGCCAATGACTTAGGCCTGAAATCCATCCCTTAGCGAAAACTCTTCCTGTAAAGGACCAGATAGAAAATATTTTAGGGGTTGACGTCTAGACAGCGTCGCAGCTCCTCGTCTGTTGATGTGGCCACGGACAGGCTGTAAACAGACGGACGTGAGTGTGTGCCAGTGACACGTTCTAATGAACACAGGCGACAGGCCAGCGTGGCCACAGTTTGCCTACCCCTGCCTGGGTGCCCCAGGTCCCACCACCACGCGGCTCAGGAATTGTGTCTAGAATCCTGGCTTATGAGAACTCGACAGGTCCCGGGAGTGAAGAGAGTTCAGCTCAACACTGACCGGAGGATGAACCCAAGGCCCAAAGCGGGGACCCGGCCTGCCCCAGTTTCCCTGGCCGCCCCAAGCCGGCAGGCCCAGCACCCTGCTCCGCATCACGGGTCCGACCTCCAAGCTCCAGACTCAGCCCACCTGCTCCGGGGACCAAGATCGCACTGGGTCCTTGTCTGTCTCCTGTACTAAACCTGGGGCTTCTGAGCACAAGGGCTGGGCCCCAGACGTCTCCAGTGTCTGGTCCAAAGTGTCCCCTGGTGAGATGGTCGCCCTCTGCTCTTGCCCCGGCCGCAGCTGGGAGACCAGCCCTGGGCCCTCGGCGGCCTCAGTCTCCACAGCCCAGGATGGGTCCATGCCATCAGCTGCAGCTCGGGCTGCTGGGGGATGGGGGTGGGGACGAGGGAGGGGGGTCCAGGAGGAGGAATGCGACCACAGCTGCAGGGTCCAAAAGTGCTGAGGAGACACGAAGACGTCTCCCTGTGAGTCAGGAGCCAGGAATGCGTCGCCCAGAGTGGCCATGAGCCAGAGCCCCCCACACGCCAGCCCCCCCTCACCCCGTCCACCCTCTAGAGGACCCGCCTTTTATTAGAACAGAAAAGGCAGCAGGTGCCAGGTCTCTGCAAGCCCATTAAGGACCCAATAAACTCCAGGAGGGCCTGGGAGGCGGCTGCTGGGTGGGGGGCCCTGAGAAGGAGCCCCCTGGCCCCCTACTCTGCCTGGGAGAAGGAGCACAGGGTTGCCCTGAGATGCAAACCAGGGTACCACCTCCAGCATCGCTCCATCCCAGTCCTGGCCCTGCCTCCTCAGCTGGCTGTTTCAGCTCTCTGAGCTGCACTTCCTTCTTTTTAAAATTATTGGGGTTTTCTTTATCTTTAAGTGTTAGTCATTTCAGTAGTGTTCGACTCTTTGCGACCCCATGGTCTGTAGTCCGCCAGGCTCCTCTGTCCATGGGATTCTCCGGGCAAGAATACTGAATGGGTTGCCATTTCCTTTCTCCAGAGGATCTTCCTGACCCAGGGATCAAACCCGGGTCTTCTGCACGGCAGGCAAATTCTTCGCCAGGGGCTTCCCTGGTGGCTTTTTAGCTTTATTTGATGGATTTTTTTATTGCTATGTTATCTTTTAATTTTTTAATTTTTAATTGGAGGACAACTGCTCTGCAGTGTTGAGCTGGCTTCTGCTGTGCGTCAGCATGGATGAGTCACAGGTGTACGTTGATCCGCTCTCTCTCGAACGTGCCTCCCATCTCCCACCCCTCTAGGCTGTCTCAGAGCACCGCCTGAGACTCTCTGTCACAGAGCGAGTTCCCACGGGCCATCTATTTTACGCATGCTCATGTATAGGTTTCAATGCTACTGTCTCAATGGGTCCCCCCTTCTCCTTCCCCCGCTGTGGCCACAAGCCTGTTCTCTACGTCTGCATCTCTATCGCTGCCCTTTAAAGAGGTTCATCAGTACCATTTTTCTAGATGCCATATATATGTGTTAACATATGATATTCATTTTTTTCTTTCTAACTTACATCAATCTGTATAACAAGTTCCAGGTTCATCCAGCTCACTAGAACTGACCCAAATTCGTTCCTTTTTATGACTGAGTGATGATCAGTTTTTTTCATTTCAATTTGTTCTTGTGGGCTTCCGTGGTGGCTCAGCTGGTAAAGAATCTGCCTACAATGCGCAAGACTTGGGTTCGATCCCTGGGTTGGGAAGATCCCCTGGAGAAGGCCAAGGCTACCCAGCCCAGTGTTCGGGCCTGGAGAATTCCATGGACTCTATAGACCATGGGGTTGCAAAGAGTCAGGCACGACTGGGAGACTTTGACTCTCGCTTGTGCTCGTAGGAAAGCCCAGCACACCACAGGCTAAAACCGTTCAGGGCAGTGGCCATCTCTGAGCCCTCCTTTATTATGTGTAACCGAGGCAAAGGGCTGCCAAGAGCCCTCTGTGGGCCTCAGTTTTCCCATCTGGGAAAGTGGGTCACCCACGTGTCTTGCTCTAAGACCACAGGTTCCCTTCCGCTTCTCCTCCCCCCACCATCCAGCTCCCTGGTTTTGGACAATCCCAGGAAGTCCATCCTTCTATACCCACATCGCCTCCCTCCGTCTCATCCTCAGGGCTCTGTCAGCAACTCCTTGAGTTCCCCAGAGGCCCCACCTCCAGGAATCTAGTGCCCCAATACCTCCTCTTGATCCTGCTACCACAGGCTCCCACCTGGACTCTATCTTAGAACACCATGGGAAGTCACACCTCCTCCAGGAAGCCTATCTGGATGGCTCATTTCCAGCACAACTCAAGCAGGAACTGCAAAAAGCTTCTCCATAGACTCTTGTCCTTAGCTGGGGCATCGTCTATGTGCCTGGTGCCAGGTGGGGTTCTTTGCAAACTCTACCTCTTTTAATCCCCATATCACAACCATGAGGCAGGAACTATTCTCCCCATGTTCCAGATGTGGACCCTGAGGCTCGGAATGGTGCAGTGACTTGCTCACAATCCCCGCATTTCCCAAAGTGTCAGAAGGCCTGATTTAAATATTTCAAAAGTTCGTGTGTACTGTAGAAACGTACAGATTTTTCATATTATTCTTTTGAGTTAGAAATGTTTCTTAGCACTGCATCAAACACTTCATGAAGCAAAGTAGATTAGATATAAAGAAACTCTGCATCGACGATAGATAGGATTGATATGGATTCCTTGTACGCACAGTAGCGCACACACACATCTGAGATCATGTGATCCAGAGACAACCTGAGGGCTCACCAATTCCCAGCATCACTTTCCACTTTCTGGGGTCTCCAAACTTGAATAAGGTCAGGTTCCTCTCCTGACACTGTCTTCCCCGTACCTCTGGACCTTGAGTTGTATCTTCAGCCTCCTTCTTGCACCAAGTCCCAGAGCTAACACTTCATTGACTAATCATTGGGGAACTTTTCATTTTTAAAACCTCTGGGGGAGAGGAAAGGTCGCTGTGGGGCCTCTGGACTGACTCCAGGGCCACAAGGCAGGGACCTGAGCCCCGGAACTGCCTCTGCGGGAGGTACTGGGATCTCAGTTCTAAGGCCCCTCCCCCAGGAAGCCCCTGCCTCCCCCGGAGCACGTGGCCCTTGGCCTTTGAGCCGCTCGTCTCTCAGAGCTGCAGACCTTCCTCAACATTAGGTGCTCAAGGCACTGTCCTTCGTTTATTTCATTTAATGCAGGAGCCTCATCCCAACACTGGCACGGATGAAGCAGGGGTTCCAGAGGTGTTTTTGCTGTACGTCTGGGGCATGGGGCCTGGGTAGAGTGGACAGCCTGGGATCTTCTCCCATCTGCCCCCACTCCAGGTCTTGCCCAGGGTAGATCCTGTCTCGCCTTCTTCCCAGAAGCCTTGGCTCAGCAGGGCTGAGTGCTAGAGTGTGCCCAAGGAAGCTTCTCCCAGGGTGTGGACCCTGCCAGGAGAGGCAGCCAGCGCCTGCCCAGCAGGGTGCCAGGGAGAGGCAGGAGCCCAGCTGACCTCGCGGGCTCTCATGCCCAGGCTCACATTCTCGCTCTCTGCCCCTAGCAGGCACCGTCCCCCAGACAGCAGCCTCACGGCCGCAGGGTGGGTCCTGGCGGAGAAACCAGGGCAGACAGGGCTATCGCTGTTTCCATGGCCTCAGATCAAGGCCAGCGCTTAGGCCCGCCTGTGACCGTCGTGACCTCCAGGGACCTCTGCTGACTCTCCTGGTCTCCCTCCCCGCCCCACGCCCCTCCTTCGGGCTTGCTCTGGGGTCAAATATGCCTTCTGAATCGCTCTAGTGATAGTAATAATCCCAACACTGCTACTGCCGGGGACCCAAGGAGCTTCCTTTTCGAATATAGTTTCCTCATCATCCCTTCCTATAATCCAGAACATTTGAATCCTTCTTTTTATTTTAGATCCCTAGAAAGTTAGAATTCTTCCTTTAATCTGAGAATATTGGAACCATCCCCCTCTTCCCCAGGAGTTTAAAGCATGAGACTTTTCTTCTGTCTCCAGAAAGATAGAAGCCCAGAACTGGATAGGACCTGAGGTCTCCGAGTGATGCAGCTGAGGAAACCATGGCCCAGAGAGGGCGAGCGACTTGCCCGAAGGTCACACAGTGAGGCGGCGGCAGATTTGGGACCAGAACCCAGCCGTGCGGTTCCTCTCTCCATGCCTCTGGCCCTGGAGCCTCCTGAGCAAAAAAGATATTCCGTCTGGGTCACAGGCCCCGCTGCCAGAGCTTCCAACGGAGTGCCACCAGGAGGGTCCCCGCCCCCGTGGCCTCGCCCCAGTCCTCGGGAATGGCCGGTGGGCCAGGGCCTCCATCCCAAGCCTGCAGCAGGGGCAGGAGACACCTCCTCCCCCAGTCAGCGTGCTTGGGCCTCCGGTGCCACCCCCGAAATAGCCCAGCTCTCCAGCCCGCAGCGCAGATCGGGTTGCAGCCTCCCTGTCCAGATGGGGCACCTGGCGGGGCGGGAGGCGCTTCACCCTCTGCGTTGCCTCCACCTGCTCCCTCGTCTCAGGTCCAGAGGTAAGAGCCAGCTCAGAGATTTTGTGCAGTCATGGATCTGCTGTGTGATCTTGGGAGAGTCACTTGCCCTCTCTGGACCTCAGCTGTCCCATCTGGAAAACACAGAAAGTGCCTGGGCCTGTCCAGGCAGGCTGTGATACGGCAGTGAGCAGAAAAACTCCTTGTCTTCAAGGAGTCTGCCGTCCGTGGTCGGCAAACCCTGGCCCAGGCAGTCAGGTTCCAGAGCCCGTATTCATAGCCCGTGTGCTATATGTCAGCGGGTACTGGGGAGCCAGGAAGAAGCGGCTCTGCTGTTTTATTGAGGGTGATCCAAGAAAGACCTCTGAGGATTTCAGCAGAGATCCCCACCCTGGACCAGAGAGGTGGAGGTCATGGGTGGGGCCAGAGAAGCCACACCCCCTCCCCAAACCAGAGCTCTAGGAGTAGAACTGAATTTTCTGTTGCCAGCCCCTAACTGAACTCCGACTAACAGCAACTCCATCATTCCCCTCAGCAATTCCTGGACCCTACAATTCAGGGGGATGCAGCTAGAAGGGTCTGGGGAGACCAAGGTCCAAGGGCCTGGACCGCCCAGGAGTCCTGACTCCAGCGCTCGGACAACATAAAGCAGCTGGAGCCGCAGGTGACTTCTCGCCTGGGCCTGGGGAGGGAGGAGGGGCCGTGACATGAAGACCGCCAGCCCCGAAGCTGCGCTACAGGGGTGGGAGCCTGGAGCTTCTGGGGTTCAGGCATCTGTAGTGGGTGGTCCCAAGGTGAAGGGCTCCTTCCTACTGGGGACCATGCCCCAGTACTCCAGGGGCCCCTCTACCCCACTAACACTCAGCGGGAATTCCCTGGTGATCCAGTGGCTAGGACTCTGTTCTTCCATTGCAGGGGGCATGGGTTCAATTCCTGACTGGGAAAACCAAGATCCCACATGCCATGCAGTGTGGTCAAAATAAATACATAATAAAAATTAGTAGGGACTTCCCTGGCAATCCAGTGGTTAAGACTTCACCTTCCAAAGTGGGGGGTTCAGGCTCATTCCTTATTCAGGGAGCTAGGATCCTGCATGCCTGGTGGCCAAAAACCCAAAACATTAAACAGAAACAATATTATAACAAACCCAACAAAGACTAAAAATGATCCACATCAAAAAAAAATCTTAAAAAAAAAAAAGAATGAAACAACACTCAGAACTCTACGGGCATTTGCCAAATTCAACCCTCTCTTCAATCCTGTGACTTGACAGATGGGGGCTGACTCAGGCAGGCTAAGTGACTTGCCCAAGGTCACACATCTGGGAAACAGTAGAGGCGGCTATCTGAGTCCACAACTTACTGCTTTGTGTTTTTAAGGGGGAAGAAAAGATGAATGCAATCTTTAAAATCTCATCCTTGGGATTGGTTGCCTTTGTTGTTGAAGCAGATGCTTATTTAACCTCTTTGTTATCTGAAGGCTCTCTTACTTGCTTTTTCAAAACGCAGAGCAACTGAGGCATCTCAAAACAAGTGACCCAGGGTGATGTGAGATGTATGAAGACCAGTTAGTCATCTCACACCTCTACCCGCCCCCCACCACGCTAGCGGGCTGTGCATCTCCTTCCACACCTTTCTCCAGGCCCTGCACCCTTCTAAGCCTCAGGCACCAATGCTTTCTAGATGGTTCTTTCCATCTTCCATAAGGGAACATTTCCTAAAGAGCCTACTGTGTGCCAAGCTTTGTCGGGAGCACTGGGTGGGCGCGGAGCAAACCCTACCTTCCTGGAGACCATGAGGACAAACCACGGAGAGATGAGCACTGTCTGGTCAGCTCCGGGCAGGACAGGAAATTTGGGTCTGCTTGTTCCCTGGTGTACCCCAGGCACCTGCTGCAGGACATGCTGCATAGTAGCTGCTCGATAAATATTTGAATGAATGAGTTCGCTGACACGGAGAACCCAGGGTGTGGTGCCAATTTAGGCGGACTCGATATTGAACTTGAGGTCCCCAAGGGCTACCTGAGGGAGGGGGCAGGTCAGGTGTCCGCAGGGTCACACGCCAGAATCTGGAGCTTGGCACCGCCGTGGAGCAGGGAGAAGGGTCTGTCTGCCTCAAGCTCTGCCACCCTTCCTTCTCCCACGGGAGCTGCCCTCTTCCTCCTGCCCCCACACCTCCCGTCCCAAGGAGTCAGGAGGGGTTGCTCTGAATGCCACCCCGCCTTGTGGAGCCCCCTCCCCGGTCCCAGACTGGCCGGCCCTGCCTCCCTTCCCCTCCACTAAGCTGCCCAACAAAAGCTGCCCTTGTGGGACCCAGAACCGTCGTAATTAAAAAGGAAACATAATAAAGCCTCACTCTGAGGCCAAATCCCCATCTCTAAAGCGGCCGCCCAGCCCGCCCCACGCTGCCCAGGGAGGACACATGGCCCTTTTGTGAGCCCCGGACAGACGGGAGAGGGCGGCCACTCCCGCACCGCACCCCCCCCCGGCCCGGCCTGGCCACAGCCCTCCCTACCGCCCTTCCCACGCACCTCGACTCCTGACGGCCCTGGCCCCCTGGCTAAGAGAGCCTGGCCTCTTCTTTCCACAGGCAGGAAACAGAGGCTCCAAGAGGCAGAGCCTCAACCCAGCCTCCCGACCGTCCGCCCCTCACATGGGCTCCATGGCCCAGGGCAGGGGGCCCCCGTGGATGATACAGAGCTGGAGTCAAGGAGCCTTCCTCACAAGCCAAGCCCAGGGGACCCTGGCCCTTGAGTGCCCCCCACCCATCAAGCGATGGGATGCTGAAGCCCAGAGAGGGGTGACCTGCCTGAGGTCACACACAGCGGGGACCAAACTCCAGGGCTCCTGAGCCAGCCTGAGGGCATCTGCAGGGCGCGGCCGGCTCGTCTTGAGCACTGACGCGGGGTGAGCCCGGTTCCAGGCCCCGACATCCGGTCTTTGCGGTCGAAGACGGTGAGAGACGAGGAGACTCTTCATCTGCGTCTGGAGTCCAGACTCCTGCAGGGCAATGAGCACTTCCGGGCCTTCCAGGGCGGTGGGCCGGGCCTCTCTCCACCAACAGCAGTGAGCTTTCAGTGAGGACCGCCCTGGCGTCATCCCTCTGAACCTCCGAAAGCGAGGAAGTCCCCACCCGGCCCAGCTCAGCATCCTCCCCCAAAGCCACCAACCCCAGGCACCCTGGCCAGAGGCAGAGGTCAGAGCCACCCCGACCTTCGGCCTTATCCCAAGGGGTCTCTCTCCCATCACCCCGGGCCCCAGCTGGGAACAGCGCACAGTGCAATTGTGGGGCTGGTGGAGGTTGTCTGGGGTCCTCCCCACCTCTTCCCTCCTCCTGCCCCCATCTGCTTCACCCTCCTAACAACCCCTCTCAGCACGCAGACACACATCCTCCCCAGGCTCTCAGGGACCCCTTGCCCAGGTGCTCACGGCCGGCAAAGACCCAGAAGGACCCTAGGGAGACACCGAGCCTTTGGAAGGCCAGGGAATAAGTCCCGTCCTCAATGGCTCGATGTTAGTGGGTCTTTGGGCACTGGAGCAGCACCACCAGGCACATATAGGGACACCCAGAAGGGTGCCTGCCTGAGCTGTGGGCATCGGTGGGTATGCAGAGACGCCGGCTGTGCCCGGCATAACTGTTTAATGAAAATAAACCACCACCCTTTATTGAGCATTGACTCCAAGAACTCTGTCTTGCATTTAAGGCTCCCTTCCCTTGGGGGAGAAAACACTCTCTTTATTCCCATTTGAGAGGAAACGAAAAGGACCAAGATCAAGGGGCCATCAAGAGGTGAAAGTCTGTATTCAAAGCCAAATCTAACTGCCTGCCCAGCAGGGATACCCAAAGAGTTTGTGCACCAGTCCATCCAAAGCAGGCTGGTGTCATCGGTCCTGCCCTTTGCATGGCTGAGCCCTTCAGAGCTAAGTGTGAGTTCGGGTTACAGAGGAGCTAGTCACCCACCCGTTCTATTGCTGCCAGCCAACCCCAAGGACCCCACGAAGTGTAAGAGTGAAGGTCAGTGTGTGTACGTGTGTGTCCACATGTGTATTCAGGGAGCTGCCAGCCAGGTGTGGTTCTTGGGGCCATCCGCGGTCATCCCTACCCACCTCTCCCCACGGTCCAGCCCCCCTCAGCCACCCCTGGGCACCCAGGGCAGAGAGTAGCCGGGAGGGGGTCTGCGTGGGCCCTGCCCACTCCTGCCCACCCCCCACCCCCACCCCAGGAGCCAGCCGGGGCGGGCAGGGATTAGACAGATAATGCTTCTTGTAAGAACAAGGGATTGTTGCAAATGGGAAGCGAGACTGTGGGGCTGGGGGTCCAGTTCAGATTTCTCCCGGGATGAAAACTGAGCCCGCCGGGAGGAGGCACTCCGCCTGCCAGGCCCTAATCCCCGGCGTTCTCACCAAAACCCCAAAGAAGAGGCTGTTCACCAGCGGCAGATTCCTGGGATTCATTAATTCAGGATTTGCAGGGGGGCTGCCCGGGGTTCCTCCTGTAGGCGGCAGCCTGAACAGGATGTCAGGTGCAGGCAGCAGGGACAGGCTGGGCGCCCAGGGAAGGGCGGCCTGACCTCGAGACTTTTCAGTCAGAGCTGGGGTGTCTTGGGCTCCAGGGGGCCCAAGGATCTGCCCCAGGCTTCACCTGGGGAGCAGGATCCGCCCCCCTCCTCGGCCTCACCCCAGAGCTGTATTGCTTTTTACCAGTTCCCAGCTACTGAAGCTTTCCCCCTTCTTTTTATGAGCTATAATTTACCTGCTGTAAAATGCACAGATCTTCAATGGACATTTTGATGGGATCTGATGGGTATCTACACCTGAGGAAGCTCCATCATGAAGACAGAGAACATTTTCCTCCCCCGGAAGTGTCCCTCATCCCCTCTTCCCACGACCCCATCTCTCAGGCACCCAGCCTCCTGCCTCCACTCCGGAGCAGCTCTCCAGATGCACAAGTTGCTCTCCTAGATTCCTCAGTGTCTCCCCGTTGCCTGCGGGAGAAGGTCTGAGCTTCTTGGCCGGCATTCTAGGCCTTCAGGGACCCGGCCCTCACCATTGCTAAAGCTCGTCTATTAGCATCTCCCGCTGCACTCTGGGCTCCCACCCACGGAACCCCCGCAGGCGACAAAGCTCTTGTGTTCCCTCTGCCTCCTTCTCTTTCCAATGCCCCTGCTCACGCTGTTCCCTCACCCAGGAACACCCTTCCTCGGGAGCTGCTGCCCTGCAGCCCCAGGAAGCCTGCCTTGAACTCTCTCGTCCTGGCTGGGACAGGCTCCCCCTCCACCCCTGCCCCTCCCACCAGGCCTTCCCCATCAGCCCCTCCTCAACCTCGATGTCCAGCTTCCAGGGACGGTGTCTTGTTCGGATCTGGGTCCTGGGCACCACGTCAGGGTTGGCACGTAAATAAATCTCAGCCAGGTCTTGCCACTGCAGCTCCCCTTACCCTCCTCAGCTCTGGCCTGGCACGTACCTGGGCATAGAGAAACTGGATGGAATTGGGTTGAATCCGCAAATGTGGCCCTGCGGCAAGGCTCAGACCCAACGTGGCAGGAGAGGCGGGAAGGAGGCATTCACATTCGTTTCCTCCAAGCCCCAGACAGAGCAGGGTTCAAATCCTGCCCCAGCAGTTGCATGACCTGGCAAAATCACTTCAACTCCCTGAGCTTCAGTTTCCTCATCTGTAAACTGGGCACGCACGTAGAATCCACTTCATTGTTTGTTTTTCTGTTTGAGGATCTGTTGACATTCTGTGTACAGAGGTTTTGGCATAACGTTGCCTCCAACAGTCACTACCAAGTGCATGGGTGGGTGGACGACAAGAGGGAAGGGAGGTGAGTGCAAATGGTAACAGGTGGGGAAGACAGAGGGGTCCCCACCCCTTAAGGCCAACGACTTCTTCCCATCAGCTTCCAGAATCCCATTCGGATATTGAGTTCCCACTGTCTGATTATCCTCTAACACTGGCCTTCCTGCCTTGGACTCGGTGGAGATGTCAGAGGCTGCAATGGTCCTGAGGAAGACTCAGGTAGAAGAAGGTATGACACGAATTTCACTGCAGCACCATCTACATACAGCAGCCAAAACAAGGAAGCAACACAAATATCCACCAATAGACCAACAGATAAACAAAGCACGGAATGTCCACATAATAGTCATAAAAAGGAAGAAGACACTGACATTTGCTGTAACATGCATGAAGCTAGAACACATTATCCTCGATGAAAGAAGCCAGTCACAGAAGACCACATATTATATAACTTCACTTCCACAAAATGTGCAGAACAGGAAAGTCTATAGAGACAGAAAGTAAATTAGTAGTTGCTTAGGAAATGCAGGGTGGGGAGAGGGGTGTATAATATGATGGAGGAGGGTAGTGAAAGGATCTGGATCCTCTATGGGGATGAAAATGTTCTAAAGTTGGCCATAAGGATGATTGTGCTACCAGTGAACACACTAAAAGCCATTCGGTTGTATACTTTAAACAAGTAAATGTTACAGAATGTGAACCACAGTTCAATAAAGCTTTTTTGAAAAGAGCAGGTGAGGAAGTAAGATTTCAGCTAAGAGAGAAAAAGACACAGTCAGGGTCTCAGTGGGAAAACCAAGCCCTAGATTTCACAATATCTTATTTTGTTCACTCTCTTCTTTGTCTATGGTTTTTCCAGTAGTCATGTATGGGCATGAGAGCTGGGCCATAAAGAAAGCTGAGCACCGAAGAAATGATGCTTTTGAACTGTGATGTTGGAGAAGACTCTTGAGAGTCCCTTGGGCAGCAAGGAGATCAAACCAGTCAATCCTAAAGGAAATCAGTCCTGAATATTCTTTGGAAGGACTGATGTTGAAGCTGAAACTCCAGTACTTTGGCCACCTGATGCGAAGAGCTGACTCATTGGAAAACACCCTGATGCTAGGAAAGATTGAGGGCAGGAGGAGAAGGGGTGACAGAGGATGAGCTAGCTGGATGGCATCATTGATTCAAATGGACAGGAATTTGAGAAAAGTCTGGGAGATAGTGAAGGACAGGGAAGCCTGGCTGCTGCGGTCCATGGGACTGCAAAGAGTTGGACACGAATGAGCGACTGAACAACTATTTTGGTCTCTCACACACGTCTCCACCAGACAGGGATTATCATCATACCCTTTTTGCAAAGGGGAAAGTTGGGGTTCAGAAGAGGCCCCCTGAAATCACACACACACACCTGAGATCACAGCCTGGAACCTGGGATTTGGAATGAGAGAGACAGGCCCAGCCCAGGCCTGCCCACCTTGCCACGCCCCGGGCTTCCCCGACGCTCCAGGAATGTGAGCGTGGCATGCGAGCCTGGCATGGGCTGCCCTCCGATAGGCTGGAGGGGAGAGGGAGCGGCCACCATGCTGGCTCCAGGCCCAGACAGATCAACACAGGTGTGGGCACCCCAGCTGGGCTCACAGAGCTGCTGCCCAGCCCTGCACCCCAGGCCAGGGCCGCGTCCCCACCCCGGGGCAAGCCCGAGCAGCTGGAGACACTGCCCCTCCTGACAGAACCAGCTCGGTCGTCCGAGGAGCCCTGGGCCCTTCAAGGGGTGGCCGTCAAGGAGAGGGGTACCGGGCCTGTGACCTGAGAGGCGGGACCCCAGCCGTGTATGTGAGCCTCAGGAGGGTGTTTGTATAAGCACACCCCCGTGCCACTCAGGGTGTGGTCACAAGAGTGTGTGTGACCGTGTGGGAGAGAAAACGCGAGTGTGGGTGAGGACGGGTGTGTCAGCCTGCAGCTGGGAGTGTTTCAGGGTGTGTCCCGCGCCTGGAGAAAAGAAAGGCAGGGATGGACGTGAACAACCATGCGTGTGCAAGGTGTGAGTGCGGGACGTCGAGTGTGATGGGTGGGGGTGGGGGACGGCAGCGCACCTGGGAGGCTCAGGGCACCCTCAGTGACCACGACCGTGAGACCGTGAACCAGAGACAGGTGAGCAGGCGAGGGGCTGCGACCGCCTGCTGAGTCAAGGGTGCGTGCGTGGGCTCGGCCCGGCCGGGCACCGGGGGCCTGCGCGGCCTCTCGTGCCCCCATCACCCTCCCGCATTTGTTCTCCTCTGCCTCCCGACTTCCCCTGTGTCTCAGCGGTAAAGAACCCACCTGCCAGTGCAGGAGATGCAGGAGACGCGGGTTCGATCCCTGGGTGGGGAAGATCCCCCAGGGGAGGCCAGGGCAACCCACTGCAGTTTTCTTGCCTGGAAAATCTCACGGACAGAGGAACGTGGTGGGTACAGTCCACAGGGCCACAGAGTCGGACACGACTGAAGCGAGCAAGCACAGCGCATGCACACCTCTTGACTGGCCCTCGGGCCGTGAGCGTTCAGAGGATAGATGCGTCCCTCTGGCCCACTGACAGAGTGCTTGCCGTTTGAGCCTCAGTTTATATGGCTGCACAATGGGGATAAAATAGCTCCTTGCCCGGGAGGTTGCCAGCAGACATCAACAAGAGCAAACAGCAAAATGCAGGTGAAGAATTCAGACCGAACCGAAGGCTACTCAGGAGCCCTCTGCTTGCCCTGGGTTTGCCCTGGCCACGCCTGTTCCGCCGAGGCCCCAGAAAGCTTGGGGCTCCAGCTTTCTCCCTGTAGCGACAGCTCAGGGAAGCGGGGGCCATCTGGGGCCAGGACCCACCCTCGTGGGTGGGCAAAAGCAGGCCCTGTGGGGCCTGGGCTCCTGGGGAAGCAAAGCCAGGAGCCCGAGGTTCTCTGCCCTGATGGTGACGAGTGGAGGTCAGACGGCAGGGTGTGGCCCATTATCGATGTGTGTCCATTCAGCAAACCCCTCGTGGGCACCAACTCTGTGCCAGGCCTGTGCCAGGCCCTGGGGACGCCAAAATTAACAGGGACCCCACCCCTGCCCTCAGAGGGTCTGGTGAGGGAGGGTGCATGTAAATGAAGGCTTTACTTCAGTGGGGTGTGTGTGGGGTGGGTGGAGGCCTAGAGGAGGGCCCAGTCCCAGCCTGCAGCGGCCTGGGGCCAAGACTCCTGAGTCGTAGTGAACCAGGCATTCCAGGCTGGGGGAACAGCTTGTGTGGAGGCCTGAGACCACCCAAGCACCCACCACCCCTGTGAGGAATGACGGGCGGTAAGACGGGAGAGGCCTTCAGGTTTGACACAGGGAGCGAAGGCCTGAGGTTGGGTCATAGCCATGAAATCAGACACTGTTAATAATTGTCACTCACTCCATCTTAACAGAGATCTCACGACTGCAAAACACTTTGACAACCAAGATCTTGGTCCTTGCAGCAATCCTACAATGGAAGCGGGATAAAAAAAACCCACTCATCCCTTTTCACCTTGGCTGCTAGGAAACTCAAGCACTTGTTTACCACTCAAAGAAATCCCAGAAGTCTCTTCTCTTTCCACATCCTCTCTGATGTCTTCTTTCTCTTTTACTTTATTTTCCTGGAAATCTTTTTGGAAGTAAGGAGATGAAGAAGGAGGTAAATCAGCTGTCACCTGATAGAACATTTTGCTCAGGTCAGGGAGAGATGTGTGTGTGCCCAGGTACATGTGCGGTCATTCATGTGAGCATCTGTGTGCAGAGCTCCATGTGGAACCGGGGTCCGTGTGGGGGTACATGTGACTGCACGTGATGGCTGTGTGTGTATGCATGTGTGTGTGCGCACTCAGGCAGCTGTATGACACCCACGTGCAACTGTGTGCAAGAGGGCCTGCCCGGAGCTGCACGAAGGTGAGTACACGCATGTGGGCTGGGGTCTGGTGGCCTGGCAGGGGCAAAGGTCACACACCCTGAGCTGACCAGACCTCCCGATCTGTCGTGCTCTCACCTAACATCCCTTCCAACAGATCCCTTAACTGATGTCTGCCTGTCACACTGCCAGCCCCAAGGGAAACCAAGGCCCAGAGAGAGGATGTCACCTGCCCCAAATCCCTCAGGAAGGCCACAGTCTGGGTCTTTCCAGCCCTGGTTTGGGGCTATACCACCTTTACCTGAAGAACTAGCCTCTCCTCCCTGTGTGACCAAGGGCATGTATCTTTACCTCTCTGAGCACCTGCTCTAAGCTGGTTCCACAATAACGGAAAGTCATAGTGAGCCTAAACAACGGGCTTGTTTCAATGTTCATGGATTTCATTTATTAATTTCTTTTTATTTTTTGATGTGAAACATTTTTAAAGTCTTTACTGAATTTGTTACAATACTGCTTCGGTTTTATGTTTGACGTTTTGGCCCTGCAACATGTAGGGATCTCAGCTCCCCAATCAGCAATGGAACCCGCAGCCCCCACGTTGGGAGGCGAGGTCTTAACCACTGGGTCGTCAGGGAAGTCCCATCATGATCACTGATTTTAAATAGTGAGGATTTGCTGTTGTTTAGTCGCTCAGTCCTGTCCGACTCTTTGCAACCCCATGGACTGCAGCACACCAGGCTTCCCTGTTCTTCACCATCCCCCAGAGTTCGCTCAAACTCATGTCCATTGAGTTGGTGATGCCATCCAACCATGTCATCCTCTTCTGTCATCCTCTTCTCCTCCTGCCCTCAATCCTTCCCAACATCAAGGTCTTTTCCAGTGAGTCGGCTCTTTGCATCAGGTGGCCAAAGGATTGGAGCTTCAGCTTCAGCACCCCTTGCTCTATTTCCCCTCTGAAACAGTTGTCAGCCCTGTAACTGTGAAGGGTGTGAAATGCAGCACAAAAAGAGCCCTGGCTAAAATGCCCTGTGACCTTGGGCTGCGGCCGCTCCTCTCTGGGCCTCAGTTTCCTCATCTGTATAGTGGGAGGGAAAGGGCTCTCTAGGTTCATTCTCTCTCCTTCCCGAACTTTGCAGATGACCCTCATTCCATCCGCCCCAAAACAACAGAAATAACTGCTATCATGCCCGTTTTTTTGTAGATGAGGAAACTGAAGCTCAGAGAAGGGAAGTCACATGCCCAGGCCACACAACTTCTGGTCTGCATAATCTCACAGCCCTCCACTCCGCCTCTCAGAATGGGCAGTCTCCTGCACACAATCAAGACTCCATGGGGTCAGAGATCTCGAGGTCCCTGGGCCCCAGAACCCCAGGAAGAGGGGCACTAGCTCCAAAGCGGCTTGACCCCACCCTGGGAGGTGCTGGGCTGGGCGCCACATCAGCAGGACCCTCGCTAGGACCATGTCGGCCACTCGTGGTGCAAAGCAATTACACAGCCTGATAGCGAGAAGCTGCCAAAAACACATGTATTTACAAACCAACCACCACCCAGCCAAGCTTCAGCCCAGGATGGTTGCGAAACACAGCCTGGCAGGCTGGCCAGAGAGGTGGTTCCCAGGCCGGTACTGGAGCCCAGACTGGCACCATCTGAGCTACGGAGGCCAAGAGCCAAGCAGAGCCACCTCGGGCAGGCAGGTGCACTCAGAGGGCCGTCCCACGGGACAGGCAGGCAGAGCCATTCCCATCCTCTCAGGATGCTTGGGCCCCTCGCCTTCCGGCTCTGAGGCAGGAGGCAGGGCTGGGTCAAAGGGAATCTTTGGTCCACCTTGGAGGCTCTTTCTGCTTCCATCTGTCAAGTCCAGCTTCCTTTGTAGGGCGAAGAGGACAAGCAAGAGGTCAGGACTTAGAATGTCCCCAACCAACCCTCACCAGGCACCCCCGACTCCAGGAACCCTTCTGCTTCGCTGCTTGTCTTATGATGGAGCAAATAACTCCCCGAGCCTCAGTTTCCATGACTGTAAAATGGGATAGTAGCAGTGCCAACCTCATAGCAATGTTGTGCCGACGAGATGACATAACGCATGTCCAGGCAAGACAAGCTCACACCTGAGACACAGTGAACTCTTGCTCATGATCGGCCAGCGGAGCGCTGGCAGACGCCCAACAGCAGGCTCCTGGCGGCAGGCCCTGGTTTGTAGCACTGACCAATTTCCATGATACAAATATTCTCATCATGACCGAAGTCCAGGCTACCAATATGACACTCTCAACAGGAAGCTGGGACCAGAGGGGAAGTAACGCATTGTTATACAATGTTTCCACCATACAGACAGAAGTAAATACCCTTCAGAGAGCAGGTGAAAGCGAAATAATTTGGGAGAAAGCGAACTTTGAGTATTACGTCTCTTTGCAATATGATTTGTTTACCTGTAAATTTGTAGGGTAATTTTTACTGATGGCTATGCCAACAACCGGTTTACACATTCCTGAGGATTTAACAATGAATTCTTAGGAGCCAATGCAAGCCACCTCCAGCTCAGCACGAGTTTTACTCTTCATCATATTGTCACGGCTCTTTGTCTTTGTGATAGCCATTCCCTCTGCTTGCAGTACCCTTTCCAGCAACTCTCTTCTTGCCAATCTTCTGCTGTTTCCCCACTGATCATAATATAATTTTTAAAATCCACTCTCTGAAGATACTATATCGGGTTCATTAGAATCTCACTGAATCCTCAGGACTCTGCAAGGCAGATGTATGTGGATCCATTTGTCAGATGAGGAAACTGAGGCCTGGCCAGGACGGCCAGTTGAATGGTGACCTTCCTATGTGGGAACAGACCCTGCCCAAGAACTGCCTTCTAGAGAGAACAGGTGGACAGATGCCTTCCTGGTATTGTTGGGAGAATGCTCCACTTGGATTTTTCTCCACTTATGCCTTCGACTCGAGCTTTGGGCCTCCAATCCTCTGGGTTAAACATTGCCCTGTCCGGGCCAAGTCTTGCTTGGGCAGTGGAGATACAGGAAGTGAAGGGAGGCCCCTGGACAGCCCAGGAGAGCCAGGCAGAAGTGGGACGGGACCACGGGAGCCAGTGGAGTCCTGGGACCCATTGCCGAGACCTGGGAGCAGAGCGGAAAGGAGGGCCATGCACAGGGAGGTGCTGACCCGCCCACCAGCCCGGGGGAGAAGCTTCTAGAGGAATGTAAGCTATGAGGGAGGAGGGGGAAGACAGGCCCAGGCAATCCCAGCGTGGCCCCCTGGGGAAAGCGGTGGGGGAGGGGGAACCAAAGCCAGAGAAGACCCTTATCAGGGCCTTGGCCTTGGCAGCCTCTCTGGAAGCAAATACGCCCCAGACGCATCCATCACGGGGGCTGGGCAGCCTGGTGGGCCCTGAGGGGCGAGGTCCACCCGGTGGGCCCTGGGCCAGCTCAGCGAGGGTCGGCCTGCCCTCCCCAGGCAGCGTGGGAGGCGGCATGAGGGGGTGCCAGCCCAGCGGGATGTGGCAGACAGAACTGGGTTCACACCCAGCCCGTTCACTTCCTGGAGGTGTGACCTTGAGCACGGACCTCTCGGCCTCAGCTTCCCCGTCTGTAATCCTACCTCCCAGAGTCACGGTGAGACACCCGGGTGACATGCAGAGTGTCTGGCCGAGAGCAGCTCATAGTCGCAACCACAGACAGTGATCACAGCAGAAACCACAATCACAGCAACCAGCATCGACTGAGAACTTACCTCCCTGGGGGCACCATGCGGGCAATTTCACTGTGACCCCAGGAGGCGGGATACCACTAACTGCTTTGGACAGGAGAGAGGAGGAGCCAGGCTTGGGGGTGCACCCAGGGTCACACAGCCCAGCACCTGGGCAGATGGAAGTCTGGCCCCGACCTCCTCTACACTGAAGGCTCCCCAGGGACCAAGGTGAGCTCCGTTTCTGAGTCCTCAACCCCCAGCACAGGCATTGGCAGACAGCTGGATTCAGTGACTGTGAAATGAACTGATACACCCTCAAATGTGATCATGGGGGCCCCACATTATGAGGCCCCAATGATCCCCATCACTTCATGGCAAATAGAAGGGGGAAAAGTGGAAGCAGTGACAGATTTTATTTTCTTGGCTTCTAAAATCACTGCTGACACTGACCTTAGCCAAGAAATTAAAAGATGCTTGCTCCTTGAAAGGAAAGCTATAACAAACCTAGACAGCATATTAAAAAGCAGAGACATCACTTTGCCAACAAAGATCCGTCTAGTCAAAGCTATGGTTTTTCCAGTAGTCATATATGGATGTGAGAGTTGGACTATAAAGAAAGCTGAACGCTGAAGAATTGATGCTTTCGAACTGTGGTGCTGGAGAAGACTCTTGAGAGTCCCTTGGACAGGAAGGAAATGCAACCAGTCCATCCTAAAGGAAATCAGTCCTGAATACTCATTGGAAGGACTGATGCTGAAGTTGAGGTGTCAATACTTTGGCCACCTGATGCAAAGAGCAGACTCATTGGAAAAGACCCAGATGCTAGGAAAGATTGAAGGCAGGAGGAGAAGGGGACGACAGAGGATGAGATGGTTGAATAGCATCACTAGCTCAATGGACATGAGTTTGAGCAAACTCCAGAAGATAGTGAAGGACAGGGAAGCCTGACGTGTTGCAGTCCATGGGGTCACAAAGACTCAGACATGACTCAGCAATTGAACAACCACAGCAAGTGATCCCCAAGACTTGGGACAAATTAGTATGGAACTCTCCAGCACCCCTTCCCAGTTGCCAGGCCTCGCTTTGACAACCCAGACTCAGCCTTTAGCCCCCCAAACTCAGCCCTGGCACCGAGGTGCTGTGCAACCACAGACCAGTCTCATCCCTCTCTGACCCTTGCCGGTGGGTGATGGGGTGGGGCGCTCAGACAGAGTGGGGGCTCCAGCAGCAGGCTACAGCAGGAAGAGGGGCCAGAGGTGAGTAAAGAAACTTTCTCTCTGGCAGAGACTCAGGCCTGGGCAATGCATCACTCCCCACCACCACCTGGCAATTTCTAAATCATCGTTACAAAACCCAAAGATGACCCAAGGGTGCACCACACCCCCGCCCCCACCACACCCTTAGGGGACAGCAGGAAGCTGGCTGAATAAGGAGGAGGGGGCGCACGAAAGGACTGCAACAGGCAGGGAGTGGCAGGGCATCCCCCCTTACCACCAGACCCAGCCGGACGTGCACAACACATACACTTACTCTGTCGCTCAGTCAGGCCTGGGGAGGCCTTTCCAATGTCTGCCAAACCAATCCCTCCTTTCTAAACTCCCTTCCAAGGCCTGGGACCCCAGGAGCCCTCATCCTGTGCTTCCAAGTGCCTTCGGGGCTGCCAAAGAGAAGCAAGGTGTGGAGAGCTGAAGCGGGGACAAGAGACGGAACAGCCCCCCAGATTTCACGGAGAAACACTGTGGCTTGCTTTCTAGACTGAAGCCTGAGACCTGGTTTCATTTAGAGAAAGAAATCTGCACCCCCAGGCTCCGTGAAAACCACCAGACCAGGCCCTAAAAATCTCTCTGGGCAGGGAAGAGACCACTTTAATAATCAAATAACACTAGCTGAGACTTAGTACCTCCTTGCTGTAAGATGCACGCCGAATTTAAGTCTTTATTCCTCTGCACTTATTCTTGAAACATTTGAGCCAGGCAAAAAGCGTGTGACACTTTGCACGTTTTTTCCCATTTCCCACTGGTGTCCTTTCTGCAGGACAGGTGTGTATTTCTCCCCAACTATTGATGAGGAAACTGGACATCTCAGAGAGGTAAGGTAACCTACGCAGGGTCACCAAGCAAGGAAGGAGCAAAGCCAAGACCAGAACCCAGGCCTGCCCTATTCCAAACCTGTGCTCCATCTACCAGGAGACAGTCTGCAGTGTCTCAAGTTTACAAAAGCCTCTGCTCCCTCCGTCACGTCTTCATGGCCTGGGTCCTAAAACCATGGCCGCCTGGGTGGGAAAGAGCCATTCAGCACATGTGTGTCTGGGTGATGGTGGTGATGAAGGGGGCGGGGGTGAGGGATGTTCTTAGTGAAGACAGGACCCAGAACAGCTGTTCCAGCTATGCCGTAACTGGGACCCAAGACAAGGGGGCCTGACCCCGTTCCTCCATTGACATTCACCAGCTGTGTGGCCTCAGGCAGGACCCTTCCCCTTGCTGAGCCTCAGTTTCCCTGAGTGTACAGGGCAGGTGAGAATGCCCAGCTCTTAGCACTGACAAGAGAGTTCAGGGAAATCCATCCTGCAAGGGGGCATTCACCCAGTAAGCACTCAGTCTTTTTGACCCTGTTTGTTCTCCAGGATGTGAGCCCAGGACAATCTTGGTCCAAGCAAGTGGCCTCTCTGGACGCCAAGATGATGCTGTGCCAGCCACATCCATGGTACTGCTCAGCTTCTCAAGGCTGCCCAGCAAAGACCCAGTGGGTGTCCTCAGCCTGGACTGGGCCCACCTCCCCACCACGGGGCTAGACAACAGGGACGGGCTTCAGGGTTGCAGGCGGCCAATCTGTGGAAGGGGCTGTGACTCCTCTGGAATGACAGTGGCACTAGCTGTCTCTAGCAGCCTCCAAGGAACTGGAGGGCCGTAAACCCAGACACACTGGAGTGCCCGCTCCCACTCTGTCTGCTCACCTCACAGCTTCCTCCAGAAAGGCAGCACCTTTGGAGAGAGGGGGCGACTACAATGAGTCTGGTCAGTAGTCTCTGGATCCCCAGGTCCTAAAATTCTGCTTGGCACCCAGGGGGAATCAAGGGATGATGGATGGATGGGGATGGATTGATGGGGAATGGAAGGATGGAGAGTGGATGGATGTGGGATGGATGGATGGACAGATGAAGGATGAATAGATGGATGAATGCATGGGAGTGGATGGATGGATGGGGGATGGGTAGATGGATGAGGGATGGATGGCTGAATGAATGGATGGAGAGGATGGATAGATGAATGGATGGGGGTGGATGGATGGATGAGGGATGGATGAATGTAGGATGAAAAGATGGATGGATGGATGGGTGGAAGGATGGAGGATGGATGGATGCATATACGCACAGATGGACAAAGATGGGTTTAGAGTCTGAAAAGCCAAGTATGACCACTCCTGCAGCAGATGCTACTGGTGGCACCATGTGCTCCCTCCGCATTCCACATGAGATGAATTTCTCACACAGACCCCTGTGGCCCTGCCTCTCCAGCCACAGGAACATGCTGGGGAAAAGGGCCTGGAACGGTCTTCAGCCAGCCAGACAGGATGAGGGGGACAAACATCCCACCCCTCACCCCTTCACCCCCTCATTCCTTGGGGGGACAACTCCAAGGCACAGTCTACACTCCCCCAGAGGTCCCTGATGGGACTGAGCCCCCCTGGCCCCACCTCACCACCCTCCCACCCCCATGCTTTTTAACACAGCCTGTGTCGGCTTCATTCTTTTCCTCTCTCTTCCAATTTACCTACCTGTGCTTGCAGAAGTTGCTTCCAGGTAAACTCTCTGCACTCTAACCCTGACTCAGGTTCTGCTTTGAGGGGACACAACATATAAGACAACCAACTCTGCCTGTTCTAGGACCTTGAGCGAGGTTCTCAGTTTCCTTGTCTGTAATACAGGAATAACCGCTTAAGATTCACAACGGACCCATGTGTTTGGCCCTGGGTAGGGTCTCCCGTGTGCCGCACCTCATCTTGGTCGCTGGGGACACAGAAAAGTAGCCACACTCCCCTCTCCGTCCCCGGGAGGAACTCATCAAAGATGGTAGAGATGCGTGGTCCGCATCCAGGCAGCAGGGCGGGCAGACCCAGAGCCAAAGCTCAGCTCTGCATACCCTCTCTGCACGCCCCTGGCGAGCTACAGAATCACTCTGCACCTCCGCTGACCTTTCTGTGAGGTGGCGGCAGTAACAGAATGCATTTCTCCCGGCTTTTATGGAAAGCAAGATCCTGCCAGAGAAGGGGTTAGCCCCGGGGCTGGACACAGCTCTCAACAAAGGGGAGAGCAGGTCGTGGTCTTTGTTAGGAGAGAGGCATCCAGAGGAGCAGAAAGTAGGGCTGGGTCACTGGCGTTTTGGTTGTAAAACAGAGGGAAGGAGCTGGTACTCTGCAGTCAAAGAAGGAAGGAACCGGGGGGCCCAAGACTGAGGCTGAAATGAGGAAAGGCTCTCAGGCCCGAGTCAGACCATCGGGAAGGCTTCCTGAGCCCTGGGCAGGCGGGGTGGGAGCCGTCACCATCTGCACCCGACCTGCCTACCTTACCCCAGCCCCAGTCCACACCCCAGGTTCCCGCCACTCTCCCAGAGGCCACTCAGGTTCCTGGCCTTGCTGATGCCCTCCCCCTGCAAGGGTGCCCTTTCCTCTTCCTGGAGCCGGGAGAAGCCCGCCCTGAGTTCCGCCCAGGGTGACCCATGGACGCGCCGAGGGCGCTGCACCAGCTGTATGCTGCTCCCCACCGGGCTGGCTGAAAGCACACGGGTTCCTGGGCTCCAGCCCTTCAGCTCTGGCTCCCGCGGGTCTGTGTGACCAGGATGGGGAACCCCTGTTTTGGCTGCACACCCTTCGGTGCTCATGGGGAAACTGAGGCCCAAACTGCTGACACGTGGGGCTCAAGGGGACCCAGCAAAGTGCCCAGGCCGGGGTTCTGGCCCCATTCCTATGCTCACCAAGCCTCCCCACCCCTTCTGGACACGCCTTCCCAGTCACCACCAGGGCACCCCCCCGGGGGGGGTCTTGCTTCGGGAGATGCATCTATCTGCCAGCCCCCCACCCCAGTCCAGGGGGGCTGCTGAATTCCGGGAGAAGCGGCCAGGTGTTCAGCCCCAAGACGCCTCCCAGAGGCTGTGCCAGAGTTTGGCAGGTGGCAAGGCTAGCGTGCGGGGGTGGAGAGAGCCCAGCCTCGAGTATTTAAATATTTGCTTTCTTACAAAATGGCATTCTTTGGAATATTAGCCAATTTGTATAGAATGAGATTGTGCTGGGCCCCCAGGTGACACCAGAGGATTCTGAGGAGGAGGAATGTACCTGCAGCCTCACCTGCTGAGAAGGTTCTGACAAGTCCCGGCGCAGGAGCGGCCCACCTGCCGGGACAGGGAGGGCCGGGGGTGGCAGCCTGGGCCCCACACCGATCACGAGCTGCAGCTGCCAGAATCCTTCCCAGAGCAGCAGGCTGAGGCCGCCACCCTTTCCTTCACACGTGTGCATACTCACCCTGCCCAACAAGCGCAGGGCCAGCCCCGGCTCCTGGGTCAATCTCACCACGGACTGCAGCATGCCAGGTCTCCTTGTCCCTCACCATCTCCCGGAGTTTGCCCAAGTTCGTGTCTATTGCATCAGTGATGCCATCCAGCCGTCTCACCCTCCGATGCCCTCTTCTCCTTCTGCCCTCAGTCTTTCCCAGCATCAGGGTCGTTTCCAATGAGTCGGCTCCTCCCATCCGATGACCAAAGTACCAGAGTTCATCTTCAGCATCAGTCCTTCCAATGAGTACTCAGGGTTGATTTCCAGAGCTGAATTCAAATCCCGGTACCGCTTCTTAACTCGCTGTGTTACCTTGGACAAAACACCACCTCTCTGGGCCTTACCTGTCCTACTTGTAAAGTGGAGAATAGGGGCTTCGCAGGTGGTGTTCGTGGTAAAGAACCCACCTGCCAAGGCAGAAGACACAAAACAGGAGGGTTCAATTCCTGAGTAGGGAGGATGCCTTAGAGGAGGCAATGGCACCCCCCTCCAGTATTCTTGCCTGTAAAACCCTATGGACAGAAGAGTCTGGCAGGTTATAGCCCATGGGGTCATAAAGAGTCAGACATGACTGATCATCTAAGCACTTTAAATACTTACTACTATTTTACCCTCCAATTAAAAATTAATTTAAAAAGGAAAAAAATAAAATGCTTCCAGTAGAAACAAGAGCTGAAGAATAGGAAACGTGCTTGCCTGCAGCCACGTAAAGGAACACGCGCTGGGTGCTGTGAAGTGTGTGCATGCGCTGACGGTCAAAGCGGTTTTACCTGGGATCCAGCAAACAAGCCACACCCCCGCTGTCCTGTTGTTCAGCTTTTAAATCATGTCTGCCTCTGCAACCCCATGGACTGCAGCACACCAGGCCTCCCTGTCCTTCACCATCTCCCAGAGATTGCTCAAACTCATGTCCATTGAGTCAGTGATGCCATCCAACCGTCT
This sequence comes from Odocoileus virginianus, assembly GCF_023699985.2. Lineage (NCBI taxonomy): Eukaryota > Metazoa > Chordata > Mammalia > Artiodactyla > Cervidae > Odocoileus > Odocoileus virginianus. Next base: position 33,587,048 of record NC_069703.1, on the reverse strand, counting down.
CATCCTCTGTCGCTCCCTTCTTCTGCCTTCAATCTTTGCCAGCATCAGGGTTTTCTCCAGCGAGTCAGCTCTTCGCATCAGGTGGCCAAAGTATTGGGGCTTCAGCTTCAGCATCAATGCTTCCAATGACTAATCAGTGTTGATCTCCTTTAGGACCAACTGGTTGGATCTCCTTGCAGTCCAAGGGACTCTCAAGAGTCTTCTCGAGCACCACAGTTAGAAAGAGAAATACATTTAAGTTGATTCTATGAACAAGCATTTTGTAAGCACCTATTAGGTGACTTTGAAGAAGCTATTCTTGCTTTCAGGTCCTCAGTATATCTACTTGTAAAACTGGCAGGTTAGGATACAGCCTATGACTTTCCTTCTAGAGCTACCATGCAAATCATTCATTCATGCAAAATTATCTGACTACTAAGACAAAAGGTGAAAAGAAAGGAATCCTTATGAGGGCAATGTTGAAGCAGAAGGAATGCATGTCTAAGAGTGAAATCTCAGGTGCTAAGATCTTCAGTGTATGAGTAACAGCTGAAATGCAAGGCCAGCAATGATTCTTTTCTGGCATGCCTATCCTCAGTCATAGAAGCCATCATCACCAGATGGTGTAAACACTTACAGGCTGCGTGGGCTTGGTTGTTAAGCTTCTACCTGTAAAAATAGGGTAAGAATAGTGATTTCCTCAGACAGTTTTAGGTGTTCGGGGAGATAGATCTTTGATGCTTTAGTTGAGCGAGATCACCCCTCCCCGGGTTTTTTCCCTCACTTCCTCTAGTAACTCTTCTCCTTCACTTTCAATCCTCTGCTCACTTAGCACATAAACCCTGAGAGCCGCCTATCCCCTGGGCGCTGTTCTGAGAGTGGCCAGGGCTGCAGCAGACAAGACCCTTGCTCTCAAGGGGCAGGGGAGACAGACCCAGGACAGGCAACAAATAAGACCAAGCACAGGATGCTTTGACTGAGTGTGACTGTGGGCCTCTAGGGAGGTCTCTCAGGGGAGGTGATATTTGAGCTGAGACCTAAGTTTCGTGCAAGAGCAGCCTTGCAAGGATCAGGGGAGAGACATTCCAAGCAGAAGGGAAATCCGTGCAAAGGCCCTGAGACAGGGATCAGGCTGGTAGGTTTTAGGAACGTAAAGGTCCAGGTAGCTGGGACTTGTCGAGTGAGTGACTAGTTTATAGAAGAGGTTCACGCTGAGCCTTCGAAGTCATTAAACTCCCAGGCAGGTCTCCGTTCTTGTCAGCATCCCTTCCCTTGCATCTTTAATGGCCCAACGAGACCCAGGACCCTGTGGGCGGAGACCACAGTCTCCTTCGAGGAAATGGGTGGAAAAGATTCTCACATGGCCGTTTTAACTTTTCCTGAACTTAGGAAAGCCATCAAGTCTTTTTCCTGCAAGGAAGAGGCACACCATTTGGGGAGGGGCAAGATCCTACGCAGTGCCCTCCTAGGAGCAAGGATGCTGCAGGCAGGAATGCAGGCCCCTCTGGGAGCCTTTCAGGCCAAAGTCAGATCTTGAAAAGGCTCAGCCCCACGGGTGGGGATTAGACAGGCTGCAGGGAAGGGCTGGGATTATGGCAAATCCGTCAGGTACAAAGCCAGGCAGGACTTCCCCTGCCCTCGCTGCCACCACTGAGCTGGCCCCTCAGCTGACCCCAGCCCTGGTCCAGCCCTAAGCCTTTGTCCCTCCTGTCCATCAGCACGAGGGCTGAGGAATCGAGATGCTAGGCCAAAGCCCTGGAGGTGGGAGGTCCCAACACGGTCACCCCCTCCCTCTTCTGCCCACCTCGTGCCCAGACGGCTGACCCTCTCTGCTCTAGCTGCTTGGAGGTTTCCGGGCCTTCAACCCCTTAAACTAGGGCATCCCTCACAGCCAGATGGGTTCCTAGTGGGCCCAGTCCACCCTGCAGCATCCTATTCCAGATGGGCAGCATTTTGTTATTGTTGTTTTACTTTTGATTTAGGTCCAGCATGTAAAACCGTATACAAGTCGTATAATACTTTGGCCACATGATGCAAAGAGTTGACTCACTGGGGGGAAAAAAAACAACCCTGATGCTGTTTAAGACTGAGGGCAGGAGGAGAAGGGGACAACAGAGGATGAGATGGTTGGAGGGCGTCACCATCTCAATGGACCTGAATTTGAGCAAATTCCAGGAGATAGGGAAGGACAGGGAAGCCTGGCTTGCTGCAGCACATGCAGTCACAAAGAGTCAGACACGACTTAGTGGATGAACAACAGCAACAACAGGTAATGTGTGTGCAACTCGGTGAGGTTTTACAACCTGGATGCACCCCACACAGGGAAATCTAAGCAGCACCCAGGACACCACTCTCTCCAGCCCCCCGCCGCCAGAGCCCCTCCAGACCCTTTCACCCACCCTTGCAGGCGTAAACCAGCGTCTTGACTTCCGTCACTGTAGGTTAGTTTCACCTGCTTTCGTATTTGATAAGAAGGAGGGTCACACAGGATGTGCTTCCTTTGGTCTGGCTTCTTTCACTCAACTCGTCTGTGAGATTCACCCACGTTGTTGCCTGTGGTAATGGTTCATTCCTTCTTCTCGTTGCTCTATAGTATACCATCAAGTCTACTGTCAATAGTCACTGGACCATTTCTGCCAAAATGACTGTATTAATTATCTATTACTGCATAATAAGTAATTCCAAAACTTAGCAGTTCAAAACAGCAATAGTCTTATTATCTCACAGTTTCTGTGGGTCAGGAATTAGAAAGAAGCAAAGCTGCGAGATTTGGGCCCAGGGTCTCTCACGAGGTTGCAGTCTAGACCTCATCTGAAGGCCTGTCTGGGGCCGGGAGACCTGCCTCTAAGACAGTTCATGCACACAGCCGTGGGTAGGAGGCCCCGGGTCCTCACTAAGACGGTCCTCCTCCGTCTCCACAGGACTGCTTGAGTGCCCTCAGGACACGGCGGCCGGCTTCTGCTGCAGGAGAGAGGGACGAGGAAGCTGCAGGGCTTTTGTGTCCCTTGGGAGCCACACACTCCTGCCACATTCTGTTCAATGGGAGGGAGTCACTGTACCCACGTTCAGGGTGAAGAGAATTAAACCACCTCTTGAAGGGAGAAGGGAGGCTTCCCAGGGAGGTCAGTGGTAAAGAAGCCATCTGCCAAAGCAGGAGATGAGGGTTTGATCCCTGGGAGAAGGAAATAGCAATCCACTCCAGTGTTCTTGCCTGGGAAATCTCATGGACAGAGGAACCTTGCAGGCTGCAGTCCATGGGGTCACAAAAGAGCTGGACACAACTTAGCGGCTAAACAACAAAAACAAAGGGAGAAATATTAAAGAACCTGTGAGCATACCTTAAAACCACCATAACAAGTAGCAATTTCTTTTTGCATCAAGTTCAATCTCCCTGGTCCTGGCAAATGAGACCAGTAGTCCCATCCCCTATTCCCTGCCCACCTCCTTGTTCCCTGCCCACTCCCTTGGCTCAGTCAGCACTGAAGACAAACAGATCCAGGTTCTGGGCCCAGCTTGGTCAAGAACCTCTCTGAGCCCCAAGATCCTCTTCTGAAAAATCAGGATAACAAGGGGTGCCCACTTCGAAACATTTTTGAGGATTGAATTCCATGTGGAGAACTCCCTTATCCCTGAATTCCATTCCCTCGTGGCACTGAGTTTATAATTCTGGGTGTGAAATTGAGCCAAAGCCTTTAGCATGTTCAGTGTAAGTCAGGCAGATCTTACAGAAAAACCACCAACTTCCGTTCCTCCCTGGCAACAGGGGTGCAAATTAAGGATGCTCAGCGACCCTGCCCATCAATCCTGCTTCCAGTCAACTGGCCTGCTGGGGAGCTGAGGCTCTGAATCCTCAGGGCCTGAACTCCCGTGGGAACCCTGCTCAAGCCCAGAGGCCAGCCTGCCTGTCCACTCCTCAGGTCACCCTCTCAACCAGCAGTGCCAGGCTCTGTGCAGATACAACGAACACGGCTTCCATCCACCCAAGCTGACCTACTGGCAGAGAAGGCAAACAGCAAAAAGCTCAGTTATCACTTTATGTTGTGAGAATTGCTACAAGGCCATGAGAGTTTAAACCTGGGCCCCTGGTCTTAGCAAGGTGGGGGCTCTCTGGGGCTGGGCTCTGAGGCGGTGCAGCCCAGGGAAGGAGGAGGCAAGGAACCTAGCACTGACGAGAAGGCTCGCAGCTGGAATTCGAACATGAGGGTCATTGTTGTGCCAGGTGGGGATGGAGGGGTGACAGGGCCCAGACCCCAGAGCTGTCAGGCCGGGCCCTCTGGCTGTATCCTGTGAGCAAGCTGAGGATGCTCATGAGTTTTAAGCCAAGAGACAACCTGTGTTTTGAAATATGCGAGCAACAGATTCTTCCGTGTGTTCCTGGTTGCCTTCAGAATCCTGCCCAGCCAAGGTGCCATCTGCTCCAAAGGAACCTGCTTCTTGACCATTTCCTGGCTGTGTGATCTGAGCCAGGTTGCTTACCTGCTCTGCGCCTTCAGTTTTCCATTGAACACGATCGCCCCTCCAGGGTTTCAGGGTGAAACCGACAAGGGAAAGATACCAAGTGCGTCCCTTGAGCCCTGGCATGCAGGTGACCGTTCTCAGCAGCGCTCTCAGCCCGGCTCCGCTCCCCTGCCCCTCTGCAGAGGCTCCCGGAGCATCTAAACGAGCTGCCCTCCCCCTGCCCTGCCAGTGCCTGGGCACGGAGCCTCCTGTGTGCTTTCTTCACCCCTACACTACTTGTTCCTCCTGCATCACCAACCCTTCATCCAGCTCTCGGACTGAGAAAGGAGGAGGTGAGTTTCAGCCAGTTTGACTCCAAGCACACCCGCCAGGCAGCGGAGGAAGCTCATTACTGCAGATAGAATCCTCACACTAGCCCACTGTCTGGCCCACTTAGCACCACTACCATGTCTTAGGGCCTCTGGTTGGCGCTGGGCACCATGCCAGGCATCGTGTGTATTTATTCCTCACAGTAACCTGCAGACAGGAATCTTTTTTTTTTTTTTGGCCACAACATGTGGCATGCGGGACATCCATTCCCTGACCAGGGATGAAACCTGTCCCCTCTGCGTTGAGAGTGCAGAGTCTCAACCACCAGACCATCAGGGAAGTCCCAGGTATATTACTGAACCTCATCCTCCAGGTGAAGAAACCGAGGCTCAAGGAGGCAAATCATTTTCTCAAGGTCACGCTTTTCCTGGTGGCTCAGACAGTGAAAAATCTGCCTGCAGCGCAGGAGACCCAGGTTCAATCCCTGGGTGGGGAAGATCCCCCGGAGAAGGGAATGGCAACCCTCTCCAGTACTCTTGCCTAGGAAATCCCATGGACAGAGGAGTCTGGTGGGCTACAGTGCACGGTGCAGCAAATCACTGGACACAACTGAGCGACTAACACTTTTGGTGAAGAAACCGAGGCTCAGGGAGACAAATCATTTTCTCAGGGTCACATGATGGGACCCAAGCCCAGGTTCATCTGCTTCAAAGTATCAGTCAAACACACCCACACGGACACACACACGTCCATCACTGGCCCCATCACTTCAATAGGGCGCTGTGTTATCAGACACTCACTAGGTGCCTGATTTCAGTTAAGCCTCACTACAACCCTGTAAGGAGGATACGGCTTCAAGGCCATCTTGCAGATGGAGAAAACGAGGCCCTGAGAGGTGGAGTCCCGTGCCCAAGGTCACTCCGGAGAGCTGGCGTTTGAATCCAGGTCCTGACTGTGCTAGGAGATGGTTTGGCAGGGCCGGTTGCCTTGGCCACGCCCCGCAGCCAGGAGCCTTCATGCACCTCCGCAGCTCCGCCACCTGGAGCTCGAGGACCTCCGGCGCGCCCACTCTCACCTCCTCTCCGAGTCTTGCGGTGACTCGGCCGCGACCCGCCAGGCCCTGGACCGGGTTGACCCAGCCTCACCCGAGCTGGCCTCTGCGGCTCTCAATGCCCCCCCCAAAGCCTCCCACCCTCGAGTTCCTGGGCCCCAGGCTCTTCTCCAATTCTTCTTTCACCCTGAGCCAAGCAGGTTAAAGACATGCCAAAAATGAGTCCCCTCTCGCTTTAGTGCACTTGCATAATGTGTGGCAGAGAAGGCTGCGTTAATCGCTTGGGACCCACATTTTTCAGTGACATTAATCTCTAGCCGGAAAAGCCTCTCTGGACGGTTCTTTTCAGTCTGAAGGCACTTAACGTTGGCCAGGGGAGCAGAAGGGGCCCGCCTGGAATTCCTCTCTAACTCCCAAACACCACACCCACCAACCCAGCCCCGCCAGCTTCCCTGGGCATGGCGGGGTGGGGGAGATGCCTGCAGGGGGTGCGGGGGGACCAGGAAGGGTGGGGTGATGAGTGAGCTGCGGGTGTGCCGTGGTGTGTAGGCGTGGAGGTGAGAGGCTGAGCTTCAGCCATGACTGGTGCTCACACCCCCCAGGTCTGCCGTTCACAGAAGTGCGTCCCTATATTCACGCGCACGACATGCATGCCAGTGAATGGGACACACGTGTGTGTGTGCGCATGTTTCTAAAGTGTGCACCTCTGGGTGCATGCGTGTCAGTCAAGGGTAAGCACAGGTGTGCACAAACCCACCAGAGAATGTGTGTGCAGGAGAGACTGCAGCTGTGCCCACAAGTGGAGCTGCGAGGGCCACGTTGAGGGCGCTGGTGGGTTCTGAACACACACATCGGGCGCAAGGTGCGTGCAAGGTGCTTGTGCCACAGCACGCCTGGGATGGTGAGCTGATGAGGGTACCTCTGACTCTGAGTGTGCACAAGTGTGGGGAAGGCAGCAGTCAGGCCTTGGGTTACTCAGCAGGAGTGAGGGTTTGGGCAGACAGATTGAGCGTGAACTATGCCCTGGCCACTGTGTCAGGCAATAGGGAGACAGCGATAATCAGGACGTGGTGCTCAGAGCCCACGGAACACCACGTGGCTCACAGGAGCCGTTCACACATCTCCCAAGTCCCCGTTTGGCAACTTGAGCTTGGTAACTTGAAACTGACCACAGAGAGAGCATTTATATCGTATTTGCTCAATTGTTCAGTGGTGTCTGACCCTTTGCAACCCCATGGACGGCAGTCCACCAGGCTCCTCTATCCATGGGATTTTTCCCAGCAAGAATACTGGTTGGACTGCCATTTCCTCCTCTGGGGGAACTTCCCGACCCAGGGATCAAACCCGTGTCTCCCACGTATCCTGCATTGCAGGTGGATTCCTGATCGCTGAGTCACCACACCATGGAAACTGTCAAACGCCAAATCAGGCTTTTCTTTTTCCAGAAAGCCTGTTGATAAAACCAGCACATCACCGAGGAAGAGAACCATCCCCACTCTGCCAGAGTGCTGTGCCTGCTGCTGCTCTTGCCCACGGGTGCATCTGTGTTTGTGCCAGTGCACCCCCAAAGCAGCTTCGGAACTGTGTGGGAATGAGCAGGATGAGCAAGCAGTCAGGGAAGAGGGAGAGAGAGGCAGCTTGACGGAGCGTGAATGGACACGGGTTTTGCAACACTCCAGGAAATGGATCCCTTTTTATCCCAAGAGCTATTTGTGAAAATCTCCAAAAATAAAAAAACAACTGCCAAGGGGAAAAAAAAAAACAACTTGAACTCATAGACATGAAAATTGTCATGATTCTCTGTCAACACCGAGCGCTGTCAAGCCAGGCTGTCACTTGGCTGTAAGCGGTGGCTCTGGGTCCTGGGCCCCGGTGGTCAAGCTCAGAGCTGTGCTGGCTGGAAGTGAGTCAGGAAGACGGAAGAGACAGAACCAGAGAGACAGGAGGGACAACAGGAGTGTGCAGGGCCCCCAAGCCAAGGGCAGAAGGAGTTTTGAGAATCAGGTTGACCTTCAGACAGGAAGGTCCCTGTCTCCCGCTCCGCCCGAGAGAAGCCAGAGGCTTGGGGAGGTCAGTGTCACAAGGCTGGGCCAGATTCAAACCCAGGAGAGTCTGATGCCAGGACATCCAGAAGAAGACTGGAGCCCTGAGGAGGATCCAGAACCTTCTTCTTAGCTTCTCAAGGCCCCAAAGCAGAGGCTCGAGTCCTCTGGTCTCCTCCAAACGCGCTCATCAGCCCAGCTGCCAGTGACCCACAGTCAGGCAGGACTCAGTCTCTTTGGGAACATCACCCCCTGCCAGCTCCCAGGATACTGACACCCGGGGAGGCAGGTGGCACTGGGGAGAGGCCACTGAGACCCTTGTCCCCTGGCAGGCACCCCCCTCCCCTTGGCTGCCCTTGATCTCCTTGGCGGGATGACATCAATGGATGTTTTTAATAAGAGGGCAGGAGGCCTTGGGAGATGACCGGGCTGAAGCAGTGCCGGGCAATTAATCTCCTGGTTGAGGAGCCTCAGCCGTGGGTAACCGGATCCCCGGAGAGCGGCTAGGCACACCCCACCTTTCATCTCTGCCCGTGGCTGCTCTGCGTGGGCCCTGCGTGCCCCTTCATTAACTCCAGGCCCCAGCAAACCAGGCAGGCGGGGGGTGCGTGCGTATCCTGAGTGTGCCTGAGTACCTGGGCACAGGAGTATCGATGCCCAGGTGTGTGCGTGTACAGATGAGTGGCCACGGTCCGCCAGGCACATATGTATGAGACAGACCAAAACACTGGCCTCAGAATCAGACAGACCTGCATTCTGGGTAAGGCCCCGGCTCTTTCTAGCTGAGTCACCCTGGACAAGTAACTTAACTCCTCTGAGTCCCCATTTATCATCAGTAAACTGAGGATAATAATAGTGGTTGGAACAACCACATATGCTCCTGGGAAGCAAGTGATACTGTTCATATCGAAGTGCGTAGACTTAAACCGTGGTAATGAATACATGTTTTCATTCCTATTACACATGAATAGGTTACCCATCTGAGTGGTAGGTAGAATCCTAGGAATGTTCTCTAATAACCTTAGTATAACCCACCCCACTGTGAGTGTGGGGAGAACCTGTGCATACAATGAGATATCATGCCCATAATTATGTTCCATCCCATGGCAAAAGTGAGATTATGCAAATGGCCAAACCTAATCACATAAGCCCTTTAAAATCAGAGTTTTTTTTTTTTCCACCTGCCAGGCAGAAGTCAGGGCAATTTGCAGCATAAAGGAGATTGACCCAGAAAAGCAAACTTCTCCATTGTTGAGCTGGAAGAGGCCACACAAGAGCGGCCACTACAAGCTAAGTAGTGACCCCTGCCAACTGCCAGCAAGAATGGGGATCCCAGTCCTGTTGCTGCAAGGAACTCAGTTCAGCCAACAACCTGAATGAGCATGAAGACAGATTCTCTCAAGAGCCTCTAGGTAGGGCTTCCCTGGGGGCTCAGTAGTAAAGAACCCACCTGTCGATGCAGGAGACACGGGATCGATTCCTGGTCCGGGAAGATCCCACATGCCACGTGCCAACTAAACCCGTGTGCCGCCACAACACCTGAGCCTGTTCTCTCGAGCCCCAGAGCCACAACTCTGGAAACCCAAGAGCCCTGGTTCCTGTGCTCCTCAACAAGAGAAGCCACCGCAATGAGAAGTCTGCATGCCACAATGAAGAGAAGCCGTGTTCACCGCACCGGGAGAAAGCCCGGGCAGCAATGAAGACCCAGCATGGCCAAAAAATAAATTAAATGAATACATATTAAAAAATTTTTTTTCTATAAGAGCCTCTAAGTAGAAGCTGAGCTGGGCTGACACCTTGATTTCAGCCTTATGCCTTGAGCCGAGAAGCCAGCCAAGCCCGTCCAGATCTCTGACTACTCAGGTCAGATGTCACTAGGAGGATTTTGCCAGTTTTGGAAACGTTCTGGGAGACTCCTGGGTCCCTGGTAACTGGAAGTAACAACTATGCATCTGCTTTGAGCTCTGGTAGACACTTTAGACTCTAGTCCAAAGATGTCATGGGCCGAGGGGACGAAAAGTGAGAGCCAGAGCAGGCTGAGAAGTACCCTGGATGAGCCTGATGGAGATCTGCTGGAGAGACTGAAGCAAGTCACTTACCTTCTCTGAGCCTCAGTTTGTCCATCTGAACAATGGGACACCAGCCCCCAACACCACCAGCCCCAGGCCCACCTTCATCACAAAGGTAGCCTGAGTGAATGAATAGATCTTTTCCCCTTGCTCTCCTAATATTTATCGGCTATTTTGTTTCTACACAATTTCATTCATTTCTCTGTGTTTCATTCTGTTCCATAATCATGACCCCCCCATCTTGGTTTTAGTCTTAGAGACAAAGACAATGAATTCAATCCTCCATAGCTTGAGTGAATGAAGAGCATCTTGGTGCATGAGGAGAGCTGTCCCATAGCAGGAGAGGTGGTGGTCTGTCTTCCAGTAAAGTTGGTCTCTGGCCTGCTGGTCCACCTCAGCCAACACCAGGGCACCCATAGGAGAAGCCTGGACCTCATCTAGCCAGCTTCCTCTCTCCAGCCCCCTTATCCACTGAGCTCTATGGATGTCAACCCCACCTCGAAAATCTTCAATCACCTCCTCCCCACCGCCCCAGCCTGTGATCCAGTGCCTAAACGTAGCCTGGATGACCACACAGCCTCCTCCTGACATTCCTACCTTCAGCCTCAGCCCCTGTAACTTAATCCCCATGGCCCTGTTCACAGCCCACCCAGGGCTCCTATTGTTCTTGGAGTAAACTTTATACTCTGCTCTGAAAATTATGACTCATTTTCACTTTTGCCCAAACAAAAACAAACAAACAGAAAAACACTACTTCGCTGACGCTAGCAAATTCAAACAGTTTTGCATATATTTACTCCTCAGTCCCTTCTTACCCAATTATTTCCCACTCCTCTTTAAAATTCTTGATCATTTCTGTTTTTTTAAGGTACTACATTTATGTGATATAAAATTCAAAAGTATAAAAAGGCAGACACTGAAAGATCAGTTCAGCTCCAGCTGTTGTCCTCAGTCATCCAGTTCATCACTACAAAGAAAGCCCCTCCTACTGCCTTTTGGGGTGTGCACGCAGATTTATTCTAGGTGTATACTAACGAGTACATATACAAGTTCATTCCTACACAGGTAATTAGCATCTCATACTTCATTTCTGTTTCAGCTAACAATGGGTCTTGGCAGTAGTTTGTCTTGGAATGTTAAGGGTTGCCCCCACCCTTGTTGACGGCTATATAATGTTCCACTGGGGTAGAAAGTGTATCATAACCCCTCTCCTGACAGACTCGGGCTCTGTCCCACCTCTTGCTGTCACAGATATGTTCCTGAAGTGTTGTTTCACACAAAGGTGAGCTTATTTGTGCAAAAATTTCCTAGAGGTAAGATTGTTGGGTCAAGGGCAAAGATGTTGCCAAGTTGCTTTTCATAAAGTTGTAACAGTTTGCATTTCTACCAACAACTTATGTTACTTTTTCCCTATGAACTAACCTGGTGATGTCTCTGATTTCACCATCTTTATCTGGTGGGTGAAAAATGGCATCACACTCTAGTTTTAATGTGCAGTTTTCTTATTTTGAGTAAGATTGATCATCTTTCATAGTCATTTCTAGGAGTCATTGTTTTCCTTCTCTGTGAGTGGTCTGTTCATATATTTCATCTATTTTTCTATTGAGTATTTGGCCCTTTATTTTTGATTTACAGGGGTTCCTTATATATGAAGGAAGTTAGCTCTTGGCCTATTTAAACAATTTAAATAACTTAAATAATTCTTTAAATGTTTGATGGCATTCCTTGTGAAATTATCTGTACCTAGTGATTTTTTTTAGGAAACTATCTCTATTTCTTCCTTGGTTATTAATGTGTTTGGATTTTAGTACTAGCTACATTTTTATAAGTTATATTTTCTTTAAAAATTATCCATTTCAACTAATTTCTCAAATATATTTAGGTATTCTTTTATTTCCTCTGAAATTGAGGGTATTTCTCCATAACCGTTTCTTATTTCATGAATGTGTGTTTTCTCATTTTTTTCTGGATTACATTACCTAACATCTTATCTATTTTACTTGGTTCTAAAAGATAATCTTTGTTAGTTCTAGTATTTTTCTTGTTTCTAATTCATTAATATTCACTGTTATCTTTATACATTTTTCTTGTGATCTTTTAGATTTATTTTATTGCTATGCTTTGAGTTCTTAGATTGGATATCTAATTTAGAAATTTTAAATCTTTATTGTATATTAACAAAAGTGTTTAGAGCTATGAACTTTCCTCTGATCTCTGCTTTAGTGGTATTTAATAGCTCTCATATGGATTGCTATTATTAACTCAGCTCTCTGGACTCTGGATTTCTGCAATCTGTTTTGATTTCTTTTTTGATGCCAGAGATGTTAAGAGTGGACATTTTATCTTTTGCTGTTTATTTCTTGTTGTATTGAATTGTGAGCTAAGGACTTCCCTAGTAGCTCAGATGGTAAAGCATCCGCCTGCTATGCAGAAGACATGGGTTCGCTCCCTGGGTTGGGAAGATCCCCTAGAGAAAGAAATGGCAATCCACCCCAGTATCCTTGCCTAGAAAATTCCATGGACAGAGGAGCCTAGCAAACTACAGTCCATGGAGTTGCAAAGAGTCAGACACAATTGAGTGACCAACACATACACAACCATAATTAGAAATAATGATAGAATTAGTTTATTTCTTCTTCCTTACTTTTTCTCCCTGTGACCCAGAGTTATTATTTTATGTATTTTAATGTTTACCTTCATATCTACAATATATCTATTACTTTAATTTTCATATTTAAAATATATCTTTGGTCCTCTGGCTATAAAAGATGAGCAAATCTGTGTATTTACATTCCTTTGTACCTTCTTCCCCCCTTGCTCTCCTAATATTTATCGGTTATTTAGTTTCTACACAATTTCATTCATTTCTCTGCGTTTCATTCTGTTCCATAATCATGACCCCCATGTTGGTTTTAGTCTAAGAGACAAAGACAATGAATTCAATTCTCCATCAGTCTTTGGACCTTTTGCCACAATTTCTTCTTTCCAAGTTCATCTTCAAGAAGGGGTCATGGGACTTTCATTCACTGAGTTCTCATAGATTGAAAAATTGGAACTGATTTCCACAGAGCCCAGGCTGTAGCCCACCAGGACAGCCTGGTGCAGTCCAGCTGCCATGCCGGACAGATGAGGAAGCTGAAGCCGAAATAGGAAGAACGGCCCCAGGTCACCCAGGGTTGTGCCCGGGACTGAGCCAGGATGAGAATCTACACAGGCTGCCTGGGACAGCCTTTGCCTCCAACACCCTCATGCCCTCTCTCTTCCGGCTTTCTAAAGAAGCGGGTAAGAAGGAGCATCAGGGCCTCCTGATGTGTTGGGGAGGGATCTTTTGTCACTGATCCCCTGGAATCTCACCTGGGACTTGGTAGGAAGTAAGCAGCAGGAGAATTCTCTCCCATCCTCGAAGGATTAGCAGCCATGCCGGGAGGCCCCCAGCCCGGGGAGCACATCCTCCCCAGAGAGGGGGAAAGTGTGAGCTCATCCCTGCCGCCGCCCGCGGGGCAGAACGGGGCGGGGAGGGGGCCAGGGGCTCCACCTGTTACTGATAATCTCCCTAAGCCAACCCCATAATTATTCTTTATTAACGGAGGCCGCTGCCTTCGTTACACACGGAAAGGAGGGCGTCCGGAGTGAAGACACGAGGATCAAAAGCTGGTCACATTTTCCAAAGCGGTCTATTTGCCATGACCAAAATAACCTCCCCAGGGTCAGGCTGAGTTCCTGTCTCAGCCCGTCCCGGTGCCCAGCCTGGGAACTCTAGGACCCCCACGTCCCCCAGCCTGGAGCGGCTCCCAGTCAGGCTCCCACAGCCCAGCAGCCTTCATTCATTCAAACATCCCCCAAGAGCACGGTTTATACCAGGACTTGTACTAGGTTGTTCAGCTGGTCAAGAATCCGCCTGCAATGCAGGAGAGCCCGGTTCAATTCCTGGGTCAGGAAGATCTGCTGGAGAAGGGATAGGCTACCCACTCCAATATTCTTGGGCTTCCCTGGTGGCTTAGCTGGTAAAGAATCCGCCCACAATGTGGGAGACCCGGGTTTGATCCCTGGGTTGGGAAGATCCGCTGGAGAAGGGAAAGGCTAACCAGACCATCCTAAAGGAGATCAGTCCTGGGTGTTCACTGGAAGGACTGATGTTGGAGCTGAAACTTGATTCGAAGAGCTGACTCACTGGAAAAGACCCTGATGCTGGGAAAGATTGAGGGCAGGAGGAGAAGGGGACAACAGAGGATGAGATGGTTGGATGGCATCACCGACTCAATGGACATGAGTTTGAGTAAACTCCGGGAGTTGGTGATGGACAGGAAGGCCTGGTGTGCTGTGGTTCATGGGATCGCAAAGAGTCGGACACAACTGAGCGACTTCCACTTCACTATACTAGGTTGGGCAGATACACAGGTAAATAACATGTAGCCCTTGCCCTCCAGACTGAGCGTCTAAAGGCAAGTGTGCCAGGGGTTACTATACAGACTACTCAGTGCAGTGCTGGGGAGGACAGGTGCCCAAGGAGCAGAGAGGTGGGGCCTGAGGACACTGTCGCAAATAGGGGTAGGGGTGGGAGAAGACTTTCTGGAGGGAGAGACGTTACAACCCTGTCTTGAAGTTCAACTAGAAGCTCCCCAACGGACAAGGTGAGAAAAGGACATTCTATAGAAAGAATGACAACAATGTGCTAGGACAAAAGTGAAAGTCGCTCAGTCGTGTCCGCTCTTTGCAACCCCGTGGACTATACAGGCCATGGAATTCTCCAGGCCAGAATACTGGAGTGGGTAGTCTTTCCCTTCTCCAGGGAATCTTCCCAATCCGGGGATCAAACCCAGGTCTCCCACCTTGCAGAAGGATTCTTTACCAGCTGAGCTACAAGGGAAGCCCAAGAATATTGGAGTGGGTAGGCTATCCCTTCTCCACTGGATCTTCCCGACCCAGGAATCAAACCGGGGTCTCCTGCATTGCAGCCGGATTCTTTACCAGCTGAGCTAGGACAAAGCTGACCTGCAGTTCAGTGTGGCCAGAGCCAAAGCCAAGGGTGCGGAGGATCGGACTGACTGGGACTGGAGGGATGGACAGGTCAAGCCACACGGGGCCTGAGGGTACTAGGGAGTCACTGAAGGTTTTAGGCAGTCTGACATGGTCAGACTGTGGTTACAGAAGGCCTTTCTGGCTGCATAGTAGAGACTGGCTTGGGGGAAGCGGCTGGGAGCTGGAAAGAGTTGGGGACATTTTTGAGGGCCCAGATGAGAAATAGGAAGTTTGGAACCTGAGCAACAACCACAGGGAAGAGAAGAGAGGCAGAACAGGGGGCAGTGGTGACACATCCCTCTGACTTCAGTGGCCATACCATCCATGGAGGCACACAGGCAAGAAATCAGAAAGGCCCGCAGGCCACCTGTGAGCCTGACCTGGTCGCCATGACCGTATGTTCAGCCTGGCCCTAGATCTATGGATAACTCCCAGAGACTGTCACAACTCAGAGCAATGAGACACATGGACATGAACTCCAAATCCCAAGCCCCCTGGTCTTCCCAGCCCACACCCCTATACTGTGTTCTCCCACACACACACAAACAAGCCCTGTTCGCTGCTTCCTTCATGTTCTTCCTGACCAAAACATCTTTGCCCGTGTCCTGTCCACGCCCAGGTCTTCCTGAAAAGCCCAGCTCGCAGACCCCCGCTGCCAGGAAGCCAGCAATGGCCTCCTGTCCGCCTCCCTCGCCTCCCTGCCTCCCTGCAGGTCTCTTCTGTGCCCTTCTGCCTCCATCAGCATCTGAGAAGCCCTCCCCATTCCCTCTGCCTCACCTAAGTCTCAGGTCAGCCTGGAGTCCCTCTTTGTTCTTCTCTGTCTCTCAGTATATGTTCCCCCTCTACCTCGCCTTTCTCGTCAGCATCGAATCTCCTCCCAAGAAATCACACAACTCAGGATTGGTTTGTCTGAACGAGCATCGGGTACCAAGTCTGAGCCGGGCCCCAGGCCTGCCACTGAGAGCCGCAGAGATGGAAACGAGAGGGCAGCCCTGGTCCCTCTGGCCCCCTCCTGCTGCTCACCCTCCAGCAGACAAGATGGGCTGCACGAGGCAGCAGCAGGTTGGGAAGGGAAGTCAGAGGCACGCTGGGCTCTGAGAGGTGCCAGTTACACTGAGCCTCAGCCCTACATGCCGACCTGCAGCGAAGGGGCTGGCGCTAGGGACCCGGGCGGAGATGAGGACAGCTCACCCCCTGCCCTCCAGGGGCTCACAGTCTCATCGGGGAGATGAGCAGATAAACACATCCACGGGAAACCGTGAGGCCTGCGCTGCAGCAGAACTGGACTCATGGTCCGCACAGGCCCTGAATCACCACCTCGCAGGAGGGATTACAGGAGCCGGGAGTCATATATGCGGTGCTCTGAAATCAGGAAGGCTGGGCTCAATCCACCCCACTGGCCTTGACAGGTCCTTCCACGTCTCTGACCCTCAGCTGCAGCACCTGTATAATGGGTGTATCACAACTCCCTTGGGGTTAATCCATGTGAAACACACAAGGAAAGTGAAAGTCAGCCATGTCCAACTCTGCCACCCCATGGACTATACAGTCGATGGAATTCTCCAGGCCAGAACACTGGAGTGGGTAGCCGTTCCCTTCTCCTGGGATTTTCCCAACCCAGGGATTGAACCCAGGTCTCCTGCACTGCAGGCAGATTCTTTACCAGCTGAGCCACAAGGGAAGGGAAGCATACAACATGTGAGCCAATATAAGCGGCTTGGCAAAGAGTGGTGTGGAATATATGTTCAATAAATCATCCTATGGCTTTCTGATTATTACTCCACTTCTGGGCTGACACTGAGAGACTTGTTTCTGGTCCCAGACTTGCCACAGCCTGACTGCATGACCCTGAACGATGCCCTACCTCACCTGGCACTTGTTTTTTAAGAAGAAGGTTCCCGGGACTTCCCTGGTGGCCCAGTGGTTAAGAATCCACCTTCCAGGGCAGGGAAATGTGGCTTTCCATCCCTGGTCTGGGAACTAAGGTCCCACAGGGCATGGGGCAGTGAAGCCCATAAAATCAACTAATGAAGTGAATATTTCATAGAAAGAAGCAGGCTCCTTCCTGCCCAGCCCCTAAAGATGTGAGGGTAAGGTTGACCCCCCAGCCTTTCCTCCTGTCTCTTCCCCTTCGCTCCCTTCACTCCAACCACGGAGGCCTCCCTCCTCTTTCTTCCTCACTCCGCAGCCACGCTCTGGGCTTGAAGCCCTTGTCTCTGCTATGCCCTCTGCCCAGCACCCACTTCCGCCCGTCCCCCAAGTCTGCCCGACTCCCTCGCTCACTCCACTCCGGCCGCTGTGCAGTGCCACCTCCTCAAAGGGGCCTTTCCTGACCACCTGCATCTCCAGCTTCCTCCCTAACCTGTTTCATTCTTCGCCGCAGCACGTAGCACAGTCTGGCGTGTGGTACGTTGACTGTTCATCTGTCGGCCTTCCGTCCTGGCTCATTGGCACGTTGGCTCCATGGGACAGGAGGGCGTCTGTCTGGGGCACAGCTGTTCCCACACCCTATGGTGCCTGGCCACAGTTGGCACTCAGTTTTCCAAGGAGGACCAGGACCCCCACCTACCAGCCCAAGAGAAGCACTGCGGGTGGGGCAGGGGGAGAGAAGTCTCCAGAAGCCCATTGCTGCCAGCTCCTGGCAGCCCCGGCGCTCCGGCTCCCGAGTCTTCTCACAGTTTGGAAAAAGTACAAAGCTCCCCTCCGTCCCTGCTGGGCACATGCCCCCCGCCGCTGGGGTCCTGGACCTGCGACAACCATCCCTCCCGCCGCCCCAAAGCCCCCGGCTGCTTCCAGGTCAGGGCAGAGGAGCGGGGTGGGGGTGATGGCCTCTAGGCTCCGTCCTTTGTCCCAGGCCCCCGCAGAATTTAATTCCAAGGTTCAAAGAGCCTTTGCCTCCTTCCCAGATGAAAGGCCGCTCAGCCGGAGAGATGAGCTGGTTAATAAAAGATGGGAGGGGGGCCCTGGACAGGCGGGCCCACCGCCACTCCCTGCCCACAGCTCCCGCCAGCGAAGGCTCTCAACCCTCTGCCACCGTTCCAGCCCACTGCCCCACAAGAAAAGCCCATTAATTTAACACTAATAGGATTTTCAATTTGTCACAATCCTCGGAGGTCCTGGGGAGGCGGCGAGGGGGAGGGTGGGATTCATAACAAAACCCCATCAAAGACAAGCCTTGGCAGAGGGACTGGCCTGGACCGTGGGTGCTTCCCAAACACTCTAGGGCCTTCGAGCCAAGCCTCAGCCCCTTCTGGCCTCAGTCACATTGATGGGGAAAAAGTCAGTAGAACCCACTTTGAAAGGAGACTGTAGGGATCAAATGAGCTTACGGAGAACTAACATCCTGCAAATGCTGCCTGGACAGGGGTCGGCAGTCTAGAAGGACTGCCCCCTCCTGCCTCAGCCTCTCTCCCAAGTCTGCCCCTAGGAAGCGTTGGCTGCAAAGACTAGAGATCTGCCCCACCCCCCTTGCACCCTTGTCCCCAGCCGCCGTCTCCAGATCCGATGACAGTTTCAGCAAAATGCCCCCTTGGCAGGGTGGCGGGAGGTTGGCGGGGGCAGCGGAGCGGCTTGTCTGGGAGCCCGTGGCTTTTTCATCCTCAGTGGGATCGGCATCCTGAATCCCCCGTTGTTCCAGGAGAGCTGAGGACTTGGAGCTTCCAAACACAGAGGCCCCAGCAGAAGGCCCCAGCCCGTGCCAACCGGCTGCGTCTCGGTTACAGCTCAGAACGCAGCCTGCCAGCTGCCAGAGCCCCGCTCTCCAGGCGAATTCCTCCCGGATCAGGAGATGCCAGACAGCGGGGACCACGTCAGAGCCGCCCCCTGGCCGTGGGCTCAGCTCGGCGCTTCTCCACGGTCTGCTAGTGAGGGCACCCCTGGCGCAGGGAGGCGTCTGGGAGACTTGGGGAGATGGGCCTGTTACTGCAGTTGACGAGAGGCTGGGACGGACGCGGTGAAAATACCAGCTCCCAGCTGCCCAAAGCCAGCGGACAAGCACACCTGGCAGACTCTAGGCCTGGCTCAGGGCCATGCCCCCTGGGTTGGCTGCGGCCACTGCCACCCAGGAGACAGAGACGGGACGGAAGGACTCAGGAGCCCGACCGCCCGCCCCACCACCCAGCACGTCTGGCTCCGGGCAGCTGCTTTCTCAGCAAGGACCTCACTACCAAACTGGACAGGACTGGGGCTGGGGGGCCGCAGGGGGCTTCCCCCAGCGCTGCCTGTGGTCCCTGTTTGCGTTTGCCTCCACCCAGGCCCAACCATAATTTACAACATCTCAATTCCTTAGCGTCAAGTGGTCCAAACCAGACAGAGATGGGAAGGCAACAGCAGGGAGACAAAATTGAGGGTGGTCTCAATTACTGTATATTTCAATCACTGCAGACCCACTCAGGTGCAAAGAACTGTACATCTCATGAATCAAAGAAATAAAAGGAAATGGGTGTTTACCCGTCATTTTAACAGTCACAGGAGGAAGCTTGATGGGGACCCCCAGTATGGGAATGGTGGTGAGCCTTCACCGAACCAGCACAGCTGAACCCAAAGAAACTGGAACGAAAGCTTGTGGCTTCTCAGGCCCAGGACAGAATGCTGGGTGGATGCCAGGGAGAAGATTCTAGAAGGGACCGTTGTCCAAGTGCCATGAGAGGAAATCACTGTGGGTTCCAGGTGGAATTCTAGAAGAGGCTGAGAAAGAGGGGCAGCCTGCCTGAGATGGGGAAGAGTCATGCCCTGCTCAGGAGGTGGATGAGTGAGGCAAGGGAGGACCCCTCGCATGGGCCCAGTGGGTCCCACAGACGTCTCAGAACACCTTTGCTTAGGCCGAAGTCACATCTTCGGCTCGAGCTGCAAGCGTCCAGCTCTGCTCACAAACAGGGAGTCAGGGGCTACAAGGCAGCATTCAGAGTGCCTGCTCACTCCTGGGTCAGCTCACGCCTGGGCTGCCAGCTCTCACATCAAGAATGATCAGCAGGCCTTTATCCAGCTTCCAACCTCACTCCAATCTGGCTGTGTAAGCCTCAGAGCATTGCTAACTCTCTCTGGGCTTTTAGTTCCCTGGGGGAACAACGTGAAGAAGGAGAAGACAGATTTAAGAAGGGTTCTTCTGAGATCTGTGTTTGCCAAGAGAGAGGAGGGATGAGGAAGGAACAGATTAAGGGTTCGGGATTAGCAGATGCAAATGATCACACATAGAATGAATGAACAAGGTCCTACTCTATAGCATGTGCTCAGTAACTTCAGTCGTGTCCAACTCCTAGTGATCCCACGGATTATAGCCCGCCAGGCTTTTCTGTCCATGGAATTTTCCCGGTAAGAACAATGGAGTGGGTTGCCATGCCCTCCTCCAGGGGAACTTCCCAACCCAGGGATCGAATCTGCATCTCCTGCATTTTCTGCATTGCAGGTGGATTCTTAACTGCTAATCCAACAGGGAAGTCCTATTACTCTATAGCACAGGGAACTATATTCAATATCCTGTGACAAACCATAATGGAAATGAATATGAAGAGGAATGCATATATAAGTATAACTGTATCACTTTGCTGTACAATAGAAATTAACACAACATTGTAAATCAACTACACTTTAATAAAATAAAAATTTTTAAGAGGTAGTCTCCTGCCCTATAGGTGGTGAATGTCTTCTAGAACAGAGCTTGGTGAGCCATATTCAGGAAGAAGAAAACCAAAGTCTATCCCTGTAACAAAGAAATGGTGGCATTTATCTCATTAGCAAGGGTTTCAAGAAGGGATGAAAGCTATGGATTGGGAATGTGAGACCTGTCCTTCATCCATTCATTCATTTATATGACAGCTATTTGTTGTGTGCCTACCTTACGTCAGCCCTCACTCCTGGGACACAGAGGAGAACCCGAACCAGGCCCTTGCTTCCAGGATCCAGACAAGGATCTACCACAGTGATGGAAGTTCTGCCAGCGGCCACACAGGGGGCTTGAAAGCAAAGAAAAGGGGACCAGTATGGACAGTCAAGGAGCCTTCTAATAAAAATGACCTCAGCTTGAAAGCTGAGGAAGAGGCAGCCAAGAGAAGTGAAGGTGGTCAAAGGGTAGAGGCGGAGCCCTGACATTTGCAACAGTATGAGGCATCTTCTTCCTTGCCTCCTTCGTTTCTCGACCATCATGTAGTCCTCTGCAAAAGAAAAAGAATAAATAAGCAAGTAAATGATCAAAAACTGGAAGGGATACAGGCATACATATTACAGAAAAAGCATCTAGTTATCTCAGCACCAAATGGAACAGCCCAGGATTCTGACTTCCAATTTCATAATCAAACCATAGGAAGGACACAGCAGTTCTGTCCCCTCATCCACAGAGGTGGCCTTTGCTCCCACATCCAGTTCCCTTCCACTCAAAGGCTGGCACTATCCCACTCATTTGCCAATTCAATAACAACCCTTGATCATCAACCACACTCCAAATACATGGACTGATCACCGATGGTTAAAGCCAGACTTGGTGATACCCACTTCATAGGTCCACCCACCTCTGCAGGTCCCCATGATCACAGCAGGAACCTAGAATTACCTGGGTAGGTGTCAGGCTATTGGAGTCATCCCAGTAAGTCACCAATCAAGGGCAGGACTGGGCCTGCGGAGGAACATTCCTTCTCTGCTCTCCCGCCCAAACTCGTGGCCAAAGGCAAGGCACACGCACGGCTGAAATCCCATCAATGGCGCCTGGCCAACTGGCTGCCACTTGCTTATTTGGCTTGGAACAGGAAATACATTTTTCTACTATTTATACTGCTGACCTCAGGAATAAACTAATTACTGCTGCGAAGCTGCATTCCCACACTGTCCAGCTCACATCTGTAACCCCTGTTGGGACGAAAGCTGAGGAGGTGCCAGATGGCTGGGGGGTCCAGGGGCTCTGGCCCAGGAGTCACTCCTGCCCTGCCGGCTCCCTAGGTCTTCAGGGGAGAAGGAATTGAGACCACAAGTCACCCCGGCTGGATCTTCCTCTCCAACCAAGAAGAGACGGGCCTGCATCTTCCCTTTGCCTTGAGCTAATCACTTCTCCAGCCCTTGGTTTCTTGGTCTGCACGCTGGAGGTGTGGCAATGCTGAGCTCAAGCAGTGCCATCCGGAGTAAATGATACTGCGTGTGAGAAAGCTTCGTGTAAATGTGGTTACCCCCGAAGGCCCATCACCTGAACGGCCCTGCTCCAGAGGCCAGCTTAGCCCAGGTGGACCCCACATCTGCTGCAGATCCCACCACAGCCCTTGTATCCTGATGTGTGAAAGTGGACACCTGCCTCTGAGACTGTGGTCCCCGGCAACCCAACCAGCCTCACAAACCAGCTACGGGATACAGGCAGGCAAGTCGAGCAACATCGAAGAGGGGCCAGGACACAGGCTATGGATGGATGGATGGATGGATGGATGGAAAATGATGCCTAAGTCATAATACTGTTTTAACTGATTTTTTTTCCAGTTTATTGAAATGAGCAACTGTGTGGCTCAAGAGTCCACAAACCCATCTGTCGAGGGCTGGATAATAAATATTTTAGGCTTGAAGGCCCATATGGTTTCTGTCACAACTACTCAGCTGCCACCGTAGTGTAAACCATGCCACAGAAAATACATAAATGAATGGGCAGAGCTGTGTTCCAATAAAACTCTATTTACAAAACATATAGTGGGTTATAGTCGGCCAAACCCTCTGGCTGAACTAGCCACATAGGTACTATGTAAACTCAGCTGTGTTCTTCACTCTTCCCCATCATCCTTTCATCTGATGGGTCCCCAGATCTTACCAAATCTCCTAAATAGCAGCCCTTCATTCCCGCATCACAGCCCTTTCCTGGTCCAGCCCCACCACCCACACCTAGACCCTCCAACTGCTCCCCACCTTCAGTCTCCTGCCCTTCCAGTCCACTTGCTACTGAGAGGTCTACCTAAGTCACTAATATGACCTAACATTTCCCCTCTCCTGATTCTTGCCATCCTGAGCACAGGTCATTCAGGTTCTGGGTCCCACTGTCCAGCCTCATCACTCACTGCCCGCCTCAACTCCCATTCTCAGTTCTAACCAGCCTATCCTTTATTTTCTAAACACATCATGCTCAATCTTTCTCTATACAAGGAGAAGCTTTCTCCCTCCACATTGCCCTGGCCAACTCTTATTCATCCTCAGGCCTCAGGTCAGATGTCACCTCCGCTGAGGAGCCTTCCTGGGGTGCTCAGCTTTCCCCTTACACTGAAATGATCACACAGTGGCACAGACGGCCGTGTGTTCAGCAAACCCCATTTCCTGTTCTTTCCGGATACAGAGCTAGACTACATTTCCCAGTCTCCTTTGGTGTTAGGTAGAGCTATGTGACTTCAGTTCTGGCCAATGGAAGGAGGACAGACGTGATGGAGGCCTTCCCAGATCTGGCCTTGATTTCACTTCCAACGTAACTCTACAGGTGCTTTCTCTTTCTCCCTCTTTCCAGCTGAATGAAAAGGATGCTGAGGACCTGCAGATGGGTAGAACCAAAGGCCTGGGTCTCTGAGCCACTGCTTAGGTGAGAGTAGCTGAAGGGAGCCACATGACCAGAAATCCCACGTCATATTAACTGAGCTATCAGGGAAGCCCGCATATCAAGCTACTGACATTTTAAGGTTGTTTATTACAACAGTTAGCCTACCTTGAGTAAGGCAATACTGAAATGGAATTAACTGCTATTTGTCTGCCTTCCCCCATAGACTGTAAGATACGTAAGAACAGGAACTTGTCTCACACAGCACCAAATCCCCAGGACTTAGCACCTAAGCCCTGCATATTGTAGGAACTCAGTATCCATTTGTTGGTTGGATAAATAATAAATAAGCGAATACAGTCTTCGTGGCAGGGGCAGGCTACTCTCATCACCATGAGGATACTGTAGCAACCTAGAGCCCACCCAGATGCAGAGGGGGAGACTTAATTTAAAGCTTTGGCCTAGGGGAAGAGCGGCTTGTGCAGATTCCACTCCAGGGAGCTGAGCTCAAGCAAATCCAGGGCCAAGGTCATCAATCAAAGCGGGAACTGAGAGGCGGAGTGCCCGTCGGGGCTGGCGTGGCAGTACCAGGAAGAATCAGAGGGATGGGATCATGTGAGCATGAGACTAGGGGTCAGACGCTCCAAATTCTGGGACTCACTGCTTGACCTTGGTAAGTAACTTCCTCTCTCAGAGTCTCAGTTTCCCCCAGCTGCGAAGGAAAAAGAGGGAATTGGACATCCCCCCGCTAAAAAAAGCCTTTGGAGTGTCAAAATACAAAACAGATGAAAGTGGGTGATGAGTATGTGCCTGCTCACGCTCGGGCATGTCTGACTCTTTACCGCACCATGGACTGTAGCCCGCCAGGCTCCTCTGCCCATGGAATTTTCCAGGTAAGAAGACTGGAGTGGATTGCCATGTCCTTCTCCAAGGGATCTTCCCGACCCAGGGATCAAACCTACGTCTCTTGAGTCTCCTACATAGGCAGGCAGATCTTTACCAGCTGTGTCACCCATACTCTGTACAGAGAACTGGCGAGAACCCACTTCTCAGCTCGGGAACTCTCCCAGTACTCTGCGGCGACCTCAATGGGAAGGAAATCCTGAAAGAGGGGAGATAAGTGAACGTGGGGCTGATTCACGCTGCTGTGCAGTGGAAACTAACACAACACTGTAAAGCAACTATACTCCAATCAAAATTAATTTTTAAAATAAATAAATAAAACTGATGCACAGGAAACGGCTCTAATTAAAGCAGGAGAAAGCTGACCCCAACCAACCTCCTTAGACACCTTCTCAGAACCTTGTTCCCCATCCTCGCTCAGCTAGACTAAGACTTGCCAGAAACCTGGCCTAGACAGAAGTGTTCAGATCATCCGGCCAAACCCCCAGCCCCTGCCGGAATACCTCCAGCGATGGAGAACTCCCTACCTCCTCCACAGCCCCTAAGGCCTCCCTGCTGGTTAGATTGGCCTTGCATCCTGGGTCTAGGTGTCTCTTCTACCACAGCCTCAGAGCAAGCCAGCTAGAGACCAGGACTTGAAAAGCTGGCCTCTGAAAATAACAGTAATGACTGACAGGTTTTGGCCACATATTTTTCTAGGCTCGTTATATATATAACACATTTAACCCATATAGTAACTTTCATAAAGTAGATACTGTTATTATTTTACAAATGAAAAAAAAATCAAAGCATAAAGAGTTTGTCACTTGTCCAATGTCATACAGCTAGTAAGCAGCAAAGCTGAGACTCAAATCCAGACCATCTGATTATCTGTTCTCAACTGCTTCTCTGATATGGAGAAATCTGACTGCAGCTAATAGGAGAGGACTATGGTAGTCAATATCACTTGTATAATATCACTTATATATGTGCTAGATGCTTTCACGATAAGCATTTTACAAATACTCCTTGATTTAATCCTTGAGCAATTCTATACTGAAGACACTGTTATCATCATTGTTTTGCAGATGAGGAAGCTAAATCACAGAGAGGGTAAGCAAATTAGTCAAGGTCACACAGCTTGTAGGTGGTGGAGTCAGGATTTGAACCCAGGCAATTTGGTTCTGGAGTCTGTTGAAAATCTCCAAGAACTGACAAAAAACTCCGGGAAAAATTATAGCAGGGGATTATAGCAAGGGGACGGAGGAGCCTGGTAGGCTACAGTCCATGGGATACCAAAGAGCCAGACACAACTGAGCGATTTCACTTTCTTTCTTTCATGATACAAAAGTCAGTTGCTCTCCGATATGTCAACAGTAGCTTGTTTGTTATGTTTGTTTCCTTTCAGTTATACACATATTGAGTATTTGCCATATGCTGTTCTGGGTCCTCCATAGGCACTAGCTCATTTAATCTTCTCCAAACCCTAAGTGGGCAGAAAAAAGCATTTGACAAAATACAATACCCATTTATGATTTAAAAAGAAAAAAACTCTCAGCAAACTGGAAATAAAGGGAAACTTCCTCAACTTGATAAAGAACTACCAAAAACCTATAGTTGACATCATACTTAATAGAAATTAGATGTTTTCCTCCTAAGATTGGGAACAAAGGAAGGATAAATCCTTATATTCCTCTTAGTCACCATCACACTGGAAGCCCTGCAGTAAGATAAGAAAAGGAAGTAGGCGGTATACAGACTGGGAAAGAAGAAATAAAGCTGTCTTTGTTTGCAGATAACATGATTGTCTATATTGAAAATCTCAAAGAACCTACAAGAAAACCTCCTGGAACTATTTTATCAAGGGATTACAGCAAGGTTTCAGGATTCAAAGTTAATATACAAAAGTCAATTGCTCCCCTATGTATCAGTAATGAAGAATTGGAATTTGAAATTAAAAATACAATATCATTTCCATTAGCACCAAAAAATCAAATACTTGGGCATGCGTGCATGCTAAATTGCTTCAGTCACGTCCGACTCCTTGAGACCCTATGGACTGTAGCCCGCCAGACTCCTCTGTCCACGGGATTCTCCAGCAAGAATACTGCAGCGGGTTGCAGTGCCCCCCTCCAGGGGATCTTCCCCACCCAGGGACTGAACCCGCAGCTCTCGTGTCTCTTGCACTTGCTGGTGGGTTCTTTACCACTAGCGCTACCTGGAAAGGCCGAGTAGGTACAAATCTAACCAAAAAAAATAACATCTATATGACAAAAACTTCAAAACTGAAAATATCATATATCTATTAATAAATAAGTGGAGCATCTACGTTCGTGAATAGGAATACTCAATATTACTAAAATAACAGTTTTTTCCAACTTCCCCTATAGATTCAACGCAAACCCAATTAAAATCTGAGCAAGTTATTCATGGATATCAACAAACTGATTCTAAAATTTACATGGAAAGGCAACAGACCCAGAATATCCAACACAAAACTGAATGAGAAAAAAGTCAACACTACCTGACTTCAAGACATACTATAAAGCTATAGTAATTAAGACAGTATATTTGCAAAATATTAAGCAAATATATAAATAGAACAAAACAGAGAGCCGCCCAGAATCAACCCATGTAAATACAACTGACTGATCTTTGACAAAGAGGCAAAGGTAATTCAATGGAAAACGGATGATCTTTTCAACAAATGGCGCTGGAACAACTGGACGTCCATACGGGAGAAAAGAGAATCTAGACACAGACCTGCTACTTTTCAAAAGCAATTAACCCAGAATGCACCACGGACCTAAAATGCAAAACTACAGTACTTTCAGAAAACCAAAGTACTAGGAGAAAATCTAGATGACCTTGGGTTTGGCAAGAGATTTTTAGATATAACACCAAAAGCAAGATCCCTACGTGAAAAACTTGATAATCTGGACTTCATTAAAATGTAAAACTTCTGCTCTGTGAAAGACACTGTTAAGAGAATAAAAAGGCGAGCAACAGACTGGGAGAAGGTATTTGCAAACACGTATCTGATAGAAGACTTGTATCCAAACACACAAAGGACACTTAAAACTCAATAGTAAGAAGACAAAAAGTAGAATTTAAAAGACGGGCAAAAGATCTGAATGCGCCAAAGAAGATATACAGATGGCAAATACGTGTATGAAAAGATGCTCGGGCTTTCCCTGGTGGTCCAGTGGTCCAGCTTGCAATGCAGGGGACAGCAGTGTGATCGCTGGTCCGGGAAGATCCCACATGGCTCAGGGCTACTACGCCCGTGCATCACAACTGCTGAGCCCGCACGCCGCGGCTGCTGAAGCCCGCACGCCCTAGAGCCTGTGCTCCGCAACGACACGCCACCGCAGTGAGCCTGCGCACTGCAGCTAGAGAGAGCCCGTGTGCAGCAGCAAAGACCCAGTGCAGCCATAAATACATAATTTTCTAAGGATGCTCAATGTCACGTGTCCTTAGGGAACTGCAAATTAAAACAATAATAAAATATCACTACATAACTGTTAGAATAGCTAACGACCAAAAAATTGACACCATCAAATTCTGGTGAGCGTGTGGAATGACAGGAATTCTCATTCACTGCTGATGGCAGTGTAAAATGGTATCACCACTTTGGAAGACAGTCTGGCAATTTCTCAAAAAGCCAAACATAGTCTATTATACGATCCAGCAATCATGCTCCGAGGTATTTATGACAACGAGCTGAAGACTTTATCCACACAAAAACCTGCACACAGATGTTTATAGAAGCTTTATTGATATTTTTCTCAAACTGGAAGAAATCAAGAAGACCCTCAAAAGATGAATGGATAAGCAAATACATATAATGGAATGATCAGTCAGTTCAGTCACTCAGTTGTGTCAGACTCTTCACGACCCCATGGACTGCAGCACGCCAGGCCTCCCTGTTCATAACCAACTCCCAGAGCTTGCTTAAACTCGTGTCCATTGAGTCAGTGATGCCATCCAACCATCTCATCCTCTGTCATCCCTTCTCATGTTATTCAACAACAAACAGAAATGAGCATCAAGCCATGAAAAGACATGGAGGAACCTTCAATGCATGTTGCTAATTTAAAGAAGTCAGCCTGAAAAGGTAACATATTCTATATACTCCAACTACGTGACATTCTGAAAAAAGCAAAATCATGGAGATGCTATAAAGATCAGTGGTTGTCAGGGGTTCTTGTGGCCAGGGCAGTGGGGAGCAATGGGGAGGAACATGTGGAACACAGGGAATTTTTAGGGCAGTGAAACTATTTTACATGATACTATAATGGTGGGTACATGATGTCATGCATTTGCTAAAATCCACAGAACTGTCAACACAAGTAGGGACCCCTAATGTAAAGTATACACTTTAGTTAATAATAATATACAATGATACGTCATTACAACAAATGTACCATACTAAAGTAAGATGTTAACAAAAAGAGAACTCTGTGTGTGTGTGTGTGTGTGTGTGTGTGTGTGTGTGTGTAGGAACTCCATACAATTGCTCAATTTTTCTATAAACTTAAAACTGTTCTAAAACATAAAGTCTATCAATTTAAAAGAAAATCTGTACATGGGCAGATTATTATTGCTCCTATTTTGGAGAGATTATTATCACCCTCATTTTAAGGAGGGATATTTTATTTACCCTCTTTTACGGAAGAGGACAGTAATGTTTAAGGAAGCTGCATTCACCACTCAACATCACACAATGGGCAGGCAAAGGGGAGGGTCAAGCTTTGATTAGTGGACAGGTGGTCAGAAACCCCTCAGGGTGCCCAGTCCTTGGAGCCAACACACATCTGAGTTCCTGCTCAGCCTCTTCCATTCCCATCCCCGCATCTAGGTCCTCCCAGGAGATCAAAACAGAGGTCTGCGTCCTCCGCACGGAGACTGCTACTTATGCAGGCATCCCTGGGCTCCTCCTCCTCACCACCTGTGTGCTGGAAACCCAGAAGGTGTCTGCAAAAGTCCATCCTGGTCAGGTTGGTTCCGTACCAAGAGGTGGATTCATGTGCAGAACAGAAAGATGGTTTCGGGTGGAAATCAGACCTCTGCCCAATTACCACGGTACCAAACAGACTAGACACACAGGATGTGAAGATAAGCTTGTGCCGCCATCACCACTTATTCCAGTACAGGAAGCCCATGATTGAAAGGGACTTCCAGGGGCGTCAGATCTGACAGTCACCTCCCATCACAACCAGGACTGAAAGGGCCCCTGATCGTGGAGAGATGACCTCTGCCATGGGAACTGCCAAGACCACCCTTGGGTGGTGGTCAGGACTGGAATGGATGGCAGTCGTCCTGAGTGCTGGCTGTGAAGTTAATCTCAGACAAGCAGGAAATGCTTGGACAGCTGGCAACCGCCACCAAGCTCTGACCTGAGGCCTTGCTGTGGATGGAATGTCTGTGCGCCCCCAGAATTCATACGTTGAAGCCCTAATCCCAAGGTCATGGTATTCGGAAGTGAGGCCTTTGGGAGATTAGTAGGTCACGAGGGTGGAACCCTTATGAATGGGATTAGTGCCCTTAGAAGAAGAGACACTGTGAGATGATCTCTCTCCTCCACACGAGGACACAGCGAGAAGATGGCCCAGCTGGAAACCAAGAAGCAGGCCCTCGCCAGGACCTGATGATACCAGCACCCTGGACTCAGACTTCCCGCCCTCCAGAACTGAGAGAAATAAATTCCTGTTGTTTAATCCACCCAGTCTAGAGTATTTTTATTATAGCAGCCCGAATTTAGGGCATACAATTCTCTCCCAGAGCCTGAGAGTCATCAGAGATGAAGGAAACAGGTCCATCTGATGCCTGATCAGAGAACCACAGGGCAGCCTGGAGGCAGAAAGAACCATGACCGCAGACCCTTGGGCGATCCCAGCAAGGACCTTCTGACTCGCAGAAAGAAACGAAGAGTCTGAGAACTTGATAAAAGACTCTTCTTGGGCTATGAGGTTTTTCACACTGAATACCTGTGTTTAAGCTCCTGGCCAGAGCCATTTATGAAGGCCTTTCTTCTACATCATCTTGTTTTAAATACTCAAGAGCCCTGGGAGGTGGGTGCATACATCCCTAAGTGACGGATGAGGCAACCAAGGCTCAGAGAAATGAATCACCTCAAGCTCACAGCCACACAAGTATTACTGACCAGGGGAATTCCCCAGTGGTCCAGGGGTTAAGACTCCTCACTCTTATTGCTGAGGGCCCAGATCCAATTCTTGATCAGGGAAACAAGATCCCACAAGCCTCATAGTTTGGCAAAAACAAATAAAGCATTCATTCTTAAAAAAAATAAATAATTGACCAGAACTCCTCCTCAGACCCTCTGTCCCCACACCCTACCTCTTCTAACCATCCCCACTCTGCCCAGCACGTAAAAAGTGTACAGAAAACCTTGGCAGAGTTTCACCAGAAGGAATGGTGTCCTTGAGCCCTACTCCTCAGGGGCCCAGAAAAGGGCTGTCTTTTCCCACCATAACCCTAATTGGTGAGAGAGGGCAGCTTCATCCACCACCCTGGGTCATAGTTACCCAGGGCAGAATATCTCAGGCAAACCTGAGACAGGGCCACTCAGAATGACCCTGGGCCAGGAGGAAGGAGGCTATGTCTCCTCCGCTGCCTGGAGGCCTTAAGGCCAGTGGACTTGGTCTTTGAAGGCGAGGTCAGCATTATGGCTCACAGTCTTGATTCTGCCGCTGGCTGGTTCCATGATAAGGATAAAGGGCCTTCAAGTAGCCATATAGCTTTGCCCCAATATTCCATTTCTAAATTATGAATTAGATAGTTAGACAATAGATTATCAACTCATAAATTACTTTCTAATCTGAAATTTACATCTATAAGGATTTTGAAATAACATGAAAATTTTATATTCTAATGTTAAGTATAAAATGGAATACACAATTGTCCACTAAGTATCCATCCATCCACCACATGCTGTTGTGTCCAAATCTTGGCAACCCTATGGGCTGTATCTTAAATAAAATATGTAGAAAAACTATGAGAAAGAGACCCACCATAATGTTAGCAATAAATAAATATAAAAGAAAATGTCTTTCTCTCAACATATCATTTCCAACTTTTCTGCTTTATCACATCTATAAAGCAAAGTACAAAATCAACTTTATTTTTAAAACAAAGTATGATGGGTTAGGGGCTTCCCAGGAGGCACTAGTGGTAAAGAACCTGCCTGCCAATGCCAGAAACGTAAGAAATGCAGGTTCAATCTCAGGACGACCTCCTGGAGGAGGGCATGGAAACCCACCCCAGTATTCCCGCCTTGAAAATCCCATGGACGGAGGAGCCTGGTGGACAGAAGAGCCTGGCGGGCTACAGTCCATAGGGTCGCAAAGAGCCGGACACAGTTGAAGCAACTTAGCACGCGTGCACGCGTGATGTATTAGAATATTCAGTATCAGAAAGATGTCCATTCTCCTCAGATTGATGTGAAAACTCAATGAAATCACAATAAAACTCTCAACAGATTTTTTGTATATATATATATAGAGAGAGAGGGAGATACATATGTGAAAAGTGACAATCTGACTCTAAAATTAGCTAGGATGCAAAGAACCAAAACTAGCCAAGTCAGATGTGAAGAAGAACAAACCAGACTTGTACTACTTGCTGTAGACTAAATGTTGTGCTCCCCCCAAATTCACGTGTTGAAACCCTAACCCCCAGTGTGAGGGCGCTAAAAGAGGGGGCCTTTGGGAAGGATTAGACCATGGGGGTGGGCATCTTCTTCTGCCCAGGTGCCCATCACATCTCATGCCTAAGCGAGCGGGCTGGAGGTGGACAGGAGCGGTTACCATGGATCAGCCTTGACAACCTCCCCATCTAATGCTCCTGCTTCCCTCACTGTCCACCAAGGACCAGCTGCCACGGCAGGGGAGGAGGCGGCAGTGAGCCCTGTCTGGGCAGCTGAGGGGTTCCCAGGCTCCCCCGTCTGAATGAGGCCAGCCCCTCGGAAGAGTTGCTACCCTGGGCCGTGAGCTGGTTCCCAGCGCTCCCGGAGAAGACTGCAGAAGAGGAGTTGCGCTCTGTGCCAATCAAAGGACAAGATCAGAACAAATACGTCTGGATTAGATTCATGTCTCAGTTGTATCTGCCCTTTGCAAAGCCTTGGTCAAACTAAGATATACCCCAGGCCCTTTTTTTTAACCTCCTTCCTTGAATCAGATCCCAGAAATGAGGTACTAATTCCAACCACACAAGGGGATCTACCCTTTAGGAATAATAATGACAACAGCAGCTCTTATATTGCATCAGCTCCATGCCAGGCACTGTTCTAAGCACTTCACGGATTATAACTCAGCTCATCCTCTCAGTAATTCTACGAGGTAAGCATTATTATGGGCTTCCCAGGTTGCACAGTGGTAAAGAATCCGCCTTTCCAAAAACCATCACAATACTGTAAAAGAATTATCCTCCAATTAAAATAAATAAATAAATTTTTAAAAACTACAGGGAAGTCATTCAACAACAGCATAATACACACTTTTTTCCCAAGCACCCAGAGGAATTCTGCTGGACAGGATAAATTATATCCTGGGCCATACAATAAAGCTCAACAAACATATAAAAATTGAAATGATGTGTATTTTGAAATCAATCTGTATTTTCTGACTGTTATGGAATTAAACTAGAAACCAATAACAGAAAAAAAAAGGAATCTGCCCCTCAATATGGGAGACACAGGAATGGCCAGTTCGACCTCTGGGTGGGGAAGATTCCTTGGAGGAGGGCATGGCAACCCGCTCCAGTATTCTTGTCTGGAGAACCCTATGGACAGAGGAGCCTGGCAGAATACAGTCCATGGGGCTGCAAAGAGTCGGACACAACGGAAGCGACTGAGCACACACACACAAGCACTATTATATGCCCACTTTACAGGTGAGGAAACTGAGGCACACAAGGGAAAGTATAACGTCACTCTTTGGCTTGTTTGGTGACTTCTGTCAGCTCGGCCCCTGACTGTCGAGAAACCAGTGTGACAGAGCCTAACACACTGGGTCTCTGCTGACTTCAGTGGGTTTTGCTGTATCTTCATCTTTGTCTGCTTTCATTATGCTCTGTTTTGCAAGCAATCCCAGAAGCTTCTGGAAGTAGGCGTGGGATAAATCCTAAATAATTTTTTTTAATTTGCTGCACCGGGCCTTAGTTGTATCGCGTGGGCTCTTTCAATGCGGCACACGGACTCTCTAGTTGTGGCATTCAAGTTCGGCAGTTGCGGTCCACAGGCTTCTCCAGCGCAGGCTCAGCTGCTCCATGTCATGTGGAATCTTAGTTCTCTGACCAGGGATTAAACCCTCATCCCCGGCCTTGCAAAATAGACTCTTTGCCGCTGGACCACCAGGGAAGTCCCTCCTAAGTGATGGGGAAACTAACTTCTTCCACTCGTTTGTACACTTAGTTCATTCATCCAACAAATGGCACCTGATAGCTAGGCTTATAGGGACAGAGAAGGGGGCAGACTTGGGAGGCCCCATACGGACAGGAAGAGGGTGTCTGCTATGACCAGTGCGTTCTCTTCTCAGAACTCTATTAGCCTTTGCCCTGCTTATTCTGTACTCCAAGGCCAAATTTGCCTGTTACTCCAAGTGTTTCTTGACTTCCTACTTTTGCATTCCAGTCCCCTATAATGAAAAGGACATCTTTTTTGGGTTAGTTAGTTAGAAGGTCTTGTAGGTCTTCATAGAACTGTTCAACTTCAGCTTCTTCAGCATTACTGATCGGGGCATAGACATGGATTACCGTGATATTGAATAGTTTGCCTTGGAAACAAACAGAGATCATTCTGTCACTTTTGAGACTGCATCCAAGTCCTGCATTTCAGACTCTTTTGTTGACTATGATGGCTACTCCATTTCCTCTAAGGGATTCCTGCCCACAGTAGTAGAGATAATGGTCATCTGAGTTAAATTCACCCATTCCAGTCCATCTTAGTTCGCTGATTCCTAGAATGTCGATCTTCACTCTTGTCATCTCCTGTTTGACCACTTCCAATTTACCTTGATTCATGGACCTAACATTCCAGGTTCCTATGCAATATTGCTCTTTAGAGCATCGAACCTTGCTTCTAACACCAGTCCTATTCACAGCTGGGTGTTGTTTTTGCTTTGGCTCTATCCCTTCATTCTTTCTGGAGTTATTTCTCCACTGATCTCTAGTAGCATATTGGGCACCTACTGACCTGGGGAGTTCATCTTTCAGTGTCCTATCTTTTTGCCTTTTCATACTGTTCATGGGGTTCTCAAGGCAAGAATACTGAAGTGATTTGCTGTTCCCTTCTCCAGTGGACCACATCCTGTCAGAATTTATTGACTATGCCAAAGACTTTGACTGTGTGGATCACAATAAACTGTGGAAAATTCTTAAAGAGAGAGGAATACCAGACCACCTGATCTGCCTCCTGAGAAATCTGTATGCAGGTCAGGAAGCAACAGTTAGAACTGGACATGGAACAACAGACTGGTTCCAAATAGGAAAAGGAGTACGTCAAGGCTGTATATTGTCACCCTGCTTATTTAACATATATGCAGAGTACATCATTAGAAATGCTGGGCTGGAGGAAGCACAGGCTAGAATCAAGATTGCCGGGAGAAATATCAATAACCTCGGATATACAGATGACACCACCATTATGGCAGAAAGTGAAGAACTAAAGAGTCTCGATGAAAGTGAAAGAGGAGAGTGAAAAAGTTGGCTTAAAGCTCAACATTCAGAAAACTAAGATCATGGCACCCGGTCCCATCACTTCATGGCAAATAGATGAGGAAACAGTGGAAACAGTGGCTGACTTTATTTTTGGGGGGCTCCAAAATCACTGCAGATGGTGATTGCAGCCATGAAATTAAAAGATGCTTACTCCTTGGAAGGAAAGTTATGACCAACCTAGAAAGCATATTGAAAAGTAGAGACAGTACTTTGTCAGCAAAGGTCCGTCTAGTCAAGGCTATGGTTTTTCCAGTGGTTATGTATGGATGTGAGCGTTGGACTATCAAGAAAGCTGAGCACCAAAGAACTGATGCTTTTGAACTGTGGTGTTGGAGAAGACTCTTGAGAGTCCCTTGGACTGCAAGGAGATCCAACCAGTACATCCTAAAGGAGATCAGTCCTGGGTGTTCATTGGAAGGACTGATGCTGAAGCTGAAACTCCAATAGTTTGGCCACCTGATGTGAAGAGCTGACTCATTTGAAAAGACCCTGATGCTGGGAAAGATTGAGGGTAGGAGGAGAAGGGGACGACAGAGGATGAGATGGTTGGATGGCATCACCGACTCAATGGACATGGGTTTGGGTGGACTCCAGGAGTTGGTGATGGACAAGGAGGCCTGGCGTGCTGCAGTTCATGGGGTCACAAAGAGTCAGACACGACTGAGTGACTGAACTGAACTGAACTGAACTGAACACGGACAGGAGCCAGGTCACCCAGCACCCACAGGCCACAATCAGGCATTTGGATTTTATCCCTTGTTAATGGGAAGCTGAACAAAAAGGTCACTGAGCCCAGTGGTTAGGAGCAAGGGCAAACCTGAGCCATCAGGCCCCAGAGCCCAGGCTCCTAACCACTATGCTGAGGGGTTGTCCACCAGCTGCACAGCCCTGGGTGAGCTACTGAACCTCTCTGGACCTCAGTTTCCTCATCTGTAGATGGAGCTTGAAATAGCACCAACCTCAGAAGGTAGTGGTGAAGACTGAATGAGTGTGTACATGTGAAGTATTAGAGGGGGGTTTGACACACAGGAAGCGTTCAACCTTAAGGCCTTCAAGCCACGTGCACTGGAAAGAGTAAGGACTCCTATTTTGTCACCAGGAGCCTGAGATCCGAGAGACACAGCCACCTCCAAGGTCTCCTGGGTGCTAAAGTCACTCAGTGCCCATGTATGAGGGCCTCCTGGGGGCCCAGACTGTGCTGGGTCCTGCATCACCCCACTGCCTCACACCCCATCCTAGAAACACTCACCCACATGGGGCTCAGAAGGAGACCCCAAGCCTGGGGTCTGGGGTCAAGTGCATTTGGTGTTGCAATCGCTCAGCTTTGCATCCTCACGGGCTCCAATTACCCTCTGATCAGCTCAGCTCGGCACTCTGAGGTCCAACCAGCACGTCCTCTGTGCAGCGCCAAGCTCAGCAAACACCCACTGTGCAGCCAGCACTTGGGGAAGAGGTCAAGGCGCCTCACACAAGCTCCGGCCTCAGAGGAAACGCTCTGTCTTCCTCACCCCTCAAAACAACAGAAGCTGGAAAACATCTGTGAAAGGGCCAGGCCACAGGAGGCACTTTGGGAATAGTCACCTGCTCACTGTGAGGCACGCCTCGCTGGACAAGTGGAAAGAACTAACTGCATCTTTCCAGAGAGAGATAAGCCGGAGAATATGGGCTTCCCTGGTGGCTCAGAGGGTAAAGCATCTGCCCACAATGTGGGAGACCTGCGTTCGATCCCTGGGTGGGGAAGATTCCCTGGAGAAGGAAATGGCAACCCACTCCAGTATTCTTGCCTGGAAAACCCCATGGATGGAGGAGCCTGGTAGGCTACAGTCCATGGGGTCGCAGAGTCGGACACGACTGAGCAACTTCACTTATGATGGGGTCACGGGATAATTCAGCATGCCAAGCTCTGTCCCATTAGGAGCCTCTCACCACCCTGGCCATATCTGATGGGACAGACTCTGAAACTGGATCCAGGCACTTGGGGCCGAGTCCTAGCTTTGCTGTTTATTCCATCTGAGACTTCAGGTCTCCATGTCTCTGTTGGTGAAACAAAGGTTTGGGCTAGCTCTTACAGTCACTTGGCTCTATTAAAGGCATATTCACGGGTGCCTTACTCCATGCCAGACCCCAGGCTCAAGGATCCCACAGGGCTGGAGGGAAGTCTCTATACCGGGGACACACAGAGCAGTCACTTGATCAGCCCTGGAGGGCTTCCCAGAGGAGGTGATGTCTGGGCTGAGTCTCACAGGATGCGTAGGAGTGGGACAGATCAAAGAATGAGGATTCCACCTTGTAGTGAGCAGTCACAGTCTGACCAGTGTCACAGAGAAAGCACCATAGCAACTCAGCAGAGAAGGGACTGGAGGGGACCTCTGGAGTCAGAGAACAATTAGGGGCAGGTGATGGGATCCAGGTGGTCTGTGGACATCCCAGGTCAGAGCTCATTACAGAATGTTTTGGACTAGGGGCTGGGGACTCCCCAGGCTGCAGGTGGGGGCCCAAGTCATGGAAACAGACAAACTGTGAAGAAAGAGCGTACAGACAGGAGCAGCTGGCCGAGGAGGGAAGTGGGAGGACCAGCCGAGCGTCCACCAGCCGAAAGCAGAAAGTGGAGGTGCACATCAGTGACCACGCCCCCCACTGCGCCCCCCACTCAGGAGAACCAGGACCACACATCACCCCACTCAGCAAGGAGCAGGCAAGTAACAGGTGCCCAACAGGTGTTTGGGTTTGTTTTTTTAATCCTTTAAATTAAGAGTAGTCATGTATGGATGTGAGAGTTGGCCTATAAAGAAAGCTGAGAACAGAAGAACTGATTCTTTTGAACTGTAGTGTTGGAGAAGACTCTTGAGAGTCCCTTGGACTGCAAGGAGATCCAACCAGTCCATCCTAAAGGAGATCAGTCCTGAGTGTTCATTGGAAGGACTGATGTTGAAGCTGAAACTCCAATACTTTGGCCACCTGATGTGAAGAGCTGACTCATTTGAAAAAACCCTGATGCTGGGAAAGATTGAAGGCGCAAGGAGAAGGTGATAACAGGATGACATGGTTGGATGGCATCACTGACTCAGTGGACATGAGTTTGAGTAAACTCCGGGAGTTGCTGATGGACAGGGAAGCCTGGTGTGCTGCAGCCCATGGGGTTGCAAAGAGTTGGACACTACTGAGCAACTGAACTGAACTGAACTGAAGGAAACCCAGGAGAGATGGGTGGAATGGAAAGTCGGGGAGGAGAGTGGACTTCCAGGAAGAGTGTTCCGAAGACGTCAGACCACTGAGGTTTTGTCCCAGGATGCCCCTTGGTGGGACTGGGAGGTGGGCAAATAGATTGCAGGAGTGACAAGTGAAGACATGGAGACAGACTGTGAATGCAGAGGAGTCTCCAGACCTTTTGATGGAAAATAGAGGAGAAAGAGGGAGAAGGGTTAGGAGAGTGGAGGCAAGAAGGAAAAAAATAGTAACTGGAGGAGAGCATGAAGCCAAGAGAAGGTTTAAATCCAAACTGGTTACTTACTGAGTGGCCTCAGATGCGTCAAGTCAGCTCCCTGAGCCTCGGTTCTCTCCACTGTGAGGATAAAGGGCCCCCACTCTTGGGGGCATTGAATGAGGTGGTCGTGCAGAGCATCCAGCGCAGTGCACAGTTTTGCAGAAAACGTGTCTGTCTTCCTCACCCCCGAGCCCCACTCCAGCTCAGGAAGGGCAGAACACTCCTTAATGAATCATTATCCCCATTTATACTCGAAGAAACTGGGTCACAGAGAGGCGAGTGGCTTGTCCGTCCCTACTTTCTCAGTCCCGCCCCCAGACACACAGGCGGCCCCAGTTCCTCACTCGTGTGGGAAAGGTAAGTATCTGGCACAAGAACACCTGTTGCTTGAATGAATAGGAGAGAACAAGACAGAAACCAGAGGAAGCCTGCCTCAGCCTGGCAGCAACGGGGCTACAGAATAAAAAGAGGATCCTGGAGTGTAGCCAATCAGAATCGAGCATTTGGGTCTGGGGGGCCAATCAGAGCCAGACATTTGGGTCTTGGGGGCCAATCAGAGTCAGGCATAGGATCCAAGGGCCCATCTAGTCCAGGTATTAAGGGGGAACTGTCCAGAAACCTGTACTTCCAACCTGGCGCCCAGGTGATGCTGATGCAGATGCCTATGCTTGGAAAGAGGTGCACCACAGCTTATTTTACAGGAGAGGACCCAGGTCCAAGGAAGGGAAGATTTAAGCTTTAACAGTGAGATCACAGGTAAAGCCACACAGGGCCTGAGAGCCTAGGGGTTCAGGCTCCAGGCTATTGCCACTTCTGGGGCCTGTAGGTGCCCAAAGGGTGGAAGGCAGGACCAGGAACAATAAAGGGAAAGTATGGGACAGCAGTCACATCTAAGGCAAGTGTCAAGAGGTAAAGCCCATTGCCTGACCTCAGAGCTGCTACGGGTCAGAACACGGACCCAGCTCTGGCTAATGCTAGCGTCAACTCCCTGACCACCGGGAAGCAAGGCTTCCCAGAGAAACCAAAAGAGGAAGAAGAGGAGATGGAGGTGGCGGAGCCCGGGTGGAGAGGGGGCAGGGTGCTCTCACCTCGTGGCATAGACGGGCTGGCTGCTGCGGGGCAGAGAGCGCCTGCCCATCCTGGTGCCCGCGGTTGCCATGCCGACCCCCAGGCTGTGTTTGTGGATGTTGTATTTGATTTCACACGTTTGGAACTCCAATTACGTCACTTCGCAACACAGGGTTGCCATGACAGCCGGCCCCACGTTCCCCCGGTGGCTCACACCTTGGTGGAGGAGGGGGGGCTCGGCTGGCTCCCCCTGCCCCGACCCCCACCAAACCTCAACCCCAAACCCCCTTGAGGGGGGAGGCCAGGAATGTGGGTGTGGGAAGCACCTTGGAAATTAGTTAGCATCCACCCTTGGTGATGGGGAAACCAAGGCCAGGGTGGTGAGCCTCCTGATCCTCTGACCCGGGCGCTTCCCACACCCTACCTCCTTCTAATGGAGTCTTTGCACACCTGGCCGCCCACGAGCCGAGCGCCTGACAGCTGGCACCCAGCAACCGGCCTGGCCGCGGGCCCCAACCCAGCTCCACGGGGCCTCCAAGCCCCCGACTGATAAGCTAGTTTACAGACTCACACGCAGGCAAGTGAGGAGGTGGGCAGAGCGGCTGACGACACCAGCTTTGGGGTCCGACCTGAGCTCAAACGTGGGTTTCCCATGAACCCAGGGTGAGCTGTGGACAGTTCAGAGCACTTCACTGAACTTCCAGTTCTACATCTGAAAACAATCAGAGAGGGACAGGCTGCAGGCCGTGGGAGGACTAACTGCGTTAGTGCCTAGAGAGCATCTATGACCTTAGAGAGCAGACACAGAAAATAGAGACAGTGGGTTTTTTGTTGTTCTTCTTTCTTTTCTTTTGTTTTGTTTTTTGGTATTGTAGCTGAATTCTGCACTCAGCTCCAATAATCTTCTCTGTGACTTTGGCCAACTAACATTCCTTCTCTGGTCCCCTAAACTGGTAGTGTAGCGATCTTCCTCCAGGGTTCACACCCTCAGCACTAAACTCTCCAGCCCATCCCTCAGCCCCAAATGCCAACGACGTGGCCTCTCATCTGGCTTCCATCTAGCAGTGCTGCTCAGTCGAGTCTATGGACTGTAGCCCGCCAGGCTCCTCTGTCCATGGGATTCTCCAGGGAAGAAGACTGGAGTGGGTAGCCTATCCCTTCTCCAGGGGATCTTCCTGACCCAGGAATTGAACTGGGGTCTCCTGCATAGAAAGACTGCTAGACTTGATTCAAATACCTGAGCAGTCCCAGTTCCTTCTCTCATGGGAAGACAGCAGGTCCGTCCATGGCCAGAGGCCCTGCCTTTCTTATCTGTAAACTAGGCCTGTTGATCCAACCCCCATCTCTGTGCCATAGGCCCCCTGAGAGGAGGCAGCGTCTCTCAGAGTCCATGGGACTTTGTTCAGCACCAAGGCACTGCCACAGCTTTGCTTGCAAAGGACCTGTCCCCAGAAATCTAAAGGAGAGACACTATTTTAATTCCCATTGTTTTAGATGAGGAAAACAAGAGCCACGGAGGTGATAGGAGCTGCCCACAATCTTAGCAAATAAATAAATAAATAAACTGAAATCCTGAAATATGCAGAGCTGTTAGTACAGAGGAGGGCTATGTCCTGGGACACCCGGGAGACTCACCTATGGCCCCCAAGGCCAGCCAACCCCCCACCCAGCCTGGGCAGCCCTGGACGCATCCCCAACCCTGGGGCCAGGACCAACACAAGCTGTTTCCCCCGGATGCCGCCTCCAACTTGCTTGTACTTGAGTTTGTTGGAAAAACCCAACACCGCCACGTGTGTGGGAGACAGGCTCACTCAACCCAGTCCAACTCAGGGAGTCTTTCTGGGGCCCAGACTTTGGCCAGGAGCAGGGGCAAGCTCGATCCACCTGCAATCAAATCCTTTCTGCCCCGCTGCCATGCTGGGTGATCCCGGTCCCTTGACCTTCTGAGCTGCAGCCTCCTCATCCGTAAAACAGGAACACTAATGCTCACTTCAGAGTCCTCGGGGGGATAAAATGACATGATAGGTGCCGGAGTACCTGGCACCAGATGCTTCCTAAATGTCTACTCTCGCCTTTCTTCCAGGCAGCCGGCTCCACACTGGGGGAGGTGGGGACCAGGAGAGCTAAGGCCACGAGCCCTGCAACCCAGGAGCACATTTTAACCAGCTCATCCGAGGCAAGACTAATCCTCATGAGAGAACTGAGGTCAAGACAGGGGCCAGTCAAATACTGAAATGGTGCATCCAGGGGGTCGTGAGAGGTGGTGAGCCCAGAGAAGGTGGATGGAGCCGTGGGCTGCAGGAGTCAAAGAGGACTTCCTGGAGGGAGGGGAGAGGAGCTGAGGGCTGCCTGAAGATGGACCTGGAAACAGATCCGCACAGCACCACACGGGGTGCGGGTGACGGACACAGACGGTGAAGGAGTGGTGCGGAGGCCAGGGAAGACCGCCAAAGGGAGGGGACCCCAGAGCAGTGTCTTCAAGGATGACTGGGCCGTGACAAGGGGGCGAAGGCACGTGTCCCTGTGAGGATGCAGAGGGCACCTGCCAAAGGCACAGAGGTGTGAGCCAGCCCGGGCACTCGAGGAACCACCGAACCAAAAAAGCGAAGGTGTGGCCCACAAAGAGAGACGGGGGCAGAGCAGGGAGGCCCTCGGAGGCCAGCCTCAGGGGCTCGGAATTAGTGCGGACCCAGAATGGCTCTGTGGGAGGAACTGACATGAACAGAGTTGAGATTTAGAAAAAAAAAAAAAAAAACACTCTGATCAGGAGGGGGTCGGGCTGTGGATACCAAAAGTGAAATTAAAGCCAGGGAGAACAGAGAGAAGGTTTCGCAGTGGCCCCGTGGTAACTCAAAAGTATGAAGGTGAAAAGGGATGGATTGAGGACAATTTAGAAAGTAAAACTGCTAGGTTTTTTGTAGTAAAATATATATAACGAAGGGCTTCCCTGGTAGCTCAGCTGGTAAAGAAGCTGCCTGCAATGCAGGAGACCCTGGTTTGATTCCTGGGTCAGGAAGATCCCCTGGAGAAGGGATAGGCTACCCACTCCAGTATTCTTGGGCTTCCCTGGTGGCTTAGCTGGTGCAGAATCCACCTGCAATGTGGGAGACCTGGGTTCAATTCCTGGATTGGGAAGTTCCCCTGGAGAAGGGAATGGCAACCCACTTTAGTTTTCTTGCCTGGAGAATCCCCATGGACAGAGGAGCCTGGCGGGCTACAGTCCAAGCAGTTGCAAAGAGTCAGACACGATTGAGGGACTAAGCACCGCACAGCACATAAATAACATAAAATCTACATCTTGACCATTCTTAAGTGTGCAGTTCTATGGTATTGAGTACATTCCCACTTTTGTTCGTTTCTTTTACTTACTTATTTGGGTGCCTCGGGTCACAGGTGTGGCACACAGGTTCTTCTGTTGTGAAGCAAGGACCCTGCAAGACTCAGTAGTTGCAGCGCAAGGGTTTAGTCATTCCATGGCATGTGGGGTCTTAGTTCCCTGACCAGGGATTGAACCTGTGTCCCTGAATTGCAAGGTGGCTTCTTAACCATGGGCCCACCAGGGAAGTCCCATACTCCTACCGTTTTGTAAGCATCATCACCATCTGTCTCCAGAACATTTTCTTCTCCCATAACTACACCCATTAAATGCTGAATCCTCACTCCCCCTCCTCCAAGCCCCTGACAACCATCATTCTACTCTCTGTCTCTATGACTTTGACTAGGCTAGGTACCTTGTTTAAGTGGAATCATAGGATCCCACTTGCTCTTTTGTGATCAGTTTGTTTCACCCAGCATAATGTCTTCAAGGCTCATTTGTGCTGTACTATGTATCTGAATTTCCTTTCCCCTTAAGGCTATAAAATACCCCACTGTATAGCCTTTGTTTATCCATTCATCCATCCATGGACATTTGGGTTGCTTCCACATTTATGCTATGGTGAATAATGCTGCTATGAACATGGATATACAAATATCTCTTCAAGACCCTGCTTTAATCCTCTGAGGTATACGTCCAGAAGTGGAATTGCCGGATCACATGGTAATTCTATGCTCAGCTTTTTGAGGAATTGCCATACTGTCTTCCACAGTGGCTATACCATTTCCTATTCCCACCCAGAAATCCACAAGGTTCCAAATTCTCTACAAGGCTGTACAATATCCCATTGTGTAGATATACCACATTTTGTTTATCCATTTGTCCATCCAAAACTTGTTATTTCTGGTTTTCTGATAACAGCCATCCTACTGGGTATAAAGTGGTAAATAACTAGATTGTGATGAATGATTGCATGGGAGAAGTTGAGGCAGCAGGAGGATAAGGGAAAAGAGGAGAATAACTCTTGGGTGTGCAACTTGGCCAGATGAGTGAATAAAGATCCATCAGCTGAGCTAGTGCCCTGGGAGGAGAAACAGGCATGAGAAAGAACTTGGGGGCCATTGGACTTCAGTGTTGTACTTGAACATTGGAATCTGGAGGTCTGTGTTGCAAGTCACCATCATGTGATGTGACGCCATGAGCAAGAACAAGATTTCTTAGGAAGCATGTGATACAGAAAAAAGAAGACCCAGAACACAGACTTGGGTTCCCCACACTTCAGGAGCACGACAACAAAAGTACCCACACATGGAGACAAACTGGTAACAGCCTGAAAGACAGGAAAGCCAGGAAACCATTCTGAAGTTGCAT
Organism: Odocoileus virginianus; assembly: GCF_023699985.2. NCBI lineage: Eukaryota > Metazoa > Chordata > Mammalia > Artiodactyla > Cervidae > Odocoileus > Odocoileus virginianus. The sequence continues at coordinate 33,542,781 of NC_069703.1, read as the reverse complement.
GGCCTAGGATTAGATTCTGCTGTGAACAACAGGAAATCCAATCAGTGGCTTCATCAAAATACAGGTTCTGTTTTCTCCTATATAAAAGAAGCTTGGAGGGAGGCAGCCTACCAACATCAAAGACTCTTTCTGTCTCTTGTTCTGCTATTTTTATCCTTGATTTCCACATTCAAGTTCACTTCATGGTCACAAGATTGCTGCTGCAGCTCCAGCCATCATGTTCATGTTCCAGCAGCAAGAAGGAGAAAGAAGCAAGAGTAGGAAATTTTCCTCCTTGCTAAGACTGCTCAGACTCTTTGAAAGAGCGCTTTCCTGAAAACTTTTTCCCATCCTATGGCTTTCACTTATACCTGATTGGCTACACTTAGGTGCAAGGGGGTTGGGGAATGTGGCCTTTCATCAGAGCACGTAACTGTCTGAAAGAAAATCTGGCTGCTGATAGTAAGGAACCAGAGGAGGACAGCTGTAGGGGAGGCCACGGACAGGCTCTAACACAGATGGGAGAACTTTCCAGCAAAGAAAAGAAATGATAGGTTAAATTAGATAAGGCATAAAGAATTAACCTATTAGCAATGAGGTTATTGACATCCTTCTGCAGGATGAGGGGAAGGGCAAGTGGTAATGCCTTGAAGCATGAAAGAGGGAAATGAAGGCATGTTAGTGACCAGACTTGAGAGGTTCCAGGTAAAGGGATGAGCTTAGTGTCTAGAGATAAGACACAGGATCAAGGGTCCTTTATTTTGAGATATGAGGAGTTAAGCATAATAACCCAGGCTACAAGGACTGAACCGGAGAAGTGGGGTGAAGGGGTCAGAGAGAATGGGAATTATTGAAGGTGCAAGACCCCAGGGGAAAAGAGAGAGAAGAGAGGTCTAGAAGACAGTGGAGGGAGCAGCCACCACCAGACAGACGGTCTCAACCTGGGGGCTGGATGGTGGTGGGATTGGGCAGGGGGACGGGCATGGGCCAAGCCTTCAGGGAATGTGGAGGGTGGCAGGGAGGTCAGGGAATAGCAATGAGGAGGATCCCAGCCTGCCAGAGCATGGCAGGGTTAGGGAGGAGTGTGCCCAAGGGAAGCAGGGTCCCAGGAGGGGAAGGGAGCTGGTGTCAAGCTGAGGAGGGGGTGGAGCAGCTGTGAGTTGTAAAGACACCCAACACCTGCACAGAGGACCAAAGGTCTGGCCAAGGACAGCATCTCTGGTGAGGGCAAGGCAGGCAGCAAAGTGGGAGAGTAAGAGGAAATTGAGGTTTTAGGACCGACTGCGTTACCTCCATTTTACAGATGAGAAAACAGAGGCCCAGAGAAAAATTACCCACCCAGAATCACACAAAAAGTGACCGAACTAGACCCAGGCCTTCGCTCTGGCCACTCAAGTGTGCACAGGTTCCTTCCCATCTGTAGGCCTCAAGTTTTCCCATCCATTAAACGAAATCAGCTGATGTGGTGACTGGACATTAGCTGTGACCCATGAAGATTTGGGGGCTACACAGAAGTTCTTGGGGTAAGAGATCCCCTTCCCCCAGCCCTGCCCTTTTAACTGAGTCACCTCCGAAATGACATAACTTTTAAAATTCCTGGGCTTCCCTGGTGGCTCAGTGGTAAAGAATCTGCCTGCCAATGCAAGAGACGCAAGTTCGATCCCAGGTCCGGGAAGATCCCACATGGCTTGGGGCAACTAAGCCCGTATGCCACAGCTATGGAGCCTGTGCTGCGAGCCTGGGAACTGCAACTCCTGAGCCCACACGCCACAACTCCTGGACTCACACGCCACAACTCCTGGGGCCCCACATCCTAGAGCCTGTGCTCCTCAACAGGAGACGCCACCACAATGAGAAGCTCATGCACTGCAGCTAGAGGAAAGCCCGCGCAGCAACAAAGATCCAGCAGCCAAATAAAGTTCTTGGGGTGAGACTGTGTTGGGTCCTGACCTTAGGGGGACCGAGGCACAGGGAAGGTGGCTAGGCAGGAGCTGGTGGCTGATGCAGGTGAAATCGGGCTGCCGCCAGGACCTTCACACAGGTGCACCCTTTCACAAGAACTGTATCACACCTGCCGCGGTCACCCGCCACAACCAACTCTGCACAGTGAGTGGTCCTCAAAGCCGAACGCTGATTCCCCCCTCCCTCCCTGTCCCCATCCAGTTCCTCTCCAAGCTTTTCAAGCCATCTTCCCACGGCCAGTTTGCTTCTGGTCCCTCCCCTGTTCTAAAGTCTTCCATGGCTCCCCACTGACTACACAAAAAATCAAGTTCTCATCTAGCACTCCAGGCCTGTGTGTCCCAAAGCCACTGCCCGCAGCAGCAACACGCCAGCCAAGAGTCCTCCACTCCAACCCTATGCTTCTCAACTCCAGCCCTGGGTCACACCACTGCCCCAGCCCCACCCCTACCTACTAGGGAGTGGCTTCTGTTCTCTGCCGGTTCAAATCATACAAACCTAAAACCATACATCCAATGTCACCATGTCATCTAGGTTCAAAATAAAATCATTCAGAACCCTATGCCCTGTACTTTGGAAAGTCCAAAGCCCTTCGTGAAATCTTCAGGACCTTGTGAGAAGGTGTACGGCTCCTGCTTCCTCTCATTCCTAACTCTACCCTTGGCATGAGCCACATCTCCACTGCATCCTGATGTCTTTAACATACACACACACACCCCTGCCGCCCTGGTTTCCTCATCCCCAAAGGCTGTGCATGCAACAGACCTCACTGAAGGGTCAGGGAAAGGAGAGAGATTTCTGGACCCAGCTGGCAGCAACACCAAAGTGACTGTTCTCTTACTGTAGGGAAGGTTCCCTGGCTCAGGCTGCCCCCACATTCCCAAGCACCTCTCTACCAAGGAACCGACTGCTCATCGCTACTCTGCTCTGAGTCCTGGGCCTCCCAGAGTCTCTCTTCTGCAGGCCCGGAGATGACTCCCAAACTTTGCTCCTCATGGTGTGATCACTCACCTATAGCCAGACATCCTCAAATGCAAAGTCAAGTGGGCCTTAGGAAGCATCACTACGAACAAAGTTAGTGGAGGTGATGGAATTCCAGTTGAGCTATTTCAAATCCTAAAAGATGATGCTGTGAAAGTGCTGCACTCAATATGCCAGCAAATTTGGAAAACTCAGCAGTGGCCACAGGAATGGAAAAGGTCAGCTTTCATTCCAATCCCAAAGAAAGGCAATGCCAAAAAATGCTCAAACTACTGCACAATTGCACTCATCTCACATGCTAGCCCACTCCAGTGTTCTTGCCTGGAGAATCCCAGGAATGGGGGAGCCTGGTGGGCTGCCGTCTATGGGGTCACACAGAGTCAGACACAACTGAAGCCACTTAGCAGCACACGCTAGCAAAGTAGTGCTCAAAATTCTCCAAGCCAGGCTTCAACAATACGTGAACCATGAACTTCCAGATGTTCAAGCTAGATTTAGAAAAGGCAGAGGAACCAGAGATCAAATTGCCAACATCCATTGGATCATCATTAAAGCAAGAGAGTTCCACAAGAACATCTACTTCAGCTTTATTGACTACGCCAAAGCCTTTGACTGTGTGGATCACAACAAACTGTGGAAAATTCTTAAAGAGGTGGCAACACCAGACCACCTGACCTGCCTCCTGAGAAATCTGTATGCAGGTCAAGAAGCAACAGTTAGAACTGGACATGGAACAACAGACTGGTTCCAAATCGGGAAAGGAGTACGTCAAGGCTGTATATTGTCACCCTGCTTATTTAACTTATATGCAGAGTACATCATGAGAAATGCTGGGCTGGAGGAAGCACAAGCTGGAATCAAGTTTGCTGGGAGAAATATCAATAACCTCAGATATGCAGATGACACCACCCTTATGGCAGAAAGTGAAGCAGAACTAAAACCCCTCTAGATGAAATTGAAAGAGGAGAGTGAAAAAGTTGACTTAAAGCTCAACATTCAGAAAACTAAGATCATGGCATCTGGTCCCATCACTTCATGGCAAATAGATGGGCAAACAATGGAAACAGTGACAGACTTTATTTCTTTGGGCTCCAAAATCACTGCACATGGTGACTGCAGCCATGAAATTAAAAGACGCTTGCTCCATGGAAGAAATTATGACCAACCTAGACAGCATATTAAAAAGCAGAGACATTACTTTGCCAACAAAGGTCCGTCTAGTCAAAGGTATGGTTTTTCCAATAGTCATGTATGCATGTGAGAGTTGGACTATAAAGAAAGCTGAGTGCTGAAGAATTGATGCTTTTGAACTGTGGTGTTGGAGAAGACTCTTGAGAGTCCCTTGGACTGCAAGGAGATCCAGCCAGTCCATCCTAAAGGAAATCAGTCCTAAATATTCGTTGGAAGGACTGATGCTGAAGCTGACACTCCAATACTTTGGCCACCTAATGAGAAGAACTGACTCATTGGAAAAGACCCTGATGCTGGGAAAGATTGAACGTGGGAGGAGAAGGGGACGACAGAGGATAGGATGGTTTGATGGCATCACTGACTCAGTGGACATGAGTTTGAGTAAACTCCAGGAGTTGGTGATGGACAGGGAGGCCTGGCATGCTGCAGTCCATGGGGTTGCAAGGAGTCAGACATGACTGAGTGACTGAACTGACTGAACTATTCCTTGTTTAATCTTCACAATAATCCCATTTTACACCCAAGGAAACTGAGGTTCAGAGAGCTGAGATGATCAGCTCAAGCTCTTGCAGCTGGTTAGGCAGAGCTGTAGATTCGAGCCTGGATCCATCGGGCTCCAGGTCAAGGCTCTTTCCACTCCCCAGGCTCTCACTGCTCCCCGCTTCTGCTGGGGACGGAACGGGGGCCACCAAGACCTGTGCCTGCCTCTCTTCTCTACCTCCTACCAGCTTTAGGGCCTGTTTTCTTTCCCCACTCATGGGTTCCCTTCTGGGCACCCATAACGTGGTTATGGTCATGATGACAGTCTAGATGGGGCAGCCCCTCCTTGCCCTCCCCCGCGCCCCACCATCCCCACCCTTAGGTGTCGGCAGAAAGGACTGGGTGTGGGGCCAGGAGGGTAAAGTCCCGACTGCCTGGCTCAGCCTACCCCCGGAGACGGACCCTGGGCACCATCCAGGGACTGAACAGCTGGTTCCTGTGGTCCCGTCCACCCCCACCCTCTCCTCCCCGCTGGGGCCCTGGCTCTCTGCTCCTCTATCCCAGGAGTTGGTAGCTTTGCAGGGTCTCTCCCTTCACTGCCAGCAACACACTCCAATTTGACTCCCTTAAGCTTGCAGGGTGGTTACTGAGGGAGAAGGAGGGGAGAGCTCATGGAGTGAAGGGCTGCTGGTGAGCCAGGTCCTGACTCAAGTCAAGAGAAGGAGGGCTTGGGTCTGTCCAGCAGCCCCTGCAACATCTCATCATGTGCTCTGAATGGACCAGTTTCTGTGGCTGAGGGAACACGCACGAAGACCAGGCTGGCTCAGGTAGCTCCCAGGTTCCACCTCTCAGGGGAAGAGGCGCACGAAACAGTGGTCTAAGAAGGCACAGGAGGATCCCGGGGACTCCGGGTGCTGGGTGCTGGCTGGGCCCAAACCCAACCCACTGCTTCTACAAGGGACTTCAGACGTTGTTTCTTCCATCCACGCAGAAGAGGCTTCTCTGGCTTGGTACTAACGCCTCAAGCATCATACCAAGAGTTCCCCTCGAGCAGGAAGGCTGTGCTTCCACGGTGGAGACAGACAGGGAGGAGACAGGGAGGACAGAAGGTGTGCTTTTAAGCACTGGCGATGCGCTGAACACACAGCTGGCCTCTTCCACACGGGGTTCCTTGCAAGTGAGGGAGGGCGATCCTAGGAGTGCAGACAGCCTGTGCAAAGGCGCGGAGGAGTGACTCAGTACAACTGCCCAGCAGCTCCTGCCTGGAAACTAGGGCGGCTGGGCAGGGGAGGAGGTTGGAGGGGTGGGTCAGGGCCCGATGGGGAAGGCCTGGAACACCATGCCAAACGCTGGCCTCAGGACTTCCCTAGTGGTCCAGTGGCTAAGACTCCATGCTCCCGATGCAGGGGGCCTGGGTTCAATCCCTGGTCAGGGAACTAGATCCCACATGCCACAACAAAGAGTTTGCAGGCTGCAAGGAAGGCTGAAGATGCTGCATGCCACAACGAAGACCCGGAGCAGCCAAATAATAAATAAAAATAGATAAGTAATTTTTTTTTTAAATCTGGCCTCTCGCCAGAAACTAGGCAGCCAGCCATTGGGGCTCGACACAGTCTCCTCCATCCCAGTGAGGCCCAGGCTCTAACCACAAAATGAGACCCTCCTAGTAAGTTATCTTGCCTGGACCACAGTCGGGGGCTCTTCCAGAAAACTCCCCATCACCCAAGTTCATACCCTCCACCTAGTGAGGCCTTCATCCGGACGCAGCCGATTCCGGTGCCTGGAAGGGCTGAACAGACAAGTGAGGAGAGACAGGTAGCGAAGGACACAAGCCCAGAGGCGAGCCTGTCTGAGAAAAGCAGGCAGGCAGCACTGAGCAGAGATGCAAAAACAACAGTGTTAATTTTTAAACTACTTTTATGGAGCTGAGAGTGAGCTGGGAAGCAAAATAACCACTGCTTTTTTTTAAGACATACAATATTATTCTTAGTTTTAACACAACTAAGACGATGATTTGCCTGGTGGCCACGGATCTGTTTTTTGATTTGATTGGTGTGTTAACAAGTGCCAGCCCCAAATCCCTCTGCAACTGAGCTGTATAGACGCCCACACATCCCCGTAGATGTGTCATCTCTCGGCCCAGTCTGCCCAAGATGCCTGTGACCTGCAAATGTGCTACTGAGGTGTACACAGCCCTGACCCAGTAGGGCAGGACAATCAAGCCCTGGGGTGTGGAGTGAGTGGGACTGGGATGGGCCCTAAGGAGGGGCTTCAGGACATTATCTAGAGAAAGTGAATGGCCAGGGGATCACCTGGATTCAAATCACAGCTCCACTTATAAGCCATGAAAACTTGGCCAAATCACTTCACCTTTCTGAGCTTCAACTTCCTCGGCCGTTAAATGGGACTGACAACATAGACCTAACTTGGAATTGTTGCAAATATTAAGAAATCGATGTAGGGCCTTCCCTGGTGGTCCAGTAGTAAAGAATCTGCCTGCAATGCAAGAGACACAGGTTCGATCACTGGTCTGGGAAGATCCCACATGCCTCGGGGCAGCTAAGCCCACCTGCCACCACTAGGGAGCCTGCGCCCTAGAGCTGGGAAACTGCACCAGGTGAGCCCATGTGCCAAAACTATGGAAACCGTCATGCCCTAGAGCCCGTGCTCCGCAACGAGAAGCCACCGCCACAAGAAGACTGCACGCGCAACAAAGAGCAGCCCCTGCTCTCTGCAGCTAGAGAAAGGGCCCACGCAGTGATGAAGACCCATCACAAGCAAAAATAAGTACAATTATTTTTTTTAAAAATCCGTCTCGCAATGCAGAGGATGCTGGTTCAATCCCTATGTGCTTAGTCACTCAGTCATGTCCAACTCTTTGCGACCCCATGGACTGTAGCCTGCCAGGCTCCTCTGTCCATGCGGATTTTCTACGCACAAATACTGGACTGGGTTGCCATGCCCTCCCTAGTTGGGAACTAAGATCCCATGTGCAACTAAGCCCACGTGCCAAAACCAGAGAGTGCACGTGCTGCAACGGGAGATCTCCCATGATATCATTAAGACTGACACAGCCAAATAAATGAAGAAAGTATTTTTAAAAAGAAAGAAATTGGATGCAAAGGCCACAAGCAAGATGCAGCACACATAGTTGTTGTTTAGTTGTTCAGTCGTGTCCCACTCTTTTGCCACCCCATGGACCGTAGCCCACCAGGCTCCTCTGTCCGTGGGATTCTCCAGGCAAGAATACTGGAGTGGGTTGCTGTTTCCTTCTCCAGGGGATCTTCCTGATGCAAGGATCAAACCCATGTCTTTTGCATTGTCGGGTGGACTCTACCCACCGAGCCACCGGGGAAGTCCAACACACATAGTTAGATCCACAGAAAATGGCCACTTTTCTTTCCTTAATCAGCCCGACTGGTTGGCTGAATTTTCTCGTCTTACCCAGCATGCCCACCCCACCCCCTCCCAAGCCCCATCCTCAAAGCCAGTGGGGGATCCCATCCCCTCATACGGTGACTACTGGAGGAGGCTCGCTGGGTGGGTCCAACCAGCCTCAGAAGGCGTACCCCCAACCCCCACCTGGAGCCCATGGCGTGAGGTGCCGAGGCTGCCCCCAGAAGGTGGCCTGCCCTGGGTCACAGGCACAACAGAGCCTGCAGCTGCCCCCGGCCATGGCCCCACCGTCGGGCGAGCCCGTGCACCTGCAGCATCTCGACAGAGCCAGGGCTGCCCGCGCCGCCAGGGCCGCCAGGGCACCTGATGGAGACTGAAGTCTGAACCTGCCAGGGCTCGCAGGAGCCAGAACCGCAGGGCTCCACTCCCTGGGCAGGGCCACCCGGGACTTCAGAGATGCTGGAGGCTGCTGCAGACGGCAAAGGGCTCCATCCTCCCCTCCGCTCGGGGCAGTCACCGCGCGGCTCACCCCGCCCCCTGCCCCTCGCCTGCTTTCTCATCAGCTCCAGGCCCTTCCCTCCCTTGCGCACCCACCAGGGGTCACAAACTGCTGAGTCGGGGGCCAGGTCCAGCCTGCAGCTGGGTGCCGTGGATAAACACAGGGACTCCGGAAACAGACTGGCCGGGGCAGGCATCTCGCTCCGGCCCTGACTAGCCACCTGTCCCTGGATGAGTTACACGGCCTCCCTGTGCCCATGTCCTCACCTCCCAAAGCAGAGGCAGACGCCTCATAGAACTGCTGTAGGAAAAGGAGCTTGGAACCCGCAGTAAGTACTACCAAATCGTGCCTTTTTAAGTTAAGCCAAGAGTTTAAAATAAGGACATTTCACAGAAAAACCCGGATTTCTCACTTTTCTTGAAAAATCAAAAATATGGGAAGACACATTCCTGCAAGGCACCAACTGGTATTCCTACTGGACCAGTGACTCTCCGTGCTGGCTATACCTTAGAGCCACAGCGTCACCTGGGCAGCTATTAAAATATGTTGCTGTCCAGACCCCACCCTGGGCCAATTAGGTCAGATTCTTCGGGGATGGGGTCCCGGAATCCTATGTTCTAAAATGCCCCTGGTGATTCTGGTGGGTAGCCTCATTTGTTTTAGGCAGACCATGGACTTTCCAGTTGGCCATGAGGACATTTGCACTTCATCGTTTCACCATGGTTTGTTTTATTAATAATTAGAGAGCAATTACTGGATCCCTGCCCTTTTTAAAATGGGAAATAGCAGCAGACCCACAGAGCCATAAGTTTCCTCTCAGAGACTTCCCTGGTGGTCCAATGGTTAAGAATCTGCCTTCTAATGCAGGGGCCACGTGTTCAATCCCTGGTCGGGGAACTAAGATCCCACATGCCGCATAGCAACTAAGCCCACAAGCCACAGCTACTGAACCTGCAAACTCTGGAGTCCACAGGCCATGGGCCACAACCAGAGAAGTCCGTGTGTGGGAACAAAGACCCAGCACAGCCAAAATTTTTTAAATAAATAAATGGGCTGAGATAAACTCCTTAAAAAAAAAAACTCTCTCACATCTGACCAGCTTAGCTCAGTCATGTGCCTGCCTGACCCCCAAAGGCAGCAGGCTGTGACCCTGGCCTGTGCTTGGAGAGTCTCCACGGCAAGCTGCATCCCACATGTCACCTCAGGACAGGCGACTTCCAGGTCTTCACCTCTAATCCAAACTCGTCACGTCAGGAACACATCATGAACTCTTCCTGTTCAGTGCCTTCACCTTCAATGCCTCTCCTGCCTTCTCTCCCAGCAAACTCCTATTCATCCTTCATGGCCCTGCTCAAATGCCACCTCCTCTAGGTAACCCTCTTCAATCTGTCATGTTGAGTTGAAGTCTTCTTCTTCACAGTTCCAGAAGCATATTGTTCATCTCCCTATCTGCACACTGAGGCCCAGTCTTCATTCCTTAGAGATCTGATCCCACTACACTGGGATCTAATGGGAGGCTCTGATGAGGTTCTCTGTGGAGTCCCTGAAGCTAGCTGAGGACCTCGTTTCCTGCACTCTCATCCTCTTCATTCACACAGCTTCCCTTGCTCATGACTCCCCTTTGCACAGCCCCTCATGGCCTCGCAGCCTCTCTTTATCTCCTCCAGCTTCATATCCCTCTCCTGGTTGCCCCGGCCTCTGCTCATCTCAGAGCTGAAGTATGGGATCTGCTCAGGTCAGTTCAGCTCCTCTCATCAAGTCACAGCGAAAGACTGGCCCTGGATTGGCTGCCTTTGGCTCTGGGTCCATTCTGGTCCAAATCACTGTGGTGGGAGGATCAGGGGTGAAAACATGAACTCCTTGCGCAGGGGTGAGGATGGGAGAGCTCCCTCTCCCTGGAGTCATGACCACTGCAGGCTCAGTGATGCCCCTGCTGAGTACACGTCCCTGCAGGGCACCCGGGCCCGTCTGCTGACACCCTCAGTGACTCCACTCCCCTCTGCTCTTCTCCCCCGCACTTTCAGTCTCCCCAGTCACCTCTCACACCTCCAGGCTCCCTGCCCACCCACTGACAGCTCGCCAAGCACCATGCCTGTCTCCTCCTCCTCACCTTGTGAATGAACCTGTCCAGAGCAACTTCAGAGGAAGTCTGGGGTAGGTTTGCCAGGTTAAATACAAGATGCTCAGTTAAATTTGAGGTTCAGATACACAAGAATGATTTAGGACAAGTAGGTCCCAAATGGTGCATCAGTTCAGTTCAGTTACTCAGCTGTGTCTGACTCTTTGTGACCCCATGGACTGCAGCACGCCAGGCCTCCCTGTCCATCATCAACTCCCAGAGTTTACTCAAACTCATGTCCATTGAGTCGGGGATGCCACCCAACCATCTCACCCTCTGTCGTCCCCTTCTCCTCCTGCCTTCAGTCTTTCCCAGCATCAGGGTCTCTTCCAATGAGTCAGTTCTTCACATTAGGTGGCCAAAGTATTGCAGTTTCAGCTTCAGCATCAGTCCTTCCAATGAATATTCAGGGCTGATTTCCCTTAGGATTGACTTGTTGGATCTCCTTGCAGTCCAAGTGATGATCAAGAGTCTTCTCCAACACCACAGTTCAAAATCATTAATTCTTTGGCATTCAGCTTTCTTTATAGTCCAACTCTCACATCCATACATGACTACTGGAAAAACCAAGGCTTTGACTAGACAGACCTTTGTTGGCAAAGTAATGTCTTTGCTTTTTAATATGCTGTCTAGGTTGGTCATAACTTTTCTTCCAAAGAGCAAGCGTCTTTTAATTCCATGGCTGCAGTCACCATCTGCAGTGATTTTGGAGCCCAAGAAAATAAAGTCTGTCACTGTTTCCATTGTTTGCCCATCTATTTGCCATGAAGTGATGGGACCGGATGCCATGAGCTTAGTTTTCTGAACGGTGCATGAGATATACTAAAAAATAATAATAATAATAAAGAAGAAGAAGAAGAATTTGCTGTTTATCTGAAACTCAAATTTAAGGAGCTGTCCTGCATTTTTATGTGCTAAATCTGATCACTCTAAAATGAGTCCGAGGCGAGTCCCAGTTGGAATTCTCTCTCCTCCAGGAAAGCAAGTCCCTTGATACATCTCAGTTGAATTACACCGAATGTGCCTTTTTGGAGAAGCTGGTCTCTCTGGGGTGATAACAACTAGCTGGGTGTCAGAATTCCAGAACCGCCTCTCCTATGTGTCCATTAGGACCCTTGAACAACTTAAGAGAAAGGGAATTCTTTGGCTCCAGTGATTGAGGAACCCAGGGATGAGCTGGCTCTATGAGGCCCCATCAGAGGCTCAAACCGACCTCTGAAAGCTCCTCTCTCTCCAGCTCAGCTCCCCTCTCCTGCATGCCAGCCCGACTCACGTACAAGTTTCCCTTCCAAGCGCAACACTGCAGGCCGCTGCGGCTTCAAGTTTAAATGCTTCAAGTCATAGTGTGTAGGTCTTTCCCAGAAATCTCAAGGAGATACCCATTGCATCTCATTGGCTCTAAGGGGGTCACTTTCCCATCCCTGAGCCAATCCGTGCTTCCAGGGAAATCCAATGTTCTGATTGGCCAGATCTGAGTCACACGCCATCTCTGGAGTCAGTGGGAGGAGCCAGTCTCCCAGAGCTCTATCAGGGTGCAGTCCCGCAGGAAGAAAAAGTGGGTTCTTGAGGCAGGAAGGGCAGGTGACCACCAAAGTCCTGCAGTGCACACTCTCTGCTCATCACACTCCCACATCTGTGATTCTAACAGTTTCAAGAGGAGCACGCCACTGCCACGTAAATATTTTTCCAGCTTTTACATTCAATACTGGTTAGATGATACACCACCTAATGGTTTTTTAAAATGTAAATTCAGAAATGACTTGAAACAAACTTGTATTTTATTAATCACTTCAGCATCGTTATATATGTATGTATTCAGCCTGCAGACAACGCTTGATGCCTGACGACGCACTATGACTTTGAGGACACCCTTCACAATTACCAGTTTGCCTTTCCAAGAATGAACCCAGACAGTGCACCTACAGAGCCTTGGGGGAATCCTCCAGCCCTGCATTTGACAAGGCTTCTCAATGAATGACAGACGCCTCTCCCACCTTGTTGCAGCCTCTTCAGCAGGGGTATCACTGAGGAGTCTTTGGTGGTAGACGGCAGAAATGAATCTTGTTAGCTTCAGCAAAAGGAAAAAATGTTGGAAGAACAGCTCCCAGGAGGTCACAGGATCCACTGGAGGCCAAAGTCCCCGGCTTGGGACCCAAGGATACCGTGGCAGTTAGATAGCAAAAGGAACATCAGGTTCACGACGGGAATACTATGGTGAGGACCTCAACACAAGAGATGGTGGGCCAGCCTCTTCAGCTCAAGATTTGATCTCAGTAAAGGAGCTTGTGTTTAGCCCACCTTTGGCTCAGGAAAAGGTGAGACCCCTGCCATAATTCCAGGAAAGGAAACCAGAGTGCTGGCCTGCGGGGGAGGAGATGCTGACAGCGAGAAGAGAGGAACACACCCCCAGGGATGACACACCCTTCAGGTGGTGTGGACTGGGGTACGCCTTCCTCAACCAGGAGTGTGGCAGTCAATTATTTTGCTATTAGAGTTGCCACCACTTTTTTTTCTTCTTCTTTTTGGTTATTCTGGAAGCATTCATTTGGATTTTTCCCTGCTCTGGTTTTCTGTATGTTTCCATAATCTTTCGGCTCCTGGGTGGTCTGGTTTCCGACAGGCAGCAGCGTCAGCTGGTTCTCACAGAGACCATGCGCTCATGGAGGAAATGTGGCTTGAGCCGATGTCACCACACCCACAGGAAGGAAGTGACAGCTGTGCGAGGTGGAGAAATGTATGTGCTGCGTCCGTATGGGTGACTTTGGTTACCAGGAACAGAAAACTCAATTCAAACAGCCATAAATAATAGAGGCAATTTACTGGCTCACATTGTTTGGAACGTCCTTCAGGAAAGGCTTGATCCAGCAGCTTAGCAAGGACCCAGGCGCTTTCTCTTACACAACTTGCCTTTTTCAAGATTGGCTTCTTTTACAGTCCCAAGACACCTCCCAGCAGTTCCCAAGAAAGAGACTGCCTCATTCGTGATCAGGAGGGTATCAGAGAGGCATCTTTGTTCCAGAATTCCCAGGAAAAGTCCTAAGATTCACTCTGAAGTGACAAGTCTAGATCACATGCCCAGCGCTAAACAAGTCACTGAGCCAGATGTTTGAAGTGCACTTATCGACTTAGCCCTGCTCCAACCTGACACCAGGAGTGGAATCAGTCCGTGCAATTACATGGCTCCCCAAACCAAAATTAAGGGTATCTGAGAGGGCAGGGGAGTTCTGGGAAAGCCATGCACATGGGCCCACTGCACTGAGCAGCCACATACATGAAAATGAGCTGATTAATCGTCGTAATTGCAGCTCCCATCATGAACTGCATTAAGCACTTCACATGCATGAGTTATGCAATTTAACAAATCATCACTGAACCCTGGGAGGTGGCCTTTTCATTCTATTTTGCAGAGAAGGAAGCAGGTTAAATGAAGTGACTTGAAGCATCATAGCTGTTATGAATCAGAGACAAGATTGTTGTTGTCGTTGTCGTCGTTGTTGTTGTTCAGTCACTGAGTCACGTCTGACTCTTTGTGACCCCATGAACTGCAGCACACCAGGCTTCATTGTCCTTCACTATCTCCCAGAGTTTGCTCAAATTCATGTCCACTGAGTCAGTGATGCCATCCTACCATCTCATCCTCCGTCGTCCCCTTCTCCTGTCCTCAATCTTTCTTAGCATCAGGGTCTTTTCCAATGAGTTGGTTCTTCCCATCAAGCAGCCAAAGTATTGGAGCTTCAGCTTCAGCATCAGTCCTTCCAATGAATACTCAGGACTGATTTCCTTTAGGATTGACTGGTTGGATCTCCTTGCTGTCCAAGAGACTCTCAAGAGTCTTCTCCAGCACCACAGTTCGAAAGCATCAATTCTTCGGCGCTCGGCCTTCTTTATGGTCCAACTCTCACATCCATACGTGACTACTGGAAAAATCATAGCTTTGACTATACGGACCTTTGTCTGCAAAGTGATGTCTCCACTTTTAAATATGCTGTCTGGGTTTGTCATAGCTTTCCTTCCAAAGAGCAAGCATCTTTTAATTTCATGACTGCAGTCACTGTCCATAGCGATTTTGAAGCCCAAGAAAATAAGATCTGTCACTGCTTCCACTTTTTCCCCTTCTATTCCATGAAGTGATGGGGCCAGATGCCATGATCTTAGTTTTCTGAATGCTGAGTTTTAAGCCAGTTTTTCACTCTCCTTTTTCACTGTAATCAAGAGGCTCTTTAGCTCCTCTTTGCTTTCTCACATTAGAGTGGTATCATCTGCATATCTGAGGTTATTGATATTTCTTCCAACTGTCTTGACTCCAGCCTGTGCTTCATCCAGCCCAGACACAAGATATGAACCCCAAAATCTATCTGATCCCAAAATCCATGCTCCTGTACCCCACCCTGCCTCTTAATAATGGTCTGGGCACTTCCGGAGACTCAAAAAAGGGGTACATTTATTTAACTGGACTTAACTGAGACCTACAATGCATCAGGCATCCTGCCAGACTCTGAGAAGTCAGAGGTCAGTGAGGTGTGGTCCCTACTCTCTTAGTGAGGCTCATGGCCTAGAAAGGGACACAGGCACAAACCTATAAACACAACCCAATGAGAAGCACTGTTCTTTGATGTGACGGGCACTTCACATACATTATCTCATTGAATCCTTAAATATACTCTGGGGAAGATGGTCTTATTGCTTCTGGATTTCTGAGTTAACAGATGGACAGTAAGGGCAAGCCACTCCAGGTCACTCAGCTGGCTGGGCAGCTCTACCTGGTCTCGCTTTCTGGAAGCTGAGGGGTCACCTGCAGAGGTCAGCTCAGCAAGAAGACAGCCGCATCAGGTCCAAGTTCACTGAGAATTCGTGCCCTGGAGGATGGGGGATGTGCTGTGGATTGGGATGGGCTGGAGAGAAATAAATTTTGCAGAGCAGAGAGAGTCAGAGTACATATTCAAGGTGGGTGGGCTAGCCACTGGTGCCAGCCACTCCCCCCATGTGCCCTGGAGAATTGTCTTTGCAATATTCCCACCTCAGGGAATTCCCATCCCAGAAACCCAAATAGGAAAGCATGTATGACTCTCTTGATATTGCTCAACCCCCAGGGTTGGCATAAGAGAATTTTAATAACAACAATTCATACCCCTTCTCAGTGCCAAGCCTTCATCTGTCTTCATCTGTCTTGGAATCACCCTGCAAGGCAGGCATGGGGAGGAATGTAGACATCATTTTACAAGCAAAGAAACTGAGTCCTAGAGACAGAACTCAGAAGTTATGGGGGCTGGAATACAATCCCCAGGCCTGGCTCCAGGACCCTTGCTCATCCTGAGACAGACGGTCCCCAGGCTGTCATGGGTGGAGAAGGCTGTGTTCATCCGGAATCACCTCTTCTAGGCTTCTCTCGGTCTAGCCCACTGACTTGGGCTCCTGGCTATGGGCGTTCTAGAAGCTTCAGGCGGTTCATTGCAGGTGTTGCACCAGGAGGGAGCTAAGCCCACTAAGCATCTATAATCCTGCTCCGCATTTCTCAAAACCTTCATGGAAGAGATGATTGCCGAGAAAGACCAGGGAGAAGACGAACACAGGTTTTGAAGACAGGCAGACTTTGAACCCAGGCTCGACAGCTCACGTGCTGTGTGACCTTGGGCAGGTCGTCTCTTGTCTCTGAGCCTCAGTCTCCAGAGCAGTTAAATGAGAGCTGATAACCCCCACTCCATGGGTTTCTGTGTCAGCCAGAAATCTGGAAGCCGTCCTTCAAATGTTTATCTCCTTTCGCTCCTCTCCTACTCAGTCTAGTCCCAAATTTTGTTCAGCTCCGAAATGTATTTCACATTCATCCTGTCTCCTATGTCCCTGCCTTCATTCGCGCCACCGTCAGCTCCTGCTACAGCCAACCGTCTCTCAGTGCCTGCTTGTCCCCTTCAGTCATTCTCCACAGTGTAGCCAGAGAGATCTTTATAGAACACGTATTCAGTGATATCACCCCCGGCTAGAACTCTCCAGCAGCTTCCTGTTGCTCTCAAGGAAGCACCGAAATTCTCACTGCTGCCTCCATGCAGAGGCCGTGGGCTGACCCTGTCAGCCTAGCCTCCCCAGAGCACTCTGCACCCGGCTTCACAGCCTTCTGCTCCTTCTGCCTGCGACCCTTAACCAGAAACTGGTTAACTTCCACCTCTGTGTCACACCCTATTCAGAGGCTAATTCCTCAGAGGGCTTTCCTTGATTTCTCGGGCCTGATCAGACTCCCTCATTGACTGACCTCACCCTGTATCTGTGGCACCAGTCACCGTTACCACTCAACTGGTCCTTGAACGTCTGTTTTCTCAGTCACGAACAAGGTATATTTGCCTCTTCTTCAAGAGAATGCCGCCTCCCCACACACACCACCAGTGGTCTCAGAAGTGGGTCCAGGAACTTTGCTGGAGGCTCAGTGGTTAAGAATCCACCTTCCAATGCAGGGGATGTGCGATCAATCCCTGGTCAGGAAACTAAGATCCCACGTGTTGCAACTAAAGATCTAGCAAGCTGCAAAGAAGATCAAAGATTCCCCGCGCTGCAACTAGGACCAGGCTCAGCCAAATATATATAGGCTCCCTCTGGGAAGAAGGCCACCTGCCGATGCAGGAGACATAAGAGACTCGGGTTAGGTCCCTGGATCGGGAAGATCCCCTGGAGAAGGGCATGGCAACCCACTCCAGCATTCTTGCCTGGAGAATACGCATGGACAGAGGAGCCTGACAGGCTACAGTCCATACGGTCACAAAGAGTCAGACATGACTGAAGTGACTTAGCATGCACGCATGCACATATGTGTGTGTGTGTGTGTGTGAGTGAGTGTTAAAAAAGAAAGAGTACATAGGTAACCAACAAGGGCCTGCTGTGTAGCACAGGAAACTACCCTCAATATATTGCAATTAGCCTATAAGGGAAAAGAATCTGAGAAAGATTTATATATATATATATATATATATATATATATATATATATATAACTTTATATATGGATATATAAAGTTCTAACTTTATATATATATATATATAACTGAATCACTGTGCTATCCACCTGAAACTAACACAACATTGTAAATCAACTCGGCTTTTTCTTTTTACTTTTTTTTTCTTTCTTTTTAACTCGACTTTAATAAAAAATTTTTAAAAAGAAAGGTGAGGGTCCTCTTCCTCTCCCATCTCACAGATGCAGCCAGGTTGAGCAGAGAAGTGCCTCCCTGATGTCCCAACTCCAGGACCCTCCTCCCTGGCAGGGAGACCCTCCCGCCCCCGCGGGGCCCGCCTCTGGGACAGCAGACTCCCCTCGGGCCCTCCTGCTGGCGCCCGCCCCCCTCACTCTTGGAACCCAAGGCCTCTCGTCTCCCTCCTTCAGTTCCCGGAATATTCCAGAGCTGACCTGTCACCCAGGTGCACACCCACGTAGCCACGGCGACTGTTTACCCTCTGCCCTTAGAAACCATCTCTGGCTTGCGGCAGTGGGCACCCAACACAGCTGCCCTCTGCCCGCAGCCTGGCCGAACAAGCAAAGGTGTTTCCTGCTGAGGTTGGCCTTGCCAGGCTGGGTTTCCTATCCGTCCACACACTGCCCTCCCCCACGCCCCCCACTGCTCCTGTCCCCCCCTGCCCCGGCTCCCCACAGCTCCCAGAGCATCACACATGCACACTCTGGCCTGTCTGGGAGCCAAGGGGAGAGACAGTCAGAACTCACCTCTTCTGGCTCCTTCGGTCACACCACCCGAGGCATTGGCAAACACCAGGCGGACGGCAGAGGTCAAGTCCTTGAGCTCCAGAGGCACGGAGACCTGGGTCCCGATCCCCTCTGCAGCTGCCGCTCTGTGACCTCGAGCCAGGCGCCCCACCTTCCCGAGCTTCCATTTGTCCCTACGTAGCACGAGGATGCTAAGCACAACCATCCCTTTGAGCTGTTGCGACAATGAAATTGGCAAAGTGCCTGGCACGCGACTTAACACTGACAGACTGGAGGGGCCCCGGTCCAGAGGTCAGCCCTTTCCTGCGGGGGGGAGGGGTGGACAGTGAGGGTCAGTTCTTTCCTGGGGAGTGGGAGTGCTGTGCTGGGAGAGTCCAGTCTCACCCTGGGCTAAATTCTGCTTTTAGGGGTGGCCACCTAGTTGGAGGAGGGCTTCCCAGGTGGCACTAGTGGTAAGGAACCCGCCTGCCAGTGCAGGAGATATAAGAGATGCGGGTTTGATCCCTGGGTCGGGAAGATCCCCTGGAGGAGGAAATGGCAACCCACTCCAGTATTCTTGCCTGGAGAATCCCATGGACAGAGGAGCCTGGTGGGCTACAGTCCACCGGGTCGCAAAGAGTCGAACACGACTGAAGCGACTGAGCATGCCTGCACGCACCTGGTTGGAAGGGAACCCACGAGTTTGAGCTGGAGCCTAATCTGTGTAGCCAGGACCCTGTATTAACTCCACCTGTGTTATCTGGGGGGGGGAGCTCTGGGATGGCCAATGGGATGGGGGTCTAAAGAGCCCCCAGGTTGTCCCAGGACACCGCTGACAGATGCCTCTGCGACTGGGCCCTGTCCTTGCCCTTTCAGGATCTTCAGAGCCATACCCACCTCCTGGCACCACTCCAGAAACACCACACACACACACCCGATTTCCCCAGAGTTCTGCCCTTTCCTAAAGAGTCTGTTCACCAACCTGTGAACCCGGGCTTTGGAGTCAGCAAGCACGCGTGTTCTACTGTGTGGCCTTGGACGAGTCACCTCGCCTCTCTGAGCGTCATACGACAGGGAAAACATTACCTAACCCCCTGGACACCCTGAGGATTAAACATGGAAACTTAAAGAAGCTCTGGACCCGGCAGGCCCTACATAAACGATGAACATACGTGGCCAGGAAATGACACATTTTCGTCCCGCCACCCTTCCCTCACTTGCTGTCTAAGGAGGGTGCAGGCTTAAGCCAGAGAAGCTGGGGAGAAGTGAGACATGAAGGAAGCTAGTGGCCAGGCCCAGAGTGGCCTGGGACCCAAGTGGGCACAAGATGAAGCTCTGCAACTTGCCCGCCCCGCCTGGCCCCTTCTCTTTCCACTCTGGGCTCGATGTGGACACCCCAGCTGGTACGTCCAATTTCTGTCCACACCCCCTGCTGCCAGACATCTGCTCTGTGGCCATCTCGGCCTCGCAGGGCTCATAGCTGCAGTGCAGCCCATCCTCGGGAGAACACGCCCGGGGAAGGGGCCCCCAGAGACCCCAAGAGCAGGCTCAGAGCTCTTCAAGCCAGCCGGGCATTCCAGGATCTGGAGGATGGTCCACCAGGGGATAGAGTATGGGCTATGAGTGGGCACATTCCCATTGGTCCCTCACTCTGGGGGATGGAGTGTGAACCAGAGCAGGGTCCAGCAGCAAGGTCAGCACTTGGCTAACGTAGGTCTATGGGCAGTTAAAACCTGTCTCAACCCCTGCCCTCGGGATGCTTATAGTCTAGCAGAGAGAACAGACATTAAGCAAGCAATTACTAGAAAGTGGGATCCATGGACTTCCCTGGTGGTCCAATGGTTAAGACCCCGTGCTTCCACTGCGAGCCCCATGGGTTCAATCCCTGGTCGGGGCAGTTCCACACATTGCATGGGAAAATGCATTGCAGCCAAAAACAAAACAAAAATAAGAAAAGATCCCTGATACAGATGTCTGAGAGAAGAGAGAGCCTGGCTTCACCTGGAGGGAGGAGGGTCCACCCTCTGCTACCCCATGCTGCTGCTGAGGTGCTCAGTCGTGTCTGACTCTTTGGACTGTAGCCCACCGGCTCTTCTGTCCATGGGGATTCTCCAGGCAAGAATCCTGGAGTGCCATTCTGGAGTCCCAGAATACTGGGTTGCCATTTCCTTCTCCAGGGGAATCTTCCCAACCCAGAGGTCAAACCCAGGTATTCTGCATTGCAGGCAGATTCTTTACCACTGAGCTACCAGAGAAGCCCCTGCTACCCATTCTGAGGGTCCAAGGCCACTCCTGCTACACAGCTGCCTCCTGAGACACCCCAGGACAGAAGGCGGGGGGGGGGCACACCCACAGCTCAGCACCCATCCTGCCGTGCTCTGGGCCCTCTGCCTAAGGCCAGTATTTCCCAAAGGATGGACCCCGCCTCAGACCTGCTGCTGATGCCTGTCCAGACCCACCAAATCCCATTCTCTGGGGCAGGACCCAAGTCAGTACGGTGAGGAAGAGCTCTGGAGCTCTGAAGCTCCTCGACATTTGGGAACCACTGTTGGAGGGAACACACCCCATTCCTGCACTGATTCAGAATTCTTTGACAGAGAACCTCCAGGGGGCCCAACACTGCCCTAGGTCCTGAGGATAAATCTGTGAATGGACACAGCCCCTGACCTTGGAGCTGCATCCTGGTAGGGGAGACAGTAAGACAAATCGATGCACGACGAGATCATCCAGACGGTGGTCAACACTGTGAGAACAGTAAAACGGGGGCAGAAACAGCAGGGAAGGCTTCCTGGAGGAGGTGACCTCAGAAGTGAGACCTAAAGTCTTTCTGCATCCTCACCCTCTCCACTTGGCTGCACTGTCTCCCTTGCATGGTGGGCCTCCCAACTCTGAGAAGCCAGGAAAAGCAAGAACGATGGTGGAAAGAAGAGCATGCTCCACCCCGAGAGAGAAACCTTCACAAACTCAGCGTGGAGGGAAGTGGTGATACAATGCCCACCACATATAAATAGGCCCGTCCGCTCCAGAGTCACCCTGGAAACCTGCGGTCAGTTTGGACTTTGCTTAAGGCCGAGCTCGCTTGCCACCAGGAGCCCAAAACGGCTGAACAAACTTCAAGCTTCACATGGGGCCGGCCTCTGATGAGTTCAAGGCCAGAGCATTTCTCCAAAGTCAAAACCGCAACAGGAAGACACAGAAACGGGCTTCTGAGGAGGCCCGGCCTGGTGCAAGGGCTCTGGTCAGGTTTCCCGAACGCCGCATGGAGTTGCAAAGAGGGCAGCTAGAAATGACCCCAAGCTCTGAACTCTCTGCTCTGCCCAGGTGTGCCACCTTGCCTGAAATCTCCCCACGAGAAGCTGCGGATTGGGGGTAAGCATTGCCCTGCAACCCCCCTCCTGGAAGAAGCCATGCATTTAGCCCCTGAGATTGGAGGGGACGGGGGGCAGGGGGGGTTACCGTGCAAGAGGAAAGGCTCGAGGGTTTGGTTGTGCTGACTCGTGTCTCAGATTTTCTGTGATTATTTTGATGTCAGATCATTTGTTCCCGTTTCCCACGGGAACTAGCTTGTGACTTGTTCGGATGGTAGGATCTTCCTGGGGCTTCCCGGGTGGCACAGTGGTAAAGCATCGCCTGCCAATGCAGGAGGCACAAGAGAGGCAGGTTCTATCCCTGGGTCAGCAAGATTCCCCTGGGGAAGGAAAAGGCCACCAACTCCAGTATTCTTGCCTGGAGAATCCCAGGGTGGTGGTGGGGAGGGGAGTGCCAGAGGAGAAGGGGCCCTGGGCGGGGCTCCTGGAGCCCAAGTTCTCTTAACTCTGCCTCTGCCACTGGGGTTAGCCTCTCTTCCTGTCCCTGAGCCTCAGTTTCCTCACGGTGGGGACTGTGGCCTGAATCAAGTGCAGGGTCCCCAGGCTGACTCTCTCCTCTGATCAGGGGGAGGGATGTGGGCTCCGGAATGCAGGTGGTGGCGGCCCTGAGCAGAGGGAAGGACCCTGGGAGCGAAGTGTCGGGAAGCGCGGACTGCCCAGCACCACAGCCACCTGCTGCCCAGCCGCCCACTTCCTGCCCCCTTCCTGCCCACGGGCCCCCGGGGAGCTTGACCCAGAGCAGAGCTGAGCCCACATTCCCACCGGGGTGGCCGCCAAAGCCAAGCCCCAGGACACGGCAGCCTCCTGCAGGGATAATGAGAGGCTTAGGCAAAGCTGCCGGGGCCATCACACGACCTTGACTGGCAGTGGACAGAGGGACCAGCCCAGAGGCCTGGGTACTGTTTATGCAAGAAGGAACACAGGACGGGACCGGGCTTGGAATCGTCCTCTGTCTCCTATTCACGCTGTGGCCTTGACCAGATCTTTGGCCTCGGAGCCTCAGTTGCACCGTCTTTAGAGTGGGTCTAATCCCCCTTAAAGCCCATGCGAGGCTCCCAAGAAGTCACGCGCCAACTCTGCTTGCCTGGACACCCAGCACACAGGGTGCCTTGTTTTTTGGGTCTCTGTTGCTCCAGGCGGCTTTCTCTAGTTGCAGCAAGCGGGGCTGCCCTCTAGTTGCAGTGTTCGGGCGCCTCACTGCAGCGGCTTCACTTGCGAAGCAGAGGTCCAGGCTCTTAGGCTTTAGTAGTTGCAGCTCGTAGACTGTCAAGTGCTGACTCAGTAGCTGTGGTTCCTCGGCCTAGTTGCCCTGTGGGATGTGGAATCCTCCTGGACCAGGGACTGAACTCACATCCCCTGCGTTGGCAGGTGGATTCTTAACCACTGGATCCTGGTTAAGGAAATCCAGTAGGAGTTTTAGAAAAGAAACATTCCCCTCTCCTTATAAACAGAAGTTGAATTGTGCCCTTGATCCTGGTTCTTAACATTTAACTCCAAGGACTAAGCTTCCTCCACAAGAGAAAGTGGACTTAATTCAGAAATAAATCACCACCATCACCCTCATTTCTGCTACCAAATCTCTGCACATTTGTCACCAAGTAAGGACTTCCCTGTGGCTCAGATGATAAAAGCGTCTGCCTACAATGCAGGAGACCCGGGTTCAATCCCTGGGTCGGGAAGATCTCCTGGAGAAGGAAATGGCAACCCACTCCAGTATTCTTGCCTGGAGAATCCCATGGACGGAGGAGCACAGTAGGGCTACATTCCATGGGGTCGCAAAAAAGTTGGACATGACTGCAGGTCCTCTCCAGTCACCGTCATCAATAGTGACTACCATCTGTGGCCCACCTACTATGTGCCAGGCACTTCTGTCACTGCCCCATCATTTTCAGATCAACCCTTCCTTAGGCCGAGGAAAAGCCCATTTTACAGAAGTGAAAGCCCGTTTTATATCTGTTGGATCACAGAAAAAGCAAGTGAATTCAAGAAAAATATCTACTTCTGCTTCACTGACTACACTAAAGCCTTTGACTGTGTGGAGCACAACAAACTGTGGAAAATTCTTAAAGAGATGGGAATACTAGACCACCTTACCTGCCTCCTGAAAAACCTGTACGCAGGTCAAGAAGCAACAGTTAGACCCGAACATAGGAAAACAGACTGGTTCCAAATTGGGAAAGGAGTGCATCAAGGCTGTATATTATCACTATTTGTTTAATTTACATGCAGAGTACATCATGTGAAATGCCAAACTGGATGAATCACAAGCTGGAATCAAGATTGCCAGGAGAAATATCAGTAACCTCAGATATGCAGATGACACCACCCTTATGGCAGAAAGTGAAGCAGAACTAAAACCCCTCTAGATGAAATTGAAAGAGGAGAGTGAAAGAGCTGGCTTAAAATTCAATATTCAAAAAGCTAAGGTCATGGCATCTGGTCCCATCACTTCATGGCGTATAGATGGGGAAACAATGGAAACAGAAAGACTTTATTTTCTTGGGCGCCAAAATCACTGCAGATGGTGACTGCAGTCACAAAATTAAAAGACTCTTGCTCCTTGGAAGGAAAGCTATGACAAACCTAGACAGCATATTAAAAAGCAGAGACATTACTTTGCCAACAAAGGTCTGTATAGTCAAAGCTATGGTCTTTCCAGTAGTCATGTATAGATGTGAGAGTTGGATCATAAAGAAGGTGGAGCACCGAAGAACTGATGCTTTTGAACTGTGGTATTGGAGAAGACTCTTGAGAGTCCCTTGGACTGCAAGGAGATCCAATCAATCCTAAAGGAAATCAGTCCTGAATATTCATTGGAAGGACTGATGCTGAAGCTAAAGCTCCAATACTTTGGCCACCTGATGTGAAAGCTGACTCATTAGAAAAGACCCAGATGCTGGGAAAGATTGAAGGCAGGAGGAGAAGGGGACAATTGAGGATGAGATGATTGGATGGCATCACCAACTCGATGAACAGGAGTTTGAGCAAGTTCCAGGAGGTGGTGAAGGACAGGGAAGCCTGGTGTGCTGCAGTCCATGTTATCACAAAGAGTCGGATACGACCGAGCATCTGAACAACAACGACAGATGTGAAAGCCAAGGCTCAGAGATGTGACTTTTCTTCTCAGGGGCCACAAAGAGATGGAAAGGAACTCAAGTCCTGCAGTCCACCTGCAAAGCCCAGGCCTCCACTGCTAGGCTACCCTGCCTTCCAGGTGGAGGGAAGCCTCCTCTCTCTCATTGCGGCAGCAGGAGCAGCTGGGGAAACTCCGCAGGAGATTGCAAGGCCTGAGTGTCTCCCCTAACAAATCAGCGTGGGACAGTTTCACTCAGACTCAATCTCCCTCCATCAAGGACTCCCCTCCTCCATTTTCTTTTTTTTCCAAAAAGAAAGACCTATGTTTCAAGGTGGATCCCAAGCCTGCTCTGAAGCCTGGAGGGGCTGGGAATGGAGCTGTCATGGAGGCACCTTTCTAGAGTGATCACATTTGCCAAATCCAAAACGGACACATGAAGCCCGCTGCAGACGAGGGTCCCCCTTCATTTGGGGCCATTGTGGCTCTCGGGGTCCTGGGGCCACTATAGCCAACTTCCTGGGATGCCTCCGCCCTCTCTGGGAAAATGCAATTACGCCTCCAGGCTGTAATTCAGTTGACAACATGTGTGGGCCAGTCAAGGTGATCAGGGCCGTGTGGTCGCTCCAGCCCCTTGGACACCCTGGCTGGGCCTGGGAGCAGGTTGGGGAAGGCTTATTAGAGGAGGGAGGGTGGACAGAGAGGATTGGGGCCAGAAGAGAGAAGAGTACATCTCCTCCAAAGGGGCACCCTAGCCCGAAGGACAAGGTCCGTCTTCGTGGCCAAGCAGACCTGCGTCTGAATCCTTAGACAGACGGATAGATGGGTGAATGGATGGACAGAGTGGATAGATGGGTGGATGGATGGGTCGGTGAGTGAATTGGTAGATGGACAGGCTAGAAATAGATGAAGGGCTAGAGAAATAAAAGAAGGAAGGAAGGAGGATCAATCAGTTCATCCCAAGGCTGCAGTCTCTTTTGCTGTCCCATCGCGTCCCCCCTCCAGAATCCATCCAGCAAGATACATGGGTTATGTCACAGCAGCAAACAGCTCCAAAACCTTAGTGACTCCAAACAATGAAGGTTTAGTTCCTGTTCACACTACATGCTTATGGGACGGTGGGGGCTCTGCTCCATGTGGTCCTCAGGTCGCAAGCCGCTACCATCCTGCTGGTCGCTGGGGGCTGTCTCATCTCATTGGCCAAAGCCTGTCACATCATTATGCATAACTTTAAAGGAATGGACAGGGCATTCGCACTACAGATTTAGAAAGAGGGAACCCTGGATGTTTGTGAACAGCCCTAAGGCCGCCACACGTGCCGTGCCCTGCTCCAGCTGCCCGGGAACACTGGCCCAGGGTTAATGGGATGGAGTCCAGGTAGAGCCGGGGGAAGAACAAGCGCCCTGGCGGCATCTCCCTGAGCATCTTCATTCCCCAGCCCCTCGGCCCTGCCTGCTGTGGGGGGAGACTTCAGAATCAGCTGTGAGCACTTGTCTGCTTTAGAGGCTGGAGTATAAATCCTTCCTGGTCCAGTTTCAAACAAATGTCCTGGGACCTTCATTCCCAATTATGCCTTTGTGGGGGCCATGGGGCTCCTGGGAGAGGGATACAGGGCATCCAAGCTGAAGCTTCAATACTTTGGCTGCCTGATTCAAAGAGCAGACTCATTGGAAAAGACCCTGATGCTGGGAAAGATTGAAGGTGGAAGGAGAAGGGGACGACAGAGGATGAGATGGTTGGACGGCATCACCGACTCAATGGACAAGAGTTTGAGCAAGCTCCTGGGGATGGTGAAGGACAGGGAAACATGGCATGCTGCCAGGTCACAAAGAGTCAGACATGACTTAGTCGGACACAGTCGGACACGACTGAACAACAACAAGCTGAAATGTTCCCTGAAAATGAAAGTCAAAGTCGCTCAGTCATGTCCGACTCTTTGTGACCCCATGGACTATACAGCCCATGGAAATCTCCAGGCCAGAATACTGGGGTGGGTAACCTATCCCTTCTCCAGGGGATCTCCCCAACCCAGGAATTGAGCCAGGGTCTCCTGCATTGCAGGCGGATTCTTTACCAACTGAGCTACTAGGGAAGCCCTCATGTTCCCTAGAGGTTATCTAGTCCAACATTTTCATTCACAGAGAGAAACTGAGGCTGAGGGAGGGGGAGCTGGATTCCCATGGCCCAGCATGCTAAGGGCAAAGCTGGGTCTCCAGACACTCTCTCCAGAGTTCCTTCCTCCCTCCACCTGCAGGCAGGCATCTTCAAAATGGGAAGCAAGGAACAAGGGTGAAATGCCTGCCCTTCCCCAGGCCAGAGTCCCACTGCTGAACTTGCATGAAAACATGGAGTTCAGGCCTGGGAGGCCCTTGAGCCCCTTGCCAGCTGCAAGGGAAGGAACACTGGACTTGAGGCTGGGCGGTCCTGGGTTGCAGGGCCTGTGTGGCCACATCTCAAATGAAGGTCCTTGCACAGGTCCCTTCGCCTCCCTGGACCTTCTCTTCCGACTTTGTGAGATGATGAACAGCCCTGCCTAACTCACTGAGCTCTCAGAAGTGTGGAAATGTTTCTTTCATCATGACATGTCACACAGATGTGTACAAGGCACTGCTTTCATCCTCGTCATCTCCCCAAATGGCCCCATCATTCCGGGACCCCCAGCTGCCAGCGCAAGTCCTGCCCAGAATAGTGTTCAGGCAATGTTTGCATGAACTGAATTTATTTGTTCTTGGTTCATTTCAGCAGGTACCTGCCAAGTCCAGGGCCAGCACTCTGGGTGACCGGATGACAAAGCCCATCAGTCCTGGGAGGAGTCCAAACACATCCGCTAAAGATGCAGGAGAACAGGAGGTCCCAGGTCATCTCGGATGCTGGAGGCTCATCTGTGCATCACTTGTTCACTGATTCATAGCCCATCTCCCCCACCAGGCTGTGAGCTCCATGGACACACAGACCCTCTAAATCTCCAGCACCTTGCATGTGGCTTATCTTCACTGTGTATTGACCAAATAGAGAGGATCTTATGGATCCCAGGTCTGTTCCTCCTGGCAGTCTGTCTCTTGAGCCTCAGGTTCCTCATCTGTAAGACGGGAGCTTGGGAAAACAAACTCAGGAAACATAGACCTTAGTCTGCAAAGTTCGTACATATCACAAGCCTGCAGTGGCATGGCTGTTGGCATCACCGCTATGATTTTTACTAAGGCTTTACTATGATAGAGATGACAGTGATCGCTCCAGGGCTCAGAGGGCTGGAGGGGGGCGCTCCAGCCCCACCCACAGTTAGCCCTGAGAGATCACTCACGTTGCAGTCTGCTGCCGCACTCACAAGTCCATTTCCACCTCCCAGGCTGTGGTTCTTCTCATCTTTTCAATGAGACAACTCGGGGTCAGCTCAATAAGAGAATTCTCCCAGGTCACGTAGCACCTAAAGAGATCTGACCCTGGGAGAGGGCATATCCTGAGGGTCTGCAGGAGGCTGGTCACGGCCAGGAGCAACACTTGCGTTTGCTGCGTTTTCTCATCCCGTCTTAAGGGGGGGGCGGGGGGGGAACGCAGAGGCTGTGGGGCTTGCCTGAGGGCCACAGCTGGCGAGCAGCACCTCCCGCCCCTGCGGAGGGCCTCAGCCTCAGCCCTCCATCCGCCCCCCAGGGCACTCGGATCTGAGCCGGGCCCTGGCCACCCTCTGCTGCTCCCGGAAGTGCCCTGTGTCTGCACCTTGATCTCCGCACCCACGATGCCAGGAAACCCCAGCGGGGCGGCCGAGCTGCCGGGTATTTATAGCGAACACGCAGCAAAGCTGCCACCCCCATCTGTTTACCCAACAACGCTGTGCTAACTGGACACTTTCAGCCCCGCCGGCCACAGACAGACCCTCACCGCCGCCTCATCTATTTTTTGCTCCCCACTTAATTTTGCATCATCCCAGCTTCCAAAATAAACTTCCCCCAAACCAGCCGGGCTCACTCTGGCCCAGAATCCCTCATGGAGAGCCCCCTGCAGCCCCAGCCCCCACATCAGCCCTCAGGGCAGAGCCAACCAGACCCAGCCCGGCCCCTCGGCTGCCTCTCTGGCCTTGATTTAGAAGCAGCTGCTCCTGCCCCGGCGGGTTTCTGACACTCCAGTGCCGGGGTGTCTGTGTTTGTAGGGGATGCTGACTGGGCATCCGCGTGCAGGGTTCCCGGTTGGTGGTCACGGGGGCTGCCCCGGCCCCCCTCAACTGCCCCCTTGCAGACTCACACACATACACACATGTGGGTGTCCACAGGCACATGCTCACACACGCTCACACACGCTCATACACGCTCACACACGCACAGTACATCCTGCAAGCTGCAGTCGCCTCCAGGGCATCCCTCACGTGTTGGGGGGGGGTCTCCTCTCTCTGCTCTCATGCTGACCCACGCTGACCGCTTCCACCTTCCTCACAGGACCCACTCCACCACCACGCGCCACGCTGACCTGCTTCCGTTCTTCAGACACGTCGTGGCCTCTCCCCTCCAGACTCCTGCATCCGCTCTCCCCTCAGCCTAGAACAGTCTCCCTCTCACCCTTGGCTGAGCTAAGCTTCCTCAGCCTTCAAGCCTGAACTTAGACATCATCTCGGCAGGGAGGGACCAGCACAGGGGAGCACATTCAGCTCTCTCGTCCCCAGGAGGAAAGCTCCTTCGCCTCGGGATCCGACTCTCTCTCTCGTCCCCAGGAGCAAAGCTCCTTCGCCTTGGGATCCGACTCTCTCGTCCCCAGGAGGAAAGCTCCTTCGCCTCGGGATCCGAGAGTCATTTCGTCCAAGCCCTGTGGCAGAAGCCAGAGACGCCGCGGTCATTACAGTTACCGTCCAGGGAGTTTTCTCGTGGCCCAGTGGTCCGGACACCACACTTTCACTGCCACGGCCGGGGTTCAATTCCTAGTCGAGGTGGTAAAGCCCCCAAGCTGCATGGTGGTGGTGACGTCACTCAGTCGTGTCTGAGTCTTCGCGACCCCATGGACTGTAACCCACCGGGCTCCTCCGTCCATGGGATTCTCCAGGCAGGAATACTGGAGTGGGTTGCCATTTCCTTCTCCATGAGATCTTCCCGACCCAGGGATCGAAACTGGGTCTCCCACATTGCAGGAAAACTCTACCATCTGTGCCACCAAGGAATCCTAAGCTGAATAGTGAAGCAAAAAAAAAAAAAAGAGTACAGAATTACAGTTCCAACTTTACAAACTCCTTAAGCTGTGGGCGTTTCAGGCAAACAATTTAAAAGATCATTTATTTCTTCTGAGTTTTTTTGTATGGTATGAGAACAGAAAAGGAACTGATGTTTGTCTGGTATATCTATTCCCATTTAAAGGGCTTCCCTGGTAGCTCAGCTGGTAAAGAATCTGCCTGCCATGCAGGAGACCCTGGTTTGATTCCTGGGTCTGGAAGATCCTCTGGTAAGGGGCAGGCTGCCCACTCCAGTATTCTTGGGCTTTGCTGGTGGCTCAGCTGGTAAAGAATCTGCCTGCCATGCAGGAGACCTGGGTTTCCCATTTAAAAGAAAGATAGGGACTTCCCTGGTGGTCCGGTGGTTGAGAATCCACTTTGCAATGCAAGGGACATGGGTCTGAAAAGTAAATAAATAAAAGATATTCATTGGCCCATTTTCGTGAATGAAGACACTGAGGCTTGGGGACGTGCACTTCGCCTGTTCACTCAGCACTTCCTGACTGAGCTCCCACCACATGCCAGGTATACAGTGGCACTTGGACATGGCAGCCGTGATCCCCACCCTCTTGGAGATCATAACCCGCGGGGAGACACATTACACAGATAATCCTACACAGAACTATTTAATAACCATTGTGATTAGATGGATAGGGCTTCAAAGGAAAAGTCCAAAGGGCTGAGAGAAAGTATGTAGCCAGGAGACCAAGGAAGCCTTCTCGGACATGACATGTAAGCCGAGACCTGAAAGGAATTAGCCCAGTAAAAGGCAAGTTGAGGAGCATTCCAGGCACCAAAATGGCACATGCAAAGGCCTGAAGAGGAGAAGGAGGGGCAAAATAGATGGTTTGCTGGAAGCTACATGGCCAGTAAGGGACAGGCCTAGGTCAGATCCCAAGATGAGTCGACCCCAGGGTCTTTGCTAATGCCTCCCATGCATGAGGGCAGATTGCTGCTGAAGGCAAAGAGAATGGAAGCTGCCTCCATTATTGCCTCCTTGTCCAGAATCAGATTTCAGAGAGAAACATGACAAACGGATTAAAAGCACTTCTACTACTAGAGACGCTTCTCAGGTGGCACGGTGCTAAAGAATCCTGCAATGCAGGAAACGCACGTTTGATCCCTGGATTGGGAAGATCCCTTGGAGGAGGAAATGGCAACCCACTCACAGTATTCTTACCTAGAAAATTCCATGGACAGAGGAGCCCGGCGGGCTACAGTCAATAAGGTTGCAAAGAATCAGGCACGACCGAGCGAATGCACACACACACATTTTACTAGAGAAGGTTTGAGAAAATTAAGTCCTCTATGAAGACATCTTAGCCATCCATTTCAGTCCTAGTAAAAACAAGCCAGGAAAAGTAAACGTTCAAGGGCAACTTGGCACCCCATGAAATCATCCTTAGCTGTCGGTGACAACCCGTTACTGTGACCTTAACAGAATGGCTCTTCCAACTTCCCTTGGATAGTTCTCTACAAATCAAACCTTTTGGTTACAGGTGTTCAAGGACTCGTTGGTAATGTGAATTGAGAAAAAGTCAAGTTCATATTGCCCACCCCCAAATTCCCTTCAGGCCAATGAACTGCTTTGAAATTTCACAAGGTGGAAGGGAAGGGTCAGACAGGGCCTTCCCACGCCCAAAAGGGTTTGTTTCTTGGATTGAGTTCTAACAGCAGCTTCCATACCGGCTCAGATTCAAACTTCTGGCTCAAGGCAGAACGTTTAACAAAGCTTCCAAGTTCCCCAGGTGCCACTTGCTTCCTGGGGGCCCTAAGGGACCAGCATCACATCTTGCTCACACCATCTTCTAGAGTCTAGCAGAAGGCTCAGCCACAAGAAGTGTCTTCATGCCAGCCCTGCTTCTGGAAGGAAAGAGCAAGCTCCCTGCTGACTCAGTAAGGTGGGGTTGGGGCCCAAGGGAGCAGACCAGAGGATAAAGGTTGTGAGGAATCAGCTTCCACCAGTCCAGATGGGAAGAGCAGACCAGAACAAGAGCCCTGTTGGGGACCAGAAACACAACCTAAGGCTAGGTGGGTGGACAGGACCCCAGGTCTGCCAGCCAGAGAATGCAAAGGGACCCCAGACTGATGGACCAAGGAAAACATCCCTTGTCCTGACCTCTGAGGACCCCCTCCTGCAGGGAGGGGGGGGAGGTATGTGAGTGGAGTGGAGAAGGTGTGAACAACTTCTCCTGGGCAGGGGCAGAGGGCACAGCAAAGTTAGAACTGCTCCAGGGTGAAACAACTACCACTTCAAGCATAGGATTTAGATTCCTGGAATCACATGGTATCTGAGGTTTGTTTTTCTCAGCTCTCAAGAAGACACTTGAGAGCAGAGAGATTAAGAAATTCCAGGGTTCCAAGTAGAGAAAATGGGCTTGACCTAAAGCAGGAGAGCCCGCAGTTAGACGTCATATGGGAACGGCTGGCCATCCGGGTGACAGCATCCTGGAATGAACTCCCGATGGCGGTCTTCGCCCCTGCGAGAGGAATGCAGAAAGACCTGCCCAGCCTTGTGAGGCCCGATCAGAGGGGCCCAGCTCTCCTGAGTCTGACGACCCCTCCTTCAGAGCCGAAGATTCCGTAGTGGGTGTGCTCGTCATCTAATTGATGCTGACAGAGCAAGAAGACAGAAATGTTTTAATGCTTTTCCATGACTTTACATTTCATTCATCACAGAATCATCTGTAAAGGATCCACCTGCAATGCAGGAGCCACAGGAAATGCGGGTTCAATCCCTGCATCAGGAAGATCCCCTGGAGGAGGAAATGGCAACCCACTCCAGTATTCTTGCCTGGAGAATCCCATGGACAGAGGAGCAGGCAGCAGACAGTCCTTAGGGTCACAAAGGGTCAGACGCGACTTAGTCAGTCAGCAACTTAGCACGCACCATGAATGTTTGAATGCTCTTCTGTGACTTTGCATTTCATTCATCACAAACTTATCTACAAATATTGAACAGTTAATCAAACAGCCCAGCACCATCTATGAAGTCTTCTGGCTTCCTTCCCTCCAAAAAGACAAGTGAACCAACCAAAAATTTGAGTTGAATCTCTCAGCACATGAACTGACAGGATATACTGCCAGCACAGAATGCGGACCCTCTACAGATTAATCAGCCTGATGTCTGGAACAATCGAGGCCCTAAAACAAAACCAGAAAACACAAGTGGGGAATACATCGGCAGGCTCTAGACCAAGAAAAATTAAGAAATGTAGCAACTAAATATCATAGGTAGAACTTCACTGGTGGAGTACAGTGGCTAAGACTCCATGTGCCCGGATTTGATCTCTGGTCAGAAAAACTAGATCCTATGTGTTGCAACTAAGACCCAGTGCAAATACATAAATAAATAAATACTTCTAAAAATAATAATAAAAAAAATAAATATCACAGGTAGATATTTGACCTTGTCTTGAGTCCTCACTAGACGAACCGTCTGTAAAAAGACATTTTTGAAACTACTGGGGACATTTGGTTAGGATGTGAGTGTTAATTTCATTAGGGGAGATAATAGCATAGTGATTATGGAAGAAAATGTTCGTGTCGTGTATTTTCCACAGTGGTGTATTGGTACACATTTAATAACCAACTCCCGGGGGTGGGGGTGAAGGGAGCTCTGGTTTGTAGCATCTGTCCATTTCCATGGTGTAAATACTCCCACCCCAGCTGATGTCAAGCAACCAGCTTGACATCACGGAATGCCAAGCAGAGAAGAGGCCACACAATCAGCCAGCCCTCAGCAGCCAGGACCAGCTGGCTCCGAAGCTCCACTGGTTTTAGAGATCTACGCTGAAGTTATATGCAGGAGACACGACAAGATATCTGGACTGTGTGTTGAAATAATGCCCTAAAGAAAAAGAGAAACAGATAACAAAAGAGAGGGGAAATGAAGCAAATGGAACAAAATGTTAACAATGACTGCATCTGGGTGATGGATACACAGGGGTTTATTAAACTACCACTTTCTTCTACTGTGTATATTAGAATATTATCTAAATACAGCATTTAAAACTAAAGCATCATCGAATATATATAAGCCAGAGAGCTTTATTCCAAGGCTTGTAGGTATGCACACTGATTCCTGGACTCCTACCCTAACTCCACAGCCCCCAGGGATCTGAAGATAAAGAATGGGAACCTCAGGCATTGACATCACATGCCTGAATCCATCTATCAATCCATCAACAGGTCATAACCAAGATGTCTCCACGGACCCTCAGCTAGGCTGAGGGTGGAAGGAGAGCCCCCGAAAGAGAAGAGTGACACGGGGTCTGATTGGAAGTCCTGGGCTGTACCATCTGCTGACAGAGTGGGCAACTCATCCCAAGTCTCTGAGTTCCTGTTTCCTCGTTGGCAAAACGAGGGTAGGAATGGCCTGCAGTGAGAATTAAATTGCAATTCACAGGCCCGGCTCCTGACACACAGTAGGATGCTCAGGAAATCCCGCTTCCTTCCCTCCCCCAGGGCTTGGCGGGGCTGCTGCATGGACACGTGTGAGCCATTAAAGATGTGTAGAGGTCACTTTCTTTGCCAGAGAATGTGGGTGCCCTATTGCCAAATCTCCCCATTTTTCAAGAGAAGCTGGGGATCCCGCTTCTTATGTGAAATCTCCCGATCTTGAAATGTTGTCAACAAATTCATATATTTAAAAACATTGGACAAGCCAAGCAAAACACACCTGCAGACCACTGGAGTGTGACTGCTGGTTTAAACCATAGAACAAGTAAAGAGCTAACCTGCATTGACGCCGAGCCCTGTGTGTGGAAGAAGGCTTTACACACAGAATGGCACTGATTCCTCACGATCTCCCAATCGTAAGTCTCCCTTATGATCCCCAATGCACAGATGAGGAAACTGAGGCTTAGGCTGGCCAAGAGATCTGGCAGGGCTGGAAGCAAACATAGGTTGTCTTGAGAACTCAAAGTTCTACTCTATCCCCCTCTCCAGATTCCTAGAAGTGTCTTTTGAGAACAAATGGCAGACCCAGAGAGAGGCAGGGCACTGCTCATGGCCACAGAAACGCACTGGGCTGGCAGAGACCCATCAGGTTTCCTGTGGCCTTCTGGAACAGGACCCCAGAGTGGACTTCCCTGGAGGAGGTGACTGTGAGATCCAGCCAGCCAAGCCTGAGATGGTGGCAGAGGAAAGGCACCTTCTACTTTTTATCTCCTTGGACAACATATGGATAGGCTTAAGAATGTTCTAGACCACAAGCCTAAGCCCTCAGTTTGTCCATCTCAAAAATCTGGGAAGCTGGACAGGAAAGGCCACTCACCAGCAGACCATATGCTCCGTTACTCGGTGCGTCTAAGATTGGGCTGGAGACGCAGCCAACCACGTTGCTTTGGACTCATTCACCACGAGCTGGCAATAATTTAGATAGAGTCTGTGATTCTTTCTGATTAAAAACCTGGCCATGTTTCCCATCCTTGGTGAATTTTCATCGTTTTAGCAGTAGAGGAGAACTCACTCCAGATAAAGGGGCCACTCCAGGAGAAAAGGGAACCCTCCTACACTCTTGGTGGGATTGTGAACTGGTACAGCCACTGTGGAAGACAGTATGGAGGCTCCTTTAAAAACTAAAATTAGGGCTACCATATGATCCGGCAATCCCACCCCTGGGCACATATCTGGAGAAAACTAACATTCGAAAAGATACTCCAATGTTCATAGCGACACTGTGCACAACAGTCAAGACTTGGGGGCAACCTAAATGTCCATCAATAGATGAATGGATGAAGAATGGTACAAACATACAGTGGAATACTACTCAGCCGTAAAAAAGAATGAAATCATGCCACTTGCCGTAACATGGACGGACCTAGACATTATCATGCTAAAGTGAAGTAAGTCAGAGAGAGGAAGACAAATATCATAAGAGATCACTCCATGTGGAATCTTAAATAAACCACAAATGAACTTATTTACAAAATAGAAATAGACTCCCAGACATAGAAAACAAACTTATGGTCACCAAAGGGGAAAGAGGGTGGGGGTGGAATAAATTAGCAGTTTGGGTTTAGCAGATACACAGTACTGTATATAAAATAGAGAAACAACAAGGTCCTGACATACAGCAGAGGGAACTATACTCAATATCCTACAATAAACCATAATCAGAAAAACATGAAAAAAGAACAGGCATAATTACATATATCTGAGTCCCTTTGTTGTGCAGCGGAAACTAACACAGCATTTTAAATCAACTGTACTTCAGTTAAAAGAAGAAAGGAGGACACTCCAAAAGTGCAGGAATTGTTTCCTTCAACCCAGGATCAGGAAGCAACCAATACTCGTTCAGATTCCGTGTGTGTGGAGCAAGCAACGCAGTGGGCACAGAGAGGAGATGTGGGGGGGAGACCCACCTCAGTCCGGGGAGATTTCTAGTAACTGCCAGGAGGAGCCTAGAGAAACCCCATAACCTTCCTCTTCTGGGCCCGGATTTAATCCTTTTACATGCGGAGGACTCTTGTCTACTAAACAGTGTAGGGGTGACTCAGCACCCAGGACACCTGCGTCCAAAGCTTGGCCATGCTACTCACCTGCAGCGTGAGCGTAAGCAAGCCCCCTGGGCCTCAGTTTCTCAGATGTGAAATGGGAGTCACAATAGTGCCAATGCCAGAGGTCCATAGATCTATCTTACGGCACATTAGAGCAGCACCTGGGCTTCACCACCTCTGCATGGGGATAACAACAACATCTATGTACGTCCTGGGCTGCCTTAGTGGTTCACACGGTAAAGAATCCACCTGCAATGCAGGTGACCCGGGTTGGATCCTGGGGTCAGGAAGATTCCCCTGAAGAAGGGAATGGCCACCCACTCCAGTATTCTTGCCTGGAGAATTTCACGGACAGAGGAGCCTGATGGGTTACAGTCCATGGGATCACAAAGAGTCAGATACGACTCAGCAGCTCACACGCACACACACACAGCTCCCAGGACCATGGCCAGGATGAAATAAATTCATATAAGCAAATCTTCTGGACCCATGGCTGGCACAGAGAAAGCCACTCGAGACGCTGTTGCCATCACTGTATGTGATTACAGTTCAGTTCAGTTCAGTTGCTCAGTCGTGTCCAACTCTTTGTGACCCCATGAACTGCAGCACGCCAGGCCTCCCTGTCCATTACCAACTCCCAGAGTCCATCCAAACCCATACCCATTGAGTCGGTGATGCCATCCAACCATCTCATCCTCTGTCATCCCCTTCTCCTCCTGCCCCCAATCCCTCCCAGCATCAGGGTCTTTTCCAATGAGTCAGCTCTTCGCATCAGGTGGCCAAACTATTGGGAGTTTCAGTTTCAGCATCAGTCCTTCCAATGAACACCCAGGACTGATCTCCTTTAGGATGCACTGGTTCGATCTCCTTGCAGTCCAAGGGACTCTCAAGAGTCCTCTCCAACACCACAGTTCAAAAGCATTAATTCTTTGGCGCTCAGCTTTCTTTATAGTCCAACTCTCACATCCATACATGACCACTGGAGAAACCATAGCCTTGACTAGACAGAACTTTGTTGGCAAAGTAATGTCTCTGCTTTTTAATATGCTGTCAGGTTGGTCATAACTTTCCTTTCAAGGAGTAAGCGTCTTTTTATTTCATGGCTGCAATCACCATCTGCAGTGATTTTGGAGCCCAGTAATTACAGATGAGAGAACTATTGAAGATTGAACTTTTGATTGACTCCTATTTATATCTTCACAACTGAATCTTGAGAGCTAGAAGAGCATTTTCTCAAAGAGACTTTCGCATGAAGACTTTCCACTGACTCAGACCGGAGGACTCCTCCCCCGCCCTTATCACAACCAGGGCGGGCCTTTCTGGCTGGGACCGCAGTTCCCTCCCTCCATCCTCCTGCCCCGGCTCATCTCTCTCCAGCTCACAGGACTCACACCCACCGCTTCGTGTGTGTCTCCCAGCAGCCTCCGGAGAAGGTGGGTCAGGTAACATTGTCCCCACTTGATGGCCCAGCAGCCCCCCAGATGTCAGGGCCATGTGCTGAGGGACAGGAGCCCAAACACCAGAGCCCAGGCCCTGGGCGGCAGCAGCAGGCACCAAGGCTATGGCTCCGCAGGCCCGGGACCACCACTTCCCTTGGGCAAGTCATGCCTCTAACCCTCATGGCCTCATTGGCCAAAGGGAGAAAAAGACCTTCATCCAGGCCCCTTGTGAGGACTGAATACATGACAGCACTGCGAACAACACCTAGCACATTGAGGGCTCAGTATCTCAGCAAAATGAGACACGCTATTTTGGCATACTCCTGCTTTATGCCTGACTCCCGGTAAACCTTCCCGTTCGAGACCCTGGTCACTCTCAAAAATGTCTCGGTTTGGAAAAACATTATATGGTCACTCTAAAATAATTGCCTGTAGCTGATTAAATTATTATTACTATTACTACTATTATTTTCCACCATACCACACTGAGACTCTAAGAATCAAACAGGTCAGTAATTCAGTGCCTCCCATGGGTGAACGTGAGCCCTGCCCTGGGGACCTCAAACTCTAGCCCTCCAGCTAAGCTCTCACCACAGGGAGACGAGACCCTGGGGCCAAGGCGATGTGCCACCTGGAGTCTGTGCCCCCTCTTGATCACTCTGGGTGCCCAGGGGGCCCCAAGCCCAATACCAGGAGGACCTGGGAGGGTCTCTTCTGTAGATTCAACCTCGGAGGTCAGATGGCACCACTGACATGCCCAGCTCGGTGGCGGAGGGGTGGCTGGGGGCAGCTCTCTCGGGAGTGGGGCGGTGTGAACCCTGCTGGCGCGTGAGGGCTGAGATGCCCACACACGTGTGCACAGGGGCCCCTGCCCCACAAAGCTCCAGTGTGGGCTCCGAGGAGTCCGAGCAGTCTACATTCAGAACTGGCCTTCCAGGTTGTTATGAAAGTGTGCTTGTCAAGGTAGGAGAATAGAACATATTTTATTTCACATTTTGTTAGCTTGATTTATAACTTGCAAATATTTAGACATATGGTATGTGAGCCTCCATCTGCCCTCTCCCTGGGCCCCGCAAATCCCTGCCACCTCCTGCCCACTCTCAACGCCAAATGTTTACCGAGCCCCTCCTCCGCGCCGGGCCCAGGGGACTCCATGGGGTGAAGGGCACCCTCCTGGCACCCAAACGTGACCACCTCCGTGGGCGCACACCCCGGACTCCTAAACCAGTGAGGAGCACGGAGTCGGGGGAGGGCGAGAACCTGGTCTACAGCTCTGCCCCAACCCTAGTGAGGCGGGCAGCTTCCTACCCCTCTCTGGGCCTCAGTTTTCCTGTTTAGACAACAGATTTCATTCTCCCTAAGAGGCCCTGGTACCCAGGCTGAAGCAGGGTGAAGGAGGACACAATTAGATCAGGGACCTGGGGAGGGCGGGACCTGGCGATGGGCAGATAACTCTCTCGGGTTACCAAGGTGTGGAACTGAGCACTTTGCACTGGCGGGTCACAGACCGCGATCCCTTTCATCTTGTCCATTCATTCCCCAAACACGGCAGCCACCCACGCTGTGCCAGCTAGGGGCTGATCTGCCGGACCTGGGACGATCAAACAGGCACACAGAAAACCGAAAGGCAACGCAAAAGACTGGCGAGTGTGCTAAAAAGAGACCTTCTCTAATCTCCTTCCATCCTCGCCATCCTCCAGCTCCTGTCCATTTCTCGGATGAGAAAACGGAGGACCGGAGAGGTAAGGGTCTAGGTCAACACCCTGCCGCTTAGGGCGCGCCCAGATCTTGTGGCCAGCCAGAAGCGAGGTTTCAGATTCCGGCAGTCTCCGGCCACTGTCCCAAGCTGCCCGAGGCATGGGGAGGCCCCGTCCAGCTCCCGGAAGGCTGGAGGGAGGTGAGGGCAGGGAGGGGCCGGGCCAGAGGACGCGCAGGCCGGGAGGCAGGGAGGGGCCTGGCGGCGGGTGCGAGGGGGTGGGGGGAGTCGGGCGGCACCCACCTCCCGGGTGCGCAGCCTGGGTGCTCGGCCCCGGCGCCCGGAGCGCCAGCGGCTTAGGTGCGCGCGGGCGACAGCCCCGCTCTGGCGACTCCGCCGCGGTCGGGCCGGGGTCGGGCTCCCAAGCGCCGGCAGAGGGGTACGGCGGGGGGCGGCGCTGCAGTGCCCGCAGCGGCGGGCTGGGGGAGCTGTGCCCGCCTGTCCCCCAGGCTCGGCTGGGGACCGGCAGCCGGGGCGCCACTCCCTCACCCGGCCAAGCCAGGCGACGCGCAGCCAGGCGTGCCTAGAGCGGGCTCCGGCCCCAAGGACTCCCGGGCACCCGGCCGGGGAGGCCCCGGGAGAAGCCAGTCCCGCGGGCCAGGGCGTCCACGGGCGCCGCCGCTCCGGCCCGCCCCCGGGGGTGGGGGGTGGGGGGGTGTCCCGGGCCGCTGGGCCCGCCCAGGTAACCCCATCCTCGGCCCGCCCCCGGCCCGCCCCCCCGGCTGCCCGGCCTCCGTCGCCGCCGCCGCCGCCGCCGCATCCCGGCTCTGGGGCGGCGCTGACAGTCTGGTCCGCGCCGGGCAGCGGGCGCAGCAGCGGGCAGGGCTGCCGGCAGGCACGGAGGCAGAGCCCCGCCACGCGCGCCCCGGCCCGCGCCCGGCGCCGCGCCCCAGCCCGCCCGCGGGGCGCCCACCTGCCGCCCGGACGGGAGGTCCCCCCACACCCGCCCCCGCGGCCGCAGCCGCTGCCCGGGGCCGGGCGCCCGCGGCGGCACCATGAGTCCCCGCTGGTGCCTGCGTTCACTGCGCCTCCTGGTCTTCGCCGTCTTCTCGGCCGCCGCGAGCAACTGGCTGTAAGTCCGGACCCGGCGGGGCCGGGCGGGGGCCGGGGCGGGGCGGGCCCCGGGGGCCGCGGCCGGTGCCAGGCGGCGCGGGGGGCAGCGGGCGCGGGGGCGCCCGGCAGGTGTCTCGGCCGCGGGACGCGAGGCTCGACCGCCCTGTGCGCCGCCGCCGCCGCCACTGCCCCGGCCTCCCTCTTAACACCCCTCTGCCCGCGTCCGGCTCCCAGCTCAGGGGCGGCAGGGGTGACGGCAACCGCCCGCACCCCGAGGCGGCCTGGGGAGCCCGGGAGTGCAAGGGGCGCGAGCGCGGGACGGCGGCAGGGGCGGGGTGCCGGGTGCGGGGCTCAGCCGGGGCTGGACTGACAGGTCGCCGAGGAAGCGCACGACGGGCGAGGACCCTGGCTGCTAATAGCAGGTTAATCCCACCCCCAGAAGTCCAGGAGTGAGCTCCCCGCGCCGAGCTGCCCGCGCCGCGCTGCCGGCTGGGCCGGAGGCGTGCAGGGACCTGTCCTGCTTGGGGGCCCTAGAGCCGGGATAGAAGCAGGGAAGAGACCGGCCGGCCTCCGGCAGCTGGCGCTGGCCGGCCTTGGTTCTCCCTGGGGCGGGAAGAAACTCCGTCCAGAGCTTAAAGAAGGCAGCAGCCCCCGGCTCCCTAAGTCTCACCTAAGAAGGGAGGGCAGTGACCGCCGGTGACCTGTCTGTTTCTCCCTGATTGGGCCTGGCTCCTGGGACTCCCTGGGAAGGGGCTGAAGGTTCGCTGGAGGCAGTGGGGGATTCTA
This sequence comes from Odocoileus virginianus, assembly GCF_023699985.2. Lineage (NCBI taxonomy): Eukaryota > Metazoa > Chordata > Mammalia > Artiodactyla > Cervidae > Odocoileus > Odocoileus virginianus. The sequence continues at coordinate 33,501,331 of NC_069703.1, read as the reverse complement.
AAGGGATGAGCTTCCTTGAGTGGGTGAACAAGGAAGCAAGAGGGCCCTGGACCCCTTCTTCATCCCCCTTAGTGATGGTTTTCACCCCTGCCCCAGGCTTCACCCTGGTCCCCATTGCTTCTGCCCAGAACTCTGCCCCCATCGGCCGCTGTGGGCAGTCAGTGGGGAGCCAAGCTCCAATATTGATCTGAAAAGCATGAGGTGGGAAGGGGGATAGCCAAGAGTGTAGCTGGGGTTTCCATGGAGACAGCGGGAGAGGAAAAAATTCTCTCTGCATCAAGACCAAAGAACAAATATCTCCCATGAAATTGCCCCGAGTGTCCAATGGCTGTTGCTATGAGGTCATTGCGGCCGCTGGGGCCCTGCAGGCTGGAAGGAGTGCGTTCGCTGGGGTCAGAGCCACCCAGGGCTTGGGGGACGGAGGTGATGTGGAATTCTCCCAGCTGTTCTGAGAGGGAGAGTGAGCGACTCCAAGGCAGCCCGAAGTGGCTGCGGAGTTTTTGTTTTTCTTGGAGACTTAATTTGATTAACACTTCAGGGGCAGTGGCAAAGTGTATAGAAACCAGGGTACCACCACCTCCTCCTGCTACCCCTCGGCAGGCCAACCCCGCCCCCGAGTGGGGCCTGGGGGTCACAGAGCCAAGGCAGGGGGCTGATCAGGACTTGGGGAAGTTCATGGTCCCTGGAAAGCATGAGTTCAGAGCCGGGGTCTCCAAAGCCAGCAGGAGCAAGAACTGGGTATGACTGGCCCAGGGCTGAGGGCTACAAAAAGGCAGAGGAAGAAGCAACAATTCCAGGGTCTGACCCAGGCCTTCCAGGAAGAGCGAGACATCCTCAGTGGAGTTCTTCAAGAGCATCTAGTGTTGGGGCCCATTTTACAGATGAGGAAACTGAGGCCCCAGGAGGGGAAGCTACTTGCTCATCTCAGAGCAGAGAACTGATCCCAGATGCTCTGACTTCCAGGCAGTGACATACCTCCTTCCCTGAAGCCGTCCCCAACTTAAGCCAGCGTGGCCCAGGTAGTGTCACTACCCACCTTCAGCCACATCCAAGCCCCAAATCCCAACCCAGGAGGCCACCCCAGCTTTGGGTCATGCAAATCGTGGGGAATTCTAACAGCTCAGTTCTCCTGCTGCACTGTGGGGGGTGGGGTGAAGAGGGGCGGCCTAGGAGGAGAAGAGAGGTTGGCAAACCTGTTCTCTGCGGCCGCAGTGGTTCAGGTTGCCATGCAGCAGGTCTCCGGATGACCCAGCTCACTCCTGCTCCACCCCAGGCTGCAAGCCAAGGGTCTCTCTGCTCGGCCCAAGGCAGGAGAAACAAGGGGCTTCCCAGGACCCCCGCCAATCCAGAAAGGCTGTGATGGAGAAGAGATCTCTGGGCATATTCCAAGACTGGGTCCATCCCCAGGCAAGGGCCTGGGCCAGTTCTGGGGGAAATAGATGTCACAGCTGGGCCTCCAAGGAGCTTGGAGGAAGACAAGGTAAAAGCAGACCACAGATGAATGAGACCGTGAATATGCGGTAGCTATTGGAGGAAAGAGATGAGTGTGAGCTGGAGCAGCCACGGAGGGGACTTGGCCTGAAGGTTGTAGAATCCTGACAGTAATAATTATAATAGATCCTCCTGTGCTGTCTACATCCTGACAACATCTGAATCCCATTTTACAGATGAGAAAATTGAGGATCACGGAGGTAACTGCCCCGAGTCACCTGGATGGTAAATGGCAGAGGCATCTAATCCAAAAACTGCCTGTAGAAGTAAAAGTTTCTGGGAGGCAGATGTCCATCCAGGCACGATGGCTGGCACTGTCTTTTCCAGTCATGCTGGAGGTCTGGCCCCAAGAGGATGGCTGGCAGCACTCTCAGAGGGGCAAGGCCGGGGTGTCCAATCCCCTTCCAGTACCTTGAATCAGGCCTTCCGGCCAGGGCCGGCTGGCTGTCCGGTTGCAAGAGCTGATGCTGCCTGTTGTCTCTGTAAGGCGGGTGGCCTGGCGGAGAGGCCAGGTGTCCCGCTGCGTGCAGCTGTTGGGCAGGATGGAGCTTGGAGCTGGGACGGCTCTGTAGCCTGAGGCCTGGGCAAGCCCAGAGAAGCTAGAAGCTGTTGATTAGACTTGTGTCTGGCACCAGGAGTGAGTTGACAGCTTGTGGCAGCTCCCACCACTGAGGGAGGGAGAGAGGGAGGGATGGATGAGACGGTCCATCAGTGGAAGGCCTGGATCTTCCACAGACCTGGGCTTGTAAATGTCTCCGAGTGTTTCCCCCGGCACTGGGGCCATGCTGGAAGTCAGGAGACTTGGTCCCCAGAGCTGGGTGGCCTGGGATGGCCTCTTTTTCCCTCTGGGCCGCAATCCTCAGCAGATTGTTCTGAACCCAAGATGGAAGTACTGGAAGAGTTAGATAGATAAACTAAGATAGAACAGATACACTAAGGTTTTATCATGGTGGATTTCCTGAAGAAAGGCGGTGATGTGCCGAGCTGGGACCCCCTTGGAGGCCCAGTAGGCACGGCCAGGGGGCCTGTGCTGCATTCACAGGTTGTCCAGCAGAGTGGCGAGGGCAGATGGCACACAGTTCCATCCCAGGTCTTCCCCTGACCAGAAGGGTGACCTCGGACAAAGTACTTACCCTCTCTGAGCCTCGGGTTCTTCATCTGTAAAATGGGACCCACACGTGAGGGTGCTGAGGCTACAGAGCCTGTGCGCACCGCATGCTGAGCACAGAGCCAGCGATGGAAAAGGCAGCCATGGACGATGCTGCTGGAAACGGTGGCAGCCGTCACTGAGCTGTACTTCTGGTTACAGAGATGATGGAGAGAAAGGGTCTTGGGAAACCGCCGTCCGCATCCTGTGACCTTGATCACACAGGGAGGATCCCCGGCTGCTGCCTCCCTGGTTTTCAGCCAGGGCCCCTGCGAGAGCCTCACTGAGCCAGGAAGGCCAGCCCAGCTCCTGGGCAAATCCTGCTGGCCAGAGGGGATGCTACCCTTCGCTGCCCCTGGGGAAGGCCTATCACTCCACGCTGGATCCGACTCCCCAGAGATGTGCAGCCCCATTGCCAAGCCGAGTTCCCGTAGGCCTGCTGACCCAGCAGGGGGCAGGGTGCGGTGCCACTCCCCGGCCCACGAGCGGAGTGACGCCTGGCACTCTGGGGACAGCTCTCCGGGCCAGGTGAGGCCAGAGCCAGCCAAGACATGCAGTGCTGGCCCCATAGCTAAAGGCATGGTCTGTCACCCCCAGGAACTGTCCCTCTAGTCTCTGGCTAAAACCTGCTCCCTTCTAAAGAGCAAAAGCCCACCCCCTTGGATCACCTCCTATGGCTCTGGCGTTGAATTACAGTCACTGACACACCCATAGCGCTTTACAGTTTACACTAGGATTTCTCACTATTGGTACTTGGGGCCTGTGGTGTGCATTGTTGAATGTTTAGCAGCATCCCTGGCCTCCCTACCCACCAGACACCTATAGCACCCTGCCCCCTGCCCTCTGCCAGCCAGGGAACCACCAGAAATGTCCCCAGACACTGTCAGATGTCCCTAGAGGGCAAAATCACCCCTGGTTGAGAATCAATGACTTACGAAGCATTGTCACACCCACTTCCTTATAAGAACCACATAACCTCTCCCCCTTCCCCTTCAGAGGAGGGAATCCATATTCAACCCTACTTCAGAGGCCCAGAGGTGCAGTGACTTCCCCAAGGGACATCCCACATGGCAGAAGCAGTACTTGACTTGCTCTCAGATGCCCAGATCTCGTGGTGTTCCATCCTCTCCTTAGAGAACTGTTTCCTATCATATATGGTTGTTGTTCAGTCTTTCAATCCTGTCCCACTCTGTGCAACCCCCATGGACTGTACCTAGCCCCCCAGGCTCCTCTGTCCGTGGAATTCTCCAGGCAAGAACATGGGAGGGGGCTGCCATTTCCAACTAACGTGGCTCCTTCTGCCACGTTAGGAGCCTCCGGGGGCCGAGGCTTTGGCACAGACGCCTGCCGGCAGCCTCAATGCCTGGCACACGCCTGGCCTGTAGCAGCTTCTCAGTCAACATTTCATGAACAAAGGGAGGACAGGCCTGTTCACTCCTGAGGATTGTAAGTTGCTGTCACATCAGGCCCCATCTGATGTGGGCCCTCCCACTTGGAGTGGGAGGGAGGCTCTGCCCTACTGCCCCAAGCTGCGGGTGATGCTCAGATGTGCCAAAGTGGGTATCACCCAGCAGATGCACAGCTCTGGCCCGCAGCTCTGGGCCAGGGCACCCGCTCAGAGCCAGGCTGAGAGCACTTTCTCCCCTCACCCCCCTCTCAGGGCCCCGGGACCAGGCTCTGCCTGAGGGGTTTGCTCAAGCAGCAATCACGACCCAGCTGTCTGCCGTGGCTTGACTTTCTTCCCTCAACCCTGGATTAGCAATTGAGCAACTCAGCATCTGACAAGACAGTGCTCCCCAAACCTGTTGAAACTCGCCCAGCTCGGGCCCTGTGGGTGCCTTGGGAGAGCTGAGCATTTGCACCAAGACTCATCCTCGCGTCCACTGCTCTGGGAAGAAGGGCTTGACCTGAGCCAACCAGGAGTAGAGTTGGCCAGGCAGCCGCCGATGAGGGAGGGAGTGGGGGGGTGACAGTTGCCCACCCCATCGCCCCCACTCCAAACAAGCCTGCAAGAGCCGCTCGCTCGGCGGACTCAGCTGGGAGGCGGAGCTGTGACCCCATGGTTGCTGTCCAGATTTCCACAGGAGTTGCCAGGTTTTATCTCTGAGTCCTGAGCTGCATCTTCTGTGATCCAGCCAAAGCCGGGAGAAGGCTCGCTCCCTGCCGTGACCCCCAGCTCCCCCCTTCCCCCTCCCAAACCCCTCTCCGCCTCCCCCGTCTCCTGGCAAACTCAAAACCAAACTCTTGTTAGTTCCCTGGCCAAGTCAGAACCCCCGCAGCGGAGGGGACCTGGTCTGAGAAAAGAGGAGAAGGGCGGAGGGGTGGGGGGAGTAAAAAGAGGGAGGGAACCCCCCGACAGCTCTCGGCTCACAAGGGAACTTGGAGAGGCCCCTTAGGAACAGCATGAAGCCGCCGATGAGCCCGGAGGGGCCTCTTTGCCGCTGTGACCCCGAAGGGTCCTCTTGGACCGTTTCTCACTGTGTTCACACACAAATCACTGCAGAACTGGATCTCAGGAACTCCTCTCCAAGGACTGGAGACCTCAGGGTACCCCCTTGAGTCAGTGATGCCCGGCTGTTCCGGCACCCTGGGGCCGAGAGGACGGAATCTCAGCCATCAGAGTCAGAGGTTCCTGTGAGTGCTCAAGTCAGCCTCCTCCTAGGACACCGAGCCTCCAGGCAGGAGGGCGAGTGCCTGGTGAGCCCTGTTTGATGGCGACGCCCACTTCCTTGTCCAGACCTCTTCTCCATCAGGCGCCATGCTAGGCACCTGGGGGTCCCAGGGCACAGCAGTGGTAGAGCTGGAACCCCACTCAAGGTCTCTGACTGCCTTCCAGACCTTTCCCTGCAGCAGGTGAAAGCAGGCCTGCAGCCCACCCCCCTTGCCCGTCATCCCTGCTGGAGGTGATGAGCGACAAGGGAGGAGCCCAGGTTTTCCTGCCAGCCCTGTTGGGGTGCGAGTGTGGGCTTAGCCGCCGGCTCCCCCAGGCCTGGGCCTTGAGCAAGGGTGCACCAAGGCCGAGGAACTCGCTAGAAACCTAAAGACACAGGGCATGAGCCTGACTCCAGAGAGCCCCCCACACTGTCCCCGGACAGCTCACGAGGCTTCCCCATCCCTCCTGCCACCCCTCCCCCAGGGTTCCCCCAGCCCAGCTAGGGGAGGACCACTCAACAGCTTGATGGCTCCAAGGCAGGCAAGGTACTCCAGGGAGGAGGGTCGAATGCATCTATGCAAGGGAGACTCTCTGCTGGCAAATTCGGGGGCGAGCAAGGTCAGGAAGTGCCTTAAATTCAACGCCCACTGGGCCCACAGCCACACCTTCCCCCAGAGAGAAAAGGAAACTTCTTCCTGCCTGGCGCAGCTCAGGAACCAGCCAGGTTCAGGTCTGAGCTGCTATTTGCTGGCCCTGAGTCAGCCACCAGCTCCCCCAGGACCTAATCCTGTGAGATGGGAAATAAGAAATGGGGGGGGGGGGGGTAGGAATGGCAGGTAGGGAAGTGGGGGCAATGTGGGGCTGGGAGTAAGATGTCGAGACGGAGGAAGAGACAGACAATTCCGGGACTGTAACACTGCAACGATAACCCATCTTCTTTCCATCGAGGTAGAGATGAAGAAACAAATGCAAAATACTTCAATGCTGATTCATCACACATGTTCAGCTAGATCACCCCATTCTGCGTGCATGCTATAACTCCTTGCTCAATAGATGTTTCTTGAACACATTTTAAAAAAATAAAAAGAGAGACAGAAGATCAGGGTGCTGAGGCTTCTGAGGATGGGGAGTAAAGGGAGCCAGGGATCAGGAGACGGGGGTGGGGGGGGTGCGGACAGCACCCTAGGGGACAGGAGCGGGGCCTTGGGCTGCAGGGAGGCTGTCACTCCACTCGCAACTGAGGAAGAGTGCTTGGAACAAAAAGAACTTGACGTGGGCATTGAGAGCTGCATGGAGCTGGGCTCTGTCTGGGAGAAGAGCGGCATGGAGGCAGCACCCACCACCCCACAGCCCCTGCGAGCATCTCCGGGGCCAGCCCCTCCTCGCCGGCTACCCCTGCAGGGCTTTCAGGCCAACAGCAGCAACTCCTTCCACTGCCTGAGAAGCTGCAGGGGTCATGGGCCCAGATACTGCCCAGGCAGCCACGTAACCTCCGAGGCGTCATCCTCTCCAGCACCCCTCGCCCCTGAGAGACGCCTTCGCTGTCAGGCAGGGAAGATACGGAGTCCCTAGAAAGACCCATCAATGGAAGAATCAGACTACCTCCCTCAGACCCGTGCCCACTGATGCCAAACCACCAAGTCCTCTGTGCCCTGGGCCGTGGCGGGAGCCCGATGCGCCAGCCCAGGCTTAGAAGCCAGAAGGACCTGTGTTCAAGTCTTGACCGACCCTGAGCAACCGCGCAGCCTTGAAACACATGCCTCTCTGAGCCTGTTTCCTCACCTATAAAACGGGGGGATGATACCCACCTGGAGAATCCTGTGTGAATTTACGACTCTATATCCACGTAAGGTGGCTTACCCGGTGGCTCAGTGGTAAAGAATCCACCTGCAACGCAGCAGACACAGGCTTGATCCCTGCATCAGGAAGACCCCCCTGGAGGAGGGCATGGCCACCCTCTGCAGTATTCTTGCCTGGAGAAGCTCGTGAACAGAGGAGCCCGGCGGGCTACTGTCCACAGGGTCACAAAGAGTCGACATGACTGAAGTGACTTAGCATGCATGCATCCATGTAAAGATATAGTGGAGCACGTGACTGTTGTTTTGAGGAGCAAAGTGACAAGGGACGTAAGGTCCCTCTTCCCATCATCTAGTCCCAAGAATGGTTCCCAGGTTCCCTGGACACACCGCTATCCATGCCATCCTCACGCCAGGGTCCCCAGCTCTGAATCTCCTAACAGCACCATCCCCCGATTCCTCAGACCCCCCATTCCTAGAGGACCCATCTGATGGGCCAGAACCACTGGCAACACACCCTCTCTCTCTGAAGACTGGAGATCCCGTCAACCATCAACGGTTGGGATCGAGGCTGAAGTGACCCACTGTCCCTGAAGGGCATGTGTCCTGCCCTCTGGGATGCTCAGCTGAAAAGAAGGGCTGGGAACCCAGGTGGGAGGGAGCCGATGGAGCCAAGCCAAAGAAGACAAACGAGCCGAACCACCCTGGGGTCCCCCGGAAGAGGCTGCAGCTCAACGGACTAAGGAGAGGCGTTGAGAAGGCAGGGATGCTGATGCTGCTGATGAACATGCATACTAATGATAAGGAATAACAACAATGTAATCGTGTTGCCAACAGGAGAAAGCGTACCTGCTGTGTGACTGTTTAACCCACCTCAGCCTCCAGAGACCCAGATTCTTCTCCCCATCCTAAAGGGGAAGACACGGAGGCTTACATCCCCTCTCTTGCCGCCAGTGACACGGAGACGGGATGCCAACCCAGTCCGTCCTTCTCTCTTGGGCGGTGCCTCGCGCCACCTGCCACGGGCAGGGATGAGTGTCTCGGGACAGGGACGCTACGGAGACGGAGACTGCGGGGACAGAAGCCCCCCAAGGCCTGAAAACAGCTGGGGATGTGGAAGGCTCCTGGGAAACCAGGGACTCCCCACCCGCCAGGAGCGCCGGGGGGCCCAGACGGGTCACAGACCCTCTCCCTCACCCGGCCGCATCTCCCGGGCGGGCAGCTCTCCGATCATCAGGCACTCGGTTCCTTCCGGCTCCTCCTCCCAGTCTCTTGGCCTCCTTCCTTCCTGGTGTCGCCCGGCAGGCACGACTGCTCCTCGGGAGGCTCTAAATGCGGCCTGGGCAGCAGGGAGGCCTGAGGGAGGAGGGGGCAGAGAGAGGCCCGGGCCGGCCTCCCAGCCCCCACCTGCCCGCCTCGGGGCCAGGACCCACAGCACTGATCCGCCCGGCCTCCCAAACGCTCCAGCAATTTCCCGTCCCCTGTCCTCCTGACGCGCAGAGCCAGAGCCAGGGCAGGAGGTGGAGAGGTGCGGATTTTCCTCTAGGAATTTGTATATATATATATATATATATATATTTTTTTTTTTTTTTTAAAAAGCCAGCAAACCTGGAAAAGCTTGGGACAAGCCCAGCTAATTTTAGTTTCTAATGAAAACAGCAGGTGGCTGAGAGGATCTGATCTCCCTGGCAGGGCCAAGGGCCCTCCGGCCTCGCAGGCGGCAGGCACGGGCTGCGGGGAGGGCCTCCTGGGAGGAGCCTGCTGGACTCCAAGCCCCCACGGGAGGAGACGGGCACGCGCTGGCTGGCAGCAGGGCAGCCCAGGGTGGGGGGGGTGGGCGGGGGGTAACCTGATCGATGGCACGGCTGTGGCTGGAGTCCTGGGTGGCCCTGGGCAGCGAGTGGTAAATGGCTAAGCCTGTGCTCAGCAGCGGCCGGAAGAAGCCTAAATGGGGGCGATGCAACTCCAACGAGGGAAGAGGCAGGGGTGGCCGAGGCCCTCCACCGGCTGGCCCCACGCTCCGCATCTCCCCCAGGAATGGCCTGTGCACTTGACATCTGAGCCGGGCCCAGCCAGCGAGCGGCATGCGTGTCTCTGGGGGAAAGGTTGAGCCACCTGAGGGTGTGGGGAGAGCATTCCTGAGGCCCCTGGGACCAGCTGGGCCTTGCCCGCTGGGCTCTCTAAGTCCTCCAGAGGCCGAACGGCCAAGGAGCCCCCTAGTTCTTCCGTCACCCCCGCCCTCCCCTCTCCTGAGCACTTTGCAGGAGTGGAGCTGGGGGACCTCGTGAGCACAGGGCCCTCCATCTATGCTGCAAGCACTCACTGAGCACCTTCTACGGTCACAGCCTGTGCTGGACGTCGGGGAGGCCGCAGACTGGACACACACGGAGCGGGCCGTGACATCCTGCAGCTGTCAAGCGAGGCAGATCCACAGCTGGGGTACAGGCGGGGAAAAGGGCCCCGTGTGAGCTGGGTCTGCGTCCCAGCTTTGCTGCTCACTGGCTGTGTGACTCTGGGGCGCCACGCCCCCCCTCTGGGCCTCCGTCTGCCCATCTGTAAGACGAAGCCAGGCATCCTAACCGAAGAAGCAGCGCGGGCCACAGCCCATGAGGCTTGGGGTCCCGGGCCCCGCCCCTTCTCCAGTCCCAGTTCCATTCCCAGTTCTGACGTCCAGCCCTTTACAGGCAAGAGCGTGGGATCTGTGAGAACCAGAGGGGGGTTAGGGCTCTGCTTCTCAAACCATGGGAGGGGTCAGCTGAGGGGCCAGATGAAAGCAGGGGCTGGGGGTGGTGGGCATTGGTGCCAGCCTTGGGGGGCAGGGACCGCTCTCCCCAGCGGAAGAGCTTTCTCAGCTTCTTCCTGGAAGCCGTCCCGGTGACTCACGGCCGTGGCAGGCCGGCAGCTCACCCCTAAATCCCTTGCACTGTTATTTCAGCCTGTGTCCCTCGTTGAATTCTGAGTGGCAGCAGGGGCAGGCAGAGGGCAGGTGGGGGTAGGGGGCTCCTCTGGCCCATGTCCCCGTCTTCAGTGGCAGGGGCTCCATCTATCAGCCTGCATGGGATGGGGCCTGAGGCCTCTGCAGCTTAAACGCCTCCATCCCCGCAGGCTCTGACCCTTTCATCTGCAGTGGTACCTTTAGGAGACAGCTCCGATGGGGCGGGGACTGGGCCAAGGTCGCACCACAGGCAGGTGGCTCGGCCAGGCCTCCCCAGCTTGCTCGCCTTGCCCGGAGAACCCCCGCCGTGGACACAGAAGCCAAGCTTCCACACCACCTGCCCTGCCCTTCCCCCAGCCCCTCGGCCAGACACGAGAAGGGGGCAGAACAGAGGTGGGGGCCGGCCATCTCTGTGCCCCCATGTCACCGCCCCCCACCACCTTCTCCTAGAAGGCAGCCCTGGCATCTGAGCAGGAAAGGATCCAACTTGTAGGCCCAACTCCTAGTCCTCCATCACCCCGCGGCCTCCCAACGTGGACCTGGCCCATGGCCAGTAGCCAGGCTCTTGGCGCCCCCTGCAGGCCAAGAGCGCCAAGTGGTGCCAGCTCCACAGCTGGGCCGGGGAGACAGGGCCCCCTCCCCTTGCAGAGGCACCCTCCCGCGGACCCTCAGCCATCTTTCCACCCCGTCTCCCTTCTGAGATTCTCAGGCATCTTGCCCAGGCCTCATAGGGACGCTACCAAGCCTCTGTGCATTCTCCAAGCAGGACCCGGTAGCAAAGACTAGGAGCCTCCCAGGAGGCAAGGAATGGGGGGAGAGTGAGGGAGGGGGGACTGCCTCCCGCCAAGACCACCCACCTCCCACCTCCCGAGCTACCAGGGAAGGGCCAGAGCCTCAGCGTCGTGGTGCACCCAAAACTCAGCTGAGAGCAAGATGCAGCAGCCTCATCTCACCAGGTTAACTTCTCCCAGTGGCCTGGGGATGGAAATCATTACCTCCACTTCCAGGATCAGGAAAGCCAGGTGCAGGGAGGCCGGGCAAGCAGGGGGCTGGTGCAGCCGTGAGGAGGAGAGAGGGTGCCAGAATCAGGGTCCCAGGGACTGGGAAGGGAACACCACCAGTGGTCACGCACGGGCTTCCCCTAAAGCCCCCTCCAGGTGGGTGCAAGCCTGGCTTCACAGCTCCTGCAGGGAATGCGTTAAAAAGCCCATACACCCATCAAGCCCCGCCTGGAGTGGGGCCCAGACACCTATGCTTTCGGCAAACCCTGCAAATGTTTTGCTGCACAGATTTGAGAACCATCACTCTGATCCAGCCCCCATGTCCGACAAAAAGAATCCAGCTGCTGATGGTACACTGCCAGTGGGGAGAGTTTGGCAACCCACAGGTGGCCCACCATCTATCTACACCTTGGCCCACATCCTTAGGTCCAACGAACCCAGCTCCCAGCAGCCTCTGCCCACTGGTGACATTCCAGTCCTTGAGCCACTTAAAAGAATATTGGCTCTACCAAAGGCTTTGAAGTCGGGCAAAACCAGAGTCAAGTCCTGACTGCCTCTTACTTGCCACGTGACATTGCACACAGGGCAAAATATTTCTCTGTGCCTCCGTCTTTAACCCCTGTACAATGGGAGTTCATTGGCTTGCTGAGGATTAAATGCAATCATGTAAGTAAGTAAAGTGTTAGGCTTTACTGATTAAGGGCCATTGATGCTGTTGTTTAGTCACTAAGTCATGTCTGACTCTTTGCAACCCCAGCACGCTAGGCTTCCCTGTCCTTCACTACCTCCGGGAGTTTGCTCAAACTCATGTCCATTGAGTCAGTGACGCCATCCAACCATCTCATCCTCTATTGTCCCCTTCTCCTCTTGCATTCAATCTTTCCCAGCATCAGGTCCACTCTTTGCATCAGGTAGCCAAAGTATTGGAGCTTTGGCTTCAGCATCAGTCCTTCCAATGAATATTCAAGGTTGGTTTTCTTTTTTAGGATTGACTGGTTTGATCTTCTTGCAGTCCAAGAGACTCTCAAGAGTCTTCTCCAGCACCACAATTCAAAAACATCCATTCTTTGCCATTCAGCCTTCAAATTAGTTATTCTCATTGCCATTGTTATAAAAAAATCTCCCATGTCTTACTAGGATTTCTATGTGATTTTCTATCTGGGTACCATGCATTTATTCATTCCTTCACTCGGCAAACAGATGTCAAGTTCACACCCCATCGTCTGAGGCCCCGGGTCAGACCATCTTTCACATACAGAATCCCTGTAGTGCCCAAGGACAGTCCTTGACTTGGCCACAACTGGTGGTCAGTCTCCCCCTCACATTACAGGTGGGGAAACTGAGTCCCGGAGAGTGGCGACCTTCCCCCTTTACCCTTCTTCTGATAGAAATCTGTGCAGCTTCCCTTGTGAGACGTACCAGCATCTTCACCTCCACCCCCGGAGAACCATAGCTCTCACATCAAGGAGACCTGGGTTGCTGGGTTGTTTCACTGTGGAGTCTGGTGCAGTGGGGCACCCCTCTCTTTATATTCAGAGCCCCTGATCCGTGAGGTTGGGGCTGAGGCTGAGGGTAGGTAGAGCAGGGGTCTGAGTCTCCTGTGGGAAGTTGGTGGGAAGGCCCCTTTCCTTCTCTGAGCTTACCAGTGAGGTAAGGAGTCTGGACCAGACCATCTGTCTCATTCCCAAAGGCTGTGATTCTGTGCGCTCCACTGAACCTCCAAGAACCTGGGAGGATCCAGGTGCACCTACCACTAAAGAGGTAGAAAGAGAGGCAGGGGAAGGAAAGGAGGCCTTCCAGAGTCACCACTCGGCTCTTCTTCCACCATCAGACTGCTACTTGTGTGCCTACTGTGTGCACTAGCCTCAGCCAAGGATGCTGGGATGGGTGGCTGGGGGCAGGTTGAGGGGCAGAGTTTGGAGCACAAGCCTCAGGGTCATCCAGACCCAGACTCCGATGCAGGTCTGTTCTTCCTTACAAGTTGGGTGACTGCGACGGCCACCTCCCTGCTTTGAAATACTACCTGACACTTAGTAGGTGCTCAGTGAATGCACACCCTTCCCTTGAGAGAGAAACCACTTTTCTTCGTCACAGGGTCTTTCCCCAGCTCTGCTCCCACCCCAGTGAGCATTCTTGTATCTTGCTCCGGGGCCCCTTGCATCCTGGCCCAGATCACAAAGTCATCGTCATTAGCCAGAGTAGAGCCCTCCTGGGCCCTCACGGAGGAGGACAGGCAGGGGAAAGGCCCATGGGGTTGGAGGGGTCTGAGGCTTGGCTCTTTCACTTGCTACCTGGATCCCCTTGGGCATGTCACCCTCTTAGCCTTTATGTTGGAGTCCATAAAATGGGCACAGTAATTGTCAACTCATAGATTGGGGGTGAAGTGGGTTTGATCCCTGGTTGGGGAACTAAGATCCTACGTGCCATGTGGTATGCTCAAAAGATTATAAAAACAAAACAGCAATGCTCTGTCTGTCCTCCGCTGAAATGGATACAATGAAGCCCCCTCTCACACGCGCCTGGTGCCAGGGTGCCGTGACAGAAAGCCGTGTTATCTGGCCTGAGATCCCCTTCCAACCCTGTGAGGCGGGGCAAGTACTGGTGCCTCATCCCCGGGCGGTCAAGAATCCAAAGGCTGAGCAGGAAGCCTGGCACACTTTTGTTTTCAAAGCTCACACTCCCTCATGCCCGTCCCCAGCCCCCCATCCTCACTGCACACGTTGTCCTAAGTGCTGCCGCTGGGATGCTGGTCTCTGCCTGGGGGCCCTGGGAAATGACTGGCAATGAGGACTGCAGCCTTTGTAGCCAGAAGGTGGGCTTAGGTCGCAGGGGTCCCTGCCTGGGGATGAGGGAAAGAGACACACCAGACCAGACAGTGGCTCCAAGGCTCCAGACAGAGGGCATCTCGACATGCAGGGCTTGGAGTGGGGAAGGTCTGGTGTGACATCGGGGACCAGATGCCAACCGCCCAGGGGCCCCCCAGGCGGGGAGGGATCCCACGGAGGCTCTGTCAGTGGCTCTCCTAGGGCTCCCCCAGCTTTGTTTAACTCCAGCGGAGATGAAAGCTTTGTACAAGATAGCACTTCCGCACTTCCGCCCCTCTGGGAGCCAGGCAGGAGGGCTGTCCCTGAATCCAGAGAGAAGCCCACCTCCTCCAGGGACTCATCGCTGGGACAAACTGGCTCCCAGAGCCCCGGACAGGGCGGGGGTGGGGGTGGGGGGGCTTCAGCCTGTGCGTGGAAGGAGGAGGGGAGGCCCCCTGCCTGGTGTCCCACCCCCACCCACGCCCTCTCCCCAGGTACCTAGCCAAGCTGTCCTCAGTGGGAAGCATCTCTGAGGAGGAGACGTGCGAGAAGCTGAAGGGGCTGATTCAGAGGCAGGTGCAGATGTGCAAGCGGAACCTAGAGGTGATGGACTCGGTGCGCCGTGGTGCCCAGCTCGCCATCGAGGAGTGCCAGTACCAGTTCCGGAACCGGCGCTGGAACTGCTCCACGCTCGACTCGCTGCCGGTCTTCGGCAAGGTGGTGACGCAAGGTGAGGGCGGGGCTCGCGGGGGTGCCGTCTTCTGGGGGGGGGGGGCGGGCAGGCGGGGAGGGGCGTCACGTGCTTGAGAGTAGCTTGACCGGTCCATCACTCATCACAGGATGGCAGGTGGATGGCCGGGAGTGAGCAGAACGCAGCGGAGGCGGGGGTCCGAGGCAGGAGGGCCTTCGTTCATTGACACTGTAGTGCAATCCTCCGGGCAGCATCCTCAGTCCTGGGGTCATCATCCCGTTTCAGAGTCAGAATCCAAGGCTTGGGTAGGGGAAAGGATGGAGCTGCCTGGAGCTCCTCAGAGGGTGAACAGCAGAATCAGAAATCAGATCTGGGGGCCCCCAGACCTCCAGCCCCACACTGTTTTTACCTTAGCGCTCAGCCTGCCTTAGGCAAGACCACCTTGTTCGTCAGTACCTTGGACAAATACTATTGGGAACCCGACCATGCCCAGCTCTGAGACCCCGGAAAGAACACCACCCGGATCCTGTCCTCCCGGGCTCAGGTCAAGGCAATGCTGACAGCCCAGCTGTGGCAGTGGCCCTCACACCCGTAGCACCAGCAAGGGACCTAACGGTTGAACTGTTTTAAGTAATACGAACTCATCTGGCCCCTTGAGATAGGCTTCCATCTTGCAAATGAGAAACTATGGCACCCAGAGGCTAAGTCACGTGCTTATGGTCACAGATAAAAGCGGCTGAGCCAGGCGTTGAGCCCACGCGGTCCAGCTCCAAGTCGCGCTCTGTCTTACCCACGGTGAGGGGACACAGGAGCCTCGGGAGCCCGGGGTGGACCTGGCCCCAGCCAGGGCAGGTGCTCAGGGGGGGAGCTTCCCTGAGGAGGTGGGCCCTCGGCTGATACCAGGAGCATGAGAAGGCCTTCAAGCCAGAGGAAGGTGGGCCAGGGCATAGAGAACGTTCCAGGCAACTGGAAGACTCCCCAGGAGGGCACCAGGTCAAGCCGCTGTCCTCCAGGGCGCACTGTGAACCAGCTTCCTCTTTTTCTACCACTTCTGAGTGTGAAACTGACACTCTGGGCCACGGACCGTCCACGGGCCCCTTGATGTGCCTGGGCAGCAGGAGGGCGTTCCTGGGCCAACCTTTGTCTTGGCACCTGCGGTCCTGGAAGGCTGGGGCTGCCGGGCTTGTGGCAAATCATTTAGATGTTGTTGGAAACCGACTGCGATAGAAATTTGGAAGCTTTTCTCTGGAGAGCTGGCAGGGGCCAAAAAAGGCACGATCCTGCTTGGCCCAACTGCACATTGCTGCTTCGTGGAAGGAGCAGAGCCCCAGGGCGCAGCCGGGGAGCCGAGGCCCTCCCAGGACCAAGGTGTCTTGTCTGTCTGCTGAGGCCCAGATCCTAGGCTCAGCAGCAGGCCCTGGGCCTGGGAAGCGCCTGGCACACAATAGGTGTTCTGTGTTCCAGGTGGGCTGGTGAACAGATGGGCAGGGTTTCACGCGCCAGGCCCTCTCAGACCCCTGTGCCTTTGCGTATGCTGTCCCCTCCACCCAGACACCCCGTCCTCTTTCTCCGCCAGTCTTTGTCTTTCTCCCTCCTCCAGTCTTCCCAGCTCCTGCAGGCAGGGGCGTTGCTTTGTTCCTCGGGGCCCCAAGGCTCTTGGATCATGCTGGGGTGTTTTTTTCCCCCTTTTTTGGTAACTGTTTTTTGATATAATTTCAAACTTAGAGAAAATTTGCAACAGTAGTACAAGGAATTCTCATATACTCTTTTTTTTTTTTACGACTTTTTTCTGATATGGGCCGTTTTTAAAGTCTTCATTGAATTTATTACAATATTGCTTCTATTGTTCTGGATCTTGGGCTGCCCTGAGGTGTGTGGGATTTTAGCTCCCCGACCAAGGATCAAACCCATGACTCCCGCACTGGAAGCTGAAGTCTTAACCACTGGACTACCAGGGAAGTCCCCCCATATACTCTTTATAAAAAGATTTCTATGTGACGGGTTTATTCAGTCAGCTTTCATCTTCCTATTTTTTTTTAACTGAGGAATAATTAACATGCATTATATTAGTTTCAGGGTATAATATAATGATTCAATAATATGTATATATTACGAAGTGATCACTACAGAAAGTCTAGTTAACATCCATCACTACACAGATGTAGACATTTTTTTCTTGTGGTGAGAACTTTTAAGATCTCCGTTCTCATCCACTTTTAAATACAATATTACTATCTACAGTCACTGCATTGGGCATCATGTCCTCATGTTGCATTTATTTTTATAACTAGAAGTTGGTACTTTTTGACCCCCTTCACCCATTGCCCTCCTTCATCTCCTGCTTCTGCCTCTGGCACCAATTTGTTCTCTGAATGTATAAGTTCTGTTTTTCCTATGAAGAATTGCCATCGCCTCTTTATCTAGAGTCACCAGCTATTCACATTTTAATCCATTTGACGCATCAATTTCTCTCTCTCCTTCTCTCACTCCCTTAATACACACACACACACACACACACACACACACACACACACACACTTCTGTCTACACCACGTGTGCCCACACGGTTTTCAGTACACCTTTCACACTGACCTGTGCTGGCTTTCTCCCACACCACCCCCACCCCCCCATCCCTAAACCTAGAACTCTTTGAAGGCGAGACAGATGTCTCATTTACCGGCTTCCCAGCTCATGGCCGAGCCTGGCATGGAGGACACAGTCGGTGGATGCCATCCAATGGCAGAGAGCAAGTCAGGGCATGGACTCAAGGGGCAGAGGAAGGGAGGCGCGGATCGGTGCGGCCTGAAGCCGGTGAGGGACCCTGCTGAGATGTGCTTTCCTCACCTGTGTCTGCTCCAGGAACCAGGGAGGGGGCCTGACCCTCCCAAGCAAGCTCAGGGAGACGCCGAGACTCGACCAGGTTTGGCTGGAGCCTGCTCAGGACTAAAAGTCCAAGTGACTCGGTCAAGCGTCCAGTCTCCTCGGGGCTGAGTCAGGGCAGGCACTCACCAGGCAGATGTACCAAGCCATCACACCAGGCCAGGGCCGTCATGTTTTGGAGGAGTCTGAGCTCTTCCCACCCGTCCATCTCCTCACTGTTGCATTTTCCATTTTCTTCCCTGGTAAAATGCCTCCTGGGAAAGCCTTACTCTATCCCCACTGAACAAGAGAAGGAACCCGTCCCTCCCGGTGTCGATGAGACATGGGGAAAGAGCGTGGGCAGCATGACCTTGGGGGAGGGACCGCCCTCTGAGCCTCGGTGTCCTCACCTGTCAGTGGGACCCTCCCCTGCACTCACTCATAGGGCATCACCATCTAGGGTGGACCTTGGCCCC
The DNA here is from genome assembly GCF_023699985.2 of Odocoileus virginianus. NCBI lineage: Eukaryota > Metazoa > Chordata > Mammalia > Artiodactyla > Cervidae > Odocoileus > Odocoileus virginianus. The sequence goes on along the minus strand of NC_069703.1, from coordinate 33,483,478 downwards.
AGAAAAGTCACCCATCATCACCAGATGCTGTAATTTTGGGGGCAGCACTGACCTGGGCAGGCCTCTCTCGCAGTTCCCAGGTTTTGGGGTCAGGGAACTTGGCCAGTTCCCAAATTCATGAGCTGCCCGGCTGGGGTCATGACCTCAGACCTGGAAAGGTAATAGGTCACAGATCCCTCTAGGAGCCAGGCCATACTTGGAGGAGAAAAGGAGCCCCATTTGTGGAGGGCATTGCATCATATCCAACCACCCTCAGGACAGCTCCAAGTGTGTTAGTTTTATTCCCACGTTATAGCTGAGAAAGGAGGTGCAGCAGGCAGAGGGTGTAACTCACCCAGATCTAGACCTGAGCCAGGCATGAGACCCTGGGCAAGATCCATCCCCTGTCCAAGCTTCAGCGGCACATCCCTTGGAAAGGGGGCGAGGGGGCAACCCCAGGCTTCCCATCAGGATTCAGAGGTGATGTCTCCAAATGCCTGAATGACTCCCGGGGGTGGGGACTGCCCGAGGCGGCACGGCATGGCTCTAACCCTGCACCCCCTCCAATCCCAGGCAGTGGACCCCCCTCCGCTCCTGGCCTAGAGGCAAGACGGACAGTGACACTGGTGACCCATGAGGACAGTGTGTAAGGCAGGGCCAAACCACGCGCTCTGGGCTGAGACTACGCCAGAAGTTTGGTGAAGCTGGCAGGGGGCGGGGGGCAGCCAGGAATGGGGCAGGCGGAGGTTCTTGGCGGGGCAGGCACTCAGGGCCAGATGTGGGATGGCCTCTGTGCGGTCTGGTCACTGCTGGATCCCCACGCCTAGGGCAGCATCTGGGCACGTAACTGATAAACATTTGTGGAAGGAATGACGAAAGCCCAGGGCCTGAGTGGGGAGGGAGAGGCCGTGCGGTCTGGTGAAAGTTCAGGGTCACTGTGAACAGGATGGGCGGGGGTCTCTGAGCGGGGCGAGCCCGAGCAGGATGCAGAAAGGTGGGGAAGACGCCAGCTCCTCGGCTCCCCGCTCCTTCCCTCTGTGGAGGATGCTGGGTGCCACCCCCCCTGCCACCTCTTTGCACCCCATTCTGTGAGCCCCACCGCACCCCTGTCCCGAGAGAGTGGGCTCCCTGAGGTCTGCGGCCCTGTCAGGCCCTGGCTGCCACCTGGACAGGTGATGAGTCGTAGCCAAGTGAAGCTTCAGCCCAGGCTGTCTTTCTTGTCCCCGAGTTCAAACCTCAGGGCATTTTTTTTTTTTTTAATATTTATTTGGCTGTGCCGGGTCTTAGCTGCATCATGTGGGATCTAGTTCCCTGACCAGGGGTCAAACCCATGCTCCCTGCATTGGGAGCTCAGAGTCTTAGCCACTGGACCACCAGGGAAGTCCCGGTGCCTCTTCCTGGAGGCAGCATCAGGTTGGAGGTGGGAAGCAGATGCTCCTCTGGGCTGCGACTCACTGACACCTGTGCTCTCACCTTCATTCTCGATGTTGCCATCACGTTGGGCCAGAGAAGGGGGCGACACGCCTGTCTCCTGGGGACTCTCGAGCCAGCCTTTGGTGCCATCAGATAAGTCACAAGAGGCCTAGGGAGGGGGTACCCCGGAGACACTCCGCACCAGGGGTTGCTTGAGGACAGGTTCCTCTGGGCCTCCCTGGTGCTGGCATAGGGCCTGGCTCACAGCAGGTAACCATCTGGTGAAGGAGGCGGTGTCTCCACCCTAAGGAAGCTTTTGGCCCGGTGGCCAATATACAGACAAGTGGCCCTCGGGGTATAACTGCTCTACTGATACTTGTTAGTAAATGAATAAAACGGCATTAATTTCACCCAACAATAACATTCACAGTAGCTATTGTCTCAAGCTCGTACTCTGGGCCAGTGACTAAGCATTTCCTATGTTTGACGTCAGTAGATTTCCAGACCCACCTGAAGAGGTCAGGACGATGTCAGCCCCATTCTTTGGACACGAAAACCGAAATCTCACATCTAGGAAGTGACCGAGCCGGGCCCAGACCTCAGGCCTGCCTGGCTGAGCATCCACGCTCCTCCCAATAACCCCTTTCCATTTCCAGAGAGCTGAGAAAGGCTTGTCATTGCCAGTTCTGTACTGGGAGGCGGTGAGGGATAGTGTGGCCCCTGGAGCTTCCCATCTGGCTCCAGACAAGCCACACAAGACACTCAGAAGCCGAAACAGTCAGAGTGGAGAGCCAGCCAGTGAGGGCACCTGGGGTCCTGGGACTCCGTGATGAGGGGTGGGAGGAAGCGCCAGGGCCTGGCCTCCCGGGGCAGCATTATCTTCCCCATGTTAGAACTGGAAAAGGGCACGACATGGCTCTGTCCAGGTCCAGCGCCTTTACTCTTTCCCGGGTCCTACACTGTGTTGTAAATCCAAAGAGGCTTCCTGAAGGAGGTTTCAAGAAAAAAAAAAATCCGCTTTTGCCGACAAGATAGCAAAGGAATTGGACAGGCAGACTAAGGGGCAGGGATGGGGAGAGACCAAGGTCAGGACTCTCTGGGAGGCCAGCCTGCCCTGCCCCTCCTCCCTAGGACTCCCGCTGGGCCCGCTTCGGAAACATGTGAGTTATGCTCGGAATGACAGTGCCACAGGACACCTGCCTGGTGCCCCGGGGGATCCCCATGCCCGCGGTTTCCTCTCCAGCCCAACTCAGCCTCTCTTCCAAACACTCCCTCCTGCTCCAACGTCCGTCCTTCCAACATCTGGGGAGACAGTGCGCGTGACGTGCTCGAACACACAGGCCCTGGTTCCTGCTTGTCCACTGGCTGACTGAAGGACCCTGGATAAGCCACCCAGCCTCATTTTTCCCTCCAGGAGCAGAGCTGGAGATAGCTGGGTGGCTCAGGTCATCATGAGCACATGGACAGGCCCTGGCACGTGGGAGGCCCTCGGAAAGGGTAATTATCCCTGGATCCCGAGGACAACTCTGAATTTCCCAGCTGCAGGCAGCCTTCGCTCCTTGGAAAAGAGGGCAGTGAGGTGGGACCCAGAGGACGCTCAGGATTTAGACCCTCGGAGCCAGGGAAGGAGGTACAGGAAAGAGCAGGAAGAAAGGGGCTGGACGTGGAACGGAGCAAACGGCTTTATGGAAATGGCAGGAGCGGCGAGCAGCTGCTAGCCCTCTCGAATGCTCTGCCTTCCCCTCGCTGGCTCTGCCATCCCAGGAGGACAAAGCCAGGACTGTCCTCCCCCTGCAGCTGGCACGCGCAAACCCGCAGACCAGTTATCTACCAGGCCGCTGGGGAGCTCCCCTCGGTGGCCCTCACCGCTGCACCGCAGTCCTTTCCTGTGTCTCAGCGGTCTCTGCCGGGTGTCCCACGGGTGAGCAAGGCTCCAGCCGGGACACAGGGGAGGAGCTGGGAGGAGCCACAGCGCTGGAGGCAAGGGACGGGGACTCAGGGTCGGTCAGAAGAGGCCGCCACAGCTGCCATCAGCTCTCAGGACACAGGGGCTCGGTCACATCCTCCAGGCCTTGGGGGCGGGAGGGGGGGCTCCTGTGCTGAGCACTGCTCACCATCCCCCCAGGAAGAACCCATAAACGGAACTGGACAGGTCCCACAGCTCACAGCTTCGTAAACGGAGGTGAGATGAGATGGGCTGTTTATTCCCGAGGACTCTGGGCTCCTCTGGGGGGCAGGACCGTGTCAAGGTTGAAACGCTGGAGCCAGGCTGGCGGAGTCTGAATTCTGGCTCCCCCGCTTCCTGGCTGGGTGTCCTTGGACCAGTCGCTTCACCCTTCCGTGCCTCAGTTTCCTCATCTGTAAAATGGGGAGCAAAAGTCTCTACTTCATGGGTTTATTGTGCTCAGACAGCGCCCAGCACAGAGTGAGCTCTCTCTAAGCTTCAGCTCATGCTATTATCTTCACTCCAGAACCTCCTCAGTTCCACCCAAGCGGTAGTGCCCTTGCTACCAAGGCCAGAACAAAGGGGCCTGGAGTTCTGGCAGATGGGTGTTGGTTGGGGATGAGGCGGGGGTCTCCCTGACCACCTCACGGGGCACCCTGCACCCAAGGCGACTAGCACGCAGGGGAGAGGGTAGGCCCAGAGCTTGGGGCAGGCTAGGGGCTGCCTGAGGGCCCAGAGAAGCAGAGGAGACAGGACTGCACCCGGCCAGGAGCCGGGGCCACCCTGCCAGTCCCTTCCACCCTACCTCCTGCCTTCCCTTCCCCCGTGGTCTTTGGGGCAAAGATTTGTGCTGGTTCAGGCCTGGAAATACCAGAAATACCAGAAACTAAAGTCGTCTCTCTTTGGGCGGCCACAGCACAAAACCAACCAACATGATCCTGCTATTAACCTCGATTAACTTGGAGAGGATTTCGTCTCAGGCTGTCAAGGCACCCGTGGCTCTGGCCAAGGCCCCTCACGCTGGCCCAGAGTGGCCAGACCACGGTAGCAGGCAGGCCGTGGGGAATGGGAGGTGGGTACAATCCCTCGCTCGAGGGCCGGACCGAGAACAGGGCGTCCTGAGCCACGGGGGCCGGGGCTGCCCCCCACCCCTGCCCACAGACGCGGGCACACAGGAGGTGATTGTTTCCGCCTGACCACGGCGACTGCTCCCCGGGGCAGCCGGGAGCACAGGCCTGGGTGTCGCAGAGGTAATTGCCAACCGCGAGCCCAAAGCCTGCCCCCTCCGCTCCTGCGGACACGGACACTCCAGCAAGAGACAGAGGGACAGTCACGGGCACACAGAGGCCCTCACAGGGCCCAGGAGAGGTGCAGGGCCCGTCCGGTCACACACCCAGCCAGCTGTGTGCACACGCGTTACACACACACACAGATATACCCCCCTCCCACCACCCCCACCCCCAGAAGAGCTTGCATGGCAGCTATACCCCCTGAGGCACAGTCCCTAGGAGGATAAAAACACCCATTCAGGCGAGAGACCAGGCAGACACCAAAATAGAACCACCAAGAAGTCAGGGGGCCACAGGGAAGAGACAGGGAGCAGAGGCAGACGGACCGGAGCTTGGGTCCTGGTTCTGTCACTTCCTGACCGGCGACTGGGACCCACTTCCCCTCCCCAAACCCGCACCGGGCCATCTGTGAAAGGGGCGGCTCTCGGAGGTAGAGGGCACCCCTCGCTGGCAGTGGCCCTGCCTGGTAAGCAGTGGGACCGCTGTTATTGCCATTTACCCTCAAATGTCTAAAGGAGCAAGGTGGTCTCAGAAATGGGCCCAGCCTCAGCGGGGAGGGGCTAGGGCAGCTTCGCAGGGCGGGGGACCCTCTCGGAGACTTTAGAAGAGGCACAGGAAGAGCCAGGCAGACAGGCCCAGCCAGGGCCTCCTGCAATCTTGGTATGTTAATTCACCTCATCTCCCGGAGAGGCCGTGAGAACAGGATCTGGGGGTAGCTCAGAGCACTGAAGCTGGACCGATACCGCTCACCCACGAGCTGTGAGGCCTGAGACGAGTTGGCTCATCTCTCTGAAAATGGGGATGACAGGTGTACTCACCTGACGGGTGTGGGGCAGACAAATGCCCGGCACGTGTGAAGACCGCAGAGCAGTGCCCGGCGGGTGTTGATGTGCCCGGTCGCCGGTGTGCTGAGGGTGTCAGCACAGCCTGGCTCGTGGCTCCACAGAGTTGCTGCCTTGCTGTCTGTCTCCCTGGCCGCCATCGTCCAGGAGGGTCCCATCTCCCCCTCCCCTCTATAAAGGAGGGTGCCGGGCGGGAGGAGCGCTGGGACCCAGCCCTGCCCCCTCTGCCTCCCACAGGGACTCGGGAGGCGGCCTTCGTGTACGCCATCTCTTCAGCAGGTGTGGCCTTCGCGGTGACGCGGGCGTGCAGCAGCGGGGAGCTGGAGAAGTGCGGCTGTGACCGGACAGTGCATGGGGTCAGCCCGCAGGGTGAGTGGGGGCACAGGGGAGGGCGTATGCGGGTGGCCGGGGGTGGATGGATGGGGCACCTGGGCCGGGCCCTCACTCACCCGTGGTCTCGGGTGCCGCCCCTGCCCCCCGCCAGGCTTTCAGTGGTCAGGATGCTCGGATAACATCGCCTATGGCGTGGCCTTCTCCCAGTCATTCGTGGACGTCCGCGAGAGGAGCAAGGGGGCCTCGTCCAGCCGGGCCCTCATGAACCTCCACAACAACGAGGCTGGCAGGAAGGTAGCGTGGGCCCCCCTCCCCGCCGGGGAAGGACAGACTCGGGAAGGTCCCCAAACGCTCCCTGCAAGGCCCCTCCTGTGGGGCGTGGGGGGGGGGGGGGGGGGGGCGGCGGCGAGAGGGCAGCCAGGTGAGCAGGCCTCCCAGAGGTGTGAGGGCCAACCACACGCGTATGTGCACACAGGCGTGTGTCTCCATCCGCCCGTCACACACACAGCCCCCACCCCTAGCTCTGCGTCCCTGCCAGGACCGGGGGCTTGACTGTGACCCCGTCTGCCATCTCAATGCCTACTCCTCAAGGTTCCTGGAGTGGCTGGTGCAGTGCAGCCCTGTCCTTCCCGCCCCCCAGCACATCAGCTGTCACTGTTTCCAATGACACTGCCCTTTGAAAGGCCCCTCCTTCATCAACCTCAAGCGGCCCGGACGCCAAGGACAGTATCTTGGACTGTTCCCCGCTTAGCTGAGCAGCTCCTGTGGCATACAGAAGGGGCTTAAAGACAGAGGAAGAGCCCCCCCCGATAAATCTTTCTCCCACGCGGCGGCATCCCAACCTCGCCCGCCCCCTTCCACGGTCCACGCCCCACCCCGGCGGCCCCTCCCCAGCCGTGGCCCCCTACCCCCGCCCCTCCCCCTCAGCGCCTGACCGCCCCTCTCCCCTCCACCTCCCCAGCCCTCCCTCACAGCACCTGACCGCCCCTCTCCCCCCCTCCCCCAGCCCTCCCCCTCAGCGCCTGACCGCCCCTCTCACCTCCCCCCCCCCGCCGCGCCCCCCACCCCTGCCCCTCCCCCTCAGCGCCTGACCGCCCCTCTCCCCTCCCCCAGCCCTCCCCCTCAGCGCCTGACCGCCCCTCTCTCCTCCCCCCCCCCCCCGCCGCGCCCCCCACCCGTGCCCCTCCCCCTCAGCGCCTGACGGCCCCTCTCCCCTCCCCCTCCCCCCGCAGGCCATCCTGACACACATGCGGGTGGAGTGCAAGTGCCACGGGGTGTCGGGCTCCTGCGAGGTAAAGACGTGCTGGCGAGCCGTGCCGCCCTTCCGCCAGGTGGGCCACGCCCTGAAGGAGAAGTTCGACGGCGCCACGGAGGTGGAGCCCCGCCGCGTGGGCTCCTCCAGGGCCCTCGTGCCGCGCAACGCGCAGTTCAAGCCGCACACGGATGAGGACCTGGTGTACCTGGAGCCCAGCCCGGACTTCTGCGAGCAGGACGTGCGCAGCGGCGTGCTGGGCACGCGGGGCCGCACGTGCAATAAGACGTCCAAGGCCATCGACGGCTGCGAGCTGCTGTGCTGTGGCCGCGGCTTCCACACGGCGCAGGTGGAGTTGGCCGAGCGCTGCAGCTGCAAGTTCCACTGGTGCTGCTTCGTCAAATGCCGGCAGTGCCAGCGGCTGGTGGAGCTGCACACGTGCCGGTGACCGCCGCCCGGCCCGGCGCCCAGCGACCGCCTCGTGGCCCCGGGGAAGGCCGATAATTTAAACAGTCCCCCCTGCCAGCCACCACCCGCCCCAAAAGATACTGGTTGTTATTTTTTGTTTTGGTTTGGTTTTTGGGTCCCTCCTGTTATTTATTGCCCAAACCGGGCGGGCGGCCCCAAGGGCACCGACCCTGGGGCCGCCCTGAAGCCGGGGCCTTTGTGGCTGCCACTGACCAAAGGGACTTTGCGCGTGCCTCCGGCTGTCCACATGTGGCCGCTGCTGACCACTCACTTGTTATCTGTACCTGTTTTTCTACTTGCGGACTTCAGGTGGGTAACGAAGAGTGTCCCAGCCACCCGTGCCGACTGACCCTGCCGTCCAGGGAGACGGGTGGCAGGGGAACGGTGCCGTCTAGATGGCAGCCGCACCCCCCCCCCCCCACTTACACGGGGGCCCCTGGCAGCTTTGGCCTCATCATCTCTCAAGCCCCCTGGAAAAGGAGTGGGTAGACACACCAGGTCTCCATGGGCAGCCGGCGGTTCAATCTCTGTAGGCCCCTCTAGGCAAGAGCAGCAGATGAGGCCAGGACCAGTGCAGGCTGCAGCACCCCGACCCTCAGAGAGGGAGACGCCCCCCATTCCCCCCGGTCCCTCCCAGACAGGAATATAGCTGCAGCCTGGACCGGAGACCCCAGCTCAGCCTTCATGGAGACTCTTCACGGGGCTGCTCCTCCGTGAAACTAAGAACGTTAATGTCATACACGGGAAAGGGCCATGTGTAAAAGCCCTCACCCGACTTTCACTTCGCTCTCTTAGCCAAATCTGTTGAGCAAACACTGTTCTAGACTCTGTCCTGGGCCGTCTCACTGGATGACTGCGGCAGTCCTGGGAGGCCAACCAGACAGGGACGCACGCTTGTGCTCGTTTCACAGGACGAAGGGCAAGGCTCGGCTGGGTCCAGGACCCATAGATGCGGACACGGAGCCAGAAGAGCCCTCCAGCCAAGCCTCCTGGGAGCCTGTTCCCAAAGTCCCAGAGACTGTAGGGCCCCCTTGCGTCTGAGACTTGGGGACGGGACTCCAACAGCAGGAGCCACAGACCACAGGCCGAGCTGGAGCCCACGTGGTTCCCCAGGGAGGGCAGAGCCGGCTCGGAGGGAAGCAGGGGCCAGCAGCCAGGCTGACAAAGCGAGGTCTCAGCGCAGAGGCACCCCTGCTCCCAGGTGCCGTGGGGCCTGAAGCAGTGCCCTCGGAGCCAGCCCCACAGCCTAGGCCTGGCCCTGTGCACCCATCAGGCCATCAGGAGCCCGGCCCAGACTTCTGTGGGCAGGGCCTGCACATGGCAAGCCCTGGCCTGACCCAGCTGCTTCTCAGGTGGGCTCCTGACCAACCCCCCCCAGGGACATGACTCCCAGCCTGCTCTCCAAGCTGCCCCAACATGGAGGCTTTCTGCTCCTGGTTTGAGGTTTTGGGGTTCAGGATTCCCCCTTGCAGGGTCTCAGACTCCCAGTTGTTGGCTCCAAGATTCAGTATCTGAATTCAAAGCCCCAGATCCACAATACAGGCTCTGGCCTGTTAAACTCGCTTCTCCGGGCCTGGAGGTTTGTGCCTCCTGGTGTTGGCTCCCTCACGAAGACAGGGTCAACACCCTTGGCCCCTAGCCAAGCTCTCTGTTCAGTGTCCATCCGAGAAGAAGGCCAAAACCAAGTGAGATGCTGGACCCACATTCAAACGTAGGGATAATCTTGGGGCAGGCAGGCTCTGATGTGGATGAAAGCTGAGCTGATTCAGTGTCCCCACGGTTAGCTGCCCAGCTGGGCTCACTGCTCCTCTGGCGGGCTCTGTTCAGCTGTCTGCTCAGCGCCAGGGAAAAACACTATCCCTCACTGGCATGGGCCAGATCCACACAAAGGAAGCGGTGAAGACCCCTCCCCCACCCCAGGTCCTGTCCTCAGAGGCAGGGGCATAGTAGATTCCAGCTGGATGCTGGTATGATGGGCACTGCCCCAGGAAGAAGTCACAGGGTCTGTGCTTGTTCACAGGCTTCACCTTTCCACCTACCAGGGGGCTTCTCAAAGCTGATCCTCCTGTGGCTCTCGAAGGGTGTAGCCTCAGTGAAGCAGACTAGATTCTAGCAACCTCTGCCCAGCCCCTACCACTGCTGCCACCAGCACCCCAAAGCTCCATGGCTGCAGGAAAATGGAGCTTCCTTGGACACATCCCACTCCAGACTGTCCAAATAAAGAGGAACCAGCACAGGACTGACACAGTCACCCACTCTGGAGGCTGGCCAGAGGGTCCAAGCCCTGCCCGAAACCCTCCCCACTAGTCCCATCACAAGGCAAGGTGTCCTGAGGCCTCGGGCTGGACGAGTCCTAGCTCTGGATGCTGCTACCCCCTGCTGCCCCCACCCCATGTCCTGACTTTTATACTAGGCTCCTTGCCTTTGTGACATCCTCATGAAATAGTCTGGTGCACGATAAAATGATTATTTCTTTATCTTGCAATTGTGGCAGTGACTTTTTTTTTTTTTTTTTTTTTTGTAGAAGAGGGACCAGAGAGACTTGGGGAAGGATGTGGGAAAAGCAGATACACAGTAGCCAGTTCTATATATGGGGACCCTCTTTGCTCCCTCTCCTGAGTCAGTGATTGGATGGCTCTAAGGACCTACTGGCCTGCTTTCTGGAATTCACCTTTAACACACAGAGGCTGTATCTGCATTTCACTGAGCCATGATCAACTGTTCAAACCTTGGCCTGATCCAAGGTCTCAGAACCCTTCTTGGGCATTGATGTGAAAAGGAGGGACAGATACGATGGACAGAGGAGGGTTTGGTAAAGTGGTTGGGATTGAGGAGGTGGGGGACAAATGGAAAAGAAGTTAGTTCCTGCCTAAGGATACAAGTATTCAAGGCCCGTGGCTAAAAGTAAACTCCACGATTGGAGCCCAGTCAGGATGAGGAGTCTGGATGGAAAACTCCACAGAACTCTGTCACAGCTGTGGGCGAGGCCCAAGGTGGCCTCTCAGGAACCCAAGTCCAGTGGATGAAGTCCTCATCCTTACCAAGGGGGCCATGGTCCTCCACCCCCATCCCCACCCTGGAAAACAGTGAGGCTACTATGTGCTTGGCTTTCCAAACATTTAGTGGGGTATAAAAGGGCCAAACCAAAGTGCTTTCAGGATAGCAGGGCTACAAACAAATTGGTGAAGGACTGGGGGAAGGGATTCGGTCCAGAACAGGACACATCCTCAAATCGTGGTCAAATCCTTGGTGATACAGAGGGTCCAAGATGGTTGAGCAAAGCGGTGGAGATGTCCCTGCCCAACGACTCTCTAGAAGCGGGAAAAGGACCCAGGCTTTGCCATTCAAGGGGCCTGGGTTGGAATGCCGGCACTGCCACTTCTTCACTACATGGAACCTTGAACAACTCATAGTCCCTCTCTGGAACTCATTTTCTTCATTTGTAATATGGGGCTGTTCCCCCTGCCCCAACTTCATTCATCATATAGGACTAAATAACGATAGAACCTATTTCTTGGGGATGTCAAATACAACATTTGTTGTAAAGTTCAACAAATGACAGCTGCTACTATAAAGATCATTATTCCCTTTTCAGGAATGTTGTGGGCAGTTAAGGTAGCTCTGAGATTGAGGGACTCAGACAGAGGATGAGACGAGGAGGAAAGCAGACTGTGGATTAGGCCAGGCATTGAAGGCAGGTGTCCCAAGGCCATGGTCCTGCTTTGGCCCCATCCCTGACTGAGCTCAGAAGCTGGCGGCTGGCTCAGGGCAGAGACCCCCAGGCAGGAAAGAGAGGAACCAAGGGATAGGGACACCCAGGGAGCAGTCAAGCAGTGGTAAAGCTGTCCCTGGGCTCCAGTAGGAGAGGCTGGATTGAGGTCCAAACGAGGGTGAGAAGCAGGACTAGGACAGGGAGGGCAGGTGAAGGAGGGTGGTCAGGAGTGGAGGGGGGCATGTCGGAGCTGTGGGAAGCTTAGGCAGTGGGGCCCAGCAGCTCCGCCTGTGAGGATGGGAGGTTTCCAGGACTCCTAGGCCCGGTCAGCTCGCAGAGAGGCCGTGTCCAGATCCATCCTTGATGATGTCCTCAGACTCAGGCCTGAAGGGTTCTGGGATGCTTGTGATTAAAGCAGACTCCCTTCTCAGCTCTTTCTCGACAGCCAGTGGTCAAGGAAGTCTTAGGGAGACTAGAGGCAGGGTTTAAAGTGGATCTTGGGTCGAGAAAGAGCCAGAGAACACAGGAAAATGAAGAGGAGAAGGAAGTATACAGTTCTGAGCAACTGAGAGGAGCCGAGAAAGGCTGAGTGAGGAAGAGGCAGAGGGCAGACACAGAAGACCCCCAGAAAGAAGGTGCTGAGGGACCAGAGGGCATCTGGGCAGAGGAGTCCAGCAGCTCCCCAGTAAAAGGAGAAAATGCTGAGCTTCAGGAGAAGGCGTCTGACTCAAGAAGGTCTAGGGGATGTGGGGGGGGGGGGGGGGGGCCCAGGGTGGCCTGGCCTGGCCCAGGCAATGACTTCATAGGCATCTCCCCCCATCCTTTCCTGAGCCGCCAGCCCTGCTGACCCCCTGCCCGCATCTCAAGGGTCCAGGCCAAGCAGGCGCTGACAGGGGAGAGAGGGGGCCCTTCTGGGCCAGGCCCCCAGGCCTGGCATCATGCCTGCTGGGGAGGAGGGGCCTGGAGGCCGGCCCTTGTCAGCATCCCGGCCGGCACTTCGGAGGCAATTAGCAGCCCAGCTGAGCTAATCCCCCGCCGGGCGAGGCCAACACAAACAGCCCAGGCCGGGTGCACACTCGCCTCCCTGTTTGCTGAGGGCCCGGTGGTCCGCCAAGAGCAACACCAATAACCCGGGGCCTTCTCTAGGTTAAGAGGAGGACCGGGGCTTGCTGAAGAGCTGACAGTGCCCGACAGAGCACAGTCTGGCCAGGTGCCCCGGCTGCCCCAGAAAGGCAGCCACTGTTCCCAAGCCTTGGGCCAGCCAGGAAGAGGAAGCTGGACAGAAGGAGCCATATACTCTGATTCGGCGCCCACCCCCACCCCCACCCCCGCCACCTGTGAGGGAGGAGGGCCAACTCTGCCAGCCCACCCGAGGCCAGGAGGGCCTGGGCCCTCTGGTTGGGACTCAAGGATTACAGGCTCCACGCTGGACGTGGGAACCCAGAGGCAATTCACACCTGGACCCTGCCCTCAGGGGACTCCCCGTCTAGCGAGAGAACAGACTGCATGTGACCTTGGAGCAGGGCCAGTCTCCAGCCCCATCGGCCTCCCCCAGACCGGAAAGGCCATGGCCAAACCCCACAACTGAAAAGGCAAACAGGGACCCAGAAGAAACCACCTGAGGCCCAGAGACTGATAGATGGGGCGATGGTGCCAAGAGAGGCAGGAGGGATCCAGAACAAGCTTTGGCACAGACGAGTCCTGGTCCCAGCCAGCAGCCACTGGGCAAGCCCAGAGACAAGGCCCTACTCCTGGAGACCCGTTGCTGCTTTCCAGCCCAGTTCCACCCTCAGCAGCCTGCAGCCTGGGAGCGTCTCCTCTCTGAGGGAAAGCCTCTATCCTCAGTTTGGTTCTGCATCCCCCAGGCACCCATGGACTCTGTAGCATCAGGAAAGCACAGCCTCCTCGGCGCTGGGGGAAGTGACACAGCGTCCCGCCTGGCCAGGTCCCTTGGTATGTTTGGCGTTGCGACCAATACCCAGCACCATCGGCGCTGACTGCGGAGTCAGGCCCCCACCAACACGGCCTACCAGCGCACTCGTGTGTCACGGTCAAAAGCGAGCAAGGCAGCAGGCATGCTTCCTGTCGGACAGATCAGCTGGCAGGCAAGTGCAGGATTTATCCCCTTTACAGACAAGGACCCTGAGGCCCACACAAGGGAAGACTTGCCCACAGCCAGAGCCCAGACTCCAGGCTCCCGGGCAGGAGATGGTGTGTCAGCAGGCCCCTCCTCCAGTTCAGCCCGCAAGCCTCTTCATTTCTTCGCAGCCCATCGCTGGCCTAGACCCCCCTTTAGTGCTTCCCGGGCCAAAGAGCCTCAGTCTTGAGCCGACCCCGCCCCACGAAACAACACTATCTGTGTCTAGCTGGGCTCAGCTAGCTGTCCCTCTGCTGGGAACCTACCCTGTGCTCTGGAGACAGCTTTCTCTGGGGCAGAGAATGAGGCAGGTGTCACTCTGGGGACAGAATGGTGTCACTCTGCTAGGGCTGACAAAGCCACAGCTGGTAACAGCAGCCTGGCCTACTACCCCCTGCCCTGGCTAGCCTGGCAGAAGACTTCAGGCCTGGCTCCAAGCCTGCCAGAGGGGCTGTCAGCATCCTGCCCACCACAAACAGTGCTAAACTCTCTGGGCTGCACCAACACCTGGCTCTAGAGCTTCTAGTCTGGACCAAGGTATAGATGAATAGATGAGTCCTTTTCCCCTTCAGCTCAGCCCAAAAGGGAAGTATTTTTCAAGAAGATGTTTTACTAGGAAACGGAAGGAAAACAAACAAATTACAAGTACACAGAAACAAGCAGATTCCTAAACAGGACTTTAACCAGCACCAAACCAGAGTCCTGTGGATGCTGCTTCTCCCTTCTGGTCTGGTGAAGCCTCCTTCTAGACCCTGGGACACGGGGCTCCCATTCCAGCTCCACGGCCAGCTGCCTGTGGCATCTGAAGCATTAGTAACCTCTGCTTCTCACTTGTAGCAGAGAGCAGGACTGAACGCACGGCCAACCACAAAGCCTCCTTCTTCTGCAGCCTCCCGCCCCCTGCCCCACCACCGTGGCTCTCGGGAAGCACTGAGTGGGGAAGTGCTCTGTGAACTGGGAAGGGCAGCAAAGGACGCTGAGAGTCGTCCTCGGCCAGCACCCTGGCTGTTTCTTCAGGAATGAGGGAGGGCGTTCGCTGGGGTGCAGGGATGGCACTGTGGGTTCCCGGCGCGATCAGGTTCGGATGACACAAGAATCCTCTGGGTGTCTCTTCTCCTAGGAGTCCCCCCATCCCTCCTCCTCCCGCCGTTCAGCACCTCCTGCAGCCCGGGCCTCCTCCCCTTCCTTCTTGGGACTGCGGCTGGGGCCACCTGGGAAGCTTCAGGAATAGCTGATGGCTATCACAGCCAGGACAGGGTGCGCTGCTGCTCCCCTGATTCATCACGGAACTGGACTGGGTCCAGAGAAGTGACCAGGAGGACGCAGGGCTGCTGCAATGAACTGAGGCTGCTTCAGTCCAGGAGGCGGGGGGCAGAGCACTCATTCGAATTAGAAGGGGGTAAGGAAGGGTGACTTCAGAATCATGCTTCGAGAGAACAGGCACTGCGTGGTGGAAGGGGCCTGAGCTGATCGTCTCCGAGCCCTCTCACTAGCTGGGCGGCCTCAGAGACATTAGCCCCAGAGTCTCAGCCTCCCCATCAGTGCCATCTCAGAGCCTACTGTGGGAACTGGACCGTGATAGATGTGGGGGTCCAGTGAATGAGCTCTCTGCCACACTCCCTTCACTTTGACCTGGGACGCTTATTCTCCCCTTCCCATCTGGCCAGGTACCAAAGCCACATAGTTGATGGTGGCACCCACCCCCCCAACACATACACATCCCCCGGCCCTCTCCTCTCAGCACCAAGGGAAGCTCAATATGGAACACGAGTCCCGGGCTCTGGGCTGCTCAGGCACCCGTCTGCAAGCCTGCCAGGCTTCACTTGATAGCAGGACCCCGCATGGCGAGGGAAAGGCAGGTGACCCCCCCCAACTTGCCCTCAAGGGTAAGAGCGCCCTCCAGCTCACCCAGCAGAGGACTCGGCTCATTAGCAAGAAAGGGGTCCCAACCTTTCACCTATGCCCCCTGCCTCGGAGCAACAAAACGCCCTTGCTTTGTTAGTTCTATCTGACATTTCAAAATAAATCTTGTGACTTAGATAAGCACTTCACATTGCATACACCACTTGTCCCCTGGCTATTCTAATACTTCCTCTCCAGAGAAGTCTAATGGTCCAAAGCTCTGGAGTCAAATAAACCCCAGCTCTACCATGTCCCAGCTGTGTCCCTTGCGTAAGTCGTTTCACCTGTTTCCTCAGTTATCTATCTGAGCTACTGTGAAGGTAAAGCACGTAAAGCACTTAGTATGTTGCTTGCCACACAACACAGCAGGTGCTCAGCCAGGAGCCATCACGACCGCTGTCAATGGCAGAGAATGCTCTCCAGGTGGAGACTTGCTGGGCCGGGTGCATCAGGGTACACACCCCAGACTTCAGCTAGCAGGGACACACTGCAGGAGAGAACGGGTGGGTGCCCCTTTCGCAGACCCACTGTGCCACACACGCTGCTGCTTCTAATGCTCACATTCTCTCCCTCGGACTGTGAGCTCCTGATTCAGGCCGAGATCTGGATCTTCTATTTTACGTGGCATGGGGCAGGGGGGCTTCAGAAAGCACTGAATAAATGTCAAGTGACCCGAGGCATGCATTCCAGAAGAAAATGCAATGCAGACATCTGCCAAGCCCTAAACGGCCGCACAGTGGGCTGCCAGCCTGATAAAGGGCAGCAGAGCAGTGGGTTCGAACCCTTGGAAGCTCTGAAAAGCTACAGATTTATGGCTGTTCCTCTTGGTTCCTTCTCCAGCACAAAGGAGTCAAGAGAGTAGATTAAAGCATTTCCATCCACCAGTACCCAGGACTGCAGGAGCCCACTCCCCTTTCAGGGCCCCCAAGAAAAGCCCCAGCCTGGCCCCCCAAGCCCTGGTTCTTGCACAAGGCCTCCCGAAGGGCCAGCCCATGTGGCTGTGTTATAAATGATGTCCCGACGGCCATCTGACCCACCGTCTCCTGGTCTCCTCATCTCCAAGTTCCCGAAGCCTCAGCCAAACACAACAGTGAGGACTCTTTCTTCAGGGCCCAGAATGCAAGGCTCCCCAGCACCTGGGAGCAGCTGGAAGCTGGAACTCAAGGACTCATCACTGCTGGTCTTCCTAGCCCGTGCCAAATGCATCTGTAAACAAGCCTTCTCAGTGGCTCCCTACAGCTGCTCCCCAGGGGTCAAAAGGGAGAGAAGCGGGCTAGAATCAGGGCGGCCCAGAGCTCACAAGTGAGGACTGAGCCAGGCAGGGCCTGGTCTGAAATGTCCCTGGGTACGGCCAGGCCTGCACTGCTGGTCCTGTGCCCGGAGCCTTAGATGGGTTCACCATTGCCCAGGACTGCTGCCCTGTACCAGGCTGCTGGGACCCCAAGAGGCATGGGGCCTGTGTCACACTGCTGTAGGTCCCACTGTTTTACAAGCTGGCGGAGAGAAAGAACTTGCTGGGGCGGAGATGCCTGGATGCTGGGCTGTTGTGCGTGATCTTGTTTGCTATAAAACAGCCAGACATTCCGAGAACCTGGAATCGCGCCGAGGCCATGCAGCTAGCCTTCCTGGCCATATATCTCCAGGCGGGGGACAGGCCTGAGACATCTGAGATAATAAAGACATGATTGTCTCAGCCCTGGGGCTTGTCTCCCCTTTGTCCCAGGGCCCAGCAGCCAGCAAGAAGTTTAAAGACGTCCTCCCCCTTCTCCTGGGAAAGTACAAATACATCAGATTCTATAGCCCCTGGGGTGAGCTTCCCAAGAACCAGGCCTGGGATTCCTGCTCCCAGCGCCACAGAGCAGAAGACAACCAAGGATCCATCCCGGGGCAGCATGCAGGCCGTTCCCTGTGCCCCATCTCCGATCCTCCCCACCCTCTAACAGGGGAACTGATCAATTTTAAGGAAGAGGAAACTGAAGCTGAGAGGGACCTAATGGGCTTGTCCAAAGTCACAGGTTTCAATAGCAGATGGTTTGAAACCTAGATCTGTTTTACTCCAACGCCTCCTGCCTCCATGTCAATTTTAAAACCACCCTGCAACACTTTAACGCTCCTTCTTTCCTAACGTCCAGTTTCCCATTCTCAAAGCAAGGTTGTTTACCCTTTAGCACCTGAAGGGAAAAAACTCATGAAGGAAGCAAAACCCAGACTGCTGAATCTGGAAGCCAAAACAGCAGTTGCCAGCCTGGTTTCCCCTGAGTCATTTCTACCTCAATCTGACCAAGTGACAACCACCACCTATCCCAGGGAAGGGCGGCTTCATGAGGGAAAAGGGACGTGAGAGGTGCTGAGGATGAGCCCCACCCACTGTGTGCACTAGTGGGACGCCAGCCCTAGCTTTCTTGACCGCAGGAGCCACTGAGCGGAGAGGGGGCATCATCTACGTGGACGTGGGGACTTGAGGAGAGGGAGCACCGGACTCAGAGCCAGAAGACTCTGACTTGGTCTGTCAATCTCACAGAAGCTCAACCCTATGCCAGTATTTTCTCATTTTGTAAAGTAAATACATGGTCTGCTTGCCTCACAGGCTTTTCTGAAAATGAACATTAAAGTGTTTTATCAGTAAATCCATGGCTAATTCATTTCAATGTATGACAAAAACCACTGCAATGTTGTAAAGTAATTAGCCTCCAACTAATAAAAATAAATGGAAAAAATAAATAAATAAAGTGTTTTATCAACAGCTTTACAAATAGATGATATTATGACCCCATACGTGTTTCTTCCCCTGTTGGTTTCTTTTGCATTCCTGGCTCCCCTTCCTCTCCCTGCCTTTCTTCTGTTCAAACATCTGAACTCACTATGTGCTTGACACCACACTGGATACAAGGAGAGGCTCACACACAAGTTAAGAAAAGATGAAAGAGACATAAGATCAGACACTGAGAGAGCCAACTGGCTTCCAGTGAACGGAAGGGCCAGGCCTGCTGAGAAATGGCCAGGATTTGGTTAAGCTTCAGGCCTGCCCAAGACCCTCTCGCCCTGGCTGTAGGGGCCCCAGAACCAGAAGCTCAGCTTCCCTCTAATTCAGACATTCATAGGCCCAGACTCAAGGATATGGATATAACCTTTCAAGACTACTTCCAGCCCCAGGATCCCACCAACCTGCCACTAACTCCTTGATTTTTCCATCCTCTACTCGTGAGTGTTGCCAAAATGAAGAGCCTCAACTCAATTAGATATAAACTTCCCTCCTTGGGAGGAAAAGGTCACTAGGAGAAAACAAGCAGTAGGAAATCTTTCTGAATGCCCCAGGGCAAAGTTGAAAACTCCCATTACCCACCCATTCCAGCCATCTAGGCTCAGAACCCTAAGAGGATGTGGAGGTCATCTCATCTAATAGTCTCAGTGCACAGCCTTAAGGAGTTCTCTGCTTACACATATTCCAACCAACCCCCAAACGCCTGAAATAAACCAGTTCCCTCCAGCTCCCATGCCCCACACAGACGTTTCACTCCTCTCTGGCAGACCAAATCTGATGCTGCTGCATGTATGGACAGAGCATGTCTACACAGAACGTATCTGTCTGGAAGGCCCCCAAAGACAGAGCCTGCACGAAGGCTTAGTTCATGATCCAATTTTAAGGAAGAATAAAAAGGGGGGAGGGTGTGGAGAAGACTGATGCTTGGCTGAAGGTTCACTGAAAGATACTCAGTTATTCTGAGATATGAGAAGCAAGATCATTGGCTCTGGAGGGCAGTAAGAGGTCTCAGAACTGAAGCACAGGCTGCAGGTATGGGTGACAAGACACTGCAGGCAGCGGGCTCTGTCCTCAGCCGCTCGAGACTCTGTACTCTCTTCCCACTCACGACACCTTGCCCAGTCTCAGCTGCATCACCAACCAGACTTCTCTCGCTGTTTCTCTGCCACCTAGTGGCTGCTCAGGAGCACTACAGGTCCACCTTGTGGCCCTTCTCAGCCCCTCCAGTTCTCTTCCCAAATATACCACTTAAGACACCCGGGAATTATGCTGATGCTTTTTATCTATACTGCTGTTCTTAACATGGCAAGGTGGGAATTGATTCTACTTTTCAAATAGGAAAACACAGGCTTACAGAAGTCAAGTCACTTGTCCAGAGTTACACTGGGAGTCAGTGGAAAGTATCACGCCACTCTATAGTTCACCTGAAGGGAGGAACAGAAGGCCCTAAAACTAAAGCTAATCTCAATTCTGCCGTAAATCCCTATATGCTCCAAGCTCCTCACAGTTAATTACCAGCCTAGTCAGGTGGATGGGACTGCAGCCTCCTCCGGCCACGGGACACACTGGGCGAGCACTGGGAAGGGAGCCAGTCGCCCCACTCAGCGCTCTGTCTGAAAACGGAAGCCACACAAAACATCTACACAAACGCTCACAAAACCATTATGTATAATAGCCAAAAGCTGGAAACAAGAGTCCACCAAGTGATGGATGAATTAGACAAAATGTGGTCATACAACAGGGTATTAGCCATAAAAGGGAATGAATTTCTGATATATGCTAAAATATGTATGAACCTTGGAAACATTATGTTAAGTTGATGAAACCAATCAAATGAGAGCACACAAAACTGTACGATTCCATTTCTATAAAACATCCAGGATAGGCAAATCTATAGGAAGAGAAAGTGGTATCCGTGGTTGCTTAGAAGCGGAGACACTGGGGAAGGGCTTAGGCAGAGACAGCAGGGGTTCAGGGTTTCTTTCTGAGGTGAAGAACACATCCTAGGGACCTGCCTGGTAGTCCAGTGGCTAAGATTCCGCACTTCCACTGAAGGGGGTGTGGGTTCGATTCCTGATAAGGGAACTAAGATCCCACGTGCCATGTAGCACAACCAAATAAAAAGGTCATAGTCGTACCACTGAAATTCTCAGTTGTAAGTACGAGGGATGTAATGTACAACATAACAAAGAAAACTAATAACATCGTATGTTATATATGAACAAAGAGAGTACATCCTGAGTTCTCATCACAAAGGAGAAAATTTTCTTCTATCTGTATGAGATGATGTTCACTAAACTTTACTGTGATCATTTCACATTGCGTGTAAGTCAGTCAATACACTGCACACCTAAATTTACACAGTGCCATATGTCAATTTTATCTCAAAATAAGGGGGAAAAAAACCCACTGAATTGTACATCGTAAATAAACTGTACAGTATGTGGATTATCTCTCAATTGTTGCATTTACACACACACACACACACAAAATGAGAGGGTTGGTCTAAATAATCTCTGAAGGCCCTTCCAGTTGTCATTTAGCGGACAGGGTCATCTATCACTATCAGACCAGCACCGATGACCTGACCTGAACAGATGCAACCTGATATTAAGACTGGTCCCATCAAAAGCCACCTGAAGAATTTTGCTCCACTCTCTGGAGCAGCCTCTGCCTCCAAATGGTAGATGCACTCTCTTCCTACCTTGAGGAACCCACATGGTGGACATCTACACACCCACTCACTCTACGGGGAAAAAAACCAGGCAATGCAGCCCGCCTCGGGCTCTGGAACTTTCTCTTTTTACAGAGGTCCTCCAAAGGTGTGGCTTCAATTTGAGCTCAACCCTTCTGAGAATGTTCATTCTCACTTGAAGCGGGCAAGCACATCTTGTAGGAAACACACTGGCTTTTGGAATCAGACAGCTCTGGAGCTGAACCATGGTTTCATTATTTTGAAGCTTCAGAATCTTGGGCAACTGACTTAGCTACTCTGAGCCTAAATTTCCGGTCAGATGAATAAGCTCCCACTTCTGGAGAAGGTAATGGCAACCCACTCCAGTACTCTTGCCTGGAAAATCCCACGGACAGAGGATCCTGGTAGGCTACGGTCCACGGGGTCGCAAAGAGTCGGACACAACTGAGCCACTTCAGTTTCAGTTCAGTTTTCTGGTAAGGGAGGCGCCATGTGTACCATTTGAGGGTACCATTCCATAAGCCACACACACTGCACTTCAGAAACCCCCTCCCTGTGAGCCCTGGCTCAAAAACTCTATCCTCTTGAGTCCTACATGACAGCTCCACCTCACCTCTCTCTCACTTTCAGTCTTCTAAGCCCTTAAGAGAATCTGATGGCCCACAACCTCTGGGGGAAAACCCCATGTCCTCAGACTTCCTGTTTCCCTGTAATTTATTAACTATGTTTTGTTACTTTTCATTAATAATATGCTGTGGTTTGTTAGTGAAGCTTATACCCTCCCCTGCTCCATGTGTAAAATGAGGGACTAAAGATAATTTCCTATTTCTTCTAGGTATACGAGACCCTCCCCCAAACCTGTGCTTGCTAACATTTATTTAAAAAACAACCAAACAAACAAACAGCATGTTTGAATGAGCAGAAAAGATGTCTATAACCAGAATGTAGAAATATGCTACTGGGGACAGATGAGCCACCTGCTAAATTTCGAGTTGTTATCACTGGTGCTAACACTACCAGACTCTCCCTCCAACCTGTGCTCTAACTTTTCTCTTTCTACAGGACTGGACAGGAATTTGTCACCCTAGTATAAAAAACAAAAACAAATCTCCTGAGGAGGTAGGCATTATTATCCCCACAAGAAAATATCAAATAACTTGCCCAAGATTATACAGCAGTAAACAGTAGAGGTGAGCTTCAAACCCAGGCAGGCTGGCTCTACAGAGTCTTTATAATGCTCTCCAGCAAAATGAACAATATATAAACAAGTGTCCCTGAAGTGAATAAATGCCTAAACAAGAATAAATCACACTAGGTGCCTTACCATTTGAACCCACGAATAATATAAAATTGGATGCTCTTCTATGAGAATACTTCTGTAACAGACCAATCTTTGTCCTTCTGTCTGACAAAACATTCATTGGGGGATGAAGATATATTATTCCTAATCTTTATGACAATTCTGCTAAAAAGTCAGCAGGTGTCACTGGCTCAACTTACAAACGTGTAATCGATATTGAAAAACTGAAGTATTAGTTTGCTCTAACACTACTAGCTACTGACACAGTCCAACTCACACTTAAGTTCCCTCTACTTCAAAGTATATGTATCTTTCTTTTTATTCCATATGGTTTCTCTTTAAAATTGCTTGCTTAAATCACAGCAGCTCTATTCCCCATGATAAATTTTCTGTCTCTATAACAGGGCTCTATGCAAGATTTTATTTGGAATAAGAGGCCTACTTCTAAAAAGATACAAACCAAAAAGGAATTGAACACCACTTTATCTACACATGGAGAAACTGAGGCTCAAAAAAGGTATAGCAACTTGTCCAAGGAAATTCTGATGCCCCAACTAGAACATGCACCTCCAACTCCCAATCCAGAGCTTTTTCCAGTAGAGGTATTACCTACCATGGGAGAAAGGGGTAAGACATCGAAGTTGTAAGATAAAACACCATAATGCAAGCTAGAAGCAAAACATCATACTTAGCAGGGTTCAAGAATCTTACAGGTTAAGGAAAGACTGGTCTTTAAAGAAATTAGCATTTAAGACAGAGGAATTTTACAGTAGCAGATGAGACAACTACCAATGGCATCCTAGAGTGAGTCATTCTCACATGAGGCAAGTGAGCACACAGGTGCCTGCCCGCCCCTCACAAGCTGCCAAGGGATGCACCAAACTCCCTGACGCCAATACAGTTGTGAAATACTAAAGCAATAGAGAAAAGGTGGCAGTTCTTAAATGAATGAGATTCAGAATCAAGCCAAACATCCCTCTCCCATCAGACCAGTGCAGATCTTATAAAGCTTTTACAAAGGAGGTCCAGGAAGCTGGTACTAAGGCTCCACTGTGGGTCTGGCACTGTGGACAAATAGCCAGCCCTATCCCAGAGTAGGTTAGATGTGAGATGGGAGGGATAATATACGTTCAAGCTCTCTGCAAGTATTTCCTATTCCTGGCAATGGGGCTGAAACCCCCTCATTCACAGCAGCCCAAGACCCAGAAGCCAGGAGGGCTCCCTGGCCCTGGTGCAAAGTGGGCCAACGGTGACGACAGCTTCAGTTCATCCCGTTTACTCCTGAGTATCTACTACTTGCCCAGGACCATGCTAAGTGCTTCACATACAGCATTTTATTGAACCCTCACATCTCTCAGGTAACAATACTTTTATTTCACAGAGGAGCATGCAAAGCTCAGAAGGCTTACGTTACTTGTCTAAGGCCAAATATCAAGTCAGTGACAGAGCCGAAGTTGTGTAACTTCAGTCTTGCCATCTGGCAAGTGATGTCATCTGTCCTCCCTCCCTTAGGGGGTCCTATTAAAGACCAAGTGAAAGCACTAATACAAACATAAATCCAAGTCTATGAGTTTACTAGGTAAACTCAAGACACAGTGAGGAACCCTGACCTCTGGAGAGATGCAGCCCCAGAATTCCAATTGCTTTTCCTTTATTTGGGTCAAGCTCATGAGAATTTTGTTATCTAGTAATAGAGTTCCTTTCTCCTGATCAGGCCCATGCTAGATATATGGAAAACAATGGTGTGATTCTAAAGGTCATTCTGTGAGTTGCTTTTTAAAAAAAAGAAAAAGAGCATGGGCTTCCCAGGTGGCACTAATGCTAAGAACCTGCCTGCCAATGCAGTTGTAAGAGAGGTGGGTTTGATTCCTGGGTCAGGAAGATCCCCTGAAGGAGGGCTCGGCAACCCACTCCAGTATCCTTGCCTGGAGACTCCCATGGACAGAGGAGCCTGGTGGGTTATAGTCCATATGGTTGCAAAGTCAAACACGACTGAAGTGACTTAGCACAGCACCAGGTTTCATGGTACTCCCAGTATCTTGCTGGCCTTGGTTACTCTCTAAGGTCCAGCTTTCTCATCAACAGACCCTGCTCTGCCAACCCACAGGGCTGCTATGACGAAAAAGGAATATCTCTACAGTTGAGCAGGGACTATAGGCAGACTATCCAAAATCAAAGGCACCTCAAGATCCTCTAAATCTATGCAAAGGAAAAGGGAATCATTCTCTCAGGCTAGAACTATTCCTAAAGTCACCTTCCCCAGAAGTCCTACCCAGTAACCTGCCATTACAGATAAAGCCTTTTATACTGCCATGCTTGCCCTCCGCATTATGCAATGCTTGAACTACAGTTCTTAAGCTTTGTAACTGGTCGAATACATTTTATTTTCACAATATATGTATGGTTAAGTACACAGGTCCCAGAATCAGACCTGAATTCTAATTCCGGTGGGAGATGTTAAGCAGTGATGAAGTCTGAGTTCTTACCTGTAAAACAAAGGTGCGCGTGTGCTCAGCCATGGATGGTAGCCCATCAGGTTCTTCTGTCCACTAAGTCTTCCAGGCAAAAATACTGGAGTGGGTTGCCATTTCTTACTCCAGGGGCTCTTCCTGACCCAGGGATTGAACCTACATGCCCTGTGTCTCCTGCTTGGCAGGTGGATTCTTTACCACTGAGCCACCTGAGAAGCCCCATAAAGCAGTTACTTGCAACATAAATCTCACAGGGACGTTCTGAGTATTAAATATGATAATACTGTGGGTTCAACACAGTGCAAGCACACAGTCTGTAGTCAGTAAACATCGCTATTCTTTTACCAAAGAGTATGTTGTTTCTTTTATGAACCTCAATAATTAGAGCAGAGCACTCTTGGGAGTGGTTAATGCTCCCTCTTTAACAATAAGATGTTTATGGGGGCTCCTAGGAGCTACCTCTCTTCATGCTACACCCACCCCTAAACTGGGCTCCAGTCTACTCCAACATGCCAGGTGCCTCTCTTCTTTGTTTCCTCTCCTTCCACCCAGAAATCCATACTCATCCACCTGACCCCTCCAGCCCTGTGTATCTCTGCATGTCCAAATCAGACCCATCTTTCACCTTTTTCAAGAAGCCTCTCCTGATTTGCTCTTGCCCCCAACCTTCCCGCTCCCCAGTGCACACCCGCACAGCTCAGCATGCTTCCCCTTCTTCCTGGTGGGCTCAGTTCCCCTCCCTGACTCTCATCCTTGCTGGAACCATCCTCATCCACCCCGTTATCTAACGGAGGGCCTCTTAGTACTAAAGGAACATGTAAAACTGACATCACAGAAAACAAAAGCATGGGGGAGGTCTGAGTTCTTAATAATGTTTTCTGAATAGTTCTTATCCCTTGATATTCACAAACTGGCTTGGACCAGGAGGATCTTCATGCTTAGCTTCATGGATTTGGCCAACCTGGGACAACAGTCCTAGTAATTCTGGGGCACGGGGGAAACTGCATGGCTGACCTGATCTTCAGAGGGGTTTTTTTTGTGTTTCTGCCTCCCAAGTGTCCGAGAAGGAAAGCAACTTCAGAGACGAAGCATCTCCAGCTGTTGGGATACATGCCCTATGAATGTGAAGTATTTCTATGAAATTGAGAAGCTTGGGTCTTAGATTCTTCTTAAAGAAAGTTCTAAACTACCTGGAGCTCTACCACCTTAGCTCTATAAAGAGTGAATCTGTACTCCTATAATTACTCAAACACAAACTCTCCAATATACACCCAGTAGCAATGTCAAAATGGTGTAAGTACGTACTCCGTCACATAAACCTAAATTCTCCCCACTGCGAAGCAAATCTGGTCGTTGTTAATATCTGCATTGCATTTATGTGTTTACAGAACACAGTCACATATATGGCATCATTTAATTCTCACACTCACTACCTGAGATGTAGAATTTATCATTATTTCTATTTACAGATTCACTGACAAAATCACGCAGCTAGTAGTCTTACAATTCGGGGCAATTATTTCCCTACAGCACACACCACTTTGGATTTTTACATTCTGACTGGCTACAAATTCTGACTCCTAACTTCTCCTAGGTAATTCAGGAATTTCCCTAGTCCACCAGGGAACTGGCTCAGTCACTATTCCTTTCTGCCTCACCACCTTCTCCACCCACATACAAGGATGTTGTTAGGCGAGTCCACCTGGAGTCACTGTCAGTTTTAACTTAAATTCACCACTAGGCGGAGTTAATCTCAACAATCCAAGAAATCCAGGGGCTACAGAACAGAGGGTCCAGAGTTAAAAATAGCTCAACAAATTGTTTAAAAGAGAGAGAGACAGCTGGATACTGGCACAAGTTTTCCCACTTACATGAGGCTATACCCCAAACAGCCAATGGCCCATTATCAGGGAGTTAAGAAAGAATTTTCAGTTCAGACTTTATGGCTCAAAAGCAATGAACATCTGCAAACCCACCGAGGTACTCCACTCCAGCTGCTGCCTCTGAGAGGACTGGTCACATGGGCGTTATATCAACTTACACCTAAACCACAAACCAAGAAACTAAGACCCTATACAATCAAATATTAATGTATCAGAATAAGGCTAATACAAAGGAAACCATTACCTATTTAACCACTCCAAAAAAAAATCAACCCAACTATACTGACAAAAGAGGAAATAAAGCCAAGTGACACTACCCAAAGGTCTGACAAATAACCAGGGTGGGTGTGGGGTGTGGGGTTGGGTGGGGGTGGGGTGGAATTGCATCAGAGGAACCAAGTGACCATGAGTTAAGGAGATTTCATCTCCTAGAAGTCCAATGTACTCTGTTGGAATAACTTCAATTTATACTCATTTCTAGCACTACCTTATACTTTTGAATCTGGACCTGTGTACTCTCTGCAGGTGAATTAGAATATTCCTGGAAGAGTGAAAAAGATGCCCATCTTCAATGAAATCTGTACAGTACACTTGTCTTCAAGTTATCAGGGAAATACAGTCTTCCTCCACATTCTAGCTTTAACTTAGAAAACCTTAGCTGAACTCTAAGCTCAAATACCTGCCCTCTTCTCAAACTGCTGCTTAAGTAACCTAACTGCTGAGACGACTGCCTAAACCATCTCAGTGCCAGTCCACCAGTAAGACTATGACTATGAACTTCGTAAACCTTCTTTCCGACTAAGGCTTACGAAGAAATGAAGGCCAGTTTGGGACCACAACTATGGAGAACCTCTTCCTCATAGGAGAAAGAAACTGTAAAGACTGTAGTCTAGAATTACTCTTAAACTCACGTCAGATATAAATGAAACCTTAGAGAGACCATCGAGTGCCACAGTTCTGAAACCTGGGGCATATTAAAATAGCAAATGAGCTTTAAAGATGTGATGTTCCTACAAAGAATAATTTGAAAAAAAATTGTGATGCCCAGACCCTATTTCCAGGGATTGCATAAAATTGCTGCAGGCATTATTCTTTTTAAAATAAGCTCCAAAGGTGCCATTGACACAGTCAGAGTTAAGAACCACTGAGGTGCACACTGGTCCCCAAACGTGATGAATCAAAAGTTCTATCTTGGGAATATCTGAAAACTAGCTTGATTCCCAGGTCCCACCCCACACCACACTTGAAACCTCAATGATAATTAAGTACAGAGTTATTTTATATACAAAGGGGCCAGAAGAGTGAAGCTGCCCGCGCACAGAGTTAGAGCTGTCATTCTCCAACGGCTCCAGAGCCTAGTACAGAACAAGCACTCTGACGAATGAATGTGTGTCTTGGGCATGCACATGCAGAGCCAAGTTTTACTCTCTCACATGGTTATTCAAAAGAAAGGCAGGTATCAAAATGTAAAGGAGAGAAAAATCAAAGCAGAAGTCAGGAACTCACATCTGTTTTATTCTCTGCTAATATCCTCAAGAGCCTTATTAAGAAGGAAAGAAAGAAAACCATAATTTTGAATTACTAAGTCTGAGGGAAATGAACGTCTGAGTGGCAGGCTTTGAGTGTGGCTATGTGGAACCCTCTGGACAACGGAATGTGAGGGACTTTCAATGTGCTTGCTCCTGTACCCACTCTGGCTCACCACCTGATGTCCTCTCTGGAAGGCTCCAGAACAAGAAACATGAAGCCAGCCTGGGCCCAATCTGAAGCCTGGAGGCAAAATCCAACTGACCCACAATCTAGAAAAATAAATGCTGTTGCATAAAGCCAGCTGAGAGTTAGGGTGGTTTGTAATGCACCATTATTGTAGGAATACTAATGAAATGGTGTTTTTTAATGGGGATGGGGCTCTTCAGAAAAAAATAAAAGTAATGTATAAACAAAGTATTTTAACAGTCCTGGAAAGAAGAAAATATTAAGGTGAGGTCTTCTGTTGAGCTTTCTAAGTTAAATCACCATGCTCTGAAGTTGGGGCAAACTGGGTAAGTCTTACAGAAAACAGTGAGAGCTAAGTCAGGAATGTGATTAAAGACATTCCCCTCACATGTTATTCAGATACCCTAACCATGAAGAGCTCAGCCTTTCCTGAAAAATAATGGGAGTTGCTACTTGTTGGTGAACAACCATCCAAATTTTCAATGTATGTTAGCTGTACCCAGAGGAGACTAAGTTTCAAACCTCAAGAAGCAGGGTCCCTATAAACCAGTTCCTTAGCAACTCTTCTAATAACCACTAACAACATTAAAATGGGAGGAGGAAAACAAGAGAATAGTCCAAATCTAACAAGGAAGAAAAAGTAATATTTTATCCATTCTGTGAAGATATTGTGAAGATAATTAGAAGACACCAATGATCTAAGGACAGCTTTCCAGGAAAAAAGCACCATTACACTAAATGTATAACACAAAATTTTAAGAGGTATTCTGATTATATTCAATACTATGAAAATAAGCCCTGGCTCAAAAAAAGGAAAAGTAACATTTTAGAATAAAGGAAATATTGCAATCATTCCTTTGATTCCATGATCAACCTTCTATTCCCTTAAAATATATTAATATAGTCCTTCTATTGTCATAAAATCCAACTCAAAGGGAATTCCCTGGGGGTCCAGTGGTCAAAACTAGGTGCTTTCACTGCTGGGGGCCTGGGTTTGATCCCTGGTCAGGAAATAAGATCCTGCAAGCCACGTGGTGCAGCCAAAAAGAAAATCCAGCTCAAAGGATGCCAACTTTAACAAACTACAGAACCTATTTCTAAGACCTTCAGTAAAACATCAGTATTATAGAAATATAGTGATGTATTTATTCATTGTTGTATTAGACTAAACGTTGTAAATTTTGCCATAAGCTAAGTCTGCTAAGGACTTTTTTAAATAGCCCTTTTCCAATCTCTATTATCACACTCGCTGGGCAGTTATCACTAAGCCAAAGATAACAGACAAGTTTGTTAAGTCAATAGAAAAACAGTATTTAAACAGAAAACAATGTCAGTTTCATCCATTTGCTTCTGTTACGTGGAAATCAAATTGAAAATGCTTAACTAGAAATCAGTGTTAGCTTCAAACGCCATTGTTCTTCTGATGTGTGGAAAATGCAACAATACCACCATGTAACCTGCTCTATTTCACTTACTCATTCTTGACACCATGTACCCATCCAATGACTATTTTCAGAGCTATCTCTTACATGTCAAACACTGCTCTAGACCAGCGATCCAGTGAGAATCAGGATGGACCCGTATGCCACTATACCAAGAACGAGGGATACGGAGTTTGGGCTCCCCAGAGTCTCATAATATGATCCATGTGTCTCTCCCAGGTAGGGCCAAGACGGAAGAAGTAAGACACATTGGTTAAAACAGTAAAGCCTAGATTTGTTTCTTCCTAATCTCCTCCCAACCAGCCCAGCTAAGTTCTAGCACAGAATAGAATCAAGTCAAACATGACTCCACATAGAAAACTATGAAAATGAGGCTACACACTGTATCAGCCTTACTAACTAAATTAACAATCCTTAGTTTCTAAGATTCTCATACATATCAGTATAATACTCTTAAAAATAAATGAATCATTCTTGGCACCTACAGAAAATGTGTCCTGTATTCAGATACAAGGCACAGAATCTATAATTTGGTAGAAGCAGTTTGTGGTTAACACCTTAGGAGCAGTGATTCTCAAACTTGGCTGTGTAATGGAAGTACCTGGAAAGCTTCTAAATAATTCCCTGCTCAAGCTGCACTCTACAAAGCAGCAAAGTTTGAAAACCACTGATACAGAAAACTTGGGGAGAAAAAATGGCTGCTTTCCCACTAATCCTTGGATTGGAAGTATGCTGTCATTTCAACAACATGAGCAGTGAGCTGTCAGAGCACTTCTCTATGGAACCCACTTGATATTAAAGAAAAGGAGTTTGTAGGCTACCTGTCAAACTTAGGGGAAAAGGCAGAAACCTGAATATGAGGAGAGGAAAAAATATCTCAAACTGAATTACAGAAAACAAAGTACATTAACTCTTTATGTTCTGTATTTTTATCCTGAAATCTGTTAGAAGTTGATGTCAATGAGAGTCAAGTTCCCACTCCTAAATGTCTAAAGATTAAGAGGCGGAGGGAAAATAACAACCCCCAGGCTGACTTGTGAAGGGTTTTTTTGTTTGTTTGTTTAATACATCTGAAAAGAATGCATATACAAAGAATTGAGACATGAGAAAGCATTGGTTCAACACTAATGAAATCTACAAGAATTAGGATTTAGGGAAGGTGGGGAAGATAAACTAACATTTTAAAACTTGAAAACTGCAACCAAAATAAGCTGATAAAATCCCTATTAACACTTATGAAGAGTCTTCATAAGACTCTCCCTAGGATTTTTGCTGAACTAGAGAGCCTCACCTGGCTGCTCTAGGGTTCCTCATGCAAAACAGAAATAAGGGGATTCCCCTGACTGGTCCCCATGTTGTTAAAGGTTCTCCCCACCCCCACCCCACCCCCAGCTTCTTAATGAAGCAGGTCTCCATCCTCACGACTTGAAAGAGGATGCGAATCATCCCATAGGCATCTGTCTTCTAGCACCACCCCTTGGATTTCCTCTATACACCAGGTCTTCAGCTGTGTTCTAGGAACACCATATCATACACTATTAAGCTGCATGTCTATGCTAAGCATATTAAGACAATGACTGACAGGGAAAAAAAAATTTTTTTAATTATGTACTCAATCCATTTGGTGTATTTCAAAAGGTGCAATACTTTTCTTCATTTATCAGTGAAAGAAGTTAGAAATTAACTTCAAAAAAAAAAAAATCAGCAAATGGCAAACAAATTTCCTTGAGAGTCACAGTCACATATATAGTGCATCCTAGAAAAGAGGAGGGGCAAGACAGGTTCCACCCACTTTCATGAGTTTCATCAAATACTGGACCTACTCAAGGGTGGAGAGAAAAGGCAACTTTCAAAAAGGAGTATATTATTAAATGAGGCGTTTACTATACTCCTTCCTAAGAGCACCAGGTGGGGAACATGTTCTCTAAACTAGATCTAGGAAGTGGAATGTGGAATCAATCCGTCCTCCTCCCCTAAGGGCTGTCCAATGGTTAATGAATTTTTTTTTAAAAAATGACTAAATATAAACAAATCCCACACACACTCCCCCGCCCAAACAAAAAAAAGAAAGAAAAAAAAAAAAAAAAAAAACACTAGATATCCCAGATTACTCGCCAGAGTGGAACCCAGGAACAGCTTCAACAGCCCAAATTAGTCTGTTACAGAGTCATCACAAGCATGCCTTGCTTTTAAACAAACGAAAAATAATAATAATAATTTTTTTTGAAACGACAAAACAAAAACTAGTACTGATCACTTTTCTGACAATACACAATTACTCAAAATTAACTAGTATTGAGAGGGGGAAGGGGGCCATACCTATTGGCCTTGTCTCACACAAATGCATGTGGGTGGGTGCAGGGCATTTGTCATTATTGCAAAAACGAATTTTAATTTTTAATCTTTAGTTTGATTTAAACATTGCTTTTAGTATGATGCCGACACCAGCTGTGCAGAAAGGGCTCTGGAGAGACGTTCATAGCAGCACACACCTGCGGCTCTTCTTCGGTTCTGGAGGCTCCAGGGCAGCCAATATTGCTTCATCAAATACATTCTTTAGGCCTTTCTGAAAAGGGGTAGAAAGAAAAAAATTTGCAGTCTGATATTCAGTATAATAAAATTGAAGGTCAAATTTAAAACACGCAAACCCCCAAGAGTTGGCAAAGAACAGTCATTGAAAAATCCTGAATCTCAACACAATTATCTCACTTCACCAAGTTCTGTCCAGGCAGGGCACTGGAAGGATCCACCAATTCAGGAGCAGAGGAGCAGATATTCATGAGTGAGACAGTGGTTCTTTGAGAAAGCTTTTTGCAGACCAATGTATGTCACAAGAAGCAAACAAGCACACGTGTCATTTGCTCATTCAATATGAGTTCTGTACAATGTGCTGCTGGAATATTTTCCATAAAAACAACTAAGCAGCTCTGCATTCAAATGAAACAGCTGAACATGGAACAGGAGTGAGAGGTCGGGCACTGGGCAGTGGCATCCTTAATACATGGAAGGCGCAGGCAAAGATGGAGAGAACGATTACAGTGGCTGCATCAAAGGTATTCACTCTGAACTCCCTTTTTCCCACCAATTAAGAGCCAGGGGGATTCAAGGAAGCAGAAATGTGGGTACCTTATATACATGTGAAACTAGAGCCAGTCAGTGCAACAGGAATAAAAAGCTTCATCAGGCATTTATACAAACAACTGTATATTTTTAATTTCAAAATTTGAAGGTAACCACAATTGTATGTTTCCCCTCACAACAATAAAATCAGAAGCAGGAAAATATAAAGGTGGCAGATTTACATCTCAACATTAACAAACCTTCAGTCAACTGTTAAAATGGATGCTATTCTTAAAAGAGAGTATAACAAATGATCTCATAAAGCAGTAGCAGGTACATCAATATCTTTCCCACCCAGACTGACAAACACTCCACTACAGCACAGACAGCCAAAGCAATAGCAACACAAAGTTTCACTGCACAAAGGAAAACCAGAAAAGAATCCTCCCTTCCCCATTACACTCTACTAGCAGGTCACCCTTTTCCCATAAATTTTGTCATGCAATTACAATTAACAATGGATCACAAGAGTAAAATGATGTTTGTGTTATTTTCTCCATCAAGAACTAAGATCTAGAAGTGTTAAAAACTCTTAATTTTCTCCAAGAGGACATTCTTAATGCCAAACCAAGTTCCCTTTTGCAATAGTAATCCAAACCAAAAAGCTCTGAGCATCAGGCAACTCAAGCAGCAGAAAGTTAAACAAGTCCAACTTGACTACTGATCACAAAAAATATTCTATAAGATATTGCATTCTTGATCAAAAACTAATACAGAGGTTGCTCTAAGGTGGTGAGTAAAAAGACGCAGAGGCTTTCAAACAGGATGGTTTTATTCCTTTGTTTTTAAACGATCTTTCTACAGTAGTGGGACAGGAAGCAGCAGCAAAGAGGGGAAGGAGAAAACAGTTTAGAATATACAGCACTTCCTTTTGGGTTGAGTTTCCGGAGGCTCGAGGGCAGCTAGGATAGCCTCATCAAACACATTCTTCAGACCTCTCTACAAGACAGAGGGGAGGAGAGAGAACAGCAGCCAGGTTAGAGGATTAGAAAGACTAGCAGATACAACAGCAGTCCGGATTAAATGGGTTGAATTCACAGAAGCAATGCACCTTTAGAAAAGTAACTGCCAGAAAGCTAGATCTTAAGTCCATTATCAAGAGAGTAAATAACTGAACAAACATCTTACCTCAAAAAAGATTAACTGAGCAAGAAAACAACTTTTGTGACAATGCCATATGTTGATTTCTAGAACAATCACACTTTGAAATCTAACATTACAACATATTAATGAAATGAGTGCCAGAGGAATAAAATGGATATGTAAACACAAGATACATGCATTAAATAATTAGGATTAGTACTTGTAGAACCCCCAAGTACTTCTAATGATAAGAATGGCACACACATTTTGGAACTAAACCTATTACAATTTCAGGCTTCTGTGAATTCATCCCCTGAATAACTGAAGGACACAAATAGCAGACTAACAAGCATGCTACATGTTTCTAGATTCAATGACGTATCTAGATGGTATTAATCAAAATTTCAGATTAAACAAGTTTCCCAGATCAACAGGTTCAGGCATTTAGAAAAAGTGTTAATTGTTCAACACTACCAACTTGGAGAAGTTTAAACAAAAGACTCTAGAAACAGCATACACTTCAGTTATTCAGTAATGTTATTAGAGCAAGTAACCACCACCCAATAGGAAAACAAAGAATGGGGTCCTAGAATGAGTTTTAGCAAGCAGATCAATGCTTTTAATGTCAGCGTGGGGTATCAGAGCATAAAGCATGGAGTGAAAACAAAGAATACTCTCAGCTCTGTAAGAATTAAGATGCAGAAATACACTTACACCTCAGCCAGAACTCCAGCATGACAGTATGACTCAGTAGTACTGGTACCAGGTCTATAGACTCAACCTAAACTCAACCTAAATCTGAAGCCACAGATTTACCACCCAAAGAAGTTTCACATGTCCTTTAGGTCAGTTGTATCCCAAGTAAACATGCCCCCCAAAGCCCCAGAGCACAGCTCTGGTAGCAAATGTGCGAGCCCCAGACGCCTCCATTTTGCTCACCACCCCCACACAGTATCTTAGAGGATTGGCACCCCACAGTCCATTAGGTACAAAATAAATGAGAAATTAACAACAAGCGCTTGAAAAGAAACAAAGGTTTAAAAAGTTCTCTTCCTTCTGTGCCTTTCACAAACTAGAAATGCTAAACAAGTCAAGGTTCCTCTGAAATTCTTTCTACACATCTATAAGCAAATTCTGGTTGTCATACATAAAAGAAAGGAGGGAAGCTATGAAGGAGAAATAAATTTTATAAGGGGGAAAAAAGAGGAGGAAAGCAATTAGAAACTAGGGCATCCCTTAATAAGCAAATATGTTCCTGCTTATCGACAAAGATCAACTAATCCCCTACAAAACAAACCTAATCTTTGCTTTAATCACACTATCTGATTATATAAAGAGTTCAGTTTTAGAGGAACCAACAAATTCTGGAGTCTTAAAAACTTGCAGCTTTCAAACTGTACCAGGGACCCCATTTTCTGTCTTCTCTTTTGATTTCTCCAAACTTCAAAATCTGATAAGAAAAACATATTTGCTAAGATTTTTTTCAAATTTCTGTTCTCTGAAAAGGGACTTCCTAAATAAACCTATTCATAAGGTAGAACACCTTATATGGAAGCATCCAATTCTCTAAAATAAGCTTCACTAGTGACCTAAAATTGGGTCCACATGGCCTACTTGTCTCCATTTCCCCCAAAAGCAACCCATATTCAGAGAATGGGGATATGCAAGTTATCTGATTCAAATGTTCCACACACATCCTTCTTCAGGACACACACAACATTTTTCTGGGAATGCTAGCAAAACACAGAAACATTAGGCATTTTTTAAAATCTCAGTCAGCTGTACAATTAGGCATTTTTTAAAACCTCAGCTGTACATGTATGAAAATGTAAAATCATCTCAACTTTTAAATATCTGCAATATCAATACAACAGAACTGAACTGCCAAGAAAAACTGGGCTTTTAACAATAAAACTAGGCCTCAAAGCTATCCTGTGAAATATCCAGCTTCAAACAAAATTTTTGTCTTTACATATTCAGCCCAGGGCTAAACTGGAGATTACTAAATTATGTCTACACCCTACATACTAAATACCTAGTACATGTATAACATTTAACTATATATGCCATTTACTTTAGTGTATGTATAATCAAGAATCTGACAGTGTTTTTTTAACTTAATTAAAAAAAAAACCTACCTGAAAAAGCAGTGTGAGAAATAAGTGAATTTCACATAACTCTAAGAAATCTCTACCCTTCAGTCCTGCCTTATTTTAATTAGGCATGTCTGTTCACTGTTCAAACGTCAAAAGACAGAATGAAAAAGTTATGGGCTAATTATTTCCATAATCCTTCCTTCCACCCCGCAACAGAACAACTCTCAAATGGGAGAAAAGGTTGGTGACACCATGAAGGTAGACAAGATGAGACTACCCAAGTCGGTTGAAACTCTCACTCAAAGTACTTTTAACACTGCTTGCTGTCTTCAGAATCTGAAGTTTCCTGTCAAACTATAGAAAGAGTTCCAACTATACCGTTCAGAAAAAGTGAACAGTATAAGGATGGAATGCCTCCCAAAATCTAGGAATAGAGACACTATATAAACACAAACTTGAGAAATGGCCAAGGTAGCTTTCTCTGAAAATCTCAATGATTACACAAGGTAGCTTTCTCTGAAAGTCTCAATGACTGCGACCAATTCCCGATTTCAGATGCATCACCCCATAAGACTATAGCATCAACTGTCAGTACTGACAAAAGATGAGATTTACTTAGATGAAATTTTAAGTTGGGGCAGGGGGAAGAGGGGAATCATTCACATACTCTTGTAAATTTGTGCTAATCTGGACCTTACCATTAATTTAAAAAAAAAAAAAAAACAATCCCTGACCACTACAAATGATACATAAGACATGGGCGCTCACCAACACAAGAGCTTTATTTAGAGACAAATAATTTTCTTCATAAAAACGGAGACCTCTAACAAGACTTCTAACAGTATTCCTGGGCAGCTTTCTTGAGCGCTGCAGACCACTGTCAGAAATAACCTGTGTCCTAAACGCTACTCAAGCCGCTCCACACAGTCCTCACCTGTGTGAGTGCAGAGCACTCAACATACTTGACAGCCTTCAGGTCACGGGCCAGTTTTTCAGCAGTCTCTGGAGTGATAGGCTTCTGCTTATTCTTGGCAAGTTTCTCAATGGTAGAGGGGTCATCTCTGAGATCAATTTGGGTCCCAACAAGCAAGAAAGGAGTCTTTGGACAGTGGTGAGTTATCTCAGGCACCCACTAGAGAAAAGATATTTTAAAAAAAGAAAAAACACACCTGCATTAATCCACAAGCCTCCAAAGCTATTTACAAGTCAACAGAAGTTTTATGACAACCTTTTTTTCAGGGAGAGAATTTATAACTAACTCACCTTTTCTTTCACATTTTCGAATGAGGATGGAGAGACCACTGAAAAGCAGACTAGAAATACATCTGTTTGTGGATAACTCAGCGGTCGTAATCTGTCATAATCCTCTTGCCCTAAGGGGAAGAAAATCAGACAAATCAACAAGCGAATCTTGGTGTCTAACAGCATTAAAATCACAAGCAGTCAACAAACTAAGCATGTAGTTAACAGCACACTTACTAATGAGAAAGCAACTTATCTAATGAAATGTATGGCTTTGTAATAGAATATTTGAGCAATACTCTCAACTCAGCTAATTCTAGTTAAGAGGTACAAGCTATCTGTTATAAAATAAGTAAGTCACAGGAATGTAATGCTCAGCACAGGGAATATTGTCAGTAACAGTTTAGTAACTTTGCATGACGTGTATAAAAATATCAAATTACTATGCTGTACACCTAAAACTAATATAATATTGTGAGTCAACTATACATCAATAAAGAAAAAAAATGGGGAAACTGTTTTCATTGCTTCAGAACAGCAATGAATTTATGTATTATTTGCCTTATTATCAATTTGCAGTTTTCAACAAACTGCTGCCAGAAATGATTAAAAATCAGATCTACTCAGATCGAAGAAACAATGACAGTGAAACTGTGTAAGTCCCCAACCTCCAAGCCATGAACCAGAACCTCCTGTCAGATCAGCGGCAGCATTAGATTAGAAATGAAGTGTGCAATAAATGTAAGGCACTTGAATTATCCTGAAACCATCCCCAATCCATGGAAAAATCTTCCCTGGTGCCAAAAATGCTAGGGACCACTGACCTAAGCAAACAAAAACCTCAGTGAAACCCAGCTGACAAAATCCACTGCTCATGACTACCAAATCAGGTTGACATGTTTAGTTAATGGGTACGTGTAACACACCAGTACTTGAAACTGAAAACACATAGAAAAAAAAGAATTCAACAAGAATTATTTTCATCCATTCAATGGATGCTACATTAATATGGAGGAAACTCTGGTGAAAAGAAGAATATCTGTATGGTCTTAAAGATTATTTGTAAACCAGAAGGGGAAAAACATAACTACACTGTGAAGAAATGACATCACCTTGTCTGAGGGATCAGTCACTGGTGATTATCATCACCAATGAGTGGCAGATGAATATCATATGCCTCTACATTTATATCCTGAGGAAGACATCATTAAGGTAATATTCCAACCAAAATAGCATAATTTGTATCTAATCATGAGAAAAGAGACCAAACCCAAAATGAGGGGAGGCGGGTGAGGATTCCTGGGTCTGTAGTATATTAAAATGTCATGAAACACCAAAAAAGGGGGTGGGGGCAGAAGAATTGATCCAGATTACAAGAAACTAAAGAAACATAACAATTAAAAGTAATACATGGTCCTATACTAAAAGCAGAAAAAAACTGGACTTGGATCAATTGACAAAATTGGCATATAGATGTTAGAGTACAGTATCAATGCAAAATTCCCCGAAGTTGATTACCATTATACAAAACTATCTCCTTAGCAAATTCATATTTATGCAAGGCTGTGTGTGTTAGTCACTCAGTTGTGTCCAACTCTTTGAGACCCCATGGACTGTAGCCCATCAAGCTCTTCTGTCCATGGAGTTCTCCAGGCAAGAATACTGGAGAGGTAGCGATTCCTTTCTCCAGGGGATCTTCCCCACCCAGGGACTGATCCTGGGTCTCCAGCATAGCAGGCAGATTTTTTACCATCTGAGTCACCAGGAAAGCCCTAATTGAAGGCTAATGATGACTTACTCTCAAACAGTTGGGGGGGGGGGAGTATGTACAAATATGTTGAAAGAGGAAAAAACAGATAAAACAGTAACAACTGGTAAATTTTGTTAAAGGATATATGTAGTTTCCTGGCACTATTTTTGCAACTATTCTTTAAGCTTGAAATTATTTCCAGATAAAAAATGTCTTAAAATATCCAAACACATTTCCAAAACTGTGAAGGAAAGGGAAGAGTCACACAGGAAGGATTTAATTA
The DNA here is from genome assembly GCF_023699985.2 of Odocoileus virginianus. Classification (NCBI taxonomy): domain Eukaryota; kingdom Metazoa; phylum Chordata; class Mammalia; order Artiodactyla; family Cervidae; genus Odocoileus; species Odocoileus virginianus. The sequence continues at coordinate 33,444,364 of NC_069703.1, read as the reverse complement.
TCCAATTTCAAAACTGAACTACAACAATCCTATGTATTAACAAGAACAGTCCACAAACAAAAAACAAAAAGGAATTCCCTGGTGGTCCAGTTTGGGTCTCCACACTTTCACTGTGGAGGGCAAGGGTACAATCCCAGGGGAGGGGAGACTAGAGTCCCACATATCGTGCAGCCATGAAACAAACAAACAAAAAAGAACAGGAAAGTACTTAATGACACTGAACTGGATGCTAAAAATAGTAAATTTTATGTTATATGCATTTTACCACAATAAAAAATAAGGGAAAAAAGGAAAGTTAAATATTTTGCTTCGTTGTTGTTTGGTTGTTCAGTCATGTCCTACCACCTGGGAAACCCTAAATATTTCCTATGCCAGTGAATTTTTTTTTTGCCACCAATGAGAAAGAATATAAGAATTTAGGGTGGCTATCAAAACACAGTAATTAAAGATGTCAGGAAAGCCTGGTGCACTGTAGTCCAGGGGTCGCAAAGTCGGACATGACTGAGCGACTAACTAAACTGAAATAATACTTTAGTAGGCAATAAACGTATTGTCAGGAGAATACAGCAAGCAAGTGAATAAGGTTTAAAGAAGTCAAAATAAAGATTACAAAACAACAATTACAAAACAATAAAATCACTCTCAGTACCTCTAGCAATTACTGAGGGTTAGAATCAAAGGAAGTCAAGGGTTAGAATCAAAGGAAGTCAAAGGTATGCACTAAAGTGTGTAACTTAATACTTAAATACTATAGCAAGTTACTATGTAACTGAAACACTTACTACAGTGATCTGCTAGGATCAGAATCAAAACAATTCAAAGGTATGCACTAAGGTGTGTAACTATAATGTACAATTGTAGACACAGAAGAGATTAAAAACGAAAGAATGGCGGAGAGGGGAATCAGCCAAACTCTTTAAATAAAAACTAAATTTAGAAAATAAGAGGATGATACAGTTAACCAAACTGTATAAAAAGTACAGATGTTCACACACCTTTTCTTAGCCCTAGTCCCTATTCAAATGGGATATATTTCATGAAAATTAAGGCTGGCATAGACTAGAAAAGGCTACATTTTTAGTTATCCAGCCACTGCATGAAAAATAGACTCCTAAGCACCACTGGGGGCATTTAAATAAATGCCCAATGTTTTACATGCAACCAACCTTCAATTCAGATGAACTGGAGGCAGAAAACAAAAGTCATTTTTTTTAACACAAGACCCAAAGAGGTATTGGTCCATCCATTTACTTGTAATAAACAAGCCCTCAAAGCTATAAATCTTTCTTTTCCTTTGCTAAGGAGAAAAAAAATTCAGAAGTAAAACTGTTCGACAAACAGAAAGCAGGCTGCCTTCCAGCGACATCTGCTACAAGTGCTGCATTAAGGAAGCAGGAGCCTGACTCCGTAGAGGAGCAGGTCTCTGCAACACCGCATAATTTACCCAGCTAAATCCATTTTCTGAGTTTGTCACAAGTAGCCACTATTCACTCAAGATAAAGGTAACAGTATCATTTAACATCCTTTAAGGTACACAACATAATCAAAATTTCTCTATGCTGTCTAAGACAGGTCTTTGACTACAAGTCTTAAATTATATTTAGCACACCAGCTCACCACTTAATTTTTAACACTTGACAAAAAGCAAGGGTACATCTCATAGGTTGCTGGTTTTGTTCCCTGCTCACAATCTCATATTAAAAATTTGAATTCAAGAGGAATTAAGTCAGCTGGAACTGAGGACTCTGGTCCATATGAAAAATTTGAAATGTTCTCATGGTATGAAAAATAAGAATATGGCTAAAAAACAACAATTTTCAGAGAATTGCAGGAGGACATTACAAAGAAGACAAACATTTCATAGAATATACAACTACAAATTAAAACTTAAACATTTTTTCTACACACAATTTCTCTAAATTCAACAGCATTTAGTGATCCCTGCTCCATCTATGCTGTGGAGCTTGTGTGTGTGTGCCTGTGTGTGTGTGTGTGCCTGTGTGTGTGTGCACGCGCGCACGCACAGTCACTCAAGCATGTCCCATTCTCTGCAACCCTACAGACTGGACCCCACCAGGCTCCTCTGTCCATGGAATTGTCCAGGCATGAATACTGGAGCAGGCTGCCATTTCCTCCTCGAGGGTATCTTCCCAACCCAGGAATCAAACCCACATCTCTCGCATTACAGGCAGATTCTTTACCACTGTGCCACCTGGGAAGCCTGTTATGGAGGTTATTCCTAAATAATTTCGTAACTTTTACATCATGAGAAAAAAAAAAATCCAAAAATAAACGGGGACACTGGAACCTAAGATTCCTACCAGCTTATATATAACATCTGTAAAAATCTATACCATTGCATGTTAATGCAGAACTTACTGAAGACTCAAAGAAAGATTCTACAATAACACTAGAGACCAAAGTGGCTATAAGTATCTCTGTGGACAGCATTGCCATTCCTGACAAAGTAACTGATCAATAACTACAGAAGACAGCCAGATACTAGAAAACACCTCAATGAAAGTTTTTTTTCAATTGGAATATAACTGCTTCATGATGTTGTGTCAGCTTCTGCTGTACAACAACATGAATAAAGAACAGCAACTGAACCAGGTCAAAGTGCATCACTATCGCTCGTTCTAAACATTATTCTTTTGCTGAGGAAGAGAATAATATTAGCTGTGCACCAAACACATTCCAGTCATTGTGTTGGGTTTTTTTTTAATAGTAAAGTGAGTCACGTAGGGATGTGAGAGTTAAACCATAAAGAAGGCTGAGTGCAGAAGAACAGACGCTTTTGAATTGTGGTGCCAGGGAAGACTCTATATAAAGTCCTTTGGACTACAAGGAGATCAAACCAGTCAATCCTAAAGAAAATCAACCCTGAATATTCATTGGAAGTACTAATGTTGAAGCTGAAGCTCCAATACTTTGGCCACCTGATGTGAACAGCCAATTCATTGGAAAAGACCCTGATGCTGGGAAAGACTGAAGGCAGGAGGAGAAAGGGGCAACAGAGGCTGAACCACCCAATTCAGGCATAAATTTGAGCAAATTCCAGGAGACAGTGAAGTTATAGGAAAGCCTGGCGAGCTGCAGTCCATAGGGTCACACAGAGTTGTACAGGACTTAGTGATAAACAACAATGAACCATAAATACACAGCTCCTCAATTTTTACATATGTATTCACTTCATTAAACTATCGCTGAATCTTCACAACACCTCTGAGGAAAATATTTTAAACATTTTACACATCAAGGTAATTAAGCTCCACATAGTTAAGTAACTTGCCAACTATCTAGCTAACTGGTCTATCTAGCATCAAAGTCCAACCTTTCTTTTATTTACTGCTATGGTTATGCCTGAAATGACTGATTACCAGAATTCAAAAATAAAGAGATCTTCTGAAAACTGAACCCAACAAGAGAATACATATATAAATGAGAATGGGGGGAAACAAAGTTAATGTGAACATAAATGAACTGAACTGTCTTCCAGATAACACAGCCACAAGGGGGCAAAGGGGGACAAAATCCAAGGAACTGTATGCTATTAGACCAAAGGAAAAAGGTACTGCAAACCAATCTTGAAGTCTTATTACATATTTGCTTTTCACAGTAGTATGGTATAAAATTCTTAAATTGTTTTATGTGTTGCAGAAGTGAAAATGAGAACAGTTTACTCGTCTTTTGGGGACTTAGCGTCTACCTATAGAAGACATGGAGATGAAAATATGGAATTGGTGAAGGCAAAGACGACAGCTTGAATTGGACTGAATTTGGAGGTATCAACAAAAACTCGCTGTCCAGATTAAACATGCTAATGTTATTTTCCTCCCTAGCTGAAAGAATGATATTCAGGACAAGTCACTGTGGTTCAGGACAAGCTGCTACCATGTTGCAGCTGTTCTGCTGTCTTATCTGTGTCCAGAGCTCTGTAACAATAAGCACATCTAGGACTTAGATTCCCATTTTGCAACACTCTAGGAAAAATTGATTCAGGCAAAAATTGTCAGTGATTATTAAATCTACAGGGAGTGCTAAAGAGAATGTTTACACCATTTTAAAGTATCTCCTCATAAAGTGACTATTAATTATAAAAGGAAATATTCTAAATATACAGTAGGAAAGCTGGACAACACCATAATCAAGTGATCAAAGTTACTTTTACCAAAAGGTAATACCCTGAGATGGACATACCCACCAACGTGGTATACTAACCAAATACGCTTATCTTGAATCTACTCATGAGGAAATGGACAAACTCAAACTGAGAAACACTCTATAAAATAAATGGCCAGTTTTCTTAAAAAAAAAGTGGCAATGGCATAAAAGGCTGAGACTCTATACTAAAAGATATTAACCAAAGAAAGTGACAACTACATGCAATGTCTGACCCTAGGTCAGAACTTGTATAAGAAAAATTGCTATAAGAAACAATATTAAGACCACTGACAAAATTAGAAAGCTGACTACAGGTCAAAGTTTAAAATGTTACACACACACACACAATGCTAAATTTCCTACATTTGGTAAGTGCACTTGCTCTTCAGAATTGCATATTGAAACATTAAGAAACAAAGGGCATGAGGCATGCAACCCACTCTACTAATGGCTTAGAAATAAAAGCAATATGCATACAGAGCTGGAGAATGTCACAAAAGGTTCAGAACTGGTGAATCTGGTCAGGAGTTCTTTGTACTAGTAACTTCTCTACACACCTGAAGTTAAATCAGGATAAAAAGTAATAAAAGACAATGAGCATCCAAATACTAAAGTGCTTCTATAAGAAAGATAAACTACAGACTCCTATGTTAACAAAAGACGTTAAACTGTGGTGTGATCTGCCATACAGCAGACCACTGTGTAACCATGAGGACTGTGACAAAGCACAGCCCTGAGATATGTCATCATACTTTTCTGCAGAGAGATAGGCAGGTACAGAGAAGGGGCGGGGGGAGAGAAACAGTATCTTTTTCTTTTCCCTATGTATAAATCAATGAACGCACAGGAAGAGCTCTGCTTTGGACATGCACTAAGATGTGATCGTCTCCAGATATAGATGGTTTTTCAGATTCTCCTTTCGCTTATCTATATTGTTTTTTCCTGTAATAAAGAAAAACCTGTATCTCTATAATAAAGAATAACATTTTAAATTCTGACACAGAAAGGAATTGGTGGTAAAATTGGAATTATTCAATATGGAAAACAGACTATGATAAAGTATGTTAAGTGAAAAAAGCTAAATATAGAATTATAAACACAACAGTAAAAAGCGTAAAAAAAAAGAACGAACGAAAGAACAAAAAACTGGAAACTCATTAAACAAGAATTTGGTGTCGTGACCACAAAAGCAGATGTAAAGCTCTGAGACAGAGGGAGAGCCCTATCTCTGGTCGTAAACAGAATTATTTTAAAATAAACAGCTCTAAGAGTTGTAGCCAAAGACAGGAACAGTATAAAAAGAATTCAAAATGACTATATTCAATACCTTGGAATAACTTAAAATGGAAAAGAATCTGAAAAAGGAGATACATAACTGAATCTCTGTAGTATACCTGGCACTAACACAGCATTAAAAATGAATTATACTTCAATTCTAAAAAGTTTTTCTTTAAAAAAAAGAATGAATTAAAGAATTCAAAACAAAATAACAGTCGATAGGTTAAGAGTAACCAAACAAATAAAGGAAATCAGAAGCTATCTGAGCATGGATGAAAGCTTTAGCAGAAAGAACAGAGTTAATGACATGACTCCAACCAGGATTCTGAGATTAAGGCCTCTGGAAAAGGATACAGAGTCTCCTCAAGTCTATCAAAGACAGGAGACTCAATCTAGATGCCTAATATCCCAGGCCTCCAGCACTTGTCAAGATCTTAGGCTTACAGTGACCTTAACCAGTTGAGGTGAAAACTCTGCAACTTGCCCGGTACAATAAAATATTTTCCTTAGTAAATGTCTTTCAACCCCTATAAAGATTCAGAATCTAATATAGAAATGAAATAAATCAAACATTATTATTGTTAATTTTCAATTACATTTAGGAATAACCTACTCTTACTTAACACTCAGTGTCTATAATATTTAAAATAATCACCATGTTAAAGAACATGATAGTTTTCTGATTCCAATTTAAAATGTGTTTTCATTGAAAATGTTAAGAATTTTATGAAAGTTGTAAATAATACTGTTTAAGATAAATTAAAACAAATACAGAAAACCATAAGTTATCAGGTTTATTCAAGTTATATACGTAAACACTTGGAAATGTTTCACTTCTCATGTCAAGCAAACTAAATCACTTAAAATAAAATCTGAGTATTTTACACAATCTAAAGTGCTAGAAGAAATTTAACGGTTGTAAATGAGGCTGACTAGGATTAAAGTCTGGCCAACCCAAGTTAAATAAACCAATATTAATCAAAGGACCCTGGGCAACTGGAAGAATGATTTGTTAAAATAGATGTTTTAATAAAAAGTAGTAAGTTGTGCAACTATTAATAAACATAAAGGCTTACTCACTTCCAAGCTGTGACTATACAAAGATATAAATATATAAATGTTCACAGCACCATTATCCATCATAGCTTAAAAACGGAACCCAAACCATCAACTTGTTGTTGGTGGATAAATGGATAAAACAAACTGTGCTATATTCATAAACTGAATACAAAAGAAACAAACTATTGATAAACATAACAGATGAACCTCAAAAAAATTATGCTAAGCGAAAGAAGTACAACACAAAAGGCTACAGATCGTATGGTTCCAAAGATATTAAATTCCAGAAAAGTGAAACCACACTGAGAGAAAGCAGATCTGCAGCTGCCTGGGGCCAGGTCAAGGGAAGGGACTGACTAAAGGGCAGAGGAAACGCCTTAGAATGACATGTCTGGATCACTGTGGCAGTTACACAACTGTACGGGCTTCCCATGTGGCTCAGCAGTAAAGAACCCGCCTGCCAACGCAGGAGTCACAGGCGGGGCTAATCCCTGGGTCAGGAAACTCCTCTGGAAAAGGAAATGGCAACCCACTTCAGTATTCTGGCCTGGAAAGATCTCATGGGCAGAGGAACCTGGCAGGCTACAGTCCATAGCGTTGCAAGAGAGTCAGGCAAGACTGAGCGAAAATAACACCACCACAACTATATAGTCAGCAAAAATAATCAAACTGAACACTTAAAATGAGTGAATTCTTGTGCTATACTTCAAAAAAGATTTTAAAAAATTCTGATTAAGACATAAAGGTTTATTAAAAAATAAGTTCTGAAATTTGAAAATAAAGTTTAAAATTAAGTTTCCACCTCAAATAGCCATAAATTGTCTTTTCTCTGTATACAGATTGCCTCCGAAGGCACACAAAAACACAAAAGAATCCTTCACCAACCAAGAGATGTAGGTCATTATCTTACTCTGTCCATCTTTCAAGTTTCCTCTAATATACCATTATTCTTACAATTTTTAATTCATAAAAAATTTCAAGGTCTAACAAACCACTAGAAAGCCTGTAAACTTAACTATTTACTACTGTCTCACCATTTCACTCTCCCAATTAAACCTAGACAGTTCCTCAAAGTGGGTGGTATGGTATACTCCATAAGAGCAATGTATCATCTGGCAGACAGTGAGAGGATAACTCATAAAAAGCAAAGAGGTCAGAATTCCTACATACCAAAACAAATTTCTGAATGTTTCTTTTGCCTAACTGAACTGATAACAGAAATAATAGAAGTCAGAGACTAAGATGTGCAGTTACTGTTAAAATAAGGAAAAAACACTGAGAAACTGTAAACAAAGCAGAAATTTGTTCCTTAAACTTGAAAAGCTGAATGCAAATATCAATACTGTGAGCTAGACACTGGTTTGCCCTAAAAAATTTTTCACATGTAATATAAAATAACAAGCTATAATATGACAGCATAGAAGCTACCTGTATATATAGTATACAGACACATACACTGAAGACTGCATAAGTCCTCAAACACGAGCGTGAGAGTAGAGCCTGTCTCACGCGCCCTGCTCTCACTCCACGTGCTCTCTCCCACGCCATGCCGTCAGGCTGCTCCAAACACCTATTTGCCATCCCAGGTCTGGGACTGCTGCTTGGTCAAGCATCGACCATCATAATATTCAATCCTGCTATTAACAAAAGGAAATGGTTTGCTAATACTCTAGTTTCCCAAAATGTCCCAAAAAAGACAACCATCAAGTATTACAGTTACAGACAAAAACATTATAAAAGACATCAAGTTTTCACCTGCAGTATCAAAAAGTCCAAGAGTATATGGCTCTCCACCAATCATAACTGTGACAGCATAGTTGTCAAAAACCTAAAACAGAAAAATATGACACTGTTAGTGTGCAAGGAGATTGTCAAAACAGGACAGGACAACTCTTAAGCTAAAACAAAGTTTCCTTCCCAAGACTCAATCCTCTCTCAGTCCATATTTCTTCTATGACCAACCATGCCATCTAAGCCCTTTCATGACCTAACAGTTCTTCAAAAAAAAAGTGACAGAAGATGCATTCTGGTATGTCTGCTCCACCCCAATCGCCCAGATAAAACGCCACAGAAGGGTTAGTGGTATGGCAGGAGTGGAGTCCGCTGGTTATACAAAATGATACAATTCAAATTTGAAACTTTCCAGACAGTAATTTCAAGTTTACCTAAATCTGCAATCTAATTTCTAAGAAATTATTCTTCACAGACCATTTCCTTTTAATACAGAATTAAAACCTCCTAGATCCATGATGATCTTTTTCCTTTCAGGGTTCAAGACAAGAGCAGCCTTGCTGCAAACAGGGCCCATTAGAGAAGAACATACGTTCCCTCAAGTCACGCAAGGAAAGTGTCCACAAAAGGCTGGCAGACCTTTTGTTGGGACTGTATGAATAAAACTCATGTTACTGGGTACAAACCACATGACCTGAGATACTTTCTTTGAACTGAGTATACTTAAGGATAATATATAGGTGTGTGTGTGTGTGTGTGTGTGTGTGTGTGTGTACACTTAAGGATACTGAATAGGGTATACTACTTGTAAATAGACTGCAAAACCCATAACAAACAAACTCAGTATATACTAATATATATAATACATACATACATATATATATATATATATATATATAGCTTGTACTAAGTAATTTGTAAAAATGGGAGGTAACTAAATGAAAATGAATGAAATCAAAGTTCCAACAAATAAAAAATGAATAAAATGAAAAAAGACCCAACACTAATGCATGGACTCCTCTGAATTATTAACAATTTACAATTAAAAAGCAAGGCTTTCTAGCCAAGAGAAGGATGGTACATTCTAATATCAGCTCTGCTTAACCCTAACCCTCTGATTCATGTTTTAGTAGACTGGATTGTTGGGAGCTTGTTTAAATGTGTAAAAAAAAAAAAAGAGTAGACTAGAAGAAAGGGCTTGGGAGAGGTGGCAGTTAAAAAGAAACTCAGTTCTTGACAACAAGAACAAGGAAGTAAAAAGAATAAAGTTAAGCTCCTATTTAGGTTATTTTCTTAAGTCATACCTAACCGTTTTCCAGAGATCCACACGCAAACACATACATAAAACACCCACAAGCTCTCCTTAAACACCTAGACTCAGAAATCACGTTTGTATGAAAATAACTTTAAATGGAAACTGAAACACAGACATTCTGATAGCCTTCACTCAAGATCCACAAAACTGATCTATCTCTAAAGGTCCCCTAAAAGTCCCTTTCAACCTCAGAACTTCTTTCACTTCCAAATATCTCCAAATGGGCCAACTCAAAAATATTCATGTTTATAAATATGATTTCTCCCCCTCCAAGAAACCCTAGTTTTTCCTCCTATAGCCTGAGCCTACCTCAATCACTATCTGCCCTGGGACATTACAGACTTCTAATTACAATCAAACATAATTACCAAACCTTTAACCTGTCACCACCCTCTTAAAAATACTCTCATCTCTGAAAATTAATCTGAAGTAATCATAGATTTTCTTCCTTTTCACTTCCAAACAATACTAATCCCATATTAATCATACACAGGTGCTCTGTAACCTCTAAAATAGCTCACTTAACAGAGGTGGTTGCTGCCAGGCCAAGCCTAGCTCCTCTCTCACCACAGAATGGACATCTATCTTTAACATAATTATACCACTGGATTGGTCAACCAACCTGGGACAAAACACTGGATCCCCAAACACATTCACAATGAGTGTTACTCTAAATAACTCTCTCTCTCTCTCCAACTTCAAGATCTTTGTTATCCCCATTTTCCTTCTACTCTTCTAAGGAGCTGATACAAAGCATTATGTGCAAGAGAACTCCATAGGCTTCTGTTGATGTTCTCATAAGAAAAACAGGTCTTCTCTACCTCTAAAAGCCAGTCTGGAGCTCCACTACTTCAAGGACAACAGCTCCATAAGCTTTTCTTCTATTCCCTAAGGAGAACACGTAGACACATACTACTTTCCCTGAAGTTACAAGGCCCCCCCAAATTCATCCCAAAGAACTCCAAGCACTGATTAATCATTGGCCAAGATATCAAAAAAAAGTCACCTCATTCCAAGATGTAGTGCATACTTCTCCAAACTGAGACCACCACTCTTTAGAAGCTTGTCTATTGGAGTTTTGCCTCCCAGCACTTCTTGCAAACCCTTCTGTCACCCCTTCTGACTTTCCACTGATTTTTCAGCTGTTTAATTTTAAAGTGTACATAATTTACCCATGAGAAGTCAAGATCTTTAAAAACAGGAAACAAAGGCAGACAACAGAAAAATTTCAGTACACACAGAGAAAGTTTTCAAAAGGATATCAAATTATAATACATTTCACTAACAGATGGAAGCTTTATACTTACAGTCGGTACATACTCAGATGGAAATTTGTTTGTTGTGTAGGATATCAGGAGACACGTTTTACCAACGGCACCATCACCCACAACAACGCACTTAATTGTCTGCATCGCTGAAACAGTTTTGTATCCACTTTAAATATTTCAAATTTGATGATGACCTACAAAAAGATTAAAAATACTTCTCTTAATTATTTGTTTTTCTTCAATTAGCAACAGACTCACACATTCACAGCAATAACAGAAGCAGTACCTCAACTACCACAGCTAGGAGAACCAAAAAAGAGAAACAGTGATTTGCAAATAAGAGTCAATTTTCTTAAGCTTCTGATCCTTGGTTGTTTTTGACTTAAGTGTTTTTCTTAAAAACTCAAAAGGAACATAAACAGCAGCACAGTTCTTTTTATAATGAAAGAGAAGAGGCTATTTCAGAATGAATCCCAGTTAGTATGTCAAGTGTTATTTTGTGCAACTTTTCCTTCAGTTGTATGTGCCCCCACACGCGTGTATACACATATGTGTACTAGACTGCAAACAAAGGCCACTGCTTCAAAGAATGCTCCCTTTACCCCAGCTAAAATGGTTACTCAGGCCATAACCAACAAGCAGCAGAGCGCAATCACCTCCCCCACCCAAGAGACGGGCATGAAGAGCTGGACAAAGATCACCGTGATCCCTGGTCTCAGTGGCTGCTTCAGCACCAAGGTGTCAAGCTACTAATTCAATATTTATGGCATGAAGAGATCAAAATCTAGACTTTTAAAATGAAAATGATCACTCTAAAACATTCTAACTTATAAGCATATACAATTGCTTTAGCTTCTTTTACTATAGTCCTCCATTCTAAGATGCTATTGATTACAAATACACCAAAGATTTATTAATTTTATCAATTCTGAGATGCTTGTTTTTATACTTAAGCGTTTCTAAAATCAGAACATATCTTTACCAAAAGTTCCTTACACTTGTTACCAGCTATTTTACCGCAATATGTTGACACCTATGAAACTGGGATGTATGATATCTTAGTGTCACTGGAAAATCTTAAGTTTTTCTGAAAGAATAAAAAACACCACTACCTATATATCTATTTTTAAGATTAAATTCTTTTTCTTATAATTCTGAAGGGATTACAATTTCTTGTTAGCTAGAGATGCCACCTTATTAACATAAAAATGTCAACAGAATTAGAAGCCAGGTCTATATGCTCCTATAGTAACCTCCGCAACTCTTAACTTAGGCCTGTTAACATCTCTGTATATATATGAGGAATGGGTAACACACAGGAAATATACCTTCTTCCATTCTTCATCAAAATCATCTTGACTGCATTTCTCTTTATTTAACCTCCTTCTACCTTTCTCTTTTCCCTGTAATGCACTAGAGAACAACGCACTAGCATACTCATACTAGGTTAAGGATCTTGACCCCTAAACTAAATCAAATTATTTATCAAAATAATCACACTACACCAAGTACTAAATTAATTCTAGAGAATTATTCGAGAAGAATGTCTTCTACTGATTAATAAAAGCGAGAAGAGAAAACAGGAATAGCTGTCTTCTCCTGGTTCCTCAATCCACCTCTGAAAAACAGGATAGTGCTTAGTCGCTCAATCTTGTCTGACTCTTTCACAACCCCATGGACTGTAGCCCACCAGGCTCCTCCATCCATGGGGATTCTCCAGGCAAGAACACTGGAGTGAGTTGCCATGTTCTCCTCCAGGGGATCTTCCCAACCGAGGGATCAAACCGGGGTCTACCTGCATGGCAAGCAGATTCTTTACCAGCTGAGCTACGAAGGACTGCTAAAAAACAAGGTCTTCTGTAAAATTTATTTCCAATTCAGAGTGAAGAAAAAAAAGGTAAGCAGAGACTTGTGATCATCCTACAGAATTATCTTCCCAAAAATAAATTATGCCTAAAAAATAAATTTCAAGTTCAGTTCTTGCATCTTCCATGTCTCATGACCATTATGGGTAATTTCATTTTACATAAGAGTTTAATCATAAACACTGGCCAGAAAGTAAGGTTTGAGCAGGGTAGCAGAGACTACTAGCAATTGCTCCTCTCTTCTTTAGTAAAAGAATTTTACTGGCACATATGGCTCCTAGTAAAGACATTTCCTAAATTCTTGTGCAGTTAGATGTGACCAAGTTCAAGCAAATGGGGATGGAAACAAAGCATGTAATTTTCAAGACCAGCCTTAAAAACAAGGGAAAGAGTTTCTCCTGTCCCACCTGGCCTGTAGGCTAGAATACATCATAACAGATGCGAAAGCAGTCACAGTGAACCAAAGACAGAAATTATAGCTAAGGATGAGTAACACAATAGGAGAGGCCAGCCCTGCATTACCTTCCAGGACTTTTACAGGAGAAAGAAACTTTGCCGTCCTTAAGTCCCTAGTATTTTGGACTTCTCAGTTATAACAGCAGAACTGAAATCCTAATCTCTGTATTTCACAGACTCTAAGACAACGATTTTTAAAATACATCCTAAATTTAGAGGTGTTAAGTGTAGAAGATAGTCCTACAATTAATAAAATGATGGTAATATTTGGATTTATCGAGTAACTTTATAGTAAACTTGACGACCTTTGAACTTTGTCTTAAAAACACCTAAGATAAATACTATTGTTAATATAAATGCTATTGTTAAATTTTAACTGTGGTTAAAACTGTCATCCTTAAATATGATGATCCTAATCTTCAGTCTACCTACGGTATTCACTTTTAAGACTTATAACTCATACAACCTAGCAAATACAAAATCATCAGGCCATTTCTAAACTTGAACCTTCTCGTAAAGGAAGAGATAACATTTTTTAAAATTTCACTAAAATTCTCTAGGAAATAAAGAAGAAGTTTAAAACAAAAGGTTTCCATGACTAAAGACACAAATACCACTGCCACATGGCTAAGTCACAAACTGTAACAAGCTATGATGGAGAATGTTAAAGCTGGCCTACAACATTCCAATGAAAAGAGAAGCTATTAATAAATGTATTAAAAGAGAAACATTTATATCTAATTCAAGTTGAACTCCTTTTTTTTTAATTATAGGTATATTAGGAAATTTATCAAAATGAACTGTCTTCAGGACAGACATTTCACAAAGAACAGATTTAGGATACTGGTTCTTTATATTCTGCATGCATGCTAAGTCACTTCAGTCGTGTCTGACTCTTTACAACCCTATGGACTGCAGCCCGCCAGGCTCCTCTCTCCATGGGATTCTCCAGGCAAGGATACTGGTGAGGGTTGCCACTTCCTACTCCAGGGGATCTTCCCAACCCAGGGATCGAACCAATGTCTCTTATGTCTCCTGCACTAGCAGGCAGCTTCTTTACCACTAGCACCATCTGGGAAGCCTTCTTTGTATGGTGAAAACCTAAATTGTGGTACCTCTGTCTCTGATACCATTAAGTATAAGAAAATGCTAAAAATGCCCACCAGGAAACATAACTGTTGAGCAAAACATACAACACAAGTTGTATTAGAGTAAGTCTACAATGTAAGTTTAGAAACAAGGTAACAATATTTCAAATTGGCTAAGTCGGCTTCTCCTCTGAATATAATTTTTAAAAATATCTCTGCATTGTTAAGAACAAAATCACTATCTGAGGAAGATCTTTAAGCTTTTCTGTTGAAAGATAATGGAGACTGAACTCATGTGAGATAAATGGGATCACAGTTTGGCCAGATCACTAAACATTACTACTTTGAGAACTTGTAGAAGTCTGGATCTTTTTTGAGCAGGAAAAACAGCCCCCAAACCAATCAGGCGCTACTTTTGCATCCTGCTTAGTAAGCTGGAAACAATTTCCAAGCTACATAAACTTAATACATAACATGATGATAATTTTCCTAACTCTGAAATCAGGAAAACCTTCGGTTTTAATCTCTGCTCAGCACTTACTAGTGACCTGGGCAAATTTCTTAAATCTCTTTTTGTTTCAATTTTCTCATTTAAAAACAGAACTAATTTAAACCAACACCTTGCAAAGTTGTAAAGATTAAGTAATATTAAATAACCTGGCTCCTAGCACATACTCAATATAAGTGAATTCCTCTACCAAGTAGAGGAATCAGTTAAATCAATCCCATCACACCTGTTTTCATCCAAAGGCGCAAAACTAGCACTGCACTTTCTTCTCTCTTTAGTAGACTGTTACCTAATCAAAACTTTTCACACTTTACCCAAAAGAGGCACATCAAAAACAGGCTAAAATAAACTGATTATATTTGCTATTATTTATTAATAGCGAATGACACACACAAAAAAACAAGAAATCCACCCAAATATTTCTTCTTCTCCTGAAGACTCCCATATTATTTCTTTCTGAATTTCCTGCACTTTTCTCTATTTACAGAGCAGTCCTTAAAACCAAGTTACTTAACAGGTGTTAACAATATATTTTAGGGAGCTTCCCTGGTGATCCAACGGCTAACAATCCATACTTCAAGTGCAGGGGGCCTGGGTTTGATCCCTGGTCGAGGAACTAGATCCTACATGCCACAACGAAAGATCAAACAATCCCACATGCCACAGGCAAGGCCTGGCACAGTCAAATAAATAAATATATATTTTTTAATGCAGCTTTAAAACAAAACAATGTAATTTTGGTATGGGATCAGACCTAGTCAGGTTTCCCTGCTGGCTCAGATGGTGAAGAATCTGCCTGCAATGCAGCAGACCTGGGTTCCACTCCTGGGTTGGGAAGATCCCCTGGGATTACAAATCATCACTGCTCACATGCAAACTGATGAAAATCTGACAACTATTCATCTAAAACAATAAAACAGCCAGTTATTTTACCTTCTCCCTGCTGGAGATACAAAAGTAATTTCCAGGTGGACAATTAAAATCTAGTGGTAGGGTGTGAGAGCTCCCCCTTCTGGTCACCTGTTGTTGTGCTCAGTTCAGTTCAGTCGCTCAGCCGTGTCAGACTGTGACCTCACGGACTGCAGCAAGCCAGGCCTCCTTGTCCATCACCAACTCCCAGAGTTTACTCAAACTCATGTCGATTGAGTCAGTGATGCCATTCAACCATCTCATCCTCTGTAATCCCCTCCTCCTCCTGCCTACACTCTTTCCCAGCATCAAGGTCTTTTCAAATGAGTTAGTTCTTCCCATCAGGTGGCCAAAGTATTGGAGTTTCAGCTTCTGCATCAGTCCTTCCAATGAATATTCAGGACTGATTTCCTTTAGGATGGACTGGCTGGATCTCCTCGAAGTACGTGCTGTCATGTTCAACTCTTTGCGACCCCATGGACTGTAGCCTGAGACCCCACAGACTGTAGCCCACCAGGCTCCTCTGCCCATGGAATTGTCCAGGCAAGAATACTGGAGTAGACTGCCACTTCCTACTCCAGGGAATCTTCCTGACCCAGGGCTCGAACTTGTGTCTCTTGCATCTCCTGCACTGGCAGGTGGATTCTTTATCACTAGCGCCCTATTCCCTGATAGCTCAGCTGGTAAAGAATCCCCCCTGCAATGCAGAAGACCTGGGTTTGATCCCTGGGTCGGAAAGATCCCCTGGAGAAGGGAAAGGCTACCCACTCCAGTATTCTGGCCTGGAGAATTCCATGGATTGTATAGTCCATGGGGTCACAAAGAGGTGATTTTCACTTCAACTCAGCGCCACCTGGGAAGCCTGACTCCAGCTTAAATGAGGTTTCTGTTTAGCAATGTTCACACTGTTAATACCTTTTATAATCTCTTTTTCCTGTTATACTTGAATTCAGCCTCTAAATCAGCAATTCCAAAACTATTACCTCAAGCAATCACTGTCAGGATTACCCGAAATGAGTTTGTTATCAATTCAGATTCCTGGACCCTCACCCCAAATAAACCAGATCTCAATACTCCCTATGTAATTCTCATGTACAGAGAAGTCTGAGAACCACAACCACATATGATAACTAGACAAAAAATACCAGTTACAAAAGAAGGCAAACTAAAATAAACACTACAGGCATTTAAATCTCCAAGAAGTGAGTTTCTTAAAAGTAGAATCCAAATTATCATTGTAAATTATCTGTATCAACCAGGTATTTAGTAACACAAAACTCATGTTGGATACTGAAAGATCACGAACCAAGATTCTTCAGAGGTGCTTTAATACTGGTTCAACCTAAGTGTTCTCAAATAACAGTGCCAGTGCCAACACTTATATAGCACTTACTCTGTGTCACATACTGTTCTAAACATATTACACATATTTCACATGCCAACCTCTCAACAACTCTGAGGTACGTACTATACATCCCTGTTTCACAGGTAAGAAAAGGAGGGTTCAGTGAAGTTAAGTAACTAAACCAAGATGACTGAGCCAGTAAATGGCAGAACTGGAATTTAAGCCCAAGCAGTCTGTCAAGGTTCTGCTCTAAAACTCTATACACTATACCACTTTCTCCTGAGAAGTGACATTAATAAAAACAAACATGTACTTTTTCACTACAAATGAAGTGGCACGTAGATGACAGTTGCCAGCATTAGACAGAGGAAGCCAGAGGAGGAGCGAGGAAGAGGGTTAAGTTCATTTCCTATTTCTTCACCCTGCAGACAACCACTCAGTCTTTATTGGGGAGAAGGGAAGCGAGAATTTGTTAAGAGAGCGAGTTCACTCTTCCCCTTTCTATCTCTATACTCACAAATCTTCCACTTCTTAGGCTTTCTAACCTGACAGTTTAGCAATCTATCAGAAATCAGTTGCGGAACCTGAGCTAAGAGCACTGGTTCAGAAGTCAGACTGGCTCTACCACTCTAGCTTATGTGACCTTAGGCAAGCTACTTAACTGCTGTTTTCACTTATCTCAAAAATGAAAATAATAATACCATTCTCATAAAGTTGACTGAAGAAGATAATATATGTAAAGAAGTAAAAGTGCCTGGCCTCCAATAAATGTTTAGTAAGTGTTTACACCTACTCTTAAATGAGTAAAGTCTTTACTACAAATGTAGTCAAATTTAGAGTTATCATTACAAAGGTGGTCATTTCAGAGTCAAGTTCCAATTTAATTAGGACTATTCTGCAAAGCATTTGACATGTAATATTAGTAATTTCATGTATTAAAATGTCACCAGATGACCCACAGATGGGAAGGAAGTAGGGACAAGGGAAGAGACTATTTTTGCAACATACATAATGGCAGCTTCAACAATATGGAGCAAACTGGGCCAGACATGTTTGTAAATCTTATGTTAACTCTGTCAAATTTAAACCATGTCAAATCACTGTAACAGCAAAGAGGCTATGTGGTACCAATTTACCATTCTGCTATCCAGAGTGGCTAGAAAAGTCATTCTGCACGAAGAGCTAAATACTATTTCTTTTTAATAATGAAGTTCATTTGTACCATAACTTGGAATTGGTTGGTGTTGAGCAACTTTAGGCACAAGAAATGACTGCCAATCATAAGGAAGAAAAATTGTGAAATAAGGTGATCTTCTACATTCCTTCCCAGTATCTATCACTCTTCCTGACAGCCACACCAAAACCTTTCTCTTAGGTTCTTAAATGATTTGGAGGTTCAAACTACCCTTCAAGAATCTCTAAACTAAAGTCCCTTTAGTTTTCTGGGATTCCTGAGCTCTATTTAGATTTAAAGAGACTATGAGGGACTTCCCTGGTGGTCCAGTGGCTAAGACTCTGAGCTCCCAGCGCAGGATCCTGAGTTTGATCCCTGGTCAGGGAACTAGATCCCACATACTGCAACTAAGACCCAGCCCTGCCAAATAAATAAATATTTAAATAAAAATAAAGAGACTGGAACTCTCTCTTTAGCATCATTATTAGCTAGATGCCAACTAAACTCCACCAGACAATGCAATCCCTGAGGAAAAGAATGCACACAGGGGAAGGAAACAAAGCTCCCAAGCCACAGCTGCCTCGTCTGCCATGGACCATCATTCTAGGCATGAGGCACAAAGAGCATATGAAAAGATTTGGGGCTTAAGCATTTGCTAATAAGCATGTTTTGCAAAAAAAAAAAAATATGTATTCTCAATCAGATTATTATATCCCTTATAAAACCATGTGAAATATTAACAGTAAACAGTGTGAATAAAACCCATGTCTAATTTTTGCTATTCACTGTGGTAAAAATAACTAGTCTTTGTGCAGGATTCCTGTCACAGAACTCCTAAACCCTTGAAGTTCCCCTAAATGATAGCAGTATCTTTTGTCATTCATAATGAGCCCCTTCCTAATAGTGACTAGGAAGGGGCCCCTGGATACCCTTGGGATGGGACTGCTCATCGGAAAGGCCAAGCGAGAAGGTTAGAATTTTCAGCCCTACCTGTCAACCTCAGCAATAGGGGATGGGGAGGAGGGCACTGGAAACTGAGCTCTGTGAAAACTGTTGAACAAGAAAATTTAAGAGAGCTTCCAAGTTAGTCACCACATTGTGCTGGAGAGTGCCTACCTGGAGAAGACCTGTATTCCATACCCCAAATCTGCCATCAGCCAGGCAGCAGGGTGGATAGCCTCAGTACCCTACTGCAGCTGCTTGCCTGAAGCTGAGGCAGTCCTGTGGGGTCTACGCTAATTCTGGGAGTTACGTGTTAGAATGGAATTGACAGAAGTGATATCAGTAAAAGATACTACATTCACACTAACACAAAATACACCCAAAGTAATACTCTTTTCATCTGAAATACAGTTCCCCCTGAGGCAACCCATTTTCATACTTAAGATACAGGAAAGAGACATCAAGAATCAAGAGAATAAGAACCCTGAGTAACAATCCTTCCTTATGTATATGATGAAACAGCTGCTCTGGTTACAGGATTAGACAGAATAAATAAAATTGGTACCACTTGTCTCTCCTATCAAATCCAGTCACTTTTAGAGAACATGGTGTATATAACCTTTTGCAGTTCTACCCAAAAATCCTATTACACCTCCGCCCTAGATGCCTTTCTCCCCCAAAACAAGCAATATACAGTAAAAACCTAGAAAGGAACATTTAGTTTCAAACTAAATTTAAGACTTCATCCAGTATTACTTAAAAGAACCCAAATAAAGAATATGATTTTTCTTCAAAATTGGAATATTCCTTAATGAACTGAATCTCCCATCATTTTGCAGATATTCTGGCCTAAACGCAAAGGACTTGCCCCCGTGCCAGATAGTTAACACCCATGTATCCTGAGAGTCTTTCCCAACTCTTCAGAATTCAAGCAAATACATAACAAGTCACATAAATACAGTTCTTTTTGAACTTGATAATCTATTTTCAGAGTCCTAAGTAAACAGGAAATCATCTTAGAAAACTTTGGTGCTCACTCAAAAGGTCAAAACGATTCAACTACTGCTCAAACTTATCTGCTCTAACAAATCCAAAGACGCTTAATATGATCACATGGTTTGCCTCAGTTTTCAATAATAAATGTGTGCATTTCAATTTGAACAATAAATTAAAATCAGAATTCTACAAAGTAACTTTCTGTTAGTAAATAGCAGACAACCCTGTGTTGGGAGAGTGTCCTCAGGGGTCTCTTGTGGTCCTAAGCATCTTCTAGGTATGCTAAGTATGCAAGGCCCTGATCACTCTATCCAGATCATGTCACAGGGTTATGTCTGCAGCAAACAACCTTGAAGGTTACAGGAAAGCCTCCCTCTGGGACAAACAGCAAAGCTGCCTTCCGCATGCTACTAAATAGCAGGTTCCCTAACCTTGGTGTTCCTCAACCATGACACAGACCCACTGCATCTCCCATCTAGAAGTCTTAGGGGTAAGCAACACAGCACACAACACTCGCATCTCCTGCTGCTGGCTGTGGTTTAATTAAATTCGTTGTCTCTGACCCATGTTTTCTGCCAGCATCCGTAAAACAATACAAGGCTAACATATCAGCTTTTAAGGGGAGTAAAATAAAATCCCCAACCCTGTTTACTTAATTGACTGAGCTCTAGGAGAATGACTTTGTTGTGCACTTAAGTTGTGCAAGTAAATATCAGAGGAATTAGATGATTTCCTAGAATAATTAACAGAGTAGAGGCTATGTTACCAGGTCTCGTATCTTATACAGTATCCAAAAGTTTTCTTTACAGAAAACCCTCCTGAAATAATAAACATTTTTTACACCTTGATCTCCTCACTCAAGCCAGTACATGTTCCCTAAGAGCTGAATGGTTGTTTCAATTGTGTATGTTCCAACTTCCAGGTGTCTGTTCTAATAGGAAGAAATGAGTGAAGGCCACAATCCTCTATCAAGAAAGGTGGTAAAATAAAAATAAGAACATATTTGTTTTGCTTTAAATAAAGGTAATAAATCTGCTATTTTTGCAAAAACCAAACCTTATTTTTTTCTATCCTTAAATAGCTGTGAAAGTCAAAGTATTAGTCACTCAGTCATGCCGGACTCTGTGCAACCCCACGGATTGTAGTCCGCCAGGCTCCTCTGTCTGTGGAATTCTCCAGGCAAGAATACTGGAGTGGGTTGCCACTCCCTTCTCCAATCTTCCGACCCAGGGATCGAACCCAGGTATCCTGCATTGAAGGCAGATTCTTTACAGTCTGAACCACCAAGGAAGCCCCTAAATAGCTGTGAGTACACTTATTTTCCCCCAAAATTCTACTTACTCACTTCTAAAATTAAGTCATTATATAAAGGACGAAGTCTCCTGGTACACGTCTGAGAGCCCTCTTGTTGCTTTTTTCCTCTTGATTTTTTAACATGAGATTGGCAAATATATGTAAAATTCACACCAAAATTAGTCAAAGAAATCAGGCAAACAGACTTGAGCAGAATGTGGTAACACTACAAAAGCCTCTGATTGCTGGAAAGGATAATGGGTTTTTCTCCCCTCTCCTAAATGTACTTTCCAGATGTTACACAAAAGAAAAGTATCTTTGGGCAAAAACATCTCAAATTCTTCATGTATCTCTCCCCTACAAAATGTCTGCAAAATTTCTAATATCTCCAGCTGACAATTAGATGAATTAACATATGCAAAGTGTTGAAAGGCAAACATTAGGCCTTCATTAAAGCAATTACTCAATTCTTCCATTCTCTGCCACCTGTGAAAGAAATTGATATATATTGTGAAACCACAACCTACATGAGACAGTAGAGAAGCGGGTGCCAAATTAAGGTTCTCTGGGTACTTGAGACAACAAAAAAATGAAGCAACTGTCAGAGAAAAAGTGCTGACAGTAGCACTCATAAAATGAAAAGATTATGATCCTATGTGGTAAAAAGATGTTTTCAGCAGGGCTCGAAGTTTGCTGTGTCAGCTTCATTTCTGAAAATGACTTCAGACATGTCTGATCCAGTAAGAACGGGAGTCCTTATTTTTAGAACCTTGCTGAGTTTTCCTTCCTCAAATTAGCAAAAATTAAGGGATGCTAGCCAAAGTAATCATTTTTTATTCTTTGTGGCTCAAAAAAAAAAAATTTTTAAAAATTAGTTCAATTAGTAAGTATCTACTAAGCTATATAATTTCTTTTTTTTTTAAGCTATATAATTTCTGAGTGTAATATATTTCAAAACAATTTGGAAAAATGAAGATGCAAAAATGTATAAGAGTACTAAGAATCTGATTAGAAAAGAAGGGTAATTACAATAAGATTTTCCTTCAAAATATTCAAGACTTGTAGATTTATTCATTCAACAAACAATAAGTGCCAAGCACTGTCCTATACAGAGCCATTCCCCCCATGCCTGGAACAAAGTTCATATCCCCTTGGGGCAATAATCAAGTGGTATATACAGACAATAAGAAAATAAGTATCACCCCTGCACAATCTTCCTTCATAATATTAATACGGACACCCTTAAATGCAGTTTTCCTGTTCTGGTCTCTTAATTAAAGGCAACATGATTCTGTTCTCTTAATTAAGAAAGGGCAAGGAGATATTAAAACACACTCAAATCTCCCCTCAGTTTCCTGCAAAAGGTCAGATAACAAAAGACAGAACATTTCACAGATCCCAAATCTCAAATCTAAATTTGCTACAGCTCTGAGGTCTGACAACCTAGGCAAAAACAGGAATGAAACTGCTCAACTAAGTGTGCATCTTACTAGGTCCATCTAATCAATTGCCAATTGCCTGATATTATTTAAATTATCTAATACAGTTTGGTGCTTATTTGAATATCTGTGCTTTTATCCATAAAATCTCTCCAAATCTTGGATGTCTAGCCTTACAACTCATTCTATTTCTAACTTCCCACCCCAAAATCCCACCTTATCTGAAACACATTCCCTAACTATTGCAGCTATCAGAAACCACCCAAATTCTCTAAACTTCCATGGCAAGGCCCTTCTTAGCTCTTAAATTTCCTATTTCATACTCTATCCCTTTCACTCTTCATGCTCTAGCTATACATGTTTCGCTATATTCCTCAAACATGCCAAGTCCTGTCCTGCCTACAAGTCGTTATACTTGCCAAATAGTCTTCCCCTGTTCACAACAACCTTTGACTTCTCATCCTTCAGATCTCAGCTCAAATCATCTCTTCAGAAAATTCTCCCCTAAACACACTATGTAGAGTGTACTATCCAGCTCCCTCCCTCCTTACTTCCATCATATTATCCTGCTTATTTCCATTATAGTACAGTCATAATCTATAATTATCTTGTTTATGTTATACTGCAGTAAAGGAAGACAGGGAAAAAATAAGGAAATCTCTGCAAAGGCAGGGACTCTGCTGTATCAATACTGGACACAGTAGGTACTCACTGAACAAATGTAAAACACAACTAAGCACTTAATTATGTTTTTTTTAGTCACATAAGTTTGTGTTTATTCTAAAAGAGTTTAAGCTCTCTGAGAGGGAAAACTAGGCTTATACTTTTTTATCTCCTTCCCAAGGCACTTAATACAGTACTGAGAAAGAACTGAAAATTTTAATGTATGTAATCCCAGCAAGTTACTTCACTTCCCTACAATAACATCTAACTCACAAAACTGCCACAAAGAGAAACAAAGCAATGTGTATAAAACTATTGATTATCACCTGGTAGAGAGTAAACAACTAATCTGGCACCTTACTTTTATCCCCAATTATAATCTGCAAAAACCAAAATGGCCCTATGAAAAAGATCGTAACCACTGTTGTGAAATGAAAGTATCTAAATACTATATATAAGAAAAATCCTTGTTTCTACTTGACTAGGTTAGGGTTGGTTTCCTTTCTGAAATCCCCTCACTCTGATCTCAAAGAACAGCTTAAACTAAATGCCACATTTGTAGTTTAAATTCCAATGTCACATTTGTAGCAAGAGCTTTTGAATGTTACAGAAAGGGTTGCAATCCACCTTTACTTAAAGAAGAGACAAAGTAACAATTAATCATGCAACAATTATTTAGCAAGTCTCTAATAAACCCAAGAAAACAATACAGAGGAGTCAGCCACAAAATCTTTCAAGTCAAGTAGCCCATTAGGGATTTGGGGGGCTTCCCTGGTGACTCAGTTGGTAAAGAAACTGCCTGCAATGCAGGAGACCTGGGTGCCATATCTGGGTCAGGAAGATTCCCCTAGAGAAGGGAATGGCAACCCACTTCAGTATCCTTACCTTGGGAACTCCATGGACAGAGGAGTCTGGTAGACTACAATACAGTCATGGGGTCGCAAAGAGTGGACACAATTGAGTGACTAACACTTTCACTTTCAGCCCAAATTTTACATTTCCATTCCTGTGTGACTTTGGGCAAGCTAAACCTCTTTTCAAGACCTTGTTTCTCCATTAAAAACAGAAATAGTACCAACATCACAGGTTGTAATAATTAACTGAGTTACTCCTCTGTACAGCACTTAACACTCAAATATGAATGCTTTTTATCACTGTGAAGTGGCCCAGTGTGCTGTGTGCAAAAGTCGCTTCAGTGGTGTCTAACTCTTTGTGACCCCATGGGCTGTAGCCCACCAGGCTCCTCTGTCCGTGGGGATTCTCCAGGCAAGAATACTGGAGCGGATTGCCATGCCCTCCTCCAGGGGATCTTCCCAACCCAGGGATCGACCGCATCTCTTGCGTCTCCTACATTGGCAGGCAAGTCCTTTACCATTAGCACCACCTGGGAAGCCCCGAAATGACCCGGATAAGCAGTTAATTCAGAATCTAATTAAGCAGTCTTCTACAGGGGGTTGTGTTTATACTCCATCAAAACGCAAAGTGAAAGTCAATGATATACCCTTGAAAATAAAATGTGGATTTTACATTAGGACATGATACACAAAGCAAATTTTTGCTTCCAAAAAGTATCAGAAAAAATAAGGAACAAGCTCCCATGTGTAGGCCAGTACCTAACAAAATTTAATATATACATTCTTTGATCTGGCAGTTCCATTTCTAAGACGTTCTCCAAGTATGCAAAGAGGGAGGCACAAACATATTACCACAGCCTTGTTTGCAGAAGCAAAATGCACACCAACAGGGGAACGGTAAAAGAGGTTTTATTACGAAGGAATATCACGCAACTATTTTAAAAGAATGACCTATAGTGACTGTTACGGGACTAAATTGTGCCCACCCCACAAACTGATATGCTGAAGTCATAAACACCAGTAACTCAGAATATAACTGTCAACAAGATGAAAGACAACCCTCAGAATGGGAGAAAATATCTTCAAATAAAGCAACTGACAAAGGATTAATCTCCAAAATATACAAGCAGCTCACACAACTCAACATCAAAAAACAAATAATCCAATCAAAAATTGGTGGAAGACCTAAACAGATATTTTTCCAAAGAATACATACAGATGGCCAAGAGGCACATGAAAAGATGCTCAACATCACTCATTATTAGAAAAATACAAATCAAAACTACAGTGAGGTATCACCTCACACTGGTCAGAAAGGCCATCATCAAAAAATGTACAAATAAATGCTGCACCGGACATGGAGACAAGGGAACTCTCTCTTGCACTGTTGGTGGGAATGTAAATTGACACAATCACTCTGGAGAACAGTATGGAGGTTCCTTAAAAAAACTAAAACTGAAAATAAATAAAACTAACCCAGCAATCCCACTACTGGGCATACACCCTGAGAAAATCATAATACAAAGACACATGTACTCCAATGTTCACTGTAGCACTATTTACAACAGCCAGGATATGGAAGCAACCTAAACATCCATTGACAGATGAATGAATAAAAGATGTGATACATATGTTGGATCATCAAAAAAGCAAGAGAGTTTCAGAAAAACATCTATATCTGCTTTATTGACTATGCCAAAGCCTTTGACTGTGTGGATCACAATAAACTGTGGAAAATTCTGAAAGAGACGGGAATACCAGACCACCTGATCTGCCTCTTGAGAAACCTGTATGTAGGTCAGGAAGCAACAGTTAGAACCGGACATGGAAAAACAGACTGGTTCCAAATAGGAAAAGGAGTATGTCAAGGCTGTATATTGTCACCCTGCTTAACTTATGCAGAGTACATCATGAGAAATGCTGTACTGGAGGAAGCACAAGCTGGAATCAAGATTGCCGGAGAAATATCAATAACCTCAGATATGCAGATGACACCACCCTTATGGCAGAAAGTGAAGAACTAAAGAGCCTCTTGATTATTTTTTTTTCCATTTATTTTTATTAGTTGGAGGCTAATTACTTTACATCATTGCAGTGGTTTTTGTCATACATTGAAATGAATTAGCCATGGATTTACATGTATTCCCCATCCCAGTCCCCCCTCCCACCTCCCTCTCCACCCGATCCCTCTGGGTCTTCCCAGTGCTCCAGGTCCGAGCACTTGTCTCATGCACCCAACCTGGGCTGGTGGTCTGTTTCACCCTAGATAATATACATGTTTCGATGCTGTTCTCTTGAAACATCCCACCCTCGCCTTCTCCTAGAGTCCACAAGTCTGTTCTATACATCTGAATCTCTTTTTCTGTTTTGCATATAGGGTTATCGTTACCATCTTTCTAAATTCCATATATATTCGTTAGTATACTGTATTGGTCTTTATCTTTCTGGCTTACTTCACTCTGTATAATGGGCTCCAGTTTCATATGTCTCATTAGAACTGATTCAAATGAATTCTTTTTAATGGCTGAGTAATATTCCATGGTGTATATGTACCACAGCTTCCTTATCCATTCGTCTGCTGATGGGCATCTAGGTTGCTTCCATGTCCTGGCTATTATAAACAGTGCTGCAGTGAACACTGGGGTGCACGTGTCTCTTTCAGATCTGGTTTCCTTGGTGTGTATGCCCAGAAGTGGGATTGCTGGGTCATATGGCAGTTCTATTTCCAGCTTTTTAAGAACTCTCCACACTGTTTTCCATAGCGGCTGTACTAATTTGCATTCCCACCAACAGTGTAAGAGGGTTCCCTTTTCTCCACACCCTCTCCAGGATTTATTGCTTGTAGGCTTTTGGATATCAGCCATCCTGACTGGCGTATAATGGTACCTCATTGTGGTTTTCATTTGCATTTCTCTGATAATGAGTGATGTTGAGCATCTTTTCATGTGTTTGTTAGCCATCTGTATGTCTTCCTTGGAGAAATGTCTGTTTAGTTCTTTGGCCTATTTTTTGATTGGGTCATTTATTTTTCTGGAGTTGAGCTGGAGGAGTTGCTTGTATATTTTTGAGATTAATCCTTTGTCTGTTGCTTCGTTTGCTATTATTTTCTCCCAATCTGAGAAGAGCCTCTTGATTAAAGTGAAAGAGGAGAGTGAAAAAGTTGGCTTAAAGCTCAACATTCAGAAAACAAAGATCATGGCATCTGCTCCCATCACTTCACGGCAAATAGATGGGGATACAGTGGCTGACTTTATTTTTTTGAACTCCAATATCACTGCAGATGGTGACTGCGGCCATGAAATTAAAAGACACTTACTCCTTGGAAGGAAAGTTATGACCAACCTAGACAGCATATTAAAAAGCAGAAACATTACTTTGTCACCAAAGGTCAAGGCTACTAGTCAAGGCTATGGTTTTTCCAGTAGTCATGTATGGATTTGAGAGTTGGGCTATAAAGAAAGCTGAGCACCAAAAAATTGATGCTTTTGAACTATGGTGTTGAAGACGATTCTTGAGAGTCCCTTGGACTGTAAGGAGATCCAACCAGTCCATCGTAAAGGAGATCAGTCCTGGGTGTTCATTGGAAGGACTGATGTTGAAGCTGAAACTCCAATACTTTGGCCACCTGATGCGAAGAGCTGACTCATCTGAAAAAACCCTGATGCTGGGAAAGACTGAGAGCAGGAGAAGAAGGGGATGACAAAGGATGAAATGGTAGGATGGCATCACCGACTCAATGGACATGAGTTTGGGTAAACTCCGGGAGTTGGTAATGAACAGGGAGGCCTGGAGTGCTGCGGTTCATGGGGTCGCAGAGTTGGACACAACTAAGCAACTGAACTGAACCGAACTGAACATAAGTGGAGTATTACTCAGCCATAAAAAGGAACCCAATCAGGTCATTTGTTGATGGGGATGGACCTAGAATCTGTCATACAGAGTGAAGTAAGTCAGAAAAAGAAAAAGAAATATTGCATATTAATGCATATATATGGGATCTAGAAAACTGGTACTGATGAACATATGCGTAGGGCAGGAATAGAGACAGATGTAGAGCATGGAATTATGGACACGAGGGGAAGCGGGTGAAGTGAGAGAGCAGCACTGACATATATACGCCACTCGTAAAACAAGACAGCTGGTGGGAAGCTGCTGGATAGCACAGGGAGCTCTGCTCAGTGCTCTGCGACGACCTGGAAGGGTGGGGTGGAGGGGGCTGAAGGGAGGCTAAAGAGGGACGGGCTACATGCATACAACACATGTAGCTGATTTACACTGTTGTACAGCAGAAACTAACACAACATTGTAAAGCAATTATTCCCCAATTAAAAATTTAAATTCAAAAAATTTTTAAATAATACAACTATATTTAGAGATATAGCTTTTAAAGAAATAATGAAAGTAAAATGAGATCATATTGGTGGGCCCTAATCTAACCTGGTGTCCTTATAACAAGACTGGGACACTCAGAGGGAAGACCAAGTGAAGACACTAGAGGTCGGCTATCTATAAACTAAAAAGAGAGGCCCTCAGAAGAAACTAACCCTGCCCAAACCCTGATTTTAAACTCCCAGTATTCAGGACTGTAAGGAAATAAACTGCTGCTTAAATCACCCAGACTATGGTACTTTGTTACGATAACACTAACAAAACAGTACCAATACAGCACAAGTGTGGAAGATCTCCAAGATATATTGTTTTTGAAAAGGAAAGTGCAAAGAGTGTGCATAATACAGCAATTGATGCATGGGAATTTTTTAATGGAGAGGAAATAACATATATACTGACAGGTCCAGAGACTCTCTACAAAAATACATCTGCTGGACAACTGACTGCTTCTAGGAAGAGGATATGGGTGTGTCTGCGATGAGTAGACATATTTTTCATCATATTCTCTTTTGTACTGAAGCTCTCACCATGTGCATGTAGTATTTTAATTTTAAAAACAAAGCTATCTATTAAAATGAAAAGATCTCCAAAAGACATTCAACAAGTAAGGAAAACATTATGAGCAAACCTGGTCTATAAGGTATCAAGTACCAATAAACCAAACCCATAAAAATCTGTGATCTACTTCATGAGCATAGGCATATTTTTTTAACATATTGTATTGTATTCCAAGAGTCATAAAATATTCACTCATTTGCCTCAATAATCCCCTTCATCCACTTAGTACTAAAATGTACCAATGTATTTCAACAATTAAAATACTTTTATTCTTGTTTTTTAAAAAATAATTCCACTTCGTATAATTTATCCAAAATAAAGAAAATATTTTATTAAGAAACAATGAAATACCATAATGTTACAACAGAAAAAATGATTAACAAAACACCAGAGAACGACATGCAATACATATTAAAAATAGTTATGAAGAATACCAACAGAGCAAACAATGAAGAAAATAACAGCTATGCTAGAGTGAGTGTGCATGTGTGTGTGTGTGTGTGTGTATCAATTAATGAACAAGAACCAAGTGCCTAACAGATCTTTTTCAATCTTCACTGCATCGGGACACAAGTTAGAATCTAGAACATGTTACACTTCTGTTCTTCCAAGAAAAGACTCTACATACCGTACAGGTCAGCAAGATATTTAAGTGTCTATTATAGCACTACATTGGGTAAGGCAGAAACCCTGACTTCAAAACAAATTTAGTAATTTCCTCAATGCCTACTCTGTGTAAAACACTATACTAGATAGCTTGACATACATCACCTTGTATAATTTACTAGTTATAAGCAGAAGAGACTAACACAATTGCAATAGTCTGCTACAACTTCCAAAGATTTTCAAAAGTAATAAAACATGGGAGTGGTCAAGAATGAGAATAGATTTCAGGAGAAAAGGGCACAAGAAGTGCTAGCCTATCAAGTGAAAGAAACACACACACACAGGATGAGTTCATGTCATACAGACTCTGAAAGCGAAGGACAGGAACTTTCATTTAATGTGGGTGGGGAATAAGAGGCTACCATTTCTTTCTGATCCATGAACCAGTTTTTCTCTTCAGGTGTATCAATCTTGTATCTGTACTCCAAGGTGAACTGTCAAAGGTAACCAGATAAAATACAGGAACTCAGCTAAGAAACTACTTTAATAATCCAAGGGCCTGAGCTAGGGAAGTGGCTGTATGCCAGTGAAGAAACAGTTGACCAGTCTGTGAGTGGAGGATGGGTTTATTTAAGGAGGTGGTAAATTATGAGGAAGCTTTTTTAGTTCGGGAAATTACAGGAGAGATGTGTAACACAGACAAATGGAGAAGTTGGAAAAGAAATCTTAAGGTCAAGCTATTACGTTCTTTTGTAAGAAAACACGCAGAAGAATAGCCTTTTCAGAATCAGAACACAATAATTTGGTCCTAAGTCCATCAAGGATGAAATCATGTGCCAGTCTGTATCAGAAGTCCCACATACAAGCATACATTTGCAGCAAAAAAAAAAAAAAAAGTCACCATGTAACCTGGACAACACACACCACAGAATGAGTGACAAACAGAGCCCTCCTCTAAACAGGCTGTCAGATGAGAGGCCGCCTCAGTTACAAAAGGAACCGCGATCCTTTACATTTTGTTACATCTAATGAGGCAGAGGCAGCTACATTCAGACACTCAACAATGTATTTTACAAACTACAAGACTTTCTTTTTAAAATAAGATTACCAACATTCTGAATCAAAGCAGTCTACCAATTTTGATGTAAAATTAACAGGGTGAACTTCTACAGAAGCACTCAGCTAAGCACTTGAAGAAATAACTCAACGAAGAATGAAGACATTATAATAACACTTGCACTAAATTCTATGTCAAGGCAGTACAGCTGGCATGACTGCAGATGTTTCAGCCTGGCCGCACAGGGGTAACAGTATAGTTCTATCCACTAAAAGAGATCAAGAAAAACAAAAACAACAAAGAGAAGAGCTGCAAAGACTGAAAAACAACCAGTATGTGCTGGCAACAAATATGCCTTTTAGAGCACACTTTGCAACCAAAGATAACATCATCAAAGCAGAAACTTCTACTTTGACTATTAATTCCTTCTATGGAAATTATATACACATACCATATTTTGAGAAGCTAAGCTCCTATAATGGTATTCCAGATGCATTAATAATACATTTCTTTTAAATAATACACTTCTTATTTATAATAGCCAGGACATGGAAGCAACCTAGATGCCCATCAGCAGACGAATGGATAAGGAAGCTGTGGTACATATACACTATGGAATATTACTCAGCCATTAAAAAGAATTCATTTGAATCAGTTCTAATGAGATGGATGAAACTGGAGCCCATTATACAGAGTGAAGTAAGCCAGAAAGATAAAGACCAATACAGCATACTAACGCAAATATATGGAATTTAGAAAGATGGTAACGATAACCCTATATGCAAAACAGAAAAAGAGACACAGATGTACAGAACAGACTTTTGGACTCTGTGGGAGAAGGCAAGGGTGGGATGTTCAGAGAGAACAGCATTAAAACAAGTATACTATCAAGGGTGAAACAGATCACCAGCCCAGGTTGGATGCATGAGACGGGTACTCAGGGCTGGTGCACTGGAAAAACCCAGAGGGATGGGATGGAGGGGGGATCGGGTTGGGGAACACATGTAAATCCATGGCTGACTCATGTCAATGTATGGCAAAAACCACTACAATATTGTAAAGTAATTAGCCTCCAACTAATAAAAATAAATGGAATAAATAAATAAATACTACACTTCTTTTAAAGCAATTATCCTTCTTTTAAAAAATAAATTTTTAAATAAAGAAAAAAATTAATTTGTATATTTTTAAAGACTTCATATAAAATTAGGCAGAACAGATGCCCATCAGCAGACGAATGGATAAGGAAGCTGTGGTACATATACACTGTGGAATATTATTCAGCCATTAAAAAGAATTCATTTGAATCAGTTCTAATGAGACATATGAAACTGGAGCCCATTATACAGAGTGAAGTAAGCCAGAAAGATAAAGACCAATACAGCATACTAACGCAAATATATGGAATTTAGAAAGATGGTAACGATAACCCTATATGCAAAACAGAAAAAGAGACTCAGATGTATAGAACAGACTTTTGGACTCTGTGGGAGAAGGCGAGGGTGGGATGTCTCGAGAGAACAGCATCAAAACATGTATATTATCTAGGGTGAAACAGATCACCAGCCCAGGTTGGATGCATGAGACAAGTGCTCGGGGCTGGTGCACTGGGGAGACCCAGAGGGATCAGGTGGACAGGGAGGTGGGAGGGGGGATCAGGATGGGGAACACATGTAAATTCATGGCTGATTCATGTCAATGTATGGCAAAAACCACTACAATATTGCAAAGTAATTAGCCTCCAACTAATAAAAATAAATGGAAAAAAAAATTAGGCAGAACAGCACTAGTCACTGATTTAAGACTTACTAGAGTAGTCCCCTCTACTTAGAATGCGCTGGCCTGGATGACTCATTCAGTCATATCTCCTACAGGTCTTTGCTCAAATGTCATTCTGGAGTGAGAACTCCTCTGATTACCTTATCTTAAACTGCACCCCAAGTTCTACAAACCCTGAAACACTCCACTGTACCCTGCCTCCCCTTCTTCATTTTTAGCCACTTATCTCCAACCCACACACTAGTGTGTCAATTTCATGGGGCCAGAGATCTGCTTTGGTCGATTGCCTTCACTGCTATCGCCAACACCTAGAACTGTCATTTCCAGAGAGCACACAAAGGGTTGCTGAAATCACTAATAAAACAGTATGGGTTAGAGATGAAGCAAGTAAGAAAAAAAAACTTGTTCTTTGAACTCAGAATATACCCATTAGTCAATCCTCTAAGCTTCTAAACCCTCATCTATTACTATCTGGAGAAAGGGAGAGAGGGAGGAAGGAAAAAAAAAATTTTTTTAACTCCCCCTGAAAGACAAGAATCCTATTCCTAAAGTTTAAGTCAAGGCCACAGCCCCAAACTAGCTAAAGTAATTAACATCAAAGTGTTTAAAAGCCACTCAATATCATTTTGGGGAATAAATACCCTGAATCATCATGAGGAACTGTAGTCCAGGAATGCACAATTCTACTTTTTTTCTTTTTTGTGGCATGTGGCACAGGGGATCTTAATTCCCTGGCCAGGAATCCCCCCCACCTTATATTAGAAGTCCAGTCTTAACCACTGGACCACCAGGGAAACTACTGAGTTTTAAAACTAGCAAAAAAAGATACTTTTCTATAAAAAGCAAGATCCCTATAAAGAATTCGTACCACATGATGTTTCCAACTGTATCACAGTGAAATAGTTAATGTAGCCAATCTTACACTCAGTAGCTTTATAATTAAAATGTGCTTCTAATTCTGGAACAATTCACTCAGATTTAACATCAATTAAAATAGTATACTTAACAAAACACAGAACTGCCAAAAAGTTATTTCCAGAAACTAGGTTGTCACAAAAATCTTTGCTATTGATTAGCTCTATTTTAAAAGCTGTTTCTAAGTCTTACGTTTCTTTGAGTGTGTGTGTTAATATTTGCAAAGAATCACCCCATCTTCGTATTGGAAAAAAAGACAGAGCCTGGGAGATCTATGTTTTATAAGAGCAGAAACGATACCAATGCCTCTAACTTAAAGTAGCAGAGGTAAAGAATCTGATGTCAACAGAAAACACACTTTAAAAAAATAAAAAAAGAAAACACACTTTTGTATCTTCAACATATATCACATCCAAGGCATGAATTGTGATCCTAAAGAAAAATTACCCCACTACCAAAAAATAGTAATTTTTTAAAAAGAACTAAAACAGCCCAACCTAAGTCCTTAACCCTAATCCTGACCCCACAAAATCATCTTTCCCCATTCTCCCACCTCTCTTAGTCAACCATCCAACAGTAAGTAAAATGATTTTTTCTATTCCTGGCTCTGAACTAGAACCAAGGACAATTTTTTAGAACACATCTTCATTTCCATGTAATATATAAAACTAAGGGGGAAAAAGAATCAACATAAAAGATGGTATCTGGGCCAGGTTTTTGTTTTTGTGAGGAGGGAGAATTGGATTGGGCAGTATGTATGACAAGAAAAAGCAAAAGATGTCAAATTAAAAAATACAAAGAACTTACAGATTACTGCCACAAAGTCCTAAAAAACTTGTGTAAGTTAACAATCATTTTTTAAACATAAAACTTCTTTGGATCTCAAAGTAGTTTTAAGAATTACATGACTTTCAGAGCTTTTAAAAAATGGCTTTGAAATTACTGCAAGCTTTTCAGAATACTGGAAAATAATAAATACTCAAACTAGGATCACTGATCCAAGAACAAAGATAACTGGAGACAGAGACCCCATTTCAGAGATTTCCTTTGCAGTCACTACACAATCACTTTCTCAGTCCCTAATAATGGTCTGCAACCTTTCCAATACCTTGCCTGATTTTTAAATTGAGATGGAGCTACACCCCCACGTTGTTACTGTTAAGCTACTAAGTTGTGTCCAATTCTTTGCAATCCCAGACTGCAAAACACCAGGTTCCTCTGTCCACCAATATCTCCCGGAGTTTGCTCAAACTCACGTCCATTGAGTGAGTGATGCTATCTAACTATCTCATCCTCTGCTGCCCCCTTCTCCTTTTGCCTTCAACCTTTCCCAGCATTAAGGTCTTTTCCAATGAGTCGACTGGTCACATCAGATGGCCAAAATATTGGAGCTTCAGCATCAGTCCTTCCAATGAATACTTAATTCCCCCATCAATACCCCAAAGATGTCTTTTATACATAAAATGCTAAATTCCATCCTAAGGAAGTGCATATTAGCAATTTCTGTACAAAGATTTTGAGTGGGGTTTAGGCTACAGCATGAATAGATAATCTATGGCCTCTGCTAAAGTTTCTACCTTTCACTTGCCTCAGGAACTTAAAATTTTTTCCACTTTTCTACCCACAGCAAAGACACACCAACAGCCCCTGAACCTAATGGAGATTAACAAGCCACCAAACACCACTATCTCCCAGTCCACTTTCTCAAAGGTGGAACTGGGTGTTCCATGGGTTGGGGAGGTGGGGCCATCACCAAATAAGTTTAAAAAACAATGAATGAAACAGATTCTGATAATCTGTGATCAAACGTAAAAAACTTCTATAAACCCTTAACAAACTTACACATCATAAATTGCCAAAATGGAGATATATGCAGTAGGGGTTCCAACCCATCCCCATGGAAACCTCTTCCAGGTATTCTGAAACACACTAGAGAATTAACACAGGTATTACCCTTAAATTTTTTAATTTATTTATTGGCTACCCAGCATAACATGTGGGATCTTAGCTCCCGAACCAAGGACTGAACCCATGCCCACAGCATTGGAAAGGCAGAGTTCTAACCACTGGACCACCAGAAAAATCCCACTCTTAAAAATTCTAAAGTATCCCTTATCCCCATCTCCACTGATTTATAAATGCTTAGGATGAACTAACATTTCCTTTGGCCCTTTAAACAAATAAATTATACAACCTAAAATAATTCAAACATTTTCATAGCTTATATGTTATACTATGTATACTATTTATACACTATTATACACTTTCTGAAACAAATTAGAGTATGAGATACTGATTTAAAACCCTAGCACTCACATTTAAAGCCCCAGTATTCAATATTCACAGGAACTATCCATTCATCCCTAGTTATCTGAAAAATGAAACTTTAATTTTAAAATCTAAGTTTACTTTTAAGTTGTACTGTTATTCTTAAACCTCACAATAAAAATGTGGTTTTCTGGAAAAGTAATAAATAATATAGATGGTTTAATTCCACTTCAAAAGATTCTAAAATTGAGCTCCTCTCAAACAGCCTTCAGCTGTTTTACAAACACTAGAAGCTACAGCAAAGCTGTATTAGGATGAAAATCCTTGAAACCACATATAACAAAGGTATCTTTCTTAAGAAACTTGACTCTTTCACATCCTACTCCTCTTCATCTGCTTTTAGACAGATTTAAAGTAAACCCAAAGAAAACAAAAAAATTACAAATATCTTTAAATTGCCCACCAACAAAGTAAACGGACTGTAGCTGAAATCTTGCTTATGGTTTCTTCTACAAAATGTATCATCTCACAGTCTTTAACACTAATTACAGTATTCTTTAATTCCACCTCCATTTCTCCCCCTGATTTCATCTGCTCCTCATTTGACCTGTTATTCTCAATCTCTTCTGTTTACACAAGGAGTAAAAAAAGCAATAATCTTTTTAGGTGAAATTGATGGCCATGGCTTAATATCCAACAGCAGATGGCTTCAAAGTGCCCCTTGGGACACACAGAACGGACACAGGTGTGCGTGAGACATTGATTCCCAGCTATCCTGGGACTGCAGCACCTCCAGCCAGCCAAGAGTAGTCTTATGCTTTTACTCCAAGGTGGTATACCATATTTTTTTTATGTCTCCCTTGATTTGAAAAATGTCATGCAACACTGCTCTGGAGAACACACTGCACAGGGATATTACTGGTGAATCTCTTCTACATCAATCAGTATTAAGAAAAATCAGAAAATTTAATCAAGTCCTTTAAAAATAGCAATAATTTTTTCAGGATGGTAGCTAAGTAAGACTAGGTTTTAGTTATTAACATTTTCCCTTGAGACTGGAGATATGGTTTATTTTAGTACCAAAAAAGCAGAAAACATTTTTTACATTTGATCAGCTAAATGCCAACTTTGTATTTAACCTGTTTTCATAACCAACAATTACGTGAATGATCCTAATCATATGCTCTTCATAACAGTAATTAGTTTTCCATAAAAAGTCACTGAGTTCAAACGCGTAACTGAACTCAAGTTCAAGCAGTTCTAAAACTAGAATTTAAGATTAGTTATTACTAAGTGGGTAATGACTCTTTGGAAACTAAACACATTAGTTCCTGATGATGAGCACAGACATGAGGCGATTCTACACAATAGGCAGGAAACTATAACTCAAAGGGTGCTTCAAACTTCAATGTGCCTGAAAATCACTTGGAGATTGCATTAAAATGCAGATTCTGATTCAGTTGGACTGGAATGGAGCCTGAGATATCTAAGAAGCTCCAAGGTGAGGCTTATACTGTTAGTCCACAGGACCACACACTGCACACTTGAAAACTTACACCCTTAGCTCTATGACACTACTTAAGATAATGAATACAAGCTTAAAGCAGACACCAATTCCCACTTCATTTAATTTTTACGGTTTCATGAGATTAAGCTGGGGGAGGGATGGTTATTAAACTATTGATGTTTGAGAGAAATGCATATAACTTCTCAAAACTGGGGGCATTAAGCAAGACTGTAATAATAGCAAGAGCAAACACCTACAAAGCACTTGCTGCGCCCCAGGTAACTGCTTTAAGTACTCCCTTTAGAACACTCCTACAACACTGTGCGGCTTCCCTAAAGGCTCAGCAGCGAAGAACCCACCAGCAGTGCCCAGGACACGGGCTCAATT
Organism: Odocoileus virginianus; assembly: GCF_023699985.2. NCBI lineage: Eukaryota > Metazoa > Chordata > Mammalia > Artiodactyla > Cervidae > Odocoileus > Odocoileus virginianus. The sequence goes on along the minus strand of NC_069703.1, from coordinate 33,406,551 downwards.
CCTGGGTCCTGAACTGGGAAGATTCCCTGGAGAAGGAAATAGCAACCCACTCCAGTATTTTTGCCTAGGAAATCCCATGGACAGAGGAGCCTACCACAGGGTCGCAAGAGTCGGACATGACTTAGCGACCAACCACCACCACCGTGAGGTACAGACTATTGCTAAGTCCTTTCCTATGGAAGGTTAATACAGTCACAAAGACGTTACTCAGGCTGCATGGAGCTAATAAATGCCAAAGCCAGGATTTGAATCTAAGCAGTCTGATTCCAGAGTCTACACTCTTAAATCACTATACTCGCAGTGTCTCTCTCAAAACACAGCAATAGCAAATCAAAATGACTTACTCTTACAGAAAATGATGCAAGTGTAAAGTGTTAAAGAACAGAGTGAACAACAGAGGTTTTCAGGTGACTGACCACTGACACTTGGCAAACACCATAACTTAATATGTAGATGTCTGCTCAATTAGAAACTGTTCTGGATTTCAGCATAATAGCTAAATATTTTAAGAAAAAAATGTTTCCAACTTTCTTTAACAGGACACCATTTTGGTAGCAAAACTGGGGTTTCACTTCATGGAATGAGCAATTTGAGACCAATGTCCCACGGGCAACTAGTAAAGAAGAGTTTTGACATCCAGGACTTATAACAGGAGCAAAGGCCAAAACAAGTAATGAAAATTGATTTGCTGTAGCAAAAATATTTTGGACTAAAGGGATGAGTAACTAAAAGTAGAAACGTAAGGGACAAAACATAACATGACCAAGAATTTTATACCATTAAATTGAGGAAAAGAGGTCGCATAATTAAGCTATTTCAAAAAAGAAATTGGGGAAGGAAACACATTAAAGTCTGAATAATGTTTAGGAGAATAAAAACCGGTCATCAGAAAATATTTTCTAAGCAACTGTTAATTATTCAGATAGTACACATGCAGAAAATATAGGAGTAAACATATGGATATGGTCAAGCAAAAGGAGATTAGTAATCATCAATGAGCCCAAATATGGATATGGGTGACCAAGCACAGAAGTTGTCTCAGGAAACAAAGCACACAGGCCTGCAGAATACGTAGAAAGGCAAAATGCTAACCCTCAGACATCACACTCATTCATTTGACAAACATTTCTTGAGATACATCATGGTTTGGTACTACTCTAAGTGTTAGGGATCAGGCTGACCATACCAGGTCAAAAGTCCTGCCTTCATAGACTTACATTCTAGTGGGTGAGATTAATAGACTTGGAAGAGACTACCGAATATTGAAAACCTAGAATGCAATCTTTAATAGGAAATATATAGGTCTATTTATGGGACAGAAGTTAACAAAATATTAACCCCCCTCCCCCAGCAGAGAAAGCTCTGTGGCCTTAAGTGTTCCTCATCAAGCATTCCTTGTCCTCTCAAAAATAGACCCTAAAACAATAAATGCATTTAAAATAAAAAGTACAATTTGACTTTTACTTCCAAGAATGGCTATAAATACCAATCCCAGACAGGCACAGTAAACTGTACTTCGAAGTTTTCCAAGTGCAACACATCCTGAATCAAAACATTTTGTTAGTGAACCATTTTTAAAGTAACTAGAAATGCTTCTCTAATAAACCATAAAATTAAAAGTGGAAAATGTATCCGAATAAAAAAAATCTTGAAGTTACAAGAAAGTCAAGATGTGGGTTTGGTGGGCTTTAAAAGAATCTCACTGATGTTTGATTTCAGCCCCTGCCTACCTTAGGAGACAGTGGAGGACAGGGGAGCCTGGTCATGGGGTTACAAAGAGTCCGACACGACTTAGAAACTGAATCACCACCACCCTAGGCTGTAATACCTGCCTTGGGTGCCCAAAAAATTAAGTTCAACTGAGTACAGGTGTTGACTATTATATACAAACATTTTAAGAGATTATGATACCTTTGGGGTCTTGAAAAAATTACTGGGAAAGAGCTCGTTTTTAATACTCAATTACCAATCTCCCTGCCTCAGTATAAAAGCTGTAAATCCAAACTATTCTGCCATACTTTTAAAAGGGAAGAAGATAATTGATATATGTGTATTTAAAGCTCTTAAGTACAGAAGAATTGAGAACTATAGTAGATAAGTACTTCAATTTTCTATTCTTAAAAAGAGATACATTATGGCAAACAAATATATTTCAGAAGCTCCAAGCTCCACACCTATATAATCATCTACCAACACCTACAAACTACCAAAAGCTGCTTTAAATCGACCACTTCTATTAAGTGTTTAACAAGCAATCTCTTCTCTCTACAGAAACGAGAAACAATAAGAAAGTACTTGTTCCAACATGAACTATCCTTATAACAATGCATTACACAATTGGATCTCATTTGCTTTACAATGCTAATATTTTTCTGGGCTACAGTGAAGCATACACAATTCAAGATGTGCCTAACATTCTGCAGAAAGAATACTGTGATCTCCAAAGTCTGAAAATGTTATTCACTTAAGGGTTTTTTTTGTTGTTGTTAAAAATCCAAAACTCATTTTAATTACAAAACTAAAGAGACCAGCAAGCAAAGAACAGGTGTAAAATGAACTGATTCTCTTTTCACCACACCTTTGCCACAAAAGTGCACGTGAGTAGACTTAGGTACGTACTCTAAATCAACAAGACACACTTACTAAAGTTAAATAATCTGGGAATGTTATTTTGGAACAAAGAAAGGCTTCCACAAATAAATTAACTTCATTCCAGTACAGTCACAGGGATCTTTAAAGTTACTGCCCACGCCAAATGGCTAAAGCAAAGTGTTGTCTTACGTTTTATTCCCCCGGCATTAAGATCATCTTGAGATCTTAAACCTCCCTGGCTTTCAGACGCATATGAGACGGCCAGGATTTCAAAAGATCATCTCTGAATACCAGGAGTTGGGAAACAGGCAGGATATGCCACTGGGTGGACCCAATAGAGGCTACCAAATGCTACCTTAATTTAGCGAGCCCCTGACTAGCAGGAGTTAAAAACTCTCACCCCTTATATTGCAATGACGTAATCTTCCCCACTGCATTTCTCTAGGACTTAAAGGGAAAAGGGGGGTGGGGGTAGGAAGCAAACGAACAAAGAAAAATTTCTCCCTAAAGAGAGGAATCAGGCAAAAGGCAGAACGACAGTTTCGGGAGGTGGTTAGGTTAACTCTCAGCAAGGGAAGCTTCAGCTGAAGAGGCGGGGAGGGAGAAGAGTTGGGAGAAGCCAAACGGAAATGGTATTGGGAGGAACTCGACCTAAAGCAGGAATCAAGGAGACGGGAGAAGCGGAGACCGAGCCGCCCCGCCCCCCCCGCCGCCACTCTCCTGGCGCGGGACGAGGCGTCGGGCGGCCGCGCCGCAGAGAGGAGGAGGCGCGCGGCGGGGCCGAGCCACCCCGGGCCGCCAGCTTCCCCGACCGCGCTCACGATCCGCTCCCCTCCCCCCCACGCCGGCCGCAAAATGTCCGCGGCGAAGCAGGAAGTCGAAGCCGGGGCGCGCGCTGGGGGCCAGCCGGGCAGCCCCGGTCCCGCCAGCCCGCGGGCGCCTGAGAGAGGGTCTGCGGCCCTCGCTGCCACGGCCCGGCCGTCCGCCCCGGAGAATGGGGGAGTGGGCGTCCGCGGGGCCGCGGGGGAGGACAGCCGGGCGGCCGGGATGGGTGTGACCCTTTCCTTCCGCCGCTGACCGGTGACAGCCCGGCCGCGCCCTCGCCCCGGCACCTCACGCCCTGGCCGCGCGCTCCGGGGCGGACCCGCGCCCCCCGCCGCCGCCGCCAGGGCCTCCGCGACCCCCTCCCCTCAGTCCCCCTGACAGAACCCGGCCCCGCGCCGCGCGAACCCGGCACCCCTCCCCCCGCGGCGCCCCGCGCCCGCCCCCCGAGGGTCCCAGAGCGGAAGGTCCCCGCGGACGGGGAGACGCCAGGGGCGGCGCGGCGGGGGGACGGGGACGGTGTGAGGGGGAAGCCGCTCCCGCGGGGCAACCTCGGGCCCCACACTCACCTCAGCTCCTCCGCCGGGGCGTTGGCAGCACTGCGCGGGGTCTCCTCGGCTGCCGGACAGGGGCACGCGCCTGACGTCAGCACGCAGGCGACGCACGGTTGGGTTATCCGCGGAAATGGGAGAGGCCGGGAGGCGAAAAGAGGCCGAGCGGTTCCGGGAGGGGCCTGAACTCCTCCCCCTCTCCCCCCAGGCCCGTGGCTCGGGCAGCCTAACGCGCACGCGCCAACCTCCGCGGTCGCTAGTTGGCGGCTGCTCTCTGGATTTCTTTCTTCAGTTCTTCTCCTGGGTTTGTAATTTATGCTACAAACGATCGCTTGCAAAGCGCTGCCCCTCACATGTCTTTTGATCCTTGCATCTTTACAAAGTGTTAGCATCATTATTTTGCAGAGAAGACAGTGGCTACTCAAATGGGCAGTGACTTGTCCGAGACCAGGCTACAAGTGGGACGGCCTCCTGACTCGCCCTGGCCTGTATTCAGTTCGCCTTGGCTTAAGCTGAAGGCCGAAGAATTGATGCTTTTGAACTGTGGTGTTGGAGAAGACTCTTGAGAGTCCCTCGGACTGCAAGGAGATCCAACCAGTCCATCCTAAAGGAAATCAGTCCTGAATATTCTTTGGAAGGACTGATGCTGAAGCTGAAACTCCAATACTTTGGCCACCTGATGCGAAAAACTGACTCATTGGAGAAGACCATAGTGCTGGGAAAGATTCAAGGCGGGAGAAGGGGACAACAGAGGATGAGATGGTTGGATGGCATCACCAACTCAATGGACATGAGTTTGAGTAAACTCTGGGTGTTGGTGAGGGACAGGGAGGCCTGGCGTGCTGCAGTCCATGCGGTCGCAAAAAGTCGGACACTACTGAGCGACTGAACTGAACTGGCTTAAGAGCTGAGGTCAGTTCTCATGTATGTTTAGACCCTTCTGTCCCTCGCTCCAACCACATCTCTTGGTTTAGAGACTTCCTCCCCACCACAAGACACCCGCTCTCACTGCCTCCTCTTGAGCTGTTCCGCTGGTTCTCATCCTTTCAATGTCACCGACTTCCTGATCTTGCTATCCTCACAGAATCTGTTTATCATCTGTCTTCCCGGCTAGGGTATAAACTTCAGGAGAGTAGGAACCTTTCCTGTCTTATTCAGATGTTTCCCAGTGTTACAGGAAAATAGCTTATCTTAGTATTAGCTCCTTTGTTAATGACCACCACAGTTAAACTTGGCCAAGAAAAACATTTGTTTCCAATATATTTAATAGTTAAGAGTTTCTTTTGGACTTTTTAATTACACAAGAAAAATACATTTTTGAGTGTTTACTATAGGTTGGTGCTAACAGGTTTGCATGTAATAGTAGCTAATGTAAAATTTACAACCACCCTAGAAGTTAAGAACCACTACCCCCACTTTTTTTTTTTTTTCAATTAGCCATAATCACGTCTGGGATAAACTTCATGGGCTAGGATACTGCCACCGCACAAAGTTTACCCCCACATTGATGCATCAACGGAGGCTCAGATGTGTTAAGGGACTTACCCAAGCTCACCAAGCCAGGCAATGGCAGAGCTAGGACTCAAACCCAAGAGGCCACTGACCTACGTACTACCTAGTAGTATGTAGGTAGTTGTGGGTAGTATGTTGGTAGTAAGTGGTATGTAGGTAGTTACCTACATACTACCTAGCAAGTTTATTAAAATGAAATCAGAAGATAAGCTTTAGCTGTTAGTCCTACCCCTAGTGATACCAACTTTTAACATTTGGTGTACACCTTTCCAGATATTCATAGATATATGTATACACATTTATTGCACAAAAACAGATTGTACTCTGCATTTCTCTCTTAATACTACATTGTGAACATCTTTCCATGTCAAGTAAAGCATGGTATACTAAAAAATATAAAGTGTTTTTTTTTTTAATGTGGACTGTTTTTAAAGTCTTTATTGAGTTTGTTACCATATTGCTTCTGTTTTATGTTTTGTTTTGTTTTGTTTTTGCCTCAAGGCATGTAGGATCTTAACTCCCCAACCAGGGATCAAATCCACACCCCCTGCACTGGAAGGCCGAGGTGAAGTCTAAACAACCACGGAAGTCCCCAGGCATCATTTTTAAAGGCTGCATTTCATTATTCAGGCATTTCTATATTTATCCAATCAATCTCCTACTGTTGGAATTTAGGTTATTTTTGGTACTGTAAATTTTTGACTGTTGGAAAAATGCACGAGCTTAGTTTCTTAAACTGGAAGGGTTACTGGTTGTTTTCTCCCTCCACAAAACCAGTTGGCAGTGACCTTTCCTCCATTCCATCTCACAATTCCCATCAATGTCCCCAGACCATGTCTGCCCTTTCCATCAGCAACAATATCCTGATGGGGTGTCACCCAGCCCACTTGGTTTTTCCTGCGTTTATCCCGAGGACAAGGACTCACTTAGCACTTTGTCTGTTCCATTGTTGGGGTTTGTCAGAACCTTCCCCAACCTTTACAGAGCCCCAAAGGCAGCAGTGTTACTCTCTGACCCAGCCTAGCCCTTCCCTGGCTGTCAGCCCAGACCTCCACCTCCTGGGGGCCCCTCCCCACTGCCCCGCTGGCGGCAGCTGCTTCACTTTTGCAGGAGGGCCAGCCTGTGGGTTTCCAGTCCTCCTTCCCCTATGATTACCAGCCCATTCCTTCTTCCGCTGGTAACAGCATTTTCATTTCCCCTGGGCAGCTCTTCCCCCAGTTCTCAACCCCTGTGGCTCAAGAGGAGATGAGTCTCCCCCAAGTTGCAGGGCTAGACACGTGACCCATGCCTGGCCTATCAGAATATTTTAGAGGACTCTCCGGCCACAGCATCCCAGCAGTGAGCACGTGACACAACGAGAACCATGAGCTCCGACTCTGGGCCTTTGGTCAGAACTGTCCAGTTGAATGAACCCCCCTTCTGAGAGCAGCATATAATCACGGTGCTGCTGGCAGCCACATTCCCACAGTCAGGAGAGCGACGGCCTGAGAATGAGACCAAGACAGAGCGGAGAACACAGCGGAGAGAGAGGACAGTGAAACCAAGTCTCAGCAGCATGATTGAGCCCTTGGATCCAGTCTTGCTTCAATTTGCAATCACATTAGCCAATAAATTCCCTCTACTGCCTGGGTCAGGTGGAGTAGTTTTCTGTTACTTGTAAGTTCAAGGCTCTTGATGCATCATCACTCCACCACTCCTGCCCCCAGTGTCTGCCCCTTGCGGTACTTGCCACCACCCTCTACATAGATGATTCCCAAATCTCTACCCTCTCTAACCCCTACTCACCCCCTTTTCCAAATTTTCAGCTACTCATAAATCTCGTCAGCACCACAGAAATCATCTTCCAGTTCCCACGTGGTTCAGGTTCTGCAGTGCCTAGATCTGCTTTGGATCCCTGAACCTTCATACACCCAGGGTTCCCAAATTTTTTGCAGCATAGAGCCTATGCCCACAAATTAATACCCAACTTCTAGAGGTTTCCTTTAAGAATCTCTCTTTTAGGACTTCCCTGATGGTTCAGTGGTTAAGATTCTGTGCTTCCACTGCAAAGGGTGCTGGATCGATCCCTGGTCAGGAAACTAAGATCCCACATGCCATGTGGTGCAGCTAAAAAATTTTAAAAAGCAGCTGTGTTTGAATTTTTATACAGCAGAGATTTCATCTTCCCAGATGTCAGTTCTTATTAAGACACTGCCCAGTTCAGAAAATCCCAGTGCTTTCTCCTCTGTCTTCAAAATAAAATTCTAAGTCCTTTAGCCAGGTATTCTCTGTCCCTGATGATCAGGCACCAGCTTGCCTTCCAAAGTTATTTCCCCTTCCCTTCTGTATTAGTTCTTCAGAGGAACAGAACCAATAGGAGATTCAATAGATAGATGGATAGATCTACCTCTATTTATTAATATATTTATATTTATCTATATTTCCAATTAGATCTCTATCTACCTAAAGAGATTTATTATAAGTAATTAATTCACATGATTACAGAGTCTGGTAAGTCCCAAGATCTGCAAGATGAGTTGGCAAGATAGAGATGCAGGAACTGGTACAGTTCCCATCCAAGTCTGATGGCCTGAGAACCAGAAGAGCCAATGTTTCTACTGCAGTAAAAAAGCCAGCCACTCAAGACCCAAGAAAAGTCAACATTTCAGTTTGAGTTCAAAGCCAGGACTTACTTCTTTCTTACTCAAGGGAAGGTTAGCCTTTTTGTTCAGACCTTCAACCGGTTGGATGAGGCCCACCACATCAGGGAGTGCAGTCTGCTTTATTCAAATGTTAATATCATCCAGAAACCCTCACAGACACATCCAAAATAATGTTTGACCAAATATCTCAGCACCGCACAGCCCAGTCAAGTTGACATATAAAATTAACCATCACAACTTTCTTTTTTTTTTCCATCACAACTTTCATCCCACCCCCTTATGCTGCAGTTAGACTAAGTTACTTAGTATTGTGCATGCAGGTACCATGATTTCTGGTCTCTATGTCCTGCTAATGCTGTTCCCCTTGCCAACAACACCCTTCCTGTCCATCTATCCTACCTCTCAAGTCCCACTCTCCTTCCCATCATGAACTGCTCCTTTTGCCAACATTGACCTTGTGTCATTTCCCACTTCTGTAACTAGGCAGATTCAGTGGTTCCTTTCTTTGTCTGCCAAACTCTTGTTCTTTTCTTCAAGAACTAGCCTAGATCTCAGCTGTGAAAGCTTCCCAGACAACTCCACATAACCAATTATTCCTATTATGCTCTATTTAAAGCATGCCATATTTGTATCTACTAAAATGTCATTTGGCCATGAGCAGGCAGGGACCTTAACTTATTCATTTTTGTTTCCTTTTACCTAATTTCCTGGCACTCTGCTGACCTTCAGAAATGTTTGCTAAATAATGCATGAATGACCGTCATCCACCTCTTCCATAAAGCTTGCTCTGCTTCCTGCCACCAAAAGTGGTCCCTGCCTCTTCTAAATTCCCAGAGCACTTATCTGAGGATTTCCCCAGGCCTCACCCTGTTCTGTCATGTTTATCAACACCTTGCCTGCCTGACTGTAAGCTCCCGGGCCAGGCTCAGGTTGGGGTGCATCTTTATGCCCCTGAGAGTGCTCTTCAGGAGCTCTAAACATTGTGAGCACTCAAACACTGGTTGAATGAGAGAAGCCTCAACAACACTTTCTCTGACAAACACCAAAGCCTCAAATCCACTACCATCTCCCCAGAGCCTGCCAAGATTCACTGGAGAAAGATCTGTATTAAAGAGGCTGTCCTTGGTGGCCCTCAGTCTTAGGATTTACATAAGAAAATCCTAATTTAAGACTCTCTGTGATGAACATTGGTGCAGCACTGTTTATAACAGCCAGGACATGGAAACAACCTAGATGTCCATCAGCAGATGAATGGATAAGAAAGCTGTGGTACATATACACTATGGAATATTACTCAGCCATTAAAAAGAATACATTTGAATCAGTTCTAATGAGGTGGATGAAACTGGAACCTATTATACAGAGCAAAGTAAGTCAGAAAGAAAAACACCAATACAGTATATTAACGCATATATATGAAATTTAGAAAGATGGTAACGATAATCCTATATGCAAGACAGAAAAAGAGACACAGATGTATAGAACAGCCTTTTGGACTCTGTGGGAGAGGACAAGGGTGGAACAGTATGGGAGAATGGCATTGAAACATGTAAATTATCATATGTGAAATGCATCGCCAGTCCAGGTTCTATGCATGATACAGGGTGCTCAGGGCTGGTGCATGGGGATGACCCAGAGGGATGGGACGGGGAGGGAGGTGGGAGGGGGGTTCAGAACGGGGAACACATGTACACCCCTGGCAGATTCAAGTCAATGTATGGCAAAACCAATACAATGTTGTAAAGTAAAATTAATTAATTAATTAAAAAGAAAAGACTCTCTGTGTGATTCATAGGTGATAAAACTATTAAGAATATCAAGGAAGTGATTATTATAAAATCCAGCTACTGGTTGCCTCTAACTGAGATAGTAATCTGGAAAGGATCGGGGTGTGCTGGGCTTGGGGGATGATGTTGACAATGTTCTGTTTCATGACCTGGGTGATGATTACTTGGATGTTTGCTTTGTAAGTATTCATTGTACTGTATACTTGTTTTCTGTGCTTTTTCTCACGTGTAATATTTCATAAAAATTAAAATTAGAAATAATTAAATAAAACCAACTCCCACTGTTGTTACTAGAAGGTTGATGTTGTTGTGTCAATTCCTACTCCTGGAGGATTTCCCCAGTGGTCCAGTGGCTAAGACTCCGCACTTCCAATGCAGGAGGCAGAGGTTCAATCCCTGGGAGGGGGACTAGGTCCCACATGGCACAACTAGAGCCCTCATGCTGCAGGGAAGGCCTGGCATAGCCAAATAAATGAATTCCTATCCCCGAGACTCAGGCCTTCCCTTCCATTCTGATTTACTGACTGGTCTTTCCCTCCCCAGGCTGGCCACGGCCCCAGGCCCTGCGAGCAGCCCCATTTTTCTGCTAGGACTGCCGCACCTTACGGGACTAGCGCTGCTGCAGCGGCAGACGCCTCCCAGGGCCACCACCCCGCCTCCTCCCCTTTATGCAGTCCCCCCGCTGCTGATTCTCTCTCCTCCACTTTGTGCCACATCGTTACCCTTGCCCAGGGACCTGGACCCTTCTTGGAGTCAGAGGAAGGAGAGAAACTGACCGAACCTGTTTCCTACCTGCCTTTTCTCTAACTGGCCCAGGCTTGCCGCCGTCATCTCTGTTACACATCTCTGGTGGAGATAATCTGGGTCACTGAAGAAGAGAGGATGAGATGGGGTAGGGAAGAGAAGCAGCTAGAAACACCTGAGCAACTCCTTCCCCATCCGGTCGGTTTTGGTAAGAGCTCAGAAGCATACGGCACAAAAATGAAATTTTAACTTGAAAATGATCCAAGAATTGCTTCTGTGGCTTAACTGGTCATGGGCACATTGCTACCAGTATTCAGCAAGTAGTCGGTGTCCATTATGTACTAGGTACCTTGGCAGCAAAGGTGAACAATATCCCCGCACTTAACTTCAGTAGCTTCTCCTGGCTCCTGCCCATCCTCTGGCCTCCTCCGGACCATGCATTCACTCACTGGGCTCCAACTTCGTTGCCTTTTGCTGTTCCTCAGACACATCTGAGCTTCCTGTGAAACCCTCTGAAGCTTGCACTTGCTATTCTCGCTCCTGCTCCGTTCCACCTGCAGGTCTTTGCTCAAATACTGCCTCTTCAAGAAGACCCAACCCCTCCCCCACCCCTGCGGCTTCAGTGGCACCTCGCAGCCGCTCTCACACCACATGGTTTTACTTCCTTCCTAGAGCTGATCACTATCCAGAATGATCTCACCTCTTTATTTTTCTTGTAATCCGTCTCTTCCCATTTAAACGTAAATGCAAGGATTTCCTTCACCACTGTACCCTCGCTGCTAGAATATAGGGCATACACATAAATGTCTGTTGCAAAAAATGCCATGAATGAAGATACAATTCCTAAAGAATTAAGGTTACATAGTGGAACAAACAATAATCAAGGTAAGTGTTAAGATGGGCGGTGTACAAGAATCTGCAGACATAAGCAGAGTATTCACAATAGTTATATGTAATATTTACTATTTCCTAAGTTCCAGCTATTGTTCTAAGTATTTCATATGTATTACCTCATTTGAAATTCATAAGAACTCTAGAAGCCATGATCTTCAACAAAAATGAGTGAAGTCAGTAGCCCATGGTCAAAATCATACAGCTGGTAGATGGAAGCTCTGGGATTCAAATCCAGAGCTGACCAAAGACGACTTCCCAAAGGAGCGAGATTTGGTCTGAGTCTAGAGGACTTGCACAGACTGGTCAGGCCAGGATAGGGCGTGTCAACAGAACAGAAGCTTCCTGGTAGAAAGAACAGGCGTGTCCAGGTTCACAGACACAGAAAAGCAGGATGCTCAGGGGACAGACAAATTATAGAAACATGATGTTGAATGTAAGAAACGAGCCACAAAAGAATATACACTGTCTTTATCCACGAGCTTCAGCAACACTGCTCTAGGGCAATAGAAAGCATAACAGTTACCTTTCAGGGGGTTGATAACTAGGAAACAGCATGAGGGAGACTTCTAGGGGAGCTGGTTAAATCCTGTATCTTCATTTGGAAGGTGGTTAGAGAAGTATGCCCACTTTGGATAAATTCATTGAGTCATGCAATTAAAAGCTGTGTATTTTACAGGATGCCTGTTATATCTAAACCTTAAAAATTAAAGGTCAAGACACACTAGCATTGGCCTATAAACTAAAACACTTGGTTGTTGTTGTTTTTTAAGAAATGTAGGCTTTTTTCAATGCTGAGGTTTAATGCCTGGGGATAAGATAAGAAACGAGGAGAGGGATGGGAGGAGTGAGAAGATAAAAACAGGATTTTACGTAGAGAAATGAGGAATGAGGAGATGGAGCTGTTTGAGAGACGGGCTCAGGAGGAAGGAAAAGATCAGAGAGACAGCTGAGAAGGATCACTCGATGAACCTTCCCTTTACCAAGCAGATTCAGCTACGATATAGACTATTTAGCATACAGCATAGCATATACAGAATGTCTCTGTGCTGTGCTAGGGTGACCCTAGGTGGGAATATGAAAAAGACAGGTGTGGGAACTGGAGCTCAGAGAGGTGACAAGACTTGTCTGAGATCACACACCTTGAAAGTGCGGGAGTTACCTTTACTAGGAACATCCCATTTGTGTGAAGACAGGGCTCCAAAACACTTAGTTCTGGCCCCAAGTGAAGGTGGAGCTTTGGCCTAGAGGAAGTGAAGGGGAGGCCTTGGCTGTTTTGGTGGTGGTGGTGGCTTCCTGCCCAGAAGACACACCCAGCTTCAAAATCACTATTCTGGGCAGTCAGCTTGTTGCTAGGCACCCAGGGGGCCCTGGAGCTTTCAAACAGAGCCAGCCAAGGGCTGTTTTAACTTCACCTCACTGCAACACCAGGTGCAAAACGGAGAGGGAAGCCAGCCACCCCAGTGAAGACTGAGTGAAACCTTCCTCTTTTCTTCGGGGGTTTATTTTCACCATCATCTCCATTTTAAACAGGGATAATAAAAATCTCCAATTAAACAATTTAATCTCCAATTAAACAGGAATTAATAATCTCACTCGTTTCCCATGAATTCCAGTCATTTGTGTTCACTAAGAAGGAAGTACTTTAAATTAGGCAGCAACCATGAGTCTTCTACAAAATAAACTATTTCTAGAGGATGTCATGTGCAAGTCTTGTGTTAGAGGCCAAGAATAGATTCCCTCTACGTGGGGCTCACAATCTGCTGGGGATACAAACTAGACACTGCATGTGATCCTTAGCACGGGCCTTGGCATGCTGGGTACACAATGCATATTGGCTGGATGAGCGGGCATTTAGAACTAGAGGGAAGGTGTTATAGGCGCTCACAAGAGGGATTCAAATGCCGACTCAAGGCAGAAATCAAAGGCGGCTTCGTGAAGGTGACCATGGCTATCTGCGTCATAAACAATGCATAGGAGTAGGCTGGCAAAGATGGGGGAGGCAGAGGGGTGGGACATTTCAGGCCAAGGGAAATGGCCAATAAATGCATGGTGGTGGGTGGAAAATGCTTAGCAAAATAGTCAACTCATTGACAAGAGCGTTGTAGTGAGCTGCCTTTGGAAACTGACCACATGTGGTGCTCTTAGGAAGGCCAGTTACACTCGAATCCTCCAGTCACCACCGCCACGAGGGGGGGACTCTGCCCCCCACCCAGCCTCTGGAGTTGGCCCCCTTTCCAGCAACCAGGGCCTGGCACCCACTCATTGCTCAGGGTGTAGTTGCCCAACAGATGACACATTTTTCCATAGCTCCAGCCAGTTGCTAGGAATCTCATATTACCTTGTGGTCTGTACACTGGTTTTCACCAGCAGCCATCTGGCAGGAGCACTTTTCAGTGACCAGGTGAAACGGTGGAACTGGAGTCAAAATAATCACAGAGGGCAAGTCAGACACAGGAGACTTTTAGAAATTCTCCCCTCCAGCTCCTCTACATCGTCCTCCTCTTGCTCCATCACTCACAGAATTGAAAGTGTTCTTGGACTTCCCTGGTGGTCCAGTGGTTAAGAATCCGCCTACCAATGCAGGGGACACTGGTCTGATCCCTGATCCGGGAAGAGTCTACATTCTCTCGGAGCAACTAAGCCTGTGTGCCACAACTACTGAGCCTGTGCGCCTAGAGCCTGTGCTCTGCAAAGGGAGGCCACCGCGACGAGAAGCGCATGCACCGCGACCAAGAGTAACCCCCGCTTGCTGCAACCAGAGAAAGGTCACTGGCAGCAGTGAAGACCCAGTGCAGCCAAAAAATAAGTATTAGAAAGAAACAGCGCTCTTTAGAATTGGTATCTAGATTGACTTCAGAAATGACAGTGACTGGCAGCGGTGCGAACTACTCTAGGGGTGGAGAAGGCACCAGAACCACCTCTGGAGGAGCGGCACTAGAGTTAGGGAGTGACTGTCTCCGCACATCTCCACAGGGCCCTTGAAACACTTGAAATTGGTTTACTCTTTAGTACCCAGGCAGCGTGACCTCGTGGCAAGGGCATGGGACGAGGGCCAGATGGAATGGAGATGAACTCGAGCCTCTCCTCTTCCTGGGTTTGTTTGGGGTAAGGATTTGCATCTACAAGTTCATGTCCATGAGAAAGTGTTGGCACTAACAGGTTGCTGGGAGAGAGTGCTGGGCACTTTACCAGTTCTGGTTTGAGCTCTGGCTCTCTAACTTACCTCTGCAAGCCTCGCTTGCGCTTTGGAGGTTCACCTCCGTACCTAAACCCCCTACCTTGCATTTTTTTTACTGAAAAGTGCAAGGCTAGGTATTAGCCATACGAATACTATGCAACTGCTAAAAATTTTTTTTTTAAATAAATCTTTGTAGATTGATAGCAAAAGACTGCTAAGGCTTACTAGGCAAGAAAAACATTATATATTAATATAAATTTATGTATATTTTTTACATTAACTGTATACTTTCTATTATTGTTACATCAACTCCACCTCAGATTGTCAGGCTGGGAACCCCTGGGGTAGAGGACAAGGCAAGATGCTAACACTGCTATCACAGAGCTTACAATCTGCTGGGAAGACAGACAGAGGAAAGGAGACTGGCAGGCAGCACAGGGCGCAACTGTATCTTATAACATTAAAAACGTCAACAAGAGTTACTTAGGAAGTGAGACTGTGGACCATGCTTGTTTTTTTCATACTTTTTGTGTCAAATGAATCTAAGGCATGTTTAGACTGGGCATCCTGTGTGGCTCAGCTGGTAAAGAATCAGCCTGCAATGCAGGAGACCTGGGATCAAACCCTGGGTTGGGAAGATCCCCTGGAGAAGGGAAAGGCTGCCCACTCCAGTGCTGTGGCCAGGGAAATCCCATGAACTGTATAGTCCATGGGGTGGCAAAAAGTGGGACACAACTGAGCCACTTTCACTTTCAAGATCAAGATGAAAAAAGCCAAAGATATACCTCACACACAGGAGAGTGCTTTACAATTATCCTCCAATCAAAAATTTGAAGGAAAAAAAAGGAACCATAAAGCCGAGTTTACACAAGTCTTCCAACAGCTTCTCAATCCAACGTTAAACTTAAGAGACCGTGGACCAAAGTCTAACCTGGGACACGTCTGGATGAAGTCTCCTACAGAAAGCCAGTGGTTTTCAACCAGGGGCAAAGGAGACATTTTGGGTTGTCACACCTAGCGGGTGTTACTCGAATCTAGTGAGCAGAAGATAAAGATGCCTTTAAATACCCTAGAATCCACAGGACAAGCCCCCACAAAAAGGAATTACCTGGCCCCAAATTACCAAGGCTGAAAAATTTGTGCTAAGGGATTCAGGAAACCTCAGCTGTTTTAAAATACCACAGGTGAAAACATTTAGGTCCATTTGGTAACTCTGGCCCTTTACTTGCATCCCAAATTTTAGGCCATCAAAGCATCTGAGAAACTGGAGCAGGTCAGGAAATTAACACCAGGAATTCCTAATTCCTGCAGATTAAAGGAAATACCTTCAGAATGTCTGGAACGGAAGTACTGAAGATACTACGACACTATCACTGTTACTCCATCGCCAATGTGAAATTTTACTTAGAGAGCTTAACCCAGTCAGAGTTACTCCCCAAACACTGTATGCCCTCCATTCCCATGCCTATACAAAAGGCGTGCCTTCTGTTCAGTGATCTCTGACTCCTACTAAAGTTCAATAAAAATGCCACTTCCCTGACCCGGCTATTTCCTCTTTAACTTAAAAAAACAAAACCAAACCAAACCCACAAAATGTGTTTTCTTAGTGCTGTCTCAAAATCAGATGCCAAAAAAGCCTAGTTTTACTCCAGCATTTCTAACGATGCATTTTGATGGCTTCTCCCTCTCCTTAGAAGCAATACATTTCCTTGAAGTTGGGCTTTATATTTAAATTTTTTATCTATGGCTGCACTGGGTCTCCACTGCTTTGTGAGGGCTACTCTTCGTTGCTGCGCAGATTTCTTGGCAGTGGCTTCTCGTGTTGCAGAGCACAGGCTCTGGAGCACAGAGGTTCCAGGAGTTGCGGCACACAGGCTGAGCGGTCAGGGCACAGGGGCTTAGTCGCTCCCAGGTATGTGAGGGATCGACCCGTCTCCTGCACTGGCAGGCAGATTCCTATTCACTGTGCCCAGCCAAGTCCCTGAAATTGGGTTTTATATTTGTGTGTGCTCTGTCATCTCTGACTCTTTGCAACCCTATGGACTGTAGCCCGCCAGGCCCCTCAGTCCATGGGATTCTCCAGGGGACCTCCCCTACCCAGGGACTGACCCCGTGTCTCCTGCACTGGCAGGCAGCTTCTTGACTGCTGCGCCGCTTGGGATTCTGGCATCGAGAAGAGCCCCAAAGGCCCAGGAAGTACTCAGCAAACATCAGCAGAATCGAACTTGAGTTCCAGCATGGAGCTAAGCAGCCCCTACCCCAAAAGCCAGGCCGCAGAGGCAGAAAGGTTCCTCAAGACTGGGTCATGCTGGGGAAGGAGCTGCTGTTTCCTCTCTGCCTGTCACAACCGCAGCTACTGCTGTTTCAGCTGCAAACCAAAGTACAGGACTCTACACACAGCCAGGATGACTGCTGTTCCAGGAAGAACAGAACTTCAGATGGTTTCGGGCGAGCTCTCTTGCAGGAAGATGAGGAAATGGACAAAGAGCAAATCAAACAGCCCAGCCTGAGAGTTACTTACCTCTTCTGACCCCTTTCCCCCTTCTCGGTTTTGCCCAGTTTAGATGCTGACTTTGAAAACAAAAGCCAGGCCTGTTTCTATTCGCCAGCTCAGCAAATGCCACATAGTTCTTATCTCCAGCTCATATCTACTCCTGATAATTATCCCACTTTTCTCAAATGCTGACAACTAAGAGCCAGACTGGTAAATCACCACAGGACATTTTTATTAAGAATCAAAGTTTAATACTTCAAGGACACCCCAAATGAGTTACTGGTGGGGTTACACAAGCTTCCATTCAAGCCACCACAGCAAGAATCAAGACTATTAAAGTTGAAGCAATCATCTCTTTGGATACATAAAAACTATATATTAAAGCGTGTCACAAAGTGCAAAAGGGGAGGATTCAGCAGAGCAAAGGCAAGCAGCAGACTGATTGTCCTTACAATAAGGCAGGGAAACTCATTTTGGAGTTCATACTGCCAGGAAAGAAAGCTGCTTCAGGCAAAAAAAAAAAAAAAAAAAAGGTTTTCATTGATTCTTATTACAGCTAGCAAAGGCAAGCTCAAAGAAAATCAAGGTTCAGATTTCTCATGACTGTAGTTGGATTTGCAACAAAGAGAGCCTTTGGTCACTTCTCATATGTAGGCTGAAAAAGCAGCAGTGAGATTTTAGCCAGTGATTCTGACCCCAGGCTGACACCTCAGTGCCCAAGCTCTGAGCTCCTCAGGGAGGACGGCCTGGAATTGCTCCTGCACCAGCATTTCCACAATCTGCTCCTTTGTGTGAATATCAGGTCGCAGCCACTGTCCAGCAAGCTCCTGGAGATGTCTCAGGACATCCCTGGGCCCAGCTGCATCTTCATAGCGGAACTCCCGGAACCTCTGCCTGGAGGCTGCAGGGTTGAGAGGCCTCCTTAGGGGCACGGCCTCCAGGTCGTCTTCAGAGTCTTCAGCCGGGCTCTCTGCTGGGACCTGGACCTGGGGCGGCGCTATCAGGATGCCTTCTGGCTCCTCAGCCATCATCTCATTTGGTGGTGACCTTATTTCATCATTCTGGACTTCATCTCTTTGCATCTCTGGATACCCTTCAGTCTCCATCCTAGAACTCTGCAAAAGGATTTTTCAGACTCCTAGGCACAAAGAGAAAAGTCAGGCTCAACAAAAACAAATCTTAAAGGATGTTAAAACCTCCCTGATCTCAAGGATCTGGTCCATCAACTAGGAGAGGCCTAGGTTCCAACAGCTTTTCAGTATTAATAAAGTTATAAGAAATTCCACTTTTGTTTCCTCTTGTTGGATCAATGGACACAGTTGAGAAAGTGTGTTAATAGTTTACCAAAATGTAAGATGTAGATTCTCAAAGCAGAAAGAGTCAAGAATGCTGGCCTTGCTTGCTGGAGAAATCTTTCATCCATTATCCCCCCAATACAAATACATATGCACATGACTTGTAAGGAGGAAAATTTAAAATCATGGTTAAAGATCTCATGAAAGGTTAAAAAATAAATAAAATAAAATAAAATCATGGTTTGTTTCCTCCAAACCATTTTTACAGAGTATTTGCTATGCTTAAAAACAAATTATGAAGAAACGCTAACACAGAGGGGAAAAAACCTTGTTCATTTTCATATACTGTCGTCTTTTCCGTCTCCTCCCATCTTTTATGATGATGAAAGAATAGCAAGTGTTAAAAAAAAAAAAAGTACTTTAGGAGCTACCATCAGGGTGGAGTCTATGGCAATTAAAAAAAAAAAAGGAAAAAAGCTTTTATGTTAAGATAAAGACCCTAAGCTCCCTCAAAGTATGAGGAATTGAACTTGTAAGAATCCTTGCAACATGGATTTCTGACTCGTTTGAGAGCTCCAGGATTAGCAAAGCAGCTGTAGTGGGAAGAAGGGAGATGGGGGTTCTGATGGGTAAATCAAACACCTGTGAAAGGCTGGGAAAAAAAGGTTTTGCTTCATTTAAGTCAGGGCCCAGTCCAAAGAGGAATTATTTACAGGAAAACCACATTCTATGTTAATTTACAAGGAAAAAAGAGACTTAAGATGACAGTATAGAAATGACTATGTTGTCACAGCAGGGATGTCTAATCAAAGATTATAATTCTTATGAAGCCACTTTACAAAGATCACCTTTTTTTCATTATTACCACCTCCCCCAAGGATTGGTCCTTTCCTACTGTATCAACACTACATAAGTGTTGAGATTTAAAATCCTTCCTACACCAGAGTCTCAAATCTGTTCCCTGGGCAACAACTTATAGAAGCCGACAATCCTAACACTGACCAGCTGCCTTGAATTAAATGGTTCGTGGCTCCTAATCACCTGGTCTCTAAACATTCACTGATTCATTTTCTAAGAACTTTTTTAATATTTATTTTATTTATTTGGCTGCACCAGGTCTTGCTTGAGGCATGTAGGATCTTTAGTTGCAGCATGGGAACTCCAAAGTTATGGCAAGTAGAACCCAGTTCCCTGACTAGGGATTGAACCCAGGCCTCCTGCACTGGAAGTAGAGTAAGCCACCAGGAAAGTCCCTCTAGGAGCTCTGAACTGATTCTAGACCTGGTAACAGGTATTTTTGGAATATGTCACTTCCCTTATCTGGGTTTCTGTTCAATCAACAGGGTGTGCTCATTCCCCAAAATAAGTTGTTAACTATCCCACGGGGATGAGAAAGAAAAAAGCAGAATATCTCCCAAACTAAGGGGTGCCTTGAATAAAAGAGAGTCAAGGAAAGGTTGGACGAAACTGTACAAAAGCAAAACCTTGGGAACAACTTAAGCCATCAACAGGAATGTGGTTAAGATGTTGTTTAGTCGCTAAGTGTGTCCGCCCCTTTCAAGACCCCATGGACTGTAGCCCAGCAGGCTACTCGGTCCATGTGATTTCCCAGGCAAGATACTGGAGTTGGTTGCCATTTCTTTCTCCATGGGATTTTCCCCACCCAGAGACTGAATCTGTGTCTCTTGTGTTCCCTGCATTGCAGGCAGATTCTTTACCACTGAGCCACAGGGAAGCCCTTATCAACAGGGAAATGATTAAAGTACTGTCAGCCACTCAGCAGAATACTATGCAGCTCTGGAAGAAATGAAAGAGGCCTATGAGATCTGATATGTCAAGTTTTCCATAATATAGCACCCCTCCCCCAGGTGCAGATCAATATGTGTATTATAATCTCATCTGGGGAAATTAAAAACACATACACATAAGCATATACGACCTGATGTATACATAAACAGTACCAGGAAGGTTATCAAAGAAATTCTTTTTACCTCTGAGGAAAACAGTAAAAGTGGGGAACATTTTTCTTACACCTTTCTATGCTGTCTTCTTTTTAACTACATCTATGCTACTTTCACTCCAGTACTCTTGCCTGGAAAATCCCATGGACAGAAGAGCCTGGTAGGCTGCAGTCCATGGGGTCGCTAAGAGCAGGACACGACTGAGCGACTTCACCTTCATGCACTGGAGAAGGAAATGGCAACCCACTCCAGTATTCTTGCCTGGAGAATTCCAGGGACGGAGGAGCCTGGTGGGCTGCCGTCTATGGGGTCGCACAGTCGGAGACGACTGAAGTGACTTAGCAGCAGCAGCATGCTACTTTCACAACTCAAGAGGGAGAAAACATTTCAGGTTTTCCCCTCCAGCTCAAAACTGTTCTGAGAGAAAACCCCTAATCCCCTTAGAAAAACACCCTTTTACTAATTGTTCTCGTCCCCAAACCCGACTTCTAGGAACAGTTTCAACTGTCAACAGGCCAGTTTTCAAAGCTAATGCTCCACGATTTACCCAGCTTCCAAACCCAATCAGTTTGAGAAGGCCAACTGCCATACAGAATGCTTATCCTCACCAGTCAATAACTCTAGCTTAGGTAACCCTCATCTCCTATCTGATACTGTGCGTTTCACATTCTCTACGTGATTCTCTTAGCCACTCAGGTTAAACTCTCGATAAGACTCTCTACCGCCCCAGTTGTCTCCATTTTAACAAGCAGCTCCCACTGCTCCATTTGTTGAATTTTACGGGCCACACAGTCCTCAGTAGCTTTCCGTCATCGAGTGCTGCCCGAGAACCCAGCAGGGCCGTTACTGTCGTTTCCATTTCACAGATAAACAAACTAAGGTTCGGGGAAAGGGGGACTTGCCCAAGGTCACAAGGCTAGGAAGTGGCGGGACCACCCAGCCCAGTACAAAAATCCCCGGGGTCTCGGCAAGGACCTGGGTCCGACTCCTCCCACCACCTGGGTGCGGTTCAGACGGTCGACATCCGGCCGGAAAAGGCGCATCTGGGGAATCCAGAACTGGACGTCCTATTTGGGACTTTTAGCGGGGCCCCAAGGCCACGCCAGGCCGACCAGTCGGCACACCCCACAGGCAAGGGCCTCCCCACTCCCAGGGCCGCCGCCCCGGCCGCCCGCTCCCACCCTGCGGTGCGCGGCGGAGGAGGGAGGTGCAGGGGGCGGGAAGGGGCGTTCACCTGCGCAGGTGCCCCTCGGAAGGCCGGGTGAACGGGGGAAGGAGAGGAGCGAGACGCCAAGCCCCGCCACCAGCTCCGGGAAAGAGAAACCAGCTGCTCGGCGTCGAGCTTTGTAGCCCACCGCCGGAACCGGAAGTCACGCCCCGCCCGAAATCTGGAAGCGGAAGGGGAAACCGGGTTCCAAGGCAGGGGGAGGCGGGGTCGCTCTAGGCCTTGGCGGTTCCCTGTAGCTCCATGGTCTTAACCCCTGCTGGTCTCTTGGCCTCCCTCGGTCCCCAGTGCTCCCGACTGAGCGAAGAGGTGCGTCCGGCCTAGGAGCTCTTCCGGTGCAGGGGAGACCTTTGCCTTTCTCACCCGCAGTTTTTTGCCCAACAGAATGGAAAGAGGATGCAGCAGGAATTGAGACATTCCTGGAGCCTGCCCGCAGCTGAGTCAGCGCCCCACCCTGAGGTTACACCCTTGATCCTTTGCACCACCCAGAGCAAAGAAACCAAATTAGAGGGCTGGCTGGCTGCTGTTGGGAGACAGTGATCGGTATGGCTTCCCGTGGAGTCACTCCAGATGAACAGAGGGCGCAGTCTATTAGGTGTCTTCGTGTACCCACGTAGACCCACCCAGATAGTGGGGCATGTGCCTGTGGGGCTTTGGCAGTCCCTCCTGGGGGAGACCCCTTGTGCGTAGGAGGCTAAATCTTAGTCCTGTGTGTCTCTTCCTCAAGACCTTCCCAATTGCAGTGGTCCAGTTCAGTCACTCAGTCGTGTCTGACTCTTTGCAACCCCACAGACTGCATCACGCCAGGCCTCCCTGTGCATCACCAACTCCTGGAGTTTACTCAAACTCCTGTCCCTTGAATCCGTGATGCCTTAGGAACTGAAATTTCGAATTTTTACTAAGCCGGTTTGAGTCTGGGCACACAGGTTAAATAGCACAGCCTGTAAGAGGAAGTGCGGAGGTGCTAACCAAGGCAGCCTTCCCAGTTCGCTCCTAATCCTTGAGGGAAAGAACTTGGCCTTTGCATTTTCCTGTCTAAATGGGATGGGCTAGGAAACTAAGAGGGGCATCTCAGTGCCTCCTGCTGGGTTATCACTCCAGACCCAGTGTCCCTGGGGAAGGGAAGATAAGACTTTTGTCTTCTGTAAACTCCTAGATGGCTAGGTACTCAAGTAGGTGGTTGGAGAACCAGGGCTCCTTGCCAAGGCCCTACCCCTACCTCTCCTAGTGACTGTGGGTCCTTCCCCCACTCACTCCTACAGTGCAGTTTCCACACTTACCTCCTCTTGCCTTGGTTTTCCCATCTGTAAAATGAGGGGGTTGAACTAGTTTAGGAACTTCCGATTGTCATTCCCCCCTTCAATTCTTAGATTCTTTGGGAATGTTTCAAAAAACTGCTCAGGTGAGAGGGATGGGGGAAGGGGAACAGCCCTTTGGGTCCCAGAGCAGCTCCAATTCTATAGGTTAATAAGGAAAGGATGTACGTTGTGGTTCTGCATACGATTACTGTGTCATCGAGAGAAAAGTTTAAACTCTGTATTTTGCCCTGTTCCCTCATCTCTCCCCACCCTCCTGTTCCCTCCATCAGCTGGCACACTGGTGTTCAGTCGCCAGGTCGCATCCAGCTCTTTGTGACCCATGGACGGCAGCACGCCAGGCTTCCCCATCCCTCACCATCTCCCGGAGTCTGCCCAAGCTCATGTCCATTAAATCGCTGATGCCAGCTAACCATCTCATCCTCTACTGCCCTCTTCTCCTTCTGCCTTCAATCATTCCCAGCAGCAGGATCAATTCAAATGAGTCTGCTGTTCACATTAGGTGGCCAAACTATTCGAGCTTCAACTTCAGCATCAGTCTTTCCAATGAGTATTCAGGATTGATTTCCTTTAAGATTGACTGGTTTGATCTCCTTGCTGTCCAAGGGATTCTCAAGAGTCTTCTCCAGCACCGCAATTCAAAAACATCAATTTTTTGGCACCCTGCCTTCTTTATGGTCCAGCTCTCACATCCATACTGGATGACTACTGGAAAGACCATGGCCTTGACTATATGGACCTTTGTTGGCAAAATGATGTCTTTGCTTTTTAACACACTGTCTAGGTCTGTCATAGCTTTCCTGCCAAGAAACAGTCATCTTCTAACTTCATGGCTGCCGTCACCATCTGCAGTGATTTTAGAGCCCAAGAAGAGGAAATCTGTCACTGCTTCCTCCTTTTCCCCTTCTATGTGTCATGAAGTGATGGGACCAGTTGCCATGATCTTAGTTTTCTTAATATTGAGTTTTAAACCAGCTTTTTTCACTCTCCTCATTCACCCTCATCAAGAGGTTCTTTAGTTCCTCTTTGCTTTCTGCCATTAGAAAGATATCATCTGCGTATCTGAGGTTGTTGGTATTTCTCCCAGCAATCTTGATTTCAGCTTGCTAACTCATCCAGCCCGGCATTTGGCATGATATGGTCCGTGTATAAGTTAAACAAGCAGGGTGCGATAAACAGCCTGGTATTCCTTTCTCAGTCTTGAACCAGTCAGTTGTTCAATACAAGGTTCTAGCTATTGCTTCTTGACCTGCATACAGGTTTCTCAGGAGACAGGTAAGATGGTCTGGTATTCCCATCTCTTTAAGAATTTTTCACAATTTGTTATGGCCCACACAGTCAAAGGCATTAGCCTAGTTAATGAAACAGAGGTAGGTGTTTTTCTGGAATTCTCTCGCTTTATGATCCAGTGGATGTTGCCAATTCGATCTCTGGTTCTGCCTTTTCTAAACCCAGATTGAACATCTGGACGTTCTCGGTTTACGTGATGATGAAGCCTAGCCTGAAGGATTTAGAGCATCACCTCACTAGCACGGGAGATGAGTGCAATCGTCTGGTGGTGTAAACAGTCCTGAGTACTCCCCTTCTTGGGAGCTGGGATGAGGATTGACCTTTTCCAGCCTTGTGGCCACTGCTGGGTTTTCTCAATTTGCTGACATATTGAGTGTAGCACTTTAATGCATCATCTTTTAGACTTTTACATAGCTCTGCTGGAATTTCATCACCTCCACTAGTTTTATTGTCAGCAGTGCTTCCTGAGGCCCTCACTTGACTTCATACTCCAGAATGTCTGTCTCTGCATGAGTGACCACAGCCTCGTGGTTATCTGAGTCATTAAAATCTTTTTTGTACAGTTCTTCTGTATAGTCTTGCTCTCTCCTTGATCTCTTCTGCTTCTGTTACCCCTTCGTGGATCATTGCCTTGTCGTGGTGAAGGGGCTTGCATAAGTCAGTGAAGCTATGAGCCATGCCATGCAGGGCCATCGAAGATGGACGGGTCATAGTGGAGAGTTCTGACAAAACGTGATCCACTGGAGGAGGGAATAGCAAATCACTCCGGTGTACTTGCCGTGAGAACCCCGTGAACTGTATAAAAGGATAAAAAGATGGGACACACGGACCTTCTTGTTATTCTGTGCCCCTGACAATCTCATCGTCACACAAGCTCATCTTCACCTCTTTTGCTGATCTCTGCTTGTAGTGCTTTTTTTGGAGATCTGCTCACCCAGGTTCTAGCTCAAACGTAGCCTCTCTAAAGCAGCCTTCACTGCCCTGCCCTTCTTCCTCTTATTTTTTTTTTTCTCAGTGTGTGGGGTCTTAGTTCCCCAGCCAGAGGTCAAACCCATGCCCCATGCAGTGGAAGGGTGGAGCCCTAACCACTGGACTGCCAGGAATTCCCTGCCCTTCCAAAGGCAGCCATCCAGTTCCTTTATAGCCCGATACTCTGTTTTTATTGTTGTTGTTGTTCTGGTTCTGTTGTATTTTATTGATTTGTAGCTGTGCTAGGTCTTCATTGCTGTTCTCGTGCTACTCTTCAGTTGCAGTGAGCAGGCTTCTCGCTGCAGAGCTCCTCCTTTTTTCTTTTTTTTTTTTTTGTAGTGCTCCTCTTGTTGTGGAGTTCATGCTCTAGAGTGCAGGCTCAGTCGTTCTGGAACTCTGGCTTAGTTGCCCCAATGCACATGAAATCTTCCCAGACCAGGGATCAAACCTATGTCCCCTGCATTGGCAGGCGGATTCTTAACCACTGGACCACCAGGGAAGCCCTGTTCTCCTGTTTTTATTACCTGTTCAGTTTTCTATCTCTTCCACTAGAAGCAGGGTCCACAAGGCCAAGGACCTTGACTGTCCTCTCACCATGCCTCCAGCACGTACCTCTGAACATAGGCTGGGTAAACATTGACTGAATGAATCAGTGGGTAAGTGACTGTACAGAGAAGGCTTAGATTTTACGATCAAGCTAATCTGATAAAGACCAGTGGGAACATTTAGCAAAATTAGGTTGGTTTATTAACCTGATGCAGCTAAGGAGACAATACCCAGAGGAGCCAAACAAAGGAAGAAACCGCGTTATCATAGGATTAGGGAGAAGAGTGGAATTTCGGTGAAAAGAAACTGAAGCCCCATCGACAGACTCAGAGCAAACCTCATTGTGTGGAGAAGGGTTAACATTTGACTTGGGCTGAGAAGCAAATCCCTGGTCTTGTTTCCTTGGACTGCACAAAGTTGAGATCGATAGAGACTATTGCGTCCAGAAACCCCTTATCTGAAGTTCTGTACTGGGGTTGGTAATCCCGGCTGCTTCTCTCTGAAAAATCCGGCTTCAACCCTCCAGACCAGAGAGGGATGCTCTGTTCTCAAAGTTTCTGATCATCTCTGCTTTTAGAGAATAAGGTTTCTCAGCACTGTCACTGGTGATAATTGGCAACAGAAGACTTGACAGCTTCATGTTTGGTAGGAATGCCTTGATGCCTCATCACTTGGATCTGAGGGCCGTCAAGCACTCCAAGCTTACCCCTGAGGTGTGACCCCAGATCCCGGGGCCCTGCACCCCTCTGGGCCTCCATTAAAATACCAAGCCAAGCCTCCACCCTGGCTTCCCGACCAGACTGTGGGCTTGAGAGGGCCGGACCCAAGTTAGGTTCATTCTCCTCTGCCCATGCCTGGCATAGAATACCAGTAGGCGCTCAGTCCATGTCCTTCAAATCTAACTATTGATAAGTTTTCTAACTGGGAAGAAAAAGAAATGGATGAGGGGGGAAAAACGTGGAGGAAAGCATATCAAAATGATAGAAGCAGTTGTGGAAGAGAGATGGGGATGTAGGTGATTTTTACAAATCTTTCCCAAAGTGGAAGTTTCTAAACCTGAGCCAATATGAATGTTCTGAAAAAGGAAACGATAATGGAATTGTTGACTCTTAAGATTTAAAAAGTGAATTTTTTAAGCTGTTTTTTTTTTTCTTTTCGAATTAACAAAAACATTTTAGTTCGGTACGGTTGAAAGGTATAGTTAGCAGGATGTCGTAACTACCTGTTGGTCACATACCTGAGAAGGCTGTCTTAGCCCTCAGCCTCCTCCTGAAGCTGGGTGGAGGGCGCTTGAGGGCCCATTGCCCAGCCACAGGATGGAATTTTACACATTTGACTGCTTTTTGTCCTAAAGCTATATTTGGAAAATTGTCTGAGGGCCTTCCCTGACCCACTGGAAGAAGTAGATACTACAATGGCCTGGTTACACTTGACAGTGGCATACGTCATCCGGCGTTGTCTGCAGTTGCATACGTCATCCAGCGTTGTCTCCACACAAATGATGATCATATCCTGGACCCAGAGTTTCTCCCGTCCTCCCCCACTCCCCTGTGTTGCAGAGGTCTTTGAGTCCAAGGAAGGACTCAGCTCCTTCCTTGCCCTCACTCTGGCCTCGCCAGACCAGTTCCTGAGCTTTCGTAGGAGATGGAGTGGGGATAGCGACTGGAGGAAAGCGTTTTAGAGGGAATGGTTGAGATTCCAAGGGGTGGTTTTAGGAGAAAAATGTGGGGCAGTTGTAACATGTGGAGCCAGTGGACGGGAAAAGAAAAATGAGAGTATTAAGAGATACTATGGATGCAATCTCTTGGGAGACCAATTTGATGGACAGGAAAGCCTGGTGTGCTGCAGTCCATGGGGTCACAAAGAGTTGGACACGACTGAGCAACTGAACTGAACTGAACTGAAAAGCTGAAAATGAGCACACGCTCCCACTTAGCCATCCCATTTCTTGGAATATGCCCTAGAACCACTCTCATGTGTGCGTCTGGAGATATGTCCAAGGATGTTCACTGAAGCATTGTTTGAAATTAGGAGAAACTGGCCCTGTTCTAAACGTCCATCAGGAGGGGGGAGGGATAAATACCTGCTGTTGTTGGGCAATAGCATACTCTACAAAACTTGCAGCAACGAACTGGAGAGAGATAAACGAGCATAGATTAGACCTCAAAACTACTGGGTGAAAATATTTGGTGAAGGAAGCAAGTTACGGAAAATCAATATGGCAAGATGCCATGCATATATTTTTTTTTGTATTTTTTTTTTAAAAACTAAATAAAGTAATATATGGTTTATGGATAGTTATACTTATGATCTAAATATAACAACAAGGAGCAGAAGAATAAGCACCAAACTCCATTTATCAGTCAGGAGAGGGGATAGGTTAGGTCCATGTTACTGTAACAAACACTCAAAATCTCAAGCAGCTTATAATATATACTTAGAACAAGAACTTATTTCTTTTTTCTTTCTTTCTTTCTTTTTTTTGTGAGGGGCCACACAGCTTGGCATGTAGGATCTTAGTTCCCCCACCAGGGATCTAACTCCATGCCCCCTGCAGAAGAAACTGGGAGACTTGACCACTGGTCTACCAGGGAAGTCCCAAGAGTAAATTTCTTGCATTGGACTTCCCTGGTGGCTCAGACGGTAAAGAGTCTGCCTGCAATGCAGAAGACCTGGGTTCGATCCCTGGGTCCGGACGACCCCCTGGAGAAGGAAATGGCAACCCACTCCAGTGTTCTTGCCTGGAGAATTCCATGGAGAGAGGAGCCTGGCGGTCACAGAGCTGGACACGACTGAGCAGCTAACATCTACTACATGTCCATCGAGGGCAGCACAGAGACTCTCCACAAAGCTCTGCTAGCCCCAAGGGAGAAACAGTGATACTGGGTGGGCCACCCCACAAGCGTGAAGATGAAGACCCTTGGATAGAGTACAAAAGGGCCTCCACCTGAGCTATAGTTATTATCTTAGAAAATATGAAGCAAAAATGTGAAATTTGTTTATTGTGGAGAGAAGCTACGTGGGTGTTTTATATATTATTCATCGGGAAGATCCCCTGGAAAACGAAATGCAACCCACTCCAGTATTCTTGCCTGGAAAATTCCATGGACTGAGGAGCCTGGCAGGCTCCAGTCCACGGAGTCGCAAAGAGTAGGACACAACTGAGCAACTTCACCTTCGTCATGTTGTATCTTTTACTTTTTCAACACTAGAAGTGTAATTTTTTTGGTTTGTTTGATTTTTTTTATCTTTAGAAGTGTAATTTTTTAAGTGAAGGGGCGATGGAACAATGTTAATATTGAAAATTATATTTGTGTCCTTGTGGGAACCGTGTTTCAAGGTATTCAGGAGAATTAGGAGTGAAAGAATTCAGTTGTCTTTGTGTCCTTTGGATGTCAGCGGTGGCTCTCTGGGCCCTGACCTCGGCTTCCGCCTTGCATGTCTGCCCCCGCTGCACCAGAGCTCTTCCCGAGCGTGTCCGGCTCACCTCTGTTCTCTCAGCCCTGAACTTTCAACAGAGGAGGTGCCCAGTAAATGTTTAATGAATGACTCTGATATGCTGTGCTCATTTCTATCTAAATATTGAGCCATTTCCAGGCAGGGACCATGCTGTCTTCTCCCTGTGGGCATCCTCAGGTTGAAGGAATGAATGCTTGTTGAAGGAATGAATGACTGCAGTCCTCCTTCCCCAGCCCATCAGTGGAAGCAGAAAATACACAGCCCGTGCCCTCTCTACCATGAGCTTCCCAAAGGGCTGGTGAGGACGGTACTTCTGCAGACTCTACCCTGCCTTTAGGCCTGCGCTGAAAAGCCAATCATCGTGCATGTGGCTATGCAAGATGTCCAACTTCCCAGAACTCACTCCATTTGTTTTGGTTTGTTTTTCTGCCACACCTCATGACACGCAAGATCTTAGTTCCCTGACCAGGGATTGAACCCGTGCTCCCTGCCATGGAAGCATGAAGTCTTAACCACTGGACCACCAGGGAAGTCCTTCACCTGGTTTTAACCACGAAAAGTCCTGTCCTATCCCCTCACTCCCAGGCAAACTGGGATGTGTGGTCACTTGACAACAACTCCCTTCTATCTGAGCCTCATTTTTCTCTCATTCTAATATGAGAGGATTGAGTTTCATGTCTACATATAACATCTAAGATTCTAGAAATGGGCTGGAAAGAGAGGTGAATCAAAGAAGAAACAAAGACTCAAGTTGGAATTTTCTGAGAGATCTTTTATTTTTTCCAAAGAGTATGGATGGGCACTGCCACCTTGGCCTTGGTTCTAGTTGCTTGCAATTGTCTGAAAAAAACAGAGGGGGTAAAACCAGAAAGGTATAGTCAGGAGCACAGCTTCTAATGCCATATGGAACTGAGTTCAACTCCCAGCCATGTCACTCATTAACTGCATGACCCTAGGAGAGTGACTTGACCTCTCTAACCTCAATTTTCTCATCTGTATAATGGGAGTGATCATACTTACTTCATGCGGGTTTTAAATTAAACAAGGTGTCATCACGGTGCCTGGCATATGTTTAAGAGTCCAGAGGTGGTGACTAATACTCTTGTCATGAACAATATTAATCCTCCCTGATCGCTGATTCCCAGGTGAAGCTGGCACTCTCACTAGGGCCTGAGCCTCCCCTATCACAGTTTCCATCCCATTCCATCACTTTGCTCATTTAGTCATCTGTTTCCCACGAGCTGCACATCACTCTATCCTCCATGACAAGAAAAGACTTGGACCAGAGAAGGCATTTCCTAAACACTTGTTGAAATAAGGAAGTTCAGTAGTGTTCAGAACTCTACCCAGAAGCCCTTGAGGCTGCAGAAAACATCCTCAAGCCCCTCTGGAAGGTCCCCCACCCCCATGGCCAACTACTGATCTGATCTGCTGTTCCCACCCATCCCCCCAGCACCTCTCAGAAGATCCGGCCCCCGGAACCCTCCCCGCTCACCCTGCCCCGCTCACCTCGTCAATCCAGTCAATGAAGGCCGAGACTCGCGTGAACACCGTGGGCTTCTTGATGGTGTTGCAGCCAAAGGCAGAAACGAAGCTAGTCACACCATGGACCTGCCAGGAGCCATCTGCTGCCGGGCAGTTGAGGGGTCCTCCAGAGTCACCCTGGAACAGGCAGAGAGCAGTGGGGGACGGAGCCTAGTCTGAGCTCCAAGGAATTGGTTCTGACTTTGGGGAGCTCGGGAAATCCTTATATGAGCTGACTTCTCCAGGCCTCCGTTTGCTCTTTTGTGATGGGTGCGTGCATGCGTGCTAAGTTGCTTCAGTCGTGGCCAGTTCTTCGTGACGCTGCGGACTGTAGCCCACCAGGCTCCTCTGTCCAAGGGATTCTCCAGGCAAGAATACCGGAGTGGGTTGCCATTTCCTTCTCCAGGGGATCTTCCTGACCCAGGGATCCAGCCCACCTCTCTTTATGTGTCCTGCATTGGTAGGCAGGTTCTTTACCACCAGCACCGCCTGGGAAGCCCTTTGTGATGGGGAATGATACCTATTAAGCCTATCTTATAAGGTCTTGTAAGAGTAAAATGAGATGATAAGCCTGTAGTCTTAGCACAAAGCCTGGTAGAGAGGAAGCAATCTAATAGTAGTTCTGATTATTATTCCCACAGTTAGTTATTATTATTCATATTCACTTATAGTACAAAAGGGCTTCCCTGGTAGCTCAGACGGTAAAGCGTCTGCTTACAATGCAGGAGACCCGGGTTCGATCCCTGGGTCGGGAAGATCCCCTGGAGAAGGAAATGGCAACCCACACCAGTATTCTTGCTTGGAAAATCCTATGGATTGAGGATCCTGGTAGGCTA
This sequence comes from Odocoileus virginianus, assembly GCF_023699985.2. Taxonomy (NCBI): domain Eukaryota; kingdom Metazoa; phylum Chordata; class Mammalia; order Artiodactyla; family Cervidae; genus Odocoileus; species Odocoileus virginianus. The sequence continues at coordinate 33,374,914 of NC_069703.1, read as the reverse complement.
CAGCCCATGGGGTCGCAAAGAGTCGGACACAACTGAGCAACTTCACTTTTTATAGTACAATGAGAGTATTGCTTAATTATGACTTCAGGACCCCAGAGTTGAAGGTGACTTTAGAGATCACAATGTCAATTTTCCTTGGTATGAAGTGAAGTGAAAGTCGCTCAGTGGTGTCGGACTCTTTGCGACCCCATGGACTATACAGTCTGTGGAATTCTCCAGGCCAGAATACTGGAGTGGGTAGCCTTTCCCTTCTCCAGGGGAATCTTCCAACCCAGTGATCGAACTCAGGTTTCCTGCATTGCAGGCAGATTCTTTACCAACAGGGCCATCAGGGAAGCCCCGTTCCTTGGCGTACTGAAGGGGACTCCCGAGGACCAGGAAGGGACAGTGATTTGCTCCAGATCAAGTCAGTGCGCCGGCCCGGGACCTGAGTCCAGAAACCAGGGCTCCGTGTCTGGGCTGCGCTGACTTCCTCCAAGTCCTGCCTGGCCTGGAGCTGAATGGGCAAGATTCCTCCTCGCCTTCCAGGCAGACGGCAGAGGAGCCCCAGGACCGCACACCCAGCAGAGGGGCTGTAGCCCCGCCCCACCGCGGGCCGGTTAGAGCTGACTCACGTTGCACCCGGAGCGGGTGTCCCCACCGGCGCACACCATGGTTGTCTTCACAGTGATGCCCCACCAGTCCCACTTTGAGCAGTGCTCATGGTCCACCACGGGCAGCAGCGCCTCCTGCAGCTTGTCCGGGAGCGGCCCGCCAGCTGTGCAGACAGAGAGCAGTGAGCAGGGGCCGTGGGGGTGCCGAGCCCGGGGCCGGGGTCCGAGTCAGAGCTGGGAGCCCCAGCATGGTGGGGGGGGCTACGAGGAAAGCCTGCTCCCCCGGCAGGAGGGGAAGTCTCCTCCCACCAGGTCGTGTGGTCCTGCCTGCTTAATCCATCAGAACATCCCGGCATCGGGCACAAAGGAGACACTAAAAACTGCCCCGCTGCACACATTCGTGTTTGGGAGGGTGAGGGGAGAAGCCGGCCGCTGGAGGAGGAATGTAAGAAAGGTGCAAGGATGCCCCGGGTGTTGCCCTCAGCCCCCGCCCCAGGCTCCGTCTTCCAGCCCACCGTCCCTGCAGCCAGTTGGAGGACTCAGCACGCACTGTAGAGGCGGCCCCAGCCGCTGATGTAGCAGGGGGCTTCGTTGGGCAGGATGTCGCCGGCGGGAGGGAGGCTGGCGAGCTTGACCTTGTCTCCCAGCTGGGCGCTGCGTGAGAGCTTGACGAGGGCGATGTCGTTGCTGGGGAGGAGGGAGGAGTCACGGGGAGGAGCCTGGTCCTCCAGCCAGACTAAGCCCCACCTGCAGCTTGGCTCGGGATATTTCACCTCTGGGATGCCCCCGACGCTCCCCTCTGGATCCCATGCGTTCTTATTGCTCAGCAACTTCTGGAAGGGCTCCTGGTCCCTTCAGCCCGCAATGACCCTTGGCCTCGGTAACGGTGCTCGGCTTTTACACCAGGGGTTCGCACACGTCATCCGTGTCAGAATCACAGGAGTGCTTGTTAATACACAGGTTGCCAGAGCCCCTTCCAGAGTTTCTGATGCAGTGGGTCTGGGAGGCCCCGAGGATTCGCTTTCCTAGAGAGTTGCCAGGTGCTGCTGCTGGCCTGGGGACCACACTTGGAGAACCAGCGCTGTCTCTTCGTCTGCCTGTTTGTCGCTCGGGTCATCGCATCTGGGTCTGACTTTCTCTCCACTTACCCCAGGAGCCCCGTGAAAATGAGTCCAGGACTTAATCATCACAGTCCCTCACTCCAGCACTCACAGGGGTTCTGCACTCTCCTTTGATCCTCTCCCCAGAAAAATGCTGAGCTAAGCCTTCCAGACATACAATTCTGCATACGCTTGAGAGGCTTAAGAAGCCTACTCCGTGTTCTCACCCAGTGATGGCCTCCTTGACCCTCATAACCGCCCAGGAAGCCCAGAAGGTCACTCTTGACACGTGGTCAAACTCAGGCCCAGAGAAAGTCGATGACTTGCCCAAGCCACACAGCGACTTAGTGCTGGAGCCTGACCCTCGGCCCACAGTGCCGGGAGCCAGGAGGCTCTGGAGGAGTGTCCACTGAATGGAGGAAACTTTGGATTTGGGGTTCCTAAGGCACTCCTCGGGGCGGGGCCTGAGGAGTTCTGGTTCTGAAGCGAAGGAACCAAGCGGCCTCAGGGGAGGGCCTGCCCCTGCCTGGGCCCTGCTGTCCCCTCTGCAGGGAGAGGGGCTGGGGGTGGGTGATCCCCGGAGCCTCTCCTGGCTCCGGCCTTCAGGGCCATTGCCCCTGGGGGTCTTCTCTGAGACAGCGTCGGCTCCCAGAGGGGCCCACAGAGGAGGCCCTGGCTGCCCGGCCTGAGAGCTCACTCACCCGCAGGCCACGCAGTTGGAGTTCCAGAGAGGGTGCACAAAGAGGTCCCCGGCGTTGATGGGGATCACCTGTTCGGGGCCCTCCAGCTCAGAGCGGTCATACTCGCCCAGCACCACCTGGTAGGTCCGGGAGGTCCTGCCGGCGGAGGCGACGTCAGCCTGGCCTGAGCGGCCTTCCCCCGCCCCGTCCTGCCGTCCTGCACGGCCCCAGCCCACCTGGGTCTCACGCAGGGACAGGGCAAGCGAGAGAACTCACGAGATGCAGTGGCCGGCGGTTACGACCCAGTCAGGGGCAATGAGGCTGCCGCCGCAGGTGTGGTGGAAGGCTCCGTCCTTTTCATACTGCAAGGAGACCTGGCAGCAGGGAGGGGGCTTCTGAGTGGCCTGGGCCCCGCAAGGGGTGTTGCTACCCCTGGCTGTATAGGTTGAGCCCTGCCCTGCCCTGGAAACGGGCAGCACCCATCCCACACACAACTGTAACTTCCACGGCTGCTTTTGAGCTACAGCAGTGGAATTAAGTCGCTGCAATGGAAACCACAGGGCCGACAGAGGCTAAAACATTTCCTCTCTCAGCCTTTGCAGAACAAGTCTGAGGACACCTGATATAGGCCAATGACATCCCACAGGACTTTCTGTGATGATGGAAATGTTTGGTAGGACTCAGCGTGGTAGCCGCTGGCCGCGTGTGGTTATTGAGAATTTAAACTGTGGTTAGCAGACTTCCCTGGTGTGCAGTGAATAAGAATCCGCCTGCCAGTGCATGGAACACAGGTTCGATCCCTGGTCCGGGAAGACTCCACGTGCCTTGGAGCAACTAAAGCCATACAACTACTAAGGCTGCACTCTGGGGCTCTCGAGCCATAGCTACTGAACCCACGTGCTGCAACAAACCCGGGCGCCCTAGACCTTGCGCTCTGCGACAAAAGACGCCACCGCAGTGAGAAGCCCATGTGTAGCAGTGAAGATGGCCCTTACTAGCCGCAACTCGAGAAAGCCTGCATGCAGCAACAAAGACCCAGTGCAATCCATCACTCAATAAAATGTGGTCAGCACTGAGCAACTGAATTTCTGATATGACTTAATTTTAATGAATTTAAATTTAGGCCTATACAGGAAAAGAGTCTATAAAAAAAGTGGACATGTTTATGTATAACTGATTCACTCTTTGTATACCTGAAACTAACACCACTTTGTGAATCAACTACTCTCCAATAAAAATTAAATATATAAATTTAAATAGTCACATGTGACAAGTGGCTACTGTGTTAGCGCCATGGGTCTAGTCCTCTCTGCCTCCCTCCACTGACCTCCATAAAAGCCTTTCATCCCTTTATTGCTCTCAGACTTTATAGTCCTGTTGTATAATGTGTATCAGGGAAAAAAATGTATAATTAGCTCATCAAATCCATGATTTCTTGACAAATATTGCTAAAATGAGGCTGGAGTAGGCATTTGAGTTTTTAAAAGTAAATCAATTCAAAGAAAATGGTGGTGGGCCTTCCTTGGCAGTCCAGGGGTTAAGACTCTGTGCTTCCAATGCAGGGAGCTAGGATACGGTCCCTGGTCTGGGAGATAAGATTTCTTGTACGTCCTTAAACATAGTGCTGAACTTCCACCATTAATGCACTGACCCTTGGGTTAAACATTCTCTCTCCCTGGAGTCTACTGTTAACTTGCAAACAGCCCAGTGAGAGTTACAGATTCAATGAGCAAAATTTCTTCATGAAGGCGATTATCCAAGGGTCTCCCGGCCTTTGGGAAACTGAAGTGGATACCGGGAGCAATGCAATGGGGTCCAGACTGGATGCCCTGCAATCAGAGCATGGGGCATGGTGGGAAATAGTGCAGCTGGTATTCTGTTACCTGCCAGGGCCAGCTGTAGGGGACCGCGTCCTCGCCGTTGACAACTCTGGAGGGGAGGCGGGAGAAAGGCTGGCTGAAGCCCGAGGCTAGAGGGGACAGAAGAAGTGGCAATCAGGCCCAAGGTTCCCCAAAGCAAAAAGGAGGTCTGGGCCCCAGACAGGCTGTGACATCCCACACAACTCCTTCCCCTCTCTGACCCCAGTAGCCGCGTATCAACAGTGAGCATTTGGACAAGAGCAGGGATTTCTGGAGTCCTGGGAGTCTGGGATGGAGATCAACACATGGCTTCCTTTCATGGCAGGAGTAAACCTGATGCACTTAGAATAGCGCCTGGTACCCAAAGAGGGCTTGAGGAGCGATAGCTATTGTCATGAAGAGGGGCAGCTTTGGAGTAAGGCTGTCTGGATTCAAAGTGCAGCTCTGCCCCTGGTTCTAGGATGGGCCACTTTACTTCTCTGAGGGTCAGTTTCTCTATCTGCAAAATGGGAATAATAATAGTACAGACCTCATGGGGTCTGTACAATGGGGTCTGACCTCTTATATTATAATTCTTATAATATAAAAAATTCTTATAAGAAAAAAAAATCCCGAGCATTCTGCCTGGCGGATAGTAAGCATTCAGTAAACACGACCTGTTACCATTCATTACTGCTAGTCAAGGGAAGCTGTTTGCAGAAGGTGGCCCTGAGCTGTACTGTGATATGGCAGAGGTGCGAGGAAAAGGCTAGACCATAGGATATGGAGCGCAGCGAGGGGAGTGCGAGAGGAGAGCTGGAAGTTTCAACAGAAGAACAGAAATTCCAAACCCAAGCAGTCTAACCACAGAGCCCAGACTCTTTACCATCAGACTTTTGTTTACCACTGGTTCTGTCAAGGACCCCCATCCAGGGATTTGGGTTCCCCAGTCCTCCTCCTGAGCTGGTCCATCACCCACAGCTTCCCTCAACTCTCCTGCTCTAGCACCAAGCTGAAAACCTCCACCGCCATGCCTCAGCTGCAAGCTGAACCCTCTCCTATGCAACCAGGCATTGAGTTCCAGAGACTCAGGGTGGGTCGTAGATTTCAAGGGATCCTGGCCCAGGGCAGCACAGGCTGGGGTCTTACCAAGGGCCACAAATAGGAGAAAACTCAGCAGCTGGATCATCGTGAGTTTTGAGACGATAAGAAAGGGATCCATAGCCCAAGGCTTTAATATAGGGCAGAAGACGGGTGGGGGGGCCCCACTGGGCCCCATTCCCGGAACAGGTGGTGGAACACCAGGTCTCCCATGGTCCAAGGCCACATCCCCACCGACCGCAGATGGGGCGGTGACAGCCGACAAGAGGATCCAGAGTGTGCTCGCCAAAGTGTGGCTGCACAGGTGGCCCTGAATGGCAAGCTGATAACAGAGGAGGGGGAAGGAAAGTTCACGTCAGAATAAGACAGCCTCTTCCAGGAGCAAATACGGGCTCTGGGACAGCTCACACCTGGGTTCAAATCCTGGCTCTGCCACTCCCAAGCTCTGCATCCGTGGGCACATGGCTTACCCTCTCTGAGCTTCAGGTTTCTCATCTCTAATATGGGATTAATGTTGCTCTCCACCTCAATTAAAAATATTTTGTTTTGTTGAGCGCTCTCTCTATATCAGGATGTTCTTGGGGATGCAGCCATGAACAAGAATGGTCCCAGCTTTCTTGGGGCTTTAGTCTACTAGGGGATTTGGAGGATGTTAGTTGCTCAGTCATGTCTGACTCTGCGACATGTAGCCTGCCAGGCTCCTCTGTCCATGGAATTCTCCAGGCAAGTCTGCTTACTAGGGAAGACAATGACAAATCAGCAAAAATAAAGAAAGGCTATTTCTGTTTGTGCTGGAAGATGCTATGAAAAGAATAAGATGTAGGGGACTGAAGTGGGGATGGGAGTGACTCATTTAGATGAGGGGCCAGAGAGAGTGGGCCAGAGAGGGGGGCTGGAGAGACAGTGTTCGATTTGAGTCCTAAAGGGCAAGTAAGCCAGCCATGGGAAGCACTGAAGGAAAATCTCTCCAAGGTGGGAAGGATGACAAGTGCAGAGGTCTGGAGGCTTGTCTGAGGACAGGAGGTCAGTGAGGCTGAAGCATTGAAGTCAAAGTGGAGAGTGATAGAGGGCGAGATCAAAGAAAAGGTGACTCCTAAAGCTGCTTTCACACCTGATCCAGCAAATCCACTGCTCTGGACCCTCAAAAAAATCACACACATGTGCCCCAGGAGGCATGCCCCAAGAATGTTCCTGGTGTCCCTGTCCTCTCTCCTCAATAACGAAAGCCTAGGAACAACAGAAATGTCCATGAAGGCAAGTGGATGAATGTGTGTAGTCTATGTATACAATGGAATATTAAGGAGCAGTCAAAAAGAATGAATCACCTTGACATGCCACACTGTAGATAATCCCTAGGGATATAAAGCAAGAAGGAAAAGAAGGCCCCAGATGATGAAATATTGTTTAATACTCTTTTTGGAGAATTAAAAACTACTGACTTTTAAAAATATACCTTTTAAAAAATATAGATATTTGAATAAAATTGCATAAAAAGGCAAGCAAAGGCCCAATGAACCCAGGGTTCGGGATTACGCTCATTTCAAGTCTGGGGTGAAGGCGAAGAGGATAGGTCAGATGTTTTGAGAGCTTCTAGCATTGTTTTGGTAGTTTTGTGTTTAAGATTTTTTTTTAAGGTTAATTTGCATACAATAAAATTCACCAGTTTTAATTATAAAATGTAATTTCTGACACACACACAGGCAGGTAACCACCACCACCATCATGACATGGAACATTTTTATTATCCAACTAGAGAGCCCACACACCCAATGAAAGATCTTGCATGGCACATCAAAGATGGAGTGTTCTGCCACTAAGAAAGAAAGTGAAGTCACTCAGTTGTGTCTGACTGTTTATGACCCCATGGACTGTAGCCCGCCAGACTCCTCGCTCCATGGAAGTTTCCAGGCAACGATACTGGAGTGAGTTGCCATTTCCTTCTCCAGGGGATTTTCCCGACCCGGTGATCGAACCCGGTTCTCCCGCACTGCAGGCAGCCTCTTAGCGGTCTAAGCCACCAGGGAAGCCCTAGGCAAAAAAACAAATACACACACAAACAAAAAGAAATTTTCCTCCTACCTAGTCACTTTCTATCCCCTGCCCCTACCCTCCCACCTCCACACCTGGCCCCCCTGGCAACCTGTGATCTGCTTTCTGTCTCTTTAGCCTGGCCGTTTCTAGAACTTTTATGTATAAATGAAAGCATATAGTATATATCTTATGTGTCTGGGCATCTTTCACTTAGCATAATGCTTTTGTGAGTCATATGTGTCATTATGTTAGATGTGGTTTTGCAAGCAGCAAATATATTATTTAAAACAACTATATGTCTAATAAATAAAAGTGGCCCATGAGTGGACTAATGCTATTTGATTAACCTAATTCTGTTACCTGAAATCCAGATTCAGAGAGAGAGAGAAAGAGGTGAGTGAAGGCCAGGCCCCATGAGGTCTCTTTGCAGGTCAGGCTGATAAGGAGCTGGGTCTTTAATTCTAAGCATAAGGAGAAAGCCATGGGGTCAGGAGTGGTGGTTAAGTAGGAGAAGGACCTGGGATCTCACTTACACTTTTGAAAAATCTTTCCTGGGTACTGTGTGAAGGGTTGTGGGGTGAGATTGAGGGGAAGCAGCTGGAGCTATTTCAGTTGCTTGGGCAAAGTAGGGGTTTGGGAAGTGGGGGTGGAGCTTGGCCTGGGGTGGTAGAGACGGAGATGGAGAGGTTTCGGTGGGATCAGAAGGTATTTTGGAGACAGAGCAATATCTGAGACCATTTCAGTGAAGTGTGAAGCACAGAAAGTGGAAGTGAGTCGCTCAGTCGTGTCTGACTCTTTGTGACCCCATGGATTGTAGCCCGCCAGGCTCCTCGGTCCATGGGATTCTCTAGGCAAGAACACTGGAGTGGATAGCCTTGCCCTCTTCTAAGGGATCTTCCTGACCCAGGGATCAAACCCAGGTCTCCTGCACTGCAGGCAGATTCTTTACCATCTGAGCCAACAAGGAAGCCTGTGAAGCACAGAGTCTGGCAGTAAATCTGTGAACTCAATTCATATTATTCTAATTGTAGAGAAGACTCGGCACATCCTTGGCTGCTGGAAACGGCCTCCCAGGCCAGGGCCGACATTTTGCAGGGTCTCGATGAACGTTTGCGGAATGAGGCAACGGGGCTCTGCAGACTTGACTGAGCCATACTTGCCTCTCCTCCACCGCCAGCACTCTGGAGACGGCCAGATTCCTTCCTGCTGGTGTCATGGATCGTTTAAAGCCATCCTTTGGGGGCTGCTACATTTCGGAAGCATGGGAGGAGGGCGACGCTTAGCTGCTTTCAACGGATCCCTCATGATGGAATGCCAGGCGTCAACAGGCAGGGTTTCTTTCAAGGGTGCAGCCCCTCCGAGCACCCCCTAGAGTGATGTCTGCGACGCCAACAGGCTGAGCCTGCGGCCAGTGTGTGGACAACAACAGAAACAGCTGTGAAAATCCTTCAAAGCGTGATAAAAATAGCCGTGCCCTCCCTTACCCCTGTTCCCTGTGGGCCTGGATATGTTTGTTTGCTCAGCTTTGAAGCTCAGAGCCATTTCCCAGACCCCAAGCAGAGGAAGAAAGGGGGAGAAACTGAAGACGTGGCCGGGGAGGAAGAGGGGCAGGTCAGAGCTTCCCGGATCCCACTGTAGACGGTCTGAAACAGACACAGCCTCAATGATCTAATCCATCTCTTCTGACAGATGGGAAATGAAGACCCCGGGAACAGCGAGGACTGGCTCGGGACCCCCATCCCCACCCCCACCCCCCGCCGAGTTTATCACTGCCTGCTCCCTGCAGGGTCACACGATAAGCCACCCCGGCCTTTATCCGGGTGGCCTTGAGCGGGTCCTAGCCTCTCTGCTGGCTCTGCAGATGGGTGTGTGGCCACCCTGGCCCCCTGCTCTGTCCCAGGGGAGCGGGACCCTCCAGGCCCGCCCCATCACTAACCCTATCAGGTCACCTTAGCCTCAAGGCCTAGCGGACATGCTGCCAGGATGCTGCTGATTAATCCTCTGGGGTTTTCCAGCCTGGGAGCAGCTGGGGCTTTTCCCCTGGGAAGAGGGAGCTGGCAGGGAGGCTGCAGGGGCCAGATCCACAGCAGGGCTCAGCCTAAAGCCGAGCAAGCGGCGTCCTGAGCGGGAGGCGCAGAGCGAACACAGAATTTGGAGGTGCGTCTGGAGAGGGTACAACGGAGCTGGGGAGCCTTTTCTTAGCAGGGGGGTGCATTTTCATTATTCCTAGTTTCCCACCAGGTGGGAAGCTTTAGGAGGGCAAAACTTGGTGGTTTATCTTTGAATTCCTAGTGCCAGGAGGAGCCTGGCACATGTACTCAATGAAGTGCACAATACATTGAAAGAGGCAACAAATGAATGAATGAAACTGAAGACGCATCAACGCCTGCCAACTCTTCCTCCCCTGACTCTCAGGAAGGGCACCGCTGGAGGCCAGCCCCTCTGAGCGTGGTCCCTTGAATGGTGGTTCTGGAGGGCACTGTTCGGAGGGTGCTCATCCACGTCCTGTGGTAAATGAGCCAAAAGAATGAAGCCCCTGCCGTGTTCTCTGCTGGGGGCTCAGCTCCCACCCAGAACCCCGTGGACACGCAGTAAAGAATCAGAGGGTCAGTGGGACTGGGAAATGGGAGATTAAACAAAGTTCACATGGATCTTTCCTGTAGTTCTTGTTGGAGTCTGGAAGGTGCCAGTGTTCATCGAGAGTCAGACCCAGGTGATCTTAAATCCCAGACTCTCTGATGCCTCGTTGCCCAGCTACCAGCCCCGTCCCTCTCGGGTGGGATGGCTCAGCCTCTGAGATCAGGCAGGGGCCCCATCGGCCCTGTGACGGCACGAGGAAGCCGCCGAGGGGACCCAGGGCTGGGCCGCCATGCAGACGGCTCTTGCCCAGAGGAAGTCGCTGTCTCAGCTGGGACCCAGGGAGGCTGCTGGACAGCGGCACTGGGGAGGGGTGCGCGCCGGGGCCTGTCTTCCTGGGGCCGAGCCTGTGGGTGGGAGCGGCATCCCTTGCCGCCTGCAGTGCTCTGGGGGATGGTGCTGACCGAGGGGCTGGAGGTAGGCAGCCCCCCTCCCTCCCCGCTCTCATTCCACTGCCCTCCTGGCACGTACACATCCACAAATATTTGTCGAACACCTACTAGATTCCATGCCCTGACCAGTCACCAGGGATGCTCCTGTGAAGACAGAGCCCGCCGCCAGCAGGCGGAGTGCGGCAGTAAGAACCGGGTGTGAGTGGTACTTCTGGACCATCTCTGCTCCTCACCCGGCTCCATCCTGCCCCGCTGGCCAACCTGCTGGAAGCATCCATGGGTTCCCTGGTCCTCTGGGTTTGGTTCAGTCAGTGGAAGGTGCCAGCAGGAACCTGGAGGACCGGAAGATGGAGCGGTCGGGGTGTCTATTCCAGGGCCTGCATCCCTCCATCAAAGGCCTTGGTGCCTATCAGGGGACCTTCTCCTTTCCCCACAGCTCCTTCCTCAGGGCTCCATTAACTGCCTTCTCCCTCTGCCCCTTCAGGCCTGGGGGTGGTGTCAGTTTCCCCTGTTGCAAGCCTTGAAATGCCCCCACCATTCCTTGCTAGTTTCTCCAACCCCACCTGCACTTTCATTAAATATCCCTCAGTGACCTCCTGGGCTTGACACCTGTTCCCTTCCCGGACCCTGACCTGTGATACACTTTTGTTGGCTATAACAGAGAACCCAAATCATGGTGCATGAATAAGAGAGACACGTATTTTCCTCTAACCTCAAAGTCTGGGCTTCCCAGGTGGCTCCGTGGTAAAGAACCTGCCTGCCAAAGCAGAAGACATGGGTTCGATCCCTGGGTCAAGAGGACCCCGTGGAGGAGGAAATGGCAACACATTCCAATATTCTTACCTGGGAAACACCAGGGACAGAGGGGCCTGGTGGGCTACAGACCACGCTGTCGCAAAGAATCGGATACGACCCTGCAGCTCAGCATGTGAACATGCAGCTTCAGAGTCCAGGCTGGCGTTGCGCTGTTGCTCTGGGAAGTCATCTGCTCTTTCTATTTCTCAGTTCCTCCATCGCTAGGAATGTGCCCTCATCCTCAAGGCATGGGTTCTGTTGTGTTTTTCCCGCTCCGAATTCCCTGGTAACTCAGAAAGTAACCTTATATGGGCATAGGGTCACTGCAGATGTAATTAGTTAAGATGAGGTCATTTGGGTGGGCCCTAATCTAATATGACTTGGATCTTTATAAAAAGCTGAAATTTAGACACAGAGAGACACACGCGCAGAAGGAAGACAGCCCCCTACAAGCCAAGGAGAAGGGCCTGGAACAACCCTCAGAAGGAACTTACCTCCCTGACCCCTTGATTTTAGACTTCTAGCCTCTAGACCCTTGACAGAATATATTTCTGGTGTTTAAATGACCCAGTTTGTGGCCCCAGGAAACTAACACAGCCTGCAATGGTCTCTATACCACACCACACCACATTCCAGATGGAGAAAAAGGAAGGGGCAAGCTGACACATTATCTTTAAGCACCCAACCTGGAATTTGTGTCCGTCTCCTCTGACTATGCTCAGAAGCCAGCCTGTGGTCCCCCACCAGCTGCCTGGGAGACTGGGAAAGGTCCTGGCACAGGGAAATTGCCTCTTACCGGGGCAGAAAGGGAGAAGAGACATGGGGGGCAGCTGCAGGTTCCTGGCACCAAGTACCATGAATGGTTTCCGATGGCGGCCGCAGGAAACCCTGCCTAAGGTAAACAGGAACTCTACCATCTCTCAGGACTTGACTTCAAGTCTGCGAGGGGGAGCGCGGGGGAGGTCCACCCAGGTTTGGGGTCCATGCTCTGCTGTTCCCAGGGCTCCGCCCTACACAGGCGCTCGTTTCCTCCTCTGGCTGGAAAGTCAGATGGCTGCCCCTGCCCGTGTCAGTTCAGTCCGGGTCAAACCGGAAAACGGGAATCTCAAGTATTTGACGCGAAGGGAACTGGTTCTGCAGGTGAGGGGAATGCTAAGGAGACAACAGGGCTTAGAGTGTGGTCACGACTACCTTCCAGGGTGGGGGACGGAGGAGTGAGCTGAGCTGGACTTGCTCAGCAGAAGTGGGGCCCGGCCCATGCCTGACCAGTGGGAGCCGTGGAGCATGTGCCGTGGAGAAAGACCCTGGTTCCTCTCTTCTGCCTCCCATCTCCCATCTCCGCCAGCGCCTCCCACTGGCTGAACCCGGCTGGAAACCAGCTGTCACGGGTGTCTGGGAAGTCAAGCCTGCAGGAGTCAGTCCCCCAGTCCCTGGCCCAACCGTGATACGGGGAGGAATCAACCTGAGTCTGGAGCCTTTGTGGGAGGGGATGGGAAGGGAAGGGAGAGATAGAACTGGAGCCCCCTGCCAGGCAGGTGCCCCCAAACCACGGGGCCCTTTGAAGGGTCTATAATAGAACAACATGGGAGTCCTCTGCGTCCAGTGGTCAGCACTTGGCACTCTCACTGCTGGGGCCTGGGTTCGATCCCTGGTCGGGGGAATTAAGATTCTGCGAGCCATGTGGAGCACCCAAAAAAACTCCCAAGGGAACAACACGATCCAACATGTTTTTAGACTCTGTCTCTGACTGCTGAGTAAAGAGGAGCAAGAATACCATCGGGGAGATAGCTGGGGTTCCATAGAGGTTGTCCGGGTAGCCAGGGTGAGGGCAGAGAGAAGCAGGTGGGCAGAGGAAAAAGGTGAACTCTCAAGAAAGACAAGGCCTGAAACTGACAAGGGAACCACAGGGACGGACACAGACGTGCCAGGCTGACCCAACTCTGCATCCCAGGCACACAGCCACCCCACGAGGCCTGCACACAGCAGGCGCTCACTCTGTGCCCCTCGTGTGTATACACACAGGCACCCACACAGACACTCCGCTGTGCTGGACCCACCACGGCTCGTCCTCAACTGGCTGCCAACCTGCCCTCTACATGGAACAGCGCATCTTCCTGGAAGGCTTTCGGCCACCAGGAACAGACGACACTGTTAAAAGCTGAAATGATTATGGTTTTCTCACCTAACCAGGTGGAGAAGACAATGGCACCCCACTCCAGTACTCTTGCCTGGAGAATCCCACGGACGGAGGAGCCTGGTAGGCTGCAGTCCATGGGGTCACAAAGAGTTGGACACGACTGAGCAACTTCACTTTCATTTTTCACTTTCATACATTGGAGAAGGAAATGGCAACTCACTCCAGTGTTCTTGCCTGGAGAATCCCAGGGACGGGGGAGCCTGGTGGGCTGCCGTCTATGGGGTCGCACAGAGTCGGACACGACTGAAGCGACTTAGCAGCAGCAGCAGCACCTAACCAGGAGGCAGGGGTGGGGGTGGAGAGGCAGGCCAGTTGCCAGCCGCTTAACTCAGAGGCACTGTGAGGCCCCTGGGGACCCTGGCTCTTGCCGTCTTTGTGCTCTGCCAGCCTCTGCGAGGTGCTGTCTCCTCTTGGGCTGCCTCCTTCACTGTCGCAGGAGCAAGACAAGGATTTGAATGCAGGCGGTTTATTCTGGAGGTGATCCCAAGAAGCCCGTGTAGTGGAGCAGAGAAGGTAAGGAAGTTAACATGGTATGGGGTAGCGGACAGCTGGGGTCCAAGCCACCGGGAACTCTGGGGGCCGAGGCCTCGGGGTTGTTCCACCTACTTGTGAGGAGGCTGCGAGCGTGTTTTCCCACACCCATCCCCTGAGGACCATGGTGTGTGTGTGCACAGGGTACGGTCGCTCACACGCACATCTCCATCGTGCCCGGGGCATGGTGTGCAAGCACGTGCTTGGAACGGGCACCTTGGCTCCCCGATGTCCGCACCCCTGAGCACACACACAGCAGAGTACACACGTGCTTGATTCGCATACACACTGGGGAGTGCGCACCCTCCTCCCAGTTAAAACAAGCACTTGTCTTAGTCGGCTTGGGCTGCTGTGACATATGCCATAGACTCAGTGGCTTAAACAACAGACATTTATATCTGACAGCTCTGGAGGCTGGGAAGTCCAAGATCGAGGTGCCAGCAGATCCTGTGTCCTGGTTTGCTGATGGCCATCTGCTCACAAAGATCAGACACAACTTAGCGATGGAACAACAGTCTCCTCTCATGATGGAGGGCAGAGAGCAAGAAAGCCAGCTCTCATGTCTCTTCTTACAAGGGCACCGATACCTTTCATGAGCACCCTATTCTCTCTTGACCTATTACCTCTCGAAGACCCCGCCTTCTCTATCATCACACTGGGGGTTAGACTTCAGCATAAGGATTTAGGAAGACACAAACATTCAATCCGTAGCAACCTCTCTCACTGCTTCATCCTCTGGTCTTTGGCTTGGGCCTTTCAATGGCTATGGAACTAAACAAGTTTGGCAAGAACCCCACCCTGAGGAGCCCCTAAAGTGGAATCACTGGCAGAAGCTGCAGGGCAGGTGGAGTGAAGTCGGGGAGACCAACCAGCTCCACCCCGAGTCTTGAAGGAACTCTCCAGCCCGGGAGGTAATCTTTAAAGTTACCAGCAGGGGGTGCACGAGAGCCATGACTGTCTCTCCAGGTTTCTTTTTTTCCTAGTTGGTTGCCTGGTTTGTGTAAAACTGTGTTTGTCTCTGGTTGTTTGAGGGAGAGGACGGGTCTCAGAGTTTCCTCATGGAAGTTTAGCTGAGGGAGACAAATACGCTCATCAGCAGTTCTAGGGCCAGCATCACTCAGGCTGCAAGGCCCAGACATAGCATTGGTACCCAGTTCATGTCAGATGAATGGCTAAGTGGATGGATGGATGGATGGATGATTAGGAGAATGAGAGAGAGATGACCCAAGAGGGAAAAGGTTTTAAAAATAAAGAGAAGAATAAAAGGTAAATAGAGAAGAATAAAAGGTAAAAAGAGAAGAGTTGGAAAGAAGAATTGGAAAAAGAAAGTTGGACAGAAGACAGACTGGAAAAGGATGAGAAGAATGAGTGAAAGGCAGGAAGCTGTGCGGCAGGAGAGGTGGGGGAAGAAGGCGGAGCTAAATCTGCCAGTCTCAGTGCTTGGGCCTCAAGTACTGCTTTTCCTACCTGCTGTCCACTCTTCCACTGCTGTGCTCCCCATTTTCTAGGCCAGTTGGGACTGGCTCCTTCCCTGGGAAGGGCTCCCTGAGCCCGTGGTTGGGATCGGTCCTTCTGGCCTTTTTCCTGCCGCATCTGGGGCCCCCGGTCTGTTGGGCTACATAGGGGCAGTGCAGTCAGACAGACGCAGAGTTGGTTTGAATTCAAACCAATCCACTTAACCATTAACTATGACACCTGACCTCTCTGCGCCTTGGTTTCCTCAGCTGGGGTTATACCAGTAGCTCCCTCGTAGAGGTTTTTTTTAATCATCTGGGTAGGTAGGGCATTTAGCATGGGGCTTGGCACTGAGGGAACAGTGCTGAAGAAAAGGTGACAATCACTGCCCTTGCATTCCAGAAAGTCCCAGCCTCTAATGGTCTGTTTCATGGTTGTTTGCCTCAATTTGGGGTTCAGGAGAATGTGCCATTTAAATGACGGTCAAACACTACTGGGATCCATGTAAGCTCCTGGAAAACATTCATCTTTGCATAAATCACTTTTTAAATAATTTTACTGATTTATTTTTGGCTGCACTGGGTCTTCGTTGCTATGTGAGGGCTTTCTCTAGTTGCGGCGAGTGGAGGCTACTCTGCGTTGCAGTGCATGGACTTCTCTTTGCAGCGGTTTCTCTTGTTGAGGAGCACAGGCTCTAGGCGCACTTGCTTCAGGAGTTGCAGCTTGCAGGCTAAGAGCATGGACTCAGTCGTGGTGGTGCTTGGCTTAGCTGCTGTGCGGCATGTGGAATCTTCCTGGACCAGGGGTTGAACCTGTGTCCCCTGCATTGGTAGGATTCTTATCCACTGTGCCACCAGGGAAGTCCCATAAATCATTTTTTACACATAAAAGAATATCTATTTCAGTGTTGCTTGAAATAGCCAAACATAATTGGGAACAACTTAAATGTATATCGACAGGAGCATGGATAAATCATGGTATATTTGTAGAATGAAGCACTAGAGAGTGAAAATTAACTCAATCTCCATGTATCAACATGGCTAGTTCTCAAAAGCATTTCATACACTAAGAAGGCAAATTATGGAATAATGCATTTAGTATGATACCATAATACAAATAGCATTCAGATACAGGCAAATCCGTCATATGTGGGATAGAAATGTGTGGGGACAGGATAAACATGACAATGAAGGTCAACAGCAATCAGGCTGGTGACACCCTCCAAGCAGGGAGGGAGTAGGGTTGACCAGGGCTTCAGGTGGCGTCAATGGTATTTGTAAACTGGACTTGCTTTTTATTTTATTTATTCACTTTTTGGTCACTCTGTGTGGCACTGAAGATCTCAGTTCCCCAACCAGGGTCATTGCAGTGGACGTGCGGAGTCTTAACCACTGGACTACCAGGGAAGTCCCGAGCTGGACTTGTTTTTGAGTTCCTTGAATATGATACGAGACTGAGACCATCTCTGCTTTGATCTCCACAACAAATACGATGAAGAAACTGAGGCTCAGGGAGGCAGGCAAAGCACCCACACTCACCCAGCCTCTGAGAGGCAG
The DNA here is from genome assembly GCF_023699985.2 of Odocoileus virginianus. Classification (NCBI taxonomy): domain Eukaryota; kingdom Metazoa; phylum Chordata; class Mammalia; order Artiodactyla; family Cervidae; genus Odocoileus; species Odocoileus virginianus. Next base: position 33,358,008 of record NC_069703.1, on the reverse strand, counting down.
AGCTGAGAACCGAACCCGGGTCTGCTGACCCCAGCTGTCTTCCCTGCACACATAGGCCGCTTCGTGTTTCCTGTGGCTGGCAATGGTCTCAGGGACACAGTGGGTGCTGCGGAGCTGGCTCAGAGCAGCTGAGCTCTGCGGGTTGGGCTTGGCAGTGGGCTCTGGCCCCCCGGACTCAGGGCTCAGACCCAGGCCTGGTAGCCACTTGGGCCCAGACCAGGCCCAGGGGAAGTGTCCTGCCTTCCGGCCTGTTTCCTGGTGCTTTCCCAGAGGGGTCAGAGGTGAGGGCTGGAGCCAGTCTTGGGCAGGGTCTGCAGCAGGAAGTGGAGGCCTCCAAGCCTCCTAGCTGGCTCATGGCCTGTTCCCATGGCCACACTCAACTCCCACTGTAGGGCAGGCGCCCAGGGGTACATGCATGTGGATGGACACCCAGTGAGCTCCGCCCCAACTACAGACTCCAAACACTTTAGGGGTGGAGGTGTTCTAGAACTTGGCCTGGGGGTCATTCAGTCTGTTCTTCCTTCCTTCAAATAACCCACTAGGTACTGGGGGCTGTGCTGGGCCCTGAGGAGACAGCCCGTTCCCTCTCCGGGCTCAGTGTCTGCTCAGGGAGGGCAGACATGTAAACAGCTGCTGAGAGTCACTTCATTCGTGTCTGACTCTGTGCGACCCCACAGACAGCAGCCCACCAGGCTCCTCTGTCCACAGGATTCTCCATGCAAGAATACTGGAGTGGGTTGCCATTTCCTTCTCCAACGTGTAAACAGACAAACACCCAACAGACATTCAGTACATGTTTGGATTAAGGCGGGAGACATAGGCTCGAACCCTGGTCTGGGAAGATCCCCTGGAGAAGGAAATGGCAACCCACTCTAGTATTCTTGCCTGGGAAATTCCATGGACAGAAGAGTCTGGCAGGCTATAGCCCATGGGGTTGCAAAGAATCAGACACTACTTGCTGACTGAACAGCAACAACAAAATGAAGACATCTAATAAAATATCAGCACTGGAAGGGCTGCTGGAGCCTGGCCCTTGTGGCCCAGAGTGGGGCCTTGACTTGCTCACGTCATAGAGTAGTCTGAGGGCATAACTGAAGCCAGCACCCAGGACCCCAGATTCCATCCTCTTTCTGCTGCATCCCATTCCTGCTTTTTTTTTAAACTTGATAGTTATGAAATATTCCAAGCATACAGAAAAGTTTAAAGAATAGTACTTTTCCCCTTGGGAACACACCACCAAGCTCTGTCACATCTCCCCAGGGGTCTCTGGCACTTCCCTTCCCAGCCCGAATCAATCAGATCCTCTCCTTGTCTCTTGGGACATGTTTCTTTCATGGGCTCCACATAAGAGCTTTTTTAGAAAAGCAGCTGTGAGTTGTTTTCTGACACCCACCAACTCTGCAATTCTCTGACACCCACTGGGTACCCAACAGTTCATTTCTAGCACTGTCTCCCGGGTACCTCCTGTAAGTTAGAGAGCTCAGTTCCGTAAGACTGTCCCCACTTCAGACACCAGTGGCTGGGGCTACCCTTGTACAATTTTTTTTTTTTTTTGGCTGCTTGGCTTTCAGGATCTTAATTCTCACCACGGATCAAACTCAGGCCTCTGGCAGTGGAAGCACAGAGTCATAGCCACTGAATGGAACTGCAAGGGAATTTCCTACCCCTGTATTTCTGACCTAACTGGCCATAAATTGGGAGTTCCCGCCACTCCCTCCTTAGGTTTGATAATTTGCTAGAATAGTTTGTAGAACTCAGGGAAACACCTTACTTACGTTTACCAGTTCAGTTTAGGTAAGTCGCTCAGTCGTGGCTGACTCTTTGCGACCCCATGAATCACAGCACGCCAGGCCTCCCTTCCATCACCAACTCCTGGAGTTTACTCAAACTTAAGTCCATCGAGTCGGCAATGTCAACCAGCCATCTCATCCTCTGTCGTGCCCTTTTCCTCCTGTCCCCAATCCCTCCCAGCATCAGGGTTTTTCCCAGTGAGTCAACTCTTCGCATGAGGTAGCCAAAGTATTGGAGTTTCAGCTTCAGCATCAGTCCTTCCAATGAACACCCAGGACTGATCTCCTTTAGGATGGACTGGTTGGATCTCCTTACAGTCCAAGGGACTCTCAAGAGTTAATGGAGTCCAAATAGAGTTTCAGACGTAGAGAAGAAATTTATGGTCACTGGGGCGTAAGGGGATGTCAGGGGTAAATTGGGAGATTGACATATTCACACTGCTACGTAACAGATAGCTAATAAGGACCTCCTGCATAGCACAGGGAATTCTGCTCAGTGCTCTGTAACGGCCTGTATGGGGAAAGAATATTTTTTAAAAAGAGTGGATATATGAGTGTATATGTAACTGCTGCACTTTGTGTACACCTGAAAGTAGCACAGCATTGTAAATCAAGCATACTCCAATCAAAGTTGATTTCAGAAAGGAGTTCAACAAGCTCAGAGGTGAAGACATGCACAGGGCGAGATCCAGAAGGGTCTAAGTGCGCATGGTAAAGACTCACAGATGCCGTTATTCAGAAGGACAGGCCTGGGACAGTCTTCAGAGACAATTCAGTCCCACTATCTCCTCTCCAGCTGGGCAAACTGAGGCCCAGGTCGTTCAGCGCATAAAGAACACAGCTGCGGGAATTTCCTGGCAATCTGGTAGTTAGGATTTGGTGCTTTCACTGCCATGGCCCCTAGTTCAATCCCTGGTTGGGGAACTAAGTTCCCATTAGTGCTGTAGCCAAAAAATAAAAGTAAAAGAACACAGCTGGGCCTAGAACCTAATTTCCTCATCTGTCAAATACTGAACAGCCGGGATTTATGGCTTCTCAGTGGTAAAGAATCCACCCGCTGCAGGAGACTCAGGTTTGATCCTTGGGTTAGGAAGACCCCCTGGAGCAGGAAACGGAAGCCCAACTCCAGTATTCCTGCCTGGGAAATCCCGGGGACAGACAGCCTGGCGGCCTAGAGTCCGTGGAGTCGCAAAAGAATCAGACACGACTTAGCGACTAAACAACAACACTGAGAGTTTACAACGCGGCAAGGGATGAAGCTTTTGGGAGCAAGTATTCTTATTATCCCAGTTTCCAGATGAGGCAGTTGAGACTCAGATAAGGGAAGTAAACTTGCCCAAAGGTCTGATGTCTGGTTAAAAAAAAAAAAAAAAGCACAAAACAGAATCTCAGGGCCAAGTTCCTCTCTGGGAAGACAAAGGATCTACCTCACAATGTTATTGAAAGGATCTGGTCACCTAGAGCATGTTTACAGGAAGGGAAACGTGAAGGACGGGGTGATGGCAGTGTATTCCACGTCAGGCTTTTCTGTCCAGAGGTGCTGCCACCCTCTGTCACCCAGCGCCTCGGGCCAAGTCTGTCACAGGCGGCGAGCGGCACGGATGAGGACGCAGCAGAGCCCCCTGAGGTGGGAGAAGGGCACAGCTTTGCTGAGGGAAGATGAGTCACGGCTGGACTTCCCTGCGGCCCAGTGGGCACGACTCTGCGCTTCCACCGCAGGGGGAGTGGGTGCCATCCCTGGTAGAGGAGCTCAGATCCCGCAAGCCGCAGCGTGCGGCCAGAGGCAGAGCAAGATGGCGGACGGACGAGGGGGCTGAGCCTCGGTCCGGAAGCAGGGGCTCAGAGTGGGAGGGGCCAGAGACCGGAACAGCCCCCGGGGCTTCCCCGGGAACAGTGGCGGAGACTCTGCACTTCGCAGGGCACGTGAATGGAGGGTTGAGCTTTTGATTTGATTATTAAAGGAAAAGCTGATCACAGAAGACTGGAGGGCTTCGGGTCACATGTGGAAAACCCTTAGCCAAGCGGCTCCACTCAGGAGATGCTAAACCTGTGACGATGCACTGGAGGCTGTAGGGCAGGGGGCAGACCTGAGCCACGCTGCTCCGATTCATGTCTTGGCCACGCTCTTTTAGGTGAGTTCACTCACCTCTGCCTTTCAAGTTCTTGCCTAAAAAAATGAAGATGCTATTAACATCTCCCTTGTAAGGTTGTAGTGGGGAGCAAATGAGTAAATACATGTAAAACACTCAGTACAGACTAGTAGTCAAGGTTTCCCAGAGAAACGGAATCAATAGGAAATTATATATATATATATATATATATATATATATATATATTTATGAGTCTTCTATATCTTGTGTTTAAGCTACTATTACAAAATTACCATAGACTGACAGACTGAGTGACTTAAATAAACATTTCTTTCTCATAGTTATGAAGGCCGGGAAGTCTAAGATCAAGGCATCTGCAGACTCAGTATCTAGTGAAAGGTCACCCCCTGGGTCAGAGATGGCTGCCTCTTCACTGCATTCCCAAAGAATGCAAGGGGCAAGGGTGTTCTCTGGGGTCTTCTTTATAAGGGCACTAATCCTATTCATGTGGTCTTTACCCTCAGTAGCCTAATCACTTCAGTTCAGTTCAGTCGCTCAGTTACGTCCGACTCTTTCCACCCCATGGACTGCAGCACGCCAGGCCTCCCTGTCTATCACCAATTCTTGGAGTTTACTCAAACTCACATCCATCGAGTCAGTGATGATGTCATCCAACCATCTCATCCTCTGTTGTCCCCTTCTCCTCCCACCTTCAATCTTTCCCAGCATCAGGGTCTTTTCAAATGAGTCAGTTCTTCGAATCAGGTGGCCTAAGTATTGGAGTTTCAGCATCAGTATCAGCCCTTCCAATGAACACCCAGGACTGATCTCCTTTAGGATGGACTGGTTTGATCTCCTTGCAATCCAAGGGACTCTGAAGAGTCTTCTCCAGCACCACAATTCAAAAGCATCAATTCTTCAGCACTCAGCCTAATCACTTCCCACCTCTAAATCCCATCACACTGGGGATTATGTTTCAACATAAAAATTTTCGGAGGGGCACAAACTTCTATACACACACACACATAAATAGCAATATATATACTATATGCTATAATATATGTTGCACACTATATGTATATATACTATATTATTTTTATATTTATATATACACAGATATTTATTTATTATTGATTATTAGGTATTACCTCATGTTGTTACAAAGGCTGAGAAGTCACATGATCTCCTGTCTGCAAGCTGGAACTCCAGGAGAGCTGGCGGTATAGTGCAAAGGTCTAAGGACCAGGCAGCTGATGGTATAGATTCCAAGCTAGGTCTGATGCACTGAGAACTAGGAGCATCAAGGGCAGAAGATGGATGTTCCAGCTCAACTGGTCAGGCAGAGAGTGACTTTAACCTTCTTCTGCCTTTTTCTTCTATTCAGGCCCTCAACGGATTAGATGATGCCCAGCCAGAAGGAGAGGCCAGTTTGCTTTACTCAGCCCACCAATTCACATGCTTCTCTCATCTAGATGCATCAGTATAGACACACCCAGAGGGAATGTTTAACCAGATACATGGGCATCTCATGGCCCAGTCTAGTGAATGCGTAAAATTACACACAGCAACACACACAGCAGCTGGAAACTCGGAAACTTTCAATTTATCCAGATCATCATTATTATGGTTTTATGGGTAAGGAAACAGAGGTTCAAAATGTGAAGTCTGGATAAAGAACAAGGTAGTGCCAAGATGGCAGAGTAGAAAGACGTGTGCTCATCTACTGCTGTGAGAACTCCAAAATTACAACTCGCTCCTGAACAACCATTGACAGGAGAATGCTGGATCCTACCAAAAACAGATACCCCATGTCTAAGGGCAAAGGAGAAATCCCAGAAATGTGGTAGGAAGGGTGAAATTGTGTTTAGAATCAAACCCCATACCCACCAGAGATGCTTGGAGGATTCAAACAAAATCTTGTGCCCACCAGGAGACCCCACAGAGACTGAGCCAGACCTGCCTTTGACTGTTTGAGTGTCTCCTGCGGAGGTCCAGGTCAGCAGTGGACTGCCTCAGGGGCAGGGGCTCTGGGTGCAGCAGACTTGGGTATGACATAAGCCTTCTTGGAGGAGGTCACCATTAACCCCACCATAGAGCTGCCAGAACTTAACATAGGACTGGGAAACAGATTCGTGGAGGGCACAAACAAAACCTCATGTGCACTAGGACCCAGGAGAAAGGAGCAGTGACCCCACAAGAGACTGACCTAGACTCTCCTGTGAGCATCCAGGAGTCTTTGGCGGAGGCGGGGGTTGGTGGTGGCCTGCTGCAGGGTCAGGGGCACTGAGTGGGGCAGTGCATGCATGGGACCTTTTGAAGGAGGTTGCTATTATCTTCATTACTTCCACTATAGTTTGCTCTCAGGTCAAACAACAGGGAAGGAACACAGTCCTGCCCATCAACAGAAAATTGGATTAAAGATTTATGGAGCATGGCCCTGCCCATCAGAACAAGACCCAGTTTCCCTGAAGTCAGTCTCTCCCATCAGGAAGCTTCCATAACCCTCTTATCCTTATCCCTCAGAGGGCAGACAGACTGAAAACCACAATCACAGGAAACTAATCAAACTGATCACATGGACCACAGCCTTGTCTAACTCAATGAAACTGAGCCATGCCGTGCAGGGCCACCCAAGATGGATGGGTCATGGTGGAGAGTTCTGACAAAACATGGTCCACTGGAGAGGGGAATGGCAAACCACTTCAGTATTCTTGCCTTGAGAACCCCATGAATGGTGTGAAAAGACAAAAGATAGGACACTGAAAGATGAACGCCCCAGGTCGGTACGTGCTACTGGAGATCAGTGGAGAACTAACTCCAGAAAGAATGAAGAGACAAGCCAAAGCAAAAACAACGTCCTGTTCTTAAAGTGACTGGTGATAGAAGTAAAGTCCAATGCTGTAAAGAACAGGATTGCATAGGAACCTGGGATGTTAGGTCCGTGAATCAAGGTAAATTGGAAGTGGTCAAACAGGAGATGGCAAGAGTGAACATTGACATTTTAGGAATCAGTGAACTAAAATGGACCAGAACGGGTGAATTTAATTTGGATGACCATTATATCTACTACTGTGGGCAAGAGTCCCATAGAAAAGAAACAGAGTAGCCCTCATAGTCAACAAAAGAGTCCAAAATGCAGGACTTAAGAGGAATCTCAAAAATGACAGAATGATCTCTGTTCGTTTCCAAGGCAAACCATTCAATATCACAATAATCCAAGTCTATGCCCTGACCAGTAATGTTGAAGAAGCTGAAGTTGAATGGTTCTGTGAAGACCTACAAGACCTTCTAGAACTAACACCCAAAAAAGATATCCTTTTCATTATAGGGAAATGGAATGCAAAAGTAGGAAGTCAAGAAATACATGGAGTAACAGGCAAATTTGGCCTTGGAGTACAGAATGAAGGAGGGCAAAAGCTAACAGAGTTTTGTCAAGAGAGTGTACTGATCATATCGAACACCCTCTTCCAACAACACAAGAGATGACTCTACACACGGACATCACCAGATGGTCAATACTGAAATCAGATTGATTATATTCTTTGCAGACAAAGATGGAGAAGCTCTATACAGTCAGCAAAAACAAGACTAGGAGCTGACTGTGGCTCAGGTCAGAAACTCTTTATTGCCAAATTCAGACTTAAATTGAAGAAAGTAGAGAAAATCAGTGGACCACTCAGGTATGACCTAAATCCAATCCCTTACGACTATACAGTGGAAGTGACAAATAGGTTCAAGGGATGCAATCTGATAGACAGAGTGCCTGAAGAACTATGGATGGAGGTTCATGACATTGTACAGGAGGCAGTGATCAAGACCATTCCTAAGAAAAAGAAATGCAAAAAGGCAAAATGGTTGTCTGAGGAGACCTTACAAATAGCTATGAAAAGAAGAGAAGCTAAAGACAAAGGAGAAAAGGAAAGATAGACCATTTGAATGCAGAGTTCCAAAGAATAGCAAGGAGAGATAAGAAAGCCTTCCTCAGTGATCAATGCAAAGAAATAGAGGAAAACAATAGAATGAGAAAAACTAGCGATCTCTTCAAGAAAATTAGAGATACCAAGGGAACATTTCACACAAAGATGGGCACAATAAAGGACAGAAATGGTATGGACCTAACCGAAGCAGAAGATATTAAGAAGAGGGGGCAAGAATACACAGAAGAACTATACAAAAAAGATCTTCATGACCCAGATAACCACAATAGTGTGATCACTCACCTAGAGCCAGACATCCTGGAATGCAAAGTCAAGTGGGCCTTAGCAAGCATCACTACGGACAAAGCTAATGGAAGTGATGGAATTCCAGTTGAGCTATTTCAAATCCTAGAAAATGATGCAGTGAAAGTGCTGCACTCAATATGTCAGCAAATTTGGGAAACTCAGCAGTGGCCATGGGACTGGTCAGTTTTCATTCCAATCCCAAAGAAAGGCAATGCCAAAGAATTCAAACTACTGCACAATTGCACTCATCTCACACGCTAGCAAAGTAATGCTCAAAATTCTCCCAGCCAGGCTTCAACAATACGTGAACTGTGAACTTCCAGATATTCAAGCTGGTTTTATTATTATTTTTTCCATTTATTTTTATTAGTTGGAGGCTAATTACTTTAAAATATTGTAGTGGTTTTTGCCATACATTGACATGAATCAGCCATGGATTTACATGTGTTCCCCATCCTGAACCCCCCTCCCACCCCCCCTCCCCATCCTCTGGGTCATCCCAGTGCACCAGCCCCAAGCACTTGTCTCATGCATCCAACCTGGACTGGCAATCTGTTTCACACTTGATAATATACATGTTTTGATGCTGTTCTCTCAGATCATCCCACCCTCGCCTTCTCCCATAGAGTCCAAAAGTCTGTTCTATACATCTGTGTCTCTTTTTCTGTCTTGCATATAGTGTTATCATTACAGTACATATACACAATGGAATATTACTCAGCCATTAAAAAGAATACATTTGAATCAGTTCTAATCAGATGGATAAAACTGGAGCCCATTATACAGAGTGAAGTAAGCCAGAAAGATAAACATCAAGCTGGTTTTAGAAAACGCAGAGGAACCAGAGATCAAATTGCCAACATCTGTCAGATCATCGAAAAAGCAAGAGAGTTCCAAAAAAACCTGTATTTCTGCTTTATTGACTACACCAAAGCCTTTGATTGTGTGGATCACAACAAGCTGTGGAACATTCTTAAAAAGATGGGAATACCAGACCACCTGAGCTGCCTCCTGAGAAATCTGTATGCAGGTCAAGAAGCAACAATAGAACTGGACATGGAACAACAGCCTGGTTCCAAACAGGAAAAGGAGTTCGTCAAGGCTGTATATTGTCACCCTGCTTATTTAACTTATATGCACAGTACATCTTGAGAAATGTTGGACTGGATGAAGCACAAGCTGGAATCAAGATTGCAGGGAGAAATATCAATAACCTCAGATATGCAGATGACACCACCCTTATGGCAGAAAGTGAAGAACTAAAGAGCCTCTTGATGAAAGTGAAAAAGAATGAAAAAGTTGGCTTAAAACTCAACATTCAGAAAACTAAGATCATGGCATCCAGTCCCATCACTTCATGGCAAATAGATGGGAAACAGTGGAAACAGTGGCTGACTTTATTTTTTGGGCTCCAAAATCACTGCAGATGGTGACTGCAGTCATGAAATTAAAAGATGCTTGCTCCTTGGAAGAAGAGTTATGACCAACCTAGACAGCATATTAAAGAACAGAGACATAAATAAATAAATAAAAAACAGAGACATTACTTACCAACAAAGGGCCATTTAGTCAAGGCTATGGTTTTTCCAGTAGTCATGTATGGATGTGAGAGTTGGACTATAAAGAAAGCTGAGTATGGAAGAACTGATGCTTTTGAACTGTGATGTTGGAGAAGACTCTTGAGAGTCCCCTGGATAGCAAGGAGATCCAACCAGTCCATCCTAAAGGAAATCAGTCCTGAATATTCATTGGAGGGACTGATGCTGAAGGTTAAAGTTCAATACTTTGGCCACGTGATGCAAAGAACTGACAAATTTGAAAAGACCGTGATGCTGGGAAAGATTGAGATAGGGAAGAGAAGGGGACGACAGAGGATGAGATGGTTGGATCTCATCAGACATGGACTCAATGGACATGAGTTTGAGTAAACTCATGAGGAGTTGGTGATGGACAGGGAGGCATGGCATAACGCAGTCCATGGGGTGGCAAAGAGTTGGACACTACTGAGCAACTAAACTGAACTGAACTGTGGTATAAATGGCTGATGTCAAGCGACTAGTGGTTCAATAACAGGTTCACCAGATTCTAGAATATTTCGAAAATGACTTTTGAGAGCCAGTAAGAGCTGGCTCCCATGTACCACTACAGCACACTGTGCCTGCAACATGAGGGTATTTCATAAACATTAGCGATTATTGCAAGTCAGCTGAGCCAGCAGTGTTCGCCGGGCACCTTCCTTACTCCTATTTTACAGAGCAGGAGGTAGAGATTTGGAGAAGTTCAATGCTTATCCAAGGTCACAGCACAAACCAGTTACTTACTGTCCTTCTCCCAGTAGAAATGTATATAAGGATATATAAATAGAGGAAAACAATAGAATGGAAAAGGCTAGAGATCTCTTCAAGAAAACTGGACATACCAAGGGAAATACCAAGGGTAAAATGGAGATACCATGCAAAAATGAACACAATAAAGGACAGAAACAGCAAGGACCTAACAGAAGCAGAGGAGATTAAGAAGTGGTGTCAAGAATACACAAAAGAACTATACAATAAAGGTCTTAATGACCCAGACAACCACAATGGTGTGATCACTCACCTAGAGCCAGACATCCTGGAGTGTGAAGTCAAGTGGGTCTAAGGAAGCACTACTACAAACAAAGCTAGTAGAGGTATGGAATTCCAGCTGAACTGTTTCAAATCCTAAAAGATGATGCTGTGAAAGTGTTACACTTAATATGCCAGCAAATTTGGAAAAAGTTCAGTTCAGTTCAGTTCAGTCACTCAGTCGTGTCCAACTCTTTGCGACCCCATGGACTGCAGCATGCCAGGCCTCCCTGTCCATTACCAACTCCCAGAGTTTACTCACTCTCATGCCCATCGAGTCGGTGATGCCACCCAACTATCTCATCCTCTGTTGTGCCCTTCTCCTCCTGCCTTCAATCTTTCCCAGCATCAGGGTCTTTTCCAATGAGTCAGCTCTTTGCATCAGGTGGCCAAAGTATTGGAGTTTCAGCTTCAGCATCAGTCCCTCCAATGAATATTTAAGACTGATTTCCTTTAGGATGGACTGGTTGGATCTCCTTGCTATCCAGGGGACTCTCAAGAGTCTTCTCCAACACCACAGTTCAAAAGCATCAGTTCTTCCATGCTCAGCTTTCTTTATAGTCCAACTCTCACATCCATACATGACTACTGGAAAAACCATAGCCTTGACTAGGTGGCCTTTTGTTGGTAAAGTAATGTCTCTGCTTTTTAATATGCTGTCTAGGTTGGTCATAACTTTTCTTCCAAGGAGTAAGCGTCTTTTACTTTCATGACTGCAGTCACCATCTGCAGTGATTTTGGAGCCCAAAAAATAAAGTCAGCCACTGTTTCCACTGTTTCCCATCTATTTGCCATGAAGTGATGGGGCCGGATGCCATGATCTTAGTTTTCTGAATGTTGATCTTTAAGCCAACTTTTTCACTCTCCGCTTTCACTTTCATCAAGAGGCTCTTTAGTTCTTCTTCACTTTCTGCCATAAGGGTGGTGTCATCTGCATATCTGAGGTTATTGATATTTCTCCCTGCAATCTTGATTCCAGCTTGTGCTTCATCCAGTCCAACATTTCTCAAGATGTACTGTGCATATAAGTTAAATAAGCAGGGTGACAATATACAGCCTTGACGAACTCCTTTTCCTGTTTGGAACCAGGCTGTTGTTCCACGTCCAGTTCTATTGTTGCTTCTTGACCTGCATACAGATTTCTCAGGAGGCAGCTCAGGTGGTCTGGTATTCCCATCTTTTTAAGAATGTTCCACAGCTTGTTGTGATCCACACAATCAAAGGCTTTGGTGTAGTCAATAAAGCAGAAATACAGGTTTTTTTGGAACTCTCTTGCTTTTTCGATGATCTGACAGATGTTGGCAATTTGATCTCTGGTTCCTTTGCCTTTTCTAAATCCAGCTTGAACATCTGGAAGTTCACAGTTCACGTATTGTTGAAGCCTAGCTGGGAGAATTTTGAGCATTATTTTACTAGCATGTAAGATGAGTGCAATTGTGTGGTAGTTTGAACATTCTTTGGCATTGCCTTTCTTTGGGATTGGAATGAAAACTGACCTTTTCCAGTCTTGTGGCCACTGCTGAGTTTTCCAAATTTGCTGGCATATTGAGTGCAGCACTTTCGGAAAAAGACAACTTAGCAACGGAACACCAACAGCAACAATTAAGCTTATACATGACCATCATCCCCATCCCCTCTTAGAGGGAATTTCCCAGGGCTCATAAAGATGAGATTCCTGTCCACTCCCAGATTGGCTGCTTCACCTTGAAAACCCTGAGGTGTCTTGGCAAGAGGGCAGCTCTTGCCGTCTGGGGCTCCTGCCAAGCCACACCTGCCCCAGCACTCATGAGCTCAGATCTGTCCTGGCTTGTACCTGCCACACGTGGGCCTGGGGAAGTGCTCTTTCGGCAGCTGGTGAGCAGAGGGCTGGTATCTTTGAGGGCGTTAGGGGATGAGGCAGGGTTGTGACTCATTATGATTGAGTGGATGGAGACTGCATCTGGGAGAGGGCCAGAGCCCAGCCCAGGAGAGGTTTTCAGCCCTGTGGGTGTGTTGGCCCCAAGCCAGATAAAGGCTCAGGTGAGTCACAGTGCTCAGGGTAGCCAGAGGCTGCGAGAAGTGTCCTCCAAGCAGGGTGGGACAGCGGCATTGCAGCCCTGGCTCTTGGTTCTAGCTGTTCCCCTGGCCTGAGATGGACTCACATGTATGTATGGCCTCCTCCTTGCCAAGTGCCTGAAACAACAAGGAGAGACTCCTCCCACCATCTGGGGGTAGGGGGGAGAGGGGGACCTCTGGGTGACAGGGGAGGGGTTAATAAGCCACCTCAGGGTCCTATGGTCTCTGGAGAAGGGGGCTGTTCCGTCCTCTCTTGGGGAGTCCCGGGGAAGGAGATGCCTTTGAACTCTTTGAATGTGGGATGGGGAGAGGGCCTCTGATGGTCTTGGGGGGACCTGGAGGAGAGAGGGTAGGGATGCAGGGAGGGGCGGTCAGGTGAGAGAGGACAGAGTGGGAGGAGCGGGGGCTTGTGGAAAGTTCACGATTTGCAGTTGATTTGGCAATGCGGCTAAGCAGCCAAGGCTGGAGATGGCCCAGATGGGGCAAGGGCAGGGGCCACTGTGGCTAGAGACGGCGCAGGGAGGGGCAGGATATTCTGAGACCCTGGCATCCATCCTGCAGTGCTAGGGAGGGAGAGGCAGCTGGCCTTGGCTGGGGGTGGACGTCGGAGGCTCACTGAGAGACAGGGCTAAGTTTCCCTCCAGCCTGGGTCTTCAGGCTGGACCCCTCCCCACGCCTCTCAGTTCTCAGGGTCACTTACCGAGTCCTCACTGAGTGAGTGGGTGGCCCACCCTCTTCCTTGTTTAGTGCTCAAGCCTGTAGGATTTGGGATTCAAACGTTGAGTCTTAATCTGGTTGCTGGGTGAGCTTGAGTAAGTCTCCTGCTCTCTGTGAGCCTCAAGGACCTCATCTGAAAAGCAAACCACCTACCTCCCAGGGGCGCTACGTGGATTAAATGAGAGGGTGCATGCGATGACTGGGAATCTGACAATGTCGGGTTTGTTGGCACATAGTAAGTGCTCTACCACGTCAGTTTCTCAGGCGTGGGTCCGGGCGGGAGGTGGGGCGGGCAGCTCCCCTCCCCTCCCTCCCCTTCCCTCCCCTCCCGTTCCTGTGTCCCTGGGCTTGGAGTCAGCTGGACCCCCGCTGGCCAAGCCTGACTCCAGGCTGGGCCTTGAGAGCCCAGGATCTGAGGACAGAACCACCCCTCCCTGCACGGGGACGGGGGCTTTTCATCTGCTTGACCCCATCCTAGCCTCCAGCCTCCCCAGCTCTGAAGACCACTGTGGCCCCCAGGGGACCCCAGGATCCCCTGGAGTTCCGAGAGGCCAGAGACGGACATTCCTGATCTTATGGGACCCAGTCTGGCTTTCTGAGAAGATGGGGGAATAGCACATTCCTCCTGAAATAATTGTCCTGGAGCTATTTCCAGAGGCTCTTAGTGCCCAGGCCAGAAATGGCCAGTGATCTCGGCGCCTGGGTACCTTCAGGACAAATACGCAGAGGCCCAGCCCTCTTGCTGGCCATCTGCCCGCCTGCCCGGCCCCCAGCCCAGGACAGGACCAGATCTGGCTGAGGCCCCACAAGGGAACGGTTGCCACTGCTTCTCTGGCCCATTGAGTTTCCCTACACCCCTCTTCCTCCTTCTGGGTGCCCCTCTGCGCCCTCCTCTCAGCTCCCTGTTGCAGTGGCTATAACCACCCCCCTCCAGGGCAAAAGGCCCTTCACTCTCAGAGGTTATGAGCTGGGGACTGTCCCGGGGACGCTTCTGTGTGTATGTGCTTTGCGATCTTGCAGCTAAACCCAAATGGGAGAACATTCTCCAAAACAATTTGCCTGAGCTCTTCAAAGCTATTCATGTCATAAAAGGCCAAGACAGAGGGACTTCCAGGCTGAAGGACAGCAAAGACACCTGAGAACTAAAGTCAATGTCTGATCATGTATTGGCTCCTGGACTGGGGACATAGCTGCCATAGAGACCATCGGAGAAAATAATCTGTAAATTGTGGACTATGTATTAGCTAATAGCTCTGTATCAGTGTTAATTATCCTGGGTACGTAAGATAACTGGGTACGTAAGAAGGTATCCTTGTTCTCCCAGCTTGTAGGAGATACAGGCTGAAGTATTCAAGAGTAAAGGCTGCTGTTGTCTGCAACTGACTCTCAAAATAATAATAATCCGCGCACGCGCGCGTGTGTGTGTGTGTGTGGTGCTGTGACAAAAATTAATAATTAGTAGATTGCAGTGAAGAGTATATGGGACTTCATTATCTTGTAAGTTTTCAATAAGTTTGACTATTTTGAATGCTTTACAAAATAGAAAGTAAAAGTGTATTTCCACTACTGGCAGGAAGGAAACGATGTCCAGAAACACCAGGAGCTCTCAAAGGGGGATCTCGTTGACGCATCCGACAGATTTGTACAAGATGCCCCTTATGGGCCAGGGAGGGAAGCTCACAGGAGCTCGGAATGCAATCCTCAGGCTGCAGCCCACTGCATAGTAGGGACTCAGCGCGGAACTGCTGACTGTGTGAGGATCAGCGAGAAGGGAGAAAAGCAAGTGCTGCCGTGTTCTGGGTCACTCAAAGGGACAGCTCTTTAGGGAAACTCAACAAATGTTTGCTGACCCAACGAGAAAAGAAAATTGATGCTGACCACAGCCAACGAGAGTTATATCAGGCCCGGCAAAGAACTCCCTGACTCTCAGCATAATTAAATGCTAGAAAAACAACAGGGGACACTGGAAAACGTCCACCCCAGCCTCACTTTAAAAATAGGGCCCATCTGTCCTGGAGAGCTTAATGCAGCACTAGTTCTAAGGCAGGAGCCTAACCAGGTTGACCCCCAGAGGCCCTCCTCTCTCCAGGGTTCTGTGATTCTATGACATGGCCAGGAGTCTGGAATGGCGGCATCAGGGTACTCCCCAGTGAAGGGCAAGAGGAGGGCTAAGTCATCTACCTCCTGAAGGTAGAGGGAGCCAGGGAGAGGGCCCAGCCCGCCCGGAAGGGAGGGCCCGTGGGGGGCAGCCCACTGGCGTCTCCCCTATATCTGGAGGACGAGCTGGGGTGGGGCTCGGCCAGGGATGGAAGGGTGAGAGTCTGGGCATTCCACGCGATTCAGACCCAAAGGACAAGGGCAGCTGAGGGGCCGTGGGCCGGGAGAGAAGCGGGCAGCTGTTTCCTGGGTGGGACAGGCTCAAATACGGCTCCGTTCTCAGCAGGCAGAAGTGGAAAACTAGCATCAGTCTGGCAGTAGTGGGGGACAGAAATCAGAGCCTTCCTTCTGGAAAGGGGGGAGTACGGGGGACCTGGGGGACAAAGGGAATGGGGCTGGGGCTCCTGCTACCTGGGCGGGCCCAGGACAGGAAGCACGGTGAGCTGGGCCAGAGCATGGACAGGCCCTAGTTCCTGAGAAGTTTCTGCTTTCAGATCGTGAAGACAAGATCAACTTAGTTATAGGGTTAGCAAGCACCACTCTCCATCTGGTTTTCCCCATCGGTGCCCCTATCAAACAGGTGAGATGAGAACTCTTCCTCAGTAGACTGGTCTTCAGGATAAAGTCACTCCAACAACACGGCATTGTCTTTTAGCGGTCATCAGATACACTCAAGATAGTACCTTGGCCCCCACCACTCACAAGCTATGTGATCTGAGGCAAGTCACATCAAACCTCTGAGCCTCAGTTTCCCCCATCTGTCAGATAGGAATAGAATAATAACTGCCTCCTGGATTTGTAGTTAAGACTTACAAGTAAAGGTACAAGCAAAGGACTGGCAAAGAAAAAGCATCTATACCGCATTGCTTCTAAGACATACTGTTCAGTACCAGGGTGTATGGTGTAGTGGGTGATTAACTATCTGATGTTACTCCAAAGAATGTGTGTCTCAGTGCCTCAAATTTCACCATTAGAGATTTAGTCCTCTGACTCTGTGGTCTTCTGGAGTCCCTGCTTAAAAGGTGAATGGGAGTTTCAGAATGTGGGCTACAGTGAAAGGAAAAAGGAGACTGCCCCACTTTTTCTAGGGGGTCCTCTGACTTCCATTGTTCTCAGGGTCTTGCCTCCCTCCCCATTTCCTGCCTTTTGCACTTTCTGAAGAACCAAGGGGCCTGCGTTCCCGTTTGAAAAACCCCTGGGCCGGGGAGCAAGATGGGGAGAGGACACCTGGAAAGCCCAGCGGGAGGTGGCCGGGAGCCGAGGAGAGCTGACCCAGCTCTCTCCCCGCCAGGCCCAGGGAACCAGCCTCTAGGTGAGATTTCAGCAGTTCTGTACCACGAAGCTTCGGCTGCCTGACCGGGACAATGTCTGGACACCAAGCAGGCCGTCCCAGCCCCAGTAACCACAATGCGTCCTTCATGGCCCAGACTCAAGGCTGGCCCCACGGCCCCAGCACGACCGGGGCGAGCAACCTCAAGCGCTCTCGGACCCCGAGCGGCTCCGAGGCCAGCAGCAGCCCTTCGGAGCCCACCGACAGGCGGAGCTCCCCCAGACCGCCGTTGAGGAGAATCTGCATGGGCCGGCCCTACAACTCCAAGTGCGTGGAGACAAGCCACCTGGCGAAGGGCCCCAGGGTGGCCAGGAAGCCCACGTGTCGCGGCAACCCCCACTGCCTGCTCCGTACAGATCGCCCCTTGGGTCCCTCTAACCCCACCTTCCTGGATCAGCTCATCAAAGGCATCAGCTACCTCGACAGATCCACCAATGCCTTCTACAGCAACTACCCTAAGTCCCTGAGCCGGCCGAGGCTTGCGACCAACTACCTGGAGCGCGCCGCCAACTCCATCCACCCGGACCACCCGGACCACGCCTCCCCCCGCAGGTGCTGTAACCCCAGCAGCAGAGCGGCCTCCTTCGACTACCCCTGCGGCAGCACCTGCGTGGTACCGTCCGGCAGGGCTGTCAATGCCGTGCAGTACATGGATAACTCCGCCAACACGAGCCGGAACCTCACTCCCATCCTGCCCCAGAGGCCGGGGATAAAGCTACCTGAGCTCCCTCTGTTCGGCAACGGGATCTTTTCCTTAGGTTGCCTGCCCAAGTTCTGGGAAGCCATCCGCTCGGGCTGCAGAGTCCCCGAGCCCATCTCTAAACCCTCCAGCTGGTGGTGACATCGACGCCAACCGCGAAGGGGGCACATGTCCATCAGGTCGCGGTTGCGGAAAATAAATTGTCTGTGGCAAAATGCTCCTTCCAAGCCTCCACTGGGGTGGGGGGAAGCCATTTAGATGGAGGGGATATACACTTAAGGACCTACAAGGTGGGGCAGGTCAAGGTGAATGGGTGAAGGGGGTGGGTGGTAGGCAGTGGTAGAGACCACCCACCGCTAGGTGCAGAGGGGGGATACCTCATCTAAACCCAGCTCTCAAACAGGTGGTTGCTTTTCAAGAGAACCCAGGAATCTGGTTTTCTATATGTTAGTAACAGATTTTAAAATATCATGGTGCAGGGATTTCCCTGGTGGTCCAGTGGTTAAGCGGCGTCCCTGATAGCTCTGTTGGTAAAGAATTCGCCTGCAATGCAGGAGACCCTGGTTTGATTCCTGGGTCGGGAAGATCCCCTGGAGAAGGGACAGGCTGCCCACTCCAGTATTCTTGGGCTTCCCTGGCGGCTCAGCTGGTAAAGAATCTGCCTGCAATGCAGGAGACCTGGGTTAGATCCCTGGGTTGGGAAGACCCCTTGGAGAAGGGAATGCCTGCCCATTCTGTTATGCTGGCCTGGAGAATTCCATGGACTATTCCATGTATAGTCCACTGGGTCTCAGAGTCAGACATGACTGAGTGACTTTCACCAATGGTTAATATTCCGCGCTCCCATTTCAGGGGGCGCAAATTCGATCCCTAATTGGGCAACTACGATCCCGTATGCCGTGTAGCATGGCCAAAACAAAACAAAACGAAAACAAAAATATAGTGTTCTGAAGGCTGAACAAGAGCATTTGCAGGCTGAATGTGTGAGGCCCACAGATCTGAGTTTGGGATCTCTAACTCATATCTTGAATGAATCACTTGAAGTGAGGCTAGGAAGCTTCCTAGCCTTGGCTGAGGCTGTTCATTCCCAACCACTATTCACATTCTTTTCCTTTTTTTCTTTAAAGGATTGTTACTGATTCCTTATTCATATTCTTTTTCTTTCAGGATTGTTATTGATTTTAGCACAGCTCCATGTGAGCAGAAAGGTAGAAGTAGTAATGATGAGATGAGGACGGTGATAACAAACCCTCATAGAATACTTACAACGTGGCAGGTGCTGTTCTAACTGCTTTTTGTCCTTTTATGTCTTTTTTTTTTTTTTTTTGCACTGAGGCATGCAAGATGTGAGATCTTAGTTCCCTGACCAAGGCTAAAATCCATGCCCCTTGCCATGGAAGCATGGAGTCTTAACCACTGGACTGCCAGAGAAGCCCCTATTTTTGTTCTCTTAAAGATGAGGTTTCAATGACCAAGGCCCGGGGTGGATGTAGAGAAAATCGTGATGGTGAATGTGAGTTGCACTGGAAAGGCAACCAGCGATGGTTGCAGGTGAATGGACAGGCCTCGCTGGGACACTCTGCAGAGAGCACTGCCAGAGAGAGAGCGCCGCCAGAGAGAGAGCGCCTTATCTGTCCTGGCCAGGTAAGGGCTGGAAGGGTCAGAATGAGGTAGTCCCAAACTTCTTGGTGGCACTGTCTGGGAAAACATTCTCTGGGCCACTGAGGGCTCCAAACCTTCAGAGACTCAACTGATTTGGGTGCTGAAGAATCAGGCGTCACAAGGCACCCAGTTATTCACCATCTTCCTGCATAAAGGACTCTAGAGACTGGATTCCAAACTCTTTTTGCCACCTGCCTGCCTGCCTTGAGACCTTGGAGACATCACTTCCCCTCTCCAGGCTTCTGTTTCCCCTCCTGTAGCATGAGTGGGGTTGTTCTGCTGGTCCCTAAGGGACCTCAGACTTAGATATTTCTGAGTCTCTCCTCCTAGTCCCAAGCCAGGCCTGGGGCTTCCTGAGCTGAGAATTGAGGTTGCCTCTACCCAAGAATTCAGGCTTCCTCAGTCCTGACCATCTTGCCAGGCTGCCCAGGGGCTGTTTAGGCCCCATTTCTTTGTGGCTCTGGATTTCAGGCCCAGTCCCTTCTTGCAGGAGTTGAGGGCCAGTAAAAGCAACTCAGAATATGGAGTGGGCTGACCTTGAAATAATGCAGAACCCAGAGATCGACCAGGTTCCATGGCTCTTAGAGGAGGTGCTGGCTGAGGCCTAGCCCTGTGGGCAGGCAGAGAAGGCAGCAAGTGTGAATCTCCATGAGACTGACACAGTGGTCCCAAGGCAGAAGAAGCAAGGAGGCACCAAACCCTTAGCCCATTGAATTCACCTCCACTTTTGCTCCATCTCGGGAGGACCGGGAAGATCCTCCCGGGCTCCAAAGCTCAGCAGGGCAGCCACTCTTTCCTCTGCTCTTGCATCCCTTCTCTCCCCAGGAAGAAGACTTTGGCCTTTGTCTGGTGGGTCCGCAGGCTCCCAGACCCATTGCCCAGCTGAACATTCACAGGGAATACAGCTCATTGGGTTCCATTTTGGTCCAGCTCAAGAGATAGTTCAGGTGTCCTGATTCCTAAACCATCCCTCTGGCAACTCAAAGGCATCCCCTTCTTGCTGTAAGCCCATATTTGCCTAAAAGCCACCTCTGATTCTCCCAGAGATGGCCACCTTCAACACTGTCCAATTTCACCTTATCAGATTATAGGTTCTTTGCCCAGGACACTGCTCTTAGGGTTTCCAGTATCTAGCCCAGTTCTGGCTCACAAGTGGGCCTCAGTTCTTATATTAACATTGATTACAAGGCCTTGTAATTGAAAAGGCATTTGAAAAGGCCCTGATGATGGGAAAGATTGAGAGTAGGAGAAGAAGGGGATGACAGAGCACGAAATGGCTGGATGGCATCACGTACTCAATGGGCGTGAGTTTGAGCAAGCTCTAGGAGATGATGAAGGACAGGGAAGCCTGGCATGCTGCAGTCCATGCAGTCGCAAAGAGTCAGACACAGCTGAGCAACTGAACAATAACAACAAGGCCTCATGCCCAAGAGGTGTTCAGTAACCTTAACTATTATTACTACTGACTCACTACAAAAGACTCTGATGCTGGGAAAGATTGAGGGCAGGAGGAGAAGGGGACGACAGAGGATGAGATGGTTGGATGGCATCACTGACTCAATGGACATGAGTTTGAGTAAGCTCTGGGAGTTGGTGATGGACAGGGAAGCCTGGCGTGCTGCAGTCCATGGGGTCTCAAAGAGTCAGACACGACTGAGCGAATGAACTGAAACTGAAAATCTTAACTATTATTACTTTCAGAATAATGACAGTGTCCCACATATAATTAATGTTCAACAACTGATAATATTAATCATGACAGCCAACATTTATTAAGCTCTTCGATATACTCCAGGCATCATTTTAAGGGCTCTGTGTGTATTAACTCAATCATCTCATCGATCCTTCAAGGAGGAGTTGTCTCTATTGTATAGATGAGGAAGCTGAGGCACAGAATGGTCAGGTACACATGATTATGATGAAGATGGTTATAGTCATAGAACACAGGGGCTCTTCAAAAAATGATCAACATTTTCATTATAGGGTCCTATGTGCCAAGCAGGCACTCAATAATAATATTAGGTTGGCCACAGAATTCATTCAGGGTTTTTTGCGTTAACATCTTACAGAAAAAAACCATCTTACAGAAAAAAACAATGGGTGATCAATGAATGAAAGATCTCAGTGCAGGGAGCACAGTGCATAGTGGGTGCTCAAGTTTGAAGGTTCAGGATTGGATGGTACCTGAAAGGGACAGGATCTCTGCGCTGGCCTCACTGTTACTCAGGCTAGAAATTCAGTACTCAGGATTCTATCCCAGCAGTCACTCAACCCAAATCCGGAGAAAACAAGGCTCTTAGACAAGGCCCGCTGCTCTGCGTGGTCACGCAGAGGCCACAGAAAGTCCCCCAGGTCCACTGTTCAAGCCACGCCTCTGCAGGATCCTTGCACACAGGAGGCCACACTCCAGCTGCAGAACAACGCAGGAGCCTGCCGTGCTATCCAGTTCGGGTACAGAGCAGCGTAAGCGTCCCCGAGGCTGAGGGTGGCCCAGGAAAGTTCTTCACACCTACAGACGTATGTCACTATGACTGAGCACCCACACTGTATGTCAGACGTGCCGCCAAGGCCTGAAACATAGACTCACAGAACTCTTTTCCTTGCGAGCCTAGGTTAGTACCAGAGGGGGGAACTAAGGCTCAGAGAGAAAAAGCGACATGCCCAAACCCTAGCAACTGGTAAATAGCAGAGCTGGGATTCCACCCCAGGGCTCAGCCCTTCAGCATAATGCCCTTCCCATCCAAAGTATAGTTTCTTTCTTAGTATTTACTGAACAGGTTCCAAGAGAAAGAAGGGGAAATCATAGCCTTCGGAGTATGTAGAAATTTAGACAAAGCAATGATGGTATTTAACCCAGAGGTCTGGGCTGCTCCCAGCACCAATGTTCTGAACAGGGGAGCATTCACCTGAAACTTGCTCTTCCCAGGAAATAGTAAAGGGAGAAATTTCCTGAAAGCCCACCTGTGGTCTCAATTGCCTAATCCACTGGTCCCTGCATCCTTTGGTAACACCAAGTATAGTTGCATGATATTAGAATTCCTTTTGTTTATTTAAAACAATCCTATGTGGCCCTTTTCAAACAGATCATTTGACAGAACGATGCTATGCTTCTAGAAAATAAATGCATTGTGTTACCAGATGCGTGTCGGAGAGACACACTCATCCTACTCCTAACCCTCACCCCGCCCTTATCTTTCCTCGTCTCTGAAGCTAACCCTCTAAGCCTTGGCCCACCCCACCCCTCATTCCTGAGGCCTGCTTTATCCCTCCCTATCTCTTCTGTCTGAGCACAACTGACGCTTGCTCTACAGAGGAAATAGGAGTGGGCAACACCCTCCCCACCAGCTGCATCCTCATGGCCCTTTTTTAAGTTGAAATATGGGGAGAGGCACAGCCTCCGATGTGTGTTCTGCCTGAGTTGGTACCACCATTTTTGGCAAACTCTTTTAGCAGCCTCCTGGGCCCCTCCCAACAAGGCAGGAATTTCTCATGAACAATTGAACAAAGCCGGGAACTCAGGGAGAAGGCACAGGACATTCCAAAAGGATTTCTCTCAAGCTCCAAAAGACAACATGTGGGAACGCTGCAGAAGGCGCAGAGCCCAGCAAAGAAAAGCATGAAACGGATGGAAACTCTGCCCAGTAGGAAGGGCAGTGCGGGCTGGAGGAAGGAACAAGGGGCCGGGGGTCAGGAGGCCTGAGGGGGAGGCCAGCCTCTGCCACTCATGACCCTGCGGAGGTTACCCCACCTCTCTGGCCTCAGATCTGTGGTGCCTAAGCTTCTGAAGGAACTGCAAAAAGTAAACCCACAGATGTGTACGTATCTGCTCAAAGTAACACTTCATGAATCACAGAGACCTGGTGTTGATGTGTGTGTGTGAGTCGCTTAGTCGTGTCCGACTCTTCGTGACCCCATGAGCTGCAGCCCACCAGGCTCCTCTGTTCATGGAATTCTCCAGGCAAGAATACTGGAGGGGATTGCCGTTTTCTTCTCCAGGGGATCTTCCTGATCCAGGAATTGAACCCTGGTCTCCTGCCTTGCAGGCAGATTCTTTATCATCTGAGCCACCAGGGAAGCCCTTAAAGAGACCCAGAGGCAGCCCAAATATCCAATGATAGGATAGGGTTAATGAATGATGGTGTGGTGATGAGACCAGAGGCCAAATAATTATTAGAAATATTATGTGCAAAGTCAATTCAGAGTCGCTGGCCCATAAATTGCTAACAATTACCATCTGCAATGAAGAACTTGTACCAGATTGTAAATCTATGTGCCACTTCCAAAACGGACCAAGTATTCCAAGAAAAAAATAGTGTCAGCTGAGCTAAACAAAGTGCTTACTGACATAGTCAATTTACACTCTGAGCAAGCTTCTTATCTTGTCTCAGACTGGTAATACACAATTTGGGGACTGGCTCCGGTCCACAGAACCATTTTTAAGTAGCCCTGGTCTTGACTGACACATCGAACTGTGTTTAATGAAAATGTTAAGTGAGAAAAGCAAGACCGGAAATCCTTAGCATATGCCAATCACAGGGAGGGGTTGAAACACCCATATGTGTAGTGACAAAGGAAGAAAAATGAACATTTGTGGAGTTCCAACTTCCAGCCCCCGCACAGACACTAGTGCTGAAGCAGGGTGCCTGGGCAGGAATGTGAGGGGGTGTATGGAGGCCATAGGAATTCCAGCCTGGCTGGAGGGGTGTGGGGGCTCCGGGGACAAATTCAAATTACAGAGACCATTTATGGTCATATCAGGAGCCAGACTCTGGGGCAGTAACTGCAAGGCGTGTTCTGAGAAACACCCATCTTGTGAGATGTTGAAAGGTTTTTCCGAAAAACACGTGGGTTCCATTCTCAAATATGTTGAGGAATGCTGAGTTGAGCAGAGTTGGACAGGAGACTTTCTGGAGGCCTGCTCAGAAACTTTCCTGTGTTGGGGTCCCTTGGGGTGGCCACGGTGCAGGAAAGAGAACAGAGTTCCCAAACTTCTTGACCAGGGAACCCCCTTTCCAAAGAGCATCTCAGAGGGCCAGTGATCCGTGAGGTACAACGTGGGAACCCTCCTCTGGGCCTGGGCCCCAGGGTGGAAGCTTAGCAAACAAAGCAATTGATAATGATGAAGGGTGGTGGGGAAATACTAGGAGGAATAAAGAGGGGTCAAACCCAAAGGTCATTTTCAGAAGCCTCACACTTCTGCCTGGACAGAGTTGAGAACAACCCAGTGGGAAGCAGAAATGGGAACAGTTCAGAATGCGGGTTCTAGAGTCAGACAGACACAGATGCGACTCCTGGCTCCATCCTGTACTGACTGTGTGATACAGGCAAGCTGCTTCATCCCTGGGGCCTCAGTTTCCTTGTCTGAAAAGGGCGGTAATAAAATACACTCACTCGCCCACTGCCTGGGACTTTGATTCAATGAGATTCAAGGCTGATCAGACTGTGAAGGGAGTTGATCTTTGCCCCGAGCACAACCAGAAAGGGGACATTTACGCCTTGTGGCATGCTTGAACCAATGTGTTCTTTCATTCAGGTGGAAGTTTTCAAGGGCCAACTCAGCCAGGAGCTGTGCCCTTCACCGGGGATACAGTTGGGAACAAGATGGAGACCAGACAGTCCTGCTCTCTGCCTTCCCTATGTCTCTTCACTTTTCATATTAGATGGTCTTCCAAAGTGATCGCAGTTGTCAAAAATGTTAAGAAGGAGAAGCAGGGGGAGGGAGGTTGTGGGAAAGCAGAATGATCTAGTCTGGGAGGTTGAGGAGGCTTCTATGGTGACATGAGGTTTGAGGTGAACACTAAAAGAAAGCTAAGGGAATTCCCTGGTGGTCCAGTGGCTAAGACTCTGCACTCCTGATACAGGGGGGCTGGGTTCGATCCCTGGTCAGGGAACTAGATCCCATGTGCCACAACTAAGACTCTATGCAGTCAAATAAATAAATTTTAAAAAAAATGTTTTTTTAAAAAAAGAAAGTTAAAAGAAAAAGAGAGAGCAGCAGGGTGAAAGGGGGTGGGTTTTGGGTGAGAGTCGCACTTATGGAGGAGAAGGGACGTGTGCAATGACCACAGTGGGGGAGGCAAGTGGCTGGAGAGCTGGCCCTGACTGCATCTTCCCACCTTGCAAGTGTCCCTCTGTCTCTGTGATCTTTCACTGCCTGCTTAGGACCATGTCCTCCCCAGTCTTCTTCCTCTTCTCCACATCACCTCCTTATCCCCTCTCTTCCATCCTCACTCCCTTTCACACCAATTTCCAGTTCTACATTCTCACCCAAGTACATATCCTTACACTGCCGGCATCTGCTTTCTGACACCGGCATTAGAACACTTGTGCGTAGTAGATGTTTACTTTCATTGCTGAATGAAAGGCACCACCACTAGGCCGTATGCTGCCTTTCATCATATTCTCAAAAGGTACCCACTCTGGGCAGATGTAGCACCACAACAGGCCTCCCTTGCCTGCATACGCTTGTTCAGTGAACAACCCGCCCCACCGTCCACGGCAGCCCTGAATGAATAAAGGGATACAGGAGGAGTTAAGAAGCTCTGAGGCAGAGAAAAGAGTTGGAGTGGGAGAGGAAGCCAGGGGGAGCTGAGTCCTATTGGTTTTGTAGTGGCAGATGGGGGACCCACAAAGTCTGTACTCCCCCATCAGACGAGAGATCCTAGATCAGACTCCTGTTTTTCAGAAGCCAAATTGTTTGGCTGGTCTCCCCTCTCCAGACTCTGGTAGTCTCTCCTTATCTAAGGAACTTTGTGTAAGACTTGAGTTGTTTCCGTCCCAGGGAGTGTGGCCAGTGCCCAGAGTTATGAGTACACACACAGTGCGATTATAGGTGCCTCCCCGGCTCAACTAGCATCTGCAAGGCCTTGCCTTTGCTCTTCTTCTAAGCCATATGAGGAGATAGCCAGGCTGTAGACAAAGCAACTTGAGAACATTTACTAAAGATACCAAGGACAGCAAAAATAAAACAGAGCCAGCCAAATCCCTTAGTGGGAAGGAGAGGATGCAGAATAAATAGGGGGATGACCAATCCTCCGGTAGGTGGAGTTACCCTGGAACTTTCTCGACAAGTCATGTTTCCTGCCCTCCACGTCAGCCCCCTTCCTGCAGTCTATTCAGCTTTACCAGCTCTTTCCCCAGCCTCTTTTAGGAAGCAAGACTTATAGCTGAGATTTAGTCCTGACTGCACATCTACAAAGAGTTACTTGTTCTCCTTTTCCTCTGCTTATGAGCAAATCATCCACGAAGCCAAGGCTCTGGGACTTAAAGGGCCCGAGGTAGGGAACGGAGACTGAGGCAGCTCACAAAATGGGATTTGTCACGGGTGCTGACCCTCCACGGACCAGGCAAGGCCTTGGAAAAATCCTGCCACTGAGGCTGGCCACCTGCCAGCTCTGAAGTCATTGGAGTTTTGTAGCCTTCCTCATCAGATAGGGAGTTCCCAAATGCAAGGCTGGACTCCTCCATCAGACTAGAAGTCCTTGGGGGCAGAGGTACATCTGACCTTCAGACAGAGAGTAACACTGGGTGCAAAGACTGCGCCTCCATCAGATTGGAGCCGCCTGAGGGCAGAGTCATGTCTCCCTCTTCAGATTGGGAGTTCCCCCAGAAACAGCAGTAAGAGAAATGGTCACTCCTTATTTAGGGCTTACCATGTGCCACAAACTGATTTTTTTCCCTAAGTATTTAATTTTATTATTTATTTGGCTGCTCTGGGTCTTAGATGAGGCACCTGGGGTCTTAATTGTGGCATGTGGAATCATCTTTTTGTTGCAGCACACCAACTCTCTAGTTGCGATGTGCACGTTTAGTTGCCCTGCAGCATGTGGGATCCTCATTCCCCAACCAGAGATGAAACCCACATCCCCTGCATTGGAAGGCAGATTCTTAGCCACTGGACCACCAGGCAAGTCCCAGGAAACCATTCTTTTAAAAAAAATAAATCTATTAATTCATTTGAATCCTCATAACAGCACGGTGACTGAGGGAGGTCTTAACATCATTCGCCTTGTCCAAATGATGAAATGGGAGTCATGGAAAGGTTGAAGAATTTGTTCAAGACTGCACAGCAAGGCGGTACAGACAGGATTCTCCATCAGACTGAAAACAATCTGAGGACAGGGACTGGATTTTCCTTTTTCCCTTCAGCAGATTAGGGGTTCACCAAGTGCCAAGATCTGGAGAAGGAAACAGCAACACACTCCAGTACTCTTGCCTGGAGAATTCCATGGACTGAGGAGCCTGGCGGGCTACAGTCTATGGGGTGGCAAAGAGTCGGACAAGGGCAACTAACACACACACACACA
The DNA here is from genome assembly GCF_023699985.2 of Odocoileus virginianus. NCBI lineage: Eukaryota > Metazoa > Chordata > Mammalia > Artiodactyla > Cervidae > Odocoileus > Odocoileus virginianus. The sequence goes on along the minus strand of NC_069703.1, from coordinate 33,330,372 downwards.
CACACACGCAGCACCAAGATTCGGGATCCCTCTTCTGTCCACTTCTACCTTCCTGTCTGGAGCAGAAGCACTTTATTCAGAGCTGTGTCTGGCATCTGGGCTGGGGCCAGGGAGTTGGCCAGACCACTGTGGACGTCCTGTCTGCTCTTCACAGCTCTGAGCCGGTCTCCAGGATACACCCCGCAGGGTGGAGCAGAGCCTAGTCTTTAGGAGATGGGCATTTATCTAGGTTGGCAGTGAGAATGACAATATTTTCTCAATCCTCCAGGTGCCAATCAGGATGCCAGTGTTTTTTCATCTCCTGGATAGAAGGCTGGAAGCCTGCAGGCCCCTATCACAGGGAACACACCTTCCGGAGCCAGGCCTGGTGCCGCCCAGTGAGCTGGACATTTCCTCCTGTCCACAACTCACCTCGATCCTGGCTGCAAACCCAGCCACGAGTCTCTGGAACCTAGCAACTCTCATAGGAAACAATGGAAACTTCGGGTTTATTCTCCTCCCTCCATCATTACTCAAAGTGTTTTCCTCTGTGTGACACACACACACACTCACACATCCCAGTATTCTCTCCACCCATCAGCCTGGGCTGCCCTGGAAATTTTCAGGCAGAGGAGCCCACGGCCTGGGGAGGCCTGGTGTCAGGGCCGTGTGTGCTGTCTGTGGGTCTGCGTCATCAGGGACTGCCGTAAGTCCCAAGCATCTGTGACTGGGGCTTTGGCAGTGTCTGTTTGTGTTTGGGCCTGGGTTGGTGTGTCTCTGGTACCAGGGCTATGATTTATGTGAATCAAAGTTGATCTGTGAATGACAGGAAAATGGTGTGTCAGGGGAAACTCAGTTTCATATAGTGTCCTCTGTAAGGCACTGTGGTTAGTCTGTGAGAAAGTGTAAAAAATGCAGATGCTGTGGACCTGATCTGAAGAACTGACTCACTGGAAAAGACCCTGATGTTGGGAAAGACTGAAGGCGGGAGGAGAAGGGGACGACAGAGGATGAGGTGGTTGGATGGCATCACGGACTGGATGGACATAAGTTTGAGTAAACTCCGGGAGTTGTTGATGGACAGGGAAGCCTAGCGTGCTGCAGTCCATGGGGTCGCAAAAGAGTCAGATACAAGTGAACAACTGAACTGAACTGAGCATGTGAGAAATGTTGGTCTGTATGTGAACTGTGAGACCTTGAGGGGAACCTGAGCGTGAAGACGGCATTTAGCTTTCTACACTGGGATTCACGTATGTGCATGTGTGAAAATGTGACTGTGAACGTGAGCAGCTGAGAGTCTGAGTTGTGTCCAGTGCATCACCTGTAGAGGTGTGGTTTTTCACGGGAGAGAAGGATCTTTTGACTAGGTGGGGACTGTTAGTGCCTGAAAGTTGGGTGACGCAGGTGAGCGTGGACAAGAGTTCACGGGCAGTGGCCCAGCGCGTTAGTGCGTGAGGCTGTGAGTGTGCAGGTGACCTCGGGAGGCCACGTTGGCTCGAGCGTGTGTGACCCGTATAGGAAGGGCGCTGGGGTGAGCGCGTACCATTCTAGAAGGTCCCGGAGAGCGGCCTGCGCGGAGTCACGTCTGCGGAGTGTGAAAGACTGTGAGAGCGGATGGATTTGGGGGTCCCAGGGTCGGTGGGGGCGTAAGAGAGAGGCGTGCACGTGGAGGGAGGGCGATCCCGAGCGCAGGGCGCCGGCCCTGGTCCGATCCCTGACTCCAGGCCGGGTTTGGCGGGGAGCCGGGCTGGGCTGCAGCCCGCGCGGAGTAGTCGGGGCGGGGGCGGGGGGGGGGCCTGGGGGCCCAGACAAAGGCCGGGTTTGGCGGAGCGGCCGGGAGGGGTGAGAGGAGCCCAGAACCCGGGGGCGGTCCGGGGGCGGGGCCTGGTCTAAGGGGCGGGGGCTCATCCCGGGGGCGGAGCCTCCTCCCGGGGCGGGGCCTCGTCCCGGGGCGCGGGGCCTCGTCTAGGGGGCAGTTCCTCATCCCAGGGCGGGGCCTGGTCCTGGGGCGCGGGCCCTTGTCCCGAGGGCGGAGCCTCGTCCCGGGGGCGTGCCCTAGACCCGGGAGGCGGGGCGGGGCGGCCACAGGGGCGGGGCTGCCGCGGGAGGGGTCTGGGCGGCTGGAGCGGGCCGCGCCGTCCCGAGGTCTCTGCCGGCTGGCGAGCGGGCGGCTGCGGGCGGGCGCCGAGCGAGGGATTGAGCGAGCGGAGCGGGCCGGGCCATGGGGCAGCGGGCGGCGGGCGCGCTGCTGCTGGCGCTGCTGCTGCTGCACGGGCTGCTGCTCGCGGTGAGTGTGCGGGTCGGAGAGGCGGGAGGCGCCCCGGGCCCGGCTCGCCGCGCCCGCCAACTTGGCGGGGGCGCCGAGGCTGCGCCGCTGGGGACTCTGGCTCAGGACGGCGGCGCCCGCCAGGGACCCCGGGCTGGCACAGGCCACCGCCACCCTACTCCGTGGCGCTTTCCCGAAGGGCCACCCAGGGCACCCCGCGAGGGTCCGGGGACGGGACCGGCCTTCGTGGGAGTCCAGTGGGTCGCCCGGCCACGTTGCCGAGTCTCAGAGTCGCGCTAGGCATGGCCCAGCCTTGCCATTCCTGGGGGGTGGGGTGGGCAGGCAGAGGAACTTGGAGCAGAGTGGGAACTTGGCTGGGCTAGGACACACCTTTCTGTGCCAGCTTGGAACAGGGGCACTCAGTGGTGATGGGGACTCTATCCATCCTCACGGGATCTTTTTTTTTTTTTTTTTTTACCACGACGTCTGTCCCTTTGGGAGCTGTTCACCAGGCAGGCGCAAGTAAAGAACCAGTCTGGACACCACTGAGTCTTCTGCGGAACACCCACAGGCCCTGGAGTCCCAGAGCTCAGGGATTTGAATCAATCTCTGCTCTTCACTGAGCAACTGTGTGACCTCCAGGCACACTGTTAACCTCTCTGAGACCAACCCACCTGCCTAAGGGGAACTCAGAATACAGGGCCTCAGAGCGCAGGCCTGGGTGGAGTAGATGCAGAAGTGCTTGTTGCTGGGCCAGTTTGTGGTGGACAGTCAGTGGATCTGTCTCCCCAGCTTTCTTCCCAGATCTTCAAGGTGCAGGGGAGGCCTGCTCCTACAGCCCCTTGCCCTGTTCTGAGCTTGGATGGGCCCAGGCCGAGGGAGAGAGGACACTTGGCCCAGAGTGGCTCTCAGGACCCAGTGAACCTGAAGGGCAGGGCGGGGTCATTGGGCAGGGAGCTGGTGGCAGAGGTGGTTGAGGACACATCTGGGGAGCTGGGCCTGAGTGGTGAACCCACAGAGCCAACCCAGCCTCTTTCAGGTGGTCCCAAACCATCCCTGTCCCCTGTTCTCAGAGCCAAGAGAGGGGCTTTTCTAAGCTGGCCCATGTTTACCCAGCAACTGACTCCCTGTCCCCACCTTGCTGGCTCCCTCTCACCTCTGCCCTCCTGAGTCACTCGTTAACCCCCACCCCAAACCTGACCCCTCACTTCTCTTGCCCCACCCACCCCCAGCACCTCACCTCCCCCATCCCCATCCGGGCATCTTCCTTAATTTTCTGTCTCAGCCTCTCACCCCCAAACATCTATCAGGGCCCATCCAGTGGCTCCCCAGTCCTGACCTGAGGATGCACCTCCCAGCACTGACCTTTACTTTTCCAAAAAAGTAGGCAGCAGCCTAGCACAAGGAATGTTCCTTTTCTGACCCTTGCCCAACTCTGCCCCCTGATCAGCGATTCTACTGTGACAGGAGTGGGGATGGCGGGGAGGTGGGGGGATGGTGGGGGGGAGGAACTGTTTGCTGTGAGGGGGAGGAATTTCCACAGAAATTCACGGATTGCAGCCAGAGCTCATTCACTCGTTCATTCACCACGTCTTTGAGCATTTAAACATTGAAACATCTTTAAACATTCCATGACAGGGAGTGAGAGTTCAGGGTTCATTCATTCTGTAGATTCTCGCTAAGCACCGCCTGTGCACCAGTGCATCCAGTGCGCCGTCAACTGGGAGTTTATGGGTGAGCAAAAACAGGCACTGTCTGCACTTCCCCAGAACCGAGATGGGTGAACAGGCAGCTCTGTCATCCTGTGAGATTAGTCTCCTCAGCAGCCACATGGAAACCATCATGGTCCCACCCAAGGCTGGAGGTCGAAGGACTTCAAAAAACTTGGCCTCTGGAGTCTTATGATGGACTGAAGTTTGAATCTCACATCTGCCACTTCCTAGCTGTGTGATCTGGGACAAGTTCTTCTCTCTGAGCCTCAGTGTCCACATCTGTTAAATGGGGGCAAGAAGTCTATGTAAGTTTAAAGCAACGGCAGGTTCCTAGCCCTGTGCTCTAGGCAGCCTTGGGCTTCTCCTTGTCTCCTGCCCTTTATCTCTCCCGGCGCCTTTCAGCTCTTGTCTGCAAGCCCATGGTGAGTGGGCGAGGTAGGACACAGGGGGAGGGGAGGTGGTCCCCCTCACTGGGGGCAGGAGACGAGGAAGCAGTGGTCTGTGATTAAGCGTGGGAGTGATTTCAGTTCAGGGCAATGGGGGAGGGGGCCAGGTCCCGGTGACTCAGGGCCTGCCTTGGCCTGCTGACCCCCTTCCTTCCTCCTGGGGCCTTAGCCTTTCCTTTCGTGGGGCCAGCCCTGCCAAGAGACAGGATTCTTGAGGGTGATTGTGGTGTTTTCCAGCACTCAGGAGGGAAGTCTCTGAGATACCTGTTTCCTGCCTCCGCTGGGTTGGAGGAGCCTCCCCCGCCCTCAGGGCCTGAGTTACCTCAACCCTCCCCTTGACAAAACCAGCTGCCCTGTCCTCCCCCACTTGCTCCAGGTCTGCCACCAGGAGGGGCTTGTGAGTGTGCCCTGGAGATTTCCAGAGCTAGTCTGTCCGCAGTGGGAGGCGGAGACTGGCGCGGGAGGCAGAGATGGATGCCCCCCTACCCCACACGTCCCGGCCAAGCTCCTGGTGTCTGGGGCGTCCTGGCCCCCGACTGGCTCAGCCCGGGCCTGTTCGCAGGCTGAGCGCAGGCAAGTTGGGATCTGCGGGTCTGAGGCCGGGCCGGGAGACGGATGGAAGGAAGGTGGCAGGAGGTGACTGGGTTTGCAGCGGTGGGGAGAGTGGTCTGGGGGTTATTACCAGGCCAGATGAAATCACACGGATATCGTTGGTGTTTGTCCACGCCCGCTGTCGTGCGCCAGGCGTGAAGTTTCTCAACAGATCCTCGATGTTGTCCCCTCAGTCAGGACCTCCCCACACTCCCCGCATCGCTCATGTCAGACCCCAGCCCCTGACTTAATCCGGCCCCACAGCCCTGCAGATCTAGCCCCTGCCTGCACCCCCACTGCTGCCTCTTGGCTGTCTCCTTCTGCCCGCTTCGCCCTTGCTCGCTCCCTCCAACCACACCAGTCTCTGTTTCTGGACCGTGCCAGACACACTCCCACCTTAGGGCCTTTGCATCTGCCGTTCCTTCTGCCTAGAATGCTTGTCCTGCAGATATCTGTGACCCTGTGCCTCGCACCTCCCCAGCCCCTGACTGCCCTGCCCAATGCTCTGCTCTGCTTCTCCTCGTCACTATCCGATATGTATCTATTTACCTGATTACCTTCCCCTCTCCCCCCGGGTTAATCTTCAGAGGAGCAGAGCCTTCTCTGCTTTTGTTCACTGCTGCTGGATCCTTAACGCCTGGCCGGTAGTAAATACGCAGTAAATACATCTGTTGAATGAATTAAGCTGGAGCTACTAGTACAGCCCTCATTTGCTAAGCAGAGAAGACTGAGGCAGAGAGATTGTGTAACTTGCTCCACCATGGACGCACCCTCTACTACTGGCCGCACGAGCCAGGCTTTGAAACCACACGCCCTGCCTGCATCCTTGCTGGCTTGGAGCAGGCAGGCAGGCAGTAGGTGTTGATAAAACTGTCATCACTGATGTTGATAAAAGGACTCAGGTCCTAGGTGGTGCGGGGGGCTTCCTCGGGCAAGGAAGGACGGGGTCTGGCTTGGGGATAGAGGCATTCAGGATGGGTGTGCCGGAGTGTCCCCGGGGCCTCCTGGGGACACCTGTCCTGGCGGGAGCAAGAAAGACTTAACTCTAGGACAGTCATTTGTGGGCTTACCTGTGTGTTCGTAGGTTTGTTAATTAATTTCCCCACCAGTATTCCCTGAGGCCCTACAGTTGAAATAAGCCCGAGGCCTTAAGGCCTCGAGTGGGCCAGGCCGGGCCCTTCCCTGTGTGGAAAGTGAGGGGGAGAATGGCTCAGCGCCCTGCATGGAGCTCTCTCTGGGTTCCCCTGGCTGTTCCCCGGGGGGCTGAAGGTGTTGGGTGAGTCTGCAGAGGCCTCAGGGCAGCCTGGCCTTGGGGGAGGGAGGGTGAGGGGCCGCCCAAGATGTGGAAAGATCTGGAGCGATGATTCAGAAGCCACTTGGAGGCCAGGCATGTGGGTTCTGGACCCTCAGACCACTGGGGGCATGTGGGAAGAACTGACTCCCAGCGCTGGCCAGTTGCCCCCACCCCAGCCCACTCCCAGGGCTCAGGCTGGAGGCGGAGAGGACGAACGTGGCCCCGTCCCCTAGCAACCTTGCAGGGATCTGCGGAGTTCACCCCCTTGCTCCCCGGGCCCGCTCTGGCCTTCCCCCCATCTCCCTCCTGCCAGGAAGCAGGAGGTTGGGCCGAGGGTCCCGGCCCTGTGGGAATGTTGCCCCAAGCCCGGCCTTGGCCCCTGCAGCCCCCTCCTGCTCCTAGGGCCTGGCTGGGGCTTGCTGGCCACCCCAGCGCCCAGAGCTGGCTGACTGAAACCCAGAAGAATGTGTGGAACTCGCTTCGCGGGGAGCCGCCAGCTTCGCTGCCCAGCCTGGTGGCGTCAGGTCCATGTCAATAGCGGCCTTGAGCAGGGAGTGGCTCATGGCTGCTGGGGGTGGCTGGGCCAGGGGCACCGTCATGAAAGCCCTGGGAACAAGGTGACTCTTTGAGGCCAGGGCATGTAGGGCTTTCAAGTCTCAGCCGCCCCTAGAACCCACCCTCCCCTCCCTTCCCACCTGTGCCAGAGCTGCAGGGATCCCCAGATCACCCTGGGTCGGGTGGACCTGTGACATCGTGAGAGGTCCTGAGGATCAGCTCCTGGCCACCTGCCAGAGCCCAGTCGCTAAGCCACAGAGGAGTGAACCCCTTTTCTCTGTTGCGCTGGATTTTCGGGGATGTCTGGCACACAGAATCTGGCAGTCTATATTGATGAATGAATGGACTCTGATGTGTGGGATTCAGTATTCTGTAACCTGACATCCCTCGGTGTTAGACTCAAAATTCATTGCACAAATATCTATTGAGCATCTTCTAAGTACCTGACCCTGTACCTGCCGAGGTTGTAGCAAAGAACAAAAAAGTCCAGTTCCCTCCCCTCGAGTAACTTGCATTGTAGCAAGTACAGGGAGACAGACAGTAACTATATATGGCAGGTGGCGATGTGTTTGGAAGAGAGAATCCAGCAGGGGAGAGGACAGAGTAATCTGCAGATCACTGTGCAGAGGTGTGCTGGGCCTATCTGCACAAAATACTGAGGAATTTCCCAGGTGGCGCCTGCCAGTTCAGGAGACATTAGAGACACAGGTTCAATCCCTGGGTCAGGAAGATCCCTTGGAGGCAGGCATGGCACCCCACTCCAGTATTCTTGCCTGGAGAATCCCATGGACAGCGGAGCCTGGACGGCTACAGTCCATAGGGTTGCAAAGAGTCAGACACGACTGAAGCGACTTTGCACACACACACATGGCTGAAGCAGCATGAGTGAGGGTTGGTAGGCAGGTCAGCCGCTGGAAGGGCTCTGGATCTGCTTCTGGGTGAGAGGAGCCATCTCTCTGGTTGCTATGTGAAGACTGTGTGGGCATCAAGGCCAAAAGCAGGGAGGCCGTGACCCAGCCCTTCAGTGATGCCTTTCGGCGATGGGAGCTCTGAACCAGGGAGGTGGGAGGAAGGGGTTGAATCCTGAGTGTATTTTGAAAATAGGATTGTGCTCGCTTTGGCAGCACATATACTAAAATTGAAAATAGGATTGACAGGATTTGTTGATGGACTGGGCGTGAGGGGAGGGGACAGAAGGAGAGGCATTGGATGTCTCTAAGTTTTGGCTTGAGCATCGGAAAGATGAAGCTGCCACTAACTGAGGTGGGAGGACTCCAGCAGGAGTAGGCCTGGGAGGAGGACAGAGACCGGCAGGAGATGGAGGGGACCTGGGGGGTGAGGACAGTGTTGGACTTGCAGCTAGGGCATCTCTCTGCCCCCACTCCCAGTTGGAGCCTTTGCATTGGCCTGTAGGGGCAGGAGTGGGATTCTTGCTGAACGAAGCTACAGACACTGATCCTTGGGAACCCCCCAGCCTAAGTTCAGAGCTTGTATATTTATGTGTTTAATTAGAATTCACTGTCTTCGCCACATGGAATGGAAGCGCCATGAGGGCAGGCACTCAGTTTTGCTCACTGCAGTTTGCCTAGTGTTAGGCTGCTGGGCGATAGTAGGTGAACACTTATCAAGTGAATAAATGGATGGCCTTGAAGAAGTCAGCAGGCCAGGAAGACCCAAGTTCCTTGCTAGGCTTGGGAAGGGGCTGCTCCTGGTCCCTGGACACAGGAGAACTCTTCTTTCCAGCTGCTGCTCTCAGCTGAGACTTGAAACGTGTAGGACAAGCCAGAGTGTCCACCTGGCCATCCTCCCTTGTCTGCGCTCTCCCTGGACTCAGAGCCCCTTTCTCTGGGCAACATGGTCAAGGGAAATGTGTGGGCTCAGGGCATCCTGCCTTCGAGTCTTGGCTCACCCCCACCTGGCTGTGTGATCTTGGGCAGGTTCCTTCATCTCTCTGAGCCTCAGGTCAGAAATAGGGATCACGATGTCTGTGTCCCAGGTGCATATGAGACCAAGCAGATGCCTACCTGGAACGCTCCAGTGTTTGACAGTTGGTGGCTGTTTTATTAGCCCAGTTCCTGCTGAGGGCACAGCCAGAGTGCTCTTTGACTCGGGGTTCCCAGTGCCCAGCCTGACACACCTCCTCCTGGTCACAGCTACTGCCATCTGAGCCACGGCCTGCTCTGGACTTGTTGAATGAATGACCAGGCTAAGGGATCATCCCTGCTCCCTCTGCCTGTCTTTCTCAGTCCGTGAGCCCCGGATGTAGCTGCATCTGATCGGTCACCAGCCCCGCCTTCCCCCACTGAGGCCACAGCTGCAGGACAGAGTTCACCCTAACTGCTCCTTCCTGCAGTGGAGAGGGAGGGGGGCATGCCCCAGGGTGTGGCCTGGGAAAGGCTGGAGCCTGTGGACACCGTGTCCCCTTCACAGATGTGTGCAGTGGGTGGGCTCTGAGCATCAGGAGGTGTGGCCAAGCAGCTCCCATGGGAGCAGAAAGATGTTCCTGCATCTTAACAGGAATGGTGGAGGGGGGGCTTCCTGGGACTCCATCTCCCACCCCCACCCCCACCCCCACCCACTGGAGGAGGCAGGACCTTGCCCAGGGAGCCCTGGGGAATCCTGTAGCAGGTCCGTTGCGGGGTGGTTGCGGTTGCACAACTTTAAATCTGGCTCCCCTGGCCTCTCGGAAATAGCAGGACTAAAGGGAGGCTCTCCCCGCCTCCCTGAGCCTTTAGCCTTGGGCTGCTGGGTAGAGACCTGCCCCTTCTACACTGGAGGGAGTCGGGGGCACACGTCCACGTGTGTTATTTTTTACCATTGGTGTCTTTTCCCCCATCCCAGGCTATGGGGGTGGGGAGACAGGCTGGGGCTGGGCAGGGGGAGGGGTGGGGGGAACTTGAAAGGTGGCCTAGGATGACCCCACAGATGCTCTCCTGGGGTGGGGCTGGGAATTCCCAGCTGCCTCTGGCCCCTTTCCAGCCCACCTCCGAGCGCCTGCCCCCACCTCTCTGTCCCCCGCCTCCCCAAACTCACCCCCAAAGAGCCAGCCTTGCCTCCCGCCCCCGCTCCACTGCCCCAGGTCTTGGCCTCCCCTCCTCACCCCAGCTGACTCATCCATCTCCTTGTTTGGCATTTCCAGTTTTCAAATAGTTGGGAACTGGGATCATATCTCTTCTTGGATCCCTCGCTGGGCTGGATGCTCTGAAACTCTGGCCCCATAAATCGCAGCCCCAGTGGCCTGTCATTTAACAGCTCTTTTTCCCCTGCTGCCGTTTGCTGTCCTGTGACCCTTCGGCCAGAGGAACAGAGACTGATGATTTCTTGAGGACAGACCAGTCTCTGTGCCCTGGGACTTCCAGGGTGCCCTCCCCAGGGACCTCAGTCACCCAGGTCATCAGCCAGCGCACCTTCTAATTAAAAGTCACCACCCTCTCTTGACCAAGGCCAGGCTGTCTCTGACATTATCCTATATAATCCAATCCTCACAGCAGTTTTTAATCTTTTTCTAAAGTTTATTTGGCTGCGCTGTGTCTTAGTTACAGCGTGCAGGATCTAGTTCCCCAACCAGGGATTGAACCCCGGCCCCCTGCATTGGGAGTGCGGGAGTCCTACCCGCTGGACTGCCAGTGTAGTCCTCTCGCAGCAGTCTTTTTGATGTTAGCATTATTCTCTCCATTTTGCAGAAGGGAAAGTTGAGGCACCAAGAGGGAGCATGGCTGGCCCAAGTCATTCGTTCAGTACATGGCCCAGCTGGGAGCAGAGCTCAGGTTGTGTGACTCCAGACTTGTTGCCCCTTCCTGAGGGTCTGGCCTATTCTGGGGAGAGAGTGGATGATCTAGGAGGGCTGGCATAGTTATGGCAGCCTGCCTGGAGGAGGTGGACCGGGCTGGCCTTGGCAGAGGGTACAGCAAGCAGCGTATCTGCCATTTGGGCTTATCCAGCTCCTTCCCATTCTCAGACTTGGGTGCCTTTTGCCCCTGAGCCTCCAGCTCAGTTTAGTGACAACATTCCCCAAGGAGGTGGGTTTGACTTTCTTGGGGACTGAGACCCTTTGGAACCTGGATCCTTCTCAATTGGGTCCCAAGCTCCTTTTGGGATCTGTAGGTTTCACTCTGTTTGGAGTTCGGTAGATTTTTGCTGAGTGGGGCCTGCTCTCAGCCAACCCTGTGCCCACGTCTCTAGGGACGCAGCCGGGAGCAGAATCTATAGACAAGTCCCAAACTGTGTCGTCTGACCATCTTTGCGCAGCAGAGGAATCAAGACTTCATCCATGCATTCACTGCTTCACCCATCCATGGCCTGAAGGCCAGCTGTGCACCAGACATTGTGCTGGTGTTCTGTCTGCATTATCAGCTTTCCTGCGTAGCTGGGATTATGCCTCAGTTTTCCAGATGAGAAAAGGCCCAGAGGAGAGCAGTGACTTGCCCAAGATCACACAGCCAGGCGCAGGGGAAGGCGGGCATTGACGCCAGCTGTGTCGATGCCCCTGGAAGAGGTCAGCATCGTGGCCCCTACTCTCCAGCAGCTCGGGGTCATGTTGGAGAGGTAGGGCTCACGAGTCACAATCACCCAGCTCGATTCCAGTCTAGACAATAGCGGATTGTCAGGGAAGAAATCAATTTGGCATGAGTTCTCTGGAAAGACTTTCTGGAGGAAGTGGGGCTTTAAGAGCAAGGAGGATTTGGCCAGTGGAGGAGGAAAGCGTTCGGGGCAGGGGGCCAGAAGCTGTCCCCGTCGTCCCTGGGTTTGCATTGTTGTCCAACGTGTGAGCAGGAAGGCCCCGGCCTGCTGCTGGAATCATTAACGCTGGGAAAGAATGCGAGGAAGTCACCAAGATAGCTGAGGTGACATGCCTTCCAGTCCACCGCCTGTGACTGGTCAGATCAGGAGGCAAGAGGTCAAGGCCTGGGCTTCTACTTGGTTGCCAGCCAACTAATGACCCTCTTCCCTGGATCTCACCCTTCCTACCTATAAAATGGGCTCCTTTCTTGCTTTTGGGCCACTTGCCGACTCATAGGAAGGGGAAGTTGAGTTCTTGGAGACAACGGTTAGCTTGGCCTCAAGACTTAGTGGCAGCTACCATGTAAATCCCCCCATCTTACCCATCTCATGTCTCCCTTCACTGACTCCCTGCCCACACGTACCGGGCCCTGGGCTAGGAGGAGGAGCAGGCTCCCCGCTCCCTTAGACTCTCCTGATGCCTCTCCTGTCCTCGCTTGTGGGCCTGGGGTCCCTCCTGCCGTGCTCAGTCCACATTAGCTCAGCTGCCGCTGGGCTGAGATCCAGGGACCCTGTCAATGTCTGTTTAGCCAGTGAGCACTCAACTAGGAGTCATAGGATTGCCGTACTGCTGGCCCTGTCAGTGTGATCCAGGGTGAGTCATGTAACTTCTCTGAGGCTGATTTCCCCAGATGCAACATGGGACTTTTCATTCATTCATTCAGCAGACATTTATGGAGTGCCAGCCCTATGCCCAGCCTTGTGTTGGGTGTGAACAGCAAGCATGGTTGGAAGGAGCTTCTAGTTTGCTCAGGGAGATTAGTCAATAAAGGGGGCTGCTTTCAAGGCAGAGTCTTCTAAGAGCTCAGGAGCAGCTGTTCAAGGCCACACGACCTCTAGGGGACATCGGGGGTCTTTGTGACTTTGTCTCTGTCCCCATTTGTTATTCTAGTTATTATCTGTTTCTCTCCAGGAAGCTTGTGGGAAGAGGGGTCTTGGGGAGACAGCCCCCCCAATCCCTGCTTCTGGGCTAGGACAGGGGAGAAGATGCAGAGAGGGGAGCAGGCTGGTTTTGCCGTGAGTCTCAGCTGAGCTCATGGCTGGTGGGAATAGCTAGGCTTATTTATGCTGAGCCTGGTTATATTGCTTCACTTATTTTTGTCTGTTTATCTGGCTGTACCAGGTCTTGTTTGCAGCACGCAAGACCTTTCAGTTGCAGTGTGCGAACTCTTATTACTTGCAGCATGTGGGATCTAGTTTCCTGATCAGGGATCTAACCCAGACCTCCTGCACCAGGAGCGTGGTGTCTTAGCCACTGGGCCACCGGGGAAGTGCCTGGTTGTTTTGATTTAGGAGAGATGGAAGCTGCCACTGGAGTTCAGCTTTGCGGTCCTGAGGGGTTGAGTGTGAGGAGCAGGGCTGAACCTCCTGCTTTCCACTTTCCATCCTCTTTTCTCTCCCCCAGCTCTTCTGGGGACCTGGAAGGAGGCAGAGATCAGCTCAAGCCTGGATCTGATTTGAAGCAGTGGGAGGAAAAGGGCTTCCCTGGTGACTCAGATGTAAAGAATCCGCCTGCGATTCCGGAGATCTGGGTTCGATCCCTGGGTCGGGAAGATCCCCTGGAGGAGGGCATGGCAATCCACTCCAGTATTCTTGCCTGGAGAATCCCCGTGGACAGAGGAGCCTGGCGAACGACACAGTCTGTGGGGGTTGCAGAGTCGGACACTTGAGCGACTAAGTACCAGCACACAATGGGAGGAAAGGGTTAAGTCGGCCTGGTTTCTCACCTCCTGGGTGGGAGGAGGTGGGGAGGGGACAAGGACTGGGAGGGCTGGGGCAGGAATGTGTGATAAGATCAAAGCTTCCAGCCTGCTGGGGCCTCACCTAGGTTTCACCTGAGAAGTTGAAGGGAATTCTCTGAGTGACCTACTGGGGGAGGGGGCGTGCAGGTCCCACCCCCCACCCTCACACTGGCCTCAGGTGCTGGAAGCCCCAAGGGCCACCTTTACTTGGCACCTCCAGACACGGGGGCCACCCTGCCTACCACCCCCACCTGCTTTCTCACCCCTGGGGTTTCCGAGCAGGACTGAGAGTCTCCTTTATGGGGCCTGCTGTGCTGTGTGCTTCGGTCGCCCAGTGGTGTCTGACTCTTTGCGACCCCGTGGACTGTAGCCCGCCAGGCTCCTCTGTCCTTGGGGATTCTCCAGGCAGGAATACCGGAGTGGGTTGCCATGCCCTCCTCCAGGGGAATCTTCCCAACCCAGGGATGGAACCCAGGCCTCCCACATTGCAAGTGGATTCTTTACCGTCTGAGCCACCAAGGGAAGCCCATGAATACTGGAGTGGGTAGCCTGTCCCTTCTCCAAGGGATCCTCCCGACCCAGGAATCAAACCAGGAAGCCCTATGTGGCCCCCATCAGTTAATTCTGCAGGTGAGGAACTTCCCTCGTGGTCCAGTGGTTAAGACTCCTAGCTTCCACTGCAGGGGGCATAAGTTTGATCTGGGAACTAAAATCCCACATGCCACGCTAAGAGCACACCCCACCCCACTCCCGCCCCCATCCCCCAAAATAATTCTGCAGGTTATGCTTTGAGACATTGTCGTGAGCAGGAGGCACAGCCCTGAGTCCTGTCCTGGTTCCTTACTTGTCGCTCTATGACCCTGGGCTGGTGAGTTAACCTCTCTAGCCTTCAGCTATCAGCTGGGAATGGTAATAACCATCTTTGCCGGGTTTTAGTGAAAATTAGACATTGTGTAAATCACCTCCAGCCAGATCAGGCAGTTGGTGTATGACAGGAATTATTATTTTGTGAGTTTTCTTTTCCTCCCTTCATGACTTCCCCTGGTACTTTGTCCTGGGTAAACCTTGGGGCTTGGTTTTGTTCAGCCTCTCCCTGCCCTTCGACGGGGCTTCCAGCCCCAGGTCCATCCCGATGTCCAATGCTCTCCACTGATGGATCTTCGTGATTTGGGGTAAGGAGCATTACAAGAGGGGCTCTGAGTGATGAGGCCCCAGATGCTTCTAAGTGCCCCCCCAGGCACCTGCTGGGCCCCCTGCCCTAGTGCCTTCAGATTAGGTCTTTCTTATCCCAGTCACCCCTGCCCTGTACCAGGAGCCTCAGTACCCTGGTACTGTGGCTGGGAAAGTGGCCCCAGAATTCTTCAGGTAGGAAGGGGCCTGGAGTTCCTGGCCGTTGGGGGGTGCGATGCTCTGCCCTGGTTAATGATCACCCTGTGTGTTAAGAGCGCGGGGGAGTCGGGGGAGGCCCGCCCTCCCAGCTCCTTAACCACTGGTTGCGCCTGAGGTATGTCAGCCGTTGGGAGTCCCCTGCGTGAAGCTGGCAGCCTTGCTCTGGGGCACGTGGGGTGAAAGGAGCAGGCAGTAGGGACTTGGAATCCCAGCTTGACGGGCAGCCTCTGCCCCTGGAGTTCTAGGGACGGACTTAGGGCTCACACAGTCTGTATGGAACGTGAGCCAGGGTATATCTGGCCCCTGTGGTTTGACATCAGCCACGTTAGCAGGCCCCGTCCAGCACCAAAAACCCCCTTCGCTCTTCTTGCGGGCGCTGACCCTGCAAAGGTGTCCCAGCTAGAAGGCGGCAGATGGTTAGGGCTCTGGGGTGGCTGGGCTTGGGTTCCAGTCCCTCCTCTGCCTCCTCTGGGCTGTGTGACCGGGGGCTCGTCTCTGCACTTTTCTGAGCCCCCGTTTCCTCTTCCGAAACAATAGAAGATGAAATCCCTACTTTGCAGGTGTCAGTGAGCCAAGGTGTGGGAAGTATTGAGCTCATAATGAATACCTGGGGAATGATCACAATCCTTCCGACTATAGTTTTTATTATTAGGAAAAAGTGAAAGTTGAATCCCAGACTTGGGTAACCAGGGCAACATTTGGAGGCTTGGGGCCAGGGAAAGGAATGGGGAGCTCCCGGGAACACACATGACAGAGTGTCCCAAGAACACGTAGGAGAGAGTGTCCGAGGATCGTCTGTGAGCGGGCTGGAAGGACGGGGAGAAGGGGGCATCTGTCTACCCCAGGCCCACCTCGGTCCTCCCAGCCCTCCCTCCTCCCTGGGCTGGGTCCCGAGGCTGGCGCCGGCCCAGAGTGGGGGAGGAGGGAGAATTGTTTATTTTGATAACATTAGGGCATTTTACCCCCACTGGCAGCTGCTATTTTGAGCAGTCCAGAGAGCAGGGACTATGGTTAAATTAGGTAATGTTGCTCCAGAAGGAATGTGTGAAGCAGTCAGGCCGCGGCTGCAGGGAGAACTCAGTTGGTTCACTCCATATAAAATGAAACTGCAGCTTGGAAAAGAGCAGCGTGGGGCCGCTTTATAAGGCGATGGAGGGGGAGGCTGCTGGAGGCTGCCGCTGGGGGAGTGGAGGTGATGGCCCAAGCCCTCTCTGGGGGGAGCCTGGGCTTATGTCCAGAGGCCTGGCTGGCCCAGCAGGGGCCAGCCAAGGGGCAGAGGGCAGGGTGGTGTGTCCTCACCGGAGGTCTCTCTCAGTGCCCCCGAGGTGGGGGTAGGGGGGCTTGGGGTGGTGTGATGCACGGGAAGGGTGGATCTTGACTCCTGCTTCTGCCTGCAGCCCAGGCCTTCTGGCTTGACCAAGTCTCTCAACCTCGCTGGACCTCAGGGTCCCCGGGGTGAAACGACGGCCCTGATCCCCTCGGGAACACGTCTTTAGAAGAGAAAGTACAGCTAGCTTTCACTGAGGCCTGCTGTGTGCACGTGCTGTTCTAGTCCCTCTTGGTCCACGTAACCCACGGCTTGGGCCTCACCTGCGAGCTTGTTGGGAATGCAGTCTCAGGCCCCACCCAAGCCTACTGAACCTGAGATCCAACGAGATCGGGCACACTCAGGGTGGTATGACCATAGACTAACTACTGAACCCCAGTCTGTACACTAACAAGATCCCCTGGTGAGCCCCCTGCGTGTTAGAGATGGAAAAAGTTCCACTTGACATGCATTGTCTCATTTTATCTTGAAAACCACCCCCATGATGTAGGAGTTATCATTTGACAGCTGTGGAAACTGGGGCCTGGAGAGATGGCCAACGTAAAAACTCTATCAGTGTGGATTCTCTTTCTATTCTCCTCCCCCTTCCCCTCTTTTGGTCTGGGCTGGACCTGGGGAGAAGAATGGGGTGTCCAAGCTCTTAGTAGGACTGGAGAAGGTCAGGCGTATCGCTTGCCTTTGAGACTTAATCCATTCACCCATGGGGTCAGCTCTGCTGGCCCTGAGTCATCTCCCCAGAGTCATTCTGCATTTCGCGTCCTTGGAGGAAGGTGAGAGCAGGAACGGGTTCTCTGCTCTGTCTGTGGCCACCGCCTGGCAGCTTGGGGAGCAGGGGGGTTAGGGTAGGAGCTTCCCTGGGCTTGGTTAGGGTCACCCCTTCTATCACTGGTACTTTTGGGACTGAGTCAGTCTAGCAGCAAATATTTGGAGGAACATCTATGCACCCAGTTCAGTTCAGTTCAGTCGCTCAGTCATGTCTGACTCTTTGCGACCCCATGGACTGCAGGACACCAGGCCATGCTGTCCATCACCAACTCCCAGAGTTTGTCCATCACCAACTTCCCAGCCCTGGGGAAATACCTTAAATTTCTCCCAGTTCTTTAGAGTCTTCATTATACAGGGGGGAAAAAGCATTGCTGGAGTTTGCTTTTTTTTAAAGTTAATTATCATTGGCTGTGCTGGGTCTTCATTGCTGTGCAGGTCTGCTCTCTGGTTGTGTACACGGGCTTCTCGCTGCAGCGGCTTCCCTTATTGTGGCGTGCAGGCTCTAGAGCGTGGGCTCGGTAGGTGTGGCGCACAGGCTTAGTGGCTTCGTGGCATGTGGGATCTTCCTGGACCAGGGATGGAACCCGTGGTTGGCAGGCAGGTTCTTAGCCACGGGACGACCAGGGAAACACAATTTAGCAATTACTATGTGCCGCATGCTAGGCTCAGCACTGAATTTGCATTACTCTGTTATCTGTGTAATTTCGCTTTCAGTTTCCTCTATAAAATAGGGAGAGTGATATTGCTAGTGTTACCTATCTCATGCGGTTGTTAAGAGGAAAGTATTTGTCAAGTGTCTGGTGCATGGTATTTGTCAAATAAGTGTAATAATTACAAATACGCCCCCAAAGGTGGGCACTTTCGTTGCCCCCATTTGACAGTTGTACAAATTGAGATCCAGAGCAAGGGAGGGACTTGCCTGTCAGGATCACAGATTAGGGTAGAGCCCTAAGAAACTGAGTCTCCAGACTTCTGAACCACTATGTTGTTGCTGTTTAGTTGCTAAGTTGTATCCAACTCTTTGCGACCCCATGGACTGTAGCCTGCCAGGCTCCTCTGTCCATGGGATTTCCCAGGCAAGAACACTGGAGTGGGTAGTCATTTCCATCTCCAGGGGATCTTCCTGACCCAGGGATCAAACCCGGGTCTTCTGCATTGGCAGGCGGATTCTTTACTGTCTGAGCCACCAGGGGAGCCTAAGCCACTTATTCCGGAGAAGGCGATGGCAGCCCACTCCAGTGCTCTCGCCTGGGAAATCCTGTGCACGGAGGAGCCTGGTGGGCTGCAGTCCACGGGGTCGCTGAGAGTCGGACACGACTGAGCGACTTCACTTTCACTTTTCGCTTTCACGCATTGGAGAAGGCGATGGCACCCCACTCCAGTGCTCTCACCTGGAAAATCCCGTGGACGGAGGAGCCTGGTGGGCTGCAGTCCATGGGGTCGCTAATTCTCAGACACGACTGAAGCGACTTAGCAGCAGCAGCAGCAGCAAGCCACTTATTCAATTCAATTTAGTAAGTATTGTTTATTATCCACTAGTTTCTGCTTGGTATTGGGAAGTGTCTAAGGGTTAAATATCTATATATATAGTTAATCATATGTAAATATGATGGAAAAAACTCAACCTGGTGTTTATCCCCAAAGAACTTTGGTTCTAACAAGAGAGTAGAACCCTTTACTCAAGTTACTATAATTAAGACCAAATCTCTAGCCCTCTAAGAGGTAAAAATTAAGTCCTACAGTTGTGTGGGGGAGAAAGATGTCTTTGTGTGGGGTCCAGGAAGACTTCAGAGTGGAAGTGGTAGTTAAGCCAGGCCTTGAAGGAAGGCTGAGCAGCTTAGATGGGGAGACAGAGGAACAGCATTCTGAGAGGGGAACAGCATACACAGAGGTTCAGAGGCAGGAAGACATGCTGCGTGAGAGTATCGTCCAAGTCTCAGGAGCCTCAGGGGGCTGCCCAGGGTCTGGGGCGATGAGGCGGGAAGGCCAAGCCCAGCTGCATGTCACTGAAGAGTCCCAGCATTCTCAAAGACTTGGCTCTTCAACCACTGAGGATATTCCATTGTCATTCTTCCTTTTCTTTATGTCAAGAAATCAAAGACTTTTATAAATGGCCCGTCTGGTCAGCGTGTGATAACCGATGTAGCTGACAGAATTCGGGCCAAAAGCAAGAGATTGATGTCTTGATTAACTAGGCAGCCTTATCGCCCACGCACATATGATTTCCGTTAGTCTGTGCCGGGGTTGACAATGACCCCGGGTGGGAGCACAATGGAGGGGCCAGGCCTGGGTTCTGATTTCTTCTGTGCAGCTTACCCGCTGTGTGGTTTTAGGCAAGCCTCAGTCTCCTCCTGTGTCGGATGAAAACCACCCTCCCTCCAGGCTTGGTTTAAGGATTGGTGATGTTGTTTAAATCTGTACTGCCCGATTTGGTGATGGCCAGGCACATGTAATTGTTTAAATTTAAGAGTTTTAAAAATATCTTTATTTATTTGGCTATGTCGAATCTTTATTGTGGCACACGCGATCTCCATTGCGTCATGCGGGATCTTTAGTTGCAGCACATGGACTCTCTAGCTGTGGCTTGTGGGCATAGTTGCTCCGTGACGGGTGTGACCTTAGTTCCCTGACTAGGGATCGAACCTGCATCTCCTGCATTGCAAGGCAGATTCTTAACCACTGGACCACTGGGGAAGTCCCTAAATTTCAGTTCAGTTCACTCAGTTGTGTCCGACTCTTTGTGACCCCATGGACCACAGCACACTGGGCTTCCCTGTCCATCTCCAACTCCCGGAGTTTACTCAAACTCATGTCCATCAAGTCGGTGATGCCATCCGACCATCTCATCCTGTGTTGTCCCCTTCTTCTCCCGCCTTCAATCTTTCCTAGCATCAGGGTCTTTTCTAATGAGTCAGTTCTTCGCATCAGGTGGCCAAATTTAGGTGGCCCTAAATTTAAGACTTAATTAAAGCAAATCAAAGTTTCTCAGTGACACCAGTACATTCCAGGTAGTCAGTAGCCACCAGGTGGCTTATGGCGGGAAGGAATCACGGTTGCCACTTTGTAAGCCCCAGTCAGTGGAGGCCTGGGAGACCCCTGGGGCCCCTGATGGAGGCAGACAGGATTGCGCCTCTTGCCACGCTGCCATCTCCACCTTCTCCTTGGCGCTGGGGAGGTCTCACCCTCCCTTGCCCGACTTTGCACATCATGCTGGAAAGTTCGTGACTTGGCTCCATCCAGCCCACCGTTCCCCACTCAATTTCCCACCCACTCCTCTCTGCTTAGCTCCCTGTTGAGCTGCTGGCCTCTGGCCCCTCTGCATCCCGCCTCAGAGGTTCCCACTGCCCGTTGCTGGGGTGTGTGGGTGGGGAGGCCTCCCCTGGCAGTCCCCACCTCCCAGTGGAGGTGCCGGCTGCCTGGGCCCCTCGAGCAGGGCGGAGATGATAGTTTGTTGTGACGGGGGCAGTGGGCAGCCTGCCCGCTCTAACGCGCCTGTATCTGGGCGCCAAGCATGCTGTTTGCACTTGGCCGGGCCTCAGGGTCTGGCCTGGTGCCCGTGAGGGCTGGCCTGCTTTGGCACCCCCGGTTACCAAGGCCCGTCCTGGGCCTCCGCCTGGTCTGGAGCACCAGGAGCTCTTCATGGGCTGGGTCCTGGGGGCTGAGTGGGGGCAGGGCCGGACAGGCATAGGCAGGGGGCACACTCTGGAGGAGGGTCTCTCTGGGCGGTCCAGGCCTGTACACAGCATTCACACCTGTGGGAGGAGCTTTGGATCAGAGGTGCCAGGAAAGCTCAGAGTCACCTCCCAGCATCGTCCGCTCCCCCCGCCCTACTTTTGCCCCCTCCCTCATCAGCTGGGAGGTGGATGAACAGGCATTGCTGGTCCATGAGTGCTGTGGACAGGGGGGCCCCCGGCAGGAGGTGGAACCTGTCGGAGATCCACGGCCAGTCTGGAGGGATCCAGTCTTCGACTGAACGGCGTGCA
This sequence comes from Odocoileus virginianus, assembly GCF_023699985.2. Classification (NCBI taxonomy): domain Eukaryota; kingdom Metazoa; phylum Chordata; class Mammalia; order Artiodactyla; family Cervidae; genus Odocoileus; species Odocoileus virginianus. Next base: position 33,309,544 of record NC_069703.1, on the reverse strand, counting down.
TTCTTTTCTCCCGCTCTGTACCTACCCATGGAGCTGTGAGGGCAGTAACCCCTGGCCCCTTTGCTGAGAAGGAGGCTTGGAATTCTAGTTCTGCCGCTTACTCCCGCTGTGATCCTGGCACGCCTCTTTGAGCCTCCTGTTCCTCCTCTGGGGAATGGGGATAATCATACCTCACTCTCAGGGCAATCATGAGGATTAGATAACTGGCCTCCCGAATGTTTCCAGAACATTCGAAGGGGACTTGACAGCTGCTGTTCCCTGTGCTCAGAGAGCTCTTCTTCTATGCACACGGGCACCAGCTCCCTTCACACATCCGTGCCGCCTTCCCCGATGACCTGTGCAAAATAGCAGCCTCCACCCAGCCGCTCCCTGGCCCCTTCCCCCTGCTATAGTTTCCCTTCCAGCACTTCCAGTGTTTAACGAGTGCTGGTTTATGATGCGGCTGCTCCATAGGGCAGAGAACGTGCTTGGCTCATAGTACCTGCTCTCAGGACAGTTTGTGGTTATCGTGCCTTCTTCTTCCTTCCTGGCAGCTGATGGCCCCTCTTCGTTGGGCCTTTGCTGTGTGCCAGGCCCTCCTCGTGCTGAGTGTCACAACTGAGCCCCGAGAAAGTCACAGGGCTCCCACCACAGCCTTGTCACCTCCGTATCAGAGATGAGGGGCGAGAGGCGCTGCAGCCAGTTACCCAAAGCCGCCCAGCTGGCACGTAGCAGAGCCGGGCCTCCGGCCAGGTTAACCCTAACCCAGAGCTCACGTTGTGCCGTCTCCTACGTTGGGTTAACAAGATCGGCACCTTCGTCTAAGCTTGGGGCTCAGGATCCATGTTTGACAGGATCGAATGGATCAGGTTTAGGGATGGCTCTCAATGTTTCGGGGGTCCCCTGTCCAGCCCTTTCGTCTCCTCCTGTGATTGGTCAGTTAAAACTGTCCCAGAATGACAGGTGCCCTTTGTCTGGGGAGCCCCGGAGCCCAAGCCAAGGCCCCAGGGGCGGGGCTGGGAGCAGAGTGGGCCAGGTCCTGGCTATCTCTGGCTGTCCGAGGGCTGGTGGACAGGATGTTCCCCCCGCCCCGGGCAGCCGACATTCCTTGTCGGAGGTGGCAGGCAGCGGGAGATTTATCATTTCCGGTAACCCGGTAACCCAAGTCCCTGGGAGGTGAATTCTCCCCGCCAAGGACACGCACCCGCTGGCTCGCCAGCCTGTCTTGCATTTCCTCTGCTGGGCCTGTCTGCCTGGGGCTTGGGATGAGCCGGAGGGGCCAGTTCTCAGTCCCAGGGGTTGAGACGGGGGTCTCAGGCCTTGATCAGCCCATCACAAAGACCCTGCCTGTCACCGCCTTCCCAGAGTCCTCATCTGTGTGACCTGGACCCCAGCCTCGGGGAGGGGGCATCATGGGTTGTGAAGGACCACCCGTGTTAGGAGCCAGGACGCCTGGGTCCTGAGTCTGCCTCGGCCATCACCTTGCAGGGAGAGTACTTCCTCTCTTCTTCAAGGTGCCACGTCCTCCCTGAGTTACCCGGCACCACTCTCAAAACTCTATGTACGTAGTCCAGCCACTCCTTGTCATGATGCTGCCAAGGTGACGTCCCCCAGCGGCGGTCCAGCACAGGTGGTGTGAGCTCCAGCCTCTCCAGCACTGGCGGGGCCACCCTGAGGGTCTTACTTTCCCTCTCTGGGCCTCGGTCTCGCCTTCTGATCAGCGAGCCTGTTGGGCTAGGTGGTCCCTGACAGCCCAGGACCCAGACTCTGCTGGCGGCTTCTGTAGGTAGGTTTCCTTGAGCCCTTCCTTCGTGGCTCAGATGGGAAAGAGCCTGCCTGCACTGCAGTGGACCCGGGTTTGACCCCTGGGTCAAGCAGTTCCCCTGGAGAAGGAAATGGCAACCCACTCCAGTATTCTTGCCTGGAGAATCCTATGGACAGAGGAGCCTGGCAGGCTACAGTCCATGGGGTCGCAAAAAGTCAGACACGACTGAGCAGCTTCTTTCTACTTTCTTCTTCCTTGAGCCCTACCTTGCCTGTGAGGGAGCAGAGCCGAAGTTATTCCCTCCGCGGTCCTGAGGAGCTCACTCTCTTGGCATGTAAGGTCTTGGACGGGTAGGAGTAGGGAGGGGCAGAAAGGCAAGAAGTGACACTTAGTACCTGCTTCAGTGCCTGACTCTGGATTTTAAGCTGTAGGGTTGTCCTGCCAAATCTTCACAGCAGCCTTGTGAGGCAGCCCTTTTTATTCCTGTTTTACAGATGAGGCATCAGAAGCTCAGAGAGGTCAAGTGACTTGCTCGGGGCTGCACAGGTAGGAAGTCGCCAGGCTAAGGGTCTCCAGTCATCTCTAAGTGGTGTGAGGTGGCCTATGGCCAGCACACATTTCCTAGGATAGCTTTGATTTATGAATCGAATAACACAAAAATAGTCTTGCCAGGGACTTCCCTGGCAGTTCAGTGGTTAAGACTCCGAGCTTCCACCACAAGACGTGTGGGTTCAATCTATGGCTGGGGAACTGAGATCCTACATGATGTGCAGGGGGGCCAAAAAAATAAATTAGCCTTTCTGAAACACCATGAACATGTCCTAGAATTTGAAAGCCAAACTACATCTCCCAGGCTGCCTCTGACTCCCGGAAGTGGCCCAAGAATCCTTTGCTAAAATGTGCTCCCTGTTTGCTTCGGAAAATATGGTCAGTGGTAATTATGGGTGTGCAGGAGTTCAGAGGAACAAGAGCCACGTGGGCTGTGGCAAGCTGGAAGGGCTTGGCACTGAGCTGACGGGCGAGCTGAGGGGGCTGAGAGGGGCCTGGGGTGCGGCCGGCCAAGGCTGAGCTCACAGGCTCCAAGAAGGCTCCCCGAAGGGCCTGCAGCCCCAGCCAGTTGCCAAGAAAACCACGAGACCTCTCCTCGGACCCCCTTCCTAGCCAGCCCCTCCCATCCCCGGCCCACCAGGGTCTCTGGGGCAGCCCTGGCTCCAGGCAAGACTTGTTCAACCCACAGACCTTTGCTCCAGCCCCTCCACCCTCAGCCCAGACTTCCCCCGGCAACTGGGGAAAGGGCTACGGGGTGGGGCAGCCAGGCCTGCGTCCTGGCCAGCAGGGCCAGTGGGGGCCAGGCACCCTGGGATTCGAGCCGTTGGCTGCAGGAGGACTGAGATGACCCCAGCCGGCCGGCTCCCACCCCTCCTGCTTGCAGGGCCCTTGGCCCCGAGGCCTCAGCAGCTGTCAGCAGGGAAGGGTGACAGAGGAGGGCCAGAGGTGACCTCTCAGCCTGTCCTTCTCTCCCTGCTGGGCCAGGCCCAGAGCTCTTACCAGCTGTTGTCAGCAGCTGCTGAGCTTTGTTCCAGAGCCAGTACTGGGCACCCCGACCCTCTCCAGGACATCTTCCCACCGTCCTCCATAGCTGATGACCCTGGGGAGGGGCTGACCGGGGGAACATGGTCACTTCCCTGAATTTCTTTGATTTCACCAGCGACCCAAAGGAGTCAAAATAAATGCTCCTATTTTCATGGAAAAGAAAACAATCCCAGAGAGGCCAAGGGACTTGCTCAAAGCCACACAGCTGCAGTCAGCCTCCTGGCTCCCAGCTCAGTGCTCATTTCGCTGCCTTTTGGAGTCAGCGGGAGGAGGGGGGGCGTGGTGTTTTTGTGCAGGATGATAGAGACCTCAGGGTTCCTGGGCTTGATTCCCAACTTGGCTGCTTCATAGTTTTAGGACCCCAGGCCAGCTCGTGAACCACTTGGAGTGGAACTCGCATTTTCTTGCTTGTAAAACAATAATAGTGCCTACTGCTTGGGAGTGTTTGGCAGATTAAATGAGATAATCAATGTAAAGTACTTAGCATAAGGCCTGGCATGGGCCAAGTGCCCAAAATGAGATCTGGCAGTATTATCACCAAAGAGTATTAGCCACCTGTGTACTCAGCACTGTGGGTGGTTCTGTAGGGGTTCCAGACACATCCCACAAATATTTATACCAACCAATAAGTATTTATTTGGCACCTACTGTGTGCCGGGTGCTAGGAAAAAAAGAGCAGTGACAAAGCAGGAAAGATTCCCACTCTGCTTACCTTCTCCCCCTCATGGTAGCTGGGAAGACACAACTTCCTTTTAACCACAGAAGCCTCCAGGTACTTTTACACATACTGGTGGTATTATCCACGTTCTGCAGATGAGAAAACTGCAAAAGTGTGAAAAGGGCAGACTGAGAAGATCAGTGGCTGACCAGAGGCCAAGAACCAGCCCCTCCACTGCTTAGGCAGTGGCCCCCGAGGGCTTCCTGGAGGAGGAGGCACTTGTAGGGCATCCCTCCGGGCCTGAAGGCCTGGCCGAAGAGGTTGGGACCCAGCCACCACAGTCTAAGCAGCAACAATTTCAGGAAGGTCTTGCAGAGGTCACGGCCTCCTGTTCCCCAGGAATGAGGCCCAGCCAGAGCTGTAAAAATACCCCCATGCAGCCCAGAATAGCCCCTATTGTCTTGGCCTGCACCTGGGGGAGTCCAGGAGACTCCTGAAGGGAGGCTGGTCTGGAGGTGGGGGAGCAGGAGGAGGTCTTCGAGCACTTCCCTATATGGTGCGGGCAGTGTGTCTGCAAAGCCTTTTCCACTTGGCTCCTTCGGGAAGGCCTGCCTTGTGGAAAGGGTGGGGCAGCTGCCTGCACTCTTGCGTGAGCAACGTGCAGCGAAGGGGGCAGCCTGGTGGGTGGGGGACTCCCGGAGAGGGCCAGGTGCCCGAGTGGAGGTGCTCCTTCGTGCCCCAGGGATATGTGTGCTTTGGCCCCCGGGGGCCCTCCGCCGTGGGCGGGCCTAGCTGGGTCCCCTGTCCCTGGCCTCCTGGCACCCTCCCCTGCTCCGGCTATTTCGGGCGCTGGCTGTATTCAGGGATGGGGAGGGATGGGTAATCCTGCCCAGACCGAGGATGCTGCGGGCACTCCCTGGACCTCCGTTCCAGGCTCTCGCATCTTTGTTCACTGGAGCCTCTGCCCCTGGCCTCAGCCTCAAAGGGTCGTGGTCAGTGGACTTGGGTGGGATGCTGGTCCCACTGTCAAGGGCAAAGAAGGGTGCCAGATAACAGATAAACCTTTTCCCTCGGGAAATTCATGGTCTCAGTATCTGGAATAGTCGTGCTTTTTCTAAGCAACAGGTTTGTTTTCCCCTCCTGGGGCGCAGAATCCAAGGACTGGTCAGATTTCCTTCTTCCCACTGGCTGCTGGAAAGCTTAGAACCAAATCTATTGTCACTTTCCCAGACGTCCATAAATGAGCGCCTGCTTTCTCCCTCTTCACTCACTCCCTTCCGGGCCCTGTCTGCTGTGCCCAGGTTTTTCTTATGCACGTCGAGTTGACTTTTCTCTTGCTGTCTTGTTTACATCTTTGTAAGCTGCTTCCAGTCCTTCTGGAACAGGGTGGTGGGGGAGGCATAAACAGATAAACGATGATAATGAAGATGGTAACCCTTTGCGGGTCAGTTCCCTGAAGTCTGCGCCTTCTGACTGGTTCTGACTTTGTAACTGCCTGCACGAGCCCCGCCCTCTGTGCTGGGGGGAGTCACAGTCCAGAATTTTAGAAATCCTAACATTTCAGGATCTCGATGTCATAAAATGACAAAGCCAGAAGGAACGTTTGGGATCATCTAAGCTGAAAACTTTTAAACTTATTATGAAGCAGTGACACCCTTGTTTCAGTCAAAATAATAGTGATGTGCCACAGGCCAAGTCGCTTCAGTCGTGTCCGACTCCGTGTGACCCCGTGGACCGGCAGCCCACCAGGCTCCTATGTCCATGGGGAGTCTCCAGGCAAGAATACTGGAGTGGGTTGCCACGATGCGGGTTTGATCCCTGGGTTGGGAAGACCCCCTGGAGAGGGAAATGGCAACCCACTCCAATATTCTTGGTTGGGAAATCCCATGGACAGAGGAGCTTAGCAGTTTACTGTCCACGGGGTCGCAAAGAGTTGGACACGACTGAATGACTAAACACCTAGCACCTCCTGGGCAAAATAATAGAATTTTGATTAAATACTCTTCTATTTTTATAAATTTTATAAAATTTGTTGTTATTTTATAAATAACAAACACAGAGCCTCCACCATGTGCTAGTACCTACCATATGTAGCATTTTGCATTTTTATTTAATTTTTGTAACAACCTTATGGAGGTAGATACTCTATATAAATGATCATACCCATTTTACAGAGGAGGAAACAGAGGCCCAGAGAGGTGAAGTGACTTGTTTACAGCTAATCAGGGACTGCCCCAGACATATTATGTAGGAGGTCAGAATATAAAAATGGGAAAAGGTGGATTTGTTATGTATTGAGGTGAGTATTGTCCCTGTCCCCCACCACTGCCTCACCCAGTCTCTAAAGGGGCCCCCTAGTCTGCTGAGGACAGACTGGAAAAGGCGATCTAGGCCTTGCTGCATCATTTGAGAAGGGAGCCTGGGGCCCAGAAAGGGAAGGGGCTTGCCTGGAAATCCATTCTGCATCCCTCTCAGCCTTCCTGCCACCTGGAGGACCGCCAGCGCCTCCAACCTCCCCTTGCCCCCAGCAATCCCCCGACCCCATCTCTGCACCCAGTGGCTGGGCCCTCCCTTGAACGCTCAGCTCCCTTTATCTCTGAGCGTAGGAACCTGGAACCTTCTCCTCGGTCCTAGGCCGCCGGCCGTGATCAGGTGGGCCACCCCGCTGGTCCCCTCTGAGGGATTCGTCCTCTGAGAGGGCAGCTGATGGCCGGGGCGGGAAAGGGCAGCTCCTGTTTGGGTTTTCTTGTATCCTCCAGCCCCCAGTCAGCGGTCACCTCTGCGTTTCCTTTGTTGGCACATCTCGTGGGGCCTTGGGGCTTCTCTGTCTTCAGGAACCCTTTTCTTGAAGCCCCTGTGGTGTCTTATAGCTTACACCTGAAGCCTCCCTTGGGCAGAGCTAGTTGGCAGCTAAGCTGAGGGAAAGGTGAATGTTCGGGCTGGATATTCCCAAAGGGAGTTCTGTGATAGTCCCATCAGGTCTGCATGAGAAAGGGTTCCAAATTAAGCAAGTTTGAGCAACACTCAGTAGTTGTTCCCCTCCCCCCTTTCCTCATTGTGGTGTTTGGGACGTTTAGGACTTCAGGAACCAGCTAAGCTTTGTGCAGCCAGCCTTTCCCAGAGGTCTTTGTCTGCACGACCTTCCCCCATAGCCATTCCTGTCCAGAATTACTGTGCACTGGAATGGACGTTAGTCATAAGGAGAGGGGCTGGGCTCCTTCAGAAGGAAGGGGCCCTTCCTCTTACCTCCAGCTCTCTTGCCCACAGGCCTGTCTTCAGCCCTGGGCTCGGCCCTGCCTGCCCGCCCCCCATCCCCCAACACGTTCCCCCTTCCAGGAAACAGATGAGGAAAGCCCTAGGGGTGGGGGGAGCCGGCCTTTCTGGCCGCAGCTGTTGGGCTCCCTTTCCAGCCTGTTTTTTCCTGTTGCCGATGCCCACGGGAGCAAGCAGGAATGGAGTCACTGAGGCCTGGCTCCCTGGCTGCCTTGCGCAAGGCCCTGCTGTGGGCCTGCTTCCCTCTAAGACCCCCCACCCATTCCCTGGGATGCTGGTCTGGGCAGCGGGCAGGTCTCTCCCCGGTGACCATGGGCAGCTTCTTGTTCCCCCAGAGATGGGCCTCCTGGCTGGAAAGCTCCAGGCATCAGAGAGAGCAGGAGTGGGGCTCAGGTAGAAGAGTTCCCACTCCGGAACCAGGGGCCTGCCTTCAAAGTCTTGGCTCTTCCAACTCTATGGCCATGGGCAAGTCACCTTTCTGAGCTGTCTCTTGATCTGTAAATCCTATTCATTCATTAATTTAACAGAATTATTGAGCATCTATTGTATGCCAGGCACTTTTAGGGGCTGGGAATTCAGCAGTGAGTAAAATGGACAGAGTCCCTGCCTTCGTGGAGCTGACTGATGTTCCGCTGGGGAAGACAGATGGTAAACATGTAAATGTATGTACAGTTGAGGTGGTGAGGTGCTCTGAAGCAAGGTAAAGAAAGTGACGGCCAACTATGATGGATTCTGGACCTGGGGTATAGGCAGGGTGGGTCTCTCTAAAGGTGACATTTGAGCAAAAACCAGAGGAAGAGGAGAGTGTGCACCTGAGGATGGCGTCCGAGGCAGGGGACATAGCACATGCAAAGGCCCTGAGGCAGGAGGGTGCTTCATGTGTCTGAGAACTGTTGAGACAAATGTGGCAGACAGTGGGGAGGACCCAGTAGGAGGTGAGATGCAGAGATGTGTGTAAGTATACATGTGTGTGTAGGTAGGTCACACAGGACCTGGTTGGCCATAATCAGGGCTCCCCCCACCGCCCCCCCGTCAATTCTTGGGCTTCCCTGGTGACTTAGATGGTAAAGAATATGCCTGGAGTGCAGAAGACCCAGGTTTGATCCTTGGGTCGAGAACATCCCTTGGAGAAGGAAATGGCAACCCTCTCCAGTATTCTTGCCCGGGAAATCCCAAGGACAGAGGAGTCTGGTGGGCTACACAGTCTATGGAGTTGCAAAGAGTCAAACACAACTGAGTGACTAACAGTTTCACTTTCACTTTTGATGAGTCGAGAGCCGTGGAAAGGCCCAACCTCGTCGGTTCAGGTTCATCGTTTATTAGTGGCATCTCATTTCATCAAAAATATGTGCAGCACTTCGCCCATGCTTCCATAGGTCTGGAACTGTGCTATGAACTTCATTCATGAAGTCTGTGGGTCGTGACCCCGGAAGGCACGGGCATGCCCGGCCCACTTGGTGTGGCTTTGGAGGCCCACAGATGCCCCAGTGTTCCATGGCAGCAGGGCCACCCAGGAGCCAGGGAATCTGAGGCCCGAGCCGGGCTGTGGGCAGCAGGCAGGCACGTGGACACCACAGGCGCTGCTGGCAGCAACAGAAGCTTGGTGGATGACGTTCAGCCCCTGGGGACCTTCTTGCTGGGCCACCCGGCCGGAAACTGCTCCCGCTTGGCCACGCCCTCCGCTCTGGCTCCACCTGGCACTTGGTGAGGCAGGGGCGTTTCCGGTAGCTTCCGGCTCCCTCCCGTAAGTGATGGGGAGTGCGCTCAGCGCCAGGAAGAAAGTGGACTCGGGGTGTAGGAGCAGGAGGAGAGAGTAGGGGCCGGGGGGACCGGGAGAATTAGGCTCCGTGACCTGCCCCGTAACAGCGGCACACGTACAGGCACTGCTCTTTAAGTGGAAAAGCCCACTCTCAGGCTGGTCTCTGAGATCCTCTGCCACCTGGCTCACCGTGTCCCACTGCCCCAAACTTCTTCCCGGCCCCCAGCCCACCTTTCTTCCGCCTGGTGCACGCTTGATGTCTCTTCTCCATCCTGCTTAGGCGCGATCACCTTTAAATCCAGCTGAACTGTCATTTCCCCTGGGAAACCCTCCCCAGTCTCCCCCCCACCTCCCTGCCCCAGCTTCCCCCCTATCCGCCACCAGCCTGGCTATAAGTGGAGGGACCCTTCTCTGGGCTCTCCCCAGCCCCCTTCCTTCCTCTGCAGAGGTCTCCTCTCACCGTGTTGACATCACTCGGTTTGATGGTCTGTGTTCCACACAGCACCGTGACCATCTGTTTCCTCCTGTTATCCTCAGGGCCAGCGCCTAGTTGGTGCTTAGTAGGTAGAGGTCAGAGTGACTTGAATTGCATCTCAGGGGGCAGGTCTGATTGATGATTCTTGGTTGTTTTTTTTTTTTTTTGAGCAGAGGAGGAAGCTGAGGCCACCCAGCTAGAAAGTGACCGAGGTGGCCTGGAGTCGGGGGTGCCCCCCTCTGCGCCGCACTGGTCGCCTCTCTCTGAGGCTCAGGGATAGAGTGTTCTTGTGCAGCTGTGGCAGCCTCAGGTCCTTTTCGGTGCCCGCCCCAGCTTCTCTTCAGGGGCCTTCAAGGCAGAGCCCAGGTCAGGCCCACTTGGAAAAGGGCCAGACAGATCCGGGGCCTTCGGCCACGCTTGCCAAAGCAGGTCACCTCTCCTTCCGCTTGTGTCCCCTCAGCAGAGAACTGAGACCCGGAGGGATTGTCAACCAAGGGCAAGGTGTCCTGGGATGGGTTTCAGGGCTTGAGACTCAGTCCCCTCCTTCCCTCGGAGTGAGGTGATAGCGCCTCAGTTTTACCAGGGGAGAAATATGAAACCCAACGTTCATCCTGGCACACGCTAGCTGTGTCTTCTTGGGCAAGTCCTTGCTTTCTCTTTTTCACTTTTTTTTGGATGTGGACTATTTTTAAAGTCTTTATTGAATTTGTTACAATATTGCTTCTGTTTTGTGTTTTGGCCTATATGACCACTAGGCATTTGGTATCTTAGCTTCCTGACCAGGGATCAAACCCTCACCCCGGCTCTGGAAGGTGGATCCTTTACCATTGGACCACCAGGGAAGTCCCCTCACTTTCTCTTTCTGAACTTTGCTTTCCTTTGTCAGATGGGCTAATTCCTAGCTCAGGCTTCTTGGGCAAGGTTGCTCATTCATTCATTGATTCACCATGCCACTCAATCACTAGGTATTAACCGAATACCTCCTCTGTGTTATCTGTTTTGAAGATGCACCAGTGATCGAGACACTCATTCACATTGACCTAGATGGTTTCCGTTTGCTAAAAGGGAAGAGTGTCACAGAGCTTGTGCAAGGCGACATGGCGAGCTCAGGGCAGGGCTGGAATGAGAAGCCCCAGGCAGCAGCTTCCCGCTCCCCTGGCCTCTGCTGAAAGCCCTGACCAGGTTGGGGCCCTGACTGGAATGCTGCCTTTCTAGGTTCCAGGCCGCCATGGTACAGAGGGCAGGGGTCAGAGGGAGAGGCCTGCTGGCAGCTGAGCCTCTGAGCTAGCACAGGGGCCCTGCTTTCAAACTGGATTTCTGTTGCCTGAGCTGTGTGACTTTGGGTAAGTGACTTCACCTCTCTGAGTCTCTTTCCTTATTGCACTGGGGGAGTCACGAATATCTTGCTTATGAGGCTGTGGGTTTGTGTGCAATGAGCCTTGTGTAGGCCTCCCCTCAGCTCCTGTACGGGAAGGCCCTTGATGAGCGGAGGAAAGCATTCTCCTCGCTTGGCACATCGGTGTTCTTCTGGCCACCTGGCTGGCGAACGTCCCACTGCCTGGGGAGCCCAAGTGTGGGAAGCTGGCAGGGCTCCCGTGTGGCACGGGCGGTGCAGGCATGCCTGAGGAGGCTGCGGCCACCTCCTTTCCGGCCCGGCGCCCCTCTCAGCCTGCCAGGGGATTAAAGGCCTTTTGGCCTTTGTGTCGGGCCCTCCCGCCCCTGGCAGTTCGCACAGCAAACTGCTGCCCTGACAGATTCCTTCCCTTTTGCCGTCTGCTGCCCGGGGACAGGGCGCCCAGCGGCCTGGGGGTGGGCATGGCACCTTGGCCCCTGCGTCCGGGGGCCAGGGTTGTAGCAGAGTGTTGGGGGTGGGGGGTGCTTGCATGCTGGGGTTCCTGGGGAGCCCGCATCATAGCAGAGTGGGGGGATCTTGTCTGAGTTCGGGGCCCTCGCTGGAGATTCGGAGGGGCTTGGGGGACAGCATCTGCTGGTCCCTCCGCCATAGATGGGGGAGGGGGCAGAATCTGCGCTGGCAGAAGGCAGGTGGGCAGGCGGTGGCTCGTTTGCCCCCCCCCCCCCCAACTGTCTCTGGATTTTGATGCAGTGAGCTCACTCCAGCCCAGATGCCTGGAGCCTTGCCCTAGGCGGCTGCAGGCTCCCTGGGGACTGCGGTGCTCAGACCTTCCTGCCCAGCTGGGGTTGGGGTGGGGGAGTGGAAGGCTCAGCCCCAGGCCTGGACCACGGAGAGAGTGGGTGGGAGGTGGGCTGGCTGCCCAAGACCTGTGAAGAATGTCGCTGGAGAAGCCTGAAGTTCCCCCCAACCAGTCCTCCCAGAGTCAACCTCAGAACAGGCAGGCAACATGAACCCTCAAAGCAAGCTTCCTGCTCAGCCAGGCTCTGCCCAGCTAGCCAGCCCAGGGCCTGGGCAGAGGAGCCAGACTCCTCCCTTCATCCCAGACCTGAAGGTGACCCTACACCTGAGCCCACGTCCCACACTCCCGTGCACCCCCGATCACCTCTCAGCTCTTCACTTCTACCCTGAACCCCCTGCATGATGCTAATTCTGATGCTTATTGAGCACTTACTGTATACCAGGCACCAGGCAGAGGGCCTTACCTGCTTGATACCATTTACACAAATGATCCTCTCTGAGCCTCAGTATCCTCATCTGCAAAATGGAAATAACAATTGTAAGTTCACAGTCTCCTAATCAAGACCCATGAGGTCAGCCATGTTTTGGAATTCAGAGGTCTATGAACTCGAGAGAGGTAACAGAGTGATTCAGCTGGGGTGTGACGTCCTCAGTAGAGTTTGGGGTATTACCCTATACTCAGACACATGAATATTGCTGCAACAAAACCTGTGACTGTTCAGCCTACATGGAGTGAATAAGCTATTCATAGCCTCATGTCAATTTAGGTCAGGACTTGACACCAAAAGAGCTTGCTATTAACTTATTAGAAAAGAAAAATAACCCCACTAGTGGGTTTCAGAACTCCTTGGATTATCACAGAGGAGGGATAAGAGCCCTGTACAATGCCAGCCACCACTCCCCAACCCCCAACCGCCGAAACCTGGGTTGCCATGAAGATTAGTTGAGGTGGTACAGGCAGTGTTTAGGACAAGGCCTGACATCAAGAAAGCCCTCCGTGGGTAGTGACCGTTCTTACTGTCATCTCTTTACCGTCCCCCCGCTTCCTACCGCTTTGATTTTAGTAGCACCAGAAACTCTTCTTCTATACACGTGACCTCTGTGAGATCCTGTAATCCTCACTTAAACACTCCTTTTTAACCCCCCACACCCTATATCCTCGTCTGTATCAGGACCTGCCCTGGCACCCCAAATCTCTGCCTTCGGCACCCCGCTGCCATGGCTTGGCCTTTCACTCCCACACCCTTCCCAGACATCCTTGGCTCCCTCCCTTGGTTGGCATCCTCACCCAGGCCAGGAGAGGAAGGCCCAGGCTTTGTCCCCTGTCCCCCAGGGCCTTTGCGGGACTTGGACCTGGAGCTCCACGTGTGACCGCATCCTCACGGGAGGGCCTGCCTCTGGGGGTGGTTGTCTCCCCGAAGTCCTCTGCCTGTTTGATGCACCGCCTGTCTGGTCTCACCTGTGTTCGGGGAGTGCCTGGCCATTGGGGGATGCACCTTGCCCACACCTCCACCCCGTGAAATTGTTCCCAACCCTCCAGAATAGTCCTTGGCCGGTATGAGTCAGCTGCGCGCCCCCCTCCCCTCGCCTGCAGAGTCTGGAAAATCCCCCTCGCTGCTTGCCTCCTTCCTCTCTGCCCCAGCTCTGCCCTCTGGACCCCTCCTCTCGGGCCCCGCCATCCGGCTGCAATGCCCGCCCGTAGTGCTGGGTTCCTCTGGGAGGAAGCAGGGCTCCCTCCAGCCGGAGACAGGCTTGGGGGCAGGAAACCTGGGCTCTATTTCTGCCTGTGACCTTGGAGCCACTGGCGGCCCTCGCTGGGACCTTAAGCACCCACTGTATGCGTCCCGGCTGCTGCCGGCTCAGGCGTCCCTGGGAGCTGGTCCCGATGGGGATGGAGGCCGGCCAACCTCTTGGCTCTGCCCGCTGCTTCTGCCCTCACGGCCAGCCTGGAGGCCCAGCTCCAGCCCCACCTCCTTTCCTGGGGAGCAGGAGCTGGGGGTAGGGTGCTCCGAGGCCCTGGGTCTAAGCCTGCCAGCCAGTGGGGGCCATTCACCCCCGCCCATCCCTCTCGGGGTCACTGTCAGGGTCCAGTGACACTGCAGCTAAGGAAATGCTCTGCAACTGTGAATTGCAGTGTGGCTGAGTGGCTCTGTGGGAGCGGCTCCTCCGTGACTTGGGTGGGTCCGCTCTCTCCCCAGCCTTGGCTGCGGAGGTGGTGTGGCACAGTGGTAAGGGCTTAGATGGTGGAGCCAGACCACCAGGGTTCAAATCCCAGCTCTGCCCACATTCCTAACTCTGCTTACATGTCCCCGTCTTTACAGCGGGGCTCCTTGACCCCTAACCTGAGTTAACACCTACAGCATCCTTAGCGTGCCTGGTGCGTAGGAGGTGCTCAATAAATGTTGGTTCTTTTTATTCCCCACATAGACCCTGGACTTTCCAGGTCTGAATCCAAATTCCCTTCAATGATCAAGTCTCAGACTCTTTGGGTCTCTTTCTGGAAGCTACTTTCCGGTCTGGCGGCATCTCCCTTTCCAGATGTGAAATACAGCTGCTAAAACCTTTTGATCTTCAGCTTTTCGCAAGTGAAGTCTCTGCTCTTGCTGACTTGTCCCTCGCTGCAGGCCCTTATCTGACCCTAAAGCCTTAGACTGTGGGGTAGGGGCTGTAAGCGGGGGCAAGCTGGCATGTGACGAGCCCATTCCCCAGGTTCCCTGGGGTGGAGGGGGCTCCGGTCCAGGGCCCGACATGCTCTGGATTCTCCCCTCTCACTGCAGATGTGTGTTCCCAACATTTTTTCCAAGATGAATCTCATGTTGCTATTTCCTGTCCAGTCCCAAGCCCCAGTGGCCTCTCCCTCCTTGTAAAAAGCCCTGGACCTTGCTCACCACCCGGGTTTTCCTTTCCAGACAGTGGCCTGGTATCTGTGGGGTGCCAGGAATCTCTGCGCCCCAGGTATGCCATCCACGGCCTTGTTTGCGTGGGGAGGGGGAGGGCTGGCTGTGACACAAAGAGAGCCCTCCCCAAATGGGGAGGGTCCTGCCCCGCCAGCCTCCTCTGCCCAGAGTCAGTGCCCCTGCACCAGCCCTAGCCTCACTCCCCTTAGATCCATCAGGGCCTGCATAGGGCCCACCCAAGGGATAGGGAACATTGCTCTCTACCCCGAGCCAGGAGAGGAGGGAGAATCCCTGATGCTGGACCAGTCTTGTGGTTCTTAACCAGTAAGTGTCAGAATGCCTGAGCAGGCATGACATTAACCCTCCCACCTGGGGTGGGGAGATGACTCAGTGTCTCTGAGGAAGAGCCCAGGAATCTATTTCTCACCAGCTCCTGGAGGTTCTAAAGCGTATTGCTGGATGCAGACCTCATGGGCACAGCCCAGAAGTCCACTGGCCACCCAGGGCAGGAATGGGCACTAGACCAAAGGGAGAAGAAGGGGAGGAGAGATTTGCCCATGGATTGTGAGGGGAAGGGGCTTAAGGCCATAGCAGGGGATGGACGCGGGCAGTGCAGACCTTACACGAGGCTGGGTAGCACTGCCAAAAAAGAGATGACCGAAGGAGGGAGATACATACAGACTGCCCGGGGCTGAGCGGTGCCTTCAGAGCAGTCATGCTCAGGAAGCAACTGGAATGAACAGGTGATGACACTTTTGTCCATTCGTTCAAGCACTTATTGAACATGGGGTGCTGAGAAGGCAGAGATGAGCTCATCAGTCTCTGCTTTCGAGGCGTTGTCATGCCGGTGCAGGTACAGCCCTTCCACTGTGAGCCCCGGACGGTCCAGAGCCCAGCCTGGGGGCAGAGGAGTCAACTACTCCTCCCAGAAGACAGTTTCTTTTGAGTCATCTTTATTGAGGTATAAATTACATGCAATAAAATATACCCATTTTAAGTGTACAGTTCAGTAATGGGAATGAGATGTATCGATTATATACCTGGGGGACCACTACTCCAGAAGGTTTTCTGTGTCCCTTGCCGGCCGGGCCGACCCCACCCCTGGTCCCAGGCAACCACCCATCTTTCTGTCATCATAGGTTAGACTTTCCCCTGTCCCCGGAGTTTCGTAGAAGTGGAATCATATAGTATGGCGTTTTCTCTGTCTGCCTTCTTTCGCTCAGCACAAAGTGTTTGAGATTCATCCCTGTTTCCAGGCCTGTGGGAATGTGTTCTGTTTTGTGACTGAGCAGTTAGAGGAGGTGGTGGTGTTTAGCTGAGTTTCGGAGGATGGATGGGAGTTAGCCAGATAAACAAAAGGAGGAGCGGCATTCCAGCAGAGGGACCAGCGTGAGAAAAGGCCAGAGGCTCTAGGGACGTGGTCGGTGTGAGGGAGAGGGACTGTCTGGCTTTTTCCTTCTCCTTGGGTGTCTCTCCTTGTCTAGCCAGCGAGAGCTGGGTTTGGTTTTTACAAGGGAGCCTATTTCCTTCTGGCCGGGCTGGGCTCCCCAGATAGGGCTGAGGCCAAGACACTCGTGCCAGGCCATCTGGAACTGGACGTGTGGACCTGTGCGCTCTTGTGCTTGGAGACACTGCGTTTCCCTTAGGCTCCGCTTGGTTTGTTTTCTTCTCCGTTATCTTGTAAAACTCCTTTGGAAACGCCTCAGTCTGGTCTAGGGGCTTCCCAGGTGGCCCAGTGGTAAAGAATCCACCTGCCAATGCAGGACATGCAGGTTCGATCTCTGGGTCAGGAAGATCCGCTGGAGAAGGGAATGGCTACCCACTCCAGAAGTCTTGCCTGGAAATTTCCATGCACAGAGAAGCCTGGCGGGCTATATAGTCCATGGGGTCGCAAAGGGTCGGACACAACTGAGAACTGAGCGTGCACACACACACACAATGTTGTCTAAGGGGAAAGAGGCCTTCACTGCCCACACCCACCCCTGAGAACGGCAGGGGTCACGGCCGCGGGGCCCCCCCTGCGCCGGCCTGTGGGGTGCGGGGTCCGAGCCCCCCCGCCGTGTTGAACCGAGCTGCAGCTCGTGCTGGGCTCAGCGCCACCCGAGGTCACGTGGAGTTGACACCATGGTGACCTGCCCCCTTTCAGCCCAGCTGCTGGGCTCCACCCCCGCCCCTGGGTGCACAGATGAGCCGGTCAGTGTGGCCACGAGTGCCAGAGCTGATCTCCAACATGGCTGGAATGTGTCCCCTGTGGCCTGGAGACTCGGAGGCCAGACTGAGGCAGACACAAGTGGCCAAGATGGCTGGGGCGGGGGCGGCGGGGGAGAGGCGCTGTTGGAGACCGCAGCTTCGGTTGACTGCCCCTCCATCTCTGCTTCTGTCTCCCATTCGTGCCGGCCTGACACCCTGTCACTTGCCCGCTGCACCGGCCCTGGCCACCCTCCACCTGCCTGTATCTCCCAGCCCACTAATTCGTGTCCTGGATATCCCCTGCCTTCTCCCGAGGGAAGAAGAGTGGTCACTTACCAAAGCGGTTTTAAGTGTGTTGTTGGGTCTTCCCTGGTGGTCCAGTGGTTAGGACTCTGTGCGTCCACTGCAGGGGGCCCGGGTTTGATCCCTGGTCGAGGAACTAAAATCCTGCAAGCCATGCAGTGTGGCCACAAAAGAAAGAAAAAAAAAAGTACAAGTTTACAATTTGTTTATTTGAGGATTTATTCAGTGGCTAATGAGATTTGGGGAAACTGAGTCATAAACAGTGGCAGAGCCTCAGCCTGACTGTCTTTGCCGAACCACGTCTGACTTGACCACTGGAGGCCATGGGGTGGGACTCTGGGTCCCCCTTTGAGAAGCGGGGCCCTGGGCTTGGCAGGAATTGGAGAGTTTGACACAGTTGTTGTGTGGTGCCCCGCAGGTGACCCACGGGCTGCGGGCGTATGATGGCTTGTCCCTGCCGGAGGACGCAGAAACGGTCACAGCCGGCCGGGCCGGCTGGAGCCACTCCGACCTTTCTGATGACGAGGACTTCCTGGCTGATGAGGCCTCCGGAGGTGAGCAGGCTGCTCTGGTGGCCAGGAGTGGAGGGGGTCAGGGTGGAGTTTGGACACTTCCCAGTGGTCCTGAAAGAGGCCCCAAGATACTTGCCCAAGGTGGCGCCTCTAGAGATGGACTAAGAAAGATAGGGAAGCAACCTAAGTGTCCATCAGCAGAGGACTGGGTGATGATGTACCTCTCTGATGGTACATACAGGCAACTATTTAGCCATTAAAAGAAGAATGAAAAAAAAAAGAATGAAATTTTTCCCTTTGTGGCTACATGGATGGACGTGGAGGGCATTGTGTTAAGTGGGATAAGTCAGGTGGAGAAAGAGATACTGTCTGTTATCACTTATATGTGGAGTCTAACAAACCAGTGAATATAACAAAAAAGAAACAGACTCACAGGTGTAGAGAACCCACCAGTGGTTACCAGAGGGTGTGGGGAAAGGGGAGGGGCAGTATAGGGTAGGAGAATAAAAGGTGCAAACTGTTAGATATAAAGTAATCTACAAGGATACAGTGTACCACATGAGATATGGCCGATACCTTATAAGAACTGTAAGTGGAGTATAACCTTTAAAACTTGTGAATTATAGGAATTCCCCAGTGGTTCAGTGGTTAGAACTTGGTGGTTTCACTGCCAGAACCTGGGTACAGTCCCTGGTCAGGGAACTGAGATCTTGCAGCACACACCGCAACCCCCCGCCCAAAAAAAAAATTGTGAATCACTATATTGTATACCAGTAAACTGTATAATACAGTACAGCAGCTATACTTCAATTTTTTTAAAAATTTAGGAAAAAAAGAAATGGGCTAAGAGCTGTGTGCGTCCTGAGCCCTGGTCCCAGTGAGCCCAGGACCCTTCACTGACGCCTGTGTGACCCGAGGCTGGCGGCTGCTTCCCCTCACAGCCCAGGATAAGCTGGACTTAAGGGGAAAGTGGTGGGCAGTGCACAGTAGAGGGTGATTATGGCCCCTGAAGCCCCCTACTCCACTTCCTCCCGTCCTCACCTAGAGGTGGGTCTGACCTGGCCCCACCCACTCCATCCAGCCTGGACCACACCCTCTCTGATGGAGGCTTTCCGTAGTTTTTACAGGCGGCCCTCCTGTGTTCTATTTCATGTCTGCCCATTTTTATTTCATGGCTACCCACTGCAGTATTCTTGGGCTTTCCCTGTGGCTCAGCTGGTAAAGAATCCACCTGCAATGCGGGAGACCTGGCTTTGATCCCTGGGTTGGGAATATCCCCTGGAGGAGGGAAAGGCTCCCCACTCCAGTGTTCTGGCCTGGAGAATTCCATGGACTGTATAGTCCATGGGGTCACAAAGAGTCGGACGCGACTGAGCGACTTTCACTTTCACTTTTTATGCCGAGCCACACGGCCTGTGGGATCTCAGTTCCCTGCCCAGGGATGGAACCCGAGTTCCCCGCATTAGAAGCACCCAGTCTTAACTCCTGAACCACCAGGGAAGTCCCAACAGCTATGTTTTCATGATCCTCCCCACCATGTACTGCGCCTGCCACCCAGTAGGTAGTCAATGAAGATTAGCTGTTGCTGAAAAAGTCTTTCTTCTGCTTGTAGACGGTGTGGGCAGCGGCGACCTGGGCAGCGGGGACTTCCAGATGGGTAAGTATCTGGGGACAGCTCACAGGCCCCCAGCCTGCCCCCTGGGGAATCCCAGCCGCAGAGGCTCCATCTCCTGGGCTGAGGGCCTTGCGGCCTCCTTGCACCTGCCACGGGGGCGGCCTCCTCCCCATCGAGTGACAGCTGTGTGCCCCTATGAGGTTGGGGGTGTCTGGGTTCTCTGCCTGCCTGTGTTGGGAAATGCCCAGTTCCGATGGAACTGAGCATCAGCCACTCAGCATTCAAAGCCAGGATCTCACCTCCCAGGGCAGCTCAGCTGTGGAGTCCTTCCCCAGGGCCTGCTTGGGGTGACCGATGCAGAGCGGGCAGGGAAGGTCAGACTGAGGCGCTCTGTGGCTTGGGCATCCGGACCGGCCAGGAGCCGGGCCCGGGAGGGAGCCTGTCTCACGTTGGGTCACCTGCTGGAAGGCTGGGGTTCCTGGGTTGGGGGGAAAGGGGGCTTCACAGGGGGGAAGGAATCAGGCCTCGGTCAGCTGCCCACTCTGCCAGCACCCCACATGCTCAGCCAGAGCAGAGGCTGGCCCAGAGCAGGGAGGCAGCTCAGAGTCCCTGTTTTCTCCCACCCTGGGATTCTGGGCAGAGAAGGGATGAGCCGGGATGAGACCCAGGGATACCGTATGGTTCCTGCTGTCTTCTCCAGGAGTGCCTAGGCACAGGGTGATCGGGGCCAAGGACGGAGCTCAGGTCGGAGTCGCCACTGGGCAGCCCTGCTGCGTCCCCAGCACTGCCCACCCCAGCAGGCTGGGATGAGTCTGGGGTGGTGGGGTCGCCTCCCTTCTTCCCAGTGCCTCAGGGCCTTCCAGTGCCGGAGGGTGGGGCGTCCTCACTGGGCCAGTAGAGACTGGAGGGTTGGCCCCTGGGTGGCGCAGTCCTGCCTGTGACCTCCCGGCACCTGGAACTCAGACCCCGTCTGAAGCTGCTCCCCATGTCCGTCTCTGCAGGGCTACAGCTGCTGCTAGGATCTGGGTGGGATCGGACTGTGGGTGTCAGATGGGCCCCAGGCACACAAGGCACCCCTAGAATGACCTGTGCTGACCTCAAGCTGCCTCCTGCCAAGCCTGGCTGCTGGGACCCTGCTACCATCCACCCTGTCCCTTCAGAAGTGTCTAGGACCCCCTCCCACGAGGCTGCTCTGAGTGGGCCTTGCTAGCCCTCCTGCTCCCCTGAGAAGCTGCGGGGGCAGGAGAGAGCAGAGGCGGGGCAGGGTGAATGAGAGGAGGCAGCGGGGAGGGCCCAAGGGCCGGAGCCTCTCCTATCGAGTGGGGCTCATCTACGGGAAGGTGTGGGGACGTAGGCCCTCCAGGCCCCAATGTTGGCTCCCGCCCGTGCCCCTGGGGCAGGTCCAGGCAGCTGGGCTGAATCTTAGCCCGAGAGGCCGAAGATAAGTAGATAAGTCTCCTTGACTGCCAGGGTCCTGGGCCTGCTTCAGCCTTGCCCAAGGGCAGTTCCCTCCTTCCTCCAGTAGGCAAGGGCTGTCCTGACCATAAGCTGACCCACTCCCGGACCGTGGAGCATCATCTGACATGCCTCCTCCCTCTCCTCTTCCCTCGGGCAGGGTTGTGGCTCCCCTCGGCTTTGTCCCAGCCCCGTACTCCTCAAGCCCTGAATGCCAGTACCCACCCCACACGGCCCCTGGCTCTGCCTCCCCCGGCCTTGGGAGCCCGGCCCAGCTCCCCTCACCGTTGCTTCCCGTCTTCCGACGGCCTCCGTGTCTCTCCGGCTCTGGTCCGTCCTGCGACAGCCTCTCTGCGTGTCTCTCCTGCGCCCTGCCTGCCCTGCCTTGGGCTTTGTCCTCCCCGCCGTCTCTGTCTGTCTCATCCGCACCTCGTCCCCTCGCTCCGGCTTTTCCCCCCTCTGTCTGTTGGACACGCCGTCTCCGCGTCCATGTCTCCGTCTTTCCCTCCCTCCATTCTGCCTTCGTCTCATCTTTTCTCTGCTTCCCCCCGCCACGCTGTCTCTGCGTCTCTGTATGGTCGTGTCTCCGACCCCATCTCTCTGTGTCTGTTTCATCTCTGTTTTCTGCCTCCATCTGTGTCTCTGTCATCTCCGCCTCTGTCTCTCCGGTTGGTCTCTCCCCCTCCCTGTATCTCTGCCCCCTCCTCACCTCTGCTGCTCCTCTCTGCCAGCCCCGGGGACCTCCCCTGCCCGGGGACCCCCTCCCACGGCCGATGTGATGACCAGGAGTCTCCTCTGGCCGCGGGGACGCGCTTCCCTTCTCTGCCCTGCCCACCTCTCTCCCATCTCGTTCGCTCCCTCCTTTCTCCTGGGTCCTCTTCCCCACCCCCAGCCAGCCCTTTGTCCCACTGGAGACCCCACGCTCCCTGTAGAGTCTTGGGCCAGGCTCGCCCGCCGCCCCTGCCCCAGCGGGCCCCACCCGCTCCCCTGCTCCTTCCCCATCCGGGCTTAGCAGGCCGGGCCCCTGCTGTTCTCCCCCTGGGGTGCCAGTGAGGCAGGGTGGGTACAACGAACCCCTCTGGGCAAAGGCCCTAGAATCTGGAGATGACTTGGATCCACCTCAGGCCTGGCTGATCCCGGGCCCACCCAGGGGACCCCGAAGGACTAGCCTGGCAGTCCGGAGCCCCAGGGTGCGGGGAGGAAATTCTGTTGAGCAGGGACTGGGTATGGACAGTAAGTGGGGTGGGCAGCTCCAGGCCCTGGGGGTGGTCCCCACCCCCGCCCGGGGTGCCAGGCCACTCTGGGCCTCCCACCCCATCAGGCTGGAGCTGAGCCGTCCAGATGGGGTCAGATGAGGGCCAGCCCGGAGACAGCTGGCCAGGGCAGGCCTCCCCGCCCCAGGAGAGCACTCCCGCCCCGGGCCACCCCGCAGCAGCCCCCTCGGCCTGGGTGGTCAGTTCCTGGAGCAGACGTAGCCTCACCTTGTGCCCAGGCCCTCTGCTACCTGCGCCAGGGAGGGCACTCACCCCGACCTTGCCCCTGGTCTGGGAGGAGGCGGGGGCGGAGGCAGGCTGGAGGGTCCGTGCCCTTCCCAGGCCCTGGGAGAAAGGGGCTTTTGTGCAGCCCGGCCCCCTCCCACCCCCATCCCCCCCCGACAGCGGGCACATTCCTGGGCAGAGGCCTGGCCTCAGCCCGCGCTGGGCCATGGGGAGGAGGCCAGAGGCCGGGGTGGGGACTCTCAATGGGCCTCTGTGGCTGCTCACAAGAGGCCTCTGTGGCCGAGCTCACGGCCCTCACGCTCCAGCCCACGGGGCCCCGCCTGCCCAGCCCCGTGGTCCAGCACTGCCCTCGCGGGCACCCTCCCTTGCGGGCACCCCGGCCGGCCACTCTTGCTGTCGCGTGGCTGCCATCCCCATTCCCCGGGGGCTTGCTCAGTGAGCCGCCAAGGTGGGGGGGCGGTCCTGGCGCGGAGTTGGGGTGCGCACCCGGGGGCCTGAGAGACAGCATGAAGAGGCAGGAGGACAGGCCCAGCTCTGCCGCCTGCCTGCGGCTCATCTGTCACTTCTCTGGGCCCCCTTCTGCCTCAGGGGCTCCGCAGCTGCGGTTCCTCCCGCCTGGAATCCTCTTCTCCCGGCGCCCTCCCGCCCTCCCGCCCCCGGCACCTCGCTCTCTGCCTCTGAGCATCCCCTGGGAGGGGAGGCCTTGCTGGCCGGCCTTGGAGAGGAGCAGCCCTACCCTACCCCAGCGCGTCCGCTCCCCCCACCCTTGTTTCCCCCCCACCCATGGTCCAGATATTCCTCACCTATGTGTTTTATTTCCTTTCTTCTCCCCCTTGAAAGTGATCTCCGGGGGGACAGAAATCGTCGCTTATGAAGTTCACCACTTTATCCCCTACCCCTAAAACATGCCTAGCTTATTCAGTTCAGTTCAGTTGCTCAGTCGTGTCCGACTCTTTGTGACCACATGGACTGCAGCACACCAGGCTTCCCTGTCCATCACCAACTCCTAGAGCTTACTCAAACTCATGTCCATTGAGTCGGTGATGCCATCCACCCATCTTATCCTCTGTTGTCCCCTTCTCCTCCTGCCATCAATCTTTCCCAGCATCAGAGTCTTTTCAAGTAAGTCAACTCTTCGCATCAGGTGGCCAAAGTATTGGCCTAGCTTATTAAAGACCTTCGCTATAGATCTGATAAAGCCATGCCTCTCTCAGATGGGAAGAAATAAAACCAAGTCCATTCCTTCGGTTTGTCTTAAAGACCAGAGAGAATCCAGCTAACCCTTGCTGCCCCTGGTGTATGCCAGATACTGTTAGAAGCATTTTCTATTCCTTATCTTATTTTATCCTCACAACAGCCCTCTGGGGTGGACACTACTCTTGTCCCTGTTTTATAAATAAGGAAACTGAGGCTCAGAGAGATGAAGTAACTTTCTTAAGGTTACAGGGCAATTTTCAATTATTTTAATTATAAGTGGCAGTTTTGCTCAGAGACTGAGCTTTTAAGCACTAAGCTATATGGCCTCTTCTAGAGTAATAGTTCAGATTATATTGCTTCTACTACGTGCCAGACTCTCATCGAAGCACTGTGTGTGTGTGTGTGTGTGTGTGTGTATACACATGTATGCCTCATTTACAACTCATATTTAAGACTTCTGTTATGAACTCATGAACATGATGAGATTTAATGTGCATTAAATATGTATAGCAGTTGCTCAGTAAACAGTAGTTGTAAGTGTATGCTCACACCAATCTGCCGTGAATTTATTCAACCGTCACATATCAGGCACCTCCACTGTGCCCGGCACTGTGCAGGCACTGGGGGTACCGGGGTAAATGAGAGCTGAGGTTCCCCCTGTCACATTTATCGTCTAGCAGTAGAGAGAAAGCTGAGAGCATCTTCTGGTTCCCTAGTACTTGCTCCTTGCCCGGGGCTGCATCTTCGTACACAGGGGGGTGGCCTTCTAAGCATACTATCATTTATTCCCCACTGCAACCCGGTGCAGTAAATGTAATTAACATCTGCAAAAAGGAAACAGAAGTTCAGAGAGGTGAGGTCCGTGCCTGAGATGTGGCTGACCTCAGAACCCACAATCTCTATGACGGTGCTCTGTCGGCCCTGTGTAACTGCGTAGGAGCTATGCCACATTGGGGGTAGCAGGAACTCTTGGGAGAAACCACGAGGACCCCAGAGGAGGGGTCTCTATCTGCAAGGGTTGGGAGGGCAAGGCAGTTCAGGTGGTCTTCTTGGAGGAGGTGATGGCTGAACCAAGCCCTGAAGGATGAGTAGGCACTGGCGTGAGTTGGGGGAGGGAGGAGGAGGAACATGTCACGGTCACTTTCGAGTAATTTCTGTACCAATAAAAAGCGGTGGGGCGGGGGTGGCGGGAATTCCCTGGCCGCCCAGTGGTTAGGACTCAGCACTTTCACTTCTGAGGCCCTGGTTTGATTCCTAGTTTGGAAACTAATATTCCACAAGCAGTGTGGTGCAACCAAAGAAAAAAATATTTCTCTGCCAGGCCACCTCCTTTGGAGTGTCCCCCTTCTCACCCAGCCTTCCTCTGAGCCAGAGGAGGCCTCCTCTTCTGCACCATCACTTGGGATCTGGATTGGGCCGTTTTCCCTGTTAGTTAAGTCCTTCACTCAAGTGCGAGGCCTGGGTTTTGGGCTCTGGGCAGTCCTGCTGGGCACAGCTGTGGGCACACAGGTGTCAGCCTCAACTGGAGGCCTCCAGGGGCCACCTTCCCATCTCCACCCACTGGCCCAGCTGCCTGAGGCCCCGGTTCTGCCCGCTGGGCCCCTCATAGTGACGCCACCCCCCACCCGAAACTCCCTTTTGCAGTTTATTTCCGAGCGCTGGTAAATTTCACTCGCTCCATCGACTATAGCCCTCAGCTGGAGGACGCAGGCTCCGAGGAGTTCCGAGAGGTGTCGGAGGCTGTGGTAGACACGGTGAGGTGAAGGGGCTTTGGAGGGGGGGCTCCCCAAGTGTGGCGGGGTACAGGACTGAAGGTGGGTGAAGGGATCCGGAAGCTGATGGTACCGTGTCCCTCTCCAGCTGGAGTCAGAGTACCTGAAGATTCCTGGAGACCAGGTTGTCAGTGTGGTGTTCATCAAGTGAGACGGGGCCCCTGGTGGAGGGGGGGCAGCTGGTGTGGGGCAGACAAGGATGGGAGGAGCCCCAGTGGCAGGTGGGCAGCAGGAGGGGCCCAAGGGGCGGCCACACTCTTGGTGGAAATTTGAAGACTGGTGGAGGGGCAGTTTGGACCTTCACTTGCCCCGTGTGGGGTGCAGGCTGTCCAGGAGCCAGGGGGAGAGTTGAGATCAGGCCTGAGCATCGGGTAGGGGCCCCGGGGCAGGAGCTGAGACCACAGGTGTCTTCCTCCCCCTTCCGCCCCACCCCACACCCACCCCCAGAGAACTGGACGGCTGGGTCTTCGTGGAGCTGGATGTGGGCTCGGAAGGGAATGCCGACGGGGCTCAGATTCAGGAGGTGCTGCACGGCGTCATCTCCAGCGGCTCCATCGCCTCCTACATCACCTCTCCCCAGGGATTCCAGTTCCGACGCCTGGGCACAGGTGAGCCCATCCTGGAGCCAGGGGCGACCCCCTCCAGTTTCTCAGACTCATGTGCGCGCCCCCGCCCGTTCAGTGTCCCCATCATGGGCTCTCCTAGTTTGGCCTTGCACACTGGTAGCGATGGGGAGCTCACCACCTTATGAGTTTTCCCCATCAATTGTTGTGCAATCTTATCTCGGGTTGAGCAACATCCGTTTCTTCCAGCGGGTACCCATGAGACCCGGTTTCTGCTTTTCTCTCTATTAACGTCTCTACATTGACAATAGGTAGTAAATTCCTTTCTTCACACAGTGCTTTCGGGTCCAAACTACTTTCTGTTTAATCACCAACAATTACTCACTGAGCCCTGACTGTATGCACGCCACTCCCATTCAGACTTCCCAGTAATTCCTGTGATGTAGATATTATTTCTCCTGTTTTAGAGACAAAGGCCCTGAGGCCCAGTGAGGGGAAAATGGTTGCTCCAAAACCACTTACACAGAGCATGCAAAAGCCAGGATGCAAACCAAACTCTGTGCTGGTCTTGCCAGAACCTGTGAGACGTGCGGCTCAGAGACAACAGGAAACTGGCCCCAGGCACACAGCTGTTATTAGATGCTTTGTACCTTTGAACCTTCCGTGGGGCCCAGCTTTCTTTTCATTGCACCCTCTGACTCACGTTCCAACTCCTGTAGTGTTTTCTTCTCTGAGCCAAACAGTCCCAGTTCATTCCTCACGGGCTGGGAGTTCCCAGCCCCGTCTGCATCTCAGTCCTCTGGGACATGTCACCCTCCTCACCGACTAAGTGGAACCCAGAACTGAACAAACTCCACCCCTACCGTGGTGTGACCCCCATCAGAAAAAGACATGGTGAAACTGTCACCTCCCTTGTTCTACACATCACACCTCAATTAATGTGCCCAAAGATCAGGTTTGTTCCTTGGCATCCCCAGGCCCAGATCAAGATTTCTGGGGGCCTAGTCCTCTTCCCCCCACTTTTTAATGAGTCCTGCTGGCTAGGGAGGGTAGGATGGGGCTGGCTCAGCCCTGCAAGCCCCCAGCTCCCAGGTGGGACGGCTACTGATCACACCTTCCTTTCCAGCACAGACACCCCCGCCCCCTCTGGCCGCTGTGGCGGCCGCAATGACACCAGGTGAGCATGTGAAGCCAGACCCAGGCCAAGCCGGGGCCCTAGAGAAGCTAATGGATGGAGGGGAAAGCAGGATGAGGGCGTGGTGGCTGGGCACAGCATATCAGCCGCCCCCCCCACTTCCTCTTCATCCTCACTAGGCCTGGCTGTGGCCTGCCCACGTGTGCTCTGGTGGTTGCATGGTGTGGCATGCCGGCTGCGTGTGGGGTCCGCACGGGGGATGGGTGAGGCCGCTGCCACAGAGCCCACGTCCCACGTGTGCCGTGATGTGTCCACCGTGCGTGCTCTGGGCCCTTGCTGAGCCAGAAACCACCGGGCCCGACGCGGAGCTCCAGAACCCTGTCCCGGCTCTGCAGTGCCCGTGTCCCCCCAACATTGCCCGGCTGCCTCTCTGATAGCCAACCCCCCCGCTCCCCACAGTGCCCCAGGTCCCCAGAGCCTGCACCGAGGCGGAGTTCGCCTGCCACCGCTATAATGAGTGTGTGGCCCTGGAGTTCCGCTGTGATCGGAGGCCTGACTGCAGGGACATGTCTGATGAGCTCGATTGTGGTGAGGGCCTGTCTGGGCACACGGTGGCCTCCACGTCAGCCTGGGGCGGGGGTGCCAGGAGGGTTTGCTGCAGGCAAGGGGGAGGTGGGCAGGGACCTGGGAGGGGTGGTAACAGGGTCAGGGGCCTGGGGACGGGGTGGGGGACAAGGGGAGGGAAGCCGCCCCCGCGTGCCAACGCCCAGCGGGCTCTGTCCACAGAGGAGCCGATGCCCACACTCAGCTCCCAGCCGCCCCCTCTGGTGGCCACCCCACCGGTACCAGTCCGGCCAGAGACACCCCCCGACCAGCAGCGCCCAGCCACCCCGGCCCCCCAGGCCGCGCTGCCCAGCCCAGGCAGGCCCGTGCCCTGCGGGCCCCACGAGGCTGCGTGTCACAGCGGGCACTGCATCCCCAAAGACTACGTGTGTGACGGGCAAGAGGACTGCACGGATGGCAGCGATGAAGTGGACTGTGGTGCGGGCCGGGCAGGGGTCTGGGTGCGAGGGGGTGGGGGGAGAGGCCCCGGAGGCCTCTGGCTGAACCCTGGCCCCGTGATCCCCCAGGCCCCACCCCGCCCTGTGAGCCCAACGAGTTCCCCTGTGGAAACGGGCACTGTGCCCTCAAGCTCTGGCGCTGCGACGGCGACTTTGACTGTGAGGACCACACCGACGAGGCCGACTGCCGTGAGTGTCCGCCCCGCTGACCGCGCTCCCGGAGCCCCGACCCTTCTCAGACGGGTTTGTGCGCCGTCCCCCGGCTGAGTGGTGGAGGCCCTGGGGACAGACTTGTAAGGTCTCTCTCTCTGATGCTGAGCTGACCTTTATAGCAAGCACTGTAGCTAGACAGCCAGTAGTTAATGTCTCTTCATTTATTTGTTACCGTTTGCCATGTATGTTTGGGTGGGGGTCAGATGAGTGGCTCAGTAGGCTTGATAAACCAGGGTCCCTTGATGATGGACGTGTGAGGCAAAGCCTTACCTTTAAGGCCCTGGAGGTTTTTCATCTAGAGCTGGTTCTGTGTTATTTGTTCCTCTGTCTGCAGCTTTTCATTCATGTAACCGTTCAGCCATCCACCATCTGTCCGTCAGTCTGACATCCCTTCTTCCTCCCGTCCACCTATCCACCTACCACCCACCTATCTATTCATCCATTGTTGAGCTGCAAAGCCCCTCATCTACCTGTCAATCCAGTGTCCTTCCTCCTGTCCACTTCACCATTAATTCTATCATGAATCCATCTGTCCACCTATCCATCTGTCCAGCATCCTTCCTCCCATCAATCTCTTCTCCATCTGTCCATCTGTCATCCATCCATGCATTATCCATCTTGCCAGCTCCCCATTCAGCTAGCCATTCATGGAGCCAACATCTTTCCTGCCTCCTGTTCATCTGTCCAGCCACCCTTCTCTCCACTGCCCACCCATCCATCTAGTCAGTGTGATAGACACCGTGACAGTTAAGTGGGTGAGCCTGGAGAGTCAGAGGCCACCTCAGGTAGCATCTTGTGTGTCTGATCCTATGAGGTGAAGCCTGGGGCCTGGTAGTCCCAGATTGAGGCTAATGGAAGCCTTGCTCTATGACCCCGGGTCACAGTTTGAGCGGGCTGACATTCCAAACATCCACGGGTCCAGCCTCTCCTCCTCGCCTCCGCTGCTGTCCCCGCTCCGCAGCAGACCCTGGAGAGAGAGGGGCAGCGTGGTGCCGCAGACTGGCAGAGTTTTATGCCACCCCTCTGAGACTCCAAGCTTGCCTGACAACACAGTCCCTTGAGAGGGAGAAGTAATTGAGGGTTTTAGTTGAAAAGCCCTTCTCGGAGGCCTCTGCAGGGCAACGGTCCAAGGAAAGCCAAGTCCTTGCTGACCGAGTGTGGAACAGAGGACGTGAAAGGGGGGTGGCTCTGGGGGCTGGCGGGGTCTTGGGAGGGGCAGTAGGTGGGTCCTCCTGGCTCCGCTGAGCTCCCCCTCTGTGGCCGGGCAGCCTCTGCTCCTACACCCCTCTGCCCTGCCTGTGTGTCTGTCTCAAGCTCCATCTCCCTGAAGAAGAATGTCAGTTAGCATCTACTAGAGATGCCTAGCTGGGGCCCCACCCTGGGGCCAGGTCAGCTCCAGGCCTCTGGATTGCTGACCGGCCAGTCCATGGACGGCTGTCTCGGGTCAGTTGGCACCCCTGGGTCCCTTAGAGAGGTGCAGAGCAGCGAGATCTAGGCTGCAGCAGGCCCTTGCTAAAGGCCTTTCCAGTAGACAGAAGTGCCCAGGTAGCAGCCAGTGTCCCAAGGTACCGGCTCCTGGGGCCGTGCCTTGGATCTTGTGCGTCTCTGGTAACTGGATGTGGGAGGAGCTGCGTGACTGCCGTGCTGGGGGTGACTGTTTCAGGGGATACAGGTGGACTGTGTTGGACGGATGACTGGGTTCCACGACACTGTGGGCAGTGTTGTGGTGGCAGAGTCTGGGCATGGTCAGGGGGCCTGTGTTGTCATGCAGGCAGGATGAGAGTGTGATCCTAGAAACACGCAGGGAAGGTGGGCAGCCTGGGCCACCGGGCATAAGTAGGTGGACTTGGTGTGGTGGGGGGTGCGGTCCTCCCTGAGGGCAGTGCCCGCTGCCCACACCACCCGGCTCTGTTCCCAGCTGTCAAGCGCCCCGAGGATGTCTGTGGGCCCACCAAGTTCCGCTGCGTGTCCACAAACACCTGCAT
Organism: Odocoileus virginianus; assembly: GCF_023699985.2. Classification (NCBI taxonomy): domain Eukaryota; kingdom Metazoa; phylum Chordata; class Mammalia; order Artiodactyla; family Cervidae; genus Odocoileus; species Odocoileus virginianus. Next base: position 33,279,493 of record NC_069703.1, on the reverse strand, counting down.
CCCAGCCAGCTTCCACTGCGACGAGGAGAGCGACTGTCCGGACCGCAGCGACGAGTTTGGCTGCAGTGAGCGGGGAGCTGGGGGGCGAGCTATGGCCCCGGGCCCCTCCCCGCAGTCTCCCCCTGGTCCCCTCCTCCTACCCCCTTGGTGGTTCCCACCCCTCACTCCTGCCCGCTTCTTCCCCCAGTGCCTCCCCAGGTGGTGACCCCTCCCCAGGAGTTGATCCAGGCTTCCCGGGGCCAGACGGTGACCTTCACCTGCGTGGCCATTGGCGTCCCCACCCCTATCATCAACTGGAGACTCAACTGGGGCCACATCCCCTCGCATCCCAGGTGCGGCTCTGGGTCCTGGTAGGGGGCTGAGGCTGGAGGGGCGGTGCGGCCAGAGGTCCCGGCCCAACCCCTGCCTCTTATCTCTGGGGGGGACCCACCAGGGTGACAGTGACCAGTGAGGGCGGCCGCGGCACACTGACCATCCACGATGTGAAGGAGGCAGACCAGGGCGCCTACACCTGCGAGGCCATGAACGCCCGAGGCATGGTGTTCGGCATTCCCGACGGCGTCCTGGAGCTCATCCCGCAGCGGGGTATGGCCCACCGGGCAGGCGGGCACCAGGCGCGGGGCGGGAGCCGGGCTTGTCCGCCGGGGACCGGCTGTAGCCCGCTCCCGTGCCGCCCCGCAGGTCCCTGCCCTGACGGGCACTTCTACCTGGAGCACAGTGCCTCCTGCCTGCCCTGCTTCTGCTTCGGCGTCACCAACGTGTGCCAGAGCAGCCGCCGCTTCCGGGACCAGATCCAGCTGCGCTTTGACCAGCCCAACGACTTCAAGGGTGCGCTGGTGGGCGGGAGGCGGGCACCGGGCTCCCGTAGGCTCAGAGGGCAGACAATCGGGAACGCAGCATATGCCCTGGGCAGATGGAGCCAGTCCAGGGAGGCACACGGGGCTGCTGAAGAAATGCCGGGCCCTGTAGGAAAAGCGTTTCAGGGGGAAAAGAAGCTCTTCTAGGAGAAATGAAATCTACTGTTGATACCTGTCTGCATTAGGTGACGAAGAGGGCGGGCCGTGGAGTCACATCCGGGTTCAGACTCTGACTCTCACCCTCACTGCCGTGGGCCCTTGGCCAAGTTAACTATCTAGTGCCTCAGGTTGCTCATCTACAAGACGAGGATAAAATATAACCCCCCCGGGTTGTTATAAGGACCTGGTGGGTTAACACCCGTAAGCCACTCAGAATAGCGCTCGGTCCGAGTGAAGTGCCCAGCTCCCTGCTGCCACCCCCCACATCCTCGTCCTGCAGGATGGAGAGGCACCAGTGACCTGGAGCGTAAGAGCCCAGGCTTTGGTATAGTCTTAGCCTGGAGCTGACTTCTTGATGCACCACTTACTACTTACTGCCTGTGTGACTTTGAGACTCTTGGCTTCTTTGGGCCTGTTTTCCCAAATGTAAAGTCAGGCAGCTGGACTCAGTTCTCTCGGACTCTGAGAGGCAGGATGGCAGGAGCCTAGACATCAGACAGACCTGGGTTCAGGCACATTTCCGTTATCACAGAAAGTTCTCCTGGATGGTTAGTGCTGCCCTAGAGAGCCGGGAGGATGCTGCAGAGAGAATTCCCGTGTGTGTGTGTGTGTGTGTGTGTGTGTGTAGGACACAGCTGGACCCAAGGACCCATCATGGTAACAGGAACAATAACAGCTACCTAGTTTTTGAGCACTTCCGTTGTGTTCCACTCTGTTTTAAGCATATTGTGTCGGTTTGCTTACTTTAGCTTCCTGATAACCCTGGGATGCAAGCCACTGTTGCCCCCATTTTACAGATAGAGAAACTGAGACCTTTGCTCAGACTCACACACCTGGCAGGTGGTGGAACCAAAACTTGGGCATCCATTCTTCAGTGCTTTGTGTGCAGCTTTCTGCTACCCCTGGAGGGCTCTTCCAGCCCTGACAGGCCAGATCTGGTGGCAAGCCAAGGCTCTGAGAAGTCCTGCAGCAGAGAGTCCCCTTGCCCTTTCCTTGACCCTGGGGTTCCCAAACGGTCACCCCGTCATTCGGCAGCTTTGGCTTTGCCTGGGGAGTGCTTTGGGAAATGCTGCTCCAGGAATTTAGGAGGGGGAAAAAAAACAACTTGGCTTCTATTTGACTTTGGGAGAGAGACTGACGTTCCCTTTAAATCACACTTCTCGCAGAATTTTCCGTCTCTCTGGACTACCACCCGGGTGGCTGTCTCGGGCAGGCATGTGCGTGGCGCTCATCCCTCCCCTGTGCCCGCCAGGTGTGAACTTGACGATGCCCGCGCAGCCTGGCATGCCACCCGTCTCCTCCACCCAGCTGCAGATCGACACCGCTCTGCAGGAGTTCCAGCTGGTCGACCTGTCCCGACGCTTCCTAGTCCACGACTCCTTCTGGGCTCTGCCTGAGCAGTTTCTGGGCAACAAGGTGAAGGGGCCACCCTGGGTGGGGAGGGGCCCAGTCCCCCCCGCATCCATGCTCGGAGCCTGCCTGGGCTCCGCTCCCTCTAAAGCTGGGAGGGGGGCATCGGGGCAGTCTCTGTCTGGGAGAGGTGTCCTAATGCCCTCGTTCATTCAGGGCAGAATCTCTGCCCGCTGTGGTCAGGATGGGAGAAGAGCTGATGCAGCCTTTGGAAAAACCCTCCTGGACCACTCCCCACGTCTAAGCTGGGTTCAGTGGCCCCCTCTGGTCTCCCTGGGCACCTTTTACACATTATCATCAGACTCTTCCCCCAAACTGGGCTAAGCATCCTGAAGGCAGAGCCCAAGTGCCGTCATTTTTGCCTCCCTGTGCCCACCCCCGTGCCGGGCACACAGCACGGTGACACAGAGTGAGGGAGGAGGGGGCACCCAGCGGGCATCGCGTGTGCCCACGGCTGCCCGGCCCTGACCCGCCCATCCCGGCCAGGTGGACTCCTACGGGGGCTCCCTGCGCTATAGGGTGCGCTATGAGCTGGCGCGCGGCTCGCTGGAGCCAGTGCAGCGGCCGGATGTGGTCCTTGTGGGCGCCGGCCACCGCCTGCTCTCCCGGGGCCACACACCCACCCAGCCGGGGGTTCCGAACCAGCGCCAGGTCCAGTTCTCTGAGGTACGTGGGGCCTGCTCCCTCGGGGCTGGCGGAGACGGGGGTACGGGCTGGGCAGGTTCTGATGCACGACCCGCCCCCCGGCACCCCGGCCTCTGTTCCCCACCCAGGAGCACTGGGTCCACGAGTCCGGCCGGCCGGTGCAGCGCGCGGAGATGCTGCAGGTGCTGCGGAGCCTGGAGGCGGTGCTCATCCAGACCGTGTACGACCACAAGATGGCCAGCGTGGGGCTGAGTGACGTCGCCATGGATACCACCGTCACCGTCCCCACCAGCCGCGGCCGCGCCCACAGCGTCGAGGAGTGCAGGTGCCTGACCCAGCCGGCCCGAGGACCGCAGAGGCCCTGCATAGGTCGGCGAGAAGCCGCCAGGCTTCGCGGTCCCTGCACCCACAGTCTTGGTTCTGTCCCCGCAGATGCCCCGTCGGCTATTCCGGCTTGTCCTGTGAGAGCTGTGACGCCCACTTCACCCGGGTGCCCGGGGGGCCCTACCTGGGCACCTGCTCTGGCTGCAACTGCAATGGCCATGCCAGCTCTTGTGACCCTGTGTATGGCCACTGCCTGGTGAGTTATGCTGTCTGGCACTTGGATACTGGCTAGGGGCAAGGGCAGGGTGGGAGGTTCCGGCTGAGAGTTCCTTGTGCCTGCATGCTTAGCATAAGCCTCCAGAATGACTACTGTGGCTGCCACACAAGTTCTCGTGACCTCTGGATGCATTAACAGAGATATTATGTCCAGATAAGCGAGGTGAAAGTCCTACTCTTCACTCTGATCAGACCAATCAATCCTGGAGAGTATGGTGTAAAGCATGGCCCTAAGCAGGCCATTCCTAAGAGGAAGGAGCCTATAAATCTTACATTATTTCTTAGGAATGATGGAGGGAGCTGGAATTGGGAGCTGAGAGAAGGTTTAAGCAGGGAGAACAATTATCTCCAAGTCCCCGAACAGCTGTCAGGGGAAGGAGGATCCGCCTCCAGAGGGCAGAACTGGCCAATGGGTGCGGATTGGAAGGAGGATGTGGGTTTCAGTCAGCACAGAGCAGGTATTTGGAACTGTCTGTGGGACAGGCTGTGATGTGGGGTGATGAACGCCCCGTCAGGATAGAGCTGATGTTCCCCTGTGTGCAAAGCTGTGGGGTGATTCCTGCACAACTGGGGACACTGATCCAGTCGGCCTCAGAGGCCCACCCTCATGGAGCCCCGTCTGGTCCGGTGTGGTCCCACGTCGTTGTGGGGGGCGGGGGCACAGGACTGCTCCGCCAACCTGAGTGCCTCCTTCCCCTTCCCCCCAGAACTGTCAGCACAACACGGAGGGACCTCAGTGCAACAAGTGCAAGGCGGGCTTCTTCGGGGATGCCACCAAGGCCACAGCCACGGCCTGCCGGCCCTGCCCGTGCCCGTACATCGACGCCTCCCGCAGGTCAGACCCGGCTCGGGAGGGGCAGGTGGGGCAGGGGGCGCAGGCAGGAGAGTGGGCCTGGGGCATCCTCTGGGCAGGGAGGGGGGAGACCTGGTTTCGGAGGTTCCCCTGGTCGATAAATTACCCTCGGCCCCCTGACCTCTGTGGGCCTGCCTCCCTTTCCGTACAACGGGCCCCTCTTTCTTTCCAGTGCTGCAGATCTGGAGGAGGTGGGCCTCGGGGCTTCCCTGGGGGTCCAGTGGTCAAGATTCTGTGCTTCCTCTGCAGGGGACCTGAGTTCAAACCCTGACTGGGGAACTGAGATCCCACATGCCTCACAGAGTGGCCAAAATAAATAAAATATCTTTTAAATAGTGGAAATAGGGCAGATGGGCCTCGTGGCCTGCTGTGTCCCTGTGGACCGCGGTCACTCCCAGAGCGGGTCTGTGAGCCCTGGCCCAGCCCCTCATTGCAGCCCTGCCCCACGTCCTGTCCGCCTCATCCCCACAGGTTCTCAGACACCTGCTTCCTGGACACGGATGGCCAAGCCACGTGTGACGCGTGTGCTCCAGGCTACACGGGCCGCCGCTGTGAGAGGTGAGCGAGAGCCCGCAGGGGCCAGGAGAAGCAGGCCATAGTTGGTGGGGGCCTGGGAGCACCTCTGACCACCTTCTGTCTCTCCCAGCTGTGCTGCCGGCTACGAGGGCAACCCCATCCAGCCCAATGGGAAGTGCAGGCCCACCAGTGAGTATCGCACACGCCATCCATGGCACCTTCCCAGGCCGCCCGCCCCCAGGTCCGAGGCCCTGGTCCAGCACAAACTCCCCCTGGCCCTTGGGGAGCGCCCCACACCCCCCCCCACTCTGTCCAGATTATGTCCATCTTGTTCCCACCTTCCCTGCCAACACCAACTTTGCATCTCCAGACCAGCAGATTGTGCGCTGTGATGAGCGAGGCAGCACTGGGTCCTCCGGGGAGGCCTGTCTCTGCAAGGTACGTGTGCCCTCCCCACCCCGCACCCCGGGGGCCCTGGGTTCCCGCCCGCAGCTGGGAGGAGGAGGAGGAAGGAGGCTGCATCCTCTCCTGGCTCCTTAGCCAATGGTGGTGGCCTCTGCTGCAGGCCGATGGGTCTGGCCAGCTAGACTCCCCCCACCCCTCATGAGAAGTGGCCCAGAGTCAGGAAGGAGCCACTGGTTTGAGAGGCAGGTGACCTGGGTTCCGGGCTCAGGTCCATCCTTTGTGTGACCATCGGACCTTTGCTCTGACCATGCTTTCATCCCACGTTGACGCGATGGCGTAGCTATTAGCATCACCAATTCAAAGGTGAGGAGATGCGAGCTCAGAGGAGGGAAATGGTTTGCCTGAGATCAGGAGCCTCAGGTGTCTACAGAACAAAGAAGTGGACAGATTTGGAAATCAGGCACTTTACTCCCACCTTCCATCCTGGGATGGATCAGCAAGCTGGTCACCCCATGTCAATCATTTCCCATCCCTGAGCCTTGGTTTCCTTGCTTGAAGCATGGAAATAGCCCATTCCTCTCAAGGGACTTCAAGAAATTAAATGAAAAAAAAAAAGAAGCTGAGGTGCTGGTTGAATAGAAACTAGTGTAGTGCATTAAACAGACCATAATAATAGCAGGAGTTATTTTAAGCAGGACTTCCCAGGTGGCACAGTTGGTAAAGAATCCACCTGCCAGGCAGGAGACCTGGGTTTGATCCCTGGGTTGGGAAGATGCCCTGGGGAAGGAAATGGCAACCCGCGCCAGCATTCTTGCCTGGGAAATCCCTTGGACACAGGAGCATGATCAGCTACTTACTGTCCATGGGGGTCACAAAAGAGTCAGACACTACTTTAGTGACTGAACAACAGCAATTATTTTCACCACTTGCTATATTTCAAGTCTAAAATTTATTCGTGAGCTCCCTAGCAGCCACAGAAAAAAAAGGAAAATGATTGGTTGTATAAGCTCCGTTAATTGAGAATTGTTGTTCACACGGCGGCCAGCCCTCCTAAGCCTGCTCTTTCTGGGGCTCCCCCTGGCCTTGGGTTCCTGTCTGGAATGTGGGTAGATTAGACCGGAAGCTGCAGGGAGCACCCATCCTCCGCCCTGCCCCCGCCTCCCATGGGCCAGCCTGCAGCTCCCAGCTCTGTCCCTGCAGAACAATGTGGTGGGGCGCCTCTGCAACGAGTGTGTGGCCGGCTCTTTCCACCTGAGCGCCCGCAACCCCGATGGCTGCCTCAAGTGCTTCTGCATGGGCGTCAGTCGCCAGTGCACCAGCTCCTCCTGGCGCCGTGCCCAGGTACCTAGGCGAGGAGGGGGGCTGGCCAGACAGGTGGGACCGCCGAGCCGAGGGATGGGTGGACCCGGGGCTGAGGGGCAGGCCACGGCCCCCATCCCGGCCTCTTCTCCCGCCTCTATCAGGTGCTGGGGGCCTCCGAGGAGCCCACTCGGTTCAGCCTGACCAACCCCGCGGGCACCCACAACGCCAGCGAGGGAATCTCATCGCCCTCGCCCGGGGAACTGGTCTTCTCCTCCTTCCACAGCCTGCCGCCTGGGCCCTACTTCTGGAGCCTCCCTTCACGCTTCCTGGGGGACAAGGTGGGCAGGGGCTGCCTGGGGCCTTTTCAGAAGAGGAGGCGGTCCGAGCAGCGGCGGGGCCCCACGGTGGGGGCCCCAGCTGAGTGCCTGTCCCCCTTGGGTCCCAGGTGACCTCCTATGGCGGAGAGCTGCGCTTTACGGTGACCCAGCGGCCCCAGCCTGGCTCCGCACCCCTGCATGGGCACCCGCTGGTGGTCCTGCAGGGCAATAACATCGCCTTGGAACACCACGCCTCCCAGGAGCCCAGCTCCGGTCAGCCCAGCACCTTCACCGTGCCCTTCTGGGAGGTGAGCGGCGCCGCCCAGGAGACCTCCGGGGGGCTCCCTGTGCCCCTCACTCGGGCGTCAGGATGTCAGGGACTGCAGCCCACACGCTCTTTCTTCGGCAGCAAGCGTGGAGGCGGCCTGACGGGCAGCCGGCCACGCGGGAGCACCTGCTGATGGCCCTGGCGGACGTCGACACCCTCCTGATCCGGGCATCCTACACCCAGCGGCCAGCTGAGAGCAGGTGTCCGGGGCCGGGGCGGGAGGGCAGGAAGGGACTGGGCGGTGGCTGCAGGCTTAGCGGCGCAACGTGGAGCAGGCGGACTGCCAGCTCTGCCGCTTTCCGGCCTTGCTGTGCCTCATTTTCTCACCTGTGAAATGTAGATGGTAGGGCTTCCTAGGTGGCTCAGTGGTAAAGAACCCACCTGCCAATGCAGGAGACGCAGGTTCGATCCCTGGATTGGGAAGATCCCCTGGAGAAGGAAATGGCAACCTGCTCCAGTATTCTTGCCTGGGAAGTCCCACGGACAGAGGAGCTACTGTTCATGGGGTTGCAAAAGAGTAGGACACGACTTAGCAAGTAAACAACAACAGAACGGAGATTCTAATAGCTCCTCTATCACAGGGCTTGTCTGAGGTGTAGTTCCCAAGGAGCAAAGCCAGAGATGGGATTTGAGTCATTGGCAAGGAGAACCTGGGAGGGAAGGAGACAGGAGGAGGACGTGGCCATGCGAGGGAGCGGTTTCAGGGAGAGACCAGCCTGGGTCTGTCACCACGGAGCCCTGCAGAGTCATCCTGCGTGAGCCACAGGGACCTTTGTACCCTGGGCCGGTCTGTCATTGGTCCCCCTAAGGGAGTAGGTTGGTGGGACCTCTCCCCGTGAGGAAGGCTCATTCCCTGGAGAAAGTTGCGGGTTTAAGCCCTTCGTCACAGTCCTTGCGGCTGCTGAGGGCTGGACGCCCAGGCAGAGAGAGTTGGGCGGGGCCCCTGTAGCATCACGGCAGGGCTGCTGGGAAGATTAACGAGGTGATCAGGTGTAGGGCCCCAGGGATTGCGCACAGGTCCAGCGGAAGTGCTCATTCACACCGGGGTCCTTGTCACCCCCAGGGTCTCCGGCATTAGCATGGATGTGGCCGTGCCCGAGGACACCGGCCAGGACCCTGCGCTGGAGGTGGAGCAGTGTACCTGCCCGCCTGGGTACCGCGGTCCGTCCTGCCAGGTGAGCCCGGGTCCCACCCCCTCCCCCCGTCCAGCCAGCCCCCTCCACGGCGGTGCTCCCCAGCTCCTCCTCCCTTAGCTCTCCCACCTCCCCACGCCCACCCCGGCCATCGGCAGTCCCGACCCAGAGCGGGCCCTGAGGAAAGCCCCTCTTACCGCGCCCAGGACTGTGACGCGGGCTACACACGCATGCCCAGCGGCCTCTACCTGGGCACCTGCGAACGCTGCAGCTGCCACGGCCACACCGAGGTCTGCGAGCCCGAGACGGGCGCCTGCCAGGTGAGCCCCCCGCCTTTGCCTCCTGCCCCCGGGGTCTGCGGCCTCCAGGCCCAGCCTCGACCCCACGGTCTGCCTGCCCCAGGAGTGTCAGCACCACACAGAGGGCCCCCGATGTGAGCGGTGCCAGCCCGGGTACTACGGGGACGCCCAGCGTGGGACACCACACGACTGCCAGCCGTGCCCCTGCCACGGAGCGCCCGCTGCCGGCCAGTGCGTCCAGCCCCTGCCCGCGCCTGCCCCTTCCGAAATGCCCAGTGCTCTGTCCCAGATTCCCTTCCTTCCAGGCCCTCCTGAGAGGCAGTGGCCTTACCGCTCCTTCACTGTGTCACTTTGTATGAGATACACTTTCCTCTCTAGGCCTCAACTTCCTCATCTGTTAAATGGGGATAATGAAGTAACCCCCCCCACCCCCGCCCACACACCCCTTGGCCCCTGCTGTGATGAGCATGAGATGAAGCCACGGAACTCTTAGCACAGACCCTGGCATGTAGCTGGCTCTCAGGACGTGTTAATTCACGTGGCCCCTCCTCCTCACCCTTTCGCCCCTGGTCCTGAAGGAAGAGCCACTGACCTTCTAACTGGAAATTCGCCCCCTACCTCCGCAGAGCCACCCACACTTGCTTTCTGGACACAGACGGCCACCCCACCTGTGATGCGTGTTCCGCAGGCCACAGCGGGCGTCACTGTGAGAGGTGAGGGCAGGGTGTGAAGTTTGCAGGAGGGGTTGCCCCTGGAGGTGGGCTGGGCCCGGCCCTCCTGAGCAGGAGGGAGCAGAAGCCCCCCACTCTGCCTCACACAGGCCCCCAGGGGACAGTCAGCGTCCCCCACTCCACCCCACCCCCGAGAGCCTGAACGTTTCGCCTGGCATTTGAGACCTTCAGAGATCTAGACCTGCAGTTCACTCCCAACTCCCAATACTCCAATCCCCAGTGAGGCCAAAGTCTTCCCAGAAACCCCTCATTCTTGCTGAAAGTCCTGGGTTTGAGGCCTTGGACCCTGCCAATCTCACTGGTTCCGTGGCCTGTGGCCTGTCCCTGCCCCTCTTCTCCGCACTACTTCTCCATCTGTGCAATGGGTGAGTTAGGCTAATTGGTTCGTCCAGCACTTGGAGGTTGCCGAGTCCCGCACAGGGCCCCCAGCACAGCCTAGTGGTTCTTCCCTCCATTCACCCAGCACCTTCTCTCACCGCAGGTGTGCACCAGGTTACCACGGCAACCCCAGCCAGGGCCAGCCCTGTCGAAGTGAGTAGGCTTGGGGAGGCTTTGGGGATCTGGCCACCCTGGGGATGGAGCTAGGACAGAGCCTTTGTTCTCCTCCAACATAGGGAAAATGACTACCTCTCCGAACCTCGGCTTCTTTACCTGTAAAATGGGGGTGGTAAAAGGCCCACCCAACCCCAGAGGGCGTCTGTGAATGTGTCCAATGCCTGCACGTGACGGGTGTTCAGAAGCAAACACTTGTTCGCTCGGGTGGAGCGTCAGATGCCCAGAGGGTGGTGGGAATGGGGTTGCTTGGTGGTGGGTTTGGGGTTCCAGCTGTGGCTTCCCTCCGCCTCAGGAGGCGACGGCCAGTCGCCGGAGCAGATCGGCTGTGGCTGTGACCCCCAGGGCAGCGTTAGCAACCAGTGTGATGCTGCTGGACAGTGCCAGTGCAAGGTTAGTCCCAACCCCGGCCCTGCACGAGGCCCCGAAGTGCGGCCGAGACGGTCGCCCGGCCTTCCCTGCCGCCCTGCCTTCGGGTCTGTCCCTGTGCCCCTGCCCCCTGTCCTCGCGGAGCCTGTCCCTGCCCCACTGCTCGCGGCCTCAAGGTAAGTCAGGCAGCATCCGCTGGGAGCTGGGACCTAGGCCTGGGAGCAGCAGGGGCCCCCCCAGAACCCCCAGAAGTGGCTGGGAAGACTGACCTCAAAGGCTGCCAGCCGTGCAAGAGACCCATCCAGACTCCCCGCCCCCGCCTTTCGGTCCATCCCGCAGGCCCAGGTGGAAGGCCTCACCTGCAGCCAGTGCCGGCCCCACCACTTCCATCTGAGCGCCAGCAACCCGGACGGCTGCCTGCCCTGCTTCTGCATGGGCGTCACCCAGCAGTGCGCCAGCTCCTCCTACACTCGCCACCTGGTAAGAGTGCCGGACCCTTCCTTAGCCCGGGGGGCCTCCTGCCTGCCTCTCCCGGCTCATCCCTGGAGCCGGGCCGTGAGGCGCCTGGCCCAGCGGCATCCCCGATCCCTGTTCCCGTGCCTTCATCATTGCCCACATAAACACAGGTCCCAGCACCCCCGCCGGTCCCCCAGGCCCTCTCCCCACCGCCCCATTACTTCTCAGGTCAGCCCCGATCCCAGTCTTCCTTCCTCCCCCCAGCCATGGTCTCCATTCCCCCATGACTTCTGTCCCAGGCCCCATTTTACCAGACCCCCTCCACTTTCCCCACTCCAGGGACCTCCCGTGCCCCTCCCCCCCCCAGAGGCCTTCTGGGGCCAGATTGACCCCCACCCTCCTTTCTCCTGCTGTCAGATCACCACCCGCTTTGCCCCCGGGGACTTCCAAGGCTTTGCCCTGGTGAACCCACAGCGGAACAGCCGCCTGACCGCAGGCTTCACTGTGGAACCGGTGACCGAGGGCACCCAGCTCTCTTTCGGCAACTTTGCCCACCTTGGCCACGAGTCCTTCTACTGGCAGCTCCCGGAGACGTACCAGGGAGACAAGGTGGGACGCGCCGCAGGGCCTGGCAGACCACCCTCCCCGATCACCAGCTCTGAGCCAGGCCCTGGGCAGCAGGGACTCAGACATGAGCTGGCTTCAGAGCAGTGTGGGCTGGCAGGCAGGCGACGGCCGCGTCGTGGCTGCTGCCTTTGGGGGTCAGACAGGCCTCAACCCAGCCCTGCCACTTCCCAGCTGGCTGTCTGGTGATAAACCTCAGCTCCAGGGCAGTTTGGAGAATTAGAGCTGGTGCCTGGCGCATAGTAAGTGCTCGCCTGTTTATGATTATTACCTTTCGCACAATTAGTCAACCAACAGGTCCTGGGCGAGGCCCTGGGAAACACTTGGACAAACGAGACACGGTTTCAGTTTCATTCATTGGCTCCCGCTGAATTCGCTCCGTGCTGTCGGCCCTCTGCTTGGAGTTGGGTGCTCTTATCACAGGTCATGCTTTTTGAGCTCTTCCTCTGTGCTGGGTGCGATTGTGAGGCCTTGTATCGGACTGGCCAGAAAACTCGTTTGGTTTTTCTGTAAACTGTTACGGAAAAATCCGAATGAACGTTTCAGCCAACCCAGTACAGGTCATAAGTCACAACTTAGGAGCTAAGGACAGCTGCTGCCCTTTCGCACTGGTGAGGAAACTGGGATGAGAGGTTAGGGAGCTTGCCTGGGCTCCCACAGCTGGGATGCAAACCAGCTCTGAAAAAGTGAAAGTGAAAGTCGCTCAGTCGTGTACGAGTCTTTGCGACCCCGTGGACTATACAGTCTGTGGAATTCTCCAGGCCAGAAAACTGGAGTGGGTGGCCTTTCCCTTCTCCAGGGGATCTTCCCGACTCAGGGATGGAAGCCAAGGTTCCTGCATTGCAGGCGGATTCTTTACCAGCTGAGCCACAAGGGAAGCCCAGCCAGCTCAGAGGCCACTGGTCACAGATGCTCACAGGCTTTGCTCCTCCAGAGTCATGGTCTAGTGCAGGGATGATGGGACGATGGTGAGGGAGGTGCTGTGGGGCTCAGGCTCTTGGGGTGGACTCCAGGGTGGCCACCTAAACGGGTTCCGTGAGCAGTCAAGGCTACCTGGCCACACCCAGGGAAAACAGCTCTTGGTTCAGGTGTCACCTGCTGGTTGAGGCCAGCATTGAAGCAGATGTGTCCCCAAGCCCAGGGTCCTAGGAAAGTCAGGGACACTTCAGATGGAGGGTTCTGAGGCTGCTCTGTCCCTCCTCCTTGGACAGACTCACGGAATCCAGACTCCTCCCAGGACTGGCTTCCTTCTAGTCTCTTCTCCCTTCTCTTCCTTTCCTGGCCATGGTGTCTGCTCCCTGCAGCTCCCAGACCTTGCTCTCTCTCTCTCTCTCTCTCTCTCTCTCTCTCTCTCTCTCTCTCTCTCTCTCTAACGCCCTCTCCTGGCATTTCCTTGTGCCCTACAGAGGGAGGCATATTTTGCTCGGATGCGACGGGCTCACCAGGTAGGCCTGCGATCAGAGTGGTGTGACCATGATGTGACCTGGGCATGGTGTGTTCTTGGATGCCCTCCACCCCGCATGGGGAGACGCCCGGCACCCCAGACAATGTGGGAGCACATGGACCCAGGTGGTGACCGAAGGCCCACGGCCGGGGCAGGGCTGCACTCTGGCCCTGTGATGCCAGGAGTTAGAGCCGGGAGGGTGCCTTACGTACCGTGTGCTTGGATGCTAGTGCCAACCCTGCCTGTGGCCAGAGTGCTGGCTGGTAGGCAGGGACACCAGCTGGAGGCTAAACCACGTGACGGTCCCTGGCCCACCAGGTTACCCCAGCACTGCCTCCCAAGCAGCCTCCGTTAACCCCCTGTATGTCCAGCCCTCCAGCGGCCTGGAGTGGACCTCTGTGTGCCAGCCTGCAGAGGGGCGCGTGCACCTTGCTCCCCAGCCCGGGTGGGCCTTCCTGGCTGCTGTGTCCATGGGGAGAGGACGCTCCCGAGTGCTCCAGCTCTGGGGCTCTGGGGGTGGGGGGCGGTGGTCCTGAGCTGGCCTGTGCCCTCTGCCCATCAGAACCGCACGTCCCTCTCAGAGGAGCAGTTGCGGGCAGCCATGACCACTGGCAGGATCCCGGGGCCCCCACAGGGCAAGGGCCGGGCACAGCGGTTCTCACAGGTAACTCAAGGCCCGCCCGGGGACAGGCTGCGTCTAGGGCCCCGGGGAGGAACCCAGAGAGCAGAGTCCCAAGTAGGAGCCTGGGGCTGAGCCCCTGGCCTTCCTGCGTCGCTTTCCCCCAGGCTGGGTCCCAGCCTGATGCCTGCACCACTGCAGTGTTCCTTGAGAGGCATTGCCGAGCTGCGAGCAGCTTGGGCAGGTACCATGGGCCTGCTTGAGCTGCGAGTGGCTTAGGCGGGTACCGTGGGCCCGCATGGAGCGTGAGACCTGGGGAGCCACCTCCTCAGTACACGTGGCCCTGCGGCTGCCTCCAGCCGCTCTAGCCCAGGCTTGGCCAGAGCCGTCTGCCCCACCTCTCTTGCCAGGTCACCCATTGCCTGAGCTTCTCCCCACGGCCTCGGCCCCTCCCAGGTGGCCCCCCAGGCTCGTGAGGAGCGAGAGGGCAGCAGGGACGGGCGGCGGAGCGTCAGGCGTCCACGTGTGGAAACAGAGGCCACGGCAGTGGGCGGCGGGCGGGCCGGGGGCCCCCGGGTGTCGGCAGGGCCTCGCGGGCTCCTTTCTGTCCCCCTGCTCCTCTCCTCTGTCCCCCCTCTCCCGGCCCCCCAGGTGGATGAGGCCCAAAGGCGGATGGATGCTGAAATCTGGCAGCTCCTCTCCAGCTTTGCCGCCCAGCCCCCGGCCCCTCCCAGACTCTCACCCCATCCTCCGCCTGCAGCTGCTCTGCAAGCAGCTCCGCCCTCGTCCCCCTCCTCCTCCCCCTCCTCCTCCTCCCCCCTCCTCCTCCTCCCCCTCCTCCTCAGCCTTCTCTGCTTCCCCGTCTTCTGCAGCGGGCGCTCAGGTATGTGCCAAGTCCCCCACCAAGGGACCCCTCCCTCAAGCACCACGTTTTCAGTTCTCACTGAACCAACGTCACAAATTCTGCCCATTTCTGCACCCTACTTGGACAGATATTTATTCCCATTTTTTTTTCTTTACACCAACCCTGTACCAGCTCATTTATGCTAGTGTTGCATTTTTAAATCCACACCAGAACAGCCACTAAATTTCAAAACGTTCTCTGGGGTGCCCCGTCAATCATCCTGGGGTCCACAGGGGATGCAGTGCCAGATGTGAGCAGATATTGACCCAAGCCGCAGCCAGCGAGAGCCGCGGGGTGTCCGGACCCAGACGGTGGGGAGCAAGCTGTCCAGAGAGCAGGGCCAGGGCCTGCACTGTGGGGGCGGGGGTGGGGTCTCCATCCCTCTGCCCCCCTGGGCTTCCCTCCGGGGTCTGCTCACCCACTGTCGGGCCCACCTCTGCCCTCTTGGCCCCCTGGCCAGCTCCATCCACTCTCACCACCTGTCCTTCTGTCCTAGTTCTCTCTCTCCTACAAAGGCTTCCCTCTGCTTCCTGAAAGCCTCTATTATTGGCAGCTGCCCAGAACCTTCCTGGGGAACAAGGTAACAAGGATTTGTGGAGGGGTGGATAGGGGTGTCATCAGATCCTGAAATGTCAGAGGGCCCCTTGTCAAGACGTTTCATAATTCAGTTGGGTAGACCAAATCCCAGAGCGGAGATCCTCGCTCAGGTCCCAGTGGTGCTGAGGTTGAGCCCAGTGCAGCCCTCACCCTTCAGGGAGCCACAGGCCCCTCTCTGAACTGGGAGGTAAGACACGTCTTCTTTGGCCCGCCTTTACCCTGTATTCAGATCACGGACTAGCTTTTGGGCTGTACTTATTCATTCAGGGAGCATTAAGTACTTACCACATGCTGCACTGTTGTTGTTCAGTCGCTCAGTCGTGTCTGACCCTTTATGACCCCATGGACTGCAGCACCCCAGGATTCCCTGTCCATCACCAACTCCCGGAGCTTGCTCAAGCTCATGTCCGTTGAGTCGATGATGCCATCCGACCATCTCATCCTCTGTCGTCCCCTTCTCCTCCTGCCTTCAATCTTTCCCAGCATCAGGGTCTCTTCCAATGAGTCAGCTCTTCACATCAGGTGGCCAAAGTATTGGAGCTTCAGCTTCCGCATCAGTCCTTCCAGTGAACACCCAGGACTGGTCTCCTTTAGGACTGACCGGTTGCTGTCCAAGGGCTCTGTGTGGTATACGGGCTTCCGTTGCAGAGTATGGGCTCTAGAGCCCAGGCTCAGTGGTTGGGTGCATTGGCCCAGTTATCTTTTCAGACCAGGGATCAAACCCACGTTCCCTGCATTGGCAGGCAGATACTTAACCACTGGACCACCAGGGAAGTTCTAGCATGGCATTTGTATTTGTATTGTTCCAAAAATGATTTAGGGTGCCTTTTAAGAATACAGAAAATAGGCAATAAAATATTGTTCAGAGAAGAGGACAAGACAGTTTGGTCCAGGGGGACATAGGAAAAATCTGCTGGAAGCAAAGTGGAGCTGGTCCAGAGAGGAGTCAGCAGGCACTGAGGCTGTGGGCTCCGCAGGCTCCGTGCTGAGTGCAGGGTTTTACGTGGCCTTTATTACTTAATCCTCATTCTACCTTTTAATGTAGGTATTAATATTATTTTTATTCCCATTTCCATGGGAGGCAAGTCGGGCTCAGAGAAATTAAGTGACGTATCCGAGGCTGTCCAAATAGCACAGCTGGACTTGAACCCCCGTATCAGACTACAGAGTCCACTCCCTTATCTGTCCTGCTGTACAACCTGTGGCCTGACCTTGGACATGGCAGTGAACTTGCTGGCATCCAAAGAAAACGGGAAACCAGCTGTTTCATGGTTTTCTGGTTATGCCCATAGATTCCTTCCCTCACCCTGAACTTGTGGAGAACGTCCTCGGGGCCTTTGTAGCCCAGGGCCTGGCATGTCATCAGTAGGCGTTTATTAAATGCTCGCCAACTGAATGAACAAATGGAGTAGGCCTGACACAGTGTGGCATTGACCGGACCTCTGCCCTGGAGGCAGAGAGAGAAAGGGAAGTCATGTGGGGCAGAGTTGGGGTCTTGGCTGCTCACGTGGGAAGCCCCAGCAGCAAACAGAAGGACTCTCCCAGTTGTGAGCAGTGGGAAGGCCAACTCTAGCAGGCTCGTCTGCAACGAAGAATCTATCAGCTCTTGCAACTCCAGAACCCAAGGGTATCTGCTGTCAGGCACAGCTGGATCCAGGGACTCGTTAGGACTTTATCTCACTTGGCACCATCCTCTAGCTTCCCATCTGACTAGTCAGGGGAGTTCTTCTGTTCCGGTAGAGCAGACATGCCAGGTTCATGTGCTCATCAGTGATGGAGCAGAGAAGGGAAGTGGTGGAATATGCAAACTGGTCAGGCCTGGCTCAGGCCAATCCTATGGAGGAGGAGGGGTGGGCCCCTCAAACCACACGGCCTGCCTGTAGGATGTAGCTTCCTCTGGAGGAAGCCAGGACTGCAGTATGCAAAAACGGGGGACATGGATCCTGAGCAAACAGAAACCGCCTACCCAGATGGCAGGAGTTCTAAAGGGCTGTCAGCCTCGCCTGCCGCCTCTGCCGTGGCTGAGAACTTCTGAGCCTTCTGCAATCTCCCCGTGGTGCTCACGGTCGTTACCCTTGTCTGCTTTATGAGAAATTCTGTTATTGGAAGGGACTTAGGGCTTGTTTGCTGGGATCAGAGACCGTGGGAAAGGGGGAACCCTACAAAATGGAACAGAGGCTTCTCAGGGGCACACTGCCCCCAGGTCTGAGACTGTGAGGGGGCTGATGGGTGTCGTCACCTAGGTGACCATGGACCTCTGGTTGGCTGGGGGGACAGCACAGGTGCAGAAAAGCCTCCCGAGGCTCCGCCCCCTCACCTGTCGGGTCACGCAGATCCCAGAGGAGGGCAGAGTCAGGGCGTGACTGCAGGGCTTGCCTCTTGCAGGTGGCGGCCTATGGCGGGAAGCTGCGATACACCCTGTCCTACACGGCGGGGGCGCAGGGCAGCCCGCTCTCTGACCCCGACGTCCAGATCACGGTGAGCATGGGGCTTCCACGCCAAGTGGGAAGAAGGGGGACAGTGGAGGCCAGGGAGCATCCTTGATGTTTCTACCCTTTCAGTCCAGCGCTCAGTTGACCCGGCACCCACCCACGGGTTAGGCCTGTGTCCCCACCCCACCATGTGTCTGGACACTACAGAGGCTGAGGCCTGGCTACAGGGCCTGTACCTGACTCCTTAGGGCACAGGAGCTTGGGAGATTGGAGAGATGGGAGGCTGGGACTGGGGGAGGTCCTACTGTCCCCAAGAATGCCTTGCTTCCCCTCCAATCCTGCTGGTGTCTCCCCAGGGCAACAACATCATGCTGGTAGCTTCCCAGCCAGTGCTGCAGGGCCCGGAGAGGAAGAGCTACGAGGTCGTTTTCCGAGAGGTGAGAGGCACTCGGCCACACTGTGTCTGACCCTCCCCATCCTGCTTTGGAGCCCAGCTTTGACGCCAGCTTCCCCTGCCTCTTACTCCACCCCGGTCCTGACCTCACTGTCCTCAGCCAGTGCCGGGGAGGCAGGGGTTGGGGATGGGGGTGCTGCAGGGCCAACCCCTCACCTTCATCTGCCGTCGTCCCCCCCGACCCAGGAATTCTGGCGCCGGCCCGACGGACAGCCAGCCACCCGCGAGCACCTCCTGATGGCGCTGGCCGACCTGGACGAGGTCCTGGTCCGAGCCACCTTCTCCTCCGTGCCGCTGGCGGCCAGCATCAGCGGGGTCAGCCTTGAGGTCGCCCGGCCCGGCCCCTCCGAGGGCCCCCAGGCCCTGGAGGTGGAGGAATGCCGCTGCCCCCCGGGCTATGTCGGCTCGTCCTGCCAGGTGAGCACGGCCCAGCCAGCTGCCTCCGCGCCACACAGCTGGGGCCGCAAGTGGTCAGCTGGGATTTCCATGGCCTGTGATCACCATGGGGCTTCCCAGGTGGCACTAGTGGCGAAGAACCCGCCTGCCAACGCAGGCGAGATGTGAGAGATCCAGGTTCGATCCCTGGGTCAGGAAGATCCCCTGGAGGAGGACGTGGCAACCCACTCCAGTATTCTTGCCTGGAAAACCCCACAGACAGAGGAGCCTGGTGGGCTACGGTCCACAGGGTCTCCAAGAGTCAATCGCGGCTGAGCACACACGCACGTGATCACCGTCATAACCTTAATATGTTGGCAGCATGGCATATGTTCTTCCCAACAGCGCTGGGAGAGGTGTAATGGTCCCCGTTTAACAGATTATTTTTAAAAAATGAGGCTCTGAAACATGTGTGACTTACCCAAGGGCACACGGCTACACCCCGTGGAGTTAAGACCCAGCTCACGCTCTCAGGGTGCTCGCCAGAGACAGGGTGACAAACGGAGACACCAGTTAGCCCAAAGCAGAGCCTGGAGGTGCCTCCGAGAGGCGAACAGCGTGGATGGGAGTAGGTTTCTAGGCAGGAGGACAGAATACACAGAAGTCTCAGAAGGCGGAATGTGTGGGGACAGAGCCTGCAAAGCAGAAGGGTTGCCCCTGGAAAGCTGGGTGGGGGGGGTGCTTCTTCAGGCCTGGAGTAAGGCTCCCCCAGCAGGGATGACTGCCAAGCTGCAGAGGGAACGCTAGGGTTGGAACTGGGCCCCGGGAAAATTCCTCTGCCCACTGTGACTGAGATGGCTGAGGCCAGGGGAGAGACAGGGAGCGCGCCTGGGAGGGAAGGGCAGTGGGAGTGGAAGAGGAGAGGCGGTTGGAGGGACTCCAAGAACATCTACAGGGCTCGGCTGGAGACAGCACAAGGGCAGGGCCTGCGCTGACTGCTCACCCCTGAATCCCCAGGCACAGAGCAGGCAGCCGCTTAACACTGGATGAGTGGGTGTGGAAGGGGGGAAGGGGGACCGCAGGAGGGCAGTGGGGAGGGCTGCGGTGCCAGGTGGGCACCAGGGAGGTCAAGCGTGGAGCAGCCAGCCCCCCCAGCCCAGCTCGGGACGTCCTGGTGAGAAGCCGTGTCCCTACGGCTTTGTATCTGTGCACACTTGCCGTGGCCACAAGAACTTTCACATCCAAGCAGGTGAACTTCATGTCCCTTGAAGTTATGAAACAACACTTTGTGTGTGTGTGTGTGAAGCAACACATTTTGAAGGAGAACTCCCAGAGAAGGCAGAGTGCTTGGTGCACATTTTCTGCAGTGAAACAAAACAGATTTATAAACATCCCTTTGAAACGGTCGGGGAGGGAGAGCCTGGAGAGATTTCAAAGAAGGGGCAGCGAATAGAAATTCACTGTTCTCAGAACCCCTGATTACTCACTTAGGATGTGTAAAAACCTCCTTGGTTACATGGTGCTGCCTCCTTCACTTTGTGGGGCAAGCGTAAACATAGTCATAACGGTCTTTAAGGAGTCACCCCAACTCCAGGTCTCCTGAGCCCTCCTTTTTCCTTGTAGGGGTTGTTTTTACATAAAGACCCTGCTAGAAGAATTTTTAGGAAGGAAGCCGTGGGGCTGGAGAAGGGTTCTGCATTGTTGTTGTTCACTCACTAAGTCGTGTCCGACTCTTTGCGACCCCATGGACTGCAACACAGCAGGCTCCCCTGGCCTTCACCACCTCCCGGAGCTCGCTCAAACTCATGTCCATCAAGTCAACGATGCCATCCAACCATTTCATCCTCTGTCGCCCCCTTCTCCTCCAGCCTTCAGTCTTTCCCAATAGGCAGCTTTTTGCATCTGATAGCCAAAGTATTGGAGCCTCAGCCTCAGTCCTTCCAATGAACAGTTAGGATTGATTTCCTTTAGGATTGACTGGTTTGATCTATTGGCTGTCGAAGGGACTCTCAAGAGTCTTCTCCATTAAGGATGAACTATTATTTCAGTATATGCGTGACTGGAGACGCTAGACAGGACAGGGTGGACACTGTCCCAGCTCTGGAGAGCTGGGAAGAGGAGAGGAGAGCTCCTGAGAGGGGATGCTGGGCCTGGAGTCTCCCCTCCAAGAGCCAGTGGGAGTCTAGGTAGCAGGAGAGAGGAGTTCCGGGTCTACTGGCTGCAGGTGGGACCACCTTGGAGATGGAGACCAATGCTGCCCTCTGCCCCCTAGGACTGTGCCCCAGGCTACACGCGCACCGGAAGTGGACTCTACCTCGGCCACTGTGAGCTGTGTGAATGCAACGGCCACTCAGACCTGTGCCACCCGGAGACCGGGGCCTGCTCAGTAAGACGCACGCAGGGCCAGGGCAGGGGGCCGCGTGGCTGGGGCTGGGCAGGGTCTCAGGCTGGCTGGGGGGTGGGAGGGCTTTGGTGTGTTCAGACGGAAGTCCAGGGCCACAGTCACAGGCCGCATCCTATGGGGCAAAGTGCCTGGACCAGCAGGTCTAAGGCATTGAGGGGTCGTAGACACGGTGGGGTGACCAGAGCTGTGGATTAGCATCCTTCTCTATAAAGAACGCTTTAGAGGACTTCCCTGGTGGTCCGGTGGTTAGGACTCCGCACGTCCACTGCAGTGGGCATGGGCTCGGTCACTGGCCAGGAAACTGAGGTCCTACAAGCCATGTGGTACAGCCACAAAAATCAAGAAAACTAGAGAACGTTGGTTCCTGTTATTTCCTGTCACCAGTGTGACACATGTTTCTGTAGAAGCATCAGACTGTACAGATAACTTAAAAACAAAGTTAAAATTCCCTGAAATCCTACCATCTGGAGGTAATCACTGTCAACATTAGACTGTGGAGTTCTTTTTTCTGGGCAAATATTTACACGGATTAATATACCTTTTGTTTTGCAAATAAGCCTAGGATCATTGTGTTTGATGATAAACTTTTTTTCACTTCTTGACATCTTTCAATATTTCAATATTTTTTATACCTGAACTTCTCAGAGTGATATATGTATAACCCTCCAGGGTATGTGGTCAAGGACCAGGTGGTTGACAGAACCACCAGCTAGATATTAAATGAGGATTATGCTACATTAATTTTTTAAAAAATAGATCTCTTTGGAGGAAAACATAAAACGCACACACATTTTTTACAATTAAGGCTTATTTCCAAAACTCTGCCCCCATATACTCATGTGGGTACTTTTCTGTGATACCAGGTATTTAGATTAAAAAATGTAAGAAATGCAATCAATATCCTTTTTGATAGCTTTTTGGATGGAATTTCCTTTTTTAATTTCCTCGGTTCTTTTCTTCTTGGTGTGTTTCCAGCATTATGCTTTTAAAAACACCGCTGAGATGAATGGAACATCCTGTAGTGAATTCATTGTGCCCCTCCCTGATTATTTCTTTAAGATAAGCTCACGAATGTGGAATTTCCAGATCAAGGGATTACCAAATAGTATGATTTGGGATAAATTTTGCCAAATAGCAAGTGGCTGACATCCTTGCACCTTGCAGCAATGCCAACACAACGCTGCCGGGGAGTTCTGTGAGCAGTGTGCCCCTGGCTACTACGGAGATGCCACGGCCGGAACACCCGAGGACTGCCAGCCCTGCGCCTGCCCGCTGACCAACCCAGAGAACATGTGGGTGCCCCTGCTCAAGGCCCTGGGGAGTGGAGGGCATCGCACTCACTCTTGGGGCGAAGGTGGAGGGAACAGGGTAGGGGCGGGTGTTCCGGAGCCTCAGCTTCGCCCCCTACCCCAGGTTCTCCCGCACCTGTGAAAGCCTGGGAGCTGGAGGGTACCGCTGCACTGCCTGTGAGCCTGGCTACACCGGCCAGTACTGTGAGCAGTAAGTTTGCTATAGGAGGGATGCAGGGAGCGGGGCCTGGGGGAGACTCCTAGGTGAGAGTCCTGGATGATGTTGCTCAGAAAGGTCCCAACTAGGATTGTGTCCCTCCCCTGCCCAAAACCCTGCCAAGATTCCCCGGTGCCCTTGAGACCAGCCCAAACTCCTTAGGTGGTAGCTTTATCATTCACCAGGCTCATCCCTCTTCTGACACCTCACTCCATATTCTAGCTGGGCTTCCCTTCTTGACTTCTTCATGTTCAGTTCTTTACGTGTGCTGTTTTTGCTCTTCATGGATCATTCTCCATCCACACACCCCCTCTCATCCTGGCTAACTCCTGTTTGGCCTTCAAAACTCAGCTCTATTCCCTTGTTCAGTGCATTTTTATTGAGACTCTACTGTACGCCATGCAGTGTGGCAATGTGTTGGAAATAAAGTGATGAGCAAAACAGATTCAGTCCCAACCCTTATAGAGTCTACTGCCTGTAATGGGAGACAAGACAGTGGGTAAGCCTACAAGTGAATAGTTACAAACGGGGATGAGTTCTCCGCTGAGTACAGTCTGCTCCAAGGGAACAGAGCAGCTCAGGAGTCTCGTCCTCTGGGAAGCATCCTGATTCTCAGGGCTGGACAGGTGCCCCCTCTCCCACCATGCCCCCCCAGCCCCCACACATGTCCCTCACTCTCATTTATGTGGTTCCTCAAGAGCACGATTTTATCATGTTTGCTGTTGTGCATCCGTAACATTGCTTAGCGTGTGTGTGTGTCTGTTAGTCGCTCAGTTGTGTCCAACTCTGTGCGACCCCGTGGACATAAGTGTTTGTTGAATGACTATTTCCCGGAATCCAACCTGCTGACCTTTCCCCCTGCCCTACTCCACCTTCTCAGCTCACAGAGGCTCTGCGCTGGGGCCTTTCTGGTCTCTGAAAATCCTCCCTGAGCTGAGTCTCCTCACCCCGTGGTGGGCCGAGAGCCGAGCTGACTCCCCAAGTCCGCCAAGAGGCACTGGGTCCCCTTGGGCCTGACACAGCTTGTCGTTGTTCCTCCTCACAGGTGTGCCCCGGGATACGTGGGTAACCCCAATGTGCCAGGGGGCCGGTGCCTGCCGCAGAGTAAGTGGGTCCACGGTCTTGGGTCAGAGGTGGTGGGCAAGGCAGGGGACCTGGGGAGTCTGAGAGATACTAGGTCTGGGGAGCAGGGTGAGCGGGGGATGCGCCAGTCTTTGGGAGGGCAGGGAGATTTGAGACAGTGGTACCTGGCGGGGGCCTCCTGTCTGAGTGGCCTCCCCTGTCCCTCTCCCAGCAGATCAAGCCCCACTGGTGGTACAGGTCCATCCAACTCGGAGCGTGGTACCCCAGGGGGGCCCCCACTCCCTGCGGTGCCAGGTCAGTGGGAGCCCACCCCACTACTTCTACTGGTCTCGTGAAGATGGGCGGCCATTGCCCAGCAGCACCCAGCAGCGACATCAAGGTACGCGTGGCCCCAGGCCCCTCGGCCACCCCGGTGGAAGGGGAGACACAGGCCTGCCCCTACCCTACTGAGATCCTGTAGGGACCCACACACAGGACTGGGTCGGAAAAGGGTTGCATCTTCACTGATGAGCCTCACTCCCCCCATCCTCACCACCAGGCTCGGAGCTGCACTTCCCCAGCGTCCAGCCCTCGGATGCTGGAGTCTACATTTGCACCTGTCGGAATCTCCATCATGCCAACACCAGCCGGGCAGAGCTGCTGGTCACTGGTGAGTTCCTCGTCCCCTGTCCCCAGCACTGCCTGTCCTGGGCCAGGCTGCACACTGCAGAGGGGGACAGTGGTTTCCCGGATGAGGACACTGCCCAGAAAGAGGGGAAGAGATGATGGCGTCAAGATGGTAGAACTGATACAGGCAGAACTGGCAGGACTTAATACCGAGAGAGAGAAAAGTCTAGGAAGATGCCCAAGGGTCTGGATTCCAGCAGCTGGGTACACAGGGCACCATTTACTGAGATGAGAGAGGCCCCAACAGCAGTTTCTTCATTTGGGCTGCCCCAAAAGCAGAGACTGAGACAAAGATTTGTGTGCATGTAGTGTATTTGGGAAATGAACTGGAGAGGAGAAGGCACCCAGTAAAGCGTGTGTCATATCACTGAGCATGTTACCACTTAGAGCAAGTGTTGCTGAACAGCCGGGGCAGCACCGGGGAACTCCAGAGTAAAGCCCCAGCGCCCACCTGCTGCCCCAGGGCCAAGGGAACTGGGCTACGCATGCACCAGCTCCCATCAGTCACTGACTGGGGCCTGTTCCAGGAGCACTGAGGCCGCTGCGTTCTGTCCCACCCTGTGGGCAGGCACAGTGACCTGAGAAAATCCTTCTGCAAAGAAACGCGGCTGCTGCAGAATTCAGGCAGGCGGGTGTAGGAGTGACCAGGCCGAGGCGTGTGCACGGGACCCTGGCAGCCCCTGCCACCAGCAGGTCCCAGGGAATCACAAGTTTGGTTTTAGCCCTGTTAAAAGTTTGAGATGTTTGGGGAAACACTGAAGTGTGTACATGAGGTGGGCATTTTGGAGCTGTGAGTCTGGAGCTCAGGAAAGAGGCCCTGGCCAGAGAAGTGAATTTGGGAACTGTGGGTACATGAGTGGACGCAGGGTGAAGTCACCCAGGACAGAGCCTGGGGAGCCCCAACTTGAGCTTGTCAGATGGAAGAGGGAGCAAGTGGGCACAGCCTGCAGACAGGAGGAGGCTGGGGGAGGGGGTGGCTGGAAGTCAGGGGGGAAGCGGCTTCCTAGAGAGAGCGGCCCCCTCGTCAGAAGCTGCCAGGAGGTCAGCTCCAGGCAGAGAAATAACCCTCGGAGATGATGCTCTGACAGGAGCGGTTTGCAGTGGAGAGAAGAGGGAGAAACCGGATTGGAGTGGGGCAAAGAATGGATGGGGAGGCAACCAGTGTAGATGACTGCTTCAAGAGTCTTGCCTTTGAACAGAGGGCAAGAAATAGGGCAGGAGCTGGGGGGGAGGAGGGCACGTGTGGGGTCAGGGGGTCATTTTCAGATATGGGAAATTCTAGAACACATTTGTCTGTGGAGTGGGATGATCCCACGGGGAGGGAGCCAGAGAGGGCACAGCTGGGTGAGAGGGTCCTCGGCACTTAAGAAGGGGAGTGGAGGGCGGGCTGGAGGTGGGGAGAAAGCTCGCCCTTCAGGGACCAGGGAGGAGGGAGGTGGGGAGATTGGGGATCGTGGAAAATTCCTTACTAGTCATTTCAATTCTCTCCAGAAGTTGAGTTGAAACCACGAAAGTGGAAGGAGGACTCTGGAGGGTGGAGAAGTTGGGAGGAGGTGTGAAATGGTTGTTTAGGAAGATAGAAACTCACGCCAGACAGGGAGCCCCGCTGGGGTGAAGTGCGAATTGCTAAGAGCTTGTCTGTGGTCTGTGATGGTGAACCGGAGCCAAGGGGATCACGGTGTGACGTTCCCTGGCCACAGCCTGATGGGTGCTTGGTGCCCGCGGGGGAGAAAGGAGATGATGGATTTGAGCCAGGAGGAGGAAGGGAGGTGTCAGGGAGTGGAATGGAAGCTAAGCCAGACTTGGGTGATGGAGAGAGAGAGGGTGAGAGAGAAAGTGGACCCAGGACAGGGGCCTGGCCAGCACCCAACTCCCCGGGGAAACTCCCGCCCCCACAGAGGCTCCCGGCAAGCCCATCACGGTCACAGTGGAGGAGCAACGCAGCCAGAGCGTGCGCCCCGGAGCCGACGTCACCTTCATCTGCACGGCCAAAAGCAAGGTGGGCGGAGCAGGGAGTGGGCATTGGTGAGGGTCTCTCTCCTGGGGTCTCTGAGCCGCAGTCCAAGCCCCATGCCCATCTCCCTGGCCTCCCCCGCCTGCAGTCTCCGGCTTATACCCTGGTGTGGACCCGCCTGCATAATGGGAAACTGCCAAGCCGAGCCATGGATTTCAACGGCATCCTGACCATTCGCAACGTACAGCCCAGTGACGCGGGCACCTACGTGTGCACCGGCTCCAACATGTTCGCCATGGACCAGGGCACAGCCACGCTGCACGTGCAAGGTACACTGTTCACGTCCATGCCCGACCCACGTGGCCCTGCCCTTCCTCCACACTCTCCAGGACCAGTGAGCATCTCTCCATTCAGCTGACAGCTTCTGAACTGGAAACGGCAGGTCCTAGACTCGGAAGAAATGGGGGTGGGAGGTTAGACAAGCAGTATCTCTGCCGTTCCACCCTCCGTGTTCAGTGGGGAGCCTGTAAACAGTGGACAAACAACACTATCACACTGGTGCTGGGATGGGAGTGGAGCGAAAAGAGTGAGGCTTGAGGTGGGCCTGAGGTGAGAGCTCTTCTACATGGGGTGGTCAGGGAGGACCCCCCGGAGGAAGTGACATCTCAGCTGAGACCTGAAGGGAAGAGAAGGTGTTCAGCCATGCAGGATCTGACAGAGGAAGCAGCATGTGCCAAGGCCCTGAGGCAGGAGCGTGCTGTTGGAGGGAGGGCAAGGCCAGTGTGGGAGGGTGGGTGAGGAACTTGAAGATGTGGGCACAGGTGAGTGCACACATTGAGGCATGGCAGGGAATTCAGACGTTTTTGTTCTGAAAGCCACGAACAGGCCATAAGTGGGCAAGTAGCAAGATCCCATTGACTTTTTTTTTTTTTTTGGCCGCGTGTGCGGCTTGTGGGATCTTAGTTCCCTGACCGGGGATCGAACCCACACCCTCAGCAGTGAAAGGGAAGACTTCTAACCACTGGACCGCCAGGGAAGTCCCCACCCCCTCCACCGCCAATGACATTTTTTTTTAACATTTTTTTTGGAGTCTATTGAATTTGTTACAATACTGCTTCTGTTTTATGTTCAGATGTTGGTTTTTTGGGCCAAGAGGCACGTGGGGAGCTTCGTTCCCCGACTGGGGATCGAACCCACAGCCTCAGCAGTGAAAGTGCAGTCTTAACCCCCGAACCGCCAGGGAAATCCCTCCCATTGACAATTTAGAGACTCCCTCTGCCTGCTCTGTGGACAGATGGCCACGAAGGGCTGGAGTGGAAGCAAAGGGAGCAGCAAGCAGGCTGCTGGCGCGGGTCCCTCCCCTCCCTGACTGCACACTGTCTCCTCGCTCCTCAGCCTCGGCCACCCCCTCCGCCCCCGTGGTCTCCATCCACCCGCCGCAGCTCACGGTGCAGCCAGGCCAGACGGCCGAGTTCCGCTGCAGTGCCACGGGGCACCCTGCACCCAGCCTAGAGTGGACAGGTGAGGCCATGGCGGGAACAACCGTCAGAGCCTGGCTCTCCTGGATGTGGGGTGGCGGGGGGGGGTGGTGCAGCCAGGGGCAGAACGCTAGGAGGTGGACCTCAACCTCTCGGTATGCAGTGGGGGCCCGGCAGTGCCCACCCCAGTGGGTGCTGACCCCGCCTCCCTGCTGTCACGAGGCCCTGGTGGCCAGCTCCCTCAGAAAGCCCAGATGCATGGTGGCATCCTGCGCCTGCCGGCCGTTGAGGCCTCGGATCAAGGCCAGTACCTGTGCCGCGCCCAAAGCAGCGCCGGGCAGCACGTGGCCAGGGCTGTACTACACGTGCACGGTGAGAGGACCCGGCTGAGTGGGGAGGGCGGGGGCGCCCTGGCAGCCCTGGGGAGGTGTTCTCACAGGGCTCTGTCTGCAGGGGGCAGCGGGCCCAGGGTCCAGGTGAGCCCAGAGAGGACCCAGGTTCACGAAGGCCGCACCGTCAGGCTGTACTGCAGGGCTGCGGGGGTGCCCAGCGCCACCATCAGCTGGAGGAAGGAAGGGGGCAGCCTCCCCCCGCAGGTGAGGGTACCGGCTGGCCGAGTCCCAGCACCTGCCCTCTTGCCCCGTTCCCTCTCCTCCTCCAGTTCTCTCCACTTCCAAGAGGATGCCCTGATCAGACTTCCCACTACAGGCATCCTGGCAGGGGGCAGCTGTCAGCCTCCTGCTTTGCTGTGTGCGTGCCCACCTGCAGCCCTGATCCCGGCTCTGAACTGGCCTGTACCTCTCTGCCTGCCCTCCCTGGCCAGCCCTTGCCAGGCTGCCTTTGACCCCTTCTCCCCGTGTGGCAGGCCCGTGCAGAGCGCACAGACATCGCCACGCTGCTCATCCCTGCCATCACGGCCGCCGATGCCGGCTTCTACCTCTGTGTGGCCACCAGCCCCGCGGGCACCGCCCAGGCCCGGATTCAAGTGGTGGTCCTTCCAGGTGCGGGGCCCCCAGGGGCTGGAGGAGTAGGAGGACCAGCCTTGGCCCCCTGAGGTCGCCTCACTCCCCCCCCAACCCCGCCTTCCGTCTTAGGTGCCACCACCCCACCGGTCAGGATTGAGTCCTCCTCACCTTCTGTGACCGAAGGACAGACCCTGGACCTCAACTGCGTGGTGGCAGGGCTGGCCCACACCCAGATCACGTGGTACAAGCGAGGGGGCAGCCTGCCTCCCCACGCCCAGGTACGAGGGTCCCTGAGCCCCGTGGCAGGAGACCCCAGGGTGGGGCAGTCCATCACGCCCCCAGGGCACCCTGCACGAGCAGTGTCCACCCTTACTTCCCTCTCTCTGCAGCCCCCTCTGGGGGGCGGTCCTGAGTGGAGCCAGGCTCAGGGGGCATGGTGGCCAGAGCCCCTCCCATCCTCGCAAACCTCTGTCCTCACCCGGCCCAGGTGCACGGCTCCCGGCTGCGTCTGCCCCAGGTATCACCAGCCGACTCTGGAGAATACGTGTGCCGAGTGGAGAACGACTCAGGCCCCAAGGAGGCCTCCATCATCGTCTCTGTCCTCCACAGCCGCCATCCGGGCCCCGGCTACACCCCAGGTGAGGAGCCAGCGGGGCTAGGTGAGGGCTGAGCCCTCCGACCCCCCCTGTGCTCCCGAGGATGCTGCCCCGGGGTCTCTTCGGGGGCATCTGGACAGGAAGAGGCGCTCCCGGCAGGCCCCGATCCCCTCCTTCCCCATGGGGAGAGACGAGGGGTCTGACTTATAGGTTCCCGCATGGGGGGGGGGTACTGTTTCCGGAATTCGTCAGGAAGCAGCAGAGTCAGGGTTGAACTCTGAGCTGGGAGTCAGGTTGACCTGGGTTCAAGTCCCGGCAGTCCTGGTTCAACCAGCCCCGGGCTGGTGACTGTACCTCTGGGCCTCAGTTTCCTCATGTGTGAAATGGGGAGAGCATCCCTAGCGCACTGCAAGTGCGGAGCACGCGTTCTGAAGAACGGGGCCGTGGAGTGGTTGTCAGCATCCTGTGGCCCGCCCCACCCCGGGGTGCTAAAAGACCCTGGTTCCCTGCAAGCCAGGGCAGCTCGTCACGGGTCAAGGTCTAGGCGGGCAGGCAGATGGGCCTGGAACGCAAGTTGAAGGTCAGAGAGGGGAAAGAAGGGTCTAGCTGGCTCTGCCGAGGCAGAAAAGTGTGGTCCCAGCCCCCAGGCCTCCCATCCGTCCTCCAATCTTGGGCCTGGTCAGACCCCAGGGCGGCAGGGCGGGGGGCGGCTCAGGAGCCCCGTCCGCTGACCAGCTCCTCTGTGCCCCAGCTCCTGGTGGAGCCCCGGCTCCGGGCGGCGCCCAGCCCGTCCGCATCGAGCCCTCCTCGTCTCACGTGGCCGAAGGGCAGACGCTGGATCTGAACTGCGTGGTCCCCGGGCAGGCCCATGCCCAGGTCACGTGGTACAAACGTGGTGGCAGCCTCCCCGCCCGGCACCAGGTAAAGCAGCGACCCCCCTACCACCGCCGCCCCCCACCCCGGGCCCCAGGCCAGCCTGCGGGAGGGGTTGGCTGGACGGAGCGGCTCCAGCCCCCTTCCTGACCCTCCCTGGTTGCGCTCAGACCCACGGTTCGCTGCTGCGGCTGCACCGGGTGTCCCCGGCTGACTCAGGAGAGTACGTGTGCCGCGTGGTCCTGGGCTCTGGGCCCCTCGAGACCTCCGTCCTAGTCTCCATCGAGGCCTCCGACGCCGGCACCATCCCCGGTGAGTGGACGATCAGTGACAGGCTGGCAGGGGCCCCAAGGGCCTTCCCGAGGGCTCATGACTTCTGTTGCTGACGTGGAGATCGGGGCTGGGAGGAGGCCCACGCTGGGGCTGGCCACAGGGCCCGGCCCAGGCGGCCTCCACGTTCCTGAGTAACCCGCCATCTTCACATCTCTGTTCTGTCTGGCCCACTCACGCACGTTCCTGCCCCTGCCTCTCTTCCTCCCTCCCAGCCTCAGTTATCCTCATCCTTCCCTCTTCCTCATGCCCCTCTGCAAGCCTGGGCTCCTGCCCCAGCCCCCTCCCCAAGGCTGGTCCGCTGAGGACCTCAAGCCCAGGAGGCCTCTAACTCTAAATGGCACCAGGCCAAGCCAGCTCCAGGGTGGACGTTCTGGCCGTCTCCCCTGGGAGGCGTCTATGACCCGCCCCCTCTTCCCGCAGCCCCGGGACCTATCCCGCCCGTCAGGATTGAGTCCTCGTCCCCCACGGTGGCCGAGGGGCAGACCCTGGACCTGAACTGCGTGGTGGCAGGCCAGGCCCATGCCCCGGTCACGTGGTACAAACGTGGGGGCACCCTCCCAGCCCGGCACCAGGTACCTGGGGGCAGAAAGGTGGGAGGGGGCCGGTCAGGACTGCATGGCGGACCACGGGGCGTGGAGGGAGCTGAGCTCCGAGGAACAGGGTACGGGGCGCCCGCCGGGCTCTGGGAAGCCCTCTGCTCACACCCCTGCTTGTGACTGTCCAGGTGCGTGGCTCCCGCTTGTACGTCTTCCAGGCCTCCCCAGCAGACGCAGGCGAGTATGTCTGCAGGGCCAGCAACGGTGTGGAGGCCTCCATCACAGTCACGGTCACCAAGACCCAGGGAGCCAACTTCGCCTACCGTGAGTGGGGCCAGCCGGCCTGGGCTTGGAGGGAAAAGGGGGGAAAGGCCAGGGCTGCTGCAAAGGACTGGAGTGACCAAGTGACCGGTCTCCTCCCCCAGCTCCGGGCGGCGCCCAGCCCGTCCGCATCGAGCCCTCCTCGTCTCACGTGGCCGAAGGGCAGACCCTGGATCTGAACTGCGTGGTCCCCGGGCAGGCCCACGCCCAGGTCACGTGGCACAAGCGTGGGGGCAGCCTGCCCGTCCGGCACCAGGTACAGGCCTGGAGGATGGACAGACCGGGAAGGGGACGGGATGGGGGCCGCCCGGAGTGGAGGTCAGGGGTGGGAGAGCGGGAGGCTCCTCTGAGACGGAGAGGCCCCAGACCCCTCTGCACAGGTGATGCTCAGAACCCGGACGCTCTGGCCTGTCAGCCCTGGTGTGAGTGTGACTGCCGCTTCCACCACCTAGTCGCTTGTGGCCTTGGGCAAAGCACTTAATCTCTCTGTAGCACATTTTCAGCAACTGTAAAACGGTAACGATCGTACCAACCTTACAGATCTCTCTGTAGCACATTTTCAGCAACTGTAAAACGGTAACGATCGTACCAACCTTACAGAATTATCTTAAGGATGAAGTGAACGAATTTACCTGCAAAGTGCTCAGAGTTCTGGCTCACTGAAAGTGCTATGAGCTATTATTAGTGTAGTATCATTAGCTGTTAGTATTGATATATTTTAGAAAATTTAGGATGCCACTGATTGCAAAATGCACTCTTATTTTATGTACCTCTGAGGCAAAAAAAAAAAAAACCCTGCCATTTGTAATTGTAATTCACTATAAGATGCATAGTGATTTCAGAGACATGTAAAACTATGTCTAGGGAATTCCCTGGCTGTCCAGTGGTTAGGACTGTGTTTTCACTGCCAAGGGCCTGGTTTCCGTCCCTGGTCGGAGAGCTGGGATTCCATAGGCCACACGGTGCCACCCAAAAAATAATAATAAAGCAAAAGTAATATGCGTGTTACCAGCTCCATCCTATTTTTTCTAATGTGTCCAGAAGTTGATGGAGTGTGGTGTTAGTGTTTGCTCAGTTCCCCACGGCTTTTCCTGGTCACCCCCTGGTCCTGGGATGAGACAGTCACTTCACCTCTGAGCAGGAGGGAGTCAAAAGTTAGCTCTCAGGCTCAGACTGAGGCAGGGCTGCAGGTGATCGGTGTGAGGGTCCCGAGAGACCCCCCCTCTGACCCCACCTCCGTTCTGGCCAGACCCACGGCTCCCTGCTGAGACTCCACCAGGTGTCCCCAGCCGACTCGGGCGAATACGTGTGCCGAGTGGTGGGCGGTTCAGTGCCCCTGGAGTCCTCTGTCCTGGTCAGCATCGAGCCTGCAGACTCTGTGCCTGGTAAGTGGTGCGGGGTTTGGCGGGGGCGGGGGGGGCGGTGCTTCCCACTCCAGCAAAGGCAGGACCCCAGAGACCAGCAGCCCCCTACCTCCACTCACACCCTCCCCTCCCCGCCTCCTCCCAGCTGGGGATTCACTCTCTGGCCTCTGTCCCCAGCACTGGGGGTCACCCCCCCGGTCCGGATCGAGTCATCCTCCTCACACGTGGCTGAAGGACAGACCCTGGATCTGAACTGCCTGGTTTCTGGGCAGCCCCACGCCCAGGTCACGTGGCACAAGCGTGGGGGCAGCCTTCCCGCCCGGCACCAGGTAGGAGGCGGGGAGCTACAGGGGGACCCTCGAGACCGCGGAGTGAGGATATTGCTCTGCCAGCTTGCCTGGCCAGTCCTTTGACTTCCCCGAGCCTCAGTGTCCTCATCTGTCAAATGGGCTCACACTGCCTAGCTCACCTGCTCCATAGTGAAAGTGAAAGTTCAAGTGGCTCAGTCGTGTCCGACTCATTGCGACCCCATGGACTGTATAGTCCATGGAATTCTCCAAGCCAGAATACTGGAGTGGGTAGCCTTTCCCTTCTCCAGGCGATCTTCCCAACCCAGGGATCAAACCCAGGTCTCCCGCATTGCAGGCCGATTCTTTACCAGCTGAGCCACAAGGGAAGCCCAAGAATACTGGAGTGGGTAGCCTATCCCTTCTCCAGCAGGTCTTCCCGACCCAGGAATCAAACCGGGATCTCCTGCATTGCAGGCAGATTCTTTGCTAACTGAGCTATTATGGAATCCACCTGCTCCATCAGACATCCACAAATGCTGGTCCCCCACTTCCTCCCACTAGACCCAGTTCCAAAACCCCATCAAGGGAGCTGAAGGGTCCTGAATGCTGGTTCTCCCAGGAAGAGCTCTCCTAGGCTCTATCAGGCTGGGGGGGCGGGGGCCAGGTAAGAGAGCCTGAACTGTGAGCCCCAAGTGCAGCTCTGAGCCCACCCGCCCTCCCAGGTGCATGGCTCCAGGCTGCGGCTGCCCCAGATGACGCCAGCGGACTCTGGGGAGTACGTGTGCCGCGTGGTCAGCAGCTCAGGCACCCAGGAAGCCTCAGTCCTGGTCACCATCCAGCAGCGCCGCGGCCCCACCCGCTGTGAGTGTCTCAGGGTCCCCGCAGACGGGCTGGGAGGGGCCGCGCCACCCCCGCTGGCTCCCACACCCCCTGACTCCCGTCTCTCCCCCGCTCCCAGACCAGAACGTGGTGTACCCCGTCCGCATCGAGTCCTCCTCTGACTCCCTGGCCAACGGGCGCACCCTGGACCTCAACTGCCTGGTGGCCAGCCAAGCCCCCCATACCATCACCTGGTACAAGCGCGGAGGCAGCCTCCCCAGCCGGCACCAGGTACGGAACCAGCGAGCGGGGAGGGCACACGCCGGGGGGCGTGACTGGCCCCGACGGCAATCGGGAGGAACTCCGCACAGCCCCCTCTGTGCTCACTGAGTCAGCCAACACACGCCGAGCGCTCTTGCCGAGGGGCCCTGGGCCAGTGCTGGGGACACGGGGAGGAGTCCCACTGACCTCCGTGGGTCCTGTAGAGACCGTTCTGTGACTCACTCACTCCTGGCCCCTCCCTGAGAACCTGCTCCATGCCACGTCCCACTCCCGCCACTGAGAATTCTAAGGGGGTGAGAGCAGGGCATGCCCTCGGGTAGCTCAAAGACCAACGGGGAAGGCAGGTGTGCCGGGGGACAGCAGTGTAGTGGAGTCCCCACGGAGGGCCTCGGCGGGCTTGCTGCAGGGGTGACGGCTGAGAAACAGTGCAAAGGCTGGAGGCGCCGCGCACCCAGCCCAGAAGCGCAGGAAGGCCGTTGTCGGAGTTCAGAAGGAGACCGGGGGGGCTGGCCCCGCCCAGCAAGGCAGCGAGGCTGCCAGAGTCTGGGAGAGATGGAGGGGCCGCCCCCCCACCCCACTGACACCCGCTCCGCCTTAGATCGTGGGCTCCAGGCTCCGGATCCCCCAGGTGACACCCGCGGACTCGGGTGAGTACGTGTGTCACGTCAGTAACGGCGCCGGCTCCCAGGAGACCTCACTCATCGTCACCATCCAGGGTAGTGACTCCTCCCACGGTGAGCACTCCGGGGGCAGGGGGGCAGGCGGGTGGGTGCCGGGGGAGGCAGTGGGGTCCGGGCCCAGTCACTGCCGTCTGACTCCGGCTGTGTGGTCTGTTTCCCTCGGTCCCCAGTGCCCAGCGTCTCCCCGCCGATCAGGATCGAGTCCTCGTCCCCCACGGTGGTCGAAGGGCAGACCCTGGATCTGAACTGCGTGGTTGCTGGGCAGCCCCAGGCCACCATCACCTGGTACAGGCGTGGGGGCAGCCTTCCCGCTCGACACCAGGTACGGAGCGGAGCCCGGCCGTGGGGCGGGCAGCTCGGGGACAGCCCCCAGGGCAAACGGCTCAAAGCATTAGCTGGCAGTACTTCCTCCTGCCTGAGGCAGACAGAGGGTGGCCTCAGCTGGTCTGATGGAGACCCCCAGCCCCTCAACCCCCCCCCCCCCCCGTCTCTGCACCCCCAGGCCCACGGCTCCCACCTGAGGCTGCACCAGATGTCCGTGGCGGATTCAGGCGAGTATGTGTGCCGGGCCAACAACAACATCGATGCCCTGGAGGCCTCCATCATGGTCTCAGTCTCTCCCGGCACTGGTCGCCCCTCTGGTGAGTCCAATGAATGACCCAGGAAGGGAGTGGGAGATGCTGGTACCCGTGTTGCCTCGAGAGGAAGGGCTCTGTAATCAGGGCCCTCAGACGAGGGGGTGGTCCAGGACGAGGGCTCCCCAGAAAGGTGCCTGGGTTCACATCCTGCCAGCACCACTGAGGACCTTGAGAGAGAGACTCCCCTCTCGGCTTCGGTACCCTCGTCAGTGAAGCGGGGATATGGGTCATTTCAGCCTCAGAGAGCTGTCCCCTACAGTGGCCACTAGCCAGCCACACTTGGTCACTTAAACTAGTTCAAATTCTAAATTCACACCTTCATGTTTCAATAACCAAGTGCGCAGGAGCTGAACTAGCTGGTAGCCGCTACTATATCAGACAGTGTGGGTGGTAAATATTCCCATCATCGCAGGAAGTCAGTGAGTTTTGTAAGGATGACATGAGTTGATAATACACAGAAAGCACGTAGAACAGTGCCTGGCATCCTGTAAGTGCATAACTGTTAGCTAGCATTCCTACCTGGAGAAGGCAATGGCACCCCACTCCAGTACTCTTGCCTGGAAAATCCCATGGATGGAGGAGCCTGGTAGGCTACAGTCCATGGGGTCGCACAGAGTCGGACACGAATGAAGTGACTTAGCAGCAGCAGCATTCCTACCTGGGGGCAGTGGGAGTTTCTCCAGTCAAGGCTCCCAAACATGACTTAGGACCAAAGCCCCGGCTCTCTGTCTCTGCACCCCCAGGCCCTGGCGGGACCGTGCCCATCAGAATCGAGTCGTCATCTTCACACGTGGCTGAAGGGCAGACCCTGGATCTGAACTGCGTGGTCCCTGGCCAGGCCCACGCCCAGGTCACGTGGCACAGGCGTGGAGGCAGCCTCCCCGCTCACCACCAGGTCAGGGAGTGAGTGGAGGGCAGAACCTAGTAGGAGGGATGCTGGATGTGGGGGCCCCGGCTGGGGGCCTGTCCCTCACGCCCTGCCCGGGAAGGAGACCTGGGAGCCCCCCCGTGGGACGCAGGGCCTGCCGGGGTCAGAGGCTGAACCCCGGGCCCCAGCCTCTGAGGGCTGACTCTCCGCGCCGCCTCACTTCTGCTTCCCTCCCGCCCCGCCCCCCCAGACCCACGGCTCACGGCTGCGGCTGCACCGGGTGTCCCCGGCTGACTCCGGCGAGTACGTGTGCCGCGTGCCCCTCGGCTCGGGGCCTCTGGAGGCCTCCGTCCTGGTCACCATTGAAGCTTCCGGCTCTGGCACCGTTGTCGTCCCCGGTGAGGATCCCTGCGGAGGGGCTGGGAGGCTGGTGGAGGGAGGAGAGGAGCGGACTGAGGTCGGGAGCCAGACCCAGCGGGTTTCGTCCTCGGGGGCCCGAGAACACGGAGCGGAGAGTCTGGCTTGTGTGGCTTGAGCCCCCACCCCTCTGTCCGCACTCTGAAATGTCCCACGAGCGACTCCTGTGTGTCCCTTTCCGCATCTGTAAAGTGGGGCTGGGACGGCCCTTGCAACAATGACACAAGTTCCTTAAAAGGCAGCACCTTGCACCTCTGGGGTCAGAGAGGGTGATTTTAGGTGGTACCCTGATAAACATCTTTTACATCGATGGTGGTATACTAGGCAAAAAACAGCAACAGACCTGTCATAATTGTGTGGAAATCATTGCCTATAGTGGGGCAATGAACTGCCCCACTTAAATAAGGGTCATCTTCAGTGAATCACTTAAAAAGGAAAATGGAAAGGAATTAACAGCTCAGGGAGCATGTGGCTTTAAGAGGATTCATGATAACAGTACCTGAGCTGCTAAGTGATGAACATGATACACGCTTACCAGGAGGTGGGCCCCTGCATATTGACACATAGGAACTCATTTCACCCTCACAGTAAACTTGTGAGGTTGGTATGATGGTTCTCTCTGTTTTACAGATAGGTAAACTGAGGCATGGAGAGGTGTTGTTTTTTTTTTTTTTTCTTTTTGTTTTGTTTTTTAAAAATAACTTTTCCAAAGGTCACACAACTATAAATGGCAGGGCTGGGTTTTGAGCTCAGGCAGTGTGGCCCCAGAGTCTGGGTTCTTAGCCACGTACTATGCAAGTCCAGGAAACATTAGTGATCCGTGTGGAGGGCCCCGGCCCTGAGCCCCGGCCGCCTGTGACACTGCGAGCTCAGGAGACGGAGGCCGTCGTCTAGAGAATGAGGCGCCTCTGTGCCCCTGGCTAACCCAGCTGCTCCAGGCCTCAGGGGAACGGGAAGAGGGGGGACTGTCATCCCGTAGCCTCTGGTCTGAACACCTGGGCACCCAGGGGCAGGGGCTGAGGACGCAGGGAGCCCCAGCTCACCGACTTCTTCCTGTGGGCCAGCCCCAGGCGGAGTGCCTCCCATCCGCATCGAGACCTCCTCCTCCCACGTGGCTGAAGGGCAGACCCTGGATCTGAAATGCGTGGTGCCCGGCCAGGCCCATGCCCAGGTCACCTGGCACAGGCGTGGAGGCAGCCTTCCTGCTCGGCACCAGGTATGGAGGCTGGAGAAAGCAGGGTACGGGCACTCCCTCCCTGCTCTGTCCCCTGCTCAGGAGGGCACGTGGCCCTGGCATATTCAAGGCTCCAGGAAAAATGGCAGCAGAAGATCACTGGGAGTTGGGGCCAAGGGCAAGGTGGACATGGTTGCGCTAAACCCTTCATACCAAGGGCTGCCCAGCACCTTGGTATGAATTAGGAGAAGGCACCTCTTGGACTTCCCCAGCGGTTAAGACTCCAGTGCAGGGGGAATGGGTTCAATCCCTGGCTGGGGAATGAATATCCAACAGGCTGCAGAGTATGGCCAGAAATTAAGGAAAAAAAGAAAGGAGAGAGGGACACTCTTACTCATGACACTGCTTCCTTCTGCCAGGAAACAGTGTAATAGTAGACATCCTCCGCAGGGTCCAATGTCAGAGGGGGGGTCGCCTTTGACAGGAGACCGCCTCCGCAGTGGCCCGGGACGGCTCCGGGGTGCGGGTGTCAGAGGGCTGGGGCAGCCGAAAGCCTTGGCCGCCAGCCCCCGCCCCAGTTCACCCTCCCCACCCTGGCCAGGTCCACGGCCCCCTGCTGAGGCTGAACCACGTGTCCCCCGCCGACTCTGGCGAATACTCCTGCCGAGTGACCGGCAGCTCAGGCACCCTGGAGGCTTCCGTCCTGGTCACGATCGAGGCTTCCAGCCCCAGTCCCATTCCTGGTGAGTGACAGGAGCCGCGGGTTGGTGCTGGGGCACAGGCTTCGGGCCCCTTCCTGGCCTTGTTCCTCCTGTTCTCCCACAGGGTTCTAGCCCTTTGCTCTAGGAAGGTCCCCAACCACTGGGGACCACGGTCTCACGTGGCATCCCAGCCCCCAGGGGACTGAGACCCTTCTTAATTCAATGACACTCAGTCATGTCAGCTGCTCTCAAGCCAGCGCACCTCCTAGGAACGCCCGCTGGCACTCACTGCCCCCCCATCACCTTCGGTGTCTGCCTGCACCCCCAGAGCCTCGCCTTTCTCACCCACCACCCACTGTGTCCACAGCCCCGGGACTCGCCCAGCCCATCCACATCGAGGCCTCCTCCTCTCACGTGACCGAAGGGCAGACCCTGGATCTGAACTGTGTGGTACCCGGGCAGGCCCACGCCCAGGTCACGTGGTACAAGCGCGGGGGCAGCCTGCCCGCCCGGCACCAGGTACGGTGCCCTGGATGGGGAGGAATCCAGAGCGGGTCGGGTCTGACCTGTGGTTACCTTCTGCCTCCCCGACCTTCTCCGTACAAACCCCGGCCTGCCTGGGGACCCCAGGGGATCAAATACTTGTGCGCAAGGAGTTGTCACCAGCCAGAGAGTCAAGAGACCTGGGTTCTTCTCCTGGCTCTGCTGCTGAATCATCTCCTGAGCCAGTTTCTCCGTCTACAAAGGGGATATGTGGGACTTGTAGGCATCTATGAACCATCCCCCCGCCCCCCGCAGTTGGAGCTCTGAGCTCCTGAGACCCAAGGGAGAACTCCTTACACGCTGGCACGGCTGGGCTTGGGGGCTTGCCCTGCCCCTAGTGCTTTGACACGACAGCCACACTCCCTCATTCCGACAGACCCACGGCTCCCGGCTACGGCTCCACCACGTCTCCCAGTCTGACTCCGGAGAATACGTGTGCCGCGTGGTTGACGGGTCAGGGTCCGAGCAGGAAGCCTCCTTCACCGTCACTGTCCCACCCAGTGCGGGGTCCTCCTACCGTGAGTGAGGCAGACGCCATGGGCCAGGGGAGGCGGGGGGACCCTGGAACCCACATAGCCCTGTCCAGCCCAGCCCTCTGCCCCCCAGGTCTTAGGAGCCCTGTGATCTCCATCGACCCGCCCAGCAGCACCGTGCAGCAGGGCCAGGATGCCAGCTTCAAGTGCCTCATCCATGACGGGGCAGCCCCCATCAGCCTTGAGTGGAAGACTCGGAACCAGGAGCTGGAGGGTGAGCTGGACCGGGTGTGGGGGGTGCTGGAGATGGGTACAAATGCATGATGACCACCACTGGAGGCTGGGCAGAGCTGACCCTGGCACCAAACTCACTGTGTGACCCTGGGTAGAGCCCTTCCCCCTGGGGTCTGGGTGCCCCGATGTGGATGGAGACAGGGCCGGACCCAGAAGTGTCTCCATCTTCATCAGCCATCTGTGACCTCGTGAGCTGGATACACCCAGACTGGAGGGGTCGGGGCAGAGGGTGCTGGTGCGCCTCCTGGCAGCTCCCAGCCAGGAGGACACCCTCACTGACTGTACCCTCCCTGACGCCAGACAACGTCCGCATCAGCCCCAACGGCTCCATCATCACCATCGTGGGCACCCGGCCCAGCAACCATGGTGCCTACCGCTGCGTGGCCTCCAATGCCTACGGCGTGGCCCAGAGTGTCGTGAACCTCAGCGTACACGGTGAGAGCCTTCGGCCCCACGGCTCTGCCTCCCCGTTTCCAGCCCCGATTCCGAGCTCAGAAGCCCCAGGCTTAAACCCCGCCTCTGCCCCTTGCCACTCTCTGGGGCGTGCTCCCTCTCTGAGCCTCAGTCTCTTCGTGGGTACAGTGGGGAGACCAGTGCCCACTGGCAGTTGGCGACAAGGGCCTGTGACAGGGCACGTGAGCAGCAGGGCCCCGCATGTGTACCAGCGGTGCCATTCCTCTGGACAGGGCCCCCTACGGTGTCCGTGCTCCCCGAGGGCCCTGTGCGCGTGAAGCTGGGGAAGGACGTCACCCTGGAGTGTGTCAGTGGTGGGGAGCCCCGCTCGTCCGCTCGCTGGACCCGGATCGGCGCCCCCACCCACTTGGAGCAGCGGGCGCATGGGCTCCTGGACAGTCACACAGTGCTGCAGGTGAGGCCAGGGGTGTCTCATCTCTGGATCTGAGGCCCAGTCAGAGCCCATCCTTTAGCAGATACTTGGAGGAGAGAGTGGTGGGTCACTAGATGGGTGATGAATTGATGGAGAAAGGGAAGGTTAGGTGGATGATGGGTAGATTGGAAGACAGTCAGGAAGAAAGAAGGAAAGTGGGGAAAGGGGGAGGAGGAAGGAGTGGATTGCAGGATGGGTGGTGGGGTGGGTAGGTGGATGGATAGATGGGTGGGTAGATGGGTGGATGGATGGATGGGTGGGTGGGTGGGTGGGTAGGTGGAGGCATGGGTGGATGGTATGTGGATGGATGGATGGATGGGTGGCTGGGTGGGTAGATGGGTGGATGGTATGTGGATGGATGGATGGGTGGGTGGATGGGTAGATGGGTGGATGGTATGTGGATGGATGGGTGGCTGGGTGGGTGGGTAGATGAGTGGGTGAATGGATGGTTTGTGGATGGATGGATGAGTGGGTGGATGAGTAGATGTATGGATGGGTGGGTGGGTAGGTAGATGGATGGATGAGTGGGTAGATGGGTGGGTAGATCGTTGGATGGATGGATGGTATGTGGATGGATGGATGGATGGGTGAGTAGATGGATGGATGGGTGGGTAGATGGGTGGGTAGATGGGTGGATGGGTGGGTGGGTGGGTAGATGAGTGGGTGGGTGGGTAGATGGGTGGATGGGTGGGTGGGTGGGTAGACGGGAGGATGGTATGTGGATGGATGGATGCATGGGTGGGTGGGTAGATGAGTGGGTGAATGGATGGTATGTGGATGGATGGATGGATGGGTGGGTGGTGGGTAGATGGGTGGGTGGGTGGGTAGATGGGTGGATGGTATGTGGATGGATGGATGCATGGGTGGGTGGGTAGATGAGTGGGTGAATGGATGGTATGTGGATGGATGGATGGATGGGTGGGTGGTGGGTAGATGGGTGGGTGGGTGGGTAGATGAGTGGGTGGGTGGGTAGATGGGTGGATGGGTGGGTGGGTGGGTAGACGGGAGGATGGTATGTGGATGGATGGATGCATGGGTGGGTGGGTAGATGAGTGGGTGAATGGATGGTATGTGGATGGATGGATGGATGGGTGGGTGGTGGGTAGATGGGTGGGGTGGGTGGGTAGATGGGTGGATGGTATGTGGATGGATGGATGCATGGGTGGGTGGGTAGATGAGTGGGTGAATGGATGGTATGTGGATGGATGGATGGATGGGTGGGTGGTGGGTAGACGGGTGGATGGTATGTGGATGGATGGATGGGTGGGTGGATGGGTGGGTGGATGGGTGGATGGGTGGGTAGATGGGTGGATGGTATGTGGATGGATCGATGGATGGGTGGGTGGGTAGACGGGTGGATGGTATGTGGATGGATGGATGGGTGGGTGGATGGGTGGGTGGATGGGTGGGTGGGTGGGTAGATGGGTGGATGGTATGTGGATGGATGGATGCATGGGTGGGTGGGTAGACGGGTGGATGGTATGTGGATGGATGGATGCATGGGTGGGTGGGTAGATGAGTGGATGGTATGTGGATGGATGGATGGATGCATGGGTGGGTGGGTAGATGAGTGGGTGAATGGATGGTATGTGGATGGATGGATGGATGGATGGGTGGGTGGGTAGATGGGTGGATGGGTGGGTGGGTAGATGGGTGGATGGTATGTGGATGGATGGATGCATGGGTGGGTGGGTAGATGGGTGGGTGGGTGGGTAGACGGGTGGATGGTATGTGGATGGATGGATGGGTGGGTGGATGGGTGGCTGGGTGGGTAGACGGGTGGATGGTATGTGGATGGATGGATGTATGGGTGGGTGGGTAGATGAGTGGATGGGTGGGTGGGTGGGTAGACGGGTGGATGGTATGTGGATGGATGGATGCATGGGTGGGTGGGTAGATGAGTGGGTGAATGGATGGTTTTTGGGTGGATGGATGAGTGGGTGGATGGTATATGGATGGATGAACAGAGGGGTGGGGGATGGACAGTAAATGCATGGACTGGTGGGACGTCTTGAGTGTGATCCCTCAAGCAGCCAATCAAATAGGAACGCTGAAAATGGATGAATAAGTAGAGGAGTTTAAAACCAAGCCAAAGCCAGGGGCTGATGCCAAGGCCCCCCTCGTGGCCACCATAACCAAGACCCTTGCTTCTGCCAGATTTCATCAGCTAAACCGTCAGATGCGGGCACCTACGTCTGCCTAGCTCAGAATGCACTGGGCACAGCACAGAAGCGAGTGGAAGTGATTGTTGACACGGGCGCCGTGGCCCCAGGGGCCCCCCAGGTCCAGGTGGAAGAAGTCGAGCTGACCGTGGAAGCCGGACACACGGCCACCCTGCGCTGCTCAGCCACAGGTGCAGACGGGTGCGGGCCCACGAGGCGGGCGGAGCCGCGGGCCTGGAATTTAGACATCTTTGGAGACCCAAAGACGATGTCATGCCCAGGGACGGGACAGTCACCCGGCGATGGCTGAGGGGCCTGCTTAGTGGCCCCGATGAAGGAGCAAGCTCACCCAGGTCCCTTCCTGACCACGTCACCCCCCCAGCCAGTCCTGGGGGACAGCCTATACCAACCTCTGCCGCTCCACTCCACAGGCAGCCCCAAGCCCACCATCCATTGGTCCAAGCTGCGCTCCCCGCTGCCCTGGCAGCACCGGCTGGAAGGTGACACGCTCATCATCCCGCGGGTGGCCCAGCAGGACTCGGGCCAGTACATCTGCAACGCCTCCAGCCCAGCCGGGCACGCGGAGGCCACCGTCGTCTTGCACGTAGAGAGTAAGGCCCTAGCCCACCCTCCCCAGGCTACCTTTTCTGCACCGCATGGAGGTCTGAGCGCCCCCCACCATCCCCCAGCCAGGCTCCACCCTGGACAGAACCCCGGGAGCCCCATCTGGAGGGTCGCAGGCCCCTCAGGCCCCGGGAACCTGCCCTCCCCAAACACCCACATCCCCGCCTGGGACCTGGCTCTCCCTCACCCCCAGTCCTCGGGGCTCAGCGTCCTTCAGCTTCGCTGGTCTCTTGGCCAGTTGCCGGGGCCCAGCGCCAGCTGCCGCCCTGACTCTGTGTCCCCCCGCCGACCCCAGGCCCGCCCTACGCCACCACCGTCCCAGAGCAGGCCTCGGTGAGAGCCGGGGAGGCCGTGCAGCTGCAGTGCCTGGCTCACGGGACGCCCCCGCTGACCTTCCAGTGGAGCCGCGTGGGGGGCCACCTCCCGGCGGGGGCCGTCGCCAGGAACGAGCTGCTCCTGTTCGAGGCTGCGGCCCCCGAGGACTCGGGCCGCTATCGCTGCCAGGTCACCAACAAGGTGGGCTTGGCCGAGGCCTTCGCCCAGGTGCTCGTCCGAGGTGAGCGGCCCTGGCTCAGGCTGGGCAGGACGGGGGTCCGTTTTTCCTCTAGGCGTTTGTCAGAGCCCTTCACTTACCCCACAGCAGGAGGCTCACTTGGGGCATAAAGACCCCCCCCTGATTACTCTAGCGGGAACCCCTGCCTTTCCCCTGTTCCCCAAGGCCCGAGTCAGGCCTGCCTCCTCCAGAAAGACCCGTCTCACTGTTCTTAGCACCTGTAGCTCTCACCTCTGTGTCCCCACCCCCTCCTGGATATTGACCTCACACTGCCGTGTTTACATAAGCACCCCAGCCTGCCTCACCTGCCTGACTGGACAATCAGGGCAGGGCCTAAATCCAGACCTAGCAGCTCCGGGCTTGTCCACCCACAGCACCCGGAATGGGCTGTGTAAATGCCGGACGGTGACCACAACGAACGTGTGATGGGGCAGCACCCCGCCCTGGCTTCCCAGGGTCTCAGCAGGTTGCCAGGGAATCCAGTATCTCCGTGGTCTCCTCGGGAGCCCCAGGCCAGAGTGAGCCCGGGTCCTGGGTTCAATGCCCCAGCTCCGTTGCCTGATGGCTGCGTGACCTTGGCCAAGTCAGGGGACCTCAAACTTCATTGTTTTCATCCTGTCGAGTAGAGAGGACAAGGCTAGCACATAGGCTGACTTGGAAAGATACACGGACGTGGAGCCTAGAGCAGGTCATAGGCACTTGGTAAATGGTGGTCACGTGCATTTGACCCGCTCA
Source organism: Odocoileus virginianus (assembly GCF_023699985.2). Taxonomy (NCBI): domain Eukaryota; kingdom Metazoa; phylum Chordata; class Mammalia; order Artiodactyla; family Cervidae; genus Odocoileus; species Odocoileus virginianus. Next base: position 33,234,894 of record NC_069703.1, on the reverse strand, counting down.
CCTACCTGAATAGGTAGGTGCCTTCACCTGGGATCTTCCTATTTTCTGTGAATTTTTGTTCGCTTATTGATTGATTGATTTTTGGCTGTGATGGGTCTTCACTGCTTTGCAAGGGCCTTCTCAAGTTGCAACGAGAGGGGGCTTCTCTCGCGCGGCGCAGTGACCTCTCTCGTTGCGGAGGACAGGCTCTGCGGCACAGGGGCTTTTGTAGCTCCGGCCTGCGAGCTCGGTAGTTGCAGCTCCTGGGCTCCAGAGCACGGGCTTCGGTAGCTGTGGTGCGTGGGCTTAGTTGCTCGGCGGCAAGTAGCGCCTTCCTGGACCAGGGATCAAACCCATGTCCCCTGCACTGGCAGGCGGATTCCTATCCCCTGCACCACCAGGGAAGCCCCCTCCTATTTTAGACTAGGGCCAGAATAGCCTTTGCTGTCCTTCCTTCAAATGTCTGAATCTTTCTAAGACCGACCCTTCCCGCCCTGACCTTGGGCTGCCCTCCCTGCTCCCGAGGGCCAGGAGCTTGTGAAAGTGCAGTCCAGCACTCCACAGACTTTTTTTCTTTCATACGCATCTATTTGGCTGCATTGGGTCTTAATCGCAGCACACAGGACCTTCCGTTGCAGCGGGCGGTCGTCTCTAGTCGTGACCCAGGCTCTGCAGTCTTTGCTTGCAGGCTTAGTTGTCCTGCGGCACGTGGAACCTCAGTTCCCTGACCAGGGGTTGAACCTGCGTCCCTTGCCTTGGGAGGTGGATTCTTCCTCACTGGACCACCAGAGAAGTCCCCACGGACCCTTATATGTGTTGATTAAATGACTAACCAAGTGAGCGGGTGAATGAATCTGCCAGTGAAAGGTCTTTTTACTCTGGTCAGAGAGGCAAACGGGAGAAGGTCCTTGGAAAGTTAGGATGGGGGGTTCCTGGGTCCTGGCGCAGCATCGGGGATGTCACACGCACACACTCACACACACACTCACACACACACACTCTCACAACCTCATACCTGTCCCCACAGGCCCCTCCGGCTCTCTCCCCGCCACGCCCGCACCAGCAGGACCCGCACCCACGGTCCAGGTCACGCCTCAGCTGGAGACCAAGAGCATAGGGGCCAGCGTGGAGTTCCACTGTGTTGTGCCCAGCGACCCAGGCACCCAGCTCCGCTGGGTCAAGGAAGGGGGTCCGCTGCCTCCTGGCCACAGCGTGCACGATGGGGTGCTCCGGTGAGTGGGGGTGGGGCGCTCCAGCCCGAGGCACACAGGGGGGCTGTTAGAATCCCTGCCCCACGGGGAGGGCTTAGCGTGACACGATGGCCTTGAGACGTGACTTCACCCCCGAGCCTCAGAGCTGCCGGTCGTGCAGGGGGTTATGCGAGACCCCGGAGCACTGAGCTCGGCGCTCAGCAGAGGAGGGGCCTGCAGCCCTCAGCGGCCCGCGTCTGTGCTGTCGTTAAAGGAAAGCTGAACAGGCTCTGAGGCCAGACACAGACACCTGGCCAGATTGCAGCTCCACGGCCTGAGAACTGTGTGGCCTTGAGCTCTGGACCAGAAGGTCTGTGGTGTGAAATGGGCGTGGTGACACTCGCCCTGCCTGCCTGCCTGTCTCCCAGGGCTCTGGGGAGACTAGAGATTTACATCCTGTGCTGATCTCTGACAGCTTTTAACACCGTTGCCACATATTCTCAGCAATTGTTTTTATTCACTGATGTCTTATTTGTTTCTTCACAGAATCCAGAACTTGGACCAGAATTGCCAAGGAACCTATGTGTGCCAGGCCCAGGGGCCATGGGGACAGGCCCAGGCCAGTGCCCAGCTGGTTGTCCAAGGTAGGAGGGTGGCTTCAGGCTTCTGCTAAGAGCAGGGGACAGAGAGGAAAGGGGTAGGGACCATACTCCCCAAGCAACCCCTTGAGTGAGTGATAGTCGCTCAGTCATGTCCAGCTCTTTGTGACCCTGTGGACTATAGCCACCAGTCTCCTTTGTCTGTGGAATTTTCCAGGCAAGAATACTGGAGTGGGTTGCCATCTCCTTCTCCAAAGAAACCCCTTAAATGTGTACAAATAAAGAGAATTATTTGATTGTATCTTGCTTGCATCTGGGCTTCCCTGGTGGCTCAGCTGGAAAAGAATCCGCCTGCAATGCAGGAGACCTGGGTTCCATCCCTGGGTGGGGAAGATCCCCTGGAGAAGAGAATGGCTACCCACTCCAGTATTCTGGCCTGGAGAATTCCACAGACTGTATATTATCCAGGGGGTGGTAAAGAGTCGGACATGACGGAGCGACTTTCACTAGCAGAGCATAAGGGGGCTTATGAATCTTGCAAAGGAGAGGGGGAGAAGGAAGATGAGCAGAGTTTGTGGGTGCTTAGATAAACCAGTGAAAATGACGACAGATGCACCCGTGAGGAAGTGAATGAACAAAAGAGCAAACAAGTGCGTGTGCTAATGAGTGGGCGCAGGAGAAGGCGAGTGAAATGCTGGTGACGTGGGGCTGCAGTGTCCACCTGTCCCGGGGGCATCTGCGGCCTCCCTGCCCAGGCCCCAGCCAGCCGGCCTCACCCCATCTGCCTCCATCCTCCCCAGCTCTGCCATCCGTGCTCATCAACATCCGGACCTCCGTGCAGTCCGTGGTGGTCGGCCATGCCGTGGAGTTCGAGTGCCTGGCCCTGGGGGACCCCAAGCCCCAGGTGACGTGGAGCAAAGTGGGCGGGCGCCTGCGGCCGGGCATCGTGCAGAGCGGAGGCGTCGTCAGGATCGCGCACGTGGAGCTGGCTGACGCAGGGCAGTACCGCTGCACCGCCACCAACGCCGCGGGCACCACCCAGTCCCACGTGCTGCTGCTCGTCCAGGGTGAGGGCCGCCGGGGGGTGCTCAGCCGCCCCTGCCCGCCTTGCCCTCCTCCTTCCTCCCGCTCTCGCGGGGGCTTTCAGCTCAGTGTCTTTAGGGAGCTGGTTTCCTAACAAACAGGGCTTCCCTCATAGCTCACTTGATAAAGAATCCGCCTGCAATGCAGGAGACCCCAGTCCAATTCCTGGGTCAGGAAGATCCCCTGGAGAAGGGCTAGGCTACCCACTCCAGTATTCTTGGCCTTCCCTCGTGACTCAGCTGGTAAAGAATCCACCTGCAATGTGGGAGACCTGGGTTTGATCCCTGGGTTGGGAAGATCCCCTGGAGAAGGGAAAGGCTACCCACTCCAGTATTCTGGCCTGGAGAATCCCATGGACTCTATAGTCCATGGGGTCACAGAGAGTCGGACACGACTGAGCGACTTTCACTTTCACTTTTCCTAACAAGCAAGTGCAGCAGGGGACAGACATGAGTGGTCCTCTGGGGCGGCTGGAACTTGCAGGGAAACCTGTGCCATGGGGCATCAAGAGAAAATCAGACGCGTAGTCCTCACCTGCAGGAGAGCCTTGCTCTCTGAGGGCCCTGCAGCCCAGACTGATGGCAGAGACAACACAGATGCAAAGCAGACAGTAAAACATGAGATTTCCCTGGTGGCCCAGTGGTTATGACTTTGTGCTTCCACTCCCAGGCGTGAGGGTTCAGTCCACTGGTCAGGGAGCTAAGATCTCACATGCCACATGGCATGGCAAGAAAGATTTTTAAATTGAAACAGAGAAGTGAAACCTGGGCATAGATGATGCCAGGCAGTTATAATCTGTGTGTTCTTCAAAAACTATTCCTTTTCACCCCAAGCCCTCTGCCTCGCCCCCAAACTTACCCCTGCTGCCCCAGCACCCCCTTCTCAGGTCCCCCGAGGGCTGCACGATGTTCCAGCCGGTGTGTCTTCGCGGCTCAGTCTGGAGTCAGCTGGACACGTCCCTGAGCCCTGGCTCTGCCTAGTTCCATCGCTGCAACCAGGAGTGAACGGCTACTTTCCCTCCCAGACACAGCTTCCTCATCTGTGAAATGGGGACACAGTGCCTCCCTCCCAGGGAGGGTGTGAGGATTAAAAGTCAGGCAGTGGCCGTCATCAGACTGACGGCCTGCGTCTCCCTCCTTCCTCTCAGCCTTGCCCCAGATCTCAACGCCCCCTGAGGTCCGCGTGCCCGCGGGTTCTACAGCTGTCTTCCCTTGCATGGTGTCTGGCTACCCCGCTCCTGAAATCACCTGGAGCAAGGTAACGGCTGGGCAGGGGGCCGCCGGGCGTGCCTGAGTGGCTGGGGCCAGGTCTTCCTTGTGTCACTGTCCCCAGGACCCCCAGGCTTGGCACGGAGTCTGCGCTCCGGGTCTGAGGGTGGAGGCCCCAGGCGGGGGGTGGGGGGCAGGCCCCACAGAGGTGCGGGCCGCGGCCAGGGGTCACGGTGCCGGCGCGTCTGCAGGTGGACGGGAACCTGCCGCCCGACAGCCGCCTGGAGAACCACATGCTGCTGCTGCCCTCGGTGCGGCCCCAGGACGCGGGCACATACGTCTGCACCGCCTCCAACCGCCAGGGCAAGGTCAAGGCCTTCGCCCAGTTGCAGGTGCCAGGTGAGACCACCCACCCCTACCCCTGCCCCACCGGGGGAGCGGCCGCACCCTGCGCGCCGCCTGGGGGGCGTGTCGTCTCCAACTGTGCTTTCTGCCTGCAGAGCGCGTGGTTCCCTACTTCACGCAGACCCCCTACTCCTTCCTGCCGCTGCCCACCATCAAGGACGCCTACAGGAAGTTTGAGATCAAGATCACCTTCCGGCCGGACTCTGCGGACGGTGAGCCGCGGGAGCGGAGTTGATGCTGGGGATCTCCGTGGTCCCTGCCAGCGTGGCACCAGCCCTGGCAGCCGCTGGTCCTCAGACCGCCCCCCCACCCCGATCCCGGGGCCCCCAGGCCTGCTGGGCGCCCCCTCTCTGGCTCTCTCCTCCGCCTTGCTTCTCCATCCGCTTCTCTGAGATGCCTGCACCCAAGCCTCCTGCCTCCAAGTCTGCCACGGATGCAGCTGCCCCTGCCCTCCTGCCCCACCTCCCTCCTCCTGCCTCCGCTCCCTCGTCCCTCCTCCCCCCCTCACCCTTTCCTCCCCTCTCTCTCTCTCTCTCATCTGTCTCCTCCCTCCTCTTACGGGTCTCTGACTTGCACTGTCCAGGCCTTCTGCTCTACTCTGGTGAGTCTCTCTGCTTCCCTCTCCTTCAGGTTGACCCTCCCTCGTAAGTGGAGCAAGTTCAGCTTCTTTCTAGGGACTCTCAGCAAGGCCCTTCTATCTCGGGCCCCGTCCTGAGAGTGAGACGCCCTGGCTGCGTGGGGTGTGCATGAGGGAGGGGCGGGCTCCCCAGCTCGGGGCGGGTGGTGGGGTGGTGGGCATGGACGGAGAGACCCTCACACAGCCATGCCCGCCAGGGATGCTGCTATACAACGGGCAGAAGCGGATCCCAGGGAGTCCCGCCAACCTGGCCAACAGGCAGCCCGACTTCATCTCCTTCGGCCTCGTGGGCGGGAGGCCCGAGTTCCGGTGAGGACCCTCACCCTCCGCATTTATGGGGGAAGGGGGCGCTGGGGGACTAGACTGCAGGACTTCCCATCAGGGGCGTGCCACCCCCGGGTTCTAGAAGAAGGAGATGTGGCTGTTATCCTCGATGACCTCCGTTCTGCCGGGGCTAGCACAGCCCACTGGCCGGTGTTGGAGGAGGCAGCCTCAGACCTGCACAAAAGTGCAGCAGGAACACTCAGGGATGCTGAGAGCGACCTTCCGGGGCAGGGCTGCTGCAGGCCAGAGCTCCTTCATGCATTCATTCATTCAGCAATCATTTGCTGAATGCCTACTGTGTGTCGGGTGTCAATAAAGAGATAAACACAACGGATCAAGTTCTGGCCCTTGTGGGAATGTAATGTCCCGGTTGGGGGAGACCAGCCACAAACTAAGAAGGAAAGAAACATGATCACAGAGAGAGGATCCTCAGATGAGGAGTGAGGCCACGTGCTAGCCTGCAGGGGCCTGGAGCCAGGCGCACTTGGAGCCCCGGGGTGGCTCTGGACAAGCTCCCCGGGAAACAGTGTAACGGGGAGAAGGGTTGGGGAGGGGCAGAGGCAGGGCAGGCGGGGAGGCCGGCAATGGTGTGGACCCCTTTGCTGGCCTGGGGCCCTCCCTACAGACCCCACATCCTCTCTCTCCTGCCCTGCCCCCCAACCCCTGCCTCGTGGAGCAGGTTTGACGCAGGCTCGGGCATGGCTACCATCCGCCACCCCACGCCACTGGCCCTGGGCCAGTTCCACACCGTGACCCTGCTGCGCAGCCTCACCCAGGGCTCCCTGATCGTGGGCAGCCTGGCGCCGGTCAACGGCACCTCGCAGGTGAGACCCAGCCCCGTCCCCCTGGGCCCGGCCCCTCCCCCACCTCCGCCCAGCCTGGCTGCCACTCACGAGGTCCCCTCTGCCCAGGGCAAGTTCCAGGGCTTGGACCTGAACGAGGAGCTCTACCTGGGCGGCTACCCCGACTACGGCGCCATCCCGAAGGCAGGGCTGAGCAGCGGCTTCGTAGGTGAGCCCCCCCACTCCCGCCTGCAGCCCTGGCCAGACCTCCCCCCGGGCTGGCCGAGCCCGTGGTCACCCGGGAGGACGGGCCTCCAGGCACCCCACCTCGGCTCATCCTGCCCACCCACCCCCCCCCCAGGCTGTGTCCGAGAGCTGCGCATCCAAGGCGAGGAGATCGTCTTCCACGACCTCAACCTCACGGCCCACGGCATCTCCCACTGCCCCACCTGTCGGGACCGGCCCTGCCAGGTGACACCCCCCAGGCCGCACGTCCTCCCGGCTGCCCCCAGCCACCGCCCTCGGCCGGGACAGACACCCCCCAACCCCGCAGGAAGCAGGGGAGGGCCCGGGTGTCCTTGGCCTGACTTCTGGGGGTTGCCTCGCAGAACGGAGGCCAGTGCCAGGACTCGGAGAGCAGCAGCTATGTGTGCGTGTGCCCGGCCGGCTTCACCGGGAGCCGCTGTGAGCACTCACAGGCCCTGCACTGCCACCCAGGTGGGTGCCCCCGCCCCCGTCCGTGGCTGCCACCCCAGCCTCTCTCTTCCCTCTGCCCATCGCTGCATCCACATACCCGCCCCCAACCACTGCCCCCACAGCGGCTGAGTACTCACCACGCTCGTGAGTCCCCCCCAAGTATTTAGCACCTTCCTGGCTTCTGACTTGCATCACCGCTTACACTAACCTCCCCTCCGCCTCGCATCTCTGCCACCCAAGGCCTCACCCTGCCCACTGCACCGAGGCATGGCCCCTGGCCCCCATCACCACTCCTGGGTACCTACTACCTGTCACCAGAGCGCTCACCCCACCGCCCGCCTCCCAGGGACTCCTCACCCCCACACTAGTGCGGGCGGATGCAGCCTTCCAGGAACAACACCCGGAGTCACGGGCTCACTCCCCACCTGCTGTCCCCTGGCCTAAGTCCCTTCCCCCTCCGCTGTCTCCCCACACAGCACCCCCAGGCTGGCCGGGCTCTAACCAGCCGAGGGGGTGCAATAGGTAGGACCCTGCATCGGGACCCCTCTCTCTCTCCCTGGACACCTCCATGTCCCCCCGACTCACCGCCCCCTGTGTCCCCCACCGCAGAGGCCTGTGGGCCCGACGCCACGTGTGTGAACCGGCCCGACGGCCGCGGCTACACCTGCCGCTGCCACCTGGGCCGCTCGGGGTTGAGGTGTGAGGAAGGTAAGCAGAGCGGGGGCCTGAGACCCCGGGGATCCCAGGGAGGACGGGGGAGCTGGGCAGGGCACCCTGAGGCCCCGACGGATGCTGTGCATGGGACAGTTATTCCAGAGCCTGAGTTCCTTCAGCGAGGGCCCCAGAGAGGACCCCGATCTGATTGGAGATCGGCCTGCCCTGCAGCGCCGGGGGCAGGGAGTCTCGAGGCCGCGGCTGTAGGCACTGCCCAGCGGGTCCCCAGCCCCTGGTCCTGGACAGTGGGGGTGAGCAGGGGTCCCGGAGGACGGCTGCCTGGCCGGAGCCCTCCCGGGGCCCCGGGGCTCCCACTGCCCCTGCTGAGTCCTGGCTGCCGCAGGTGTGACCGTGACCACCCCCGCCCTGGCGGGCATGGACTCCTACCTGGCACTGCCCGCTCTCACCAACACACACCACGAGCTGCGTCTGGACGTGGAGTTCAAGCCGCTGGCACCCGACGGGGTGCTGCTGTTCAGTGGAGGGAAGAGCGGGCCAGTGGAGGACTTCGTGTCCCTGGCGATGGTCGGGGGCCACCTGGAGTTCCGCTACGAGCTGGGCTCGGGTGAGTGCGGACCCCAAACACAGACGGGCCGTGGGCACCAGGCTCCATGCCCCCCGCATCCCAGGCCCTACGGGGCCCCAAGAGGCAGGAGGAGTAAATTCTGAAGTCAGACCAACAGGAGGCCCCTGATCTTTGCATTCCTTCTCTCCGTGTGACCCGATTCGAGTCCCTAGACCTCTTTGGGGGGTTCCTTGGGGGGCACAGAGAGGCTAAAGGAGGTTCTGTGTCTGCTCAAATTCCCGTGGGGGGGTGGGCCAGGGCAGGGGGGCCCAGCCACGTGCCAACCCTGCCCGGCGTCCTCCCCAGGCCTGGCTGTCCTGCGGAGCACCGAGCCGCTGGCCCTGGGCCGCTGGCATCACGTGTCCGCGGAGCGTCTCAACAAGGACGGCAGCCTGAGGGTGAACGGCGGGCGGCCCGTGCTGCGCTCCTCGCCCGGCAAGAGCCAGGGCCTCAACCTGCACACCCTGCTCTACCTGGGCGGCGTGGAGCCGTCAGTGCAGCTGCCCCCGGCCACCAACGTCACAGCCCACTTCCACGGCTGTGTGGGTGAGGTGAGCAGACTTCCCGACCACCTACAGGGAGGGCGGGGCGGTCTCCCCTCGTCTGCCGGCAGCCCTGGGTGCTGGGGACTAGACGCTTCCCCCTCCGAGCCTCACTTTCCTCCTCTGGGAAATGGGATGATTGCACCTGCCTTCAAAGCTCATCCCGAGGCGGGACCACGGTGATGGGTGTTCCCGGGCCCTGAAGGAGGAAGCTGTTCCTCCTTCCTTGGTGGTTCAGCTGGTAAAGAGTCTGCCCACAATGCAGGAGACCTGGGTTCGACCCCTGGGCTGGGCAGATCCCCTGGAGAAGGGAGAGGCTACCCACTCCAGTATTCTGGCCTGCAGGATTCCATGGACTGTATAGCCCAGGGGGTTTCAAAGAGTCGGACATGGCTGAGCGGCTTTCGCACTCTCCCCACCCTAGTCTCCCACCTCCCTGCTCAAGCCCGAGCCTGGGCCCCCGCTCCCCTCCGTCTCCTGGGGCACCCGTGCCTCTGCCCACCGCTGCCCGCTGCGCTCTCCAGGCCCCTCCGTGTCCCTATGCCCACAGGTGTCAGTGAACGGAAAGCGGCTGGACCTCACCTACAGCTTCCTGGGCAGCCGGGGCGTCGGGCAGTGCTACGACGGCTCGCCGTGTGAGCGCCAGCCCTGTCGCCACGGCGCCACATGCATGCCCGCGGGCGAGTATGAGTTCCAGTGTCTGTGTCGAGACGGCTTCAAAGGTGGGGGAGCCCCCGGGCCGGTGCTGGGCAGGGGCGCGGCGTGGGCAGCAGCCGCTCGGCCCCTGCCCGCTCACCTCTGCCCCAACCCGCAGGAGACCTCTGCGAGCACGAGGAGAACCCTTGCCGGCTCCGTGAGCCCTGTCTACACGGGGGCACCTGCCAGGGCACCCTCTGCCTCTGTCCCCCCGGCTTCTCGGGCCCACGCTGCCAGCACAGTAAGCGCCCCGACTTCTCACCACCTTCCCCCTCGGGGCTCCAGAGCTGGACACAGCCCGCCAACTGGAGCCTGCCTCTCCCCACAGGCTCTGGACACGGCATGGTGGAGCCCGACTGGCATCTTGAAGGCAGCGGGGGCAACGGTATGTACTGGCCGTGAGCGGCCAGAGGAGCCGAGCCGACTTGTCCTTCCCAGACTCTGAGTCGCTCAGCCCCTCTTCCAGTGACCCCCACCCCCCTCACCGCTCCATCCTGGCCTCTAAATAAAACCGGTCCGGGGAGAGGCTCCCTGGGCGCAGAGACAGGACGAGGAGACACGAGCCGCCTAGAGCTGGGTCCCGCCCCGTGCTTACAGGCTGGGTGACCATGCGGCACTCTCACTTCCGTTCTCTGCCCTGTATTCATGCATTCAAGCAACAAAAGTGTATGTGTGCCCATCCTTGCCCCGGGAGCAGTAAATGTGCAATGAATAAGGCAGGACGCTCGTTCTCAAGGATTCCGCAATTTGTTTAAAGGCAGTGACAGTGACTTTACTACAACGTGTAACATAAATAGCTGGTGGGAGCCTGCTGCATAGCGCAGGGAGCTCAGCCCAGTGCTCTGTGAAGACCTAGATGGGGGGGTGGGGGGGAGAGGGGAGAGGGGCGGTCCGAAAGGGAAGGGGTCTAAGTATACATATGGCTCATTCACTGCATTATACAACGGAAACTAACATAACGTTGTAAAGCAGTAACACTCCAATTTAAAAATTTATTTATTGAACATCATTTACAGGGCTTGTGCTCCCTGATTTCTAGATGCGTATCTTATTTATCACTAACACAGTAGGAGAGGTAGTGGTCTAGTGGGTAAAGGTCTGGATTCAAATCCCAGCTCTGCCCCTTCCTTCCTGTGTGACTTGGCTGAGTCACTTAACCTCTCTGGACCTCAGTTTCCTCATGTATTAAATAGAAAGAAGTAACATCCTTCCACAAAGCTTTGGAGAAAATTTCGTGTGAGAATAAGATCCTTTACTGTATTTAAAACGCTTCAAACAATGCCTGGTCCACAGTGGACACAGAACATTGTTGTTGTTGAGTCCCTAAGTCTTGTCCGACTCCTTGTGACCCCCATGGACTGCAGCATGCCGCACTTCCCTGCTCTTCACCATCTCCCAGAGCTTGTTCAAACTCACGTCCGTTGAGTTGGTGATGCCATCCAACCATCTCATCGTCTGTTATCCCCTTCTCCTACTACCCTCAATCTTTCCCAGCATCAGGGTCTTTTCCAATGAGTCAGCTCTTTGCATCAGGTGGCCCAAGTATTGGAGCTTCAGCTTCATCAGTCCCTCCAATGAATATTCAGGGATGATTTCCTTTAGGATTGATTAGATTGATCTCCTTGCTGTCCAAGGGACTCTCAAGAGTATGAGAAAATGCAGACTATTAGCTTTTGTGAATTGTAGCAAAGACATAGGGTTATGACAAGGATCCAGTTAAAAATGATGTGATCCATCCAGCTGGATGATGTGAAACCTCCTGCCCCGTAACTGGCACAGAGTAGGTGCTCAGAAACTGTTAGCTGCTTACTTAACCAGCTGGTGGAGGCCTGCGACGTGTCCCCAACCCTGGTAGCTGCCAGGCCCCAGGGGCCAGCTCTGGGATGGAATGGCGTTGAGCAGGTAGGGTTGGGAATGTTACAGCCACACACACATTCTGGGTGATGCGTTCCTAAGGTCTGGGCTGCCATCCAGGCTTCCCACTTCTGGGCGAGTCCCTCACCCCTGAGCCTGTCTTCCCGTCTGTAAGATGGAGGGAACTCAAGGGTTCAGAAACGTCTATGTGCTACTGACCTGGGTGACCAGCTGACCCAGTCTGCTCAGAACTGAGAGGCTTCTGGGAATGAGGGACTTGCAGAGCTAAACCGAGACAGGGGACTTCCCTGGCAGTCCAGTGGTTAAGGATCCTCCTTGCAATTCAGGGAACGCAGGTTCGAATCCTGGTCGGGGAACTAGGATCCCACATGTTTTGGAGCAGCTAAGCCCACACACTGCAACCACTGAGCCTGTGCTTTCTAGAGCCTGAGGGCCACAAGGAAGGCCCATCACAGTCAAAAAAAGAACCAGAACAGGAACCAGCAAATAGCGATGGGTGATCACCCTACCTGACCCTGTTGACTACAAAGAATAAATGAAGCATATAGGATTTCAAAGGAAACCAATTATCCTGAAACAAGGTTATCAAAGGGCTTCCCTTGTGGCTCAGAGGATAAAGAATCCACCCACAGTGCAGAAGACCTGGGTTCGGTCCCTGGGTCAAGAAGATCCCCTGGAGAAGGGCATGGCAACCCACTCCAGATCCTTGCCTGGAGGATCCCATGGACAGAGGAGCCTGAGGGCTACAGTCCATGGAATTGCAAAGAGTTGGATATGACTGAGTGACTCACCCTTTCACTTTTATCAAAATGTTTAAAATTTTTTGCTTCTTTCAGTTCAGTTCAGTCGCTCAGTCGTGTCCGACTCTTTGCAACCCCATGAATCGCAGCACGCCAGGCCTCCCTGTCCATCACCAACTCCCGGAGTTTACTCACTCTCATGCCCATCGAGTTGGTGATGCCATCCAGCCATCTCATCCTCTGTCATCCCCTTCTCCTCCTGCCCCCAATCCCTCCCAGCATCAGGGTCTTTTCCACTGAGTCAATTCTTCGCATGAGGTGGCCAAAGTATTGGAGTTTCAGCTTCAGCATCAGTCCTTCCAGTGAACACCCAGGACTGATCTCCTTTAGGATGGACTGGTTGGATCTCCTTGCAGTCCAAGGGACTCTCAAGAGTCTTCTCCAACACCACAGTTCAAAAACATCAATTTTTCAACGCTCAGCTTTCTTCACAGTCGAAATCTCTTATTAACCATTAAATACAAGATTTAAGGTTGTTAGTCCCAACAGCTACCAAAGTTGCAATAAGCATAAACAATGTTTTTAAGTACTTGTAACTACCGCAAGGGGGTATGGAAATCTCCCACTGGGGACCAAGTCACCTTCAGAGTGTCTCCTACCTGCATAATTGAAGGAGTGGCTAACCTTCAGGAAGAAGTGAGCAAGAGCAGAACTGTAATGTTTTCCCAGCCAAGTTCAGAGGCCTCTGAATTCTGCCCACAGCACCCGCCCCCTGTCCCCCGGGTCCCCAGGGACCACAGGTTCAGAGCCCCTTAGGAGCAGTACAGGCCAGGGTGGAGACGGAGGTCGGGGTACCTGTGCGGGATGGATGCTCCATGGGGGTGGATGGGGCTCCCAGCATCGCTCCCACTGCCCCTCCACAGATGCCCCCGGGCAGTACGGAGCCTACTTCTATGACAACGGCTTCCTTGCTCTCCCAGGCCGCGTCTTCTCCAGGAGGTGAGACCAGTGTTGGGAGGGTCTGTGGTCCCCGGGGTGGGACTTCTGCCCCTCACCCTCTTTCCCCACCGCAGCCTCCCTGAGGTGCCTGAGACCATTGAGCTGGAGGTTCGGACCAGCACAGCCAGTGGCCTCCTGGTCTGGCAGGGTGAGGTGAGTGTGGGGCGTCTGGCCCGGGGATCTCAGGCTCCCCAGCCTCTCGGTGGCCGGGGAAGTGGGGGAGAGAAAGGAGGCGGTGATCGCCCCTGGGGCCACAGAGACGCTGTGCTTCCCTGGCAGGAGACGGGGCAGTCTGGCCGAGGCAAGGACTTCATCAGCCTTGGGCTTCAGGACGGGCACCTCGTCTTCAGGTGGGTCCTGGCCCCTCCTGTCCCTTCCCTCACCCCCCTTATCCTTCAGTGGCTTTCCCTCCGGTCCCCCCCCCAGCCACACCCCCCACTACCCACGCCCAGTCCTACCCCCTGCTCACACCCTCTTGGGCCCATGTGCCTGCAGCTACCAGCTGGGCAGCGGGGAGGCCCGCCTGGTCTCTGAAGACCCCATTAACGACGGCGAGTGGCATCGTGTGACGGCGCTGCGGTAAGGGAGCCCCCCCCAGGCACCGGGACGAGGGGCCAGAGTTCCCCCGTCCCGTGTCGGGGGCAGGCATTGAGCTCTGGGGAGACAGAACTTGAGGGTGGGGTCAGCGGGGAGATCACCACCCAGAGCACAGACTTCCAGGACAGGACAAGACTCCTTGGAGGCGGGGATGGGTGCTCTAGCACCCCAAGGGTTGGGGGAAACCTGGATGAGGTGCTCGGAAGCTGTGTGTGTGGGGCCAGATCTCTCACCCAGCATGGGGGGGCAGGAAAGAACTTGGGGAGCAGGGGGCGGACCTCTGTCATAAAGGGAGGGGACCCTCATGGGGTTGGGGAGGACGGGAAATGGGGGGTGAGGGCCTGACCCCCGTTTCAATACAGAGAGGGCCAGAGAGGCTCCATCCAGGTGGACGGAGAGGAGCTGGTGAGTGGCCAGTCCCCAGGCCCGAACGTGGCGGTCAACACCAAGGGCAGCATCTACATTGGTAAGTCTTGAAGGCGGGCCTCGGGGCAGGCTGGGGCCCTGCTCCTCCAGGGGACGAGGGAGGGACTGGGGGCCCCTGCACCCCCCCGCAGAGCTGGAGCTCCCCCTCCCGGGGCTGCCCGAGCTGATGGGTCCGCCCTCTCCCCCCGCAGGCGGAGCCCCGGACGTGGCCGTGCTGACCGGGGGTAGGTTCTCTTCGGGCATCACGGGCTGCATCAAGAACCTGGTGCTGCACTCCTCCCGGCCCGGCGGCTCCCCCCCACAGCCAGTGGACCTGCAGCACCGTGCCCAGGCGGGGGCCAACACACGCCCCTGCCCTTCGTAGGCGCGGCCCGCCCTGCACGGACTCCCAGGCCACACCCCAGCCCCGCAACGGCGACTATATTATTATTAATATTATGATGATGATGATGATGAATATTTTGTAAGAAACTGAGGCGATGCCACGCTTTGCTGCTACTGCCCTGGGCTGGACTGGCGGGTGGGCACGCCACCCCCTCCGCCCCCACCCAAGCACACCTGGGCAGAGCCACAGGCTGCGGGCACAGCAGACGCACCAGAGCCGGCGCCTCGGGGGCCACCAGGACTCGGGGTGAAGTGCGGCGGCTCAGTGGGGTCAGATCCGCCCCCACCAACGGAGCCCCCGACCAAGGCAGCGCTGGGCCGCCCCTTCGTTCAGCCCCGGGGCGGCGGCCGTCATTTCTGCGGAGCCAACCTCGGCTTCCAGCCCGGCACCTTGCCAGCCACCTTGGAGCCTCACCAGCTACCCGGAGTGGAGGGCATCAATTGGCCTTGGCCACCCTCCTCTGGGTTGGGCAGGCTCTCTAGTGCCAACTGTGGAGCAAAAGGCAGCTCACCCCTGGGCAGGCACCCCCACCCTGCCTCCAGCCCACGTCCTAGCCCCGATCCACCCCCACCAGACCAGCCGGGCCCCCGGCCCCTGGCAGCCTTCCCCTCCCACCAAGCCCTCCTGGCCTGTACCCCCCCCCACCCCACCAACCCCACACCTAGCCCAGGGCCCCCAGCCCTCAAGGGGCTGCAAGGGAAACTCCACCCAACTCGTACCAGGAGCTGCTAGAGGCAGAGCCCAGCACTGAGAGGGGCTCCCTGCCCGCGCCAGGCCGCGTCCCCCCCACGGATCTGGAAGTGAAGGCCCAGGGGACGTGGGGGGAGGAGGCCTTGGTGGTCAGAAAGAGTAAGTGCCTTGGGTGGGGGGAGCTGGGACGCACGGCTGGGAGGGACAGGGAGAGGACGTGATCGTCCTGCCCCATCTGAGGGCCCGCCCTGCCAGCAGTCCCCCCAGACGTGGGGCCGGGACGCCTGGCCTCTGTGTCCTAGAAGGGACCCTCCTGTGGTCTTTGTCTTGATCTTTCTTAATAAACGGTGCTATCCCCGCCAGGGCTGTCGTCTCCTGTGTCTTGATTCAAGCGGGACTCGTGGTCCCTTAGGGTGGGTCAGGATGGGGCCAAGCAGGATGGACCAGCGAGTTCCAGGGGTGAAGTGAGACAGCATCAGGCGTGTGAGGCTGCTGCTCCCTGCCCTCCACGGACCCAGCAGGGTGCCAGCCGCCAAAACAAGCTGCAGGGTCAGCTGTCCCAGTGGCCTTCACTGTGACCCTCTGAGGCAGGCATCATCCCATTTTCCAGAGGGGCAGACTGAATCTCGGGGAATTATGTGATGGGCCCAAAGGTAGACAGCGCTGTGGCAGGGTTGGGGGCAGAACCCGGGGACCGTCTGACCCCAGAGACCACTCTCTTCCCTCTGATGCCCGAAGCCTCTCTAGGAGTGTACCCCCCGACGCTGGAAGGCTGGCTCACTCAGCCGCGGCCCCCCAGGGCCCACTTGGCCAGGACACCTGTAACAGACAGTGCAGCAGGGGCCACGGGCCCGGGCCCGGGCGGCCAGCTGGCCGGAGAAGCAGCAGCACCAGAGGAGGCCCAGGAGGAGGCCCGCCGAGGCCAGGGACAGTGAGGAGGCCAGCGCCACCCCCTGCAGCCGGGGCCCTGCAGAAAGAGAGCGTCCACTCGGGCCTTGGCCTGGGCCTGCTGCCCGCTGCCCACCCCTGCAGTGGGACAAGTATGATCTCGGTGGTGGAGCGACAGGTGGAGTGCGTGGTAACCAAGAGCCACCTACCTTCCAGAGCTGCACCCTGTTGGGCAGGGTCCCAGGGGGCTGGCGGGCCCATCTCAGCTGCCGTCCCCAGGGGTCCTGACGATTGAAGAGCTGGGGGAGGAGTCAGGGGTCTGGGGGGTGCCATCATCCAGATTCCCCGCCAGGCTGGGCACTGGAGAGGGACCTGCAGGGGGACATAACCACTAACTCACTGAGATTTGATGATTTAATGATTATGTCTCATTTAATCCTCCTAAAACCTCTTAGCAAGTCTTAGTATTTTTATTTTACAGATAAGGAATGGATGGGGAAACAGTGGGAACAGTGACAGACTTTATTTTTGGGGGCTCCAAAATCACTGCAGATGGTGACTGCAGCCATGAAATTAAAAGACACTTGCTCCTTGGAAGAAAAGTTATGACCAACCTAGACAGCATATTAAAAAGCAGAGACAACACTTTGTCACAAAGGTCCTATCTAGTCAAAGCTATGGCTTTTCCAGTAGTCATGTACGGATGTGAGAGTTGGACTATAAAGAAAGCTGACCGCCAAAGAATTGATGCTTTTCAGCTGTGGTGTTGGAGAAGACTCTTGAGAGTCCCTTGGACTGCAAGCAGATCCAACCAGTCCATCCTCAAGGAAATCAGTCCTGAATATTCATTGGAAGGACTGATGCTGAAGCTGACACTCCAGTACTTTGGCTACCTGATGCAAAGAACTGACTCATTGGAAAAGACCCCGATGCTGGGAAAGATTGGAGGCAGAAGGGGACGACAGAGAATGCAATGGTTGGATGGCATCATCGACTCAATGCCCATGAGTTTGAGTAAGGTCCGGGAGTTGGTGATGGACGGGGAAGCCTGGCATGCTGCAGTCCATGGGGTTGCAAAGAGTTGGACTGAGCAACTGAACTGAACTGAACTGAGGCACAGAGAGAGGTTAAGTCACTTGCCCAGGCCACACAGCTAGAAGTGGCAGGGGTGGACTTGAACTCACAGTCTAGCTCCAGGGGCTGCAGTGGATGAATGGAGCTACTTCTCAAGAAGGAAGTACCTGTACTGAGCATTGTCAGTGCACCCAACACTGTGCTCTGCGCTGGGCTCTTCACCCACAGGATTTCACTTAAAGTTCATGACAGATCTAAAAGGCTAGATTTGTCATCGTCAGTTTACAGGTAAAGAAGCGAAGGGACAGGGAGGTTCATTCTTCCACTTATTCGACAAGTATTTTTTGATCATCTACTGTACCCCAGGCATTGCTCTGGGGACTAAGGGAAATGACAGTGAGAAAAATAGACAGAAATGTCTTTATGGAGGGCTTCCCTGGTGTCTCAGTGGTAAAGAATCCATCTGCCACTGTAAGAGACACGGGTTTGAACCCTGATCCAGGTAGTACTAGTGGTAAAAAAAAAAAAAAAAACCCACCTGCCAATGCAGGAGATATGAGATGCAGGTTCAATCCTTGGGTCTAGAAGATCCCCTGGAGGAGGGCATAGCAGCCCATCCAGTATTCTTGCCTGGAGAATCCCATGGATGGAGGAGCCTGGTAGACTATAGTCCATGGGGTTGCAAAGAGTCAGACATGATGGAAATGTCTTCAGTTCAGTTCAGTAAGTCAGTTGTGTCCGACTCTTTGCAACCCCATGAACTACAGCATGCCAAGCCTCCCTGTCCATTACCAACTCCCGGAGCTTACTCAAACTCATGTCCGTTGAGTCGGTGATGCTATCCAACCATCTCATCCTCTTTCGTCCCCTTCTCCTCCCGCCTTCAATCTTTCCCAGCATCAGGGTCTTTTCCAACGAGTCAGTTCTTCTTGGAAACGACTTAACACGCACCCTCACCACCACTGAAACACCAGCTGGAAGCAGCTGGACCCTATCACCTCCAGCATCTTCGAGCTCTGACGCCCTCTGGTCCTCAGGCTAGAGGCCCTCGGCCTGGTCTGGCCAGAGTCCCCGCTGCTCCCCCTTTCCCTCTCCCGCCGCACCCCTGCCTCCAGTTTCCACCCCAGCTGCTGGGCGGGGCCCAGGCCACACCTCCGCACTGACCTCCGCAGTTGGCTGGTGGCCAGGAAGCCTGGTCACTGCCGTCGCCACAGTCGTCCATGCCCCAGTGATCGCACACCAGGCTCCGGGGGACGCACCTGCCGTTCCGACACGGGAAGTAGGCACCACAGGATCCTGCAGCCAAGAGGGGAGGCGTGCAATGAGGACCTGGGCACCGGGGCAGGCGTGGCCAGGCGGGGAAGGAATGTAGGAGGTGTGAGCAGGAGAGGCTGTTTCCAGGCGCGTGCAGACAAGAGTATGAATGAGAGAGGGATGTGATCATAAAGATGATGAGGGTGATGGTGGCTAAGATTTACGGAGTTCCTATGCCAGACCCGGCGTGGTTTGCATCCCAGCTCATTGAGTTGTCACAGCAACCCTGTGGCTTCACTACTGTTATCAACCCCATTTTAGAGATGAGAAGACTGAGGCACAGGGAGGTTAGGTCACTAGACCAAGGCCTCATAGCTTGTATCTAAGCTGCAGGGTAGGAATTCCGCCCCATGCTCATTAAGCATGTGAGTGTGTACATGCACATGTGTGTGCCCGGAGACCTGAACACTCCAAGCACCTCCCCACCCTCGGCACTGTACCTGCCATCAGCCCACCTGCAACTCTACGGCTTGTTCCTCTCAGGTTTCCACTCAAATGTCATCTTGCCCGAAGGCCTGCCCTCACCCCCACACAAGAACAGCACACCACCCCTCCCCGCCCCCCCCCACCCCTTTATCCTGATTCGCGTTCCCGTGCAGCACTTACCACCCCTGCAGAACACAGATTTGCTTGATTCTTTGTGGTCTGTCTTGCCCACTAGAACGTCAGCTCAAATGAGGCAGGGACTTTCTCTTTCACTCATTGCTGCGTGAATCCTGGCACCTAGAACAGCACCTGGTACCTGGCAGCTACTCAATACTTGTTAAGTGAATGAACACACACACAGATGAGAAAAGGGGATGACTTGGTGCCCAGGTGCGGCAGACAGGTTGGCTTACACAGCACCCCATTCCACGGAAGAAAAGCTGGGTCAGGCAGGACTGACCAATACCATGGCTCAGAGCTGAGCATGGGAATCAGAGTATTCCATTCCTGGTTCTGGGAATGGACATATGGCCCATGTGACTAATAGATTTGACCCTGAGGACTTTTGCTAGAACCTTAAGATCCCTGCAGTTCCCTGGCAGTCCAGTGGGTAGGACTTGGCACTTTCACAGTAGGGGGCTCAGGTTCAGTCCCTCGTCGGGAACTGAGATCCTGCCAGCCACACGATGGCGTGGCCAATAGAGAAAAAATCCTCACTCTTTTTTCCATTGAGGTGAGAATTATAAGATAGATTGCATTCTTGGAGGTGCAGGGTCACCTTGCTGCCAAGTAGAAAGAGGGTGCTAGAGTTGCCTGAGATGAAAGCCAAACCGACCCAAAGCACTGCAAAGGGAAAGAATAAAGAGAGAGAGCCTAGGAGGCATCATTTGAGCTCTTGGATCCATCTATACCTGAATCAACACCTTAGTATCCCAGTTATAGGAGCCCCCCAAATTCTCCTTTGGCTTAAGCCAACTCGAATTGGGTTTCTTACATGTGAAAATGAAAGTGAATGCTCTCATACGCACAAGATGTGTAGGTGTCAGACCTGCAGGGACTAAAGCCTCGACTCAATGTGAGCAGAGGACCAGCTCTAGCAGTTATAGCCCCACTGCTCAGCCTGTGATCTGGGAGGCCTGCAGCACTTTGCCTAACCTCCCTGAGCCTGTTTCCCATCCATCAACAGGAGGGCATGACCCAGCAGAGCTGCTGTGAGAACAGAGGCTTGCCAAGGGCAGGAGACAATAAGGGATTACTGTTAACATCACCATCAGTTCCCTTTCCTTGCCCAAGTAGGCTTCCCTCACTTACCATCACCAGGAGTCCTCACTCTCCGCCCCTCTGCAATCGTCTGAGAGGTGGACTCGGGACAGAGGAGCCGGTGTGTGGACATACGTGGGCGTGAGTTGCCTGGAGGTGTGCAGAGTGGTACCGTGTACGAGGTGTGCATGAGGGGAGCTGTGTGTGCGAGGGAGTGTGCCGTATGTGAGCCGGGAGGGCTGTGCACTGGCAGTCTGTGTGTGCCGGGTTTGTGGAGCCGTGTGCACGAGGTGTGAGGTATGTGCTTGCGCCGTGTGTATGAGGGAGTGGATGCTGGAGGGTGAGGTGCGCGAAGTCAAGTCCCCGCGGTTGGCTCTGGGTCTGAACCGCCCCACCGGCTTCTCTCCCACAGGCCCGGGCCCCTCCGGGTCCAGGTCGACTGCCCCAACCCACCCAGCCGGAAAGAGGTGACTTCGCCCACGAAGTCCACGCGGGGCTGGCGGCCCCTGGTGACCAGGCGCAGGCCCAGGAGGTCCCCGGAGGTCGTCACCGGGGCCGGGATGGTCAGGCCGCAGAGGGGGGCTCCCAGGGGCCGGGGCGTCCCCGGCGGCCCCTCGTACAACTGCAGGTAGGACCCGGGGGCGCAGGGGTCCGCCGGCGGCAGGGCGGAGGCGTTGAGCGCCGGGGGTGGCACGGAAGGCGGGGTCAGGCTGTAGACCAGGAAGAAGCGGAACTGGAGGCGGATCCTGTCCCCGGGGGAGGCCGCCCGCACCCAGAGCCTGCAGTCAGTGTCCGGGGCCACGAAGTAAAAGCGGCGCGACGCGGAGTGCGAACGCAGCAGCAGCCCGTCCGCCTGCCAGGTCCGGCCGCACAGGTCCACCAGGTCAGCTGCAACGGAGAGCACGGCCCTGGAACCGAGATGCCCAGCCTGGCCCGTGCCATCTGCCCGCTGGGTGGCCCGGAGAGAGTCGCTTACCCTCTCTGAGCCTCAGTTTTCTTGTTGGGGAAATGGCAGATGATTGATCCATCTCAGAATATTTCTGAGGGCTACAAAATGTAATTAAAGTGCTCAATATCTTATTCAGAAACCCTAGGATAGGGACTTCCCTGGGGCCAAGTGGTTAAGACTTCCCCCTCCAATGGAGGTGGGGGTGGGTTCCACCCCTGGAATCAGAGCTAAGATCCCACCTGCCAGGTGGCCAAAAAGCCAAAAAACATAAAACAGAAATAATATTGTAACAAATTCAATAAAAACTTTAAAAATGGTCCACATTTAAAACAAAAAGTCTTCGGATGCGGTTTCACAATTTTCCAGATTTTAGAAAGATAATATGATACAGCCCCAAATGGAGTCTGCCGCAGCCTTCTGTGATCAAACACATTTTCTAGAGCAGTTATACAGAACATTTACCCTAAGTAGGACAAATAGAGACAACACACAGACTCCTATCAGTTCAGGTCAAGGTGTTGCCAGTAAGTTAAAAAACAAATATTGGTTGTCAGACTTTTCCATATTTTGGAGTGGAAACTAAAGGATTGTGGACATGTATGGATATGGGTGCAGTGCTTCGGCGAGCACCTAATGAGCATTGCAGAAGTGTTAGTTTTATCTTATGTAAGGAAGGATGGGAGAGACACAGTTGGGCACCTGCCCAGCCAACAGCCATTCCCTGTTTCTCCTTGCTAAAAGAAACTCAGTTCCCCTCACCTATCAAGGAGCAACATGCTAGCCCCCTGGTCATTAACCTAATCCAAGTCTTGTAATCCTAATTCTATTTGCCAGGTTTAGGGATTGGCATCTGACCTGATTCTGGCCAATGAGATTTAAGGAGAGGCTTGCTGAGAGTTCCTAAGAAAGATTTTCCTCCTTAATTTAACCACACACACACAAAAAAGGAGTGAGAGCTGTGTGATAAAGAGCCTCTTTTTCTTCCTGCTTTTGAAAGTCATTGACTGAGGATGTGATGCCCGGAGCTGCAGCAGCCATCTTGCAAGGATGAGGTCATGAGCATTATGGAGGAGCCTTGGCACAGGTGAGCTGCTGAAAACCATTTCTGGTCTCACCTAAGGCCTTTCTTCTTAAGTGAAATAATAAATCTCCTTATGTTAAACACTCCCTTTAGTTTGGTCCCAAACTTCCTCATTAGTATAGAGTTGTTATGAGGATTAATGAGATAATGTGCAAGTATTCAAACCATCTCTGATTTTTGTAAGGAGAGAGGGAGAACAGGAAGTGGCTTTTCTGGGGCATGGTAGGGGCACCAGTGGTGCTTGAGGACAAGCCAGGATCTGGGTCTGTGGGGGAGAAATTCTCATTTAAGGCTCAGGATGTAGGAGCATCTTCTCATATCTGTGCAGATCTACTAAAGTCAGAACCTGCCCTGGAGGGACACGGGGCAGGGGGAGTTTCAGAGAGTGAATGAACAAGCACCCCCTATGTGTGGGGTGCTGTCTTTGTGTCTTGCACGGTTGATCACATATGGAAAATAATAACAGTCCCTTAAGGGGCAAGGCCCTATCGTTCTTCCCACTTTACTGCTGAGGAAACGAAGACTTAGAAACAGTGATGGTAGGACTCCCCTGGGGATCCAGTGGTTAAGACTCTGTGCCTCCAATGCAGGGGGCCACAGGTTCGATCCCTGTTGGGGGTGAGGCCAAAAAAGAAAAAAGTAATGTCAAAGGTAGACTGAGTGTGTGAATGCAGGGTTATCTGACTCCAAAGTCCACAGCGTTTCCCAACGCCAGACCGCCCCACCTGCCCCCAGGCCCTTGCTTCTGGGTGACTTGGAGCTCCAGCCACCCACAGGGATTGGGGTAGATTTGGGGGTGCCAGGCAAGAGCAGACTCCGAGTTTCCCAGTGTCCCCCAGCCCAAGGGATCCCAGCCCATCAGGGTGAATGCTGACTGGGGAAACAGGCTCTGAGGGTGGTGGGCCTGAGTCTGCTGCCTGCCCAGCCAAGCCCCCTCAGACTCACCGGTGTGCAGAGCTGATGCAGTCAGCGTGGCTGCCCCCAGCAGGAGCAGCCTCTGGGGCAACTGCAGAGGACAGACTTCCATCCCGGCCGTCCTGTGCCCAGCAGTGGGGCAGACGGGCAGAATCTGCAGTTTGGGGTCTTTGGGGAGACTGCGGTGGAGGAGTTGGCAGGACTCAGGGAGCAAGAGGAAGCAAATACACCAGCTCCTCTGGTCTCTCCAGAGATGTTTGCGCTCCCAGTTCCAGACTCTTCTTCAGATCAGGGTTGTGTCTAGGGTTGCCATGGAGATTTGGGGCTGGGGCAGGAGCCTGGGGAGAGAAGGCGGGGAGGATGCCTGCTCATCCCCTGCCAGACAGGAACCAGGAAACTCAGATCCGGTTCAGCCACAGGGCTTCTGGGAGGGGGGTCCCACAGCCTCAGAGAGCTGCTGCCTCCCTGGAAAAGTTGGCATCTTAAGGCCGAGCTTAAGGGAGAGGCCCAGGACACCAAACGGGCCTCTCCGAGGGCCTAGAGGTGCAGCAGGTGGTGAAGGCACGCTGGCCCAGGACTCGGCTCTCTTACAAAGGGTTCCTGCCTCAGGGCCTTTGCCCGCTCTGCTCCTGCACCCAGACTGCCCCTCCCCCGTAAGGTGGCCCATGGCTGGCGTCTCTGGGTCATTCGGATTTCGAGCTCACAGTCACCTGCTCACACATTTCCCCGACACGTCTCAGTCTAAACTAGTGCTTTCCCTCCTTGTCACTCTGAATTTATCTCAGTACTCACTGAAATTACTTTGGTGGTGGTGGTGGTGGTTGAGTCGCTAAGTCGTGTCCGACTCTGGCAACCCAATGCACTGTAGCCCACCAGGCCTCTATCCATGGGATTCTCCATGCAGAATACTGGAGTGGGCTGCCATTTCCTTCTCCAGGGGATCTTCCTGACCCAGGAATCGAGCTCGGGTCTCCTGCATTGCAGGCTGATTCTTTACCAACTGAGCTATGAAGGGAATTTCTTTGCTTATTTATATCTATCTTGTTATATGTGTTGTCCATTGACCACCCCCCCAACTAAAATTCCATGTCTTATTGTTCTCTGAAGCCCTAGATCACAGCACAGTGCCTGGCACAGAGCAAAAATCCAGGAAAAAAGAACTAATGTGTGGCATTGAACAAATGACCTTCCTTTTTTCTGGGTTTTACTTCTTCATGTGTAAAAGGAAGGGCTTGGACCATTTCAGGCTTTTTTCAAAAATTATAATTAGTGGAACAGTTTTTTTTCAAAAGGCATCATACATAGAACCTTAATCTATGAAACTGAAACTTTTCCGGTCTCAGTTTCCTGATCTGCAAAATGGAATAATGGTAGATCTAACTTTGCAGGTGTATTGTAAAGGATAAGTAACTTGATACAAGTGGGGGACTTAGAACAGTGTCTGTCACTACAGTAAAGAGCCCAACGCTTGTCAGGCTGGATGATGACTCCCATCGTTATTATTTAAACATATCTTCTGTGTTTCAAGACATCCCCTCCTCAGACTTTGAGACACCACCTCAGAGTCTAAGGACTCTATGGGAAGGTTAAAACTGTTGGCCCTACTGCTCTCTAATGCTGTTCTTTCGAGAACCGACATTCGATGTCACCTTGATACCCTGCTGTGTGTGTTGTCCAAGGCTAGGCAGTGGAAACTCCTTTGGCAGGAGTGGATCTATCATGAAACTCGTGAGGCTTGCGCATCAGGACATATTACTTGCATGGGATTATTTTATAATTTCATAAAATTTGCAAAACTGGATATTTTAACCACGATCAATTCAGATCACTGTCTCTTTCCACCCCAGTCTCCTCCATCACACCCCTCTTCAGATGGCCATGGGCATTTTTGAAATCTGGCTAAGGGAGGTGGCTTTGAGCTTGGGTTTGCAGAGGGTATAATTAGGGGTCCTGGCTCCTTCCCCTTCCAGGTGTCATTTTATTATTTCTGAATGCCCCAGAATGCCTTCCAGGAATCTTCCTCATGCACTGTATGCTCTCTGTCCCAGTGTTGTGATATGAAGGTACAGAATCAGAGGTCATGATTGTGCCTGGCCTCGCGGTGTGAGGGGATTGAAGGAGAAATAAGGTTTGAACTGTATGAAGCCAGTATTAAAGCTCATATATGTAAGAACTTTGATAGAGGTTATCTCAAGTTTGACAACAATCCTTAAGAGAATAATCTTACTAATAATAATGAACTGCAAAGCTGAGGAAAAAACAGTCTAAATCATCACTAATTAAAAATTTAAAAACTGATTTTGATCAGTCATGCTAAAGGAAAGACTGAATTATCTTTCTAGTCCTGTTATGGAAAATCTCATACAGTGCTGTCATAGAAGGGATAAAAGGATGTGCCGCCCAAAAAAGTAAGGGAAAGGGTATTATAGAAGACTGTTAGGCAGTTGATTGATAAAAGCATGCTATTGTTTTGACTTTATATTGTTCACAGTTTTTGTCAGTTTTTAAACTTTGAAAGATGTTGGACATGGAAGCAACCCAGATGTCCATCGACAGATGAATGGATAAAAAAGATGTGGTATATATATATATATATATATATATATATATATATATACCATGGAAAACTACCCAGCCTTAAAACAAAAAGAATGAAACTGAGTCAGTTGTAGTGATGTGGATGAACCTAGAGCCTATTATACAGAATGAAGTAAGTCAGAAAGAGAAAAATATTATATGTTAATGCATCGATATGAAATCTAGAAAAATGGTACAGATGAAAGCATCTGCAGGACAAGTATAGAGGCGCAGATGTAGAGAATGGACGTGCAGACACAGGGCAGGGGAAGGAGAGGGTGGGATGAACTGCAAGAATAGCACTGACGTATACACACCACCATGTGAAATGGACAGGCGGGAAGCTGCTGTAGGTAGCGCGGGGAGCTCAGCTCGGTATTCTGTGATGACCTGGGGGGCGGGATGGGAGGGTGGGAAGGAGGCTCAAGAGCAAGAGGACACGTGTGTACTTACGGCTGATCCACATTGCTGTACAGCAGAAACGAACACAATGTTGTAAAGAATTATATTCCAATAAAAAAAGCTGTAAAGAAAAAAGAATACGTGATATCTACATACACACACACGCACACACGGACTATTCTTCAGCCATAAAAAAGAATGAAATAATATAATTTGCAACAACACACATGGGCCTAGAGATTATCATACTAAGTGAAGTAACCCAGACAAAGAAAGATAAATATTAAGGACTTCCCTGGTGGTTCAGTGGCTAAGACTCTGCACTCCCAATGCAAAGGGCCCAGGTTCAACCCCTGGTCAGGGTACTAGATCCCACATGCCACAACTAAGACATGGCCCAGGCAAATAAATAAATAATTCTTTTAAAAAAAGACAAATATTATATGATATCACTTATATGTGGAAAGACGATACAAGTGAACTTATTTACAAAGCAGAAATACTCTCACAGACATAGAAAGCAAACTTGTGGCCATTAAAGGAGAGGGAGGGAAGGGACAAGTTAGGAGTTTGGGGTTGAAATATACACGCTACTACATACAAATTAAATAACCAACAAGGCCCTCCTGTAGAGCACAGAGAACTGTGCTCAGTATCTCGTAATAACCTGTAGCGGGAGAGATTGTAAAAAAAAGAATATATTTGCATAGACGTGTATAACTGAACCGAATCACTTTGCTGTACACCCAAAACTAACACAACATTGTAAGTCAACGATGTTTCAATAAAAACGTACGCTGTGTGGCATGCAGGACTTTAGTTCCTAGACCAGGGATCAAATCTGTGTCCCCTGGGTTGGAAGCATCAGTACTAACTGCTGGACCGATAGGGAAGTCCTTCAATAAAAATTTCTTTTTAAGTTGTCGGATTTCATTGGCTGTGAGTAGAGAGGCAAATAATATTTCATCTTTACTGACCGAGAACCGGGTTAAAGAAGACAAAGTATCCAGGTTTAACCAAGCAGGACCCTGTGGGGCTTTCCAAGGACAGACCCCCCCTCACGTCCTCCACCTGCCTCTTGTCTGTAGAAAATGTTAACCTCCTGAAACAGAACTAGACCCTGTGGTCCTTGCTCCCCATGTCCTCAGCCTGCCTTTTGTCGTGGAAAAACTTTAGCCAAAGAATAAGTTTACTCAGAGAAGTGAGAAAATGCAGAAAGAGAGGAAAAGAGTCAAAGGAGACCAAATAATAGTAATAATGGAGCCATTAAAAGAAAAAGTCAAGGATCTTTAGTTCCTCCTCAAGGGCTGTAGGTAATATTCCGACCACATCCGGTGATCTGCTTTATAAATACTGAAATTAACTACATGATGAAGTTAACTACATGATGACTAGACTTTACTTACGACATAAGCTGCCACAATTCCAAGAACTGGCCTCATGGAAACAAACCAACCCTGGAACTGAAGAGTTGTTGTTAAGTCGCTCAGTCGTGTCCGATTCTTTTGCAATCCCATGCACTGCAGCACACCAGGCTTCCCTCTCCTTCACCATCTCCCGGAGTTTGCTCAAACTCGTGTCCATTGAGTCAGGGATGCCATCCAACCATCTCAGCCTCTGTTACCCTATTCCCCTCCTGCCTTCAATCTTTCCCTGCATCAGGGTCTTTTCCAAAGAGTCAGCTCTTCACATCGTGTGGCAAAGTGCTGGAGCCTCAGTTTCAGCAACAGACCTTCCAATGAATAGTGTTGATTTCCTTAGGACTGCCTTAATCTCCTTACAGTCCAAGAGACTCTCAAGAGTCTTCTCCAACATCACAGTTTGAAAGAATCAATTCTTCAGTGCTCAGCCTTCTTTATGGTCCAACTTTCACATTTGTACATGACTACTGGGAACCAGAGGTCAAATTGCCAACATCCACTGGATCATAGAAAAAGCAGGAGAATTCCAGAAAAACATCTACTGCTTCATTGACTATACTAAAGCCTTTGACTGTGTGGATCACAACTGAAGATTAACTGTACCTAAAACAACCTAAGATGACCCTGGTCAGACCACCGATGACCAATTTCAAGATGACTGTCACAGCTGAGTGTTCTATTTCTGCATGTAGCCCTTTCCTTCTGGCTATAAAAACTCTTACCCTCGATTGTCAGGGGTGGCGGGAGTCGCCTTTGGATAGATGTCCGCTGCATCCAAAATACAGCGAATTTTTCTTTTCACCACCCTGGCATGTTTATTGGCTTTTGAGCAGCAAGCATCTGGACCCCGCTTTCAGTAACACTCCTAGGCCTTCCCTGAGTTCCAAAGAATAAATTTAATCAGAGAACTGAGAAAATGCCAGAAGAAAGGAGTCAAGCAAGACAAAATAAGTTTAGTCACTAAACAAAGTCAAGAAACTTATTTCCCGCTCAAGGGGTATAGATAATAGTCTGAGCCATGTCCTTTGAGCTGTTTTTCAGACACCAAAACCCTCACCAGGTGGAAGAAGTTAACTCTATGCTGCCCACAAGCTCATAGACCCCAGACCGTGGAACCAGAAGGCTGATGAAGTTGACTCCTGATTACCTCACCACCAACCAATCAGAAGAATGTCCACGAGCTGATTACCTCACCACCAACCAATCAGAAGAATGTCCATGAGCTGAGTACTCACCCCACAACATATCCCCTGCCCCCCCATCTTTAAAAGCCACTAGGTAATTCAGACCTTTTGCGTACTGGCCACCTGGACTCCTTTCTTGGCACCCTACAAAGCAATGTACTGAGACTTCCCCCAGTGGTTAAAACTCTGCACTCCCACTGCAGGAGGCACAGGTTCAACCCCTGGTTGGGGAACTAAAATCCTGCAGGCCATGTGGAGCAGCCAAAAGTAAATAAACAACAATGCACTTTCCTTCGCTACCACCTAGGGTTAGTAGATTAGCTCTACTGCTTGAGGGCAAGCAGATGGCAAGCTTGGTTCAGCAATGCTGGGGCTTGCCCATCAATCCTATTCAATGGGAGAGCTGCAAGCTTCCACGAAAACCTGGCTCGGTGGATGTTACTGTAACAGACATGCCATCTGGGAGAAGGATGGGCTTCAAGAGGAGAAACTGGCACCTTTTCTGAACTTGTCCATGGGCTGTGTCTACAGACTGGGGACAGGCTGAGCTGTACTGCTCAGGACAAGAGCTGCTTTGCCACTAGCGCCACCTGGGAGGCCCAAAGCGATGCTTCACTCAGACGTTACCCGGAACGGGACATGTATGGCAGAAGGCGCCTAGTGTCTGGAGGACGTAGAGGGTCTTCTTCTTGCTGTGGTTTAGCCTCTGAAATATGCCCCTCAAACTTTCATTCATCCTTCAGAACAAGATGGAGAAAGACCTCATTGGTAATGAGAAGAATAAAGATGACTAAGCATATTTATGCTTCTTTTGTTCACAGTAGCCACGACATGAAAACCACCTAAGTGTCCATGAACAGATGGACAATGAAGATGTGGTAGATGTATAGAATGGAATATTACTCGGCCATAAAAGAGGATGAAATCATGCCATTTGCAGCAATGTAGATGGACCTAGAGATTATCATACGAAGTGAAGTCAGAAAGAAAAAGTAAATTATCATATGATATTAATTACATGTGGAGTCCAAAATATGACACAAATGAACTCATCTTGGAAACACAAAGACTCACAGACATAGAGAACAAACCTGTGGTTGCCAACGGGGACAGGGAGAGGAGAGGACGGACTGGGAGTTTGGGGTCAGCAGATGCAAACTATTACATGTAGAAAGGGCAGACGAGATCCTGCTGTGCAGTGCAGGAACTGCATTCAGCGTCCTGTGATAAGCCTCAACGGGAAAGAATGGGTGTGCATATATATCCGAATCACTTTGCTGAGCTAACGCAACACTGTAAACCAACCATCTTTCAATGAAGTAAATTTTAGAAAGATAAAAACTTATGAATAGAAGAGTATTTGTGCTTCCTGACATTGGAAATGTCAGCATGAAGAACTTTCTTTGGGAGAAATGGTATTAATAAAAGTGAGGTTCAGTCTAAAGCTCTTTCTCCCTAGTTAGCAAAAGGTGTGAATGGAACAAGTCTTATGGAAAAGCAAAACTTTTCCTTGGAAGGGTTTTGAGTAGCTGGGGAGTTAGTACCTTTCTCAAAAATGCTAAGCCCACTAAAATGCTCTAGGATTTGGGTTTAGAACATTTTATTTTCAGGCTTTAGGGCAGTTCCTGTTTTCCACTGTAGCAGGTAGAAAGGCAGAAAGCATAATCAGAGCGTGAAGTTACATTTCACTGCGCACGCAGCTTTGCTATTTAGTCACTCAAGTTTGTAACCTCAGCGTTAAAATATGAAGCAAATAAAATAGCATTTGTAAAACAGTGTTTGTCCCACAACAAGATGAAAACTCACAAGATGTATAGGAAGGTTTACCATCTACCTTAAAAAAAATAATACACATCTATTATTCAACACATTAATTTTTTCTCATCCTAAATAAATACTTATTTTCAAAACTGGTTTTATAATTTTATATTTTTAAAGAGGGCCCTCAAACTGTCCGTGCTTCCAGACCAAAAAAACCTGGCCCTTATGGAGCTCATAGCCTTCTAGGGGCTTCGGATCAAACAAACAAAGAAAATTGAAGAAATTCCAACCTTAACAGGAAAATGTATTATGGGAAGTCAGGAAAGACTTCCCAGAGAAGGGCATTTATTTTTTTAATTCCGCTGTGCTGGGTCTTAGTTGCGGCACACACGCCCTTCCTTGCAGCATGTGGGATCTTAGCTCTCGGACCAGGGATCGAACCCAGGGCCCTTGCATTGGGAGAATGGAGTGTTAACCCCTGGACCACCAGGAAAGTCCCCGAGAAGGGCATTTCTGAGGTGGGCCCTAAAGGATGCAGAAGTGCTTCCATACAGAAACTGTATTAAATGTAATAATAGTACTTCCTGGTTCCTTGACTGGGCTCTGTGCCTGAAACATCCCTACCTTTCATGAACTAATGTAGCCTTTTTCCTATTTTAGCAATCACTTCTTAAGTGCTTGCAACACTTCAGTCACTGGCTGTAAGCTTGTTTCATGCTTTATCACATATAACTGTCACAATGAACCTATAAAGAGGGCACTCTTATAAGCCTCATTTAAATGATGAGAAATCTGAGTATAGATAATGGTATTAAATAAAGTTTGTAGGTAAGGGGGGTAAAGTATTCCCCCAGGTCCCATTTCCTAGCTGTGTGACCCTTAAGCAAGTGACTTAACCTCTCTGTGCCTCGGTTTTCTCATTTACAAAATGGAGACAATACTGCAGTATTCTACTGGATTGTTGGAAAGCTTAAATTAAAAGAAGAGTGTAAATTCATTTTCAAGTGTCTCTGACCTCTGTGTTAGGCTTTAGGGAACAAAATAAACAAAAACTCTACCCTTAGAGAAGGACAGAGGAGTAAAATGTATGATGTTTTGAATAGTGATAAATATTAAGAAGCAAAAACATAAAGCAAGCCTGGGTGATGTGAAATGTCAGAGAGATGCTGAAATTTTGATAAGATAATTTGGGAAGTCCTCACAGAGAAGGGTTTGTTAAGATCTGAAGGAAGTACAGCCATGCAATTCTTTGAAGAGTATACTAGGTAGAGGAAATAGCAAGTGCAAAGGCCCTGAGGCAGGAGCTTGCCTGGCACAAGCAACAACAGTGTGGAGTGAATGCATCATTGCGGAGTGATAGGAAATAAGTCAGATATGTAGGGCCCTAGAGGTCATTCACTAGGCATCACTACGAACAAAGCTAGTGGAGGTGATGGATTTCCAGTTGAGCTATTTCAAAGCCTGAAAGATGATGCTATGAAAGTGCTGCACTAAATATGCCAGCAAATTTGGAAAACTCAGCAGTGGCCACAGGACTGGAAAAGGTCAGTTTTCATTCCAATCCCAAAGAAAGGCAATGCCAAAGAATGCTTGAACTACCGCACAATTGTACTCCTCTCACACGCCAGTAAAGTAATGCTCAAAATTCTCCAAGCCAGGCTTCAGCAATACATGAACCATGAACTTCCAGATGTTCAAGCTGGTTTTAGAAAAGGCAGAGGAACCAGAGATCAAATTGCCAACATCCGCTGGATCATCGAAAAAGCAAGAGAATTCCAGAAAAACATCTATTTCTGCATTATTGACTATGCCAAAATCTTTGACTGTGTGGATCACAATAAACTGTGGAAAACTTCAAGAGATGGGAATACCAGACCACGTGACCTGCCTCCTGAGAAACCTGTATGCAGGTCAGGAAGCAACAGTTAGAACTGAACATGGAACAACAGACTGGTTCCAAATAGGAAAAGGAGGACGTCAAGGCTGTATATTGTCACCCTGCTTATTTAACTTATATGCAGAGTACATCATGAGAAATGCTGGGCTGGAAGAAGCACAAGATGGAATCAAGATTGCCAGGAGAAACATCAATAACCTCAGATATGCAGACGACACTACCCTTATGGCAGAAAGTGAAGAAGAACTAAAGAGCCTCTTGATGAAAGTAAAGGAGGAGAGTGAAAAAGTTGACTTAAAGCTCAACATTCAGAAAACTAAGATCATGGCATCTGGTCCCATCACTTCACGGGAAATAGATGGGAAAACAGTGGAAACAGTGGCTGACTATTTTTTGGGCTCCAAAATCACTGCAGATGGTGATTGCAGCCATGAAATTAAAAGATGCTTACTCCTTGGAAGGAAAGTTATGACCAACCTGGATAGCATATTTAAAAGCAGAGACATTACTTTGCCAACAAAGGTCCATCTAGTCAAGGCTATGGTTTTTCCAGTAATCATGTATGGATGTGAGAGTTGGACTATAAAGAAAGCTGAGCATGGAAGAACTGATGTTTTTGAACTGTGGTGTTGGAGAAGACTCTTGAGAGTCCCTTGGACTGCAAGAAGATTCAACCAGTCCATCCTAAAGGAGATCAGTCCTGGGTGTTCATTGGAGGGACTAATGTTGAAGGTGAAACTCCAATACTTTGGCCACCTGATGTGAAGAGCTGACTCATTAGAAAAGACCCTAATGCTGGGAAAGATTGGGGGCAGGAGGAGAAGGGGATGACAGAGGATGAGATGGCTGGATGGCATCACCAACTTGATGGACATGAGAGTGGGTAAACTCCGGGAGTTGGTGATGGACAAGGAGGCCTGGCATTCATGGGGTCGCAAAGAGTTGGACACAACTGAGCGACTGAACTGAACTGAGAGGTCATTGTAAGGCCTTTGGCCTTTTCTCTGAGATGACAGACACTGGTCAAGGCCAGATGCTACAGGACCAGATAGGAGACTATTTTATTAATAAATCTAGAAATGATGGTGCCCTGGACTAGGATAGCGTTAGCAAGAAGTAGTCAGATTCTGCACATATTTTGAAGGCACAGCCAGTAGCATTTGTGGGAAGATTGGACTTGAGGTGTGAAGAAGAGAAATAAGTCAAGGAGGGCACCCTGGGATTTAACCTGAGCATCTGGAAAGAGGGAGTTGGCCGTTAAGTGGGATGAGGGGTAGGGGGTGGGGTGGGGGAGGAGCTCAGTTTTGGACACATTGAAATTGATTATACGTTCCAGGGGAGAGGAAAAGTGGAGGGCGGACATAATTTGGGGAGGAGTCAGCGCTTGGACAATGGTAAAGCCGCAAGACGGCATGAGAGCCACAGGGTTACTTCTGGGGAATTCAGCCGGTACCCAAGATGCTGGAGAAAATGCCCACTAGAGGGCAGTCACCACCAGGACGAGGATGAAGAAACTTGTGCCCCCTAGGAACGGCCCATGGAAGGCTGCAGGACACGATTCAGCTTACTGTCTGGGGATGGTGGCAACTCACCAAGAAACCAAATGTTCAGCATCTCAAAACAGGCTTTGGTCCCTTCGCTGCATGTTCAGGCCTCTCCTGTGTGCGTGCCAGGGGTGCTATGTTGTGTCTGACTCATTGTGACCCCGTGGACTATGGCCCGCCAGGCTCCTCTCCCGTGGAAAGTTCCAGGCAAAGACCACTGGAGCAGGTGTGTCTGGAGAAGGGCCTTTACTGTGAACAGTGAGTCAGCCCGACTGGGCCATCCCCAAGGGCTCTCTCCCCTCAGACTCTGAGTCCTGGATATGGGCTATTGTTCCTACGTCAAGGCAGTCACATCTCGTCTGTCACATTTTTATGCAACTTACAGTTTGAGAAGCTACTAGTAAGTAACTATTCCTTGATGCCAATTCCAAGCCTGGTGCTTTGACTATCTTTACTCTAGAAAAGCCCTGAAGCAGGGATAATCATCCTTTATAGATGAAGAAGCCAAATCCAGCCAGATTAGAGGCCTTATTCAAACTAGCCCCAGAATTTCCCTGGTGATCCAGTGGTTAAGACTTCTGGCTTCCACTGCAGGGGGCACGGGTCTGATCCCTGGTTGGGGAACCACCCGGGGGGAAAAAAGAATAGGAAGAAAAATGTAGCCCCAGAAATGAGAGGCAAAGTTACATGCTCATTTTCCAGGGGTTCCAGACCCCATTCTCTTCCTAACATATCATTCCACTTTGACCTTGAGCTCCAAAGTAGCTGGTCTTGCACTAGTTGCTGAGTTAAAGAGGTAAAGGACACACGTCTGCCCTTAAGCAGGTCAAAGCCTAGTAGACACACAAAGCAAAACTACACCTCAACATTATAAGAGACCAGGCCATGGAAACAGAGGTGGGACCACAGTGTTCTCTGCCAGAGAGAAGCCAGAGAACACTAAAATTAACGAGCATTAATAAAATGAATAAATAATAGTAACTATTAACAACATTATTATTGGGACTTCCCTAGCAGTCCAGGCAGAGAAGGCAATGGCACCCCACTCCAATACTCTTGCCTGGAGAACCCCAGGGACGGGGGAGCCTGGTGGGCTGCCGTCCATGGGGTTGCACAGAGTCGGACACGACTGAAGCGACTTAGCAGAGCAGCAGCCCGAGGGTTAAGATTCCATCCTGCTAACGCAGGAGGCGTGGGCTCAATCTCTGGTGGGGGAACTAAGATTCCGCCTGTTGCACTGTGCAGCAAAATACATATTATATATAAGTAATTAATGATAAATCAATCAAGAATTTATTGAATGCTTTCTGTTTGCATGGACTGTTGTCTTGTATTGGAACATTTTCTCTTCAAAATAGTGCCATGAAGTAGGTAGTGTTATCATCCCCATTTTACAGATGAAGTTGAGGCACAGGGGTGTTAAATATAACTAGGAAGTGAGGAAGCAGCCTGGCTTCCCAGAGGGGGAACTGTCTGAGCTGAAAGATGAAGCACAGACCTCGCTGGACCAGGAGAGGGTCTGCAGAGTTCTGGGCAGAAGGAGAAGCGTGCCCAAAGCTGAGACGGCTCGGGAGAGCCGCTTTTGTAGTTTTACGCGACGGTGCCCCCTGCTGGTCGCAGTGGACCCCGTTCCCACACAGGCCCCACTTGGTGTTAATGCTCATTTCACAGCCGAA
The DNA here is from genome assembly GCF_023699985.2 of Odocoileus virginianus. Classification (NCBI taxonomy): domain Eukaryota; kingdom Metazoa; phylum Chordata; class Mammalia; order Artiodactyla; family Cervidae; genus Odocoileus; species Odocoileus virginianus. Next base: position 33,199,393 of record NC_069703.1, on the reverse strand, counting down.
GTGGGCACAGCCTGAGTTTGAACTCCAGGTCTTTCTGACTTCCACATCCATACTCTTTCCATGATAACAATCTTTTTTCTTTCTTTCTTTTTGCCACACCCTTTGAGGCATGTGGAACTTCCCTGACCAGGGATCAAACCTGTGCCCCTGCATTGGAAACAAGGAGTCTTAACTACTAGACCACCAGGGAAGTCCTCCATGATAACCATCTTAAGGAAGGTTTGTCAACACTGAGTCACATGGCGAGATAGCTCTTCCCTTTCCACTATCCGTATGTTGGCAAAGGTTGTTAACACCCCACAATACAAAAGTCAATAAAGGAAATGAATGAGATCACATGAAATAATGAGATCACAGGCATTTTTACTGAACTAGAGAAAGAAGGCATCATTGGATGAACTGTAGCTCTTACAAGTCATTAGACTAGCCAGATGAAAAATGAAGATTGACAAGAGAAATGAAGGCAAAAGTAAAATATAATGTGCAAATAAAATGTACAGAAAGTATAGAGTTCTTTCTAACACATTAGAAATCCCAGAAAAGATCTCTATATATCCAAGAAAATTATGTCTATCATAAATACTAGTAATATCTTTTTTTTTTTTGTAATACTAATATCTACATATCACCAGATCACTGAGCCCAATGTGAACTAACTGGACAAGGAAAACAACAGACATCTCAGGAACTATCCCAGGCATGTACACATTGCCTAGTACATGCAAGGACTCAAGAATCTTAAACTATCTTAAACATGATTACATACACATCAGAGAAAAAGACAGAAAACACAGTTGTTCATAATAACTTGAACAGATAAAAATTATAAAATGTTTAGAATTAATGGGATGAATAGTTGTCCACCACAAAATTATAAAAGGGAGTATCTTGATTGTATTAAAAAAGCAGAGACATCACTTTGTCGACAAAGTTTCTTTTTTTTTTTTTTTCTTTTGACAAAGTTTCTTATAGTCAAAGCTATGGCTTCTCCAGTAGTCACATACAGATATGAGAGTTGGACCATAAAGAAGGTTTATTGGTGAGGAATTGACACTTTCCAACTGTGGTGCTGGAGAAGACACTTGAAAGTCCCTTGGACAGAAAGGAGATCAAACAAGTCAATCCTAAAGGAAATCAACCCTGAATATTCACTGGAAGGACTGATGCTGAAGCTCCAATACTTTGGCCACACAATGCAAAGAGCCGACTTGCTGGAAGAGACCCTGATGCTGGGAGAGACTGAGCGCAGGAGGAGGAGGGGGTGACAGAGGATGAGATGGTTGGATGGCATCGGCACAATGTGCATGAATTTGAGACAACTCTGGGAGACAGGGAAGGACAGGGAAGACTAGTATGCTGCAGTCCATGGTGTCACAAAGAACCGGACACGGCTGAGTGACAAGTAAGAACAACAACAAAATGAACAGGTGTGTGTGTGGCTGGTGTATTAATAGAAAGGCTTATTTTAAGTGGATAAGATACTATCTTATTGGGTAATCATTATATTGAATAGTTCTATAATTACTGTAAGTAATTTTCAAAAGGCTACCTAGGTCAGTTCCCATATTATTATAATAAAGCCAGTGGAGTGAATTTAATATGACTTATGTTGTATTCGTGGTATATATAACATGGGTTTGGCTCCTCTCCCCATTGAATAACTCCCTGGTGTACCAAGTCCCACTGTAGATGTCAAGGGAGATCCAGCTCTTAGAATATGATCATACACACACTGATCCATAGGGGTGTAGGGAAAAGGGTTGATATAGTGTCTACAGTGTCCTCATGAATGGGACTTCATGGGTAAGGGACCCATCCTCCTCTTAGGTGCTGAGACACTCCAACCCTTCAGTTCTGTTTTAATCAATCAATTAATTAATTAAGGCCATGCCACAGCTGAACAACCATCAACAGGAAAATGTGGGATCCCACCAAAAAACAATACCCCATGTCCAGGGGCAAAGGAGAAGCCCCAACAAGATGGTACGTGGGACAAAACCACACGATGGTGTGATCACTCACCTAGAGCCAGACATCCTGGAGTGTGAAGTCAAGTGGGCCTTAGGAAGCATCACTACAAACAAAGCTAGTGGAGGTGGTGAAATTCCAACAGAGCTATTTCAAATTCTGAAAGATGATGCTGTGAAAGTGCTGCACTCAATATGCCAGCAAATTTGGAAAACTCAGCAGTGGCCACAGCATTGAAAAAGGTCAGTTTTCATTCCAATCGCAAAGAAAGGAAATGTCAAAGAATGCTCAAGCTACCGCGCAATTGCACTCATCTCACACACTAGTAAAATAATGCTCAAAATTCTCCAAGCTAGGCTTCAACAGAAATATCAATAACCTAAGGGATGCAGATGACACCACCCTTATGGCAGGAAGCAAAGAAGAACTAAAGAGCCTCTTGATGAGAGTGAAAGAGGAGAGTGAAAAAGCTGGCTTAAAAACTCAACATTCAAAAAGCGAAGATCCTGGCATCTGGTCCCATCACTTCATGGCAAATAGATGGGGAAACAGTGAGACTTTATTTTCTTGGGCTCCAAAATCACTGGCTGGTGACTGCAGCCATGAAATTAGAGGACACTTGGTCCTTGGAAGAAAAGTTATGACCAACATAGACAGCATATTAAAAAGCAGAGACATGACTTTACCGACAAAAGTCTGTATAGTCAAGGCTATGTTTTTTTCAGTAGTCATTCATGGATGTGAGAGTTGGACCATAAAGAAGGCTGAGCACCGAAAAATTGATGCTTTTGAACTGTGGTGTTGGAGAAGACTCCTGAGAGTCCCTTGGACTGCAAGATCAAACCAGTCAATCCTAAAGGAAATCAGTCCTGAATACTCATTGGAAGGACTGATACTGAGGCTGAAGCTGTGATACTTTGGCCACCTGATGAGAAGAACTGACTCACTGGAAAAGACCCTGATTCTGGGAAAGACTGAAGGCAGGAGGAGAAGGGGATGACAGAGGATGAGATGGTTGGATGGCATCACCAATTCAATGGATGTGAGTTTGAGTAAACTCCGGGAGTTGGTGATGGACAGGAGGGCCTGGTGTGCTGCAGTCCATGGGGTCGCAGAGAGTCAGACACGACTGAGTGACTGAATGGAACTGATGCCACAGCTTGCAGGATCTTAGTTTCCCAACCAGCAATTGAACCTTCCCCCCAGCAGTGAAAGCACCAAGTCGTAACTGCTGGACCACCAAGGAATTCTCTTCAATTCCATTTTTGGCTTGGGAGTTTTGCCCTTCTTCCCCACTGCGTCTTGGAAGAATGACCAATGACATTAAAAATTTTCTTGTGCTTTATATATAATTTGTGAGTCTGTACAGGTTTCAAGCCTCCTTCATGTAGGAGAAAGAATCTATGTCTAACCACAACTTTGGAATGAGAACATTAATCCTTAGTCAGACTGATATATATTCATTCATTTTTGCCAGCGTTTCCTAAGTACTTACTGTGTGCCAGGCACCGTTCTTGAGCTGGTAGCAAGCAGCTGCAGAGGAGTGATAAGGTCATAGGCCAGACTGGACTTGGCTGAAGAGGGAACAGTGTCACCAGAAAACTGGGTTCCCCTTTTCATGTGGGGACTCACAAGATACAAACAAGGCCAAGAGTGGGAGGAGGGAGGATTTATTACTTGCAGCAAGTAAGGAGAACCTTGGGGGTCTTTCCCAAAGCCATGTCTCCCTCCAGAAAAATTGGGGAATTTTTAAGTTAAGTTCAGTTCAGTCGCTCAGTTGTGTCCAACTCTTTGTGACCCCATGGACTGCAGTACTGCAGGCTTTCCTGTCCATCATCAACTCCCGGAGTTTACTCAAACTCATTGAATCGGTGGGTGATGCCATCCAACCGTCTCATCCTCTGTTGTTCCCTTCTCCTCCTGCCTTCAATCTTTCCCAGCATCAGGGTATTTTCCAATGAGTCGGTTCTTCGCATCAAGTGGCCAAAGTATTTCAGTTTCAGCTTCAGCATCAGTCCTTCCAATGAATAGTCAGGGATGATTTCCTTTAGGATGGACTGGTTGTATCTCCTTGCAGTCCAAGGGACTCTCAAGAGTTTTCTCCAACACCACAATTCAAAAGCATCAATTCTTTGGCATTCAGCTTTCTTTATAGTCCAACTCCCACATCCATACATGACTACTGGAAAAACCAGAGCTTTGACTAGACGGACTTTTGTTGGCAAAGTAATGTCTCTGCTTTTTAATATGCTATCTAGGCTGGTCATAGATTTTCTTCCAAGGACCAAGTGTCTTTTAATTTCATGGCCACGGTCACCATCTGCAGTGATTTTGGAGTCCAAATAAATAAATAAAGTCAGCCACTGTTTCCACTGCTTCCCCATCTATTTGCCATGAAGTGATGGGACCGGATGCCTGGATCTTCACTTTTTGAATGTTGAGTTTTAAGCCAACTTTTTCACTCTCCTCTTTCACTTTCATCAAGAGGCTCTTTAGTTCCTCTTCGCTTTCTGCCACTAGAGTGGTGTCAACTGCATATCTGATGTTATTGATATTTCTCCAGGCAATTTTGATTCCAGCTTGTGCTTCATCCAGCCCAGCATTTCTCATGATGTACTCTACATATAAGTTAAATAAGCAGGGTGACAATATACAGCCTTGACGTCCTCCTTTCCCTATTTGGAACCAGTCTGTTGTTCCATGTCCAGTTCTAACTGTTGCTTCTTGACCTGCATACAGATTTCTCAGGAGGCAGGTCACGTGGTCTGGTATTCCCATCTCTTTCAGAATTTTCCATAGTTTGCTGTGATCCACACAGTCAAAGGCTTTGGCATAGTCAGTAAAGCAGAAATAGATGTTTTTCTGCAACTCTCTTCCTTTTTTGATGATCCAGCAGATGTTGGCAATTTGATCTCTGGTTCCTCTGCCTTTTCTAAATCCAGCTGGAACATCTGGAAGCTCATGGTTCATGTACTGTTGAAGCCTGGCTTGGAGAAATTTTGAGCATCACTTTGCTGGCATGTGAGATGAATGCAACTGTGCAGTAGTTTGATCATTATTTGGCATTGCCTTTCTTTGGGATTGGAATGAAAACTGACCTTCTCCAGTCCTGTGGCCACTGCTGAGTTTTCCAAGTTTGCTGGCATATTCAGTGCAGTACTTTCACAGCATCATCTTTCAGGATTTGAAATAGCTCAACTGGAATTCCATCACCTCCACTAGCTTTGTTCGTAGTGATGCTTCCTAAGGCCACTTGACTTTGCCCTCCAGGATGTCTGGCTCTAGGTGAGTTATATGATATCACACTCTAGGTGTGATAATCCCACCATCATGGTTATCTGGGTCATGAAGATATTGTTTGTATAGTTCTTCTGTGTATTCTTGTCACTTCTTCTTAGTATCTTCTGCTTAAGTTAGGTCCATACCATTTCTGTCCTTTATTGTGCCCATCTTTGCATGAAATGTTCCCTTGGTATCTCTGATTTTCTTGAAGAGATCTCTAGTCTTTCCCATTCTATTGTTTTCCTCTATTTCTTTGCATTGATCATTGAGGAAGGCTTTCTTATCTCTCCTTGCTGTTCTTTGGAAATCTGCATTCAGATGGGTATATCTTTCCTTTTCTCCTTTGCCTTTCACTTCTCTTCTTTCTCAGCTAAGGGTACATGCATACTAATGAAGGGGCTTGAGCAGAGAATTCAGCATAGAACTGGGGCACAGGTTGACAGAATCCAACTTCGGTTGATCCAAGTCACGAGGGCCAGCAAAGGTCAGATCATCACTCCTTAGGTTCTGGGATCTCAGCATGTAGCTACTATCCTCCACCTGGGTGGGGGCCTCAGTTCTGGCAAAACTCGATTATATACATCCCTTGAGGAAGAACTAGGACTGTGCTTCATTGCTAAACTATTGATCTTTCTTGACTGCTTTTTCCTGTGTTCCTGCATTCCCTCACTTTCCTTACGATTATTAATTACTGAGACCCATTCAAGGGCAAGCATTGTGGTCAGGCATGGATCACAAAATGGCTTAGCCTAAAACGGCTTCTCCTATATCAAGGAAGCCACGCTGGTTCTTTCTCTGGGAACCCCCTACCCTTTCTGCTTTACAGCAGGAGATGAAGTTGAGAGAATATAGATCTGTGCTGTCTGCTATGGTAGCCACTCACCACATGTGGCTTTTGAGAACGTAAATGTGGCAAGTTTCAAATGAGATGAGAAATGTAAAATACATACCAAATCTCCAAAATGTAGAGGAAAAAAATATTACATTAAAGTTTTTAAAAGATTGACTTCATGTGGAAATGTAAACATTTTGGCTGTATTGGGTTAAATATATTATTAAAATTAATTTCACTGTTTCTTTTTACTTTTTTAGATGTGGCTACTAGGAAATTTAAAACTATGTATGTGGCTCATATTTATATTTGACAGTATTGGGATAGATAATTATTTTAATAATTTTATTATGAAGGGAGCCAAGAAATTAGAAGGAAAATTAAGAGGAATTTAACATAGCTGACCATTCCCATCTTCTTGAAACTTTCTTCCCTAAGCTTCTGAGGTATTCAGTTCCTCTGATTCTCCTCATATCTAACAATTGTTCTTCTGGACCTTCTTCCTAGGGTCCTCCCTGTTTGTAAAACATCATGTGAAAGAGAAGCCCCGTGGCTCTGCAGGGGAAGAAAGCTGCAGATGAAAGAGGCAGGAGTGCGCTTGTGTAGTTCTGGAACTGGGAGAGTGCTGTTGGAACAACGCTGCAGGGATGGGACAGTGGTGGGAAAGGAACTCTGGGCAATATGGGGCGGGAGGCCCTTTGTCATTGGCACTGAATGAAGTGGTAAGTTTTTGGAGGTTTTTGAACGGAGGAATGTTCATCTGGTTTCCATGCTAAGCCAAGATCAGGCTATAAAGAGGTGCTGGGGAGGGGAAAATTCCCGCCCCCCCCAACCCCATCTTGAATTCTTGTGGCTGGACTACTAATAAAATTGAGACAAGACAGTTTAAAAAGAGAAAAAGAAACTAATTTTAACTTAACGCACTTGGGAGTTAAAATGGGACCTAAGAAATGGCCAAAGCAGGCAGGTTTTAGTGTTTAGACAAAAAAATAATACATTTGCAAGAAGCTGACAGGATGAAGAAACTAAGGGTTTGGATGTCCAATTAGTGAAGAATCTAAACAGAGTTTGGGAACTTCCTTGGTGGCCCAGTGGTAAACAATTTGCCTTGCAACACAGGGGACACAGGTTTGCTCCCAGTCTGGGAAGATTTAACATACCACAGGACAACTAAGTCAACACACCACAATTACTGAGCCCACAAACCCCAGAGCCAGTGCTCTGAAAGAAGAGAAGCCGCCACAAGAAGCCCCCTGGAAGCAACTAGAGAAAGCCCATGCACAGTGAGGAAGCCCCAGTACAGCTAACAATAAGAAATAATCAATAAACAGTTTGGGCTTGGGGCAGTAAATTAAAGAAGTGATAAGCAGAGATATCACTTTGCTGACAAAGGTCTATATAGTAAAGCTATGTTTTTTCCCAGTAGTCATATATGGATGTGAGAGTTGGACCATAAAGAAGGCTGAGCACCAAAGAACTGATGCCTTTGAATTGTGGTGCTGGAGAAGACTTTTGAGAGTCCCTTGGACAGTAAGGAGATCAAACCAGTCCATCCTAAAGGAAATCAACTCTGTATATTCATTGGAAGGACTGATGCTGAAGCTCCAATACTTTGGCCACCTGATGTGAAGAGCCAACTCACTGGAAAAGACCCTGATGCTGGGAAAGACTGAGGGCAGGAGAAGGGGATGACAGAGGATGAGATGGTTGGATGGCATCACCATCGATGGACATGAGTTTGAGTAAACTCTGGGAGTTGGTGATGGACAGAGAGGCCTGGCATGCTGCAGTCCACGAGGTCACAAAGAGTCAGACACGACTGAGCAACTGAACAGCAACAACTGGTATTTAAGGTCATGAGATCAGATCACCCAGGGAGTAACTGTAGTTTGAGAAGTGGTCCAAGCACAACCCTAGGCCACTCAGGATTATAGGTTAGAGAGACAAGAAAGAATCAGCAAAGGGCCCTGAAAAAGAATGGCCAGTGAGTTATGGAAAAACCAGGAGAGTGTGGTGTCCTACTGAAACTGAGGGCCCTGTGGGACTCTCTGGTATAAATCCTATCTCTCTGTCTCATTTCCTGTTGGTAGAAAACAGGCTTCATTCAGCCTCCATGACTTTTCCCTGTGTTCCAAAGGGCAGGTTCAGTTCGGTTCATTTCCGTTCAGTCACTCAGTCATGTCTGACTCTTTGCAACCCCATGGACTGCAGCATGCCAGGCCTTCCTGTCCATCACCAACTCCTGGAGTTTACTCAAACCCAGGTCCATCGAGTCGGTGATGCCATCCAATCATCTCCTCCTCTGTTGTCCCCTTCTCCTCCCACCTTCAATCTTTCCCAGCATCAGGGTCTTTTCAAATGAGTCAGCTCTTCGCATCAGGTGGCCAAAGTATTGGAGTTTCAGCTTCAACATCAGTCTTTCCAGTGAACACCCAGGACTGATCTCCTTTAGGATGGACTGGTTGGATCTCCTTGAAGTCCAAGGGACTCTCAAGAGTCTTCTCCAACACCACAGTTCCAAAGCATCAGTTCTTCTGTGCTCAGCTTTCTTTATAGTAAAACGCTCACATTCATATATGACTACAGGAAAAACCAAAGCTTTGACTAGATGGACCTGTGTTGGCAAAGTAATGTGTCTGCTTTTTAATATGCTGTCTAGGTTGGTCATAACTTTCCTTCCAAGGAGCATGCATCTTTTAATTTCATGGCTGGTTCAAAGAGTTGCTAATCGCGGAGGGCAGGGAGTACAGAAACAGGGGAGGTACAGTCAGGAAACCAGAGCGCAGCCTTGGGCAGGGTCCTGGTTCCTCCTCAAGGGATATACATAACAATATCTTGAGTTCTTCTGCTGGAACTAAGGCCCCTACCTGGGTGGGGGATGATAACTTCAAGCTGAGCAGGAGATTCCTGGCACCCTCTTATCTCACCACCAAATAATCAAAAGAAAGTCACACACTCTGCAACTCTCACCCCAAATTTTACCTATAAAACATTTCCCCAAACCATAAGTGAGTTCAGGTTTTTTTAACAAGAGCCATAGGTCTCCTCACTTGGCCCTGCAATAAACTGTTCTCTGCTCCAAATGCCAACATTCCAGTTTGTTTGCACTCACTGTGCATCAGGCACGTGAACTGGTGTTCAGGAACACTGCAAGTTACAAAGTGTTAGGGCTTCTCTGGTCGTCCAGTGGTTGAGAACCCACCTGCCAAGGCAGGGCACATGGGTTTGATCCCTGATCCGGGAACACCCCACAGGTGGCAGGGCAACCAGGCCCGTGCACCACCCCTACTAAGCCAGTGCTCTAGAGCCCACGTGCCTCAACTACTGAGCCCATGTGCTGCCAGTACCGAAGCCTGAGTGCCCGGAGCCCGTGCTTCTGCAGCAAGAGATGACATTGCAATAAGAAGCCCACACACTGCAATCAGAGAGTGGCCTCTGCTCGCAGCCACTAGGCAGCCCGTGCAGTAACAAAGACCCAGTGCAGCCAAAAAGAAAAATTCCAAGAGAACAGAGTGAAAAGCTAGGTCAAATGCTGCAGACAGGTCAAGTAAAATAGAGTGTGAGCTAACCAGTGAATTTCAGTGTGGAGGACTTTGATGACCTTAACGTGATTGGTTTGGAGGGGAAGAGCCTGATTTAGAATAGATTTAAGGACGATGGGGAATTATGGAACTGGAGAAGACTCTAGACCACTATTTCCATAAGTTTTGCTATAAAGAAGAGCAAAGAAGTGGGATGCTAACTGGCAGGGGATGTGAAGTCAAGAGGAGCGTTTGTTAAACCTGGGAGAAATTGCAGCACATTTGAATCCTGATGAGACTCATCCAGTGGAGACTGAAAAACCCATAATACAGGAGCACTACGTCCTGTAAGATTCAGACTTACGTCTGCTATCTCTACCTGGATGTCCCTGATGCACTTAAAATGAATGTATTAAAAACAGAAATCATCTCCCTTCTAAACTCTCTTTTTCTGTACTTTTTAATCTCACTTGGTAGAAACTCTTATTTGTTTACCCAATTAGAAAACTGGCATACAGCAGTGACAGCATAGTGAATAGTCTTCACAGTTTCATCATGTGCTAAGCGAGACAATGACACAGGGAGCTGTGAGCACCTAGGAAAGGGCCATGACTTAGACCTGAAGGTCAAATAACAGAAAGCTAAACAGGCTTTTTGTTTAGACCAACCCACCATGTTTAGCGATTCCAAGTCCTAAATTATCTTTCAAGTTTGTCTCCTCATTCCATGCACATTACCCTGCCCCATTCATTCATTATCCCTGGCTTCTTTACTTCTATAGTTTTACAAGGAGTTTCTCAGCCTCTGTCCTTGACTTAGACTGAGGAAGTTACAAAAAATGCAAATCCCCCTTATATCATGCACCAGCTTTAAATATTTCAATGAGTCCCTCAGATAAAGGCAAGGTCATGGTTAGTCTCTCAAAGGCTCACCTCCCCTGCTCAGAGCTGTGGCCTCATACTAAGAGGTTTCTCTCTTCTGTTCTTGTCTGCCTTGTAGTTCCCTTTGTCTAGAATGGTACATTTCTTCTAACCTGGCTAAGTTCTATTCATCTATGAAGAGTAGGTTTAGGAGCTATCCCTCCTGGGAAGATGTTGCCCAAGTACTCCAAACCTTCCAAGGAAGGGGACCTTACTTTGAGTTTCTACTGTTCGTCCCTCACCCACGCCCAAGTGCAAGGACCGTGTCTTATTCTCATCATTCCTTCAGTGAACATCTGTCTGTAAAGAACCGCACACATTAAGGATCCAGTCTGGAGAATCCCATGGCAGTCCAATGGGCCACTCTTACCTCAAGAACCTCATGAACAGTATGAAAAGGCAAAAAGATGTGACACTGAAAGATGAACTCCCCAAGTCAGTAGGTGCTCAATATGCTACAGGAGAAGAGCGGAGAAATAGCTCCAGAGGAATGAAGAGCCTGAGCAAAAGTGGAAACAACGCCCAGCTGTGGATGTGTCTGGTGGTGAAAGTAAACTCCGATGCTGTAAAAAAAAATACTGCATAAGAAAATGGAATGTTAGGTCCATGAATCAAGGTAAATTGGAAGTGATTAAACAGATGACAACAGTGAACGTCGACATTTTAGGAATCAGTGAACTAAAATAGACCAGAATGGGTCTATTTAATTCAGATGACTGTTATATCTACTACTGTGAGCAAGAATCCCTTAGAAGAAATAGAGTAGCCCTCACAGTCAACAAAAGAGTCCAAAAAGCAATACTTGGGTACAATTTCAAAAACAACAGAATGATCTCTGCTTGTTCCAAGGCAAACCATTCAATATCACAGTAATTTAAGTCTTTGCCCCAACCAATAACACCAAAGAAGATGAAGTTGAACAGTTCAAAGAAAACCTACAAGACCTTCTAGAACTAACACCAAAAATAAAGGCTGTCCTTTTCATCATAGGGGACTGGAAAGCAAAAGTAGGAAGTCAAGAGATACCTGGAGTAACAGGCAAGTTTGGTCTTGGAGTATAAAATGAAGCAGGGCAAAGGCTAACAGAGTTTTGCTAAGAGAACGCACTGATCATAGCAAACACCCTCTTCCAACAATACAAGAGATTCTACACATGGACATCACCAGATGGTCAATACTGAAATCAGATCAATCATATTCTTTGCAGCCAAAGATGGAGAAGCTCTATACAGTCAGCAAAAACAAGACTGTGAGCTAACTTTGGCTCAGATCATGAACTCCTTATTGCAAAATTCAGACTTAAATTGAAGAAAGTAGGGAAAACCATTAAGCCATTCAGGTATGACCTAAATGAAATCCCTTACAAGTATAAAGTGGAAGTGACAAACAGATTGAAGGGATTAGATCAGATAGACAGAGTGCCAGAACTATGGACAGACGTTCCTGACACTGTACAGGAGGTGGTGATCAAAACCATCCCCAAGACAAAGAAATGCAAAAAGGCAAAATAGTTGTCTGAGGAAGCCTTACAAATAGCTAAGAAAAGAAGACAACTGAAAATCAAAGTAGAAAAGGAAAGATATACCCATCTGAATGCAGAGTTCCAAAGAATAGCTAGGAGACATAAGAAAGTCTTCCTAGGTAATCAATGCAAAGAAATAGAGGAAAACAACAGAATGGGAAAGACTAGAGATCTCTTCAAGAAATTTAGAGATAACAAGGGAACATTTCAAGCAAAGATGGGCTCAATAAAGGACAGAAATGGCATGGACCTAACAGAAGCAGAAGATATCAAGAAGTGGCAAGAATAAACAGAAGAACTATACAAAAAAGATCATGACCCAGATAACCATGATGGTGTGATTATCACACCTAGAGTGTGATATCATATAACTCACCTAGAGTCAGACATCCTGGAATGTGAAGTCAAGTGGGCCTTAGGAAGCATCGCTAAGAACAAAGCTAGTGGAGGTGATGGAATTCCAGTTGAACTATTTCAAATCCTAAAAGATGCTGTGAAAGTGCTGCATTCAATATGCCAGTAAATTTCGCAAACTCAGCAGTGGCCACAGGACTGGAAAAAGTCTGTTTTCATTCTAATCTCAAAAAAAGGCAATGCCAAAGAATGTTCAAACTACATTTCACACGCTAGCAAAGTAATGCTCAAAATTCTCCAAGATAGGCTTCAAGAGTACGTGAACTGAGAACTTCCAGAGGTTCAAGCTGGATTTAGAAAAGGCAGAGGAGCCATTGATCAAATTACTGACATCTGCTGGATCATAGAAAAAGCAAGAGAATTTGGAAAAACATCTACTTCTGCTTCACTGACTACAATAAAGCCTTTGACTGTGTGGATCACAACAAACTTGGAAATTTCTTAGAGAGATGGGAATACCAGAGCACACTACTTGCCTCCTGAAAACCCTGTATGCAGGTTAAGAAGCAATAGTTAAAACTAGACATGGAACAACGGACTGGTACAAATTGGGAAAGGAGTACCTCAAGGCTGTATATCGTCACCCTGCTTATTTAACTTATATGTAGAGTTCAGTTAAGTTCAGCTGCTCAGTCGTGTCTGACTCTTTGCGACACCATGGACTGCAGCATGCCAGGCCTCCCTGTCCATCACCAACTCCCGGAGCTTACTCAAACTCATGTCCATGGAGTTGGTGATGCCATCCAACCATCTCATCCTCTGTCGTCCCCTTCTCCTCCCGCCTTCAATCTTTCCCAGAATCAGGGTCTTTTCCAATGAGTCAGTTCTTTGCATCTGGTGGCCAAAGTATTGCAGTTTCAGCTTCAACATCAGTCCTTCCAATGAATATTCAGGACAGATTTCCTTTAGGATGGACTGGTTGGATCTCCTTGCTGTTCAAGGGAGAGTCTTCTCCAACACCACAGTTCCAAAGCATCGATTCTTTGGCGCTCAGCTTTCTTTACAGTCCAACTCTCACATCCATACACGACTACTGAAAAAACCAAAGCTCTGACCAGATGGAACTTTGTTGGAAAAGTAATGTCTCTGCTTTTTAATATGCTGTCTAGGTTTGTTATAGCTTTTCTCCCAAGGACCAAGCGTCTTTTAATTTCATGGCTGCAGTCACCATTTGCAGTGATTTTGGAGCCCAAAAAAATAAAGTCTGTTACAGTTTCCACCATTTCCCCATCTATTTTCCAGGAAGTGATGGGACCAGATGCCATAATCTTAGTTTTCTGAATGTAGAGTTTTAAGCTGATTTTTCCACTCTCTTCTTTCACTTTCATCAAGAGGCTCTTTAGTTCTTCTTCGCTTTCTGTGGTAAGTATGAAGTACATCATACAGAGTACATCATGTGACATGCTCGGCTGGATGAAGCACAGGGTACAGTGCTAAAAGACAAAGAAAGGGAGAAGCCCACAAAAAGGGAACAAAGGAAATATCCATGGACTGGAGTGAGGACCTCAGGTGAAACAAACATGCCCCTTTCCCAGCTAGCCCTAATTTGCATAGGGGAAGCAGGGTGGTGGGGTTGGGGAGGGGGGAAGACAAAAACGTATTAAAAAAGGGAGCCAAGATGGGTTGAGGCCTCTCTTTTGGGGTCAGCCCACCCTCATACCTCCACAGGGTACTCTCCTTTGTCTGCCAAATAAAACTCTGAGCTGTAACATTGGTCTCCTGTTTCAAATCTTTGTTTCATTAAGACAGAACCAAGGAAATTACACTCTCCTGACACAAGATTGCTGGAAGAAATATCAATAACCTCAGATATGCAGATGATACCATCCTTATGGCAGAAAGCATAAGCACTTTCTTGATGAAACTGAAAGAGGAGACTGAAAAAGCTGGCTTAAAACTCAACATTCAAAAAATGAAGATCATGGCATCTGGTCCCATCACTTCATGGCAAATAGATGGGGGTACAATGGAAACTGACAGACTTTATACTGGGGGGCTCCAAAATCACTGCAGATGGTAGCTGCAGCCATGAAATGAAAAGATGCTTGATCCTTGGGAGAAAAGCTATGACCAACCCAGACAGAATATTAAAAAGCAGAGACATTGTTTGATGACAAAGGGCCGTACAGTCAAAGGTCTGATTTTTCCAGTAGTCATGTATAGATGTGACAGCTGGACCATAAAGAAGGGCGAGCGGTTAAGAATTGATGTTTTTGAACTGTGGTGTTGAAAAAGACTCTTGAGAGTCCCTTGGAGTCCACAAGGAGATCCAACCAGTCCATCCTAAACGAAATCAGTCCTGAATATTCATTGGAAGGACTGATGCTGAAACTAAACTCTAGTACTTTGGCCACCTGATGGGAAGAGTCGACTCACTGGAAAGACCCTGATGCTGGTAAAGAATGAAGGCAGGAGGGGATGACAGAAGACGAGATGGTTGGATGGCATCACCGACTCAACGGACTTGAGTTTGAGTAAAGTCCGGGAGCTGGTGATGGACAGGGATGCCTGGCACGCTGCAGTCCACAGGGTCGCGGAGTTGACAGGACTGAGCTACTGAACAACCACCACCACCACCAAAGGTTAGGACTCAGCACGCTCACTGTACAGGGTGGATCCTTGGTGGGGAAACCAAAATCCCAGCAGCAGCAAAGTGTGGCAAAAAAATTAAAAAAGCGTCCAGTTCAAGGTTACCCACCTGGCTAGCTATTGAGTCAGAAATTAGCTCTTAGCCTGCCCCAGGGTTCTTACTCAAATGTAAAGTCCTCAAAATCCTTACTCAGGCAGTATCCAGTACAGTTTGCAAAACACTCAGATAAGGTTCCTCTTTATATCCAGAGGCAGAGATGGAATAATGGGAAGGTTTAAAAAGGAATAAAGAGGAATGTTCCTAAAGAAGGGCGAAATCAGCATATGGAGATAACAACAGTGAGGAGGGTTGGCCACCTGCGAGGAAGACCTTCCAGGGTAGAGAAACCCCGCCCCCCGCCGCCCAGGGCCCCGCGTGCACTCCAGCACAGTCCAAGGCACAGGAAACCCATTCCTCCGAAGACTACGAATCCCAGCATGCCTCGCACCCAAAGGAGCGGCAGCACGCAATGTATGCCGGGACACGTAGTCCAGTTCTCGCTGAGGAGCAGGCCAGAACGTGCCATGACGTCAGGAGGGGTCGGGAAAAGGGAGTCAGAAACCAGTCCAGGATCAAGTTTTAAATCTTCCAGAGAGCTGACTGGTTTTCTTTGGTGACCCAAGTTTTAGGTCCCACCCCATAATCCAGCGGACCTGTGGTGTGCCTTGAGTGGCCTCTTGCCTAACTCCCTCACGGTTAAAGGCGAAGTACCAGAGGGCAAGAACAGGCAGCCTTCAAGCCTCCAGGCGCCGGCTTGTGAGACTAGTGGTGTGCAGGACGCTGTCCTGGAGAGGGGCTGAGACATCGCTTCCCCCATGTCGCCGGTGAGGACGTGGCCAGAGAGAGCCTCGAATAGCGGATTCCCCTTCCTCCGCCCGTCAGGCGAGAAAGAGAAGGGTGACAGAGGGGCGAGAGAGAGGCGCGGGCGGCGCAAAGGCTTCTGGGAGCGCGCGCATGCGCACGCCGCGGCGGGGAGTACACCCTCAACGTCTGCGGACGCTGGGGGCGTCGGGTGGCGGCGGCGGCGGCGCTTTGCGGCTGGTCGTGCGGGTCGGGCGCGGGCGGGCAGGCTCGGCGGCAGAGGCGCGCACAGGTGATTGACTGGCCAGCTGGCTGAGGCATCGCCTGGTCCTCATTGCTGGCAGGTGGCGGGATCCATTTGGGCGGCGGTGGAGGCGACGGCGGCGGCAGCGGTGGCCGGGCTTAGGAGGCACTCCCCGGGCCAAGGCCATGGCACCGCGGCTGCAGCTGGAGAAGGCGGCCTGGCGCTGGGCGGAGACGGTGCGGCCCGAGGAGGTGTCGCAGGAGCACATCGAGACCGCCTACCGCATCTGGCTGGAGCCCTGCATCCGCGGCGTGTGCAGGTGAGGCCCGCGCAAAGGCCCTCGAGCCCCTCCTCGCGCCGGACCTTGGAAAACCAGATCGTGGGGCAGTGGTGGGGGCGGGGGTAGGGGCTCCGGTTGGGGTGGGGAAGGAAGACGGCGGCCCATTGCGTGCCACTCTCAGGCTTGGAGAGAACGCGGTGGAGGGCTTCCTCCTCTCCGCCTTCTGGGCGACCCGGCAAAGGCACAGCCTTGCAGGGCTGTGCACGGAGGTGATGATGCTGGAAGCCCTTCAGAAAAGGTTCTGAGTTCTTATCTCGAAGATGGCGGTGGGGATGGTTGAAAGCAGGAACTGGAGAGCTTCGCAAACGTTGGTGGTCGTTCCATCCTGGCCGCGGCACGGCGTTTGGTCTTAGAAAACTGGGAGCTTGGAAGTGCATTTCATCATTGTCTTGTTATTAGTGTCGACGCTGAAGGCTGGGTCATATTTTTGGGGTAGGGCAGCTTTAGGAAAACATATATAGTTAGTCTGCGTCATCGGTACCCATCATCACCAGTTGACATCCCCTCTCTCACTAATTTAGTATTTTTTTTTTTAGCTCCCCCCGCCCCCCCGGGGGAGGGGTCGTCTCTGACCCAGTACCGTTTTGCCAAGTACACAGTGTGAGCTGTGTTGGTGTTCTCCTTCACTTCTCCTTAGCCTTCGAACCTTTTTTTGCCTTTCCTTTTAGATCGAATTCTTTGCTGCTTTTTCCACGTTTTAACGCGGGAACTATAGTTTGTGTTCCGGAGTGTTGTCGAATTGACTTAGCCAAGACGGGCATGCTCAGTAGCCTTTTAGCAAGTATTCAGTAAAGACTTTCTGGAGTTGTTACATTTCGAGGCAGGACCCCGGAGGAATGGAAGTCAAGGTCTCAGATCTGAAGCTTTAAAGACTAGTGTGGGAAGTGAAACGAGTTAGGGAGCTTCCATAAGGCAAACGAATAATTCCAAGTTCTGGGCGTCTGGCTCAGGAGGAGGGCAACAGGCAGTACTGGAATGACATAGCCTGTATAATAGGTAAGCTTCAGTCAGTTTCTCCACCTAGTTTCCAGGGTAACCAAAAAATAGAAATTCACTAAAATAGTTCCGATTTTAATAGAAAGAAAGGAGTAGAAATTGGCTGAGATCACTATAAGGGGAGTGTCACAGAGGTGAGTTTTAAGCTGCAACAGTAGCAAGGTTTATATCCAAGCGGTTTTTTTCTTAAATAACGTCACTCATTTAAAATGTACAATCCAGTGGTTTTTTTGTTTGTATATTCACAAAGTTGTTCCTACGGCAACTCAATCTGACTTCCCCTCCCCCTCAGAAAAAAGCCCTGTATCTGTTAGTTTGGCACTTGTAAACCATCTCCCCCGCCCCAAGTATGCGAGTAATCACTGATCTACTTTCTGCCTCTAAATTGGCCTTTTCCGAACTTTTCATGTAAATGGAATCATACAGTGTGTTAACTTTGACAGCATAATGTTTTCAAGAATCATCCATGTGGTAGCATATGTCGGTTTTTAATTTCATTTCAAAAATTGTAAAAGTTATGTAAAATGCACAGTGAAATTAACCGTTTTTAAAGTAGA
This sequence comes from Odocoileus virginianus, assembly GCF_023699985.2. Classification (NCBI taxonomy): domain Eukaryota; kingdom Metazoa; phylum Chordata; class Mammalia; order Artiodactyla; family Cervidae; genus Odocoileus; species Odocoileus virginianus. The sequence continues at coordinate 33,181,367 of NC_069703.1, read as the reverse complement.
CAATTCCACTGCATTAAGTTTCCTTACAAGTATTGTACAAACATCACCATGGTCTCCTTCCAGACTTCTTCCATCACCCTAAAAGGAAACTCCATATCCATTAGTAGTCACATCCCATTTTCCCTTCGTCCATCCCCTGGCAAGCACTCATCTTTTTGTCTCTATAGATTTCTTTATTCTGGATATTTATTTATTTATTTTTTCATTTATTTTTATTAGTTGGAGCTAATTACTTTACAGTATTGTAGTGGTTTTTGCCATACATTGGCATAAATCAGCCATGGATTTACATGTGTTCCCCATCCTGATCCCCCCTCCCACCTCCCTCCCCATGGATATTTTATATTAAGTGAAATCATAAAATGCATAGCCTTTTTTTGTCTGGCGTTCACTTAGCATAATGTTTTCAAAGGTCATCCATGTTATAACACGTGTCAGTACTTTATTCCTTTTTGTGGTTGAATAGTATTCCATTGTTGGATATAACGCATTTTGTCTGTTCATCAGTTGATGGATTTGAGAGAGTTTCCAGCAGCTTCATTGAGGGATAATTGACAGATACAGTTGTACATATTTAAAGTGTACAACATGAGGGACTTTCCTGGTGGTCCAGTGGCTAAGATTCCGTGCTTTCAATGCAGGGAGTCCAGGTTTGATCCCTGGTGGGGAACTAGATCCCACATGCCCCGACTAAAGATCCCATGTGCCTCAACTAAGACAAGGTGCAACCAAATCAATATTTAAAAAACAAAGTGTACAACGTGATAATTTGATAGACATTATGGAGTGATTACCAGAATCAAGGCAACTGACACCTCACAACATAGTTAAATTGATGGGTATTTTGGTTGTTTCCACTTTTTGGCTGTTGTGAATAACTTTGGTATGAATATTTGTGTACAAGTTTTTGTTGGAACATCTATTTTTTTGTTCCTTTGAGTATTTACCTAGGAGTGGAATTGCTGGGTCATTTAATAACTATGTTTAACATTTTGAGGAACCAATTGTTTTCCAAAGCGGCTGCAGTAGTTCGCATATAATGTACGACAATTTCAATTTCTTCTCATCCTCACATTTGTTTCTTTTTTTCTTATAGCCATCCTGGTGGATGTAAATTGGTATCTCATTTGATGACTAATAAGGTTGAACATCTTTTCATGTGCTTATCGACCATTTGTAGATCTTTGGAGAGTTCTTTTCACATCCCTTGCCCACTTTTAAAATTAGATTGTCTTTATTTTTGAGTTAAAGTTCTTCATATATTCTCAATATAAGTCCCATGTATTTGCAAATATTTTCTCATTCTGTAGGTTCTCTGTTTCCCTTTCTGGTTAGTACCCTTTGCAACAAAAAAGCTTTTGCTTTAATGAACCATTAATTCTGGGGCTCCCTGGTGGCTCAGTGCTAAAGAATCCGCCTGCCAGGCAGGAGGTGGGTTCAGTCCTTGGGTCGGGAAGGTCCACTGGAGAAAGAAGTGGCAACCCACTCCAGTATTCTTGTCTGGAGAATCCCATGGACAGAGGAGCCTGGTGGGCTACAGTCCATGGGGTCACAAACAGTCGGACACGACTTAGCTCCTAAACAACAATAACAACACAGTAGTTTTATTTATCTTTTGTTTTGGTCACTAGCACTTTTGAAACCAGCCTGATCTGAAGTTCAAAAAGTTTTTATTTAAATATCAGAAAGATTTCTCCTACCCTTTTGTTTAAGCATTTCTTCTGACTCTTAAGATATTAAATAATTAATTTTAAGATATTATCAGTACCTTTAAAATACTTCACAGAAAAATTTTTAATGAGATGCCAGAGCTGAAGAAGTGTGTAGCCACAGGCAAAGACAAGATGACTCAGAACTATTTACTTTCTGAAACTGCTTAGTACAATCACAGCAAGAAAGCAATCTATACTAAATCTTATGTACAAAGAATTCTGCAAATATTTTGTCTTAATTCTTAAAACCAGTGAGGATTGTAGTCAAATAAGTCCCTTTCCCGTGGTTTCCCCTGTGGCTCAGACAGTGAATCTGCCTGCAATGCAGGAAACCTGGGTCCGATCCCTGGGTCTTGAAGATCCCTTGGAGTAGGAAATGGCAACCCACTCCAGTATTCTTGCCTGGAGAATTCCATGGACAGAGGATCCTGGTGGGCTACAGTCCACGGGGTCGCAAAGAGTCAGAGAGGACTGAGTGACTTAACACTTTCACTTTCAGGTTCCTTGCAGTAAAATTGTTTGGTAAGGGATATGCAGTTTTCATTTTGACCCATTTTGCTAGATTTCCCATTAGAGTGTTGGTTTCACTTTACATTTCTACTACCAGTGTGTAAGAATGTCTTGTTTCCATAATCAACACAATATGTTAGTCATACTTTTTCATCTGATAGGTGGAATATGGTGCCATGTTAATTTCTTTTTGTGACAGTTGAGATCTTGATTTGAATTTTTAAAATCGGAACTTACACTTCATAGTTGTATATAGGAGTGTAATGTCTGTTTTGTTTTCATCAGAGAAACCAAAACATTTCAGAGATGTAATGCCTTCAAGAAAGTCCGTGTTATGCCCCTTATTTGTCTGTGCTTCATGGCTAATGGGACCTTAGTTCCCCATTCAGGGAGGGATGGAACCTGGGTCCCTGCACTGAAAGCCCTGAGTCCAAACCACTAACCGCCAGGGATTCCTTGTTAGGCCAGTTTACAAACACTGAAGTGACTTCCCCTGGCTCCAGTCTAAACCCCTTCATAAGGACTGTTGGATCCAATGCTCAGGTTTCTACTGAGCCTTTCCTCTTTGATGTTCCAGTGATACCTTTTCTCTGTTGGTGCACTTCCTCTCTCACTTTACCACTTTTGCCTTGCTAACCTGTCCCTGATCCTCAGAAGAGGTCAAGGAACAGATTTTTTTTAATTAAAAAAAAATCTTAATTATGGCAAATTTAAACATACACTGAAGTAGGATTTCCCTGGTGTTCCAGTGGTTAAGACTCCATTTTTGCTCTGTAGAGGGCGTGGATTCAATCCCTGGTCAGAGAACTAAGATCCCTATGCCATGTGATGTGGGGAAAAAAGAGAGAGAGATGGTAAAATGACACCCTGCGATCCCATACAGTTTTATCAGTTATTGACCCAAGATGATCAGTTTTGTTGCTGAAAGCTCAGCTCTCTGTACACCAGTGTCAAATTGAATTTCGGAGGCAGTTTTGGGTGAAGTAGAAAAGAATCGCTTTATTATTTTGCCAGGCAAAGGGGGCCACAGCAGGCTAATGCCCTCAGAACCTCGTGTCCCAACTTGGGGAAGATCAGTCCAGTTCAGTCACTCAGTCGCATCCGACTCTTTGCGACCTCATGAACTGCAGCGCACTAGGCTTCCCTGTCCATCACCAACTCCCAGAGCTTGCTCAAACTCAGGTCCATCGAGTCAGTGATGCTGGATCTTAGTTGTGGCTCTCGGGATCTTAAAGCACTGTGTCTTGAGGATCTCATCCTCTGTCATCCCCTTCTCCTTCTGCCTTCAATCTTTTCCAGAATCAGGGTCTTTTCCAGTGAGTCAGTTCTTCGCATCAGGTGGCCAAAGTATTGCAGTTTCAGCTTCAGCATCAGTCCTTCCAGTGAATATTCAGGACTGATCTCCTTTAGGATGGACCGGTTGGATCTCCTTGCAGTCCAAGGGACGCTCAAGAGTCTTCTCCAACACCACAGTTCAAAAGCATCAATTCTTTGGCACTCAACTTTCTTTATAGTCTGACTCTCACATAATCAAACTCATACAGCCAAGTCTTTATGGTCCAATTCTTGGGGAAGATAGTGAGAAGTTTTATAGTAATTATTCAAAAAGGGTGTGCTCACCTTGTGGACAGTCTTCTGAGGGGTTATTGGTAAGGTGAGGAGGAGTCACTCTTTAGGTCCATATGATCTGGGGTCTGCATGCTTATGGGCAGCATGCAAACCTGCTTAGTTGTGTCTGACTCTGTGACCCCATGGACTGTAACCCACCAGTGTCCTCTGTCCATGGAATTTTCCAGGCAAGAATACTGGAGTGGGTTGCCATTTCCTACTCCAAGGGGATCTTTCCCACCCGAGGATGGAATCCTCTCATCTCTTTCTCTCCAGTGTTGGCAGGTGAATTGTTTACCACTGCCCCACCTGGAAAGCCTTGTGGGCAGTATATCAAAGTTACTTGGTAGCTTCTCCCACGAAAGGGCTTTGCAAGATAACTCAAAGGTATTGTTGTGTGTATCCATTGATACACAGGACCTTGCCCCAAGGCTGCTCTTGACTGTTCCTCTCACGGCCCCGCCCTTCCCTAATTAGTAAGTGTTAGTCGCTCAGTCCTGTGGACTCTGCATCCCATGGACTGCAGATTTTACAGGCAAGGATACTGCAGTGGGTTGCCATTCCCTAATGAACAACTGCTCCAACCTGCCCTTCACAACTCGGGGAAGGTCAAGGAGACTGAAGGAAGGCTATTTCCTGGAGTCAAAGAAATGGGGGGCACAGAAAGACCTTGTCCCCAGGAGCCCAACAGGGCCCTGCACTGTGTCAGTTATATTCTCATTGCATGATGTACCTTCACTGCTTAACCCAACTTTAAAAATTTCCAGTGTTCCTCGTTTAGTAAGGATTTTGTGTTCTGTGAAAGCTGTGTCCTTGTGGGGTTTTGTTCATTACGTGTCTTTCTGCTGTTCTGCACTAACACTTGCAGGATTACTTAGTACAACCAAGGTTTGAATGAAAGTGGGAAACCTGTCCTTAATCTCAGGCTCAGCTGTTATTTGAATTTTTAAATTTTCTTTCTGTTTATCTGTTAAATTCAACAAATATTATATGCCATGCAGAGTAGTCATTCTTTATTCAAAAAAAATTTTTTTTCCCTAGCATCTGCTGTGGTCGAGGGTGGCTCTGAAATAAAGCCAACAGAGGTTAAAGTTCCTTCATTTGCCATTTATTTTAGAGATAAGAAAGATATAAACAGCGTAATTGTTACTTTCAAAAAAAGGAGACAGGTGTCACATAATATACTTTTGCAAGTTGTTTTTATTTGATGGGTTGTCTTTTTCTGTATTTATTGGTCCGTATAGATCTGCCTTATTATTTTTAATAGCAGTGTGCTATTTCACTATGTAGAGAGAGATGTGTTATAATTTAACCAGTTCTCTTGTTTTCTAAAAGTTTTAATTGACGCATTTATTTTTGGCTGTGCTGGATGTCTGTTGCTGTAAGGGTTTTCTCTAGTTGCCACTGCAGGTCTCTAGAACCTCTTCTAAAGCTTTTAATTTCCTCATCCTCCGATTGAAGATGGACCTCAGCAATGTCCTTTTAGAGTCCTGGATCGGGTTTTTGTTTTTGTTTTCCAGTTATGCCTCGCACTGCAACTAGAAATTGTTAAATTTTTGTTAATTTATCTTTGCTGTACTGGGTCTTTGTTGCCATATGGGCTTTTCTGTAGTTGGTGGTTAGCGGGGGCTCCTCTTTTTGCAGTGCGGGACTTCTCCTTGCTGTGGCTTCTTGGGAGCTCTAGGGCTTGCAGGCTTAAGTACTTCTGGCTTGTGGCACGTGGGTTGAGTTGCCCCATGGCATGTGGGATCTTCCTGGGCCAGGAGTCGAGCCCCTGCCCCCTGCATTAGCAGATGGATTCTTATCCACTGGACCACCAGGCAAGTCCTCCCAATTAAACAAAAGGTGCCTCAGATCTTAGCTGTGGCTCTCAGGATCGTAAAGCATTGTGTCTTGAGGACCTTATCGGGGTAGCTGATGGACTCTGCGGTTGTGGCTTTGGATCTCCAGAGTGCTTGACTCAGTAGTTGTGGCGTGTAGCTTAGTTGCTCCGCTGCACATGGGGTCTTACTTCCCTAATGGGATCCAACCCGTGTCTTCTGCACTGCAAGGCGGACTCTTCACTACCAGATGACACAGGTTTTTGTTTTTTTTTTTTTACTTTGTGGGTTTTTTCCCTTTTGATTCAGAGAATGAGGCACGTATCCATCCTTATTTTTGCTTTTCACCAAATGGGCACTCAATTTTCTTAAACCATTTACTGAATAATCTAGTATTCACCACCACTAGTTGAGAGGCCATCTTTATTTACTTACTTAGTGGTCCTGCCACAGGGTATCTGGCTTGATTCCCCAGCCAGAGGTAGAATTCATGCCCCTTCAGTGGAAGCACTGAGTCTTAACAGTGGACCACCAGAGGACTCAAGAAGTCACTTTTATTATATGACAAATTACTCTACGTATTTGGGTTTATTTCCTGGTCCTGTTCCCTTCCACTGATTCTACTGAATATCCCTGGGCTCGGATAACAGTTCCAGTTACTTGCCAATATTTTTTAAATATCAGATAAGGCAGGATCCTTCTTACATTTCTCTGTGAAGGACTTCCCCGGTGGTCTAGTGTTTTAAGGCTGAGCGCCCCATGGAGGGGGCCCAGGTTCCACCTCTGACCAGGGAACTAGAGTGCCCATGAGGTAGCCAGATGGCCCTGCGTGCCGCAAAGACCTGGCGCAGCCTAAAAAGATTCCGGGATTTTTCTAGTGATTCTTATGCAACTAAAATTTATATTTTATGTACAGAAAAGCGAACAAAGTCGAGAGATTTACACCGGGTGAATTATCACACTGGGAACATACATATCTTGTATCTAACAGCAAGATTGAAACGTTGCCTGGGGGACTTCTCTAGTGGCCCAGTGGTTGAGATCCTGCACTTGCCCTGCAGGGAGTATTGGTGGTCCAGTGGCTAAGAATCTGCTTACCAGTGCAGGGGACACGGGTCTGATCCCTGGTCCGGGAAGATCCCACGTGCCGCGGTGAGAAGCCCTGATACCGCAACTAGAGAAAGGCCTCCACAGAAAGGAAGACCCAGCACGGCCAAGATTAAAATGAATAGTAAACTTCAAACTTCAAACACCACAGATTATCTACCTTGTTTTGAACTTTGTATACAATTAATTTTACATTGTATTTCCTCTGTGTCTGGCCTCTTTTGCTCAACACTGTGAGATTCATACACCTTGTGAGATTCATTCACATTGTGAGTAGCAGCAGAATGTTCATTCTTAGTCATTTGCAGAATTCCATTGTGTTATTTCATACACACGCATGAGGGATCTTAGTTCCTTGACCAGGGATCAAACCAGAGCCCCCTGCATTGCACGATGGATTCTTAATAACCGCTGGAACGCCAGGGAAGTTCCTACATTCAGTGTTTCTGTTCACAACTCATTGGCCAGAACTTATTTCATTGGTTCTGCCAGTCCAGAAAGGATCTAGAAGAGGGTTACTCGGCAAACTGCACTATCGGTTAGCATCAAGGTGTCTGTCTAGCTGCATTTTGCATTCCCTGTGTGACAACTTTTTATGCTTAGGGGCCATTTGTGTGCCTCTTGCAACAGCCTCTTGAGCCCTTTGCCCATTTTTATTTTGGGTTATTAGTCCTCATCAGTTTGTAGGAATTCTTTTTTAAAATACTTATATTTTTAACTTTACCCTTTCCTGCTCTGAGTCTTCTCAGTGTCCTGTGTGCGGATGTTCTCTCGCTGTGACAAGTGGGGGCTGCTCTCTTGTTGGGGGCGTGCAGGCTTCTGATGGCGACGGCTGCTTTTGCTGCCAAGCACAGACTAGAGCACACGTGCTCAGCAGTTGTGGCTCTCGGCATCAGTTTACTCCTTGGCACGTGGAATCATCCTGGACCAGGGAGCGAACCCATGTCCCCTGCGTTGGCAGGAGGATTCTTACCCACTGGATCACCAGGGAAGTCCAGTAGGAGTTCTTTATGTATTAAGAGATTATTTCTGTGACATGAGTTGTAAATTTTTTTTATTTGTATCGTCTTTTTTTTTTTTTCCCCCTCTTGTGGCTGTGCCATGTGGCATGTGGAACTTCCCTTACCAGGGATTGAACCCATGCCTCCTGCAGTGGAAGCACAGAGTCTTAACCACTGGGCCACCAGGGAAGTGCCTGTACCATTGTCTTTTTTATGGATTGGTTTGCCATGCAAAAAGCTTTTATGAGATTACATTAATGGATCTTTTGTGACTCCTAAACGTTGAGTCATCGACTCAATCCTTTTTCATACCAGTGTTTAAAAGAAATTTGCTGATTTTTTTTAATGTTATTGTGGTTTTAATTAATGTTTAAATCTTTGATCCACTTGGAATTTGTACTGAAGTGATATTGTGAAATGAATCCGACTGTATCTTTTTGCAGGTAGCTGCCTGGTTGCCCCATCCCTGTTTATTAAAGGTTATGTCTTTACTCCACTGATTTGGATACCTTTGTTACATGCTAAGTTACCCTGTGTATTTGGGTCTGTTTCTGAACTTTTTATTTTATTACATTGTTTTAGTTTGGGGGTCTTCCTAATTCAGTATCTTGTAGGACTTAATCCTTCCTGACTGTTTTTTTAGGCGTTGTTTTGTTTTGGCTTTTAAATTTGTGTTCTGTTCCATAATTTGTCTGCTTGACTTAATTGAAAAAAAAAAATCTTCTAATTTTTTTTTTTTGGACAATTTATAATACATGCAGATGAAGATGTACCATGTTTACTCCATGGCTGAGTTTGAGAAGTATGTCATAAAATGCTTTAAAAAAAAGAAAGAAAGAAAACCAAGCAGGAATGAGTAGATTAAGTTTGGTCTGTTTGTTTCTTTCTTTGAAATTGTGCTGGTGGAAGGAGGAGGGGCTCTCTTTAGGGGTCTGGTGGGGTGCTCTGTGGTGACCTTTGAAAGGCTGCTTGGGCACTGAGCTGTATTCTTTTTTTGTTTTCTTTTCTAGTAGAGGACTTACTAATATTGTCTTAATAGTTACTTTGCTTTGGAGAGGTTTTTAAACTTGCCTTCTGTGTGTGCTTAATCTTGTCCGACTCTTTGCGTCCCTATGGACTGTGGCCCACCAGGCTCCTCTGTCCATGGGATTCCCAGGCAAGAATTCTGGAGTGGGTTGCCATGTCCTTCTCCTGGGGCTTTTCCCAACCCAGGGATTGAACCTGTATCTCTTATGTCTCCTGCTTTGGCCGGTGGGTTCTTTATCACTAGCGCCGCCTGGAAAGCCAGCACCAGCCTTGAAAAATTGTAAATGTTTAGATGAAGGGTAAGAGAAGCCTCTTTGGTGTCAAATGATGTAACCTTGGGACTCTTTCTCATGAAATAGAGCAACCGCGGGCTGGCAAACCTGCTTCGAGGCAGTGGCTGCATGTATGCATGAGGCTTCACCGGGATCCTGATGCCTCGTGTGTCCTCTCTGCTGTATGTTTACTTTCTCTTACGTCCTTTTGGTCAGAATTCAGAATTTCAAATAAAATCAGGTTGTTAGGTGAATGTGAAAGTGAAGTCGCTCAGTCGTGTCCGACTCTTTGTGACCCCATGAACTGTAGCCTACCAGCCTCCTCTGTCCATGGGATTTTCCAGGCAAGAATACTGGAGTGGGTTGACTTCTCCAAGAGATCTTCCCAACACAGGGGTTGAACTCGGGTGTCCCGCATTATAGGCAGATGCTTTACCGTCTGAGCCACTAGACTTAATGAATTTCCAGATGTGAATATTCTGAAAGCAATCCGTGGTTCCCATCCTTCCTTTAACAGATACTTTAAATGAAGCCACATATGTCCAACCGGTTCCTTCTTTCCCCTCGCCACAAAAATAACCAGTGCCGAGGACTGTTGACTTGAACTCTTACGTCAGCCACTCTCTCCTACGTGTCAGGTCTTGTTTCTCATCTCTTAGTTACAGCATCCATGTTGTTTCTCTGTTTCACTGCCGCTCCCCACCAAGAGCCAAGATTTAGACTTTGAAAATTTCCCGTTTAAAACAAAAAATTAGAAGCTTAAGACAGTAAAAATAGGAGGAACTTTGTGAGAATGGCAATGATTGGGAAAGCAAAACTTGTGAAATCTTCAAATGATTCTGATAAGCCACTTTGCTTGAGAAGTGTAATTAGAGAACCTTTTTTATTTTTTTGTCAAATGCCTGGTAATGCCTTGGTCTTTCTATTTTCTTTCTTTTTTTCTTTTCCTGTTGAGCTTTTTATTTGGGGGTATAACTAATTTACAATGCTCTGATAGTTTCAGGTGAACAGTGAAGGGATTTAGCCATACATATACATGTATCCACTTAGAGGATCTTTCTAAAGTTCCAGTCCAGTTCTTCTTCTTCGTAAAATTGTATATTGGCTCCTTGTTGCTTCCGGAATAAAGTCCGAGTTCTTGCCATGCATAGTGTGTGAGGGCTTCTGTGATCTTACCTAGCCCCTGCTTCTCTGCAGCCTCTCGGCTTTCCGAGACCCTCTCCCCAAAGCCTCCAGCTGTGGGGAACTGCATCCACAGGGAGACTTCCTTGTAAGCCTCGGCTGGTTTTGCCTCTCTAGCCTCTCTCCATAGGCTCTCCTGGGCCTGGAGGGCTCTCTGGTTCTCCTCTCACGTGTTGTGAGTTTCTGTGTGCCCTTGGAGACTCCCAGCTTGGCAGCAGTCCCCTCCTGTGAGGTTCCCGCTGAGCGATCTGTGCTTAATGCCTGCATGGCGCTTGCTTCTCTGAAGCTGTCCTTTCACCTTGCTGTTGCATCATGACTTGTGAGCGCTTCTTTGGTGCCTGGGACTTTGTCTTTTATTTTGGTATCTCCTCAGGTCCTGTAATTCTTATCTGAGCATATCAACTTGACAGAATGTGTGAACCTGTAGAGTGTAGTTTCCTTTAGAAGATGATAGGTTTTGGTTACAAAGGGACACTGTTGACTTTCACTCTGCACTGTGACATGTCTTGTGGAAAACTGATGCTGGTCATATTGATTGATAGCAGCTTGAAACAGTCCCCGCAGCAGCACGCTGAGCACAGATCACCCAGACTGATCACAACCACTACCTCTTACCCAGCACCACTTCTGCCCTTGTTTTCATCATCTTTCTGTTTCTGGCTAGAGGCAGAAAGGGCAGAATGGTCTTACTGTCTCATGTACTTAGGTGTTTTTATAAACATGGGCTTCTAAAGGGATCCAAATTAAAAAGATCAGAAAATTCTAGTGTTCACCTAACCCCACCCCCCTTGTTTTATAAATGAGGAGATGGAGACCTTTTCCTGTGAGCAGAATCATGACAGGGGGTTGGTTTTGTTGTCTTTCGACTAGCACATAGGACAAGAGGAGCCAGGGAGTGTTGAGTCAGCCACCAAAGTTCTGGAAAGGGCTTGAAGGTAGGCAGTGACCTGCTGCAGCCTCTCCCCTCGCCCACCTGTCAAAGATGGGGAGGCTTCTGAATTCCTCCTTCCTTGTTGACATCTGGCGAGAGACTGGTTTGTGATTATGAAATAAAATGATAGAGGGACAAGAATGTTCTTAATTAGAGGGGACTAGTTGAGTTCCTGGACCTAACAATTTGAAATTTTCAAGGACAGTTCAGTCAGTCAGTGGTTATTATTGGAACCATTTCAGTAATATTCGTCTAACCTGTTCTCTGCCTGTGTGTGTATCTACACACACACACGCAAATCACTTTCCAGAATCTGGTGCTGCATTCAGCAAAGCTTTAGTATGGTCAGGGGTCTTCCCCAGAAGCAGAGTTGGCTTGTTGCCATTCTTCATTGATTTCTCCCTGAGCTGGGTGTGAAACGAAGCCAGAGAGCCAAGAAACTAAAAGGTGTTGAGGGAGAAAAACAAAGCAATACTGACTCTTTAAGTGATCACGCAGAGCGTAAGATCTCTACCCTCCACTCCCATTCAGATAATAAATTTTCTTTGAACTGCACAGCAACTGTGTGTTCATTGACTGTTGGTTTCTGTCCACTGTGCTGGAAGGTACACTTCTAAATGACAGATTGTTGGAGATCTGTGAAAACAGAACCAAAACTATTACTTTTAACCTGTGGTGAGTGTAGAAGGAGCTTAAATCATTTGTACCCTTAGATTCTTAGCCTACTTTTTTTTTTTTTACCACTTTACAGTTTTTTTAATTATATAACTCAACTTTACTTGTTTTTTAAACTTTTTATTTTGTATTGGGATATAGCCAATTAAAAATACTGTGATAGTTTCAGGTAGACAGCAAAGGGATACGTATACATGTATCAGTCTGTTTCAATCAGTCGCTCAGACAGGTCTACTCTTTGCGACCCCATGAACCGCAGCACGCCAGGCCTCCCTGTCCACCAGCTCCTGGAGTTTACCCAAACCCACGTCCATTGAGTCAGTGATGCCATCCACCCATCTCATCCTCTATCGTCCCCTCTCCTCCTGCCCTCAATCTTTCCCAGCATCAGGGTCTTCTCAAATGAGTCAGCTCTTCGCATCAGGTGGCCAGAGCATTGGAGTCGCATGTATGTTATACATGTATACGTTCAACCATACATATCCATGTGTCCATTCTCCTCCTAACTCCCCTCCCATCTGGGCTTTCCACATAACATTGAGCAGAGTTCCCTGTGCTGAACAGTAGATCCTTGGTTATCCATTTTGACTGTCGCAGTTTGTACATGTCTATCCCAAACTCACTAACTATCCCCCACAGACAGTTTGACTTGTGAGAAATTGTTTCCTCTTTTTACAGTTTTGGACATCACTACAGATGTCTCCTTTTCCTTCTTGCTTGCACCATCTAATCTGTTCCCAAGTCCTGTTGATTGCCTTGCATTGCTATGCTTGAATTAAGCTTTCTTCCCTTGCTTGCATTGCCACCAAATATATTTAGGACTTCATCTCTCACCAGGAAAATTGTTGTGTTGCTTTGTTCAGCTTCAGTCCATCATTTATGTTGCTGCCAAAGTGTTTACTGGTCTAAAACCGCAGCAGGGGATGTCACAGTTGCTTGGGGTACCAGCCCAGACATTTGGGGAGCCTGTCTACTGCTGTAGCCACTTCGTGTTCCTGTATCCATAGCCCCAGGAAGAAAGTAGCCGTTACAGTTCTTCGTTTTGTTTCCTTGCTGCAGTCTCAGACATTCTGTGGACAAGTGCCTGGAAGTACTGAAACAAAATGTTGGTGTCATTTAACATTTTGTGATATTTTCTCAAGATTTCTCCTGTTTAACCACCATGGATAGTGACTCTCACTTTACCCTGATTCATCAACATCCTTTTTTTTTTCTAATTCTGTAAGTGAAAACATTTTTCATGGCTGTTTTAAGTTTGCATTTTTCCACGGCTGAGATGTTTCCCCCTGTGTTTGTTAACTGTTCTTAAAGGAAAGCTTAGAGGAAGCTCTTCTTAAGAATTGGGAGATTTGGGAGTTCCCTGGTGGTCCAGTGGTTAGGACTCGTTTGTACTGCTGTGGCCCTAGGTTCAACCCTGGTGGGGGAACTAAGATCCTGCAAGCTGCGTGATGTGCTTGCTTAAAAAAAAAGAACTAGGGGGTCTGTCAGACTGAAATGGATCATTGGCTTGTGGAGTTAATAACAGAAAAAGCTTTATTTAGTCAGTCTGTATTTGTTAGGGCTTCTAGACACAGGTGATGGGAACTTGAAAATAACCTCATGTAAGGGAAGTGCCTCAGTTAAATCTAAGGAGGTGTTTGTTTTAATTCAGGAAAGATTTAAACAAATAAATCAAGGCTAGGGCAGAACAAAGCTGGTGGAGGTGATAGAATTCCAGCTGAGTTATTTTACATCCTTAAAGATGATATTAAATGCTGCAGTCAGTATGCCAGCAAATTTGGAAAACTCAGCAGTGGCCACAGGACTGGAAAAGGTCAGCATTTATTCCAGTCCCAAAGAAAGGCAATGCCAAAGAGCTACTGTACAATTGGGCTCCTTTCACATGCTAGCAAGGTAGTGCTCAAAATCCTTCAAGCTAGACTTCAACAGTATGTGAACCGAGAACTTCCAGATGTACAAGCTGGATTTAGAAAAGGCAGAGGAACCAGAGCTTAGATTGCCAACATCTGCTGGGTCATAGAAAAAGCAAGAAAAACGTTTATTTCTGCTTCATTGACTATGCTAAAGCCTTTGACTGTGTGAATCACAACAAACTGGGAAATTTTTAAATAGATGGGAATACCAGACCACCTTACCTGCCTCCTGAGAAATCTGTGTGCAGGTCAAGAAGCAACACTTAGAACCAGACATGGAACAATGGACTGGTTCCAAATTGGGAAAGGAGTATGTCAAGGTTGCATATTGTCACCCTGCCTGTTTAACTTATGTGCAGAGTACATTATGTGAAATGTGGGGCTGGATAAAGCACAAGCTGGAATCAAGGCTGCTGGGAGAAATATCAATAACCTGCAGGTGACACCACCCTTATGGAAGAAAGTGGAGAAGTAAAGAGCCTCGTAATGAAAGTGAAAGAAGAGAGTGAAAAAGCTAGCTTAAAATGCAACATTCAAAAAACCAAGATGATGGCATCTGGTCCCATCACTTCATGGCAAATAGGTGGGGAAAAAAGGGAAACAGTGACAGACCTTATTTTCTTGGATTTCAAAATCACTGCAGACGGTGACTGTAGCCTTTAAAGACACTTGGCCCTTGGAGAAAAAGCTATGACAAACCTAGACAGCATATTAAAAAACAGAGCTATCACTTTGCTGACAAAGATCCGTCTAGTCAAAGCTATGGTTTTTCCAGTAGTCATGTATGCATGTGAGAGAGAGCATAAAGAAGGCTGAGCACCAAAGAATTGATGCTTTCGAACTGTGGAGCTGGAGGAGACATCTTGAGAGTCCCTTGGACTGCATGGAGATCAATCCTGAAGGAAATCAACCTTGAATATTCATTGGAAGGGCTGATGCTGAAGCTGACGCTCCAATACTTTGGCCACCTGATGCAAAGAACCGACTCATTGGAAAAGACCCTGATGCTGGGAAAGACTGAAGGCGGGAGGAGAAGGGGACAACAGAGGATGAGATGGTTGGATGGCATCACTGACTCAATGTTCATGAGCTTGCGCAAACTCTAGGAGATGGTGAAGGACAGGGGAGCCTGCCGTGCTGCTGTCCATGGGGTCGCAAAGAGTTTGACATGACTTAACGAGAACGGAAAAGGGCAGGGAAGCACTTGGGCTAAAGAGCTAAGGCGGGTTTTGGGAACCTCTCTCACCTATTTCTCATGCAAAGCAACATGTTGATTTCCTTCTTAATGTTGGGACAACTAAGCTCCCAAAGCCCGCGCATCCCATCCCGTAAGGCCTGCCGTCGAAGAGGCGTTGTTTTGTTTTTGTCCTTCTCTCAATTCTTTTAAGTATTTTGTGAGATTGTTTTTGGGTTCTGGGTGGGAGCTGTGTCTCAGCAACTCTTGCTAGAACCAGAAGAATGAAGGAACAGTTAGCTCCAAATTTAAAAAAAAAAAAGAAGGTGGGGGGAGCTGAAGAAACTACGCGCATAGAGTAGTAGGCATGCACCACACAAAACAAAAACCTAGCCTTGAAGCCAACTAATGTGTAAATAAATGAGATAGAGTGGGAAAGAGCCAAGGGAGGCCCAGAGTGACTGCTCTTCCTGCTTTGTTTTTGTGATTCGGTTTTCCCAGATGCCCCTGTAAGCAACATGAAGGATTTCTGGGAAGAAGAATAACTGGTATAGTTATAGAGTTGTAAGAATGTACTGTTTCAGGGAAGATGAGTGGCATTATTCTCCCTAGGTTAAATCAGAACTACTTGTGACCTTGAAAAATTTGATGTTTAAGCCAGCATTAGCAAATCAAGATGCTTTCTAGGATCCTAGTAAGTTATAAAAATTTGAGTCAACCGGCTAAGGTGTTTACACATCAAACAGGTAAACATGTGTACCTATGTCACACATGTGTCTCAGGCTCCTTCATCTGTCTCCTGTACTACGATAAAAAGAAGAGCGAGCTATTTTCCTACTATAAAAAAGTTGGTACAAACAGGATGATAGATGATACTTCTATCATCTATCCCGTGCTGCTTCTGCGCACATGCTTAGTTGTGTCCAGCTCTTGTGACCCCATGAACAGTAGCCTGCCACGCTCCTTTGTCCATGGGATGTTTCAATACTGGAGTGGGTTGCAATTTCCTCCTCCAGGGGATCTTCCCAACCCAGGGATCGAACCAGCGTCTGCCTGCATATCTTTTTGTCCTTTTGTACATGAGGTTCTCAACGGCTAGTATACTGGGGTGGCTTGCCATTCCCTCCTCCAGTGGGTCACGTTTTGTCAGAACTCTCTGCTGTTACCCGTCCATCTTGGGTGGTCCTACGTGGCATGGCTCATAGCTTCATCGAGTTACACAGGCCCCTACACCACATCGAGGCCGTGATCCGAGAAGGGGATGTGCTAACCTCGGACACTTGCACTCATCTCCCGTGCTAGTAAGATCTTGCTTAAAATGTTGCATGCTAGGTTTCAGCACTATGCAAACCAAGAACTTCCAGATGTCCAAGCTGGCTTTAGAAAAGGAAGAGGAACCAGAGGTCAAATTCCCAACATTCACTGGATCACAGAGAAAGCTAGGGAGTTTCAGAAAAGCATCTACCTCTGTTTCATTGACTACGCCTAAGCTGTTGACTATGTGGATCATAATAAACTGTGTAAAGCTCTTAGAAATGGAAATACCAGACCGCTTACCCATCTCCTAAGAAATCTGTATGTGTGCAGGTCAAGAAGCAATAGTCAGAACCCTGTATGGAACAACTGGTTGGTTTAAGGTTGAAAAAGGAGTATGACAGGGCTGTCTGCTGTCACCCTGTTTAATCTGTACGCTGAGCACATCATGAGAAATGCTGGGCTGGATGAGTTACAAGCTGGAATCAAGATAGGCGGGAGAAACATCAACAATCTCAGGTATGTGAATGATACCACTCTAATGGCAGGAAGTGAAGGGGAACTAAAGAACCTTTTGATGAGGGTGAAGGAAGAGTGTGAAAGAGCCATCTTAAAAGTAAACATTAAAAAAAACTAAGATCATGGCATCTGGCCTTGTTACTTCATGGCAAATAGAGGGGGAAATGTGTAAGTAGTGACAGATTTCTTCTTGGGCTCTAAAATCACTGGATGGTGACTGCAGCCTTGAACTCAGAAGATGATTGCTTCTTGGCAGGAAAGCTATGACAAACTTAGACAGTGTGTTGAAAAGCAGAGACATTACTCTTCTGACAAAGGTCCATTATACTCAAGGCTATGGTCTTCCCAGTGGTCATGTACGGTTGTGAGAGCTGTACCGTAAAGAAGGTAGAGCGCCGAAGATTTGATACTCTTAAACTGTGGTGCTGGAGAAGACTCCCGAGAGTCCCTTGAAGAGCAAGGAGATCAAACCAGTCAATCTTGGGAAATCAACCTGAATACTCAGGTTGAAGGACTGATACTGAAGCTGAAACTCCAGTGTTTTGGTCATCTGATGGGAACAGCTGACTCATTGGAAAAGTCTCTGATGCTGGAGAAGATTGAGGGCAGAAGGAGAAGAGGACATCAGAGGATGAGATGTCTGGATGGCATCACTGATGTGATAGACACGAACTTGGGCAAACTTCTGAAGATGAGGGACAGAGAGACCTGGTGTGCTGCAGTCCATGGTGTCAGAAAGAGTCAGACGTGACTTGGTGACTGCATAGTAACTGCCTGCATTCCTGTAGTCTGCAGCTGATTGGGGTAAAAGGAGCTTGGGCGCACTGGAGACTGACTGGGAGAGATTTTCTTCCACAGGGGCCTTCATCTAGCCGTCTGTACTTGGCATCTGCTGTGCTGCTCGCTTCAGTCCAGTCACTCAGTCGTGTCCGACTATTTGCGACCCCATGGACTGCAGCACACCAGGCTTCCTTGTCCATCACTAACTCCCGGAGCTTGCTCAAATTCATGTCCGTTACCATTACCATTAGTTGGTGATGCCATCCAACCATCTCATCCTCTGTCATTCCGTTCTCCTCCTGCTCTCAATCTTTCCCAGCGTTAGGGTCTTTTCAAATGAGTCAGCTCTTTGCATCAGGTGGCCAAAGTTTTGGAGTTTCAGCTTCAACATCAGTCCTTCCGATGAACACCTAGGACTGGTCTCCTTTAGGATGGACTGGTTGGATCTCTTTGCAGTCCAAGGGACTCTCTCAAGAGTCTTCTCCAACACCACAGTTGAAAAGCATCAATTCTTTGGCACTCAGCTTTCTTCATAATCCAACTCTCACATCCATACATGACTACTGGGAAAACCATAGCCTTGACCAGACAGATCTTTGTTGACAGAGTAATGTCTCTGCTTTTTAATACGCTGTCTAGGTTGGTCATAGGTTTTCTTCCAAGGAGCAAGCGTCTTTTAATTTCATGGTTGCAGTCACCATCTGCAGTGGGACGCAGTGAATTCCTGTGTTATAGGGCAGATTGTAATCCGGTCCTTTCATTGCTCGCGTTGTCCAGACTTGGGCACTGGGAGCGCCATCCAAGCTCTTCCTTTCAGCGTGTCCTCCTCTCTCTCTGAGGGCTTCCCCAGTGGCTCAGAGGGTAAAGCGTCTGCCTGCAGTGCAGGAGACCCGGGTTCCATCCCTGGGCTGGGAAGGTCCTCTGGAGAAGGACATGGCAACCCACTCCAGTACTCTGGCCTGGAGAATTCCTTGGATGGAGGAGCCTGGTAGGCTACAGCCCAGGGGTCGCGAAGAGTCAGACACGACGGAGCGACTTCACTTTCCTTTCACATTCCTCACTCTCTGAGTACATCCTTACTTAGGGGGCACCGTAATATGTCCATGTACATCTTGTACTTTCCCTGCCCAGCCTTCAAATTGACCATTTCTCCCAGGAGCCCTGGGTTCTTCCACTGGGGAGTATTTAGAAGTTAAGATCTGGTTGCTGGCTGTGTTCATGTTATTGCTTTTAGGTCCTCGGCTGACAAAAAGGCTGTCTAGTTTACGCTGCCCAATTAAATCCAAATTTCTGATAAACAACAAATGCTTTTATAATTTATCTGAATTCAAATAACTAATGTCTTGTATTTCATTTTGCAACACTAATCTACCTGTTCATACATATTAGGACTCATATGGGTTTAGATTTAAACCTATTATCCCTAATAAACGCCCTAGGGTTCATTTTATTCCTGTCATTTGTAACTTTCCTCTCCGAAACTTGATTCCCTTCATCCTCAGTATATATTTACTTATTTGTTCAATTGCAGAGTGCATAAGACGTTTCAGATTTGTTACGCTGTGTATCTTTGAAAAGGGTTGTCCGTTGTTGCTTCCCTTCCTCTTCATCCTGACCCTGCTAAGTGAACTTGCTGATGGCTTGAGTTCAAGTTAACTTGGGTTAGTGCCCCCTCTTCTTCCTTTCACTGTATGTTACTCAACTGAAATATGTTACTGTTTGTACTGATCTTAAGAGTTCCTTCCACCCTTACTGATTTGTGTATGACATTCACATGGCCCCCAAAATTCAGCAATGTATGGAACGGTATGTTCAGGAAAGGATCACACACCTTTTTTTTTTAATCTTTATTCCACTCATGCTTTTTCGGTAACTGCTTTCACTAGTATCTGATTTATCCTTTTTGTGTTTTTTTTAATACTATTATTTTTTAAATTGAGGTATAGTTGATATAAATGTTGTGTTGATTATTGCTGTACAACAGTGATTCAGTTATGCATATATATACATTTGTGTTTTCCTCTGTGTTCCAGTGAGCAGATACATGTATGGTTTATTTCTCCGTCTTTCTTACAGTAAAGAGTAGCACGCTGTGTAGGTAACTCCTTTGCAGTTCGCTCTTCACTCACTACTGTATCCTAGAAATTCCTCTGCATCATTTCATAGAGATTGTCGTGTGTTTTGCTGTCACAGTTGTGTGGCACTCCACCCTGTGAATGTACCATATTGCCTGTGTTTGGTCATTTGTTTCCAGCATTTTGCGATTAAGACCAATGTTGTGATGAATAACCTAGTGCTTGTGTTTCTGCACTGTTGGAGATGCATCTTCATGGTGAGTTCTTAGAAATGAAACGGATAGGACAGTGAGTAGCTGTGTATGTAGCACATTTGTTAGCAATTGTGAAATTCCCCTCTGTAAGAGTCCTACCAGTTTGCAGTCTCATCAACAGTAAATGGATTCTCTTTCCCCAGAGTCTCACAAACCAGATGTGATACTGTGCTTTTTCTGTTTTGCTAATCTAATAGATGAGAAATAGAATTTTTTAAAAATAGTATCATTATAGGGTTTTTTCCATTTTTAAATTATATAGTTTTAATTTGCATGTTTCATATCATGAAACTGTGGTATTTTTTAATTATACAATTTTTTCTTTCATAGACGAAACTGTAAAGGAAATCCAAATTGCTTGGTTGGGATTGGTGAACACATCTGGTTAGGAGAAATAGATGAAAATAGTTTTCATAACATTGATGACCCCAACTGTGAGAGGAGAAAAAAGGTAAGCCATCATTTTCTAAGAGATTTCCATATGGTATTCCTCTGTGCCTGTGGTCAGAAACTGTTACTGATGTCAGGTAACCTACGCAGCTTTAAGATCAGTAGTGGAATTTCAGACTGAATCACTTGAACTGGAACAGTTCTTAATGATGTGCTTTAAAACAGGTAGCTATGTAATACAGTAAACTTTTAAGAATATATTTAGTTCGGTGCTGATTCTGTGTTTGCTTTAATGTAGCACGTTTTACTTAGAGCTCTTTTTAGTCTCTTCAAAGGAGGTGGTAAGTCCAGAGAACAAGCTCCCATAATGTTATGATTTGGTCTCCTTGGGCTTATATTTTTACATGTTATACAGTGGATAGTTACCCTTTTTTTGGTAATATACATTAATATTAATCATAAAGCCTGGCATTTACAATATAGTCACCTGTACAGGTATTTTCTCTCTTAAAAAGAACGACTCTTTTTAAACTTTGGAATTCTCAGCCTCATCTTTGAAAAAAGTTGTGACTCCGTTCTTCTAGAGGCTTCCCAGGTGGCTCAGTGGTAAAGAATCTGCCTGCAATGCCAAGGACATGGTTTGATCATGGGTTGGGGAGATTCCCTGGAGAAAGAAGTGGCAATTCACTGCAGTATTCTTCCTGGGAAAAATCCCTTGGACAGAGGAGCCTGGCAGGCTACAATCCATGGGGTCACAAAAGAGTCAGATACAACTCAGCGGCTGAACAACAAACTTCCTCTTACCCCACCCTCCCCAGTCTCTCAGATCTGTAGGATAGAAAATAATTTATCTGAAAGTTTCACTTTGTCCTTCTATTGAATGCTGACCTCTTAGGAAAAACCTGTGTAACACATCTTCACACTGATGTTTCCTAGAGCTCACTGTTCTCTGAGTTACAGGTTTAAGTGGCTGGAGAACACTGGTGATGAGCTGTGGTGCTGTCCTGAATCTGTTCCCACTCCTGTAGTCAACCCACATGGGGCTTCCAAGACAACTATCCCTTAACCTTTCCCGAGAGAGGCTTATGGGATTAAGACAGTTTAACACATTTTAGATTAAATATTGAAAGCATTTGGCAGATTTTTTTTATTTTAGGAGAAAGTTCATTTTATAACTGTAAATTTTTCCTATCTGTAGAACTCGTTTGTGGGCCTCACTAACCTTGGAGCCACTTGTTATGTCAACACTTTTCTCCAAGTGTGGTTTCTTAACCTGGAGCTTCGGCAGGCGCTCTACTTATGTCCAAGCACCTGTAGTGACTACATGATGGGAGATGGCATCCAAGAAGAAAAAGGTGAGTGGGGATGGGTGTGGGGAGGGCTCACTCCTGAGCTTATTGCCAGCTAGGCCGCTTTGAGCCAACCATAGAGAGAAAACCTGAGCTGCCGTTTTTCACTGTAATACACTGTGATTGCAGTCCATTAAATTCTAGTGCTTGATAGAAATCAGTCAATAAAACAGACATGGTTACTCTTCTGCCTGGTTTGAGAGGCTTAATAAATACTTTAGTGTAACCACAGCCTTTTGTTTGGATTCCTAAATACGCTGACCTACAAAATACCCTCTAAAATTAAGATTAAATTAACCAATCTTGGCAAAGCAAGCCACTAATAATGTGAGTACACTCGTTGCAAATTTAGAAACCAGTTTCAAACTGTTCCTAGTGGAATTATTTTGTTTTTTTCCTGCATAATATGTGGATTGTTATTCCTAATTAATATGTCTATTTAGAGGTTTTTCTCTGAGATGATACAGTGTAAGAACTCCAAGTTGGGAACTTTTTTGACTCTGTAAATCCAGTGCTGTCGTTTATGTGATCTGATTTGGGCTCGTGGCCCTTGCCTTTGACTCTGAAAGAGAAAAAATAGGATTCCTAAGCCCCACATCTTCCTTCTTGCTGCTGTTTAGACAATGGTGCTAGTTTTGGTCCTTGTTAGTAGTAATCTTTGCTTCAAAACAGTGCTTAAAAATTCTTAAGTTTGTTTCCCTAAAGCTATAGTTCTGAATATGTAAATCTAGATTAATGGTACAGAAGATAAAGAATGAGTGTATGTAAAGGATGAGTAATGGAAAATGGATCCTTTTTAATTTTTAGCATTGTTTTTGCTGAAATATAAATTTTGCCAATAACAAGTGGACACTAAATTTCTATTTTGTAAAATAATGTACCACAGACTCCTTTGGGAATTATGGTTTTAATATGTGTCTTCGAAAGATGTGATTTTTTTTTTTTTTTTAAATTTCTAAGCACTTGTTATTGTTTAGTGCTTCAGTCGTGTCCAACTCTTTACCAACCCCATGGACTGCAGCGCACCAGGCTTCCCTGTCCTTCCACCATCTCCCAGAGTTTGCTCAAACCCGTGTCCACTGAGTCAGTGATATGCCATCTGCCCATCTCATCCGCTGTCTTCCCCTTGTCCTCCTGCCTTCAATCTTTCCCAGCATCAGGGTCTTTTCCAATGAGTTGGCTCTCCGCATCATATGGCCACAGTGTTGGATCTTCAGCATCAGTCCTTCCAATACATATTCAGAGTTGATTTCCTTTAGAACTGTCTGTTTTTTTTTTTTTTTTTAATTTCTAAACACTTAGATTTTAATGTTCCATCAAAGTCCTTAACCTTGTTCTCTGATAAGAGTGTGCATTTCTGGGTACTGTTAACAGACTCAATGCAATGTAGTGAGAAGGCTTTGGGTTGGAAATGATAGGACCTGAATTCTAGTCCCAGCCCCACTCTTGCCTTACTTTACAGATAGGAAAACCAGCAGTGGGTAAGTATTTAAGATCTCAGGTAGAATATAACCTGTAAAATAAAACATTTGGAGTTGATATAGACTTACTTGGATAGCTTTTAATATCCTGTAAAGTCTCTGCACCCCCAGGAAGTAAGATTTTTATCTTTATTTTACAAATGAAATGTTGGCTTCCTTTTCACAATGGATGAGTCACAATTAGTAGTAAGAGACCCTTCAGACCAATCAGGAGACAGAAACTACACAAAGACTTGAACAAAGAATTATTAACAGGAAATTAGAGTACTAGGGGAATTGGTTAGCAAGAATTCAAGGTGACTTGAAAAACAGAGACATAGCAGATAGGGGAGCAGCCACCAACCCTTGGGCTGAAAAAGAAGTCACAAAGAGGAGCCGTTGAGCCTGCTGACCAGGTTTGCGGTCCAGACCTCATGGAGAAAGCACTGCCCAGGCTCACTTTTGTTGTTCAGTCGCTAAGGCAACCTCAGGGACTGCAGCACACCAGACTCCTGTCCTTCACTATTTTCCAGAGTTTGCTCAAATTCATGTCCATTGAATTGATGATGCCATCCAACATCTCATCCTCTGTCGTCCCCTTCTCCTCCTGCCCTCAATCTTTCACAGGATCAGAGTCTTTTCCAATGAGTCGGCTCTTGCATCACTGGATGGCCAAAAAGAAACAGATACCTCTCTGTGTTTCCTTGCTGGAAATGGTCCTCAGGGAGTTACTGGGCCTTGGCATCACCTGCAGAGAGTGTCCAGGTCTTTCATAGGGCAGTCATTCAAGAGGAAGTACCCCACCAGAGGCATCCCACTGAAACTGCTAGAGCAGTTGCTGTTCAGTGAGTTAACAGGGAGTCTGCTGGCTGCGAGCCGGCAGCGAGCCGGCAGCGCCTGAGGAGGTGCACAGCGGAGCCCTCCAGCGCCCCCTGCTGACAAGAGTCAACCTTGCACTAGCTGGTGAGGGAGCAGAGCTCCTCTTTGTTGGTACAGAGCAGACGAAGAAGGGTAGATTTGGAGCTGAAAGGCAATTAATGGATAACAGAGCACAGAAAGGAAAACTCAGATCT
The DNA here is from genome assembly GCF_023699985.2 of Odocoileus virginianus. NCBI lineage: Eukaryota > Metazoa > Chordata > Mammalia > Artiodactyla > Cervidae > Odocoileus > Odocoileus virginianus. The sequence goes on along the minus strand of NC_069703.1, from coordinate 33,157,282 downwards.
TTCAGGGCTCTTGATCCATGCTTCCTATTCGCATACCTTCCCCCAACGATGACTTCCCTGGTGGCTCATGTGGTACAAGTGTCTGCCTGCAATGTGGGAGACCCGGGTTTGATCTCTGGGTCGAGAAGATCCCCTGGAGAAGGAAATGGCAACCCACTCCAGTACTGTTGACTAGAAAATCCCATGGACAGAGGAGCCTGGTAGGCTATAATCCATAGGGTCACAAAGAGTCAGACACGACTGAGCGACTTCACTTTCTTTCCTGAACTCATTAAAACGTGACCTAACTAAATTTTAGGGTTCTTACCAGTAAACTGTTCGGTTGTTCATTCAGGTTCGAATCAATGTGCTTGAAGATTGCTGTCATTTGCTCTGTGGCAAGTTCACATTAATGGGGATTATATTAAAGTATTTAGCAAATAGTAAATATGGTATACGACTCTTATTGGATTGGATGTTTTGGTGGGATTTGATACTCTAGAAACTGTAGTCACGATTGTTATTGTTGTTGTGATGTGGGTAGGCCTTGCTTTTAAGGGGTGTATATGGACAGCCAAGGTTGCCGGCATTACTTCCGAAAGATGTGATTACTAATTTCTTTGAAAGTTTTAAAAATATAATAAGGCACTAATTTAGTTTGGACATAAGGTTTTTTAATTATGTCCTCATGTAACGAGGTGTACATTTTTTTAAGGTAGCACTTTTTCAAAAACAAACATTTCTTTAATAGATTATGAGCCTCAAACGATTTGTGAGCATCTCCAGTACTTATTTGCCTTGTTACAAAACAGTAATAGGCGATACATCGATCCGTCGGGATTTGTAAAAGCCTTGGGCTTGGACACAGGGCAACAGCAGGTAAGAACCTTTCTTTTAATTATTTATCTTTTAATATAAAAAGCATTTCTTATAATCATTATAGAAAGAAATGAAGGAATTTTTAAAAAATTAATTTTCCTCTATTTTGAATTAGAGCATTTATTTACTGCTTAGCATATTACACATTTTCCTTGATTACATTTCTGAAAATTCGTATATGGGCCAAAATGGATTCAACATTGCTGCAGTCCTTTTTCAGACATTTTAAGTTCTACGCTTCTGGGATATTTTACTTACTACTGTTTGTAACAGAAATTGAAAAGCAAGATATGTGTTTTTTTTTTTTTTTTTTTAATTAACTCAAACCTGTATTGTAGGATGCCCAAGAATTTTCAAAGCTCTTTATGTCTCTTTTGGAAGATACTTTGTCTAAACAAAAGAATCCCGATGTGAGGAACATTGTCCAACAGCAGTTCTGTGGGGAATATGCTTATGTAACTGTGTAAGTGTGTTTCTACTTTTTCATGATACATTTTACTCTGAGGCGGTTGCTTATGTGTTTTCTAATTTTGAGTTCAGGTCCATGTCATGGCTTTAGTGGCTTATCATGGGACCTGAGGTATTTATAGTAGTATGTTTCTATGGGAACATGTAAACAACTGACTTGATAATTGCAATCGAACCTATCCAGGTGTTAGAAACTGTCAGGTTGAGCTCTTGCTGTTTATTTTACGGCTGTGGTGTGAGCCAATGAGAGTAAAATTGGAGCCTACTCAATACCAAAAGTAAAATAATTCTTGAATATTTTCCTAATCATAAAATGCATGACCTTATCAATCACTTTGTTTTATTTTTTGAGTATATATAGTGTAGAAAATGTCAGTGAAAGAATTAAGGTAATGTTTCTTTCTGTATCTTCAGCTTATAGTACAGTAAAACCTTACTGCTTTTCCCACTCTGATCTTAATGTTTTCACTCTGTTTTATTATAGCTGCAACCAGTGCGGCAGAGAATCTAAGCTTTTATCAAAATTTTATGAACTGGAGTTAAATATCCAAGGCCACAAACAGTTAACAGATTGTATCTCGGAATTTTTGAAGGTATTCAGATTTTGGCATATATGTCATTTCTGCTCCTTAACAGTTAAATACTGTTCTGAATGTCTTTTTGATTTAATGGATAAATTCATTATTTTAACGTTTTCTCCATATGGACTGTTTATGTAATGATTTAGAAGAAACTTTGTAAATTAAAAACTACAGAAGCACCTTAACATTACTTTTGGCTATTTCAGGTTATTTTATATGTAGAATTATGTATGTATAAAAGCTTGTGTGATTGGGGTATGGTAGAATAAGAAAGTGTAAGCTATGTTAACATAAGATTAATTTACTTTTTCACTTAATGAGAAATAGAAAATTTTTTTTTAAACATTTATTTATTTATTTGGCTCTGCCGGGTCTTAACTGCGGCATGTGGGAACTAGTTCCCTGACCAGGGATTGAACCCAGGACTCCTGAACTGAGAGCATGGAGTCTTTGCCACTGGGCCACCAGGGAAATCCCAGAAAGTGTTGAATGTAATTTTTTGCATCAAAATATAACCACTCTTCAGCCCCTCCACTCCATATTTCTCTCTCTGTATGTTTAGATTTATGTAGAGACAAGAGAAATGGTTCTCTTTTGTTCAGAGGGGAAAAGTTTGCTAATCAGAAGCCTTTGTAATCATGTAGGAACAGGCAGGTGGCATAGTAGATAAGCTTATTATATAGCTTCCTTTCTTAAAATATTTTTGTACTTTTCCTACTTTTTTTTTGGCACAACCATCAGCATGCTTGAAGTACTCATTTATTGGATTCATTCAGCTAAATACTGAGTGTTTACAGTGTTGAGGCAGTGTTTCAGCTGTTGGGAATAACCATAGTGAATGAGGCAGACAAACATTTTTGCCTTTAAGAAAGCTTATAATGTAGTGGTACGGGGAGCAACAAGGAACAATAAAATAAATAGAAGAGAAATATCTAATGTATCAACTGTAATAAGTGCAATGAAGAAAACTAAAGCAGGGCATGGAAAATGTGAAAGGGTAATAAAAAGTGGGGTAGTGAGTTATCCAAGAATTGGGGGAAAGATGAAATAACAGGTTCAGAGCATCACTACAAATCTTTGTTGTGACGAGACAAAGAACTGAGGAGCATACACTCGCCTGACAAGAGCATAAGACATGAATGTGTCTGCAGGTCTGAGGAGCAGCAAGGAGATCAGTGTGATTGAAATAAATAGACAAGGGGAAAATAATGGAGGATATCATAGTAGAGATAACTAAGGACCACATCAGAGAGAGCCTGGTAGAGCTTTGTCAGAAGTCTGAGTGAAATACAGTGCCCCCAAGGGCTGTAAGCAGTGTAATCTGTTTCAACAGGAAAGCTTTGAGGACTGTCTTGAGAAAAGGCTAACAGTGAGGCAAGGGCAGACAGAAGGAGTTGATGGTGACTTGGACCAAGGGTTAACTGAAGAGATGATAAGAAGGGTTTGGATTTTTCAAAGTAGAGCTGAAGAAATTTGCAGACTGGATATGGAGGAAAGAGGAGTCAAGGATTACTCAGGTTTTGTCCTCAACAGCTAGAAGAATGGAGTTGTCAGGACTGGGATGTGAAGGAGTATGGGAGGGGCAAGTTTGGGAGAGGAAGCAGGCGTCTGCGCTGGGGCGTGTTAGATTTGATAGGGTTCAGGGTCAAAACGCCAGGGCCTAGTAAAATCACCAGGGGCATGAGAGATGGAGACCAAGACTGAACCCTGGGACAGTTAAGCATTAAGAGATGGGGACAGGGGCGCAGCTAGTCAGAAACACTGTGGGGGATGCGAGTGAAGAAAACAGGTGCTGTCGTCCTGGAGCAAACGAATCAAGTGGTAGTACTAGTGTTGTATTACTGTATTGAAATGTAATCGGTAAGAAAAAGCTAATATAGAAACATGAAACGTTTAAAAAGAAACCACCATTCGCTCTAACACTGAGTTTTTCTGCACTCTTAGTTTTGTGTCATGAATGCGGTTTAGTAATTTTAACTGTGTGTGCATGTGAAATTTGTATATACAATTTCATATTTGGTGCCTGTAGGTATTTTCCACCCATTTTCACTGTTTTAAAATTAATTTTGGTGCATTAAAGTACATATGAGTTCTTTTTTAAACCTGTTTCCTTCAATTCCCAGAGATGGGATTATCAGGAAAAAAAGACCTAAAACCCAAGCATTTTTGAAATCATGCATTTCAGAAAGAAACATCAGTTTCATAGTAAACAAGTTAATAATGTCACTGCTAATCTAACTTAACCTTATGTGTCCTTCATTATTTATAATAACTTGATCTTTAACAGCTTGAGTAAAAACTGTTAGCTAAAGTGAAATTATAATTTGCATCAGAATTTTGATCATTAAAAAAAATTTTTTTTTTTTTTTTTAAACTAATGTGCCTTATTCCTGTTCAGGAAGAAAAATTAGAAGGAGACAATCGATACTTTTGTGAAAACTGTCAAAGCAAACAGAATGCAACAAGGAAGATCCGACTCCTTAGTCTTCCTTGCACTCTGAACTTGCAGCTGATGCGTTTTGTCTTTGACAGGTAAATGTGTGTGAGTCGCAGTGTTTGGCTGGTCACTGTGGACCAATATGTACAGATTTTACCATAGACAGATATAGTAAAATGCTTTTAATTTGAAACTTTAGATTTTGGGGTGAAAGTTATAGATGGAGCCTGTCATAATTAAGAACTAGAGAAGTAGAGAATCCTTATTTTTCTGTAAAATTATTTAAAACTGCAAAGGAAAAGCAGACATTTAGGTATCAATTACCTTAATATTTTATATTATTTTATAAGAAGTTGAGTAAATTTTCTACTCACAGCAGTGCAACCCCCATTTTATAGAAATAGATCTTCTATAATTAAAATCAGGCAAGTTTTTTAAACATGTGCATTTCTTCTGTATAGCTAGAATATGTGTTTTCTTTTGTTTCATTTTAAAATGTCTGGAAATGTGCTATTTGGAATTAGCTCTTTAAATTCATACTTTTTAGCTTGTTGATTGTTTATTGTCCAATTCAATGACATATTTTGAGCAAGATTGCAAAAAGAAATCTACCTAGCTACTCCCCAGTTTATTTTATTTAAAGAAGCCAGTAGAATTTACACATTGTTTTATGGTTGTTTTAAATATAATTATAATTAGCTTTCTTCTTGGTTAGGCAAACTGGACATAAGAAAAAGCTGAATACCTACATTGGCTTCTCAGAAATTTTGGATATGGAGCCGTATGTGGAACACAAAGGTAATATTTTTACCAAGCAGTGATAATTATAATGCTCAGACACTGTAACTTGTGATCCACTTGTGTTGAGTACAGAATAGGAGTTTACCACTAAATTTTATTTGCCAGTCTCTGAGAACAAAGGCATCTTAGGTGAGTTGAGAGGTTATTTTTATTTTCTATGAGTGAGTACATAACATAACAAAGATTGATGGTCCATCAATATCTATATAATTAAGGATATAAAAGAATAAAGAATAAACTACTTTGCTATTCCTGAACTCACTCTTGTTGCTTTAGCAACACTTCAGTTCGTTTCAGTTCAGTTCACTCAGTCATGTCTGTCTCTTTGTAACCCCATGGACTGCAGCACGCCAGGCCTCCTTGTCCATCACCAACTCCCGGAGTTTACTCAAACTCATGTCCATTGAGTCGGTGGTGCCATCCAACTATCTCATCCTCTGTTGTCCCCTTCTTCTCCCGCCTTCAATCTTTCACAGCATCAGGGTCTTTTCCAGTGAGTCAGTTCTTCTTATCAGGTGGCCAAAGTATTGGAGCTTCAGCTTCAGCGTTAGTCCTTCCAATGAATATTCAGGACTGATCTCCTTCAGGATGGACTGGTTGGATCTCCTTGCAGTCCAAGGGATTCTCAAGAGTCTTCTCTAACACCACAGTTCAAAAGCATCAATTCTTCTGCACTCAGCTTTCTTTATAGTCCAACTCTCACATCCATACATGACCACTGGAGAAACCATAGTCTTGACTAGAGGGACCTTTGTTGGCAAAGTAAGGCTTTGCTAGCCTCACTACTATATCTGTAATTCCTCATAAAATTAAGGGTCTCCACATTGCCTCCATTCATGGGTTTTTTAATTTTTTTTTCATTTATTTTTATTAGTTGGAGGCTAATTACTTTACAATATTGTAGTGGTTTTTGTCATACATTGGCATGAATTAGCCATGGATTTACATGTATTCCCCATCCCGATCCCCCCTCCCCCATTCATAGTTTTAAAAAATATTTTATCAGAAATATTAGATGGCCTAGTTGCAGTATTTATGCTGTAACTTTATTACTTTCTTCTTTGGTAGTCCTTATCTTACTAAACAGGATGATTCTTGTTAGAGAAAAGAAACATCTTGTCCTTTGTTTCTCTCCTGCCCTTACTGGATGGACCATTTTACTTCTCTTTTAAGGTTGATGTTAATGTTTGTGAAATTTTTAATACAGAAATTACATCATAACCTCTGTCTCCATAAAAAGGTTCTGGTGGCAAGCCATAATCTAAAACCTTCAAAAGAAATGATTGGGAAGGTGGGGAAGTGATATTTAAGCCTTAAAATGCATGATACTCTCTAGTCAGTGTACTGGAGTTTAAAATTTATACCTGTGAGGTTTCCCTGGTGGTCCGGTGGTTAAGAATCCGCCTTGCCATACAAGGGACATCAGTTCGATCGCTAGTCTGGGAAGATCCCGCATGCTGTGGAGCAGCTAAGCCCATATGCCACAACCACTGAAGCTTGTGCGCCCAGAGCTCACACTCCACAGCAAGAGAGCCACTGCCGTGAGAAGCTGGCACGCCAAGAGTAGCCCCCACTCGCCACAGCTAGAGAAAGTGCGAGTGCAGTGACGGAGACCCAGCACCACGCCCCCCACCACATCCACGGCTGTGGAGGAGGACAGCTGCTCACACGGCGCTCTGTTGCTGTGCCGTTTGGCTGGCTGAGCAAACTTAGCAGGAGCTCCCTGTCTGCAGTCTGCGTCCTGCCTCCTTTACATAGTCAGGTATTTGAAGTTAGAGAAGCCTGGTTACTTACTGATTTCTTGGGGGTTAGGAATGTAGTAAATGTACAAATTATTCCTTTCTTTTTTTTTCCTTGCCGCTTGCAGGACCCTAGTTCCCTCACAGTGGATTCAGGAATTGAACTCTGGGCCACGCTCCAAATCCTAACCAGTGGGCTGCCAGGGAATTCCCAAATTATTCCTTTCCTTGACTCCAGTGTATGATTTCTAATAGTTCTTATCATGATTCAATTTATTATACATTTGTCGAATTCATACTGTTAAGAATAACGCTTCCACTTCCATATTCTTTTTATTTTTCCTGTATTCTTATGCCTATGTGTCTGGACATGTATATCCACACAAAACAGAAAAGATAGATCTAAAAAGGTGACCTGTTTTTAAAAGGAGAATTTATTTGTTTCTTTAAATAGTGAACCCGCAGATACACAGATGTGTAGACTGAGGGATTCTCATATGTTGAATATTTACCAGCTTACTGTCTTAACTCCTGCCATATTACTTGGGGATTTTAATATCCCTGTAGACAACATGAAGTCTGAATAAAGTTCATTGACTTTTGGAAGAAACCACATAAATGTAGTTGTTAAAATACTAAGACAGATTTGTAATACAGTAACAGAAGTGAAGTCAAAGTCACTCAGTCGTGTCTGACTCTTTGCGACCCATGGACTGTATAGTCTGTGGAACTCTCCAGGCCACAATATTGGAGTGGGTAGCCTTTCCCTTTTTCAGGGGATGTTCCCAACCCAGGGATCAAACCCAGCTCTCCCACAATGCAGGCAGATTCTCTACCGGCTGAGCCACAAGGGAAGCCCAAGAAGACTGGAGTGATAGGCTAGCCCTTCTGCAGCACATCTTCCTGACCCAGGAATCGAACCGGGGTCTCCTGCAATGCAGGCGGATTCTTTACTAGCTGAGCTACCAGAGAAGCCCTTTAAATCGAAATAGGTATACCAGACAGACATCTGTTCCTCTTCTGTTCTCATACCGTACAAAAAAACTCAAAAGAAATCAATGATCTTTTAAATTGTTTGCCTGAAAAGCCCACAGCTTAAGGATTTTCATAAAGTTGGAATTGTAATTCTGTACTCTCTTTTTTTTTTTAATGAATTGATAACTATAAAATCAGGTTATCTGCAACAGTGATAACATCATAATAAAAACTGGTATCTATTGGTAATAGTCATAGTTACTGCTAATACTTCTGTGCTTTATTGTCTTCAATAATAATAATTTGAGGAATTATTTAATGATTTGATATGTAATAATTTGAGGAATACTGCTGAGTGCCGCTGTTGTAGACAGTCTTCACCTGACCTGATAACTACTTCTCTCCTTCAATGATTTTCTCTTCCACCTTCCCTCAGCTCTTCTGAAGGCCATGACCTACCTTGTCTTTCTATAGTTTAAATATCGTATATCTTGTTCCACTCTATTTTCCTCCTCTTTTAAGAATGATAAAATAGAAGACATCCATAAAAATTAAATACAAAAATAAACGGTTCAGAGAATTATCATGAAGTGAATATCTTCCTGAGTACCACCCACTCCAAAGCTTCCTGTGTGATCCGCCTGGTTGCAGTCTCCTTCCTCCTGAAATAGCCTGAGTTATCTGGCAATCACTACTTTTTTTATGTTTTTGCTTTAGCGTTTTACTATATAAACTTGTACCCCTAAATATTATAGTGTAGTTTGCCCTTCTGCCTCCTGGGATACTGCCAGGTGAAGCCTAACCCATTATTAAATCTCACTGTCCCTCCTCTGCTTGTTCATCTGGGCCATTGGTGGCTGGAGAAAAAATCATTGATATGTCTGTCTGTATTTTGAAGAATTTCAAATTTATATGAACAAGATCTAATTTAACAATTTTGATCTTTTTTTTTTTCAATTTTGATCTTTTAACTGGATCAGTTCATCTATTTACACTCTTGTTAATTTACACTCTTAGTTCCTCTAGTTAAAATTTGCATCACTTTTATTAAGGTTTCCTGTCACTTGCCTATATTTTCATGTTTCCCATTTCTCTAAACATACAAGCCTAATTTTATAATCCATGACTGACATTGTTGGAATATTATGTAAGTTTCTTTTTGCTGTCCCATTTAGTTATTTTAATGTTACCAGGTCTTCTGTACCTAGTTATCTCTGGAATTTTTTTATGTTATTTTTATTTTTTACTTTTTATTGCACTGTGTGACATGTGGGATCTTTGAATCCGAGCTCCCCTGCACTGGAAGCACAGAGTCTTAACCATTGGACCAACAGGGAAGTCCCTGGAAAATTTTTTGTGGAGATTCACTTGGGGCTGAGATGAAGCCACCTCCTCGAGAGACGTTAGGTTTCTTTCTGCCAGGCTCCTTGGGGTCCCTACGAGTGCGGTATCATCGCAGGTTAAGTATCAGTGCTTAAGGTTGCCTTGCTCACACATGCTATGAGAACTGCCCCATTTTTACTTGTTTATTTTCAGTGAAGACATCACAGCCAGTTCCGTGGGTTATTTCAGTACTTTGGGGGGTCGCACTGGGTCTTTTGTGGTGCATGGGCTCTGTAGTTGTGGCGCAGGTGGGCTCAGCTGCCCCATGGCTTGTGGGACCTTCGTCCCCTGACCAGCGATCAAAACCTCACCTTCGGCAGTGAAAGCGCAGAGTCCTAACCACTGGACCGCCAGGGGATTCCCTTACCTACACCTGTTTTGGAAGCAGTTTCCCTTAATGACTTATATCTGATTTTTTTAAGAAAACATTTCTTTTTTTCTAGAAATAATAGCTTTTCGATTTTGCATTCAAATCTTATTAGTTTGTGTGTAGTTAATTTTTGTAAGAACTTAGAAAATATGAACAACTAATTCTTGTTAAGCATATGGCTCAGTCTGTTAGTGCAACCCTTGAGTGCCCAGAATGTGTAATAGCTTTGCTTCTGCAGAGGGAATAGAGAGTTGACACAGAGAGGTGATAGAAACAATGACTGCCATGTTGTTTTATGAGACTACATTTTAAAATCTAAGATGACATGTTTTGGATTCTACTGGATGCATAAAGAACTGTAAGTGTTACAGTGCAGGCTCAGGAAACAAGAAGAAATAATGTCATTTAAAAGTTCTTTCACTTTTTTCCCCTTCTCCTTTCCTAGGTGGGTCCTATGTGTATGAACTCAGCGCGGTCCTCATACACAGAGGAGTGAGTGCTTATTCTGGCCACTACATTGCCCACGTGAAAGATCCACAGTCTGGCGAATGGTATAAGTTTAATGACGAAGACATAGAAAAGATGGAGGGGAAGAAATTGCAACTAGGGATTGAGGAAGATCTAGGTAAAACCTTTAAGTTGTGAGTGCCCTTTTAAAATATAATTTTATTTTATTTTTTTTAAGAAAAATGTCTGTGAGAAATTATTTATGGTCCAAGATTGTTATGGACTATCAAGGCTATTTGCATTTCTTGAACACATGAAATCTCTGAACTTTTATAGCAATGTTTGAATTTTATCAAAAAGTGATTTTGGACCCTTTTGTAGTTCATGAGCATGATGATTGGGTGTTCACGCTATCGCATGTTGCGAGCCTCCCGAGAGCCTCCCTCGAGACCCTGTTACGACACTGGCACATTACCCGTCAGACGTGACAGAAATAAGTGATTTTGCTCCAGAGATGGTTCCGTAATGTCCTGTTTTTAGCACAGTGTGAAGTCGTATGTTTCATTTTCAGTTAACAGGTTAACTGTGGGCAGCTAGGAAAGAGGGTGGTAAGTATTAAGATAAAAACTATGAGTAGCAGATTTAATAGAGTAGGATCAGGACTGTATATTTCTCTGGGTCAGGACATATATTTCTGAGAAGTATAGTAGAGGAGCTTTCTTCTCTGAACAGCGTCTCCCCCTCCCTGCTGAGCGTCTTGCCCCAGCCCTGGAGTGTGGAGCCACGCCTCTGAGGGGAGCAAGCTGCTTACTGCTCCGTGGTAATGAGGTGTGCCATAAAGTGCGCTCCCTGCGATAGTTTCTGGTATACCCTTCTCATCACCTTGATTTTCGTGGCTAAATACCCGTTTGTTGTCTAACGGAGCAGACAGTTCTTCTGGTAGGAGCCATCTTGGCTGAAGTTTTCATCACTTCTGTTTGTCACTGGGACTATGGGTTGCAAATAGGGAAAAGGAATGGGAATCGGTGGCTGTCTTCCGCCACTGCCCTTTCTTAAGGATCGGTACCGCTTGCCCAGGCGGAGGGCCATGACATTGGCTGATTTCAAGGAAGGCATAGGGGATCTCGCTGCAGACAGTCGTGTAGTGGCTATATTGTAATTTGAAGGAATATTTTCTCTCTTTTTTTTTATGTACACCATTTTTTTTCATCAGTTGTACCTCCCTAGAGCTTGAAAAGTGGAAGTGGGAGGTGTGTTGGACTTACCAGTTGTGAATAGTGCGCCACCTAGGTGTGATGCTACAAGTGTTTTCTGATTTTAAGTCACATTTTAGATATATAGCAATGTTGCTCCCACTTGACCTAAGTAATACTCAGGCTCTTAATTAACATTTGCTTATGTTTTTTCTTATTGTGATATTCTTAATAGGAACAAAATTGACATTTAGCTTTAAATTGTGAATAATTAAACTTTAGTTTTATTTAACTGTTCTTTACCTGAGTTTTTTTATCTGTTTCATTTTTAGTAAGAAAATCGTAGTGTTAAAAGCATTGTTAAGGCTCTCCATATAGATAGTCTTAGAACATTTCAAGAGGAAGAGACTCTACAGGGATCCCATTCCAGTATTTTAATGCCTCATTATATGCAGCTTAGATTGCTAGTTTTATGTTTTATCAAAAATAGAAAATCATTATTAAATTCCATTAGTCATTTATTATTGTGAACATTTATGAATCATTTATATCACATCTTATACATACAAATTAATGAACATCTTAAATCTTAATAGTTTTTAGTTAGAAATGACCAACAGCTTTTCCTTTTACATGCTGAGATTTTTAGTTCCTACTACTGTACTCTTCAAGCTTTTTTGCTCCTGTATTCTCTGAGAAATATTGAACAACTTTCGTATTTCACTGCACACTTTAAAATCCAGCATTTTTCATTGTAAATTTAAGAAGCTCCCAGTAATGTAACTTCTGACAAATTATAAATATTGAAACAAACTGCAGCATTATTACTCTTGTATCCAAATGAAATTATATAACATAGAGATTCCATACAGCCGCATCATTCTTTTCAAAGTTACATAAACTGATATTTTTTGAATGACAGTATTTCTTTTAATATTTCCTTTTTGTCGTGTACTAGTGTTTCCATCCCCCTGACCCTAGAGAATTTTGTTCTGACGGAATATAAGTTTTCTGTAACTGTAAAGCTCCAAATAGTTAGAAAGTGCTTCTGAGGTTTTTTTTTCGTTCATTTGTTTTTTGTTTTAAATAGATATCCCTATATATTTGATAAAACCAATACAGGTTTTAAAGGAATTGAAATTTAAAAGAATTGAACACAGCAAAATTTTACTGTGAATAAATCTTTTGATGAGATAAGACTTGTCACAGGATAGGAGGTTATATCTTTCTTTTGTAAAGTAGGAGACAGATGACTGAAAGGAGAAGTGGAAACCATCAGTGGAACCTCAGCACTTTTAGAAAAGTACATTGGCAGTTGAGGATCTGGTACTTGATTTCCTCAGAACTGTCCATGCCCTCCTACCCATTAGAAAGTTATCCTGGGATAATCAAACTCAGTTTGAAGGTCGCTTCATGTGATATACATGCCATGTAAAACACTAACATTTCCTACTTCTGAATTCATAGACATTAGTGGCTCATCTTAGCATTTCATTTCATTTTGGGTCGGGGGGAAACATTTCATTTTATTTCTTTGTGCAATTAAGCCTAGATTTGTTTTTGTAATTTAAGACTGACAGGAAAATAAAATCTATATATTTGGTTCAGGTTAGTCATTGTGAAAAATAGCATCTTCTTTGCAGCTTTTAAAAATGGAATATGGCAGACATTAAGGGTTAATAAACATTCAAAAATTTATCCAGCCTGCAAAATTTGCATTGCCTTTCAATGTATCTCTAGTTTGTATTTTAGTAATTGTTATCTGTGATCACCACCACCCCCCCACTGCTTTCCCTCCCCTAGAAAAGAATGAACAAATTATAGGAATTCTAGTTTAATCATCTTTTGATTTCTCTTACCTCAGCAGAACCTTCCAAGTCCCAGACACGTAAACCTAAGTGTGGCAAAGGAACTCACTGCTCTCGAAACGCATACATGTTGGTTTATAGACTACAAACTCAAGAAAGACCCAGCACGACTATTCAGGTACCAGGTACGCAATCTTCCAGAATTACTTAAGGCAAAGATTTTTGAATACCTTGCTCCAAGATCAATGACTAGAGCAGGTGACTTTTGTCTATTATGATAGGTTGGCTGTGTATATGGTAAATTGTGAAAGTGCATATAATCATAAATTTGATTTAAAGTGATGAATTTTTTTTTTTTAAGTGATAAAGTTTTAAAATAAAGGAGGCTTTCACAGAGCTAGTCCACTGGCCTCCCTAAAGAAAAGCAAGAGCAATTAAAAAAAGAAATTCCTTTGGATAATAAAGACGAATTTAAAGAGCAGTTCCATTGTTTTGTTCAGCTTGTAAAGCCGTCGTGGGTTTAGCCACTTATAAATCTTGTGCTGCTACTGAGTCACTTCAGTCGTGTCCGACCCTGTGCAACCCCACAGACAGCAGCCCACCAGGCTCCGCCGTCCCTGGGATTCTCCAGGCAAGAACACTGGAGTGGGCTGCCATTTCCTTCTCCAGTGTGTGAAAGTGAAGTCGCTCAGTCGTGTCCGACTCGTAGCGACCCCATGGACCGCAGCCCACCAGGCTCCTCTGTCCATGGGATTTTCCAGGCAAGAGTACTGGAGTGGGGTGCCATCGCCTTCTCCATATAAATCTTCTAGGCTTAATTAAAAAAAAGGAAGAGCTGCTGCTTGCCTGAAGGCAGTCTTTAGTTGTCATTTTACCTAATACTGTGCTGTGCTCTGCGGCACCATTTGTTTTGAATGGTGTTTGTGAGCCATTGATGTTTCCAGTTGGCTGATACTATGGAGAACCAGGTCGAGGATCCCCCTGGTATTATTAGGGGCTGTCTTCAGCTTTACTTCTGCCTGCAGGTTGGAGGGCACCCAGCCAGTATTTGTTGTAATTTAGAGTTCAGCATGGTTCTTGGTCTTTGGAAAACAGGATAAAGGTTTTTCTGTCTTTTCTGTTCTGAATAGCCTTTCTTCAGGAGCTGGTAGATCGAGATAATTCCAAATTTGAGGAGTGGTGTGTGGAAATGGCCGAGATGCGTAAGCAGAGTGTGGATAAAGGAAAGGCAAAGCACGAAGAAGTCAAGGAGCTGTACCAAAGGTTACCTGCTGGAGCTGGTCTGTAAGATATTCTGGGACAGCACTGTTGCCATAAGTGCCTTGTTTCTTTATGTCCACAAATGTACATGAACAAACGTTCCCCTGCCCACCCTTATTTATAACCCGTTAATGCCAGCTTATGCCCTATACGCTTACTATGTAAACCAGCGTTAACTTAATGTGTAGCATTCCGTATAATTCTTACCATGTACTTTTAAAAATGGGAAGCTCTTAATAAATTATGAGGTTTAGGTCAGCACTCTGCATAGATAACTTACAGGTATTTCTAATTTGTGAGACATTAGCTTATTTTTAAAAGAAAAAAATCTGTTCAGGCTACAATGGACGCAACTCACCTAGTCTGTCTCCTTGCATACTTTGTACACTAACAGTATTAACAGGCATTCTTTTATATGAGTGCTCGATTTATGATACTGTTAGATTATTCTGAAATTGAATATCGAATAGTCTAAGAATAGGAAAACTTTCTGCTGACACCTAATTTCTTAAGAATTATCCCACACAGTCCAGCTCATTCTTTTACTATGTATGTTTATTCAAGTCTATCTAATGCCTCATAAAGGAAACCTCAACTTTTTAAGGCTGGTATGCCATTTGTAATAATATATTTTCTGTCATTTCATAGGCAATGCCCCATACCCAACTCCTACTTAAAAAAGAGACAGTTTTACTAATTTTAGAGAATAAATACTCAAGCATAATTGTACTTGTGGTTTTGTTGTTTTGATATCTCAGTTTTCCATTACTGGTATAACTTTAAGCAAAAAATGAATATCAATTGCTACATCTGTAAAAATATCTCTCAAAAGTTCTGTCTAAATTGTACCTTAATTTAATTCTCAGCTTTCTTTGTAACTTGTTTTTCTCACTCTGTTTCAAGAGTTGGGATTATCATAAAGAACCAGGCTGACCTTAATTTTACTGGAAACAGTTTGGAAGTGAACATGTAATTCAAATCGCTAAATTTATTCAAATTGGTACCTCGAAATCTATTCTGGACTTTGTTCATAGTTTCCTGGATTCAAAGGACAAGAGAAAGGACTTACTGGGTCTATAAACTAAAATGCTATTTTTGAGTCATGCTTTAAAACCTCATGGTCCAAAGATGTTATGTGTCAAATTTACACTGTACTCCTCTTGGCTGTTTTCATTCCACCTATAAGAACCTGTACTTATGTTCTTTGAATATGTATATATGTTATCAATACTCTTGCCAGTTATAAGCATTATTATTTTTCGTATTTACAGTTAGCATACGTGGTAGAAAGTCCATGTTTTCCTAAAATATTGTTGATCTCAAAATTAATGACCATGGTTTTGTGCTGCCAATCAAATCTTGTTATGTTTTTTCCTAAATCTTTGTGAACATATTAAAAGAAGGGTCATTTACTATAAAGTATGAACCTCACCGGAACCAGAATGCTTTTGGCCCTTTTTATTTAAATTGAAATAAATTATTTTTTAATAATCCTAAATTATCTCTAGGTAAGTTCTTTCAGATATTTTTGATGCCATGGTCTTTCTAGACTTCATCCCTTTTCAAAAGAAAGTTCCTGTTTAAAATCCAGGCATTTAAAACTATATATAAGTAACTTTGAACCATAGTATACATTTTCCTTTGGTAAATATTTTAATAGCTATTTTCTTATTTCATCAGATGCTGAGATTTTTATACAGTTTGTTATCCCAGCTTGACAGAGTTCTTCCTCCTGTTTGTTAGTTGCTTATCTATGCTGTGGAATCACAATAATAGAGAACATCTTTGAGAAACTGCCAGGAGTCTTTGTTTAGTGTAGATCCCAGTTGTTAGGGAGACTCTTGGTAGAAATTGTTACAGCTCTTTCAAGGTTTTTCTGATCTTCATATCTTGTATTGATAGCCTTGAGATTGCTAAAAGTTTAACCTATGGGATCTCTCCTTGGGAAAAGATTAGCTATGCTAAGAGTTCTTTTTTGCTGTTTTGGATAGGGATTATTCCACACCATTATGTGTGTAAAATGCCCCAGTCACGTGACCTGTGCTGAGTCTTAAGGTCTCCACTTTTATATATTGTGCAAATATACGATTAACTTTTCTGTATCTCTTTTCCTCCAACAAAGCTCAAAATGCTTCACATATCTTATCTTTTACATTCAGCAACGTCCCTGTGAGGTAGGTGGAAGGCAGGTATTATTACCTTCATTTTACAAGTAAAAGATCTGAAGCATAGAGAGTTCAAGTGACTTGCTCAAGTTCAGTTTCTTGGTGGCAGAACTTGGACTCAACTTGTGGTCCCGGGCTCTTCCTCTGCAGCTGTGTCAGAGCTGACCAATCAGTTGCGAGGCTCTCAGTTTATGATATACAGTTTTAGCACAAATAAGGGATCCAACAGTTCTAAATTTTGTTTTTGTAAAAATTGAAATGTTTTACACTGAACTTAAAATGGAAGTTAGTTTTCAGACTTGTAAATTTCAGGGAAGTGTGAAATTGGTCAAAATGGGCTTTGAGTTGAATTGTCTATCCCTCAGATCTCATCAGAAATAGTATCATAATACAAATATATAAATTCAACCTCTGTATGTTTTCTTCTATGTTTTATGCTGGGACTCACTGGAGATCTTTGTAAGTAATCAAAGCTGGCCCTTTATCTTTAATTTTGGCTTTTACGGAACTCTGGGGCTCTGTTTTCCCAAGTTAAAACTCATTTTGAGGTGTCTGGCTGTATCTTAATTTTTCCAACTTTGGAATCGATACATTTGACCCTGGTGCACTTCATCCTAGAAGTTGCTTAATATAGCTTAATTTCTTGAAATACATAATATGGTTTGTGTGGGGAAATCAACTACCTTTTAATCAGTGTCGGTATCATCTTGGATGAAGAAAAGTTCCGGTGTTTAAACGCACTTGTGCGGTTGTAGCTGATTGAGGTTACTTTTTAACTTAAGACCTAGTCAGACTTCTCATTTTAACTTTCAGTTGTGTATCACACATGGATGACAAGTGTTTATGAAAATCACTATGGGAGTGAGGCTATGTGATTTGCGAGCTAGCTTTGAGTGTGGCTTGTCACCAAGCTTGGGTGTCCTGATCAGAGCTCTGCTGTGCTATCCAGCAAGACACTTCTCTCTGTGGAAGCCTCTTTTGTAGAATGTGGTTAATAATACCAGCCGATCTTACAGGGCCCCGTGCACAGCTCCTGGAACTCAGCTGAGTGGTAGTTAAATGGTGCTTTGTGCCGTACTCACAGACATCTTCCCTGAACAATGAGTCTTCTTGATTCTGCTAACTTTGGAAAGAGTTTGCATTGTCTTTTGAGGAAAATGAATGTGCCATTCAGTCAGAAGGCTGTAAAAATACATAGGCTCTTTCCCTTGCTTTCTTCCTCAGAGCCCTATGAATTTGTCTCTCTTGAGTGGCTGCAGAAGTGGTTGGATGAGTCAACACCTACCAAGCCTATTGATAATCATGCTTGCCTGTGTTCCCACGACAAGCTTCATCCCGATAAAATATCGATTATGAAGAGAATATCTGAATATGCGGCTGACATTTTCTACAGTAGATATGGAGGAGGACCAAGACTAACTGGTAATATGAGCTGTCTTCTCTGCTTAAAAAGGGAGTGCTGCATTAAGTCATCATCATATGATCTTTTTTTTAAGTGTTTGTTTATTTTCGGTGCCGAGTCTCAGTTGTGGCATGTGGGATCGTCCCTGCTCCTCATATGGTCTTCATGATCATTTGACTCAAACTGTGCTTAGACCTCATCTTCCGTGTACTTTGCAAAAAGGATCTGCTACCTCAAGTAGGAGTTAAGAAGCATCAAAGATGGTATATTTACGACATTAGAAAAGAAACTGATACTGCTTATTCAGTTTTGTTTTGTTTTCTGACAAAGAAGACAAAACAGGATACATTTGAAAAAGCCATCTAGTAGCGTTTTATTATTTTATTCAGTACCCTTCACAGTATTGGTCTGGTTGATACCCACACGAAGGTCTTAAACAATTAACATGAGATGTAGAGTTGTCAGATACATTGATTGCTCTCCCCTCTTTTACAGCCTCCGTTATTTGATGGTCTGGCAAAGCTTGCATCAAACTCTTGTAAAAGGTTTTACTTTGTGTCACAGATAGTCAGAGCACATTATAACATTTTATAACCAATGGTTCCCTATGCAGGATAGCCCTACTGCTGTCTTGATATTTTTGTCACCAAAATAATTTAGGACGTATACCAGTTTGCTGAGTTGTCAGAATGAGTGACTTTGGGTTAAAATTCTTCATTGCTTCATGAAGTGCTGAAAACAATTTCATCACAGAAAATCTGTCTGTGAATACACTGTCTTTTCTTTCGTTTTCTGTCTCAGTGAAAGCCCTGTGTAAAGAATGTGTAGTAGAACGTTGTCGTGTGTTGCGTCTGAAGAACCAACTAAACGAAGATTATAAAACTGTAAATAATCTGCTTAAAGCAACAGTAAAGAGGTATGTTACATGGTGTATGTTGTTTCATAAGCAAAAAAGCCAAGTAGCTTATCATTTATGGATAATAGGGACTTGGGATCTTTGGAAGAAAGGAGGTGATGAGTGATTAGCCACCCCAGATCAAATTTTGCAGTGATTGCCACTGAGGCAAAGATAAAGAGAGCTGAGTGGCAGCCCTCCTGGCTCTATTCCATCCATCATAAATGTGGAAGCAGAGATGTGGATCTGAGGCCTAAATAACCCAAGGCCTGGTGCTCACCTGTCACGGAATCATGAAATGCTGATTTTGGAAAACCATTCTTGCAGGCCGTAGGGTATCCCCTTGAGAGAGGCTGAAGTAAGAATGTTAACAAAGTGCACGTCTGACTACCTGCAATTTAATAGTAAGAAGTAAAAATGGCCCAAATAGGTTAAAAAACATTAATGCACAGAAGCAAATATTAAACTTTTGATTCAATTTTGTTGTGATCTTTATAAGGAAAGAAGGGAGAAGGATATCAGGAATGTTGCTTGCATAATTTTGCATTCTCTCTTTATTCCACAGCAATGATGGATTTTGGGTGGGAAAGTCTTCCTTACGTAGTTGGCGCCAGCTAGCTCTTGAACAGCTTGATGAGCAAGATGGCGATGCAGACCAAAGCAATGGGAAAATGAATGGCAACACCTTGAATAAAGGTAATATTTATCAATAAAACCTGTTTGTAGGTGACTGTGAATTATACCACAAAATTGTAAGCACTTGTTTGTGGTAAAATTGTTTTGGGGCTTCCCTGATGACAGTAAAGAATATGCCTGCAATACAGGAGACCTGGGTTCAATCCCTGGGTCGGAAAGATCCCCTGGAGAAGGGAATGGCTACCCACACTAGTATTCTTACCTGGAGAATCGAATGGACAGAGGAGCCTGGTGGACTCTACAGTCCATGGGGTCGCAAAGAGTCAGACAAAATTGTTTTAATTCCTTCCATGTAATTTCTAAGACAATTTTTTGATGCCTAAAGTGCTCAAAAATGTCTCAGAACAAATAAAGGATTTGTTAAGTGAGCAAGGGGCATTCCTCATAACCTGACCTGCTTTGGGCTCTGGGTCTCTATAATTAGTCCCAAGAAAAATTATTTTAAATTTTGTTCCAGCTAAAGTTTTTAAGACAAGTCTGTTGCAAATTGCCCAATGTATAGTTTATTAGCCACACTGAAAGACTTGAGTTCGTTAAGTGAATGACCTTGAACTTAAGCATTTTTCATCCAGGGGAAAAAGGCAGGTTTTGAATAGCATTTTACTTATAAATTCTTTGGAGTTTTCTGAAGTTATGCTTGTAAATAGAAACTAAGATATTAATGTTAGTCAACCACTCAGTTTAATTTTGTAATCAGTATTTATAAGATCATGGGAAGTTAAGGCATTAAAACCTTTTAACTTTAAAATAGAAATTGTTTGAACAGTTTATTAATTGAGATATACAATTAGTGATCCATAAATTATTTCATTTAACTTTATCTCCAGATATTAGTATTTACCTACATATATTATTATTTTAATATTCTTAACCTTTTACTGAATTATTCTGTATTTACTGCATTTGAATAATTGTATTATTTTATTTGGTATGGGACTTCTCATGTCATTCTTTTTCTTTTTAAGAATGTAAAAACACTAGAAAGTGAAAATGACTCAGTTGTATCTGACTCTTTGCAACCCCATGGACTATAGCCCATGGAATTCTCCAGGCCAGAATACTGGAGTGGGTAGCCTTTCCCTTTTCCAGGGGATCTTCCCAACCCAGGGATCAAACCCAGGTCTCCCACATTGCAGGTGGATTCTTTACCAGCTGAGCCACAAGGGAAGTCCAGGAATACT
Source organism: Odocoileus virginianus (assembly GCF_023699985.2). Lineage (NCBI taxonomy): Eukaryota > Metazoa > Chordata > Mammalia > Artiodactyla > Cervidae > Odocoileus > Odocoileus virginianus. Next base: position 33,136,623 of record NC_069703.1, on the reverse strand, counting down.
GAAGTGGGTAGCCTATCCCTTCTCCAGCCGATCTTCCCAACCCAGGAATCAAAGTGGGATCTCCCGTATTGCAGGCGGATTATTTACCAACTGAGCTGTCAGTGAAGCCCAAAGCCACTATTAATTTTAAACTGTGATTTTTTTTTTTAATATTTAAAGATTTGAAGAGTGTTTTTATTTTGGTTAATGTATTTTATTGTGCTATATACTTCATGAAGTTAACATTAGTTTCAGTTTTATTTTGTATTGTTTTTAAAAAGATAGTTTTAAATATAGTCAATGTATTATACAGCTATATATGGTATATGACTTGTGCATTGTATATCACTGTGCTGTATACTTGAAACTTCCATAATGCTGTCCGTCAACTACTTCACTAAAAACAAAGATTGAAAACATTACTTTCAATGTGTCATGTGACCCAGGGTATTAAATATCTTGTGTTCTTTCAAGCCTTTTTATATGTATATCAGTGATCTTTCCTTTTTTTTTACATTATAGTTGATTCACTGTTTTATGTTAGTTTCCTGGGCACAGCAAAGTGATTCGGTTATACACACATGCATTCTTTTTCATATTATTTTCCATTGTGGTTTATCACAGGATGTTGAATATAGTCCCGTAGTAAACAGTAGGAGCTAGTTGCTTATCCATTTCATATGTAAGTTTGGTCTGATAATCCCAAACTCCTAGTCCCATTCCTCTCCCACCTTTCTTCCCTTTGGCAGCCACCATCTGTTCTCTATGTCCCTGATTCTTTTCCTGTTTCATACATTTGTGTCACCTTTTGGGTTCCAGCGAACCTTCATTTTAAGTAACATTTGATGCCATAATAAAAAATGCCTTGATGTCCTAGATTAAAAACATTTTCATGTTGCTTTCAGAGTAATAAAATGCTTCTCATCTCCCCCTTCCTCCATTCAAAGATTTTAAAAGCTTGAAGCTAGGTAGAAGTAACGAAGTCTTTCTACCAGATGTCCCTGTAGATAGTGGGTTTTCAGAATGATGCTTCCATTGGCACAGTTGCGGATCTTCCTTTACCAAGACATTCAGTGTTTTAAAATCTAGTGACTAAATTTCATTGAATGCATATATTTATACATTGAATATATACATGTATATATAAAATATATATTACATGTGTATATATAAGTTGAATCTATATAATATATATAATATACATTCAATATATGATATATATTGAATGTATATATATGAATATATGAATGAATGTATATCATATTGAATGTATATATATAATATACATTGAATGTGTGTATATATATATTGAATGTATATGTTTATTTACTTAACTTATTTCAGCTTTTTGCAATTAGTTTGTAAACACAGATGCAGTACCTGCTTCTTTGCCTGATTTTCAGATTGTGTGACACAGATTGAGGATCAGGAGACAGAGTCACCTGGTCATGTGTTTTTGCCCATTTTTCCACTTGAACTTTTTTTTTTCCTACTTGAGCTTTTTAATGACTCTAATTAACAAATAAAATTTAAGTTAAATTTATTAATTTAAAGTAAATGTTCTTTATATATGTTAAGTATATTAAAAGTGTGTTATGTGCTTAACCTGGGAAATCCGTGGATCACTATTCTAATCTGTTGGTGCTTAGGACTTATTTTAGGTGAACCTGTTCCCTGGTGTATACCGCTACAAATTGACGATTGTCACAGTGTAGACAAGGAGGAAAAGCAGCCACTGTGAGAGAACCGGTGATAGGAAAAGGAGTGTTTTAATCATGTGTGTTTACCATTGAAGTTTGAATCTGTATTTCGTTAGCCTTATAAAGCTGTCTTTTGTTGCCCTAAAGAATCGGTGGATGAAAGGAACATGACATATATATGATTATCCTGGTTTATGACACAGTATTCTGAGTACCTAGATTAGAATTAATGGAAAGATAGGTGAACTGTTTTTCAGCTTGAAAAAAAGTGCATATTTTCTTACATAACCCACATCTTTAAAAAGTAAAACTGCCATTCAGAAATTGTTCTTTCCTTTTAAGGGAAAGATGAAACACTTCTTAGCTCAACTGTGTCAGAATCACCTGGGTCTAATTTTTAGAATGTTTTAAAGTTTTCTGTGTTTGAAGCTGTGTAGAGCAGTGTCTTTGCTCCTTTGAACTTTAAATGTAACAGCTAGAGGAGTTATTATGTGTATATCTTTTGATTAGATGAATCGAAGGAAGAAAGGAAGGAGGAGGAGGAGGAATTGAATTTTAATGAAGACATTCTGTGCCCACATGGTAAGCCAGAAGTGTAAGACTTCCTTTGTTAGTGTTTAGCATATCATAAATATTTTGTTAAAAATACTTTATACCCAGAGATTACACCCTAATATGGCAGACATGGTAGAGCAACTGGTTTTCTAAACTGTCCTTGATCTAATGGTTCTGTTCTCTTCCTCTCTTCAGCGGTTAGCTTCTACTGCCTGCTTTCATGCCAGTGCCTCTCACACCTTTTCCTACAAGAAAAACTGCAAATAATACAAGATAGAATTTCCCCATGTTTTAGAGGAGAAAATTTATCACTTGTCACATTGAAGGGCTTTCTGAGCTTGAAGGAGAATTTCAGTTATTTCCCATTTCTGTGTCTATGTCATTGTCCAAATTTGAGCACTTTGAAGACAGCATTTTTATATTCTCCTTAGGGCTATTTCTGGTTTAGTTTCTTAGACATTGATTGACTAGCTACTGTGTACTATATGCTCTTAGTAATAGTTTCCAAATCTTTATTAATCCTGTGTTTATGTATATATTTGGTTTTAGTGAGAGCTCACTTGTAATAGATGAGGTTTTTCCCCCCCTCTTTGGAGAGGGACTCCTTATATATACCGTATGGTTTCCCATTGTCGGCACTCTGAAAGCCAGAAAGGTATCTCCTTCTCAAAGCCTTGTACTGAATAAGTTCCCCACTGACTCTTCCTTCCTTCTTTCCTCTGCCCTTCCCTCCCTTCCCTGGGAAAAAATGCCCACAGCGACACTGGGGTGTCAGTGGTGAATCTCTTAACCCCTGTTTGCATCTCTGGTTGTTTACTAACATGCTGCAAATACTCAGAATTCTTTTTTTTAATTGAAGTATAGTTAATTGATGGTGTTGTGTTACTTTAACTGATTCTGCATATGTGAATATGCACATATGTATTATTTTTCATTTTAGGTTATTATAAGATATTGAGTATGTTCCCTGTGCTTACTGTTCATCCAGGTTATATGTAGTAGCATGTATCTGCTGGTCTCAAACTCCTTATTTATCCTCCCTCTGCCCTCCCCTTCGGTAACCATAAGTTTTATTTCCTGTGTCTGTGAGTCTATTTGTTAGGTAAGTTTGTTTGTATAATTTTTTTTTGTATTCCACATGTGAGTGGTATCATATTATATTTGTCTCACTTACTTCCCTTAATAGGACAATCTCTGGGTCCATCCGTGTTGCTACCAATGGCCTTATTCACTATATTTTTGGCTGTGCTGGGTCTTCACTGTGGTTCTCCGGTCCCCATTGCAGTGGCTTGTCTTCTTGGGAGCACAGGCTGTGGGCACACGGGCTTCAGTAATTGTGGCTCTCGGGCTCTAGATCGCAGGCCCAGTAGTTTTGGCGAATGGGCTTCATTGCTCCAAGGCATATGGAATCCTCCCGGACCAGGGATCAAGCCCACATCTCCTGCATTGGCAGTGGATTCTGATCCTGTGGATTCTGAAGTCCTAGTTCATTCTTTTTTTTATGACTGGGACTAATACTCTGAATTCTTGTCAGTCCTAATCAATTCCTTATGTTAGGTCTTCATTGCCTCATTAGGAACCCGTACTTGATGCCTAACCCTTGCCGTCATTCACACCTTATTTTTTCTTTTTCGATTGCACTACGCAGCGTGCACAGTCTTAGTTCTCCGACCAAGGATCAAACCCTTGCCCCCTGCATTGGACTCACAAAGTCTTAATCAGTGGACCAGCATTGAAGTCCCTAAATCAGTGATTTTTTTTTTTTTTTTATAAAGAGTCCTTGGTGATACTAGGGATAGTAGTTTTCACATGAGTGATACTTCCATGCCTGTCTTTCTAGACACAAACTCACTGTCTGCCCGTGCAGGAGATGTAGGTTCGTTCCCTGGATCTGGAAGATCCCCTGGAGGAAGAAATGGCAACCCACTCCAGTATTCTTGCCTGGGGAGTTCTGTGGACAGAGGAGCAGGCTACAGTGCATGGGGTGGCAAAGAGTCAGACACAGTTGATGCATTCCTGGAGCACAGTAGGAACACAAGTTTGAAAGCAGATGTGGTAACCCTGAATGGTAGATTAAGTAAGCCCTAGAGGAAAGTGATGTGAACAGCCAGAAGTAAATTAGTTTTTCTCCTGATACTTTCGTATCAGCTCTCTTTTTTTTTAACCTTTTGCTATAGATTTGCACAGAGCATAAGTGCTTCCATTTTGAGTGTTGAGGAATCTGTAGTTAAATACTAAGTTTCCGTGCTTGATGCTGCTTAGCAGGGCGAATGGTGCCAGAACACCGATTGTCTTCCTCCCTCGCACACTGACATTTGCTCTCAGCCCACCTCTCTCATCTTGTCATTTCAGTTTTACAGCTTTGACTAGAAAGCATGGCAGAGCAGAATGTGATTTCAGGACTTGTGCCGTGCCCCTCAGCTTGTCAGAAATGGTACATGAGCTTTTCTTAGATCTTCTGGCTTGATCTGCAGCCCAGTGCCGCTTCGTTGCTGCGCCTTGTTATCTCAAATTTGAAAAGCATCACCTCAGTTCTTGCTTTTGTGGATATCACCTGTCAGTGCACCATGTCCATGACAGCAGGTTTTTCAGGTGCAGGATGTGGAACCTTATATTAAAACTCGTTCCCGAGCTGCGGTCATGATCGTCATAATACTTGCAAGCAACAAGTTGATGGTTGGGCGTTTGTTGACTGTTGTGCCCAGTAGTTTTCTAAGTGTGTAGATATTAACTCACTTAATCTATGTAACAGCCCTCTGAGAGGTCTGTTTTATCACTGTACTGATTGTCCTGCTGAGTAAGTGAACTGAGGCATGGAGAGGTGAGTCATTCGCTGAAGGTCACCGTACTTGATGGTTAGTCTCCCCCTCATTGCGCAATCGTCAGAAATTCTTTTCTTTGAAAATTTGAAGGACTTAATGGATCTTTCAATGTACTGTTTGTCCAAAGCCCTTTTTGTCCCTTCCACTTTTGGCAGCTAATAAGATCTCTGTCCACAGCCCTGGGATGCTTCACCCTGTGCGGGTCCCAACTCAGGTATCGTGTGAGATGCTCCGTGGACTCCTCGCACGTATAGTGTGAGGGCGGGGGACTGCAGGTTTCCTTGTTGGGTGTCCCCACGGGACTGTTTCACTGCAGATTCTCCATTTCATTATCTCCTCTCGGGCTGCTCAGATTTCTCCATGAGCGTCTTTTGTTCTGCCTGGAAACTGCAGAGCCGACTGTCACTTGAGGGTTATAGAGAAAAGGGCTTGGAACCTCTGCCTTCTGTAGGGAAACCTTCACTTCACTGCGTGCATCTCCATGCTGCCTCATGTATCTGCTTTGCGTCCCCAGTCAGAGGCCCGAGGTTTTGTGTCATCAGAGCAGCTTGTGTCTTCTTTTGTGTATAGAGGGGGGCAGGTATCTGTAGAATGTATAGAAGAGGGAGTCAGAATTTTAGCCATCTCTTAAACAGACTGTAATCCGTTCCCTTCTGGGTACCCCCATTTCCTGGGTTTGTGGGGGCAGTTCTGTAGTGTAGTAGATCTGTTTGCTTCTTGACTTTTGTCGCTTCAGAGTTCATTTTTCTTGCATCTCGTCCATCCACCTTTAACCTCCTATAGTATCTGCTGCTGTTGCCTCTGCTCTTTTTTATCCTTCATGAAGATTTTGTGTCTTTCAGTAAAGATCCCATTACTGTGGTTTTAATGCCATTTTAAAACATTTTTATCTAGAAATCCTTGTTTGAATTTTCATATTCTAAAGCTTGTGTATATTTATCACGGATTTTATGTGAACTAATCATGGATTACATTCCGTTAGGTGGTTTCCTGCTGTCACAGAGTTTAGCATTTACTGTGGATATTCCAAATCCATCAGGCTGTCTTATCCATTTCATTCTACATTTGTTTAACAGTTCACCTTCCTTGTTAACTTATGTTGTTTACTATACTTGTTTACTAAGGAGCGGAGCAGTTTTTTAATTTATCTCTCTCTTTTTTTTTTTACAAATTCTTTGGATGTTCTATGACCCAAAATATTAGGATTTGAACTAGATTTTGTCAGGGAGGAGATTTATCCAGAATCTAAACTCATTGTTAACAAGATTTCTATTTTTACCAGAAGAGTCTTTGGGGATTACATTATCCTGATATGTTTGGTGAATTAAATCTCTCATGACTCGTTTGATCCGTGTATTCAGAGATGTTGCTTACAAAATGAATTTAATTTATTGGCTTTCTCTTTAAGATTTACGAGAATGTTACATATTGCAGGATACAAGTCTGATTTCTAAAAATTCGTATGTCTTGAGTAAAAGCTCATTGTTAGGTTAAACAATATCCAGATATATTAAATCATGATATGTTGATGTGAACTTAAATTTAGAAGCATAGCTAGGAGTAGAGCAAAGCACTTTATTAACCAATTTCTGACTGTAGTATATTAGAATACTTTGCTGACTTTATAAATAAACTTGAGGTTTCTTTTTTTTTTTAATTACCTCAGAAATGCACATCCAACATTATAGCCAGTCATAAAGTAAAAGTACCCTTACCCAAAAGAGAGGCAGTGTAGACTCCAGAGCCTTTGGAATCCTATTTAAAATATGTGTTTGTATTATTTTTTCCTTCATGGAATCCTATTTAAAATACGTGTTTGTATTATTGTTTCCTTCATTCTCTCTCCCTTTCTGGACCAGATTTGTTTATACCACATATATGCAGACGAAGGGTCCTTTTAGTTAAAAAGAAGCCACTTTAAAAAGTGTAATTGCCTTGGAATTATTTTTAAATCAGTTATAGAAGTCTGCTTTAATCTTTTTTATAGCTGCATTATATTTCCCCTTAAAGGTGTACTGAATTGAAGTCTGATTATCCAGTTAGTGCTTAAAATAATAATAATAAATTCTGTAAAAGAAAATAATAATAAATTCCATAATTGTGTCTGAGGGTAAGCATTTTAAAGTAAGTTTTCATAACCTCAGAGGAAATTTGTTAACCTCCTCTTCAGAAATAAAGTTAATTTTTACATTGTGACCTATTTTCTCTAGTAGTAAATATATTAAAGCAATGTAATCTTTTCTTAAGATTAGTCAAAGCTCACTAAGAGGAAGTGATGGATGGAAGTTAAGAAGATGCATTTTGAGGCATTAGAAACTATGGAGTTTAGATGAGACAGATCTGGTTTTATATGCCAGCTTCGTTATTCACCAATTTTTGTGACCCTTGGTGTATTAATTTCTCTGATTCTTGATTTATTTATTATGTAAAATACATAAAGCAAAGAAGTAAGATAGTACCTTTAGAAAGCCTCTGGCTTTCTAACTCTTATTAAGCATGTAGGTGTCTTGCCAATGGCAGTAGAAACAGTTTCCTTTGGAAACTTAACGGTGTTCTTCTGGGTAATGAACCATATAGGTCCATGTATGCACTTGGCCGTCTGTTGGGAACAGCTGAAGCAGCAGAACTAGACTCACAAACAGCTTGAGGCGTAGAGTGGGGAGAAGGGCGCTGGAACGCTGGCAGTGTCTGTGTGAACAGCTAATTGAGGAGGGACTGATGGGGTTCAGGGTCACTGACATGTGGACATTCCTGGGATCTGAGGACAGGAAGGGTGGTGGTGACTAGTACTCTGCTTATTTCTTCTCTTCTCGGGTTCCTAAAGATCCACAGGGTTCAGGTGTTTGCAGTAGTAATAGCAAACCAATTGGGTATTGACTGGAGATGGTCTTCCGACTTAATAGTAGATTGCTGTACTATTTAACTGTGAGGGTCGCCCAACATTGAAAATGGCATTTTGGTTCAGGGTGAATTTAGTAAAGTAATAAGACAAATGGGAGAAAATGGAAATTGTGCTGTTTGAATGCAGGCGGACATGAAATGCTATTGGACAACCTCCACAGTGGCACCTCAAGACCTCTGGAAGCCCTTTTATTGCTTCCTTCACTGGCAGGGAGAAAGAACTAGATTAAGGACAAAGGAATGGCTAGCTCCTTTAGAATTAGATGAAATGAAAAATTTAGAGATTTTGAAATTAGAGAAAAATCACAGCACTTTGGAACAGAAGGATAAGAAACCCTACAAATTTGTATTAAGTAGGTTTTTGGAGGTATATATTAACTTTTTTTCAAACTCCCCCCCCACCCCTTTTTTTCTCTTTTTGACCTAGGCGAGTTATGCATATCAGAAAATGAAAGAAGGCTTGTTTCTAAAGAGGCTTGGAGCAAACTGCAGCAGTACTTTCCAAAGGCTCCCGAATTTCCAAGTTACAAAGAGTGCTGTTCGCAGTGCAAGGTGCATGCCGCCCGCAGTCCTGACAGCTGTGGAAGTCACGTGTCTCCTCCCTGGATTGGTTTTCCAGGAGAACTGACATTGCACTTTGAGTGGAGGTGTAGGGAGGCGGCAGGTCCTGTGCTGTCAGCTAGGGATGGTTGATTGCTTCCTGCTTGATTCTCTTTCAGATTTTAGAAAGAGAAGGGGAAGAAAATGAAGCCTTACATAAGATGATTGCAAACGAGCAGAAAACTTCTCTTCCAAATTTGTTCCAGGACAAAAACAGACCGTGTCTCAGTAACTGGCCAGAGGTATAACGATTCCCACAAAGGGGTAGAATGCATCTCACCTTTGTAAGGCCCTTGCCAAGTTCCTGAGTGAACAGTGCTTTCAGAATAATGAGATCGTCTTTTTCTTACATTTGTGTACTTTTCTAATCTGGAGGATTCAACTCTTCCTTGGGTTGCTTGTTAGAGGGCTCTATTTCCATTTTATTTATGAAACTTGAAAGGGAAAACCCACAGTATATAGAGACATTTTCTCTATAGGATTTAGCTTACGAATGCAGTGAATTAATAGACTTTTGTCTGATTTTTCTGTTCCAGGAAACAGATGTCCTCTACATTGTGTCACAGTTCTTTGTAGAAGAGTGGCGAAAATTTGTCAGGTAGATACCAAAGGTTACCCATTTCCCTTTTTTTATTGTTGATTGTACAGTATTTTTAATTCATGAATCGTGATCATGGTACCTTACTTTTTACTATAATAGCCTATACTGAAACCTTTTTTTCTGAGAATTTAAATGAATAACCCTGAGAAGTACATTTAATTATTAATATCCTTGAAAAATGTCTCTAATTTTAAAATAATCATAAAAAACCTTCTCTTCAGTCATGCCATACTGAAGTATATTGATCGTCCTTTTTTCCTTTGAGTAGGAAACCCACCAGGTGCAGTCCTGTGTCATCGGTTGGAAACAGCGCTCTCCTGTGTCCCCACGGGGGCCTCATGTTTACATTTGCTTCCATGACCAAAGAAGATTCTAAACTGTGAGTTTCTTCTCTTCATGCGATGTTTGTTTCTGATGATTAATAGAATGTGTTTAGGAAATGTCTCGTCTGACATAGTCTGTATTAAGAACTGATCTTGAACTGTGGGATTATTTCCTCTGGTATAACTAGAGGGTGACTTGTCTTTTTTTTTTTTTTCTTTCTTTTCAAAAAAAGACTGCTTTTTGTGCTCGCTTTGGCAACACATATACTGGAAAAAAAGACTGCTTCTCCATGAAAGTCAGGAGACTGCCTCAGGCTACTTGCTCTTATTTCTCCCCTCTCCTTCCTGGAGGAGCCATGCTTTCTCCTTAGAAATTGCTAGTACCCAGGACGGTGTCTCTAGGTTATGTCATTACCCTCTGTAGCTAACATCTTTGCTCAGCTTTGGTTTTTGAGGTTTAGCCATGGTGATTCATGTGACTCCAGTACATTTAGTTTCACTGCTTTTTTTTCATACAAAAGAAAGTTATAGCGTACTTTTATTTGAAAAACTACCATTCCTGTTGGTTTATCTTTTCCTTCTTAATTTCTTTGTATTAAATAGTGGTTTTGATAGTTTTGGTTTACAGATGGATTATGTCCTTGTGTCTTAAAGCATGTTGTGTTTTTTTGCACAGTATAGCTCTCATATGGCCCAGTGAGTGGCAAATGATACAAAAGCTCTTTGTCGTGGATCATATAATTAAAATCACGAGAACTGAAGGAGGAGATGCAAACCCTTCAGAAACACAGTATATTTCTGAGCCTAGTAAGTATTCATATCGCTCTTGGTTTATGTAGTTAAAAGTCACAATTTTAACAGGGAGGGAAAGAGTATGTCAGTATTGTATTCTCTACTTAAAGATCTCGTGGTGGTCCATTCTATATTCCTTAGCTGGAAAGTATCATATAATGACCGTATTTGTATGTTTGTTGACAGTAAATGAATTTACTTATTTGCATATAATAAACTACAGCCGTTAAAAAATAGGAGTAGTAGTTTGATAAATACTCTCTGGCAACTTTGAAATGTTCCTTTAGATCTTTCATTCTTTGGTAGTAATTCCTCAGCCACTGCTATTTTCTATTTTACCTTTTTAAAAAAAAAACACACCTTTTTTCTTCTTAGAACTCTGTCCAGAATGTCGAGAAGGCTTATTGTGTCAACAGCAGAGGGACCTGCGTGAATACACTCAAGCCACCATCTACATCCATAAAGTTGTGGATAATAAGAAGGTACCGGTCCCTCTTGTGGCCGTGACTAGTAACGATCAAGCTTGCTTTTTGACTTGTTTGATTTTCACTGAGTACTGCCTGGAGTTGCCTTTGAAGGGTGGAGCCATTGGACTGGAATGGAAAAGGAATAGTTACACCAATTTATGTGGGTCTGTTTGGTCACTAAGTCACGTTCAACTCTTTATGGCCCCATGGACTACAGCACGCCAGGCTTCCCTGCCCTTCACTGTCTCCCAGAGTTTGCTCAGACCTATATCCACTGAGTCAGTGATGCCATCCACCCATCTCATCCTGTGTCATCCCCTTCTCCCATCTTCAGTCTTTCCCAGCATCAGGGTCTCTTCCAGTGAGTCGGCTCTTAGCATCAGGTGGGCAAAGTATTGGAGCTTTAGCATCAGTCCTTCCAGTGAATATTCAGGATTGATTTCCTTTAGGGTTGACTGGTTTGATCTCTCTCAAGAGTCTTCTCTAGCACCACAATGCAAAATTCAAAAACATCAATTCTTCTTTATGGTCCAACTCTCAAATCCATACGTTACTACTGGAAAAACCATAGCTTTGACTATATGGATCTTTGTTGGCAAAGTGACATCTCTGCTTTTTAATACAGTGTCTTGGTTTGCCATAGCTTTCCTTCCAAGGACCAAGTGTCTTTTAATTTCATGGCTGCAGTCGCCATCTGCAGTGATTCTGGAGTCCAAGAAAATAAAATCTGTCACTGTTTCCACATTTTCCCCATGTATTTACCATGAAGTGATGGGACCAGATGCCATCATCTTAGTTTTCTGAATGTTGAGTTTTAAGCCAGCTTTTTCACTCTCCACTTTCATTCTCATTAAGAGGTTCTTTAGTTCCTCTTTGCTTTCTGCCTTTAGAGTGGTATCATCTGCATATCTGAGGTTGTGGTGGTTTCTCCTGGCAGTCTTGATTCCAGCTTGTGATTCATCCAGCCCAGCATTTCCATGATGTACTCTGCATATAAGTTAAATAAGGAGGGTGACAGTATACAGCTTTGACATACTCCTTTCCCAATTCTGAACCATTCTGTTGTTCCATGTCCTGTTCTAACTGTTGCTTCTTGTCCTGCAAGAAGTAGGTAAGGTGATCTGGTATTCCCATCTCCTGAAGAACTGTCCACAGTTTGTTCTAATCCACAAGGTCAAAGGTGCAGTCAGTAAAGCAAAGTGGCTGTTTTCCTGGAAGTCTTGCTTATTTGATCCAGCGGATGTTGGTGATTTGATCTCTGGTTCCTCTGCCTTTTCTGAATTCAGCTTGTACATCTGGAACTTGTTGGTTCATGTACTTTGAAGCCTGGCTTGAAGGATTTTGAACATTACCTTGCTAATGTGTGAAATGAGTGCAGTGTACAGTAGTTTGGACATTCTTTGTCATTGCTTTTCTTTGGGAATGAAATGAAAACTGACCTTTTCCAGTCCTGTGGCCACTGCTGAAGTGAAATGAAGTGAAGTCACTCAGTCATGTCCAACTCTTTGCAGTCCTGTGGACAGTAGCCTACTAGGTTCCTCCATCCATGGGATTTTCCAGGCAAGAATACTGGAGTGGGTCGCCATTTCCTTCTCCAGGAGATCTTCCCGACCCAGGGATCGAACCCGGGTCTCCCTCATTGTATGTAGGCCGATGCTTTACCGTCTGAGCCACCAGAGAAGTTTACTGGCACATCGAGTGCAGCACTTTAACAGCAGCATCTTTTAGGATTTGAAATAGCTCGGCTGGAGTTCCATCACCTTCTCTAGCTTTGTTCATAGTAATGCTTCCTAAGGTCCACTTGACTTCACACTCCAGGGTATCTGGCTCTAGGTGAGTGACCACACCATCATGGTTATCCAGGACATTAAGAATTTTTGTAAAGTTCTTCTGTGTATTCTTGCCATCTCCTCTTAATCTCTTCTGCTTCTGTTAAGTGCTTGGCCTTTTGTGTCCCTTACTGTGCCCATCTTTGCTTCAAATCTTCCCTTGGTATCTCTAGTATTTCCCATTCTATTGTTTTCTATTTGTTTGTGTGCATTGTTCACTTAAGACTTTTCTTATGTGGGTCTGAAGTGAAGTGATGTGAAAGTCACTCAGTCGTGTCCAACTCTTTGTGACCCCATGAGCACAGTCTGTGGAATTCTCCAGGCCAGAATAATGGAGTGGGTAGCCGTTCCATTCTCTAGGGGATTTTCCTGACCCAGGGATCGAACCCAGGTCTCCTGCATTGTGGGCAGATTCTTTACCAGCCGAGACACAAGGGAAGCCTTATGTGGGTCTAGTCAGTTGTTGATTTCGATACACAATATTGATTGAATGCCAGCTGTGTGCTAAGAACTGTCTTGGGATACAGATGGTGCAGAAAACCACTGTATCTACCATCGAGACTGTACCTAGTGAGGTAGATCAAGAATAAGCCATAGATGCATAAGATGATTTTATACAAGAACAAGCATTTTGACGGAAATCTAGCAGAGTAGATTCTTTGACTGACAGAGGTGGAGGTGCCCTGTTAAATCGGGAGGGGGTGGGAAAGACGCCTTGGAGGAGTTGTTTTACCTGAGCATTAGCTGTCAGAGACCCTGCCTGTGACATGTAGGCCCAGGCGGGAGCATGAGCCTGGCGTCCTCGAGCAGTAGAGTCAGTCATCCTGTCTAGAGCAGCACTGCCTAGTGGAAGCTTCTGCGGTGACGGAGGTGTTCTTATCTGCAGTGCAGCCACCAGCCACCCTTGACTGTGGAACATCTGAAACGCCACTGAGGTGACTTGAGGAGCCGGGTTTTTATGTGATTTTAACTTCAACAGACCTCTGTCACCTCTCACTCCCATAGTGGGCGGCACTGATGTAGAGAGAAGTTTCTCCCAAGGAAGGAGGGTGATGTGTGAGGAGGAATCAAATTTTAATTGGATTTTATATGTCATACCAGGGATTTGGGATCTTTGTTCAAAGTCTAGATGTAAGCCATTGAAGTTTCAAGGGCGGTCATGGTGTGATCTCTTTTATGCTTTCAAAATGTCACCCTGGCCATTGTATTTGGAGTTGGTATGGACAGAACAGAAATAAGAAAGACCTCTGTAGAGCCTCTTGCGTTGGTTGACCTGAAGGGTAGGTGAAACATAGATTTGGGTATATTTTGGAAGCAGGGTGTTACTGTGGACTGTTTTTGGAGCATTTTCACTATATTAAGTATGGCTGTTAGGTTGATCCTGACCCAGTTCTCTGGACACCTCATTAATTTAATTCCAGGGTTTCTGGGATTAAAGACAAAATAGATGCATTTTATTTGATGATTTTTGCCAAACTTGAGCATTAATTTTAGAAGGGTACCTTACAGATCATTCTCTGATGATCTAGGGCTCTGCCTCAGAAGTTGAATTCAGGAGGCCTCATGACCTTATTTGCTGGGAAAATGGATGAGTAAAAATGTCTGTTTTTCCCCTAGTATTTTCTTGTATCTTTTGTACCTCTTAGTACATGTATATATTGCTATCTAGTGTAAAATATCCAGTTTAGGAAAAGATTTCTTGTTATTTTTTAGGTTTGGTAGCGGTATTTCATCCGTTCTCTTTATCCTGTGTTAGGATAAAACTAACATGTTCAAAGAGCACAGAAAACAAGAGCGCCCGCATGTCTTGATCCTCTGTCTGATCCATTACCCCGCCATTGATAAAGTTGTGCCGTCAAAGCTCCACCATCTCCATAGCTCACCCCCCTAGGGTCTGACCTACTTCTCTCTTTTCTGGCGCATTCAGGTGATGAAGGATTCAGCTCCAGAGCTAAATGTGAGTAGTTCTGAAACAGAGGAGGATAAGGAAGAAGCTAAACTGGATGGAGAAAAAGATCCAGACTTTAATCAAGTATGTGTTGAAGCTGCTCTTCATTGTTACACCTTCCACTGCTCCGAAAGCAGTCACTCCAAGCTCTTGGACATCTCTCTGTAGCCTGTATGCGATGTTGGTCCTCAGGACCCTTTTTCCCCTCTTTTCTTTGTTGGGTAGCATGCTATAGCTGTCCTGATTTCTCATGAAAAGTCATGGACTATGATACTCCAGAATTAATTGCTATTAAAGAATCGGTGCTAAAATACACTGCAATGATTAAATTTTTACCTGGAAAAAAGACTTAAACTAACTATTATCCTGGTTTGCTGCTTAATCATGGAATATTTATGTATGAAAAAATTACTAAACTCAACTTCTCTCATTACAAACAAAACACATAATAGCATTTATAATACTGGAGTTTATAGAAGAGACTTTTCAGGTCTCTATAAAGTTGTTAGTCAGGTGACTAGAAGCAACATTAGTCTTTGATTTTTCATTGTGATGACCTTAAATTCTTCTATTAAAATTACATATTTTGCGGATTTTATTATGGTATTTCTATCCCTCTTGTTTGGGAGTATGGTTTAATAATCAGTTTAGAATCTGTTCTTCCACTGAACTTTGTAAATCAATTTGTAAAGTTTTATATATATATATATATAAAATAAATACAATATACTATATATATATATAATATATTGTTCTTATTTCTGTCATTTCAGGCTTTCCTTATCAGCCCAAGGGTTGCTTAGAAAACTTTTAAAAACATTTTCAAGTGATTAGATTTTTGGGAAACTAACTTTTTTGAATGGCTAGTTTTATCCATTGTTGTCATAACTATAGCAGTTTTTAAATTGCTATTCTGTACCTCAAATGCAGATGGTAACAGATCTCCCCTTTATAAATATGATAGAGAATGTTTGTTGGAGAACATTGTTTTTTATGCCATAGTTATCTTTATACTTTGAATTTTCTTCCGCCTTTCCTCTCATTCTTTGGATATTGTAATACTCTTGGTTAATGCTTTAAAAATTTCATCTTGCAAAATAAAGTATAACCTTCCTTTTTGAAAAGAGTAGGTGGTCCCAGAAGAATGTCAAGTGTTTTCAGAATTTCAGACTCCTCAGACCTTTTCTTTGTAACACATTGCAGTACCTCGATACAAAGCTTCCGTAATTGCTGTTTTAAATCCTGTTTATAAAATGGTGCATTTGTGTTTGTCCTTAATGGACATGAACAAATCCCCTTTCCTCTTTTCTCTAAGCTAGATCAACCCAGTTCCTTTGACTTTGACCTTATCTACCATTTAGGTTAATAATGCACCCAGTATTGGATATTACTTAGGTAATTGAAAACCTTCTAAAACCAGTGGACTGGTTTTTGTCAGATAAGTTGGATTTAAATTCTATGGATTTTTTTAAAAAATATAATTCTGGGAAAGGCTTTTAGACTCATTTTAAAATATATCTTGCTTAATGCTCAGGGCTCTGTTATTTGGCTGTGTTTTATATTTCTAAAGTAAAATTTTAGGTTGTTGTAGATATTTTCCCTTATATTCCTAGCTGAAATTTAGGTCCTATTTCACAATTGAAAAATACTTGAGTTTTGTTTTTTTTTTTGATAGTTGAGATTGAGCAAAATGTTACCAGCTCCCACATTTTTTCGTTTTTTGAATTGTTGAGATTGAGAAAAACGTGTCAACTCCCACATTCAGTGTTTCTTATGTTTGAATCACCTGTGTGCCCCTTTAGATTCACAGCGAGAGCTGAATCTAGCCTTGTGCAGCTCCTGGCCAGTGGACTGCCACCCTCAACAGATGCTGTTCTGTTTGCTTCCTGATCCTCTCTGCTTTGTGAATCTCTGGCGCTCCACTGATAATGAATATGTGGCGTCTGTGTGCATAGTGGCCCCGAAACCGCTCTGATCACGCACAGCTGACACTCACTGAGAACTGGAGACCAGAGCCAGAGCCTGGGGTTTTACTTCATCCAGATTTAATTAAACCAGGGCAAAAGAGTATTTTAAAAATCTTGTTTCATTCATTCCGTGGCTTGGTTAGCAGAAGAATCTTGTCTGGTTGTTAACCTATTGATGAGGCATTTATTAGAGTATTTTAGAGAAATATTTGGTTTTCATCTAGTATTTTTTTCTTAAAACTAGTACAGTATATATTACATATGCCGGTACTTCTTGCTGAACCATCTTTAAATTGTGCCCATCATGGCATTTCACCTCTTAAGTTCTTAAACCAGTTCTTACCAAAAAAGGCAATATCCTATTTACCTGTGATCAGATTTCTTCAGCTATCCCAAATGTGCCTTAAACAATTTTTCCTCCTCAAACCAGCATGCAACCAAGATACACATTGTTTTGTATCACTTCGACTTTTTTCCAGAACAGTTACCTTGCCTCTGCCCCCTTTTCTTTTCCATTTTGACATTGACTAGAGACCAGTTCCTTTTCTTGTACTGAGTAGATTGTTTCACATTCTAGATTCAGCTGATTGCCTCTTGTTACTCATTTTAACTTATTTCTCTCCCCTGTATTTTCTGTGATTTACAAGCTGGATCTAAATATTTGATTAGTTTCAAGTCAAACATTTTTGCAATTTCAAAGGCAAACCTATATTTTTTAAAGGCAAACCTAAGATTTTTAAAGTTCTCAGCAGTTTATAGTTAGCATCTGTGTCATTCACTAAAAGAAGAAAATGTTTAATACACAGATTAGGATTCAGTGTACCATAACTGTGTTTTTCTAACTTAAGGTCAAACTTTCCCTTCTGTTTGTTTTCTTTTTCTGGCTGGCTCCCCCCACCCACCCCCCACCCCCACTTTAAATGTCCTTTTTATAATACATACATTTTTAAATCCTGGAGCTTGTGTGCAGTTCAAGCAGTTTAATTTTTTCAATTTTGGTCTGAGCCTTCTAAGAACCTTCAGTGAGTTCCTACTCACAGATGAAACCGAAATTCAAATGGTTAACAAGCTGATAAAGTGCTTTTGCTTGTGTTGTGAAGTTTGGACAGGGTCATGGTGTGGATAATTTCGTTGCGTTTTTCTGGATCTCTAGAGCAATGGAGGAACAAAACGGCAAAAGATCTCCCACCAGAATTATACAGCCTATCAGAAGCAAGTCATCCGGCGGAGCATGAGGCACAGGAAAGTTCGTGGGGAGAAAGCGCTCCTTGTTTCTGCTAATCAAACACTGAAAGAGTTGAAGATTCAGGTGAGGAAAGTGCAACATCTTTTTAATCATGCCCTGCACTTACAGGACCTTCACGAGTTTCTGCTTTGCACCTAAGTATTGAGCTGTTGGGAGGGGGCATTTTTGAGTTTAGAATAATACTTGTCAGGTCCCCAAATTCAAATAACTCTTCCTTTAGAAAGAGCTTCAAAGTTTTCAAAATTAGCCAAGAATCTGTGAAGAGGGAAAGTGTTTTGGGCATTGTGAAGCCTTGAATAGTTCTGAGTAGCTTTCTAATAATGAAGAGAAATATCGGCATCCAGTTAATGGTTCATTTTAGATCGTTCCCAGTCTCGTCCCACTCCACCCCTCTTTACCCCCATTGCTTTTGCACATCTAGGCAGTGGATGAGTGATGAAAATGCCTCATGGCATTGTTTCCTGGTAGCACCACGAAAGTACTGTAAACGAGGATGCCAGTGGTACATCCCAAAACCCAGGAAAGAGAGGCTGATGCATTCAAGATGTCCGTGAAAAAAAAAAAAAAATCTGGCCCCTTATCTGTTTTAGTCCCTGATACAGATCCCAAAAGTTGACCCAGTTTCCCTCTTTGCTACTTTCATGTGGCATAGTTTACTGGTTATGCATTTTTCCTTGTGCTGATATTTATCATTGTAATTGAGGCAAAAGTATAGGCTTCCTTTGAGGGTGTTCTGTGTTCCAGATTGTCCTGGGAACATTATTTCCCTTGGTTGAACCCATGGCTCTGAAAATAAATGTGTTGGCGTAGTATCTTTATTCTGTTATTGTAGCTTTTACATCTGAGAAAGCTTGTTTCTGTCACCAGCTTTCTGCTTGCCAGTGGTAAACCTCGAAACATTCAAAACCTTTAAATTACAGAAACAGCCCCTGTGGATCAAGATATTGTCAGAGCCTGTGCTGCCTTTATTGTGGACTTGCCCTTTTAAAAGAGTAAATCAAAAGTCAGCAGAAAGAGCCTCCGTCTTGGGGCATGTTACCGCACAGACGAGTTCTTAGAAGGCAGCAGCTCTGCACAGGAAACCCCGTGAGGTGCGCGTCTCAGGTGGCTCCTGTGCCGCGTCCTTCCTCTCCTCTCCCTTCCTCACACGGAGGGCCACTGTGATCCAGACAGTCAAAGGGCAGTGCAACGCCATCCCCCAGCGCTCCATGGCGGCGCTTTCACAGCCTCCCCGTAGACAAGACCTCTTTGCCCGGCCGCCTGAGCACCGTTCCAGCTGTGGTGGGCATGCGTGTGAGCCTCAGCTGCTGCTGCTGGCTGCGTTTTCAAGCACATAGTGCATGTTTTGTTCACGGCACCTCTTCCCTAGGGTAGACCACATTTCCAGATTAATAGGATAGCCACCATACCCATTTATAGTTGCTTAATTCATCCACCTATGAGGCCATAATGTAAATGAAGTACAGATTCATCCCTTTTCTCAAAACATGTTCAGTAGTTAATTGCTTTATTCCATTTTCCTAAAGATGGATTTTGAGCGGGTGGTATTGCCCGCCTTAGGAAGGAGGAAATTTTCCTAACTTGCTTATTGCATTTCCTCATTTCAGCCAATAAATACCCCTGCACACACACACATCACAGCAGGCAGCATGAAGCCGCAGGAACAGAGCCTTCCTTGTTCCTGTTAGGCTTCACACAGACCTGTAGAATGCTAATTCTCCTGAAGCGTTCTCCTTGCACTTAACGGTTTATGAATTACCATACTGCAGGCCATAGACTTCCAGGCCCTTGGCCTGTCCTCTCACTCTGAAGTCGCACTTTCCCCCACTAGAAAGCACTGCTCGTCTTTCACGCAGCTCTTCCGCAGCAGCTGTCTGGCCTCCAGCCACACCGCGCGCTTCTCCCTTGCGAGCTCCGCGGGCCCCTGGGTGTGCTTTCTGCCACGTCCCCACTGCGTGGCTTTCCGCCTCTGGACCTCTCTGGGGTGGAATACTCCTCACCGTTACAGTTCCAATACCTAGCACAGTATTCAACGCACGGTGTAATAAATCTTCATTAGGTACTGAATGAATTGAAATGTCCTTGTCTGTGGGCTCAAAATACAACTCATGAGCCTCCACCCCTCCGTGATGGCACTCGTGTCTAGAGGTATTTGCTGTTTGTCCGTTCTCTGCGATGGCGCACAGACATCGCCTGCGTTAAAGTTGATAGCAGAACACCTTCTCCACCGCGTGCTTTCTTCTTCCTGGGTCATGTTTATGAACTCGGAGCTGCTGCCTCTGCCTGAGGCCCATGTGCTGGGCTGGCCAGTAGAACTGTCCTTTCTCACCAGAAACAGGCTCAGTTGTTCCGCAGAAGGATGGGTGATGACCCCTGTTTAATCAGCCTCCGCTCCCCACTCGGGGCCTGAGGTCCGGTGGAGAAGCTCAGTTATGAATCCGGCCTCACAGGGAGGAGGCGAGTGTTGTTGTCCCTCTTCTTATTTACTTGTGTGCTGTTGCTAAAATCACTTTTCTGGTCAGGGTCTTCCCAGCTTATGTAGCTCTTGGGCCCAATTCTATGCAGACGTGGGTCAGGGCTGCTTGTTGTGTTTTTCAAAGAGCAGAATCAGTGCATAAAAGGGTAGAATGATTTCCCTATAGCATCGTGGATATTGGTATAACAAAAGATAGGTGTAGTGGAGCCCTTTCAGTGACTATGTAACTCAGGTGTTGAGCATAATAAAATGAATACCCTGGAACACACCCAAGTGAAGAATTAGAACATATCGCTGAAGGTATCTATGTGTGCCTTCCTGGGCCCAACTCCTCCTTGCTTCTCACTGGTATTTACTACCTGGATGTGATTAAAAATTTTTTTTTTCATTTTTCTGCATTTGAAAATAATGTTTATTAGGCACAATAGTCTTTCTGAATGTATTTAACACTTGGCTAGAACTGGGGTGGAGTACATGGTCCCTACCCTTAAGAAATTCGTATTTGACTCCTAGAGGCAAGACTCAGGCTAAGAATATGTGGCAGTCCTAACGGCTAAAGTTTGTATTCCATGCTGCTCATAGAAGGGAATCAAAGAGAAAAGTCCAGACAGCCTGCTGGTTAATTTAGAGATGGTCTTATGAAAGAATTTAAAATTGATTTGATTATTAAAAGGATGTGGGACCTGGACACAGTGGGAGCGACCATAACAGCCGTGCCCACGCCTTGTAACCAGAGTGACTGTCAGCCCAGCCCCACCTTCCACTTCTTTGATTTCTCCGCACCCCCACCCACTGAGGGGTTGTAAGATGCAGAACAAAAGGACCTGGGGGTACTACTGCCTCCTGATTCTCTAACAGGCCTCCTAAGGATGTTCCCAGATATATTGGGATTATAATTTCAATAGGAATGAAGCAAGTGTGTTGATTGTGAACTGTAGTATCTTTTGTATTCTGAAGTCTTTTATTTCTTCCTTAGAATTATTTATTCACACAGGGTATTAAGTCCAGTATTTAGTTTTATACAAACCTTTGTTTCTTTTATATTGGCACAGATCATGCATGCGTTTTCAGTTGCTCCTTTTGACCAGAACCTGTCAATTGATGGAAAGATTTTAAGCGATGACTGTGCCACCCTCGGAACCCTAGGCGTCATTCCTGAATCTGTGATTTTGTTAAAGGTAAGGAACGGCTCTGTGCCTGAGGGATTCAGGGGATTCTCCTGTGTAAACCGGGTGCGGTGGTGATTAAAGTTCCCAGGTCCTCGGCAGGGTGTGGTAAGAAGCTACTGTGTGAGTCTGCTGCCTCTCTGGATGAGCCTCAAGAGACTTAGTCATGACAGTCACTGGGTCTTGCGGGCTTTTCATAATTCTTGTTTAAAATAATCTAGATTTAACCTCCTCCCTAAATTCCAGATCGGTGAATTACTTAACTGTACTTCTACCTATTAAAACGTCCCCCCCCCCCCAGAAATTAACCAGCCAGTTAAGCTCGGAAAGAAACATAAGACTCAAGGCTTGGCCACAGTAATCAAAATACTTTTGGTTGGTTTAGTGAGATTCTTATCCAGGGCATGAAAATTGACCTTGGGGAGAAAAGGTTTAAAAGAGGTAGGTGTGTTTTTAGAAACCTGGGGCTTCTGAGACTTTGTCACGGATGAAGATTCATTGAACCAGCCTGGTTAGCCCAGTCCTACTCTCCCTCAGGCAGGGCCTGGTTGTTACTATTGTTTCTGGGTGGCTAGAAGCATCCCCCCTGCATGATGTGTTAGAATATTCTGCAGGTTTTTTGAACTGGGGAGTATGTTGTTCATAGGCAGAGCTTCAATTCTGGCCAGATAAAGTTAGGCCCTGGAAGTGGTGATGCGGGTCCATATCTGGCCCTTCACACACACACACACGCCCCTCATCCTGCTCCCAGCCACCTCCCTCTGCTTGCTTTTCTTGGAACTGTAGATTCTGTGGAATTAACTCTGAGAACCTGTTTGGTTTGCTGAATCAGAAGAGCCCGGTCTAGAATCCTAGAAGCAGCCCGTGTCACTAATGGGTTTGCACTTCAGGTGGGCAACCGGAGTCTGTGTTGGTCGTTGTCCTCTTTGCCCTTGAAGCTAATCCTGCCATAAGCTCGGACTCAGCACTCGCTTCTGCCTTTAAAAGGACATGGCTATTTTATTCTTGATGGTGGGGAAGGATGAAAATGTATTTTTAACCTAATCGGCATTTTTCGAGGACCATACTGATTTTACTTCTCCCAACTTACACTGTCATCATTGGCACCTGAAATCATATCCATTAAATGAGGATATTTGAACCTTTCTGCATCTAAAGGTGTTTGAGGGGCAAGAAAGCAATGCCACATCCAGTGTGCAGTCTGTGCAGTTATGGGGGTGGTGAGTCTCAATCCACCATTGACAGGGCATCATTTGTTCATCCTGGACGTCGCCAGCTCTGGCTTGAGCCCTGTTTTCCCCTGGACAGTGTTTGTGTCCAGGAGCAACATACTGGTCAACTCCGGGGCCAACCTTTTGTGTTAGGAGGTTGGGCGTTCTCATCCTGGCTTCCATTCCCTTGCGGTTTTGAATTGTCTTCATTTGTTTTCTAGGCTGATGAACCAATTGCAGATTATGCTGCAATGGACGATGTCATGCAAGGTAAAAGACCAGTTTGTTTGGGGAATTTGTTGAGGTACTTGTTCAATGATGGTGGGGTTTTAGTTATTGAATCTTTAGTCTACGGTGTTCTTACTTTTAAGCTTGAATAAAGCTTCTCCATGCTAAGGTAGAATCTTAATGCTACTACTATTTAAAGAATGGTATCTATGAAAATTTAGAAAATGGAGGAAAGAGTAGTATTATTTAGTTCACTGTAGGAAACTGAAACAGATACAAGCCTGCAGATAGAAGAGGTCAACGAAAAGCAGAGTTAATTCAAATTGTGGGGCCTCTGGAGGTACACAGAAATTATATGCCGCAGGTGCCTTTGAGCATAGGAGTGAGGTCTGAAGCCAGAGGCAGGTCGGAAGCTGTGTAAGAGCAGTTAGACAACTCACCACCTCACAGATCCTCACAGCCCTCCCCTTTATATCCATTCAGTGCCTCTTCTTGACCTGTAGAGTTTGTGTTTCTTTGAAGAAATTAAACGAGAAAGGTGAGAATGAGACGAGTTACTACCAAATAGGGAGACCAGGCCTGTGTTCAAACTGGCGGCCCATCTCTTACCTCCCACAGTGGAGGGAAGAGATCCTCCTCTAGGGAAACCAGAGCAATTCCAGAAAATAGCCTACAGATATTTTTTCTAAAGTAGTTCATCTCCCAGGTAACCTTTGGGTGATGCCTACCACTGCCCACCAGACAGTTTTGAGATATCTCTTTAGTCCCTCACACTTCTGTAGGTGGAAGCAGACAGCCAGAGAACTCCGGACAGTGGGGCATAGAGCAGCGTGGAAGCGAAAGACATCATTCAACAGGCTGAACAGGAAGTAGACAATGCAGGAAGGACAAGAAGGCTTTAAAAGTGACTGTAAACAATACGAGAGAGAGCAAATAAGAGTCTGTATGTTGGGAACATTCAGAGAACAGAAAACAATTCATGAAGCTAAAAACGGGAGCACCAAGGCCCCGGTACTTTTAAGTGCAAATCTAGAGATTAAGATCCTAAAAACACCTAGAGGTATGGAAGGAAAAACCAGTCATATTCCTGAGATGAAGAGTCAAGGACAAACCAATGGGCCAGTGCCCACAGGAGAAGGAGGAAGTGTGAGCTGCAGTCTGGAATTCTCTGAGTAGACTTTCTGTTACGCGCATTTGGTGGCTCTGTGAATACAAGGCCTCAAAAGAATTATTTCTCACCTGCCGTTTACTCTGGGAGGGTGTACTCTGTTAAGCGAGAGTAAAAAGAAAGAATTCAACAGTGGAGCCTGAAAACAGGGATCCAACGCAGGAGTGGATGCCCTAGAAGACGGCAAGGGGGCAGTTCCAGGAGTGAGGCGCTGCAGTGGGTGTTGAGCACTCCCGCTCCAGATTGGAGCATGTTCCCTGGGAAAAGTGGAAGTGACAGATGACTGTCTTGAGGAGTTTACCCTTGAATCGGAGATGGTACAGAGAAAATGAAAGACATAAATAATGCAGCAGTTACCAACCCCAGAAAGACAGAAACATACCAGACAAGAACGATCACCAGGGTGCCCCCGAGGGTTCAACCTTGGGCACTGTTAAGGAGTAAAAAAAACTGTAAACACTGGAGATTGGCTTAACGACAAAATACCAGTGTGTCCGGAGGATGGTTAGGGGCTGTGTGTTATGTTAGAGGTGGTTCTGTCTTTGACTGAGGAAACTGTTAGGTATTACCAAAAATTATGAATTAGCGACATAAGCATCTGGAAATGCAGAGGTTAAATACCAGAAGACGGGGCCACAGAGGCCAAAGCTGTTCCCTGGGGAATGTGGACAGGAGGCAGGCCCCGCCCTCCCCAGCCACGCAGGATGTTGGCTCCTGTCAAGTCCCTGGTTTCCCCCAGTGTTTGTCTTTGTCAATGATGCATATGTATTGCTTTGATAAAAAGGAAAACAAAGATTGTCATTTGATATTATTCGTAACTTCAAAGGTAACCTTTATAGGTGAGTAAGGTTATTAAAAGCTATTTTAAACTTTTCATCCTTAGGCATTGAAGTGAACTTACTGCTGTCTGTAGCAACAGTCTTTTCAATTTGGAATTCTTTTTCTTTTTTTTCCTTCCAGTGTGTATGCCAGAAGAAGGGTTTAAAGGTAAGTTACATTTGTCATGTTTTGTTCATGAGTGTCACAGTCATACTGTAATTTTCTATTAATGTGAAGCCTATAATTTGATTTTAAAATTTAATTCAATCTGAGTCTCATGACTGAAATTAATTTCAGTTAAATGCATTTTTTATTCAAGCTTCTTCATTATCTGTATCAGCACTCAAGCCTCAGACCGGGCCTGTGTGTTAGATGCACCTGCTGCCAGATGCCCACTGTGCTTTTTTATCTCGTTTTGGGGTGAAGTTGGGCACTTAGCTAGTGGCATTTTCATTTTTATACTCAACCTTTTTCCAGTTCCTCTTATCAGTCCCATCTTAGAGCAAAACGGTTTGTGACTGATAAGAATTAGAGGAGAAGAATCTGCTGAACGTTAGGTTCAGTGAGAAGGTTTCATTTCTCTGTGTAGGATTAAGACATCTCTTGGATTATCACTTTAAATGGATAAACAGCGATGCCTTCTGCATCCTGGCCACTAGGGTTGTACACACAGTTGAATTCAGGCCTTTGACTTTTACAGATTTACCTGTTGCCATTTTGATTCTTTGTGGCCTAGGCCAGAGGTCCGTGACAGGTTGTGATTTTTGAATCAAATACCAGGGGTTCTTTGCAAACGAGTGAGTCAAGCCACTGGCCTCAATAAAGCCTTCCTCTCGGTGCAGCTTTTTGTCTACACGTTCCCACTACAAAGAAACTCCTAAAGTGATTAAAACACAACAAACAAAGCAGAACTTTTTTTTTTTTAATGAAAAACGGCCACCAAATGAAAGCTTCAATAAAATTTGATTACCTTGTGTGAAGATAATGCATAGGAGTCACATGGCTTTCAACGGAAATGTGCTTTAGCCGAAAGCCTGGAGTCTGCTGATATATTTTCTTATTTTCAATGTCAAAGGGTTTCTGTGCTTATTCACTAAGTTGTAATATTCCCTGTTGGTGATGCAGATGGGACACTTGAACCCTTAACCTTGCAGTTCACAACTATGCCTCCGCATGTGTTTCTTTCCCCAGGTACTGGTCTACTTGGACATTAATCTTTTTGAACACTTGCTGACTGCTCAGAAATGACCAGAAGGGAAGAGGAGTTTGACATGTTAGGGCATTAAAGAAAAGGTGGATTTAAGAATTAAACCATTACATGACTCTTCCGAAAGGCAGAAAACCATTCAAAAAAGTGACTGTCCCAAAATGCCTTATGTCAAATAAAGCAGATTGCACTGAAGGCCATCAGACTTGAAGGAAATATTTCAAATTTTATATTTAAGGGGGGTGGTGGGAGGGAAGGGGCAAGTAAAAGACTGAGCAAGTTTAGTAGCAGTATCAGTAAATCATGTTTACATATGAGATTTATAGTCACGGGAGGGAATAAAGTTCGTTCTATTTCCTTGCTCGAGTTTCATACCAGATGCATTGGTCCATGAAGAATTTGTATCACAGTGGATGGGACAACATTCTGCTCTGAACTAAAAGTAATTCTTTTAGAGACATAATCTGCTTACCAAAACCAGTCTTTGATTCATTTTTACTTTCAATAAAGCATGAAAGTGAAGAACTTGCTGTAATTGTGGGAAAGTGTCTTCAGACCAGACTCCTGTGTCAGCCCCAGGGCACTCCCCTCACACGCTGCCTGTGGTCGGTCTCGCTCAGTACTGGGAAGACGAGGTGGCACCTGTGTGTCTCCTGCAATGAGCCAGGGGCTCATGTGTCATTTTTATCTCCCAAGGCCGTTCACTTTCATGCATTGCAGAAGGGGTGGCGAATGTATTGCACGTGGTAGCATCCTCCAGTGCTGCTGTTCTTCAGAGGAAAGTGAAAGTTGCTCAGTCGTGTCCGACTCTTGGCGACCCCATTGACTATACAGTCCGTGGAATTCTCCAGGCCAGAATACTGGAGTGGGGATCCTATCTCTTCTCCAGGGGATCTTCCTGACCCAGGAATCGAACCAGGATGCACTGCAGACGGATTCTTTACCAACTGAGCTATGAAAAAAAGCCCATTATTCAGAAGTGGGATATCAAATAACACCTTGCCCTTGGGAGAAATCTGACCACCTTATCAGAAGTGTAAAATGGCCTGAAGTCCATTTGGATGATAACACAGATTTTTATATATAAAGTTTCATCTTCCCAGCCTCCAGATCCCATCTCTTGAATCACACTCCCCCCTCTTCTCTTTTGCTGTGCTGCATAGCATGTGGGATCTTTATTCCCTGACCAGGGATGGAACCCACCATGCCCTCTACATTGGAAGTGCGGAGTCTTAACTACTGGACAGCCAGGGAATTCCCTCATTTTCTCTCTTTTTCAAAGCATTCTTCTGAAATGCCCAGGAAAGATCTACATCACATTATTTAACAAAGAAAAAAATGTGTGGATGGAGTGTGCCCTGTTCTCCAATTTAGGATTATTGTTGATTAGCAACATAGAAGCAAAATAGTATTCTTGAGAAATCTTAAGATTTGCAAATGGAATTGAAGACTGGCGTTTGTTTCTCTGTTTTCTCTGAGTATGTACGTATTCTAGAGTTACCTCCCTTGCTAACACTGTATTTAGCCTGGGGTTTTGCTAGGCCTTTTTTTTTTTTTTTTAACCCCTCCCTTTTCTGAAAATTTAAACTGAAATTCTGGATGGGGGAGGCAGGTTTCAACTTGAGAACCCGTAACCTTGGCAGCCGACTCGATGGACACGAGTTTGCGTAAACTCCAGGAGTTGGTGATGGACAGGGAGGCTTGGCGTTCTGCGATTCGTGGGGTCGCAGAGAGTCGGACACGACTGAGTGGCTGAACTGAACCTTGTCAGCATCCCTTTTGAACAGCTCTTTTTTATCAGAGTAATTATGGCAGTTTGGTAACATTACAACTCCTTGCCTGTGTTTTCCCTCTGTGTCTGCAATCTGCAGTCTGTGCCCCTGAGGAGGCAGGGGGTGTTTTAACCAGTCTGTGTGAGAGAGTGCGCGGCACACAGGACCCTCAGAAGCCATGCATCCTTGGAACCTGTGAGTCCCACCCTGAGGTCGACACAGGGAAGAGAAGGACTCCTGGTTTAGGCCATGAACTACTCTTCTGATTTTAGATTGCCCTCGCCCCACCCCCACCGCCACCCCATGAAGCTGAACATAAAATAACAACATGCCAAGCACTGCTCCTTTCCTAGGGTAAAGACCTGCGTGTGGTTCACTTAGGGCTTGAGGCAGCTGCTTCCTTCTCCCTACTAAGAGCTGTTTGGCCAGACAAGGTTCTTTCTGAGGATTGACATAAACATGTCAGTAGTCCCTGGAAATCTTATACCCTTTCCCAGTTTGCTGTTAATCTGTTTCAAATGTGTTACTTGAGTCTTTTTCCCTCATGCATTGGTACAAAATAACACCCTATGATAAAAGTCTTTAAGGCTGATAAGCCAGTACTGGCTCCTTTGTTAACTTTACAGAATGGGTGGGAGTGGGGTGGGCCTAACCGTGTTCTACCTGCCCAACTCGCATGATGTCTGTGGCCCCCGTAGGACCAGCAGCTCTGTGAAGATTTATTAGCAGTGCTTAGGCCCCAGAACATGCACAGGCCACCCCTGCTGAGAAGGCTTGGGCCGGACTCTCCCAGCCCCGGCCCCCAGAGTTAACGCAGTATTGCCTACATGTATTTTGTGGCCCGCATCACCACCTCACCATTTAGTACAGGGAGAACAGGTACCGCGTGGGACCTAAAGTCCATTCTTGCCTTGTCTGTGCTGATGGAGATCAACTGTCTTTACTGATGAGCACACTAAGGTGCAAAGACTCTCCGTCAGGTTTCTCATGTCTGGTATGTGTTTGTTTCTGTCTTTTATTATTTCTGTCTTTTATTATTCCTATTATTTTTTATTTCTGTCTTCTGTGAAAGGTAAAACGAAGCTTGAGGTCACTGCCACCCCCTTCCCCTGTTACATTTCTTTCCATGCCTCAATCCCAATCTTACCAGTGCCACATGCCTTTCTGGTACAAAGTTGTGACCTACCTGGGGTGTGGGTCACCATTTGGATGTCTTCATTCCTAGGGGGAGTAAGTATCTGTGTATTAGTTCTGTGTATTAATGGACTTTATTGGCTAGAATTACAGTTAACCTTTTTGCCCAATTAAAAAAGAAGTGAACGTCCCTTTGTTTCTGTGATGTCAGAATCCAGAGCCAATTTTTTATTCCATTTTTAATTCCTTTTTTCGGGGGTGAGGGAGCTTGCTGCAAAGCTTCTGAGACCTTAATTCTCGGACCAGAGATTGAACTCCAGGCCCATAGTGGTGAGAGTGGGCCACCAGGGAATTCCTTGGAATCTGTTAATACCTAAATGTCCAGTTGGTTGGTCTATGTAGTCAAGGGCTTGTTGACCGGGCCCTGGTTAATATTTGAAGTGAATGCTAGGATTGAATAACCCATTTTAAATACCCAAGAGGTGATTTATGTCTATCTAAACAAACTGCTGAGGTGAAATAAGCATTGGAGCCTGCCTTTCCTGTTTCAGAGTCACGAAGGAGTGTCACATCCTTTCTGGCATTTGAATGTTCAGTTTATTCAGTGTTACAGGGGACTGTGACCAAAGTTCAATCTCAAGAACAACCAGCATTTTCATTGTAAGAAGATTCTCACCCCTTTGCCAATGGCCTGTGTGCCTGCCACCCTCCTACCCCAGGCGCAGGGTAGGTATCACCACCTGTTTCTGATTGTGAAGGTTGGCAGTTTGCCACCCCCAAAACCCAGGCAATGTGTAGACATCAATTTTGGCTGGGGATTTGATTATTAATGAGTCCTTTATTCATTAAAATCCAAGTCACAGACCTTTGTAAAAAGGCAACACTTTGTCTGGCATTTCACGGAGCAACAGCTTCATGTTGAGTCCTGAGGGCCAACGAACCTAGTAGGGAGACAGAAAACTCCTCCATCACAAACATTTGTGGGTTTTTTCCAAGTCTAGCTTGTGAGCTAATTGGGCTGAGGAGTCTGCTAGCTGTTCAGATCACACCTGCATGTGTAGGCGAGCATTGGAAGGGCACAGTTTGAGAATTTGGGTCACCCTGCTGCAGATAATCTTAGCATTTACCTCGTAATTAAGAAAAGTTACTTTGTCTTCCTTTCCATATTATCTATTAGAGCAGTATTTGCCACTTTGTTTACCCTTCCACACTGAGAACCATACAGTAACACATTTTTGTTGGAGTAAATACTTTGTATCGTTCTTTGTAAGTTGACTTTAGCCTTTGTGAGGAAATGCTGTGGAACCTTCCGCAAGTCTTCAAAAAGAGGTCTTGTAACCACAGAGCCAAGCTGCCCAAGAACTTGAGGACATTCCTTATGCTGGAAGCCCTTGGAATTTAAATAATGGCTGGACAGGTGTGTTTGGTCACTGTTACATAAATATTTCCTCTTGGCCCATAAGGAAAACGAAGCTAATGGACAAACAGTAAGGAGCCTTGACTCTGTTTATTTGTGGAGTCACGCTGAAAGGAATTCAAAACACGTTTAGAATGAGTGTTGACGATTTATGCCTGTGTGATAGGCAGGTTCTGCCCCAGAGCAGCAGCTTCCGGTGTCTTGACTGTCATTTGCCAAGAACATCAGTCACAGGTGCCATGAGCCTTGGAGGCAGAGCTGTGCAGGCGGGAAGCAAAGCAGAAGGCTGTGGCCAGTGCTTCAGGCTCCTTTCTGACCTGAGAATCATGTTTTTCATTCTTTATTTAACCTCTTGAGACTTCGGAATAATACTTGTCAAGAGTAGAGTCCAGGGAACAGGTATTTCTTGTGCTTCTGGGGGAATTTTCCCAACAGATAAGCCCCAGGACTCATTTTATCAAATGATTGCAGTGTTACTTGCTTACCATATTACATTCAGCACTTTTAAAAAATGCATATGTTTCAGACAAGTTGGTGACATTTGTTCATATGGTAGGAGTTAAGTATCTTCTGAGGCTCCTTAGATTTTGGGAAGAGGTTGTAGAATTGATCTTGTGAATCAAGTCACCTTTGTCACTTGCCAGGAGTTGTCTGGCCTTTTCCAGGGGACACTGTTCTGCCTCCAGCATTGAGAGCTGCACCAGCTCATTACTGGACTAAGCCGCGGCTGTGTTCCCCCGTCTCCCCACCCCGACCCCAGCAGAGATAAGGCCACGTTCCCTGAAGAAGTGG
Source organism: Odocoileus virginianus (assembly GCF_023699985.2). Taxonomy (NCBI): domain Eukaryota; kingdom Metazoa; phylum Chordata; class Mammalia; order Artiodactyla; family Cervidae; genus Odocoileus; species Odocoileus virginianus. The sequence goes on along the minus strand of NC_069703.1, from coordinate 33,105,503 downwards.
ATCCCGCTGCCAGATGGGCTCCATCCACAGGCACCAGACACAGTGGCTTCTCTCGTGCTGTGTTTTCACAGCTTGCCATCCCCCGAAGCTGTCTCAGTTCCCCTGAAGTTAGTTCTGAGAGCTTGTCCAACATAATTACTGTACCGATCTCAAATAGAGGGCATCAGCTGTTCTCCCCTCACATGCTTTAAGAAAATAAAAACCCTGCTTTCAAGGATCTGGCTGAGATTGCACAGGCCAGGGCCTTTGACATGAGCGTGCCCTGGCGTGCTCTTGGTCAGGGAAGGACCCAGCCTCGTAACAGCAGCTGGAACGGCAGCTTGACCTCCAGATCAGCATTAGCACTGCCAGGCAAGGCAGGCCCTGGGCCACAGGCAGTGGGGGGCCACAGCCCCAGGAAGCCAGCAGGCCTGGGCAGCGGCCGCCGGGGCTGCCACGCTGCCGGCCGCCACACGGGCCTCGGCAGGTTTGGGTCTTGGTCTCCCTTCCCCCATTCTCTGGCATACTTGTTTGTGACCGAGGGGACAATGGACTGCTACCAGCCCTCTTTATGATCCTGGGTAAGTGTGTTCCCCTTTGTGCCTCAGTGTTGGCCGTAAAAGGAAGCTGGGTGTGGAAGTTGTGAAGATAGTGGGGCCTCACCTCTTCACCTCCGCCCCCAGCCCCACCCGTTGCCTCCACGTCCTGGGAGTGTGTTTGAGACGTTGCCAGTAGACCACCTCTGAGGGACTTGTCGTTCGTATGAGTCTGCGCTTTGCGTTTGGGGTTTTTGCTGCACCTCTCATCTGTAGCATGCGCTGGCTCTGGATGAAGGAGGCTTCAGGCCATGCTAGGCTGTCTAGAACCAGAGTGACTTATTTATTTTTATCTTAACTGGGAGCCAGAGTTAAGGCTCTGCTGGATCCTACGTCTGGACCTAAAACCATCTCCAAATCCCAGGAAATGAATCAATCTCGTTAGCGCTAGGCTGTTCTAGCTCCCTGAGAGCAGGGGTCTGGTCATTTTCCTCATCCTGTTACAGCGTGGCACAGACGTTCCCAGCAAGGAAGAATGGACCCCGGGAAGCTCTTGTCCAGCCACAGCAGGGTCCCTGGGGGGGAGTTTTCCATTACTTGCAAGTGACCAGTGCCATCACCACCTTTAGGCTTGACTCTTTTGTCCTCAAAACAGGGACTTCCTAACTGTGTTCACGATTGTGATCCAAGAGTGGATCCTCTCGGGTGGCGTCCTCTCTGCTCCGTGTCCGGCATTAGCAGGGCAGCGCGCCCCCCCCCCCCTCCCCGAGAAACACAGGCCTCAGGACATTCCTTGACTGACATGCCCCAGAGCTGACTCCCAGTCCTCATCTGGTCTTGCTCTCACCAGAGCAGGACTTTGTTCCAGCCATCCCTGCAGCCCACCCTCTTCGTCAGCCCCTCCTCAGCCTCACTCACTGCTTCGCAGACAGCACACTTCGGGGAGCCAACCCTCTGGAATTTTCTCCCTCTGTCCCCATCATCATCTTTCTGATCTGGCCAGGCAGGGGCGGAGGGCAGAGAGGAGAGTTATTTCCATTCCCATTTTTTTTACTCCCTTGTGCATTATTCCAAGTTTATTGTTGTACGACCCACATTTTCACTCTCCAGCCTTCTTAGACATCAGATTTTTTTTTTTTTTTTTTTTTTTGAAGCCAGCTCTCATTTTCAGCAGTTGGGAGGGAGGGCAGGCTTGGTGGCTGAGTCGCAATGTATTAAGTGTTTGGAAAAGAGAAGGCTTGTGCCCAGAGGCAGCCATGCGTGAGTGGTCAGTCTTGAGTGGTTTGGATTGAAATAGGGCAGAGAAAGCAGAGCTCTGGGGCCTTCATCCAGTCTTCAGTACCCGGGCTCCGTGCCCAGCCCCCTACTGCACGTGCCTGCTGCCTGCTCCCCAGGGCCCCCGACAGTCTCCGCACGTGGCCCCCCAGGACACTGGAGAGATCACAGGCCTCTTGCACTGAGGTTTTTCTGTAAAGAGGAAAGTGCTGTAATTGAAGAGCTCCTTGGTTATAAAGAAGAAAGGGAGCCTGGCACAAAAGAGCCTCCGTTTTAGGAGCTGCTCAGCCAGGGTTGGGTATTGTTCAGCCCCTTGAGGCCCATGGGACCATGGGCCCTTGGAGAGCTTGGCATTTGCTGGTCCAGATCACAGCTGCGGCTCCTCACTCAGTTTGTTTCCACGCCGCCTCTGCTTCTGTGGGGCCCCTGGCTGCAGCTCACGTGAGGCATTATGGCTCCACCCTGGAGCCCGGCCCAAAGCGGTACCCTCAGCAGCCGTTTCCAGCTGGGAGCCCGTGGCCTGTGTCTCACCACATGGAGGGGAAGAGGGCTCTTTTGGAGAGCAGCTGGAGAAGCTGAACAGGCACCAGAATCTTGACGGGAATGGAATTCAAGGGTCCTTCCTGGCACCATGTACAAAAAAAGAGGATGGGAGGAGGTGTGGTGCTTCGGAGAACCCTGGAGTTTGAGTGCCCTCCCCGAGAAGCCCCGCTTTGCTCTAGGCAGCTCAGCCCACTGCATGCTGCCCAGGAAGGGCTTAGGATCTCAACCATTGTTTCCCAAATATGACTCAGTTTGATTTCACCCAGCATCTCCCAGGACCAGTGTCCTGCGCAAGACTCCCATGTGAGGCAATCGCTGCACTGCAGAATCCCTCCTCAGTATCCCCAGGAGCTCCTTGACCCGTCTCATTCGACTCCTTCCCCCTTATTAGAGCTTTGAATCAAACTATAAAGCCCAGCGCATCCTGAGAAGGATCCAGGCTCAGGCCTGCAGCTTTGACAGGAAGTCAGATGCCCCCCAGGGGTTGGGTTGGGCATAGAGTGAGGAGGCGCTGCTCTCAGAGCCCCTGCAGTTTTCTTTCTTCCTCAACAGCCTTCTTCTGCCAGCACTATTCAAAATGATGTCTCTGGGACCCTCCCTGGTGGTCCAGTATGTAAGAATCTGCCTGCTGGTGTGGGTGATGCAGGTTGGATCCCTGGTCCGGGAAGATCCCTCCGGCCACAGGGCAACTAAGTCTGGGTACCACACCTACTGAGTCCACATGTGCTGGAGCCTGCGCTCCCCATCTAGAGAAGCCCCTGCAAGAAGAAGCCCGCGCGCAGTGGCGAAGACCCAGCACAGCCAAACCTATTTAAAAAAATTAAAATAACGTCTGTGGCCCTATAGCACCAGCAGTGCTGCGACACTTTATTAGAAATTCAGACCCAGGGAATCTGGATCAGGCCACACCTGTGCTCTTTGAAGTTCAAGGCATCCTGAGCTGGGAACTCTTTCCCACCCATGGCTGGGGTGAGCCTGCGGATGAGACCCCAAAAGACTGGAAAGAACATGGACCCCATTCCTACCTCCCCTCTGTCTTTTCAATTTTCTGGGGGGGGCGGGGAGGTGGGGATGAGGATGAGGCATGGCCTGCAGTTCCCCCTTAATTCTGATCTCTCTTGACTGGGGTGAGAGTCTTGGCAGGGAAACGGGTCCCAGCACGGGAACACTCAGGCCTGCAGATCTCAGATCTTCCAGCAGCGGATGTAAGCAAGGCTGAAGGCCCCATGTCTTTAATGAAATGAATCCCTGTAGCTGGGAAAATGGAGGTGGAAGTCATTTGTTAAGCACACAGCAGGTGCTCAATAAATACGTTGAGTAAGTGAATACAAGACCTGGAGACTTCCCTCACGGTTCAGTGGTGCAGAGTCCACCTGCCAATCCAGGAGACTCGGTTGGATCCTGGACCCGGGAAGATCCCACCCGCCTCGGAGCAGTGAAGCCACTGTGCTACAAGGGCTGAGCCTGCCCCGCAGCCTGGGCGCCACCCACACAGCTTCTGGAGCCGCTGCCCCAGGGCCTGTTTCCACAACCAGAGGAGCCTGCGCTCCACAGCTAGAGAAAAGCCCGCGCGGGGGGCGGGGGGACCCAGCAGAGCCAAAAAGAAATAAAGATGTTGCAAGAACAACAACAAAAACGAATGTAAGACTTGAATCCCACCCCCCACCCCCAATCTTCTCTGTGAAATGGGCCTCGCGCACCGGCTGATCTTGGAGGGTAGAGGCGTTGGAAGTCTGTCTCTACCCCTTCAGCAACCTCAGTTTCCTCACTTATAGAGCACCATGTAAGGTCCAGAGGTCTCAACGATCCCCTCTGAAGTCAACCGTTCTGCGTGACGCGGGCCTGCCAAGCAGCCCCACACATGGTCCCCGCACGCTCCAGCCTGTAGACACAGGGCCCGCGTCCTCTGTTCACCTAGAAGGCTTGTCCCTTGGAGGAGAGTCCAGTGCGCTGTGGTCCCCGGCGCTGCGCAGGTGTCCTCAGCCTTGCTGCTCCCGCGCTGTGACCTTGGGCCCCGTCTCTTCCCTCTCTGCGCCCCGGGGGTCAAGTTGAGGTCACCTCGGGGGCCCCTTCCTGCGCGGGTTTGCACTCCAGCACTGATGCCACCTGTCTCCTGCCTTCCATCCACTGCTCGTTTAGAGCGTGCCCTGAGGGTCGCCATCTGCCCCCTCCCCGCCCCCGTTTCCCGGTGAGGTTGAGTGGGAAGCAAGTTGCCGGGTTCAAGGAGGATGTCGGGGTGTGGTGGGGGGCAGCGGGAGGATGGGGGACAGTGCGCGGCCGCGGGCAGGACGCAGGCCAGGCGCCTGGGTGCGGAGGATGCGCGCGCGGGCACGGCTTCCTCACCCTGCTAAACCCGGGGCGCCTTCTCCTTCCTCCCCGCCCCTACAGACGCGGGCCGAAGGCGTGGGCTCTGCGTCCGCGTCGACCCCACTTGCTCCAGAAGTTGCCCCTCTTCCCTGGGGGAGTGGGGAAGCAGGGACTGTCGTCTGGACCGCGGGGTCCTCTCCCGGCCCTGCCGGTCGAGCGCTGGAACCTTGAGCCGGTTCCACGGCTAGGCCTCCCCCTCTCGGGTTCTCAGTTTCCCGACCTGTAAAGTGGGGCGCAGAGCGCCCGCCTCCGGGACCTGTTGTCGGAGTGGGTGGGAGGGAGGCCGGGTGGGGACCTCCGCCGCGCCCGCGGCCCCGGCTCTGCAGTGAGGGGGGAGCGCGCCGGGAAGGAGGCTCCGCGGTCACGTGACGCCCCCCCCCCCCACCCACCCGAACTGCGGCGGCGGCGGCGGCGGCGGCGATCGCGGAGCCGCGTCCAAGCAGAGCTGCAGAGGCAGCCACGGGCACCGGAGCGCCGAGCCCAGGACGCCCCCGGCCCAGGCCCGCGGGTGAGTGCGCCGCGCCCAGCGGACGCGGCCCTGGAAAGGGGAAGGGATGGAGGTGGCCCGGGCTCCCGGCGCGGGCGGGCTGGGCAGGGGGATGGGGGCCACCGGCGAGGACCCGGGGGGCGGGGGTGGGCGGCCAGCGGGGAGGGGGCGCAGGCAGGGGACGGAGAGGCAGGCCTGGAGTGAGCCGGCTCAGCCCCCTGCCTCCAGGGATGCGTCCAGGCCGCGGCTGGTGGGGGGGCTCGGGTCCCACCCCCCTGCGTAGGTGGGGGGTCCGTGTTCCGCTCACCCTGGGGAGGGGGCGCGGAAAAGTGGGTGCGTTCTCTCGATCCCTAAGGAAGGGCCCGCCCAGCCCCGACACCCCCAGGAGGAAGCACGCCGGTCCTCAGAGGAGGGAACTGGGGGTCTAACGACCCCGAACTGAGCGGGCAGTGATGTCCTTGCTTCTCCCCCCACCCCCACCCCGCCACCTCAACCTCGTCCCCGACCCGCCGCGGAGCAGGGCACCCGCGTCACGCAATCGGGCGCCCCCTCGTCGCCTCCCCTGGCTCCGCAGGATCTAAGAACTCGGTGGGAATCCACAGGGTGGGAATCCACAGGGCGGTCCCCGCGCCCCGCAGACGCTTTGGTGCCAGCGGTGGGGCGCCAGGGCTTGGGGAAGATTTGTGTTCACACACGCACGCACGCATCCAGACACTAGCTCAGGGGGTGCGTGCCCACCCTCTGGGCTACTGAGACCCCGACCTGTGCATGACCCCGAGTTTTTGTCGGGGGTCCTTCTGCGAGCCAGGGGCTGGGACCCAGAAGGACACTCCACCCTTCATACATTGGCCTCTGACCTGTCCTGTATCCCCCTCCTCCAAAGTCAGAGGCCAGAAGGAGGGACCCCTGGGAGAAGCCGGGTCTGAACGGAGCAGGGCGGTGAAGGAAGGGGTAGCATTTCCTGCCCAGGCTCCTAGTCCACCCTGCCCCCTGGGCTGTGGTCCCTTCTTGCCCAGGGGACGGGGAAGAAGAAGCCGGAGCAGGCGGATGGCCCTGAGTATCCCAAGCTACTGAGACAGAAGCCCACCACAGGGTCCCCTGAACAGGGGAGCGCAGCACCTGAGGGGGGAGTCGGCGGTCACGCTCAAAGTGCTGGAAGACGCCCCCGATTCCTCCATCTGGGACCTCAGCCCGAGGCCCCCCTCCCCTGGCAGTTGGAGGGTCTGGGGGAAGCAGAGGGGGAATCTTAATGACCTCAGAAAGGATTTCAGGGTCACGATTAGTTCTCAAGTGGCAGAGTGTCTTCTTCACCCACAGCAATATTGTTAAGGCAGGAAACTGGGGTCTCCATTGCACAGATGAGGAAACTGTGGCTCCGAGAGGCTAACTGAACCACCCAAGGTCACAGAGCCGTCTCTGGCTGGCCTAGCATCAGCTCTCTGACTCCCGGTCCAGGTGGAGCGCCACAGTGGCGGGGTCGAGGCGGGGTGGCAGGGTGGGGTGGTGATCTGTTCTCCTGTGCTGCATGGGGGAGGGGGAAGGTGCATCTGGATGGAGGAGGGGAAGCTGGGTCAGGTCCAGGAGGACCTCACCTTTCTTCAGGGTCCAGAACTTCCCCGCTTCCCAGAGCTCTCTGCCGCCCCTGGCTGCAGCCATGATGGTGAGCGTCCCCCTCCCGGGACCTTCCCAGCTCCTGGCCTTCTCCTGTGCCTGGTGCCTGCCTGGCAGGGGTCTCCAGAGACCTCCCCCTATCTACCCTCTACCTGGTGTGAGACACGATTCTTCCTTTGGCCTCTGGTCTTGGCTGGGGTGTCTCTGCTCTTCGGGCCTCGCCACCACTCCCCAGCAGGGTCAGTACAAGCCTGGGGTACGGGAACCCCAAAACCCCGCCCCACCTCGCTCTCCCCCGGCCCCACCCCTGTCCACGGTCCTGTTGCAGACCCGGAGGCCCTGCGCGGATCCCCCAGGGCAGGTCTGCCTCCCACACCACCTGTCCGTCTGCGGAGGCCTTTGTCCTGGCTGGCAGACACCGCTGGGCAGCCACCCGGCTGCACACACAGCCAGACACAGGTGCCAACACGCTCCGATCCACGAATACCCGAGAGCCAGACGCAGGCGGGCGGGCCCCGCACACGGGGCCGAGATCCCCGCCTCCCATCCTGACCCGCGCCGCAGCCAGAGAGCCAGGCCGTCCAGACGTGCAGAGGAGGGTGTTGACGGCCAGGAGAGCCTCCTCCGGAGGCCTCACTGGGCAGATAACGGCCCTGTTATCTCCTCCAGGGCACACGCACAGTGCACACACAGGAACGAGCACACCCTTAGGAGGGAACCTAGCAGATAGGCACGGGAACACACCCACACCGCGTCCCCCGTGGGGGCTCACATGCGTGCACGTCATCAGCTTCCGGCGCAGGGGACGTGAACTGGGTACCATCCCACTGGGCAGACGCCTCAGCTCGGCCTCAGTCCCGTCTTCTTCCCTCTTTTCTGGGTCACATGAGCCCGGGTCGGCCGACCCTGAGAATCTTGAGAAACCAGCTGGTGTGCCCCCTCGGTGGGCCTTCCTCTCCTGCCCCGCTTCCCCTCAAACCCATCCTCCGGGGCCATAGGAGCCTCTCCCCAGCTGCCCCTGGACGTGCTGCTCTCCAGGGCCCCTCCCGAGGCAGGACACCCCGCAGCCCAGGCTCCAGGCAGCCCTGGGGTTCCCTTTCCTTTGCCAGTTTTCCAGGAGACCTGGCCAAGTCCTGCTTTCTGCTTCGCCCTCTCTGCAAGGCTGGGGGCCAGCTGGGGTGGAGGGAGGGGAGTCCTCCAGCTTGTCCTGTACTCACCTCTGCCCGCCTGGGTCCTGGCTCCCTGACCGGGCCTCTGGGAGCCTGGCACCCCTGGGCAGCAGCTGCTGAGCTGTGCTTCTAGGGCTCGGACGTCTGCAGGGCAGGCTGATGTAGGCGGAGGGCAGCGAGGGACTCCAGGCTTTGCCCTGCTCACTCGGGCGCTCACCCCGGGGCTTGCCAGGAGCTGGCTCTGAGTCCAGGCCTGGTCCTGCCTCCAGCTGGCCGTGTGGCTTGGGGAAGTCACTTCCCCTCTCTGGGCCCATCTCCAGCTCTAGGAGGTAGCTCCGCCTGGCGAGGGAGTGTGAGGTGTGAGATGGCAGCCCTGTACCAGTGAGGAAAGAAAGTTTGACTCTGCTGGGTAAAGTGGGGGGCAGGCGGGGACCCCTGGCTAAGGACCTCCGGCAGATGGAAAACTCTGGGTCCACTCTAGGTCAGGCAGGGGTTGGCAGTCCAAGGAGTTCCCGGGGCGGCCACCCTGGGGTCAGTAGGGGGTACCCGAGGGCAGGGGGCTTCTGCTGTGTTTCCATCTGTGCATGTTTTTCTGCCCCCTTGTGTGCTCTATTTTTAGGGCTGCAGGCTCGTATAGGCAGTGACTCAGAGAGGAAGGGAGAGGAGGCAGAGGGGTGTCGGTCGGGAGACACCCCAAAACAGAGGGATTCTGCCGTGGCACCAGCCTTCCCCACGGGCAGAGAGGAGTCCAACCTGTGATGCCCTCGCTGTGTGCTGGCTGGCACAAGGGCTGGACCCTCGTTTGCACACTCGTGAAGCGTGTATTGAGTGTGCTGAGTGTGTAGTGTGTCCCGGGGTCAGTAACAGAAGTGAGCTGGGTGTGGCATCCTTCGGTCCCTGACATAGCCCAGGGTGGAGCTTCTGGGGCCACAGCTCAGATGAGGAGGTGAGGCTTGAGGAGGTGAATTGACCCGCCCGCTCCTCTAGTAAATACCCCTGCCAGCCTGGGGCCACCCAGGGGAAGAAGACCTGAGTTAAAAATCTGACTTTGCCGCCTGCTAACCACCCATTACTCCATCTCTTGGAGCCTGTTTCCTTTTTTTTTTTTTTTTTTTTTAATATTTATTTAGTTTTGGCTGGGCTGGGTCTCCATTGCTGCCCTGGCATTTCTCGAGTTGCAGCGAGCGGGGGCTACTCTCTCTAGTTGCGGAGCTCGGGCTGCTCACTGCGGGGGCTTTTCTTGCTGCGGAGACAGGCTCTAGGTGCGCGGGCTTCGGTGGTTGTGGTTCGCAGGCTCCAGAACGCAGGCTTGGTAGCTGTGGCTCACGGCCTTAGTGGCTCTGCAGTACGTGGGATCTTCCTGGACCGGGGATTGAACCCGTGTCTCCTGCATTGGCAGGCAGGTGGTTCTTTACCACTGAGCCAGGGGGGAAGCCGTCTTCTTTTGTTTTGTTTTGTTTTTTTTAATTTAACTTTTGATTTTACATTAGAGTATAGCCAATTAACAATGTTGTGATGGTTTCAGATAAACAGTGAAGGGACTCAGTCATACACATACTGGAGAAGGAAATGGCAACCTACTCCGATATCCTTGTCTGAAGTCCTGTGCAGAGGGGAGCCTGGTGGGCTATGGCCCACAGGGTTGCAGAGAGTCAGACACAACAGAAGCGACTTAGCACGCACGCATGCGTGCACATGTGACCATTCTCCCCTAAACTCCCCTCCCATCCACTCTGTCATGTAACACTGAGCAGAATACTGTGGGCCATACAGGAGGTCCCTGCTGATTATCCACTTAAATATTATCCATATAGCAGTGTGTACATGAGACTCTGCTTCTTTATAAAGTGGGCATCACCCATTTTATGTATCTGATGGGACTGTTTCGAGGGTTAAGGTTAATGTAGGCAAACACCCAGGTCAGTGCCCAGCTTGTGGTGGACATTTCTGGGGGACTCAGAGGAACTGCGCTGGGAGTGGCCAGGAGTTGAAGTCCAGCCTCTGCTGTGTGACTGTGCACAAGTCCCTGGCTCTCCGGGCCCCTCGTTTCCTTCTTCAAAGGACAGGAGTGATAAGGCCTGGTTTGCCTGCCTACCTGGGCGGGAGGGGGGTGTTTATGCAGATCAGACGTGATGGCTGGGAGCTGCTCTGAAAAGCGCAGAGCTGCACTCAGGAGATATGAATGCACAGAAGGAAAAACAAACCCTAGAAACATATGGAGGAAAATATTTCAAAAAAGAAACGTCAAATATTTTATTGCAGCAAGAAAAAAAAATAAGCCTTTTATTTAATGTTTGGGGGGGAGGGGTGCTGGGCAGTGGGAATTGTTTCCGTGATCTCACATTTCCCAGGCAGTTGGCCTTACCCTTGTCACGTGAGATGAGTAGGTCTCCCCGCTGGGGAGAGTGCCTGGTACCTGGTAGGTGGTCGGTGAATGGTCATGGTGGCTGTGGGTGGAGTTACTGATCGCTACGCATGAGAAGTGGCTTCACTGCGAGGTGCGTGTAGGGGTGAGTTGTAGACAGCTTCTCAAGGGCCTTGAATACCAAGCTGAGGAATTTTCTCTGCAAGCCAATGGGAAAACCACTGGCGGGACTGACTGAGCCTTCCGCAGACAGGCGTTGGGTAGGAGCTCGCCCGGCCCGCCCCTGTTGGGTGAGTGTGGCTTCCTGGCCTAGTTCCCTGGGCCCTCTTTCCCTCCCGTATGCAAAGGAGAGAGCGCCAGCCTCTTCCATCCCAGCCACACAAGAGAGGACCAAGGCACCAACCAGTCAATCAACCAGGGACCATCGTCTGTGCCGAAGTCAGGAGACCTGTGTCCCCCTCTGACCTCACCCCACTGGCGGTGTGATCCCGGGCAGTGCCGGCCTCTGCGAGCCTTCCTTTCCATCGCTGCAGTGGGTGGGTGCATTTCTGCCTTTTACCGTGGCTCGAGGGAGGCGGAGCTGGTGACCTCGCTGGGTGAGCCTCGGGTGTGCTGTGTCGCTTGGGGAAATCGCGCTCTTTCCTGCCACTACACGTTCCCCGGGCTCCCCTGAGAATCTGGGGGTGCTGGGATCTGTGGGGGACAGTGGGTGAGAACAGACTCCTGTGTGCCCAGGGAGGCTGTGACCTTCTCGTGGTCACATGCCTGCCTCAGCCAGGCTGTTGGGGGAGTGGGCAGGTGAGGCAGGTGATCTGCAAGGGAGAGACGCCCCATCCCCGCTCAGAGACGAGCCCTTCCCAAGATCCCATTCCTCTGAGCTGGGACTTTGGGGAGTGGGTGGAGGGTGACCTTGGGGACTTTTCTCTGCTCACATCAGAACCTGCTGGGGCCACTGCAGCTCCTCTGTTTGGGAGGGGCTGCCGGTCGGGACCCAGGCTGTCGGCAGGCCCACCTCCCATGCTGCTGCCTCGTCCCCAACTTGGGATCCAGAGAGAGGCCACCCACCCCAGCGGCCTCATGATAGCCCAGGCAGCAGGCTACAGATGCCGGGGGGCTGAAGCTCTGGTTCAGTGGACTCCAACCTGGCCCAGTTTACCACCTGCCTCCACCTAAGATGTGGGAGCTTTTCCAGGTGCATTACATCCCCTTTCCCAGGGCTTCAAACCCCCCCAAAACAGGACTGCAGTCCTGGGACAAAGCACTCGACTGTCTCCGTCGCGGCCAGGGCCCCAGACCTCCCTCCCTGGAGAGGTGTGACCCTCCGTGGTCCTCTGAGGGGCAGAGAAACCTGGGACCCTTTCCCCCCACCCCTGTCCCCAGCTGCGCCATTGGGGTCTGCCCTGTGCTAGCCAGGTGGGCAGCTGGCTGGCTGAGGGATTCCGGGAGCGTTCCCGGCAGGAGAGAAGCAGAACTGGGGGTGAGTGATGACAGACAGTGGGGGGCCTTCAGTGAGTGCTCATGGTCTGCTGGGCCCTGTGCCGAGCACTTTCCACGGATCTGTCTCATTCATTCCTCAGAGCCACCCTCATTAGGCCCACTGAGGCTCAGAGAGGTTAAACAGCCTGCCCAAGTTCACCCAGCTGGCGTGCGGCTGGAGCTGAGACTTGAATTAAGGGCTGTTGGATTCCATTTTTAGCCACTTTGGTGTACTGCATGCAGAATTCAATGGGGAGGGGGCTTGAGGCGTAGTTCTGGGCAGGGGGTGCGGTGGGGCTCAAACCCTGGGGCTGCCCCACACCTTCGGGACCTAGGCCCGAACCCCCAGCTCCCTCCCACGCCCTGCCATTTCCCTTCTGTCTGTGGGGCTCAGCATCCCGGTTTAGGTTGGGAGAAGAGGACCATTAGGGAGATTTGTTTGCAGAGGTTCCCAGGGACATCCAATCCCACAGACCCTGGATTCTCCTGCACACCCCCCCTCCACCCCGCACTAGTCTGCATCAACTCCCAGCTCAGAAACTGAGAAATCCTCAGCATCAGAGCTGGAGAGGAGCCCGTGGAGATCCACTGGTCCAACCCCCTCATTGTACAGATAATAATGATGATGATTGCAGCCGATGGCGGCAATTCACAAAGGGCTTTCACATCTGGACTGCCTCCCATGTGCGTGTGCCGGAGCCTCGGGGCTGGCAGGGTGTGTAGCCTTTGTTAGCTTCTCACCATGTGGCCGAGGAAACTGGGGTTCAGGGAGAGAAAGAGATGGACTCCACCCCCAGATCTGGCTTCCCCTGAGCCCACTGCACCGTCCCATATCCCCTGAGACCCACAGCCCACGTGGAGTGGGTCCACAACTGTGTCCTGCGTTGGGGACAGTGTGTGGGGGGTGGGTTTTCTGGGGGGAGTCTGCTCCTGCGAGGTCAGTGTGGGCACGAGGCAGGCATCAAGTGTGCTCAGGGACTCTGAGTGCTGCGCGCCCTCCTCCCTGTTCCGGGGAGCACACACCCTCTCTCCGGGCAGAGAGTGTGCGTTGAGGGCAGATCTGTTCTTGAGGGGACCTCTCCAGGCGGCCCCCCTTGATCAGACGGAGCAGGCCGCTTGGAGAGTCCACCTTTCACGGAGAAGGAAGCTGGGCGCCGGAGGGGTGGGGAACTGCCCACGGTCCCGCTGACAGTGGCAGAGCTGGACCCGGGTCCTCCTGACGGTCCCCATGTGGCTGTGCTGATGCAAGTCCCAGGAACAGGACTAAGGACAGCCCGCACTTATTGGGCACCTACTGTGTGCCAGGCTTGAGCACTTCACACTGACTTCTCAGAACAACCCTCTGGGGTAAGTATTGACACTATCATTCTTTTTTTAAAATTTATTTAAAGAGTATAGTCTCCCAAGCGTTCATTCAGTAGACTGTATTTTTCATATTTGGTTCTTTTTTATTTTTTTAAAAATTTATTTATTTTAATTAGAGGCTAATTACTTGTAGTGGTTTTTGCCGTACATTGACATGAATGACACTATCATTCTCGTTATTGTTGATCGGTCACTGAGTTGTGTCTGACTCTTTGCAAACCCCCCATTCTTCTCATCACTGCCCCCTTTTATAGCTGAAGAAGCAGAGGCTTCGAGAGGTTATGAAAATGGCCCAAAGTCACAAACTAGGAAGTGTCAGAGGCAAGAATTCAAAGTCTGGTCCACCTGACTCCCAGCCCACCCTGATGTCAACCCCTGTATGTATTACGATAGGAATAAAATTTATTTTGTCCTTCCTTTTCTTCATCGCCAACCTAGGACCCCGTTCATTCCCTGAACGTTGATGGAGCGCCTTCTATGCCGAGGAGACCAGAGAGCTCGTCTGGGCTCAGAGGCTGGGGGTTGAGGGTCAGAGGTTAGGCAGTAATGTAGGGGGGTCTCCAGACCTTTCTAAACCAAGGGTGGCCGCCCTCCCCCTCCATCTGTCCCCATACCAGCCACAGACCGCATGTTGGCAACCTCTTTCTCTGCCCATCATCTTGCCCATGGTGTATGCTGTAGCCTGATTTTCCCTCATGAGAAATGGAGGTGTGACTCAGCAGGGGCTTCTGATTTCGTACGCCTCCAGGAAGACTCTGGGCAACAGCAAGGGCAGCCACCACCAAGCTAGCCCTTCGTGGGCACGAGGCGCCGTTGTGACTCCTCCATCTGTATGCACCACCTGTTTGATGCTCACCATCACCTTGTGAGCCAGGAGCTGGTACTCGCCCACTATCCAGATGTGGGAACTGAGGCTTACTCAGGCCTGGGCTGGAACCCCACTCTGTCTGGCTCTCAGGCCTGTGTCCTTATCCCTGGCTTACATTGCCCTGCTCTGGGTCCAGGCTCTGTGCCCAGGCTGTGTGGTTGTCCATTTAGAAGCCTGGTTCCTAGAAGGCAAGCTTTGGCCACATACATGTTGAGTGTGCCTTGGGAAGCACTTTGTGAGGCTAAGGCTTGTGAGGATGAAGAGACTGGGTTTTTTTCCTTTGAGGGATGTGGGGTCCCATGGAACAACCCCACCTGCCCTCTGAGGCAGAAGAGGCTTTCAGGCATCCAGGGTGTCAGGGCCGTGCGGTGTTTGCGTTTGAAGGGCTTTCTTCTTGGCTGAAATGTCCCTGAGACTGAGTCAGAGCTGAGTCACCTTGGGGGTGGGGGGGCAGGGAAGGTCTTTTCTTTTTTTTTCCTATTTGACTTGGGCCTTAATTGGGGCTTCCCTGGTAGCTCAGATGGTAAAGTGTCTGCCTGCAGTGCGGGAGGCCCGAGTTCAATCTTTGGGTCGGGAAGATCCCCTGGAGAAGGAAATGGCAATCCACTCCAGTACTCTTGCCCGGAGAATTCCATGGACAGAGGAGCCTGGTGGGCTACAGTCCTCAGGGTCCCAAAGAAAGGCATGTGGGATGTGGGATCTAGCTCCCTAACCAGAGATCAAACCTGGGCCCCCTGCACTGGGAGCTTGCAGTCTTAGCCTCTGGACTACCAGCGAAGTCCCAACCTTAGGGGATCTTCACAGCCATTTCTACTTCCTGGCCCTTGGGCAGGCAAGCCACTTAGCCTCTCCAAAGGTCTGTTTCCTGGTCTGTGATCTGGGAGTGATTTACAGGGTGGTCATGCAGACTGAACTAGTAAAACTGGCCAGCACAGGGCCTCAGGGACTAGCAGCAGCTCTTACTGAGCTGGGATGCGCCGTGTGATGGGGGCTGCAGTCTCCAGGGGGTGGCAGGAGAGAGCTGAATCTGTTCTATGGGCTGGCCTCAGTGTCCCCATCAGCCATGGGGAAACTCTTGCATAACCAGCCTCAGGAGGGGCCCTTGTGATCACAGAGGTCCCGGGGCGCGTAGGTGCGTCTCCGTGATCTGCACGCCCAGCGGTCGGCCCCCGGGGGGCGAGGGGGCGGCGGGAACGCGGTGGGCGCCTGCACAGGTGCCACCACTGAGGCTCCCAGGTGTGTTATTGTGGGCCGGGAAAAGGCGCTGGCAGTTCGAGCCGGAGATTAGGGGGGAAGGCGGGTTCGGGGCCGCCTCCGCTCACGGGGAGCAGAGGAGGGCGCGGGTAAGCGGCGCGCGGAGCGGGGTGCAGGGCGCATCCTCCAGGCCCCCTCGGGTCCCCGCCCTCCCCGGAAGAGATGCCCGGGGCGCTGTCCCTGGTCCTGGAGTCCGCCCGTTTCCGTGCTGGCCAGTGGAGGGCGCCCGGGACCGCGGCGGACGCGTGCTTTATTTTCCTGGACCGGTATTCCCAGATAATAAGCCTACCCACACACACAGTTTAAAGAAACCGAAGGACAAAGTGCCCTCAGAGAAGTAAAAGCCCTCACTTCCATAGATAAAGACTGCTGTGATCACACCAGAGGACCTAATGCATTTACCAAATGCTTGCTTCTGCTTGTAATTTAAAAAAAAAAAACAAAACAAAACCTTTAGATTTAAGGGTAGAAAATCTTACCGTGGTGCCTGACTTTTAGTTCAGAATGGCTCCAGTTGTTACATCTCTGGGAGACTCAGTGTGTATTAAAGCCACACTAAACTATTCATATGTAAACCAAAGTTGTAGGATGGGATAAATGGGTCTTTCTCCCAAGTGAATGTCTGGGGAATCTTTGATGCACGACAGGTCTCTTCAGGGTGGGACTCTCGCCGACATAACTTCGCTGGCCCTCACATACTGAGTGACAGAGATGATCCCAGTAATCGCTGAGGGCCATGGTGGTTCAGTCGTAAAAAGTCTACCTGCCAATGCAGGAGGACCCAGTTGAATGGGTTCAGTCCCTGGGGTGGGAAGATCCCCTGGGGAAGGAAATGGCAACCCACTCCAATATTCTTGCCTGGGAAATCCCACGGACAGAGGAGCCTGGCGGGCTACAGTCCGTGGGGTCACAGAAGAGTTGGACACAACTTAGCAACTAAACAGCAACAATGAGAACCACGCTCACATATTTCCTGAACGCTCTCGGGGGGCAGAGCCACCCCCACTTAGAGCCACTGCCGAGGTGGGGGCCTTGGCAGGATGAGGGGTTCACAGAGTCCCTGACTGGCACAGTGGGAGCACGGAACCTTGAGGGATTCAGGGCGTCCCATCCCCCATCATACAGATGGACCCGTGGAGGCCGAACGTGGGAGGAAAACACGAGTGACCAGCAGAGCGAGGGGCCCCCGCCCAGGCCTCCTGCCTGCCCCGTGCAGGGCTCAGTCTGCCCAGCTGCCCTGGGGGGCGCTCTGGACACAAGCCATCTGCCTTCCAGTTCAACTCGCCTGCTTCTGAACGTGGGCGGGGAGGGCCAGGCTCTTAGCAGGGGGCGGGACAGACAGGCTGGCCGGATCCCAGCCTGTAATGTGTGAGAGGGGCTCTTGGCTTCCTCTCTCCTTAGGGAGACAGTAGTTCACACCACTCGATCTCTACCTTTATTTCTTCCCAACAGTTGGCTTAGCACTGGGTGTGTGTGTGTGTTGTGTGTGTACGTGCATGCGTGAATGTGTGTGCACATATGTGTGCGCGTGTGTATGTGTGCGCATATGTGTGTGCGCGTGCATGCGTGTATGTGTGTGCATGAGTGTGTGTATGTGTGTGCGTATTTATGTGCGCATGCGTGCATGAGTGTGTGTGTGCGCGCGCGCGTGTATGTGTATATTTTGTGTGATCTAAGTGTGTGGGCCTTAGTGATTTCTGTGCATCAGCCTGCTGTCATTGGTGTGTATTCATGTGTGTACAAACCCAGCCCTAGTCAGTAGGTGGGCACTCACCGATTTGGGACCTGTGGTGTGAACTTGATTTGACCTTTGCATATGTGTGTGCATGTGGATTCGGAGTGTGCATGTGGGTTTGCAGTGTGGGGGCTCATGTTCATGTGAGCATGTCTGCGCGCCTTTGACCTCGATATGATCTCTACAGGCACGAGTTAGATGTCTCCGTGCCCAGTACACGACAGGCAGCACATGTGATCTGGTGAGGATTCTGTGCAGGTTTGCACGGCGGCCCACACAGACTGTGTCTCCTTCATTCTCTCCCCCTAGTTCCTGGACAGCGTCAGACGCACAGTGGTTATCTCAGTAGCCAGAGGTCTCAGGAGCTCCCTGAATGGGACGGGAGGCTGAGTCAGGATGGCCGGTTCAGTAACCTCACGAGGCAGCTGCCTGGTGACAGGGTGTGAGCCAAGGCACACCCACTCCTCTCCATGTTCCCAGGGCAGAGGGACCCTCCAGGAGACACCTTTTCCAGGAGCTCAGGGTTTGCAGCATCTTGGGATTGGGTGGGTGCGGCTTGGCTAGAAAGGCCATGAGCAAAGGATGCTTTGAACCTATGAAATTCTCTCAAGGCAAATGTATTTTTCCGTGATTATATCTCTAGTCCAGCAAAGTGAGAGTGATGAGTCAACAGAGACCCAGAGAAGAAAACTGGTTAACACGGGACGCTGCCTGGCCAGGCAGGAAGCCCAGCACTGCCCTGCCCCCTGCTCAGGATGCCCCCCGGCAGATCGCCTGAATGGGAATGACAGGGGGCAGGGAGAGCGTGGGAGGTCACTGGGGATCCACTGGGTTTCCCTGGGGGCTTAGATGGTAAGGAATCTGCCTGCAATGCAGGAGACTTGAGTTCGATCCATGGGTTGGGAAGATGCCCTGGAGGAGGGCATGGCAACCCATGCCAGTATTCTTGCCTGGAGAATCCCAGGGGCAGAGGAGCCCAGTGGGCTACAGTCCACAGGGTCGCATAGGATCAGACGTGACTGAGCAACTAAAGCTAAGCCTAGCTGGCAAGAATCAGCCCCATCTGGAGCCCAGGCCCGAGAGCCTCTCTTCCCAGGAGGCTGCCCCTCCCCGGGCGCTCACGTGTCCCCGTGGAGTGTTGGGAAGGCAGCGCTGGAGGCAGGGGCGTGAGACTTTCAGAGTTCAGGTGAGAGTGAACTTGGAGAGGGAGCTCTGAGTCCCGCCACCCCTGCCCACTCTCCCCCTCCTTCACACTGTCTGGCACTTGTTTGAAGAACTCAGGTGCCAAATCAGGGTAGGAGGCTTCTTCTGAGAAGGAGGGCCTAGTCCCTGGAGGGCAGCCTGGCTCTGGTTTCTAGGAGAGAGGTTGGAGGAAGAGGAGGAAGGCACTCCATGCCCCGCTCTCCCAAAGATGGCAGTGGCCTCCCCGAGCCAATCAGCGAGCTGACGCTGCCTGCAGGGGGCTGGCGCCCTGTCACGGGCGAGTGCTAAACATGATGCAGGGAGGCGATGCCAGCGCCTGGCCCGGCGCCCACCCTTCCGGCCGCGTGTCTGTGTGTCTGTCTGAGGGGCTGCTGCACGTGCCCACACACGGGCCCGCCCACCCACCTCCCTTCCAACAGCTGCATATTCTGCATGGCACCAGTGGACCGTGATTTACCTCCTGGTTCTCTCTGGGTGGCCATTGGCTTGTTTTGGAACTCTTACTAATGCATCTTTCAGTTCAGTCGCTCAGTCGTGTCTGACTCTGTGACCCCATGGACTGCAGCACGCCAGGCTTTCCTGTTCATCACCAACTCCCAAACTTACTCAAACTCATGTCCATTGAGTCGGTGATGCCATCCAACCATCTCATCCTCTGTCGTCCCCCTCTCCTCCCACCTTCATTCTTTCCCAGCATCAGGGTCTTTTCAAATGAGTCAGTTCTTCACATCAGGTGGCCAAAGTATTGGAGTTTTAGCTTCAGCATCAGTCCTTCCAATGACTATTCAGGACTGATTTCCTTTAGGGTGGACTGGTTGGATCTCCTTGCAGTCCAAGGGACTCTCAAGAGTCTTCTCCAACACCTTAGCTCAAAAGCATCAATTCTTCAGTGCTCAGCTTTCTTCACAGTCCAACTCTCACATCCATACATGACTACTGGAAAAATCGTAGCTTTGACAGATGGACCTTTGTTGGCAAGGTAATGTCTCTGCTTTTTAATATGCATCTTTGCTAACTCAAAAAAGTAAATAGTGATTTCATGTAGTCCAGCCTAATACAAATGATGCTGGAGAGTTTTATTTAACAAACACATTTGACTCAAATACTATTCTCAATGCTTTAAAAGTATTAACTTAGTTAATCCTTGGCAAAACCCCTTGAAGTAGGTACCCTTATGTTCATCATCAACCCTATTTTGCAGATGAAGAAACTGAGGCACAGAAAGATCAAGTGACTTGCCAGAGGTCACACGGCTGACAAGGGGGAGAGCTGGGATTTGAACCCTGAGGAGGGTCATAAGAATGAGGATATAAGCCCTTGCTTTCCTGTCCCTTGTCCTTGGCGTTCCATCCTGAGAGTCACCTGTGCTGATGTAGTGGGTCAATTCTAGGAGGTGGTTTTGCAGGTTCAGAAGAGGCGTTAGGTTCTGCTGTGGCCAGAGGGACCGGGTCTAGCCTGGGGGTGGCCTGTGCGTCGTCGGCCGAGGGACCGTGACACCCCCCGCCCGGCTCTTGCCAGTGAGCCAGCTGCAGCTGGTCAGCGCCCAAGAGTCCGGACCCACACAGGGCTCTTTGTCTTCGTGGGAACCCTGCAGCCCCCACGGCCTCGCTCAAGGGCCCACTGTCCCAGCACCAGCAGGGCCTCCCGGGGGCCCGGCCCAACTGGGAAACTTGGCACATCGCAGGCCTCCTGGCTCCCCTGCCAAGCGGACGTGCAGGGCCCACTGAGGACGCCTTCCCACTGAAAAGAGAGTGGCGAGGCTGAGGGCTGCGTCCAGGCGGGCGCCACACCTGGGATCGTGCTGGGGTCCCGGGTCCCGGCCCTGAGGTTGTGCATGCCCTTGTGACCCAGGCCCAGCGCCCAGTGCTTCCTCCACCACCCCCTGCAGCTCTGGGGGTGCCCTGCCACTCCCACTACTGAGAAAAGGGAGACTTCCTCCCTCTTTGGGGCAATCTCAGTGCGCCTAGGGTTGCCCTCCCGGAGCCCAACCAGGCTGCCCCGTGAGGAGTGGGCTTCCCACCCTGCCCAGGAACCTGCAGCCCTGCCCAGAGCAGGAGGGGCCTGGCCCCGGCTCCAGGGCGCCCCGCCAAGGGGATCCTCCTCTGAGAACCCAACCAAGAGGATGGTTCCCGGATTGGGAAAATC
This sequence comes from Odocoileus virginianus, assembly GCF_023699985.2. Lineage (NCBI taxonomy): Eukaryota > Metazoa > Chordata > Mammalia > Artiodactyla > Cervidae > Odocoileus > Odocoileus virginianus. The sequence continues at coordinate 33,085,125 of NC_069703.1, read as the reverse complement.
ACACTGTCCCTGCCCAGTCTCTGAACTCCCAGGGGGCTCCGGAGGGTTCTCCCGCCCACCAGTGTGGAGAGGAGAGGGACTCTGGGGTGGGGGCAGAGAGGAGGGCTAGGGCAGGGGGAGTTCTCCAAGAGAGGGGCATTTTGCTCTGAGCCAGGGTCTCCGTTTATCCATATCTGAAAGGAGGAGATGGCCACACTCTCACCCCTGCCAGGGCGAGCCAAGCCATGGAGTCCTCTCTCCAGGGCCACCGTTTCCCAGCGGAAAATGCAGCTCCCCGAGCCGGGGCTCCGGGCCCAGCAGAATGGTTGGTGAAAGGCCCTCTGAAGAATCCTGGCCGCCCTGCGGTCGTGTCCTGGGATGTCCTTTCTCCCATCTCCCCCCACTGCAGGCCCTTTGAACAGAAACCCCCATAGAAAGGTTCTGGGGCCTCCCTGGGTGCAGGGTGGGGGGTAGGAGGCAGCTGGGTGTTTCGGAAGGGGTGGGTGAGTCCTGGGTCAGGGTCAGGCCCCCTGCCTCCTGACGCATCTTTTCTTAGGGCGGGAAAGACAGCTTCCTGTGGGTGGGGCCGGGGACCCTGAGCTCTGGGGGAGCTGTGGGCAGAGGAGGGGCCCGCCGTGTCTGCTGACTGAATGCACGACCGGCTTGAGGTTTTGGGGCCAAGTTTCTCTCCGAAGGCTGCTGAGGGAGGAACCCAGGCTGGACGCATTTTTGAGCAGAGGTTGGGTCATCTCCCTTCCTGCTCTGTTCCTCTTCACCTGGGCACAGGGGCGATCCTGGGAGCGGGGACCGAGAGCGGGTAATAGCAGGGCCACTGGGCGGGCTCTCTTCTCTCCTCCACTCATTGAGAGCAGCCTGGCCCATAGGGCAGGGTTCCCCAGCTGGCCTTTACTGAGCATGTCCTGCAGCAGGCCTGGCCCTCCAGTCCACACGCATGGACTCCTTCCGTCATCACAAGGGCCCTAGGGGGTTAGTCCTGTTTTGTTGTTACTGTTGTTTAGTCACCCTGTCACGTCCGACTCTTTGCGACCCCGTGGGCTGTAGTACACCAGGCCTCCCTGTCCCTCACCATCTCCCAGAATTTGCCCAAGTTCATGTTCGTTGCATCGGTGATGCCATCCAGCCATCTCATCCTCTCCGTTCAGTTGCTCAGTCGTGTCCGACTCTTTGCGACCCCGTGGACTGCAGCACACCAGGCCTCCCTGTCCACCACCAATTCCTGGAGCTTGCTCAGACTCATGTCCATTGAGTCCGTGATGCCATCCAACCATCTCATCCTCTGCCACCCCCTTCTCCTCCCGCCTTCAATGTTTCCCAGCATTAGGGTCTTTTCCAATGAGTCAGTTCTTCGCATGAGGTGGCCAAAGTATTGGAGTTTCAACTTCACCATCAGTCCTTCCAATGAATATTCAGGACTGATTTCCTTTAGGATGGACTGGTTGGATCTCATTCTCTGACCCTCCATCTTTCCCAGCATCAGGGACTTTTCCAATGAGTCCTATTGTAAACAGGTGAGAAAATCGAGGTACAGTGCAAAGCATTTTGACCCTGCATTCCAAATTCTGGACCCAGGTCGCTCGGAGCTCCCCCCACCCCCACCTCGTGATGACCAGGGGGACAGCTCCGCTCTTGGTGGGAGGGGGTGGTGGACGAGGGTGTCGCCTGCAGAAGACAGTGTGCAACCCGGTTCGCCCTGGGTCTGGGGGTGGGGAGGACGGGCCTTGTCTTCTCCGCTCCCCGCCCCTCCGCCAGCGCCGAGGCCCCGCCCGGCCCTCCCGCCTCCCCGCCCAGAGGTCCCCGCTCGGAAAGTCCAGCGAATCCCCCGCGCTGTCCACCCACCCGGCCCGAGGGCGGCGCGAACAAGCGGCCCTTTCTGCGCGCGGCTGCCCGGGACAGCTGGCCCGCAGCCCGCGGGGGCGCGGACAATCCCGGGGCTTGTGGCCGGGGGCGGGGCGCCGGGGGTTGCCAAGGTGACCCGGGCGCGGGCAGCGGCTCGGGCTCGGCGCGGGCGGCACCATGAGCGGCCGGAAGCGCAGCTTCACCTTCGGGGCCTACGGGGGGTAGGTGCGCGGGGGGGGGGAGCGCGCGCGCCGCCGGCGTCCGCCTCGGGTCTGGGGGCGCCTGGAGCTGTGAACCTGTGTGGATGTGTGAGGTGAGCGGTTTGGTGTCAGGGCCGTAACTTGCGGTGTTGGTAACAGTCTGCGAGTGTGTGTGTGTGTGTGTGTGTGTGTGTGTGTGTGTGTGTGTTCCGATTGGATACCCCTGTGCACGTGCGCGGACGCAAGTGCCCTGTGGCATTTCTGTGTGTGTCTCTAATGCGTGGCAGTGGTAGGTGTCTGACTGTGTGTGTGCACGGACCGGCGGGCCGGGCCTGTGTGTGGGCACGCAGGGCGTGTGCATATAGGTAGTGGGGGGTGGGTAAAGGCAGGTCCAGGGGAGGCCCTGCAGGGGCCCCCGACTTGGCTCCTGAGGCTGCCCAGCCCCTGCAGTGAGGATTTGGGAGGAGGAAACCTTAGAAGCCATTAACTCCCCGACCCCAACCCCTGGGCACCCCGGCTGGCTGCCCCATCTCAGTCTGCCTGGCTCTCAGGAACCCCTCCTCCCGGGACTGCTGGCTGGAGACCTGGGTGGGGGGGGCCTGGAGAGTTGGAGTGCCTGGTCCATCTTGGGGTCACTGTTCCTCCTGACCCCAAGTGTCCACCCCAGAGGAGTGCAGAGCTGGGCCAGGAGGATCCCTGTTTTATGCGGAGGTTTGGGACCTTGGAAGGGGTCTGGGGAGATAGACCAGCCGGAATCCCTCTCCTGGCTGGCCAGGAAGTTGCATAACCTTCAGCAGGGCCTGCCTCCCTGTGGTCGTAGGGACACGGGGACCCACCTTCTGGGTGCAGAGCCCTCGGGGCTGCTCACATGTGTAACGTTGCAGACCGTGGGCTCTCTGAGCTGTAGGGATGGTGTCCCCTCTCTGGGCGCCCATCCTCCCCAGGGACGCCGCAGAGGGGCCGGGTGCGGTGGGAGACCCGAGAGCTGCCTTCCAGGCTGGGGGCTCTGTGCGCCATCAGGCCAGCCACCCGCGATCGGCCCAAGGCCTCCCGGTCCAGCTGACGCCGAGAGGCAGCGGGGCGCGGGGCTGCCCTCTGTCACGTGACCTTGGGCAAGTCCTGGCTCCACTGGCCTCCTGGGCCCCACCCACACGAGGTGGTCCCTGGGAGACCGCAGCCTTGCATCCCCAGTTCGTGTCTCCTGAGATGGCGGGTCCTATCTGGGGCCCCTTCCCCCTTCTGCTTTGCCCTCTGGCCCAGGAAGCAGGGCTTGTTTGTTGTCCCAGCAGCTGCTGAGCCCTTCTGCCCCAGCGGAGTGGGAAGGTTGAGCCGTCCTCTACCCCAGGGCGCCCTCGGAGGGCGGTGGGGCGTCCCCAGGGAGGCGCGCTGCCGCTATACTCTCTGGTGTGGGGCCTGGAGGCACTGAGGGGAGACTAAGCCTGGGGTGGCCCCTGGACCCCGGGGGCTTGTCTCCCCCTGGCTCTGCCTCCCTTCCTCCTCAGCCCACACCCCACGTCCCTAATGTGGCATTAGGGCCCCTGCAACCTATGGTGGGTGGTCCCAGAGCATCAGTGCCTCCACCAGGTCCCTGTGAGGTCCTGGGACCGGGTGGGTAGGGGTTGGCCTGATGTGCTGGGCCAGGCCTGGTAAGACGGGGCTGCCGGCTTACCTGCCGCCGCTCTCGTTGTGTTTCAGGGTGGACAAGTCCTTCGCCCCTCGCCGGAGTGCATGGTGAGTACTGAGAGCCCTCAGTACTGGGCTGCTTGACTGAGAGTTTGGGACACTCCCCAGCCATTTGTTGTTGTTTAGTCACTAAATCATGTCCGACTCTTTGTAATCCCAGGGACTGGAGCCTGCCAGGCTTCTCTGTCCATGGGATTTCCCAGGCAATGATACTGGGGCGGGTTGCCATTTCCTTCTCTAAGGGGTCTTCCCGACCCAGGGATTGAACCTCCGTCTCCTGCTTTGGCAGCTGGATTTTCTTGAGCCACTTACCTGGATTTACCCCTGAGACACCTGGGAAGCCCTCCCAGGCCATCACCACCCCCTCTGATACCAGACCAGGCCCCACTGACCCTCCCCTCATCCTCTGCCAGCGTTGGATGGGCAGACCCTCTCACCAGCTCTGCCCCGTGTATTTTCCCCTGCAGTTCTTTCTAGAGCTCAGCCTTGAAATGAGACTAGTCAGGTTAAATCTCAGCCTGCCGCTGCCTGTGCAGCTGTCAGCAAGTCACTCATCTCGCTGAACCTCAGTGTTCTCATCTGTGAAATGGGGGTTAACATGCCTATTTAATAGAGAATAAAGTGTACCAAAAAAAAAGTCAAAGCGGGGCCTGGTGTAGTGTAGGCCCGCAGCGAAAGGGCTTCCTTCCTTTTCTCTATGCCTCCTGTCTCATGGTGGCTCCTGGCTGGGCTGGAGATGCCTTTAACCTTCCCACTGACCCTCAAACCCTCTCCCCTCTCCCACTCCATACAGAGCCTTCGGGACCCCCTCTTCCAACCCATTTCCTGTGTCTGAGGCTGCCTCTGTCTGGAGGAGGGCGTGTCACAGCTTCCCCAACACTGTGAGCAGTAGGTGGAGGTGCAGCCACACCTCGGGATTCACAGCCCCCCGCCCAGCGCCCCTGCAGGTGGGTGCCTCCTGGCTCCCCAGGACGCCGCTTCAGCTCCGGCAGGAGAGCCCCCAGCTGCTCTGGCTCCTGCTTTCCGCCCCTGCTGAGGGCTTCCAGGGGTCCCCTGGCCCTGCAGTGCCCCCCAGCTGCTGGATCTCTCCCAATGGCCCCATTGCCTTACCTGCTGCCAGAGACCCCCTAGGGAGCCACACCTGGGGTGGGAGGCACAGGGGGCGCCCAGACTGAGCGTCAGGGCCTGCCCTTTCATTTTCTTTTGACATTCTCTGCCGCCTGGAGTCAGTTACTTTCCTTCTCTGGGTTTCCTTTCCTGCTGCTGGGCATCTCCTATGTGCAAAGTCAGTTGGAGCCTCCACCATGTGCCAGACCATATGCCAAGCCCAGAGCAGGGACAGGGTGGGGAGAGAGATGGGTGGAGCTGAGGAAAATGCCTGTTCCTGCAAGGAGTTCAATAATAGTGTCCCAACAACTGCCATTTGTCAAGCACCCACCGTACACCAGGTCCGGTTCAGTGCTTGACCCACATCACCTCACACGATCTTTACCGCATCTCTGAGGCAGGGATGGTTGGCTTTAACTACAGATGAGATCATGCTGCACAGAGCGGGCAAGGGACTTCCCGAGTTCACGCGGCTAGTCGGTGGCGGAGCTGGGATTTGAATCTCCATCTTCCAGGCTCTGTGCAGAACCCAGAGTTTCACTCGCTCCACCCCTAGGACCTCCAGGCCAAAGGGCAGACCTGATAGATGCACTCGAGGGGCGATTTGGAGCCGGAGGAGTGACTCAGAAAGCTCATTCCAGGGAGGCCTGAATGAAGAGTCAGAGATGAAGGTCTAGGAGTGAGAGTAACTAACCACTGTGTGACCTTGGGCGAGTCCCTTCCCCTCTCTGGGCCTCAGCTGACACATGTACAAAGCAGGATTCTGGGAGGACCAGGACTCGCCCATCGTCCACGATGCCTTGCCCCACCCACGCCTGCCGGAGCTGCTGTCCATGGTGCTGGCCCCTGGGCCCTCCCTTCCCCCATCGCCAAGCCAGTTGCTTCACCTCCAGCCCGTGCCTGGGCAGAGTTTGCGCTCTGTAAATGGGCAGTCATTTTGACTATTAATTGTGATTTCCTGGCATTGAAGGCCTGTCTCTGCCTCATCTTCCAGCCTGGGACTCATTTCTCTTATGCGCTGTGTTTCTGATTAATGAGAATGTGGCCCCGTGAGCCCCACCTCCAGGCTTCTGCTCACATTGTACCCTCCCCTTGACCTGCCTTCCTCTCGCGTTTCCTCAAGGCCTCCTTTAAAAAATATTTATTTGGCTGTCTCCCTGGTGGCTAAGACGGTAAAGCATCCACCTGCAATGCGGGAGACCAGAGTTCAATCCCTGGGTCGGGAAGATCCCCTGGAGAAGGAAATGGCAGCCCACTCCAGTACTCCAGCCTGGAAAATTCCATGGACGGAGGAGCCTGGTAGGCTACAGTCCATGAGGTCACAAAAAGTCGGACACGACTGAGTGACTTTACTTTCACTTGCTGCGAACTCCTAGTTGTGGCATGTGGGATCCAACGATTGAACCTTCACCCCCTGCACTGGGAGCGCAGAGTTTTAGCCACTGGGCCACCGGAGAAGTCCCCAGCTCACCTGTGTCAGTTTGTTGAGGGTTTCCTTCCTGATCGCCACACCCGCCCCTCTCTCTCCTTGAACACCTTTCTGCTGCTTATCATGCTTATAGAGCACGTGCTCTATAAGCTCACTCCTGGGGCAGTGGGAAAAGCATGGCCTTTGGAGTCTGACAGACGTGGGCTTGACCCTGCCTCCACCACATACTAGTGGTGAGACCTTGAGCAGGTCACTTCCCCTCTTGGAGTCCTACTTGCTGCTCCACAGTATTCGCTGACTTGGGTCTTTCAGTGAGTTGAGCTCAGTTGTGCTGAAAGTACGCATGTAACACTGTGCCACAGGCAGGCTCTGAGGCCCTTGAAAGCAGAGGTGCTTGAGTTACTTTTTACTTAGGCCCACTTTTCGACATGAATCCCATAAAAGCTGCACTGTACTCTTCTCATCTCTCTGTCCTCCACACAGTCTTGCCCAGCTACCTGAATGCAGGAAATGCTTAATGAATGTTTGTGGGATTGAACTGAATGTGTCCAGAGAATGGAACAGGTGAAAACTTGTCAAGTAGGCTAGGAGGGCTTCCTGGAAGAGGTGAGGTTTTCACCACCTTTTTTTTTTTTTTTAAAGATTAAGAATTAGGAGCTTGGATCAAGTGAGCAGTGAAGCCTGGTAGAGGCCAGGTGTGATCATAGCTGGATTCCCCTACCCTCTGCCCCTCATTAGCAGTCTGCAGTGGAGGAACACGCAAGTGTGCAAGTGTTGGGGGCATGCGGCCCAGTGTGAGGATTAGGAGTCTGTGTAGTGGCTCTGACGTCCAGCCAGAGTAGCGGATTAACCTGGCTCTGGGCTGCAGCCATAATGGACATTAAACATGGAGGCTTCCCTGATGGCTCAGGTGGCAAAGAGTCTGCCTGCAATGCAGGAGACCCCGGTTCGATTCCTGGGTTGGGAAGATCTGCTAGAGAAGGAACAGGCCACCCACCGCAGTATTCTTGGGCTTCCCTGGTGGCTCAGCTGGTAAAGAATCCGCCTCAATGCAGGAGACCCACTCCAGTAATCTGGCCTGGAGAATTCCATGGACTGTATAGTCCATGGGGTTGCAAAGAGTTGGATACGACTGAGCGACTTGCCCTTTTTCACTTTGCACTTTCAGATGATGGGGTGGGGTGGAGCAGTGTCAGAGTTGGGGAATATCTGAGCAGGGCTGAAGAGGGAAGGAAGGTTCTGGAAACACCCTGAGAAGAGGGGCGTCAGCTTTAACCTAAAAGCTGGGACCCTGGGAGGAAGAGGCAGGACTTGGCAAGGATTAAGTGCCTGTGTGTGCTGGACATTTTGCTCCTGTGGTCTCATTAAGTCATGATGATGGTCCTGAAAGTTGCCTTAGCGTCTTCATTTTGAAGGTCAAAGCCAAGACTGAGGATGTTGAAGACTGGCCCAAAGTCACACACCTGGCAAAGGCTGGATTTGACACCAGCTTTTCCTCCTGCCAAGGAAGTATGTTGGCCAGAGACATGGAAGCCACAGAAATGAGAGAAATCTTGGTTATGGGGTGAGGAGGGGAGATGGAAAGTGAGATGATCCTGAGGACTTCCGAAACAGGGGTCACTGCCTGGCCTCGTGTGTCCCCCCCAGGAAGGTCCATCTGGTTACTGAGATCCCATGGCAGTAACGGTACCATCTGCTCCCATATATGAAGCATTTTCTGGGTCCCAGGCCCTGGGCTGAGAACTTCGTTTGAATTATTTCATTCTGTCCTCACACCAGCTTTACAATGTAGAGACTGTTACTGTCCATGTTCCATTTTACAGATGAGGAAACTGAGGCTCCAAGAGGGGACCTGGCTGGCCCCGGGCACAGTGAGTGAGGGGTGAACCAAGACTGGCAGCTCAGTCGTCTGAGCCCATACATTTAGCCCCAGCTCTCCTGGCGGCTGCGGAGTGGGGGGCTTGAATGGGCGGCCCCTGTCCTCAGGGGGCTCCTTTCTATCATCTCTGAGCCAGAGGCTCCCGGGGGCCTGTGTGCTGCTGCAGGAAGCACGAGGCTGGCCTCATTAGTGGCTCTGAAATGCCAGGTGGGCCCAGCCTGCTGGGCCTCCTCATCTATTATGTATCTGGTGGGCAGCTCGCAGAGCACAGGGCGGGGGAGCTAGTTGCTTCTTCCTGTGCCCACAGCTGCCGCCGCGCCTCTGGGCAGGGATCCCCAGCCAAGGTTCCCAGTCTGGCTGGCCCTGCTTGCCCTGGGATGCTTGAGCATCCCAGCGATGCTCAGGCTCAGTCCTTTTGTTCGGGAGGTGCATGGAAACACAGGACTCTGTTTTCAGGCAGATCTGAGTTGAGATACCAACTTCAACTTTTCTTCCTCGCTGAGTGGCCTTGCCCAAACTACTTTGCTTCTCTGAACCTTGGATTGTCCATGATAGTAAGAACCAGGCTGCTTACCCCAATGGAGGACTTAGAATGAAATCAGTTCATTGTGTGGACTCAGTGGATGTTTTTCCTCTCTGTGAGCGTTTGCATTTTGAGAGAAAAGACTCTTTAAACTAAAGAGACACTCATTAAAATTTTTAATACTCGAATTTTTGGCACTGTGGAGGTGGCTCATTTGAGAAGTGATTAAGGAGGAGACCTTTTTGATGTCCCCACATCTCACAAAGGCTTTCCTCTGCTCAGGGTCTTTCCCAAGACAGTCACTCATTCATTTAGCAAATTAATTCAACAAATATTTAATGTGGGAATACCCTCTAAGGGCCAACCCAGCCCTGTGCTGGAACCTGAGGACATAGTGATGGAGGTGACAGACAAGGCCACGGTCCTCATGGAATTCAAGGGCAGGGCAGAGAATAAGGAAAGGGACAGTTCTGAAGGTTGGGAGGAGTGATACATGTTGACAGGGCAGATGTGGGGAGTTTTGATAGCTCGGAGAAGAGCTCCTCCCCCACACCTGGGAATCAGGGAAGGCTTCCTGGAGGAGGTGACCCAGAAGTGGGTTGAGTGGCACTATGTCGTGTGCGTGGTAGGGGACAGAGGGGCACGGCAAGAGGATGTTCCAGTAAGAGGCAGGTCAGCAACATGAAGGAGAAAAGTGTTCAGTGGCATGTGCTGGGTACAGAACTGAACTGGAGCTGGTGGCAGAAGGTGGGAGAGGCTGCCATGGGTTCGTGTCCCTGCCAGCCCTGTTGGGACTTCCTGTGGGCGCCCCGGAGGGCCTGAACCCCCAAGCCAGCGTGGGGCGGAGGCCCACCGGGGCCGCCCATCATACACTGCCCTCCCCATGGCAGAAGCCACCTGTGCTGTGCTGTGAGTCCCGGGCTGTGTACAGCAGAGGCTAGCTTCTCCAGTTCTCGTAAAATAAAGACAATGAGAGCACCTATCCTGAAGATCATCATGGGGTTGAGTGAGATGCAGTGTGCCAAGGTCAAAAACCAGAGTGATGCCAGCAATCATGGTCACTGCCGTGTCGTCCCCACAGTGGGGGCAGAATCACTCAGGGTGTGGACTCTGCTCTTTGGAAGTTCACCACCTGCCAGGAAGCGAGACCTGCTCACACGTGAGCATGCTCTCAGCCCCGGGCTCTGACCTTGACACTGACCCTGAGAATGCTGGCTTTGCAGCCAGCCAGGTCTGCACTGAGTCCTGGCTGCGGTGACCTTGGGCAGTGCCTCCCTGGCTGAGCCATGGTTTCTTCCTCTGTGCGGAGGGGTTGTTCGTTGTCCCCGCCTCGGGGTGAGGGACAGGGGGGAGGAGGTGCTTTAAAGCCCAGCCCAGCCTAAGAGCGCAGCTCTGTCGGACCACGGGAAGCCCTGGTGACCTGGAGAAGCAGCTCTCGCTCTCTGAGGCTCACTTTCCTGTCTGTACAATGGAAAGTTTAGCTACAAAACCCTCTGATGTGCAGGGGTTCCAGTGGAGTCAGATAGCTCCTAATCTGGACCCAGTCTACTGTGTGACCTTGAGCTAGAGGCTTAACCTCTCTGAACCTCAATTTCCACACCTGTAAACAGGAACAGGATTCACCTCACCTTTCAAAGTGTCCACTAGCCACTGTTCATTGAGCAGATACTTATCAAGGCCCTAGCATGTGTCAGGTAACATCTCAGAATTGGGGATATAGCAGCGACCCTGATAGACCTGGTGTCTGGCCTCATGCAGGTCGCCTTCCAGGGCAGGAGACAAGCTAATAGACAAATGATTTCAGATGGGCAGTGGGTAGTGACGGGCAAGGTGGGGAGGCACCCACCTCTGCTCAGGTTATCAGGGAGGGCCTCGCAAGGCCTGAATGGGAAGGAGCTGACCGTGGGAAGGGCGGTCTAGGCAGAGGGCAGAGTATGTGTCCAGGCCCTGAGGCAGGAACAAGATTGCTTCCCCTCTCCAAATCTGGAACATTCCAGATCATTTCTTGGCAGCTGGGGGTAAGGTGTCCGAGCCGGCAGCGGGGTTGGGAGGCCCATCTCCTCTCAGATCAAGAACTGCTGCTCACGAGGCAGGCGGGGAGGGGGGTATCGTGGGCACTGTGGCCAGCCATGCAAGGCCAGGCTGGGATTGGGCCTTGGGGGAGGTGAGGGGTGCGGGCAGAAAGGTGGGGCCTGGCGCAGGGCACAGGCAGGGTGCAGCCTGGCCTCCACCCACAAGTGTTGAGGGTGGGGTCCAGAGACCCTGGGCCTGACTGTTTCAGGAGGGGTTTCACAGGGGAACTTGGGCGGGCTTTCTCTCTCACTGCAGCCCGCGTGGCCCTGAGTGCCAGTCGGAGTGCCCCGGCCAGAAGTCCTAGAGCCGGCCTCCTGTGGGCCAGAGGTTCTTTGAGACGCCACCCTCCCCCCGCCGACTCATATTGCCTGTGCACACTCCTACACTCGACCTCAGTCCCGGCAGCTTCGTCATGAGCACATGGTTATGGGCACATTCACTCACGCGGCAGACCAGTGTCGGGCATTGACGGTGCGCCTGGCCCCCGGACAGATCCGGTCCAAGCTCGGTTTCTGGTGGGAGAGACTGGGAGTGTCTGATAATCACACCGTGACAACTGCAAACCAGACTGCCCGATCTGGACAGCCGAGGACTGGCTTCTGAGAAAGCTGGTCAGGGTTGGGGGACAGGCCAATCCAGCCTGGGGAGGGGGCTCCAGAAAGACTGGAAAAGAGTGTAGCATGTAGGTGCGGTGGGGGAGGAGCCGGGCAGGGCGGAACGGGCGGAGGGCATACGGTGTGTGCAAGGGGGCTTCCCAGGTCCCCAGTGGTAAAGAGCCCTCCGGCCAGTGCAGGAGGCATAAGAGATGTGGGCTCCATCCCTGGGTCAGGAAGATTCCCCTGGAGGAGGACACGGCAAGCCCCTCCAGTATTCTTGCCTGGAGAAATCCCATGGACAGAGGAGGCTGGTGGGCTACAGTCCACGGGGTTGCAAAGAGTTGAACACGACTGAAGCGACTTAGCACACACGCAGGGTGTGTGCAGAGGCCGGGAGGGGGGACAGACGCTCAGGGCCTCGTGGGCCGCGTGAGGCAGTCGAATCTCCACGAATCTGCACGTGGCGGGAAGCCACGAGGGCCCTTTCGGCAGGGGGATGGCGTGATCGGTACAAACATGCGCGCCGGCCGCCCACGCCCGCCCCAGACACGAGCGCTGTCTCTCCCACCCACGCTTCACGTTCCTGCCAGGCCTCCCGCCCACATCCTCACCGCACACACCCTGTCGCGCCGCCAGGCAGCGCTGCAGGGAGGCCTGTGCCAGCTCCCAGCCAAGGTGGCAGCCGTGCGCCCCACCTGCTTGCTGACGGGGCAGGGTGGGGCCCTTGACCCGCTCCTTATGTTCGCAGACGTTCACGTGGCCCCCTCCCCCACCACGTGCAGGGTCATAACCCATCATCCCGGCAGGCGGAAAGTGGCTTCTAACTTAGGGAGTACTTTCAGAGGCGTTATCTCACTGAATTCTCCTGCAGCCAGCCCTGCATGGGGGATTTATCAACACCATTTTACAGCTGAGGCTCAGAGAGGTAAAGCGACTCGCCCCAGGCCACACAGCTAGAGCTTGACCTGGTCAGGACTGGAACTCAAGTCCATCCGACTCCCAGGTCTATCCACTGTCTACGCAGACTCAGTAGCACGCACCTGTCCTCTTCTCTCTAGGCGCTCGCCAAGAAGGCGGCAAGGGACCTTCAACCCCAGATTTTTCCAGAAACACCTTGATCAACTCAGAAAGTTATTTAGAGCCGCAGTGCATGCCCACCGGCCTGGTGATCCTGAGGCCTTGGGGAGTGGTTCCAGGGGTGGGGTGGGGCTCCTGCCAGGCTGCTAGCCGGGGGCAGCTCAGGGCAGGGACCTGACTCCGGCAGCAGAGCCTCCATTTATTTGCATTTGCAAGTGAGGCAGACAGCCTGGTCCCCACACAGGCTGACCCTGGCTGGCCACGCTCCCCTGACCTGACGGCTGAGTCCGAGGGAACATCCTGGGCAGCTTCTCTCCTGCCTTCTCTCCTCCCTGCCCGGTGTAGGAGGAAGAGCATGAGCTTCAGAGTCAGCCAGAACCAGGGCTACAGCCCAGCTCTGTCACTCCTGTCAGGGGTGACCTTGGCCATCGTCGTATTTAACCTTCCTTGGGGTTAGCCTCTCCTTGGAGTGAGGAATAACTCCTTCTCAGGGTGACTGCAGAAAGAGTCAGGTTCTCAATGAGCTGACACATAGGGCTCAGTGTTTTTAATATGTGTGTTTTTGTTCTTTTTTTTCTGATGGCAAAAATAATCCGTGCTCACTGTAAAAATTCAAACAGGGCAGAGAAATGTATCCTGTAGAAGGCAGAAAGCTCCCGGTCGTCCTGTTTCCTAGAGATAACTCTGAGCTTTTACCTATAACTGAACATTTTTACAAGGGAGATTTCTGTTGTGCTACTTGCTTTTTTCACTTGACGATAGGCCTCAAATCCCCTTTTCCGTCAGGACTCGAGACCTCCTTTGTCATCACTGCATGGTCTTCTGTGGTTTGCACGTGCCGTGTGTATTTAACCAGCTTCCAGATTTCAGCCGTGGCAAGCCCTGCGGCAGTGAATGGTCTCTGTCCGTGTCTTTTTGTGTCTTTTTTTTGGTAAGCATTTCCGGAAGATAAATGCCTAGAAGTGGAGTGGGTGCACATTTTCATCTTTAATGGGAGTGGCAGGCAATCCATGTGCCCCAGGAGACCCGGGGAAGTCCATTTCCTTGAAAGAATGTATCCACCACCTCTGCCCTTGACCACAGGCCGGAGAGTCAAGAGGACTCGATTCCGCACGTGGCAGGCGCCTGGCAGGTCCTCTAGTGAAGCCCTGTGCCCCCCTTACTCCTCTGGTTCCCCTACTTTGGAATCTCCCCCTACATTCCTGCCTGCCTTTGCTCGACAGGACTCACTGCCTTACATTGCATTAGTTCTCGCGTTGGACCCTAGTCTCCCATCTCCCAACTTTCACCCAGGAGCGCTGTCTCAGCCCTCATCAGCCTACAGAGGAAGGGAAAAAAGGAAGAGCGAAGGGAAGGTCAGAAGGTGCTTGTGTCTACATACTTTACACGTATGATCTCATGTAACCCTCATGTCAATGCTTGGGGGCAGACACTGCTGTTATCCCCATATTATAGATGAGGAAACTGAGGCTCAGAGAGGTTCAGTAACTTGCCCAAGTCCCATAGCTGTTGCTGTTTTATTTATTTATTTGGCTGCACCTGTTCTTAGTTGCGGCATGTGGGATCCAGTTCCCCAACCAGGGATCAAACCTGGGCCCCCCTGCGTTGGGAGCATGGAGTCCTGGCCCTGGACCACCAGGGAAGCCCCCCGACACAAGCTGTTAAGTGGCAGAGCTAGGATACAAACCCAGGCAGTCTGACTCCAGAGCCCACACTTCTGAGGTGATGCTGTCTCTCTGCCTGGAGCTTATTGGTGATGTATTGACACCTGCTGTATACTCAGCTTCCACCCCCCCAGCGACCTGGAGCCCATGAGATGGCTAAACCCGTTGGCTAGGAGGGAGAGGGTGGGATTTGACAGGGCCTCCCCTCTGCAGGGTGCAGTGTCCGAGCAGGGAGGCCGAGGCCGCAGAGCAGAGAACAGCTCTGGGTGGTGTCACTGGGCTTTGCTTTGAGGTCGGGGAGGCCAGCCCACCCACGCCTGGCACCATTGTCTGGCCCGGAGCGGGCGTCAGGACGGGAGTCCCGAGGGAGTGACTAAGCACCGGAATGCAGAGCACACGAAGGGGTGGAGGGTGACGGAGCGATCGGGCGAAGGGACGCCTGGAGCTGCAGGAGACCCCTCCCCCATCCCGCCCCGGGGAAGCAGAGGCTGGCCAAGGGCACGGAGGGAGGCGGGCACGGGCACTCTTCCCCTGGCAGCTAAGGGGGCCCACCGTTCAGCTGTCCCTGCCCCCGTGGGCAAGGAGGCGAGCAGCTGGGTTGGGGCTTCAGGGGTGACACCTCGGGCAAGTCATCACCTCTGCCCCGTGCAGAATGGAGGTAACGTTCCCTGCCTCTGGTCCCTTGTGAGGCTGTCGAGAGGGTTGGGAGGAAAGGAAGCCTGTAAACTGTAAAGCGCTGGTTGAGCAGATGTTGTTACTCTGGAGCAGGAGGAGGCCTCCTGGCTCGAGGGAGGAGCCAGTCTGGGCAGGCGGAGGGTCAGGCTTTGGGCCACGGCGGGCCTCGGGCCACCTGGGCTGGGGCGGCGCTGGCGGGCAGCTGGCAGATGGGAGGCCCGGCTCCCGGGTGCTGTGTCCCCGCGTGAGGGCCCGTCCTGTGACCTCCTCTCCTCTCGAGGCTGCCAACCTGTTGTTTGCTTGGGAGGCCACTGCTTGGCGCAGCTCCGGGATCCGGGTGTCTCGGCACTCAGCCAGCTCGGAGCCGGGGTGGGGGCCCCCGCGCCACCTTCCTGCTCCCCCAGGACCCTGCCTGGAGCCTCAGGTTCTCTCCTCCTATCCCCCGGGCGGCCGTGAGACCCCAGCCCATCTGTCAGCCTCCCCGAGCCTGCGCTTTCTCGTCTCTGACTTGGTGTGACGATACCAGCCTCCATCCGGGTTGTTGTAAGGATAATCGGGCATCAAAGCGCTTGGCTCCTCCACCCCCCGCCCCGCCCCATTCCCCCTGCCCTCGACGTGCCCTCCTGAGTCCCGGCTGAGGTCAGAGGTGCCTGGGGAGAGGTGATCCAGGAGCAGCCACGTCTGTGTCCCCCACCCCCACCACCCCCCCAGGGGCTTCCGGAGGAGTGGGCCAGCCTCTCAGAAACTCGCCCACGGCTGCCCCTGGCCACCTCCCCTGGCACCTTTGGCAGGGCCAGGGGCAAGCAGTGCAGGATGGTTGAGCTCTGCAGACAATGGGCCTCTGTGGCCCCCGGGGGCGGGGGCAGTTCCAGGGTGGCCTCTAATCTCTGGTTTTGAGAGATTAGAGTCCCTCAGACCTGATTCTGTGACTGGGGGACAGGCCGCCTGGCGGGCCCCCTCCCGAGGGCCCTGTCTCAGAGGACTGAGGGTCTGCAGGGGGAGCCCTCTGCACCTGTCCTCACTGTGACGTCTGCACCTTTCCCCGTCCCCTCGCCCCCCACGTGTGTCGCCAGGTTGGTGGAACCAGTGGGTCTCATGGGCACAGGGGGACCCAGGGAACCCTGACCTCTGGTCACCAGCGATGGGCTGTCCTGGGCTCCTTAGGTCCCAGCCCCTAGCCCCCCCGCAAACCCATCTTGGCCGAATGTTCTTGGCTGGCTGAACCCCTCTTCCGCCCCCGCGAAGCCCCCCCAAGTGCAGCTTCCCAGCTTCCGTGCGTGCTGTCCAGCCCCTGCCTGGCTCCCCGTCACAGGCCTCCCGTCTGGGTGGTCATGTGTCACCTGTTCTGACCACCAAACTGTCCCTTGAATTATTTTTTTTCCATTTATGATTATTATTTTGAATTGGAGTATAATCGCTCTGCAGTGTTGTGTTCATTTGTGCTGCACAACGGCCTCAGTCGGGTAGGTATACCCCTGTGAACCTCCCTCCCACCCTTCACAAGCCCCCTCCCCACCCCCAGGTTATCGCAGCCCCGGCTGGGCTCCCTGTTCCCTGCAGCAGCTTTCCACCAGCTCTCCGTTTTACACGTGGTGGATGTGCATGTCAGTGCGTTCTCCCAACCTGTCCCCCCTCCCATGTGGGACATGTGTGTCCACGGGCGTCCATTCTCTGCATCTGTGTTTCTACTCTTGCCCTGAACCTTAAACAGGTTCACCTGTATCATCAACTGAATTTTAGAGCCTGGACAGTTTATCAGGCGGAAAAGAAGGAAAAAGGAGCTCCCGGCAATGGGCGAAGCCTGTGCAGAGACTCCACGGTGGGAAGCAGGAAGCGGCGTGGCTTGTCTTTAAAAGCTGCCTGCAGCCCAGCCAGGTGAGGGCAGGAAGTGGGGGTGTGTGGGGATGAGGCTGGGCGAGTCCGCAGGGGCCAGGCCCACAATGGGGGGTGCAGGGAGGCTCCATTTGGGGCAGTTCTTGCTGGATGTCCAAAGGGCCAAGTCCTCCTCACTGGATACCCCAGCCACCTCTCTGGTGCCCTGAAGGGCGGGGCTGTCTGGGACAGTGTCTAATAGTAATAGTAATAATAATAATACCACTACTTCTGCCGGGCTTACTCTAATCTGTGGCTTAGGAGGTGGCTACATCCTCTCTCATTTTATAGGTCAAAGAAAAAGACAGAACCCCCTGCCCCCGCCCCCCACCCCAGCTCTCCACCTGGTTAACAGGTGGGAAGCGACCAGGGCAGCATCTAGTCCCCTGTCCTCCGCCTCCCCCATCTCCCCGGTCACTCTGGGTCTGACCTGAGTTTTGTGGATTCCGCCCTAAAACGCACCCCCGCCCCAGCCCAGTGCAGCATCTGGGGCCCTGGACTGGGGGCAGCCTGGTTCTGGCTCCCCAGCTCCTCCCGCCTTGCTGGGTGACTTCCAAATTGTTGTTTAATCTGTCTGAGCCTCAGTTTACCCTTCTGGGAGTGGAGGATCCTAGTGACTGCCTTATCTCCCGCTCCAGTTCCGCTTGAGACTCCCGGGCGTGAGCAGATAAAGAGGGCTTTTGAAAAGTACAGAGAGCTGCACTCACGACACCGCAATTATTATTGTTACCTCAACGTGGAGATAAGGGAGGGGGAGGCGGTGCAGTGACAGTTGCCAAGAAACCCGGGAGCTGTCGGCAGGCTTCCGGCCTGGCCCATCCCGCCTGGGAGCCCGCCGCACCCTTTTGAAGGGGAGATGGGCACGCCGAGGGGGAGGGGAGCCAGAGCCAGCTGGCTGCAGGCCACACACCTGTAGGGCCTGATGGTGACCACGGAATGTACCTGGCCGGGACTCCAGGCTGGCTCCGGCTCTCTGTGTGACCTTGGGCAAGTCACCTCCTTTCTGGCTCCCGCCTATTACTGTGTCCAGGAATGTCCTGTCCCTGCAGGCAGGTGTCCAGGCCAGACAGGCCAGGATTGGAGCGGGAAGATGCTTGGTGGCGGCCGGAACCAGGGGCTGCGATGGGGGGGCCGCTGGGGGCTGGGTGACTTGCCCAGTCACTGGGGACAGCCTGCCTTGCGAGCAGCAGCAGAAGCCTGAGCTAGAGGAAGCCCTGGCACTGCCCTTTCCCCGGTGTGACCTTGGGCTTGCCTGTTAACCTCTCCGAGCCTCAGTTTTCTTATCTGGAAGAAGGCTGATAGTAATGCAACCTCACAAAGCTGCCGTGGGGATTGAGACAGGGCCCGTGCAAACTGCAGAGTGCTATGCAGATATGACTGCGGTCCTGGCCGGGAGAAAGGAGAAGTGGGGCGAGTTGCCTGTGTCCCCGGTCAGCCCCGGGCGCCTCCCAGCTGCTGCGTGTGTGGGAGGAAGGTAAAGCATTTTTAAGCTGAGCCAGGGGGACTTCCCTGGCAGTTCAGTGGTTAAGACGCTGTGCTCCCACTGCAAGGGGCACAGGTTCAGTCCCTGGCTAGGGAACTAAGATCCCACATGCCATGTGGCATGGTCAAAAAATTAAAGAATAAATAAAAAATAAACTGAGCCAGGCCATAGGGTCAGGAAGGTTTCCAGAGAAGTAGGGAGGGGCAGAGACTGGGGGCTGCATGTGAACAAAATGATGGAGACCAGGAGGAGACAAGGGTGCGATGGGAGGGCAAGGGGAGGGACAGATTCAGGTTCATGAGAGGGAGGAGTACGACCAAACAGAAGGAGGAATGCAGAGATCACAGGCAGAGGAGAGGGAAGGGTGGGCCGGGAAGGTGGGGAAGGAGTGTGTGAGAGGTGAGGAAGGATGAAAAGAGGAGGAAGAGGAAGCATCAGGCCGGCAGAAGGGAGGCAAGCGGCTGGGTTTATTCATTTCTCCAAAGGTATTTATTGAGCAACGGCTGTTTACTATGAGCGACTGTGCTAGTCGCTCAACCGTGTCTGACTCTTTGCAGCGCCATGGACTGCAGCTCACCAGGCTCCTCTGGAATTCTCCAGGCAAGAGCACTGGGGTGGGTTGATAGTATAGTGGAGCATGAGGGCAGCATCTCAGTCCGAGGTTCAGGGGTTCGATCCTCTGTATTTCACTTACCGTCAGCCTGACCTTGGACCTGCTGCTTAACCTCCGTGTCTTAGTTGCCTCCTCTGAAAGATGAGGATTAAATGAGGGATACAAGTGAAGCCGCTTCAGCAGGGTCTGCACACCGTTCGCCCTGTATCAGCACTGGCTGCCGTTGCCGTTGTTACTGTTCCTTCACTGATACAACCTGCTGGGTCCACAGGCCTGCTCGCCCATGCGCCGAAGTCCGGATCCTTGGCTCTGGAGTGACAAGCCTGGGTTCAGATGCCTGTTCTGCCTCATTAACTGTATGACCTTGGGCACACTAGTACATCCTTTGTGAACCTCAGTTTCCTTGTGGTGCGAAGCAGGTAGTTTGGAGGATTTTCCTGGTGATTCAGTGGTTACGACGTCACACTCCCAGTGCAGGGGGCCGGGATTCGATCTCTGGGTCAGGGGACTAGATCCCATGGGCCGCAACTAAAGGTCCCGTGTGCTGCAACTGAGACTGGAGCAGCCAAGTAAATAAAATAAATATTAAAAGAATAATAAAAAAGCAGGTAGTTTTTGAGCACCTGCCTCTTCAGGGAGCTGTGAGGATTAAGAAAAATCACGGGAGACACAGGGAGGCTATGGCTTTGGTTTTTATGGCCTTTGAATCCCTGCAGGGCTGGGATGGGTGAGGGCAGGCAGGGCCGAGAGCCTCAGACCTCCTGCTCCGTCCTCATCCCAGAGACCCTCCCTGGCCCGGCATCTTAGGGCCTCGGCAGTGACCTTGTAGGTTGTTGCCGGTGAGGGGGAGACTCAGGCCTGCCGGGAAGCGGAGAGCTGAGGGGCCCCGGCAGAAGCCAGAGCCCGCCTGCCTTGAGAGACCTACCGAGGACTGTGCCAGCATGAGCAGTCCTGAGTGAGAGAGGCAGTGGGACACGGGGAAACTGAGGCTGGTGCGAGAAGAGGAGTGTGTTAGGGAGCTGCTGCCGGGCTGACCGGCAGTGGCCACAGCCAGAGCCTTGGAGTGTGGGAAGCATCAGACAGAAGGAGCGCATCGGACTAGCTCAGTCATGGGCAGACACCTCCCCTCGGCAGCCAGAGCTCCCAGCATAGTGGTCCTCACGGTCAAGGGGACCCAGCATCCCCTGGCTTCAGCTCTCGGACTTCCAGGTTCTGCTGTCCATCCTGCTGGCACTGGCCCTGATTGGTCTAGGGCATGGGCTTTAAATTCTGGCTCTGTCACCCGCTTGCTCAGTGATGTGGCTTCATTTTTCTGAGCTTTAGTTCTTCCATCTGGAAAAAAAAGGGTTTGTTTTTTTTTTTTTTTAACAAACCCCTTTTGGTTTACAAACCCCTGGTGGTTTAGTTTAGTGGCTAAGGCTTCACGCTCCCAATGCAGAGGGGGGGCTCAATCCTTGGTCAGGGAGCTAGATCCCACATGCTGCAACTAAGAGTTTGCATGACACCCTAAAGATACCGCATGCTGCAAGGAAGATCGAAGATCCTGTGCACTGCCACTCAGACCCAACGCAGCCAAAAAAAAAAAAAGTACATATAAAAAAGGGAGGGATAAATAATGTCAACCTCCCTGCAGAGCAGTGAGGATGTAATATGCCTGACACAGTTCCAGGCACTCAGTCTGTCTGCAAGGTCCCCGTGGCAGCCTCAGTGGAATGTGTCTGGACCATTTCTGCAGGCCTCTCTCCACCCACCCCCGCTTCCCAGTCTCTCCCCACGTCACCGGGCCTTGTGATCTACAGAAACCCGTGCGGAGGCCATTCTTTCTCACAAACCTTTAATGCCTACCTACTGCCAACATTCACTCATTCACCCACTCATCCATTTAACAAATACTTAATGAGACCCTGATGTGGGAAGGCAGAGTTTACCACGAATGAATGAATGCCAAAGAAAGAATTCATTGAGTGAACACCTTCTAGCTGCCCAGGCTGTAGGATGCAATTTTTTTTTTTCTGGAAACCAAGGCTGAGAGGAGTATGTCATTGGTTTAAGGTCACACAGCAGGTAAGTGCCTGGGGCTATCTCCCCTACAACGATGTCGTGGGCCTCAAATGTCACTGCCACCACATCTGTCCTCTGCGTCAAGACTGCCCATGTGGGGCCCCCGGGTAAGAAGCTAGCCCACTGGGGCTATGGACAGTCCCTCTGAGCCTTTCTCCCTGCATAGCTGGGCCCAGGTGAGCCGGGAGGGGACTCAGAGCTTCCTCAGGGTCTCCTTCCTGGGCCCAGTTTCCACATCCCCTTCCCCTCTTGGGGCGTGGCGGTCCCAGCCCTGACTCAAGCGGGGCCGTGGGCTGAATGACTCACCCTCCCAGGAACCAGCCTTGGTTCAGGGACTGGGGTGGGGCAGCCGCCACGTCAGGGTGGCCCTCGGCGGTGGGTGGAAGCCGGGCCTGCTTGCCCAGCCCTGAGCCACCTGGGTCCCGGCAACCACTGGGCACTTCCTCCCCTTGACCCCAGAGGCGGCCTCGTCGGCAGGCTCTCTAGGGTAACAGGAGCTGACTTCACCCTCACCAGACCTGCTCCCGTTCCTCGGGAGGGTGCGGGTGTGGGCAGAGAGTCTGGGCTTGGAGTCGGTCAGGCATCACACAGATGCTGGTTCGGCCACTGACTCGCTGTGAGACCTCTGCATACCTCTGGGTCCTCACCTGTAAACTGGGAATACCAGTGTGATGACAAGTCTTGTGCCCTCAGGCCTGAAAGAGGGGCTTGGCAGGGGGCCTGGCACATTGTCGGCCCAGTGAGTGTCTGTTGTTATTGTCGTTGGTAATAGCAATGGCCCAGGTAGCCTTTCAGCCTGAAGGATACTGTCTCCCTAAAGGCTCAGGGACGGGTATACCTTGCTTAGTCCAGAGGTCAGGGCTTAGCCCTTTTCAGTAACCCCCAACCCCTGCCTCAGTCTTCCCATCTTTAGAATGGGCTATGGACATCCTCTTGGCTGGAGTATGGGTTAGGGAGGCCTAATGGAGAGTTTACAGGGACACTTTGTCCATATCTCTGATCTCTGGGGAAGGTTGGAAGTCCTGGTCACCTCCTGCCTGCTGGGGAACCCAGGTTCCCCTCTTGCTTGAAATCTGTCCCCCTAACATCCCCAGTTCTGAGAATAGCTCTTCCTCCCGAAGTTCACAGATCTCCCAACCTGGGGCCCTCCCTGACCTCAGACTCCTCTTCTCTTCCAGGAGGAGTGATGGGCAGAACCAGCGCTTCCCTCAGGCACTAGACCCGCCAAGAGTGGACTCAGTCCCCTCCCAGACTGCTTCATTCCACCCAAAGGTAGGTGCTCGCCTCCCAAGGGCCCCCGTCTGGAGGACCCCCACCCAGGGCCAGGAGATATCTAAGAGTGACTGCTGTGCAGAGGTGAAATGTTTGGGTCCCTGCGGCTTGGAGTTTAGCTCCCCAAGGGGACACCACCCCTCACCCCTGGTGACCTAACACAGTCTCAGAGGTTGAACCAGGTCTGTAGCAAGGTTGGGGGCCAAACAGCTGGGAGTAAACTGGCCAAATAGTTCTTCTTCCTTATCTTCATTATCAACATCACCATCCATTTCCTCATCTGTAACTCGGGTGTAATGAGAGTATCCCAATTCACAGGGCTGCTTCTCAGAGTAACCCTGTGGAGTGGGGGAAAGTGTGAAAAAGGGAAGATAAAACACTGTGCATAATATCTGGCACAGAGTAAAAGCCCTGTAAATGAGGCTATTCTTGTTGTTATCGTCAAAATCAAATGTTTGCCCAGCACATGACCTGTGTCAGCTTTCTGCTGGGTGCTGAGGTGCTGGAAATCGATCTGACACAAACGCTGCAGTCAAGGAGCTGTGGTCTGGTTAGGAGATAGATAACTAGACAGCTTCTGCAGGGTGTCCAATACCAGTAATAACCGCTAGCATTTACTGAGATTTACTACGGGCTAAGTGGGTTCTTAATGTTTTACATGCAGGATCTCATTTTGTCCTCAAACTATAGCTACTGTGGACTTACATTAGTACTCTTCTTAGTCCCATTTTGCAGATAAGAAAATCGAGGCTCAGAGAGGTTAAGTTACTTGCTCAAAGACACACAGGTAGGATGTGATGGGTCCAGGACCAGAACTCATGTTATCTGCCCAGAGTTCCTGGTCTGGTGGCATTTCTAATGCAGAGGGTAACAAGCTCTCACTTTTGTAGTACACTTTTCAGATCCTAAAGCATGTCCATAGATATCATGCTTCCAGTCCTGTCATCAAACTGTGGGTGGTAGGCATTCTCGAGATAAGGATCCAGATGCCCAGAGAGGTAAAGTGGTCTTCCCAAGGTCACACAGCCAATAAATAGCAGACGCAGGATATGCCAAGCTTCTTGCCCAGAACTCTGACCTGGAACAAGGGCCAGGAGGGGTGTATGGCCAAGGAATAGTGTACTTTTGGGGGATCACCACCTCCAAGGGGGTCCAAGTGTAGGTCCTAGGGACTATATCAGGGGGTCCGTGAGATCCTCTCCTGCTGTCTATGCCTGGGCAACAGCCCAAGACTGGGCCGTGTGGACCCTGGGACTTGGACGGGAGCGACTCCATGGCAGCTGGGTTCAGAAGTGAGGTTCCCAGTCCTTGTCTCCCTAAGCATCCGGCAGGAGGCCCGGGTTCACTTTCCCTCCCTGCGCCTCAGTGTTCCCATCAGAAACATGAGGGTCAGTGGAGCCCGTCTCCCTGAGTCCTGCCTGCTCAGGTTAGCCCTGGCCTCTTGCCCAATTTGGCTGGAAGCCTCCATTTGCGCCAACACAGGCTCAGATGGCTGCAGGCTCCAGACCGCCCCGTCCCACAGCCCATGGCCTCCCCAGGATCAAGACACAGTCGATGTATTGTTCTCCTTTGACAGGACAGGAAGCCGAGGCCCAGAGAGACTGAGTGATCCATCTGGGTCCCCAGCAAATCAGGGAGGGGTGAAGGGTCCCAGGTCTGTGACACGTTCTCCGTCCCCCTCTCCCGGCTCTGCTCACATTAATAATGTTGATGGTGGAGCCAGTCCGAGGAGCAGGTGACCTCTGTGCATCAATGGGCAAAGCCCTGCCCCTCCCTGGGCCTCAGGTTCTCATCTATAAAATAGAGGGGACAGTTTCTTCTCTACCCACCAGGCCCGCTTGCAAAAGGGTGATGACTGTGAAAGTAATCTTGGAAAGTTGCAATCAGGAAGTTGAGTGATGATGAGCCTCATTATGTTCCCAGGGCAGGAGAAAACACCCAGAAGGGACATCTCTCTCTCACTGGGAAGCCGCATTGGTATAGACACAGAGCTACCCAAGGCACCCCTACCCTGTTCCCTTGTAGGGGTTTTTCTACTCAAGGATTTAGAACTCTGCACCTGTTTACATATACAGCCTACCCACACCTACATACATGGGCACATCCGCACGTCTGCAGATGTATGCAGACTTACACATGTGCACATGCATGTATATACAGATACACATGTACAAACACACCTAGAATGTCCACGAACACACATCACACCTGCTCTCAGAGTCACATGCACACACAGTTGCAGGCACGCATGTGCGCAGTCTCCACTCCTGGCACACACACATCTCCACTGATGCAGGTAGCTCTTGCCTCCTCCCCGTGTGGGAATGAATGTTTCTCTGGCTGCATTTTGATGGGTGCCCGGAAGCGCTCAGGCCTGAAAGTGCCTGCATAAATCAATATTTGCTGCTGTTAATTATTAAAAACAAAGCTACACCGTGTCTGGAACACACATCTCCAGGGTTCCTGCCGGCTTCCTGGGCTCCAGCCTGACCCATGGCCAGGTCTAGGGGAAAGGAAGGTGCAGTACCTTCCTTCCAGGAGCCCTTGGCCCTGAGATGGAGAGTGGTGGGTAGCTGCCAACAACTCCTTCAGGAAGCTGAAGAGAGGTGGGGTACTGAGCTGGTGGGCAGCCCTGCCCTGTAGGATCCGAAGCAGCTGGTGTGGACTTGGCCACAACTCAGGAAGCAATTACTGCTTTCCCAGCATCTGTCTGGGGAGGGGGTGCTGCGGCCCTGCCCCCACTCAGAGTGGCAGACACAATGCAGGGTCAGCTGGAAGGGCCTGCGGAGGCCTTGTATTTTGCAGATGGGGAAGCTGAGGCCTACAGAGGTGGCAGGAACTCACTCAAGGCAACCTGGCAAGTTGTAGCAAGGGCAGAGCTAGAACCGACAGATCCTGAAGTCCCCTCCAGGCATGGGGCCTTGGCAGCCCCTGTTCCTGCCCTCTCCTAGGGTCAGGGGCAGTAAAGGACAGGTATGGGCCTGGGGCCTGGGGAAGCCAGGGTACCAGTTTGCCTCTATCAGGTATTGGTGGGGAGGGAGGTAGATTCCTAGTTCTGCCTTTTCCTAGCTGTGTGACCTTGAGCAAACGTTATCTCTTGGAATCAGTTTTCTCTTCTGTAAAATGGGGATGACACTCCTACCTCTTGAGTTGTGGGGAGAGGATCAGACTTGCAAAGGGTCCAACATTAAGCAGCTGCTCAAGAAAACCCCTCTGTCTTCAAGCTAAGCCTCCCATCCCCGCCGCTTCCTTCCCGACTTCAAAGCCCAGCTCAAGAAGCCCATCTCTGAGGCCCTGAGGCACAGTACCCAGAGGAGATTAAGTTCAGTCGCTCAGTCGTGTCTGACTCTTTGCAACCCCATGGACTGCAGCACGCCAGGCCTTCCTGTCCATCACCATCTCCCAGAATTTACTCAAAGTCGTGTCCATGGAGTCGGTGATGCCATCCAACCATCTCATCCTCTGTCGTCCCCTTCTCCTCCCGCCTTCAATCCTTCCCAGCATCAGGGTCTTTTCTACTGGGTCAGTTCTTTGCATCAGGTGGCCAAAGTATTGGAGTTTCAGCTTCAGCATCAGTCCTTCCAATGAATATTCAGGACTGATCTCCTTTAGGATGGACTGGGTTAAGAGGGGTTAGAAGAAGGACGTTATAGGAGGCCAACTAGGGACGCACCGGACAGACCGGGTGCTCCGGTGTCCGCTCGGGCGCCGGCAAGAGCGCGCAGGCGCAGTGTCCTGGGCCCGTGCGGGGCGGGGCCTCCCGTGTCCCCGCCCCGGATGCACGAAGCCCCGCCCCGTCCCCGCGCCGCCCGTACCTGGCGCCCCGCCCCCTCAGGGCCCGGCCGCCGAGCGAGCCCAGCGCAGGCAGCGCGCCGCCGGAGCCCGAAGCCGCGAGCGCGGAGCTCGGCGCTGCGGAGACTCAGGCGCGGCTCGCGCGGGCCGGAGCCGGCCGGGCCAGTGGGAGCGACGCCGGGGTCGGGGGGCCGGGGCCGGGCCGGGCTCGGGATGGCGCAGCCGCGGCCCCTGGCGCCCCCCGGCCGTCCCCGGAGGGGATCGTTGCCTGCAGGGGCCGGCTGGCAGGTGAGGACCGGGGCGAAGGCCGAGGGGTGTCCCCCGAGAGACAGTTCGGCCCAACTTCTTCGGAGCCCGGCGGGCTCTGTCCCGAGCAGGGCGGGTGTGCGAGGCTCCGTCATGGAGGGTGTGTTCGCTTCTGGGCTGACACCCGGCCACCGCGGCCACGGGGCACACCCCTGCCCTGGGGTCCCAGGCCCTGGGCTCTTTCTGCAGCTGCCTAAGCAACAGAGTGCCGTGGTGGAGCCGTGGCTCTGGGCCAGAGGGGCGCTCCGTGTGTGTGTGTGTGTGTGTGTGTGTGTGTGTGTGTGTGTGCACGCGCTCGCCTTGGGACCACTTCATCCGTCCCCCCCCCCCCCCCCTTAACGAGGGGTCTGAATGTCACCGTGTAACTGCTTGGTGTCCCTGGGCCGCTTGGCTCCCAGCCTTCCCCGTGTCTGGTACATGAGTGAGGCTGGATCTGTGGTGTCACTTGTTGCTACTCGCTCTAGGTGACAGGTGACATGTGTTAGGTGGTGAGACTCCCGGCGCCTGCTCCTGGTGAGGTCACCCCAAGTGGGGTGTCCTGGAGGATACAGGTGCCCCGGAATGGCCAGCGCTGGGCCTGTGCTGGGTTGAGGCTGTGTGGCTCATTTGGGCACACAACTGCTGTTGTTTTCCAAGGTGCAGCACATGCTGCTTGTTGTACAAGGTGTTGGTCGACAGGCGTGTTTGTCTGCCGGGACTGTGTGTCTGTGGTCGCCGCCGTCGCTGCCTGTGCAATTGTCTCTCCCAAGCTCCCAAGTGTCGGGTGTGGCCGCGAGGGCCGTGGGTCGCCCACCTCCTAGGGACACCTATTGTGCATTTTCCAGGGTGGGCATTTCTGTGGGCAGGCCTCACAGTGGGGTGCACGTGGGGTGTCCGTGTCTCGTGATCTTTCACAGAGCTCTGTCTGTGGGTGGGAGGGGGGGGTTCAGACCCAAGCCCCACATCCTTGGCAATTAAGCACTCCCCTAGTTATTGCATGCTTTTTTTCTTTTTCTCAGAGTGCTGTGGCATCAAGTCTGCCGTGTCTGTTACGCGGGGTGTGTGACTCTGCTGGGGAGGGCGAGCTTGTGGGTGGGGGTGGGGCTCCGTGGCTCCACTTCCATGAGCAAACCTCCCTGCGTCTGCAAGCGCATGTTATTGTGTCTCTCAACACAGGCTTGAGAGCGGTCGTGTGGTGTCTGTGTAGCTTTATGTGCAATTACTGGTACAGTCGCACAGATTTTCATATGGGTAAGGCTTCCCAGGGGGCTCAGTGGTAAAGAACCCACCTGCCACTGCAGGAGGCCACTCGAGTTCGATCCCTGGGTCGGGAAGATCCCCTAGAGACGGAAATGGCAACCCAAGCCGCTCCAGTATTCTTGCCTGAGAAATCCCATGGACAGAGGAGCCTGGTGGGCTATAGTCCATGGGGTCTGCAAAGAGTTGGACAGGACTGAGCGACTAAAAGCAAGCACAGCAAAACACAGGGGTGGGTTTGCCTCTGTGTGTGTGACTCCTGGGGGGACATGGACCTCTGTGTGTGTGAGGGAGCGTGCTGTTGTGCAACATAGGACACTGACATGCGTATGTGTATGTTCGTGTGTAGCTCTGAGTCAGAAGTGGTGTACACAGACCTGGTGGATTTGTGCATGTGGGTTTCTGGGTGTTTGCTTTCTTTGGTACAGTGAGACTGTGTTTAAATATTGGTGTGCAGGCCTATGTGTGTTTGATCCAGAGAGAGAGAGAAAGAGGGCGTATGTGCTTCCTGGTGCACAACCCCACGGCACACGTGTGTGTGAGCTCCAGGGTTGCCCCCACTGGGCAGCAGGAGCCGACTGAATTGAGGCCTTGAAGGTGCTGGGGGAGGGGCGCCCTCCTAGAGACTCCGGGGGCTTCCCAGGCCCAGCCCCCAGCCCCGCCAGCCATCAAGGATGCCGCCTTCCTGGAAGGCTCGTAGGGAGTTGGCGCTGGAGAGGCCGAAGCTGCCAAGCACAGCTGGCAGATGGCTGGATTAACCCCGTGTGTGCCCAGGCTGGCCTCGAGAGAGCCCGACGGCTGTGTGAGAGGGAGGAGGGGGTGTGTGTGCACGCACATGCAGGTAGGGGAGAGTGTGTGTGCACTCACACACAGGTAGGGGAGGGTATGTGTGCACTCACACGCAGGTATCGGGCCAGCGGGACAGCTCAGCATCCTCTCTCGGTCCCCCGCCCCCCCGCCAGCCCCCAGGCCCACACTGCTTGGTGGGGAGGGTGGGGTCCTCCTTCCAGAGGTGGGTGGAACCACCAACTCTCCCCAGGATCCCAGCTGGGTTCATCTCTGGAGCTGCAACCTGGGACTCCTCTGAGGGGCTCGTGGGCCAATCCTGGCACTGCCGCTCTTGGGGTGCGTCTCTCCCTAAAGGTCACGGCCCTCTTGTCTGAGGTCCTCCTTTGGGGCAGAGAATCAGTTGGGAGGGCTGCCTGGTGAGGGTCCTGGGCTCTGGGTGGACGACCCTGGGCAGTTGGTCAGACTCTGCCAGTCCGCGGCGCAGAGCCCCAGCCTAAACGGTGTCCCTTTGGGTCCCTCTTGCTGCTCGGACAGGTCCCCGGGGTTGGTCAGAGTTGGAGGACCAGGAGGGCTGCGGTGGGTGGAGACACCCTGGGGACTTGTGGGGTCTGCGGGGCCATCCCAGCACTGACTTGCTCTCTCCATCTCTGTTGCAGAACACAGATCTGTTTGAGATGATTGAAAAGATGCAGGTGAGGTGGGCTCTGAAGCCTGTTCTGGGGAGCCACGGAGGGGGCTGGGCTGGGGCTGGGGGGTCGGTCCTTGCTATATCTTCAGCCCTACATCTCTCTGAGGACTGGCCCGGGAGCTCTTGCTGACCGTGCCGGGAGGAGACGGTG
Organism: Odocoileus virginianus; assembly: GCF_023699985.2. Classification (NCBI taxonomy): domain Eukaryota; kingdom Metazoa; phylum Chordata; class Mammalia; order Artiodactyla; family Cervidae; genus Odocoileus; species Odocoileus virginianus. The sequence goes on along the minus strand of NC_069703.1, from coordinate 33,056,120 downwards.
ACGGTGCGGCGTCCAGAGCTCCCCGTCGGGGTCAGAAGAGAGGCCGGGCACTGATAACGCCCAGCTCCCTGGCTGACCCCGGGCCCAGGCCCCACTTGGGTCTCCCCAGCTCCCATTCCTGTGGAGGCAGCCGGAGTCAGCCCCTCAACCCGCCCCCACCTACATAGAGCATCGCCTGTCTCCCAAGAGCATCGAAGGCTCTGTAGGACCCCCATGTGGAGCGGGAAGAGGGCACGGTGCAACCAGAGGCTGGGCTGCAGGTTCCGGGGAGGGCATCCCCCATCCCCCTGCCTGCCCCCTCCGCTCCTCTGCTCTGGTCTTCCAGGCCCCTTGCCTGCTGTTTGGCTCGGGTGGGTGTTGGGAGGTGTGGGCAGGGGACTTGAACAGAGCTCGGGAGCTTGCCTGAGTTTGGTTCACCCTTCAGACCCGGTCCCCCGCCATCTTTCTGTTTCTCTGCCTCTGAGTTTTCTCGTCTTTCCGTTCCCACCTCTCCCCCTCCTTCTCTCCCTTCCTCCCCGCCCTCCTTCCTCTTTTGCTCCTTCTCAGCGTGCATCTGTGTAGACGCGGCGGCCTCCCTCCCCAGCTCCTGCATCAGCCCTGCCCCCACTCCCAGCAGCGGCCAGCGCCCCCAGCTGCTGCCCGCCTCCCTCAGCCCCAGGGCCTTCTAGGAGGGCCTGTTCTTCCGAGGCCAGCCGGAGGCCTGGGTACCCAGCACCCTGCCCTGGGAGCACCCACCCCTACCCCACCCCCACATCACCATCTACCTGGAGAGGGTGCTGCCTGCAGCGGGGAGCGGCCCTGCGCTGGGCATGGCAGGGCTGTGATGGGCTGTGCTGCCTTCTCTTTGCAGGGAAGCAGGATGGATGAACAGCGATGCTCCTTCCCACCACCCCTCAAAGTAGGTCTGGATGCCAGTCCCACTCCACCTTTCTGGGGGCGGTTGGCTGAGCAGCGCGCTCCCAAGGGCTTGGAGATGGAAGGGGATGGGGACGGGGGAGGCAGGCCCCCTTTCTAGGAGTGGGAGAAGTGACGGCCCAGTGGAGCAGCCAGCCCAGGAGAACCAAGCATCCTTTCCTGGAGCAGTCTCTCTGCTGGCCAGATGCTAAGGCCAAGGGGGACGCCGGGCACACCTAGTCCCTGCGCTCTGGGAGGCCGAGATGGCGGAGAAATCCTTGCTTGCTATAGACCTGGGGCCCTGATTCCACTCCTCCTCACCCGCTCTACCCCGCTGTAAACTCACCCTGCCTCTCCAGGCTTCCCCCTTCCTAGAACTGAAGCCCCATCCCTCACGGCAGCCTGCTCTAAGAGGTTTTCCTTGAAGCCAGCTACGATGAGCAGTTTCAGGAAGATGCAGGCCCAGGACCCAGGAGGCGTGTGCCCCACCCCGTGCCTTGTAGCTCCTGCCTGGGAAGGCTGGGGGTGGGGGTGGGGGGCAAGAGATGGGGAGGGGGTGGCCCTTCCAGAGGAGACTGCCAGGACACTCAGGACTGAAAGGCACGTATGGAGTTTCTTTAGACTCAGAATTTTCTTGGTGTGGGGGCTGCAGGGCCCCTCCTGATAGGTATCGAGCTTTGTGGTGGGTGACTGGGGACCCCTGCCCTCCAAGAAGACCAGTGGCTCCTGCAGGAGTGGGCCCGGGGCTGCCGGGACAAGGGCTTTCCTGGGCACAAGGCTCATGCTTTGTCCAGAGCCAGCTGCTCAACGTGTGGTCCTCAGACCAGCAGTATCAGCGTCACCTGGAGGGCAGGTTGGCATGTAAATTCTTGGGCTCCACCCAGACCCACAGCCTCAGAAACTCTGGGGGTGGGGCACAGCAGTCTGTGTAACCAGCCCCCCAAGCATTCCCATGCACTGAGGCCCACCGGTCCAGAGGTGTATCTTCTGGGGAGGCAGTGAGCCTCCTTTTCCCCAGGCAGAGGGGGGCCCAGCCTGCCAGCACTCGGTGAGCTCAGCCTGCCCCAGCCCCTGCCTCGTGGGGCCACCCCCCAGCCCCCCACCGTGGGATGGGGAGGTGGGAATACAGCCGCATCCACTCCTCCCGCCTGGGGAGGCTGGAGGAAAAGGGTGACCTCTGCCCTGCCCTGTTTTGCAGACGGAGGAGGACTACATTCCATACCCGAGCGTCCACGAGGTAAGCAGCCGGAGACTCCACAGGGCCCGTCTCCACCCTGAGCCTGGGAGATGCTCTCGCAGGGAGTCCGGACACCCGGGTCCTCCTCCGCGTCACGAGCCTGACTGCAGGCCTTGCTGTGGGTGCTGGAGCCTCTGTTTACAGGCCCAAGACTTCAGAGCCCATTCGAACCCTTAGGCGTCTGAGCCCACACGCCAGCCTGTCCCCACACCCACATCCTCCGAGGCTGTGTGTGTCTGGGTTGGGGCCTGCAGGGGGAGGAAAAGGGTTGCAGGAAAAAATTGGTTTGGTTTGGCCAAAAAGTTGCTTTGGGTTTTTTCCATCCCATCGTCTGTAAAAACCTGAACCAACTTTCTGGCCATCCAAATAGGTGGGAGGGGGCCCTGGGTGTGAGCCCGGGACCCTCAGAGGCTCCGGGCTGTCCCCTGGTACCCCTCAGCCGTGGCAGAAGTGGCTCTGGGTCCGCGCTGGGGGGTGTCCTGGGGCCCCGAGGTGCGGGGTGAGTGGCTCTCAGCTGCATGCTCCCTCAGGTCCTGGGCCGAGAAGGGCCCTTCCCCCTGATCCTGCTGCCCCAGTTCGGGGGCTACTGGATTGAAGGCACCAATCACGAAGTCACCAGCGTCCCAGAGACGGAGCCGCTGCAGTCGCCCACGACCAGGGTGAAGCTGGAGTGCAACCACACCGCCCGCCTCTACCGGAAGCACTTTCTCGGCAAGGTGGGGAGGCCCGCTGGGCTGGGGGCGCTGGGCTGGGGGGGGGTCACAGCCCAGCCCTGGGGGTGGAGGCTGGGCTGGCCAGCCGTCCCGGGAGTCCAGGGAGCGTGCGTCGTGGATTCACTCATTCAATCAGCAAACACGGATGGCACCAAGGCAGTGTGATGGCATCTGGTTAGCAGAGTCTGCCTCTAACTACGTGGGGCCCCGGGCAAGGTGCTTTCCCCTCTGTGTGCCTTGGTTTCTTCATCTGTACAAACAGAGAGGGTGGTGATTCCCACCTCGTGTCTTCAACGCGATGATATTTGTGAGGCGTACAGAAAGGCCTCTGGTGCCAAGCAAGTGCTCGGTGAGCAAGTGATGAGCACCAGCTGGGTGCCCGGTCTGGTTCTGGGCACTAGCGATGCAGCAGCAGCGATGCAGCAGCAGACAAAGCAGCTCCAGGCCATGCGCTCAGGCAGCTTGAAGTGGGGAGATGGTAATGCCGTGGGGTGACCCAGACGGGGGCAACCCCTACGCCACTGCCCGCCCCAGATCCGGGATGCTGCCCCGTACGGTGTGTGCTAGTATCACCCAGCTCCTAGGCGGATGCTGTTGGACGAGGCAGTGGGAGCTGGGGAGGAGGTCACACACCGGGACCACACTCCAGGCACCATCAGTTACAAGTGAGGTGGCGGAATGGTGCGTGGGCTCTGGGGCCTTGTGACCCCGGGGGCGCGTCTCGACTCCTCCGTTAATTCATGGCGTGACCTTGGGCAAGCTGTTCAACCTTCTTGAGCCTGTTTTCTCATCTATAAAAATGAGGATGATAAAAGTACACGTGAAGCATCGAGAACCATGCTTGGCCCATAGTAGGTACTCAGTGAAATGTTAACTGTTATTACGTTTTCATAATTAACTCTGGATATCAGGACTGTCCTGATTTTTCCAGAAGAGGAAACAAGAGGCTCAGAGGTAAAGTGAATCGGTTCAGGTCACACAATTACTGAGCTCGGAGCTGGACCTAGCTCTGGCTGACCTTCCATTAAGCCATGCTGTGGGAAGAGTCTGGCTTCCCAGGTGGCGCTAGTGGTAAAGAACCTGCCTGCCCATATAGGAGACACTAGAGACGCAGGTTCGATCCCTGGGTCGGGAAGATCCCCTGGAAGAGGGTGTGGCAACCCACTCCGGTATTCTTGCCTGGAGAATCCCATGGACAAAGGAGCCTAGCAGGCCACAGTCTATAGCATCGCAAAGAGTCAGACACAATTAAAGAGACTTAGCACACACATCGTCATTTTCCTGGCACTCGCACACATGCATGTGTGTGTGTGTGTGTTTGTGCACATGCGGGAAGGAGGCACAACTCTCTGAGGTGTTGAGGGGCTGCGTGTACTGAGTCTGGGTCCAGGGCGTTGGCCTGATGCTGGTGGGTATGGGTGCTAAAGTTGGGGGAAAGGGTGACCGGAACCAAACCAGCAGGCTTGGGTCGGGAGCTATTGCCTGGGGACAAACCCACAATCCCAGAACCGGGCAGGGGATTCCACCCATGAGTGGCGGGCGACCTGCACCCCACAAGCCCACTGTCCAGAGGCTCTTAGTTGGTGGGACCTGGGGGGCTATGTGGACCGAGCATACAGTTGGCACTCAGAGGAGTTTGCTGACGGAGTGATGAGTGACAGCGGTGAGTGACCACTCACCATGAAGGTGCAGCCGTGAGCACCAGAGGATTGGAAGGGGTACAGGTTGGGGGTTCCTGGAGGAGGTATAATGACACGTGGGCCCCGTCCTGGCAGAGGTTAGGGTGACTTTGGCCTTGACCCCCTGGGACCCTGAGCCCACTCTCCTTGGGCTTCTCGGGCGCTGGCCGGGGGAGGGGCAGTCTGGGGGAATCTCCCCACCCTGAGGACTTTGGTGTAGCCCTCCTTTCCAAGTGCCTGCCTCTCCCTTTCTGCAGATGGTGCCAGGCATTGGGGGGGTTTCCATTACTGTGTACCCCAGCAGGACTGGGGGGTCTCTGCCCCAGGTCCCCACAGACTGCGCCTGAGCTGTGGATGTGTGGGGTCCATCCCCTGGCCCTTGCATGTTTTTCCTCCTGCCCTTTGAGTGCAGCTGTTTATATTTAAATAGGACTTCCTTCCTCAATGATGACTTCTGGGGCGGGCGTGGCTGAGGAGCCAAGCTGGCAGGAGAACGCAGGGCCACGTGGGGTAAAATCTGGCACCCCGGCCCGTGGCCTTGGGGCCTCCCCACCTGGAGGTGGCAGCTCTGCCCTGCTCTCCAGGGGTGCCAGCCCTGCCGCAGTTTCCCCTGGGCCCTGGGGAGTATTTCTTCCCAACCTCCTGGCTTCCCAGGTACAGCGGCGGGAGGGTAGGAACCGGCTGGGTCAGCCGCCCAGCGTGTTCATGATGTTTCATTTCCTGATTTCCTGAGTCTCACGGGTCCTGGCTTCTGGGGCCACAGAGCTAGGGGTTGAACGGTCAGTCAACATGTTTTTATTGAGCACCTACTGTGTGGGCTTCCCAGATGGTGCCGTGGTAAAGAACCCGCCTGCCAGTGCAGGAGACGAAAGAGACACAGGTTCGATCCCTGGGTCTGGAAGATCCCATGGGGTAGGAAATGGCAACGCACTCCAGTATTCTTGCCTGGGAAATGCCATGGACAGTGGAGACTGGTGGCCTACAGTCCAGGGGGTCGCAAAAGAGTCGGACATGCCTGAGCGCATGTGTGTGCACACACACAGACACACAGACACACGCACACACAGACACTGTGCTCAGCTCGGAGAAGGGCAGGGGCTGGGAGAGGCCCTGTGTGTGCAGACGTGGTCCTGACTTTGCTGAGGACTCAGAGCCGAGGTTACTCCAGACATTCAGGAACCCCTTCTCTGCTTCGGACCCTGTCTGTTCCAGCCCCTGCCGCCTTCCCACAAGATAGTTGGCCTCACTCCCATTTTGTAGACTAGGAAACGGAGGCACAGAAGGAAAGGTGACCTCAGGTTGCCCTGTTGGCCAGCAGCAAAGCTGGGATTTAAATGCAGGTCTCTTTGAGAGCGTCTCTGGTGGCTCAGAAGGTAAAGAATCTGCGTGCAATGCAGGAGACCCAGGTTTGATCCCTGGGTGGGGAAGATCCCCTGAAGAAGGAAAGGGCAACCGACTCCAGTGTTCTTGCCTGGAGAATCCCATGGACAGAGGAGCCTGGCGGGCTACAGTCCATGGGGTTTGCAAAGAGTCGGACACGCTGAGCGACTCACACACACGCACTGTCTGAGGCAGAGTGTGCTGTCAGCCCGGGCCCCTGCTGCCTGGGGAGGGGCCCCCGCCCAGGGGTGAGCTGGCCTTCTGGCCGGGTTCTGGAAGCCTCAGGCTCAGCCTCGCTCGCCCCCTTGGTCCCCGTCCCCCCACAGGAGCACTTTAACTACTACTCTCTGGACACCGCCCTGGGCCACCTTGTCTTCTCACTCAAGTACGACGTCATCGGGGACCAGGAACATCTGCGGCTGCTGCTCAGGTGAGGGCGCGGCGGGGGGCCTGCGGCAGCTGGGAGGGCCGCGGACTCGGGGTCTGTGAGCCCGCCTCAGTTTACCTGCTCCTCTCGTGGAGGCCCAGAGAGGGCCAGCGATTTTCCTGAAGCTGCACAGCAAGTCCACGCCTGAGCCAGGCCTGGCCCCACCTCCCCTCCGGACCTCCCGGAGGTCTGCCCCTCCTGGTCTTACTGGCTGGGGCGGGGCTCCCGTCTCCCTTTCCCCCTTCCTCACCCCTCAGTGTGGGTTTTCTTCTCCCAGGACCAAGTGCCGGACATACCATGACGTCATCCCCATCTCCTGTCTCACTGAGTTCCCCAACGTGGTCCAGATGGCAAAGGTGAGGCCTCTGCTCCATCAGGCGGAGCCCTGCCGGCAACCCCCGTGGGCCCAGAGCTGGGCTGCGGCCTGGCCCCTGCAGACCCTCGGCTTTAGCCCCAGATCCTGGCCTGGGTGCTGTGGCCTGTCTCTGGAGCCTGCCTCTTCTGTGTTCCCCTGATGCCCGCACGCTGGCTGTGTGTTTGGGGCACTCTTTAGGGCACCTTTTGGAGACAAGGGTCCCCAGTTCTCCCTACCCCATTCTGAGTGACTGTGAGCCTCCAGGCCTGCTTCAGCCTTGACTGCACGCCTCTCTGTCGTCCCGCTGTCCCCCGCCACCAGACTTTGGCCCGGGAGGCCCAGACGGCCCATCTTCATACCTTCCCTTCTCTCCTCCTGCAGTTGGTGTGTGAAGACGTGAATGTGGATCGATTCTACCCTGTGCTCTACCCCAAGGTATGGCTGGACCTGGGGAGGGCGGGTAACTAGGGGATCAGGCATGGATCGGGCACCTGCGGTGTGCAGGGTACTTTTCCTAAGTTCTCTCATTTAATCCTCACAACAAGCCTGCAGAGTCCGCAGTTTGTAGAAGAGGAACTAGAGGCCCAGAAAGGCTTGGTGCCTTGTCTAGGGATGCCCAGCAGATAAGGAAGTCCACATTTGAATCCAGTGCTGTCTGCCTGGAAGGTAACTGCCTTCCAGTTACCTCTGGAAACTCACAAGTGCCCTTCTAAGGGTCATCTGTGCTCCCGAGCCAAGGATCCACTGGCCTTGCCTTCCGACTCCGGAGGGGACCTGGGGAGAGGGTAACACAGGCGCCTCCGTAGGTACCAGCCAGCAGATGGCAGCTGTGCTTGCGGCTCTGTTGCTGGGTGCTGAAGACACTGTGAAAGTGTGGGATGGAGAGGGGCTTCATCTTCAGTAAGCCAGGGGGCTTCTCAAAAGAGCTGGACCCCGAAAGACACATACAGCCTGTGGCTCTGACTGAATTCCCCAGCAAGGTGAGGTCCCTGAGAAGTGAGTGGTCCAGGAAAGGTCCCCTGAAGGAAGGGGTCTCTGATCGGGTCCCACATCCCAGGTACAGAAGAGGACAAGGTGAGGAGGGGAACTTGCTCAAGGCTCCACAGCACAGTGGGGGGACTCGGTCTGTTCCAGAATGATGAGATGGCTTCACAGAAGAGCCGGACTTCAGGCCGGTGTTAGAGCAGAGTTGGGCCGGGAGCTCGTGAGCAACACTCAGGCTTTGGAATCCAACTGAGTTCAAGCCCCAGCTATGCCATCTGCCAGCTGTTGACCTTAAGTTGGTTCCTTAAGCTCTTGGAACCTCAGCATCTTCATCTGTGAAATGAGGGTAGCAGGAGTCCCTCGTGGACCCCTTCCAAGAAGATGAGATGATGCGTGTGGAGTGCCTGGCACAGTGCTTGGCACATAGAGCCATAAACAGCAACTTGAAAAGGCGGTGTGTCAGACTTGAAGGGAATGAACTTATGGTTCCCAGTGGAGAAGGATGGAGGGAAGGGATAGTTAAGGAGTCTGGGAAGGACATGTACTTACTGCTATATCTAAAATGGATAACTGACAAGGGCCTACTGTGCGGCATAGGGAACCCTGCACAGTGTTACGTGGCAGCCGGGATGGGAGGGGAGCTGGGGGAGAACGGATACATGGATGTGTATGGCTGAGGTGCTTCGCTGTGTACCAGAAACCGTCACAACATTGTTAATCGGCTGTATGCCCATATAAATAACAAAGTATAAAAAGGAAGAAAAACAAACACAGTGTGTTTCATTCGTCACCCTTTCCCTGCAGGCCTCCCGCCTCATCGTCACCTTCGATGAGCATGTCATCAGCAATAACTTCAAGTTCGGAGTCATTTACCAGAAGCTCGGGCAGGTGTGCTGACCTCCTCCTCCCCGCCCCCGCCCATCTGCCCACCTACCGGGGGCCTCAGACCTTGGCCAGGGAGAGCACCTACCTGGGGACTCGAGCTCAGGAACCCCGGGGCTGCCAGAGGTCCCCCTTCCAGCCTTCCTGGGTGAGTGGGGGATGGCACCCGAGCTCGATGACCTCTGCCCTCTGCGTGCCTGCCCCTCCCACAGACCTCCGAGGAAGAGCTCTTCAGCACCAATGAGGAGAGCCCCGCCTTCGTGGAGTTCCTCGAGTTTCTGGGCCAGAAGGTCAAACTGCAGGACTTCAAGGGGTGAGCCCCGGGTTGGGATAAGCAGAGGAGAATCTGACCCATGCCTCTGGGCAGGGACGGAGCCCCCGTCCTGGCCCCACTGAGGCCTGGCTGGGGCTGGAGACTGAGCCGTGGCCTGGGGGCGGGGCCTGGGGCAGGTTCCGAGGAGGCCTGGACGTGACCCACGGGCAGACGGGGACCGAGTCTGTGTACTGCAACTTCCGCAACAAGGAGATCATGTTTCACGTGTCCACCAAGCTGCCCTACACAGAAGGGGACGCCCAGCAGGTAGCCTCCTGCCTGTCCTCCTGTGCCCCATCTACCTGCCCCTTCAGCATCCACCACACCAGACTCAGGGGGCCCTGGGATAGGGAGAGGGAAGTGATCCAGTCCCTCGATTTGTGGCCTCCTCTGGTTGGGGGCAGGGTGAAAAGTGGCTGTGATGCCATGGAAGCCTCAGTTTACACATCTGTGAAATGGGGATGATAATGGCACCTACCTCACAGGTGAGCCCAAGTGAGAGGCTGCACACAGAGTGGCTAGCACAGTATCTGATACCGATGGAGCAGGAGATCAGTAAGTGTGAGGATTTTTACTGGGAGTGAAGGGTTTTGTCAGGTCACGTGGGGGCACTTAGACTTGGCAGAGGTGGGAGTCAGGCAAAGTGTTCAAGATCAAGTGACTTTTAGGCTGCAGGGGAGGTGGGAGAGGGAGGCAGAGTGTTCCTGGGGAGAATAGTGGCTCCCGCCTTCTGCAGAGGCCTGGTGATGAGGAAGCCCAAGGCACGTTCCCCGAGCTGAACTCAGAGATCTGTCACCTTGTCCTAAGCTTCCTGGGAGCTGCACGCCTCCACCCCAGGCGGATAAGGGTGAAATGGGAGAAAAATGGAAGCGTTTCTTCCTTGCCCTTAATGTCTTTTCATTTTCTATGAATGAGATTCTCTGTTCCTTTTAGCAAGTCATATATACCGAGCGGAGCTTAACTTGTTCAGGAGGGGCCATGTGTGGGGTGTTTAGACAGGAGGAGGGCAGAGAGGTAGGGCCCAGGGCCCTGGGTTCAAGTCCCCTAGGTCACTGGAAGACCCTGCTCTCTCAGCCTCAGCATTCTCCTCTGTCACGGAATTCCAAAAAAACGAATTTTAAGACCAGTTTCTCGCCACAGTTTTCTGGGGGGAAGCAGCTCCCTAGATGTGCCCCAGCCCCCTCCACCCCGGCGGGCACCCTCCCCGAGCCCCCGGGCCCCGTGGCCGGCACTGAGAGGCTGTGGCCCTGTGCTCAGTTGCAGCGGAAGCGACACATTGGCAACGACATTGTGGCTGTGGTCTTCCAAGATGAGAACACGCCTTTTGTGCCGGACATGATTGCGTCCAACTTCCTGCACGCCTACGTGGTGGTGCAGGCTGAGGGCGCGGGCCCTGACGGGCCCCTCTACAAGGTGGGTGATCTCGGAGCTCCCTGAGGGCACCCTCCTAGCCCCTCCTCACTCGCTGCACGGCCCCTCTGAGTCTCAGTTTTCCCAGGTTTAAATAGGGGGGCTCACCGGAGGACTCTGAGCCCGGCTGCTGCCCGGATGATGGTGGAGGATTCCCATCCCGCCCTCTCTGTTGCCTGAAGTCCGTCCCCTCAAAGAGGCTGCTTACCCTCCTCCGCCCTTTAGTCTCCTCCTCCTCTCGGCCCTCATGAGCCCGGAGACCCTCCACCCCTCCTCACCACTCAAATCCAGGACTAAGGATGGAGCCGCTGAAAAGCTGGGGTCGGCCCACCCCATCTGTAGTCACTGAATATCCCCCGTTAAGGGGCAACCCTGTGCCCAGCACCGGGCTAGGGAGACGAATCGGGTCTCTGGCTGGTGTTGGGACCCCCCAGGGACACCCGCCCTCCCTTCCAGGTGTCCGTCACGGCGAGAGATGACGTCCCCTTCTTTGGACCACCCCTCCCGGACCCCGCTGTGTTTCGGAAGGTGAGGGGCAGCCCCCAGCCCCACCACGGGCCGAGCAGGACTGAATGGGTGGGGGCCTTGGGGGTGCACAGTGCGCTGTGCTAGGTCGTGGAGCCTGCGTGTGCCAGGGTAGCCAGGCCCCCCTAACCGATGGGCTGGGGCCCAGCTTTTCTGTCCATCTTGGTAAGAACTGTGACTGTTTCACAAAGTCACAGAGCAGACTGTATCATTGCTTTCCATTCCGCATAGCAGACTCTGTGGCCTTCCCTCCAGTCTTGTCTTTTTGACAATTTCGGTCTTCTTCTACAGTGTTTGGGGATGGGGGCACACGTCTCTCACCTCTCAGAAGAAGCCTTGGCTCCAGTCCCCCAACAAATCCCCCAGACTGAGGCGGTGGGAGACCCCCAACCCAGCTGTCCTGAGGGGTGGGCAGCTGTGAAGGGCATAGCGGGGCTCTCACAGGCGCCTGGGCTGGGGCACCAGGAATGAATAGGACGGAACCCACCAGAGCCCCAGCCCCTGACTCGTTGGTTCCCAGTCCCTGGTCTCTTGTGTGCCCCTGACCTCCTCCCTTTCTCTTCTGCATGCTGGGGGCTTCCAGGGGCCTGAGTTCCAGGAATTTCTGCTGACAAAGCTGATCAATGCCGAATATGCTTGCTACAAGGCCGAGAAGTTTGCCAAACTGGAGGTGAGGATGGGCTCTTGGAGCTGGGTCCCACCACCCCCTAGAATTTCAGCCGAGCCTCCTGGAAAGGGGAAAGCCTTGTTCAGACCTCAGCGTTAGGGAGGGGCTGCCTGGGGGAAGGACCAATCGACAGGTGAGCAGGGCCAGAATCCAGGGAGAGGAAGCAGGGGTCCCTAAGGAATGCCCAGGAAGGGCTCGGAGGTAGGAGGGGCTCGGAGGTAGGCACAGATGAAGCAGTGGAGGGGGCGCGTGGGGAAGCAAGATCTCAGAGGAGGCGTGGTGAGCCCCCCGGGGGGCTGCGCAGGGGCCCGAGAGAAACCCGCATAGGCTTCCGGGGCCCAGGCCCGCTTCCCACTCAGTGAAGGCGGCCGGGGTTCCAAGTGCGGGAAGAAGGGCTGATCCCTGGGGTCTCTCCTGAGACAGGAGCGGACACGGGCCGCCCTCCTGGAGACGCTCTATGAGGAGCTTCACATCCATAGCCAGTCCATGATGGGCCTGGGGGGCGACGAGGACAAGATGGAGAACGGCGGCGGGGGCGGCGGCTTCTTCGAGTCCTTCAAGGTGAAGGGCGGGGAGGCGGGGGTCAGGGTGGGGATGGGGCACGGACGCGGTGGGGATGGAGCCGGGATGCGACGGGGATGAGGTGCAGGGATGAGGGCGGGACCAGGTGGGGGTGTGGTTAGAGGCGGGGTCGCGTGTGGGCGTGGCTCAGGGTGGAGCCGGTTGTGGAGCGAATAGGGGCGAGCTCGGGCCAGGTGGACGCGTACCTCCGGTAGATCCCCGAGGACCGTGAGCCTCAGGGTGGACCCAGGCTTTCGAGTGGCAGTGGGCCTGGGGGAGGAGCTGGTGGTTGGAGGCGGGGCCTAAGCCTGGGGGCGGAGTCTGCCTGGAGGGTAGAAGGTTGGAGCGCTCTGGTGCCAATGGTGGTGGCTGCCAGGTCATGGCAGAGAAGCGAGGACCCCCGAGTCCTGACCCAGGGAAAGAAACCAGAGGTCCAGGAAGGAACGTGAACAAGGGGCCATAGGAGAGGGACTGGTCTGCATGGCCTTAGGCCGTGTGGCCCGCTTAGGCTGCCTCTGGTTCACTTCAGTTAGGGTCCGACTCTTTGCCACCCCATGGACCGCAGCATGCCAGGCCTCCCTGTCCATCACCAACTCCCGGAGTTTACTCAAAATCATGTCCAGCCATCTCATCCTCTGTCGTCCCCTTCTCCTCCCACCTTCAGTCTTTCCCAGCATCAGTGTCTTTTCCAGTGAGTCAGTTCTTCACATCAGGTGGCCAAAGTATTAGAGTTTCAGCTTCAGCATCAGTCCTTCCGATGAATGGTCAGCTTAGTGTTGAAAGCACAGACACCCTGGGTTAAGGTTGCGGCCTTTCTGCTTACCCCCTTGAGCATTCTCTGAGCCTCAGGGTTTTTTAAGCTATTGTTTGGGGTAATGGCTTCTTACCTCATACAGCTGTTGAGAATTATTTGTAAAGCAATTTGATCAGCGTAATGTAAGTTAAGAAACAAAATGCAAAGTTGTGCCCATTTACCGAGGCGACTACCATCAGCCTGAGAGAGGAGAAAGAAAGTTCTCTCCCCACCCCCGACCCCCGCGGGGCCTGGAACCCCCAGGCTGCGGGTCCCCAGGCAGTGACCTCTTGGCCACTGTGCCCTCCACCCGCAGGAGGAGGACTGCCCATCCTCCCGGTGCCCAGCCAGGCTGGCGGGGCCTCACCTTTACCCCAGGGCAGGCTACAAAGCTGGAGATGTGGGTTTGCATAAGAGGATTAGCCCAAGCCGCCCAAGTTCTGCCCTGGGCTGAGGTGAACAGACCGCCTTTGAGAAAGAGGCTTGAGGAGAGCCCTGCCTCTGCGAGGAGGAGACAGCAAGTGCATGGGGTGGACATGGGCCTGGGCTGTCTTCTCTGAGGGAGGGCTCCAGGGCCCCGCATCTGGTGGGCACCGGATTAAGTCACAGCCTTTCTCAGACAGCAGAGCCCACGGCCTAGGGTTTGGGTTTGGCATCTGGATCCCAGACCCACCTCTGCTTTGGTTTCATCTCGTGGAGAGTGGGCCTGGTAGCAGTGCCTGCCTCCTGGGGCGGATTGAGTGAGAGCAAAGGTAGAGAGCCCCGGCCCGTGAGCTTTCTGTGCAGTTGTCTGAAAAAAGCAAGGAGGGAAGGGAGGGAGGAAAGAAAAGCTCGCAGGAAAGCAAGCTCTAAGAGACCCTTAAAAGGAGGAAACGGGCGTTTCTGGGGCGTTCTCTGCACACGCTTTGGGTCACAACGCCGCGTCTCCTGTGGTCCTTACCACAGCCGCACAACAGATCAGGAGGCTCCAAGGCTCAGCGGTGGGGTGATTTTCCTAAGGTCACCCAGCAAGCTAGTGGCAGAGCCGGGGCCTACACAGCCCTCTGCCCTCGTGGAGCTGACTCCTGTATGGGCTCACGGGAGGGGCCTTACCGGGGTCACCGAGGGTCACATCAGTGGGTGGCTCCTGCATTTCCCCAAGGGAGCGGGGGGCCTTACGAAACCCCTGCCCCACCTCCGCAGCGGGTCATCCGGAGCCGCAGCCAGTCCATGGACGCCATGGGCCTGAGCAACAAGAAGCCCCACACCGTGTCCACGAGCCACAGCGGGAGTTTCGCGCCCAGCAACCCCGACCTAGCCAAGGCGGCTGGAATAGTGAGTGCCCCCCCAGCCCTGCCGTCCCAGGGCCCATCCCGGACTCTAGGCTAGGTCCCGCCATTGCTGTCCAGGGGGTCAGGCGCCCAGGCTGTGACCCTGATATCCTCCGGCCCCCTCTTCAGCGCTTTGGCGCACCCCACCCCCCCCCCGACCCCTTATTCATCCGGGACTTTCTGCAGCGTGTCAGCCCCCTAGCACGTTCCTTGGGGAACACCTGTCTTGTTGTTCGCTGGGAGTGGGGCTGCTGTGCGGACACCTCTTACCACGCCTTGAGTTTCTGGGAGCACCTACTGTGTGTCAGGACCTGGGTCTCTGCGTGAGCATCTGCTGTGTGTCTGGCTCTGAGATGCTGATGGGTCCCACTGTGTGTCCAGACCTGGGCTGCCGTGTGAGCTGTGTATTAGGAACCGGTTGCTGTGTGGACATGTGAGCGTCTCCCGTGGGCCCGGCCCTGCGTGTCTGCGAGCCCCTGTTGTGTGTCAGAGCCTGGGCTCCTGTGTGGACCTGCGTCTGTAAGTGTCTGCTGTGTGCCCAGGCCCTGAGCTTCTGTATGAGAACCTACTATGTGTCAGGAAGTGGCCTGCTGTGATAAGCCCCGGGTATCAGTGGTTACCCATCACCCATCGGGAAGCGAGCTGTGTGAGCGCCCGCCGCGTGCTCCCAGAGGCCTTTGTGGTTGTGGCTGCCTCCTGTGTGTCGGGGACTGGGCTTCCGTGTGAACCTCTCCTGCGGGATTACTTCCTGTTTGCCAGGCTCTGTGGGACTCTGCCACTCACACACAGAGGGTGTGCTGGGTGCAGGATGAAAAAGGCCTTCAGCGGGGGGCCTGTCTGCTTGCCACTGCCCAGCGGCCAGCCCCGAGCTCTGCGCCTGCTGCTTTGCTGTCCCCTCCCCGTCCGTCTTTCCTTCTGTCACCCATCCATCCATCCTTCCATCCATCCATCCATCCATCCATCCTTCCATCCATCCATCCTTCCATCCTCCCATCCATTATTTATTGACTGTCAGCTGCATGCCAAGCAAGCCCTGTGCTCAGTGCTGTGAGGCTGTGTCCTGTGGCAGGAGAGACCCACCCCCCCCTTCCGCCCCCTCCCCGGCCCCGGGGTCTGGCCTGGCCGGGGGAGCAAGGCGAGTCTTCGTTTCCCAGCCGTCAGCAAGCCCACCGCCACGGGAGCCGCAGCCCGCCCTCCTCCAAGCCCGATGCCCCGGCCACTCTTCCTCCCCACAGCGGGGCCCGGCCTCCCGCGGGCGGCTGCAGAGGGGCCCCGGGGAAGGGCCAGGCCAGCGGGCCCACCACGGCAGTAACCAGAGCCATTTCTGTTTTTGTTTTTGCACAACTCTTCCCTCTCTTCACGTGGCCTCCTTTTCCTTCCCTTTCTCTCCTCTCCCCCTCTCCCCGCCATCCCCAACTTTCTTGCTCTTGTGTATTCTCCCCTCTTGCATCTTTCTTGCTCCTTTTCCTCCGCTTTTCTCCCTGGCTTTTCCCTTTGTGCCTCCCCTCTCCATCTCTTCTTGTCTGTCCCATCCCGGGTCCGTCTCTGTCTGTCTGTCTGTCTGTCTGTGTTTCACCCTGTGGCCCTTCTCGTGTGAATGTTTGTCAACTTCTCACGTCTGTTCTCTGTCTCCTTCCCCCTCTTCTCTGCTTCCTTCCCGGCCTTGTCTCTCTTCGCCCCCTGCCCAACTCTTCTTCCCTGTCCTTGTCTGTCTGTCTTTCCCTCCTCTCCCTGTCTCACTTCTCTCTCCCTGTCCTGCCATCCCTGCCTCTCTGATTCTCCGTCTGTCTGTCTATCTCTCTGCCCCCCGCCCTCTGCCGCTTGCCAGTCATTGCTTATTCCCGGGAAAAGTGGCAGTAGATTCGGACGCCGAGGCAGTGCCATAGGCATAGGAACCGTGGAAGAGGTTGTCGTCCGCGGGGCCGCCGGCTCTGGAGGCTGTCTGCACGCGCTGTTCTCTGCTCGCTCTCAGGACGGAGGCCATATTGGGGACGTTGCCCCCTGCCCCTTGCCCCCGCCCCCCCAAGCCCCCGGGACAGGCCCGAGGGCCAGGCAGGACGGAGTGCCTGCAGCTCTGACGGCACTCAGCAACCTGCTTTGGGGCCTGGCACCTCTGCCAGAGCCAGCCCCTCCCAACCCCCACCAGGGGCTCTGGCCCTGCCCTGGCCCCTGAGGCTCTGGCCCAGACCCCGCCGGGATCTGGTACCTGAAGACCCCGCACCCCGCTGCACGTCCCCCAATATCGCCGGGCCTGCATGGAGCGCCTTGCCCTCCTCTGCCCACCTCCCGGTCCCGGCTGTGAACTGACCTGGGGGCTCCTGCCCCTCTGTGCCTCCCTGGGCCCCCCATCCTGCCTGCCTGCCCCAGAGAAGCGGGGGACGGGGGGCCTGCTTCTGGCACCTGGGGTGACCCACAGTAGTGTGCGTGGAAACTTAAGCGGGGGTATTTCATCTGCCGGGCTAGAGCCTCCCCCTGCAGGGCTGGAGTGGGGCAGGGCCTGGGTGGCTGTGCCTGCTTTCTCCCCGCCGCCCTCCAGCTGCAGGTCCCATAATGCTCCGAGGACCTGGCCTCCCCACCAGCCCCAGCCCAGAGGGGCT
This sequence comes from Odocoileus virginianus, assembly GCF_023699985.2. NCBI lineage: Eukaryota > Metazoa > Chordata > Mammalia > Artiodactyla > Cervidae > Odocoileus > Odocoileus virginianus. The sequence continues at coordinate 33,039,393 of NC_069703.1, read as the reverse complement.
GTCCAGCCCCCCGCTCAGGCCTCTGCCCCCTTTTCCTGAGATCCCGGGTCCAGACCTTCTGTGTGACCTCAGGGGAGCCCTTTGCCGTCTCTGGGCCTGTCTTCCTTTATCTGTAAACTAGGTTGGCTCTCTTGGGAAGTGGACGGTCCTCTGCTTTGGGGCCTGGGCAGCGGGGGCCCCTGGGGGTGGCCTGTGGGTGGGTGGGGGTCCCTGGAGCTCCGGGAGCAGGTGGGCACTGAGTTGGGCCTCTGCCCGCAGTCGCTGATCGTCCCCGGCAAGAGCCCCACGAGGAAGAAGTCCGGTCCGTTCGGCTCGCGACGGAGCAGCGCCATCGGCATCGAGAACATCCAGGAGGTGCAGGAGAAGAGGTGGGTGGAGCGGCGGGCGGGATGCGTCCTTCTCCCGCCCCGCACCCCTGCACGACCCCCGTTCAGCGGCCAAGGAAAGCGCACAGCAGGGCGCTCCCAGCCTTCTCCCCTCCTGTCCCCACCGGTGACACCCGCCCGCACCTCAAGGACCTGCTGTGCGCCAGCTCTTCATCTCAGCCCGGCTCCGCTGGCTCCCGGGAGTCGTGGGTCAGGGGAGGGCCTGGCCCGGGTCACGCGGCGGGTGAGGGGCAGAGCTGGGGTCTGCGGAGCTCTGTAAGTACACCGGTGTGCGCGGGGTGTGCACCGCCCCCGCCGCAGGAGAGGCAGGGAGCCCTCGGGGAGCAGAGCATAGTTCCTGGGCTGTGAATCTGGTCTTCGCCACGCTGCGGCTGTGTGATCTCGGGAAAGTCACTGTGCCTCTCTGAGCTTCATTGCCCTAAGCTGAGAAAAGGCAGGGATGAGGACACAGCAGTGGCACGGTGCTGGTGCCGTGCGCGTGAAGCCAGGCGCTAGGGGCCCTGAGGTCTCAGGAGTGAGCTGGCCCTCCCTTCACAGGCAGGAGGGCCCGGAATCCCACGAATCCAAGGTTCAAGCCTTGGCTTTGCCACGTCCTGGCTGCGCGTCCGTGGGCAGATCCCTTTCCACCTCTGGACTGCGGTCTCCTTATCCATAACCGGGGACACTTAGACCCCCATCCATGGGGATGTCCTGTCTCGTTTTTTACTTGTTTTTTGGCCTCTCTGTGCGGCTTGTGGGATCTTAGTTCTGAGATCAGGGATTGAGCCTGAGTCCGTGGCACTGAAAGTGCCAAGGCCTAACCCCTGGACCGCCGGGGAACTCCCAAGGATGTTCTGCGTAGGTGCTCCCGCAGTGCCTGCTCCCTCCTGATCAGCCCAGGGGCCGCGGGGACCGCTCCGGGGCTGGCCCCTGAGGATGCGGGGTGTGGGTACGAGGCAGGAGCGCCCGGGACCTCCTCTCCCCACCTGGGGCTCCTTCTACTCTTGCGGCCAGGCCTGGTGCTGAATCCCCCCTGCTGCCCCCATGTGCCCCACAGGGAGAGCCCCCCGGCCGGCCAGAAGACCCCAGACAGCGGGCACGTCTCCCAGGAGCCCAAGTCGGAGAACTCATCCACTCAGAGCTCCCCAGAGATGCCCACGACCAAAAACAGGTTGGGGCTTGGGGCATGCTGAGCCGGGGGCTTGGGTGTGGCGGGCCCATTCTTTCTCCCCCACTGTCTGGGCCCTGGGCTGCCCGGGAACGTGGACATGGCCATCCCAGCGCAGCAGGGGGGCCCGGGCACTCTCCTGGGTCCTCCTCTGACACACACCCACTGAGCGCTTTGTGCATGCCACGCTCTGCAAGACGGCAGTCACCTGCCCCTGCCTCGCGGGGCTGACAGCCCAGAGCAACAGAATCTAGTAAGCTACTTCCAGGTAGCGATGACAGAAGGAAAAGAAAGCAGAGGCTGCAATGAAGAGTGGCCGGGTGGGGGCAGGGGCTTAGATGGGGTCTCAGGGAAGACGTCTACCGAGGGTTAAGGTTGGAATTGAGAGCTGAGTGAGGAGTCGGCCCTGTTAGGACAGACTGGCGGCGGTGTGGCAGCGGGAGGAGGGTGCCAGGTAAGAAGCGCAACAAGTGCAAAGGCCCTGAGGCACATGTCTGAAGGCTCGGCAGAAGGGTTGTGTCTGAGTGAGTGAGTGAGGCTGGGCCCGGGTGGTCGTGAAGGTAGATGGGAGGAGTTGAGAGTTGGGCAGGGACTGGATCATGGCTTTGAAGGCTATGTGAGAACTTTGAATTTTTTTTAAAAATGTATTTATTTTTGGCTGTGCTGGGTCTTCACTGCTGCACGGGCTTTTCTCTAGTTGTGGAGAGCGGGGGCTCCTCTCCAGCGGTGGGGCACAGGCCTCTCATGCCGTGGGGCCTGGGCCGTAGGGGCTTCAGTAGTTTGGGCATGCAGGCTCAGTGGTTCGGGCGCTCGGGCTCGGGGGCTGCGGCTCCCGGGCCCCCAGCACAGGCTCAGTACTCGCGGTGCTCGGGCTGTTTCCCGACAGCCCGTGGGATCTTCCCAGATTGGGGATCAAACCTGTATCTTCTCTGCATCAGCAGGCGGACTCTTTCCCACGGAGCCCCCAGGGAAGCCTGAGAACTTTGGATTTTATCCTAAGTGTAGCAAGGAGGCTCTGGAGGATTTTGTGTAAGAGGAGTGATGCTTTCACAAGCCGACCGTGGTCACCATGTGAGAGTGGGCCCAGGAGCAGAGGGGCCAGCCTGGAGGCCACCCTCCATTCATTGCTTGTCAGCTGGGCCCCGGGGGTGAGAGGGCTGGGGAGAGGACCCGTCCTGGGCTGAAGAGTCAAGTCAGGTGAACAGGGAAGCAGGAAAATGCGGCAGGGACAGGACGAGACAGAGCCGAGCAGAGAGGGTCGTTTCCCCCCTAACACCCCGCGCAGAGGAATCAGGGATGGCCTCCTTGAGGAGGTGTCCCCCACCCCCACCCCGGCTGGTGTTTGAAAAGTGAATTTACTTTTTAGGACTTGAGGGAAGGCGTGCAACGCCAGGCAGGAGACACAGTTTGGCCTGCAGTGGATTTTCCTCCAGAAAGGGGGGAGGAAGGAACAAGTGGGCAGATGTTTCTCTCTGAGCAGAAGCTAGAAGGCAGGAGATCCTGTGCAGTGTTACATGAGCTCCTCCGGCTGTATTGGTGACATTGGAATAATCAATGTGATACGGTGGTGATCGTGAGGAGAAAAGACCTTGGACATGGAACAAAACTGAGAGAGAGTTAAGGAAGTAGACTGGAGGTGGAAGGCCCAGATCCTGCCTGTTCTCGCACCTCTGGCTGGGTGACCTCGGGCTGTGACCTCGGGCTGTGTGCCCACCTTCTCTGTGCTTAGGTGTCTGCTCATCTGTAAAACGGGTCCAATAATGATAGCAATGAGATAACTGGGGTCAACACACTTAGATCAGTGCCTGGCTCAGAGCAAATCTACGCTCAATGATGGTGCCGATGGTATAACTATTAACCGATGGTGTAACTATTAGCTGATGGTGTATAAATAAATAGTTCTGACTGAACGTACAGCCAAGAGAATTGGGCTTCATCGGGGGCAGTGGGGAGCCAGGGTAGGAGCAGGACTGGGGCCCGACAGGATCTCTGTGTTAGGAAGGATGGTGGCATCGGGGCGGCTCAGGGCCCCCGAAGCTATAAGGTGCCGTGGTGGAGCTTGGCTGGCCGCAGGCTGGGCCTGCCTGGGCAGAGAGGGCAGGGACCGGGGGTTTTGGCTCAGGAGATGCCCACCACGGATGCCGGCTGACGGGACGTGTTCTTGGCAGAGCGGAGACAGCGGCCCAGAGAGCAGAAGTGCTAAAGGGCTTCTCCCGCTCCTCGTCCAGTGCCAGCAGCTTCGCCAGCGTCGTGGAGGAGGCAGAAGGCCTGGACGCGGACGACACGGGCCTGGTGAGGGGCCCCGGGGGGGGAGGTGCCCCGCGGTGGCATGAAAGGGGTGCTCTCTGGAGATGACGCCCCGGGGTGAAGCCTGAGCCCGGCTGTGGCTGAGTTGTGACCAGGAGACCCAGCCCCGAGGAGTAGTGCAGGCTGGCCTTCCCTTACTCTGAAGCCTCCCTTGGCTCCCCAGTTCCCCAATCTGTGAGGCCACTGAAGGTCTAGCCCTTCCCTCCCCGGCCCCGCCTCTCACCCCTTTGGCCAGCCTGCCCTGCTCCTTCAGCCAGTCCCCGAACCAGTCAGGCTTACTCTACCCCTGGGCCTTTGCACACGCCGGTCCGCTGTCTGGAACACTACCTGCTCCCTCCTTCCCCCGTTGTCCAACTGGCTCCTGCTCCTCCTCAGCTCAGCCTCCCAGCGCCTCCTCCGGGAAGCCTGCCTTTCCGGGCCCAGGGTGGGTCAGGAGCCCCTGTGCCCTGGGCTCTGTCCTTGGCTCCATCACGCTTCGCTCCGCAACCCTTCAGTCCCCTGCCAGGCTCCATGTCAGATGCTGCGCGTGCAGACCGCCGAGCCCCCACCCCGTGGGGCTTGGGATCTGGAATTGCACTAGTCTCTTCCCAGCCTGTCTCTCCTCTTGACCTGGAGCTCTTGGAGGGCCAGGACCCTCTCGATTTTTCTCGGTGGCTTGGCTTATGAGAACATCAGGGTTTGGACGCACGGATGAGTGGAAAGTGTGTGTGTGTCTGTGTCCGCTTCTCTTCCCACTCTGCCCTCCTGGGGTCCCCTGGGGCAGACATGGCTGGGCCCTCACCCTCTCTGCAGAGGGGCCAGGGTGGGGGGGTTGTGGATTATAGCAGAGGAGGGGTGAGGAGGGTGGGGAGCCAGCCAGTGCCGCGGGCAAGGACTTCACCTCCCTCCTCTCCTCCCTGTCCCAGGAGAGCGTTTCCTCCTCCGGGACGCCCCACAAGCGGGACTCCTTCATCTACAGCACGTGGCTGGAGGACAGCATCAGTACCACGAGCGGAGGCAGCTCCCCAGGTACCAGCAGGGCCAACCCCTCAGCGGGTGCAGCCACTCCTGTGATGGACGGGGCCCAGGGCTGGGCATGGAGGGCACGGAGACCCGTTTTCAGGCCCCAGGTGGTGGGTGTGATGGGCCTGCCGCTGACAGGGGCTCCGTGGGCTGGTCCTTATCCCGTCTATTATGGTAGTTGGTGGCTCGGAGGGCTGGTGGCTTCTAGAAGGGCCTTGGAGGTTGATGGGGCTTTGAAGGGGGTAAAGATAGGAGTTAAGGGTGGGGGTACCCAAGGGAGGGGCTTGCTGGGGTTGGGGGACGCTGGTACCGACCGCCCATCCATGCCCCCATCTCCCTGGTGCCTCCCCGCGGCCAGTGAGGTGGCTCCCTCCTGCCTCCCTCCCCAGGCCCCTCTCGGTCACCCCACCCCGACGCCGGCAAGTTGGGGGACCCTGCGTGTCCCGAGATCAAGATCCAGCTGGAAGCATCTGAACAGCACACGCCCCAGCTGGTACGTGCAGCTGCCAGGGGCCTGGGCGGGGGTGGGATGGATGGCCTGGGGGCTGGCCCTGTGGAGAGCACCCCCTGCCCCCGGGATGGGGATCGGCTGTTGGGGAGAGGCCTCAGGTGGCCAGGGGTCCCCAGGGATGGCGCTGGACCAAGACGCACTGCCCCCCTGCCCCAAGCCTGGAGGGGTTGGGCTTGTCCAGCTTGGGCACAACCGCTGACTTCTGCTCGCCCATGTCTCCCACGTCCCCTGTCCCGGCGCCTGTATTGCCGCTGTTCTGACCACAGGGCTGTTAGCCACTCTGCCGCTCTGAAGGTGGCCCCGAGCAGGTCAGTCCCAGCCCTCAGCTCCTGTTTGGTTGGGGGCCGGCGGGGGAGAAAGGGCAGAGGAAGGCAGGGCTGGGCCGACTTGTTCTTTCTCCATCACCTCTGCGGGGTGAGAGTTACATTTTTAGGTTTGAATCCTCTGCCGCTCAGTTGCTAGGTGACCCTGGGCTTCAGTTTCCTTCTCTGTACAGTGGGTCAATAAATTCTGCCTCACGTCTGCCCGTGAGTTAGCTGAGAGGATTTAATGAGAGCCTAAAAGGGACTTGGGAATCATTGGGAGGGAGGGGTCTCGGGGGTTCCCCTTGGGATGGAAAGATCCAGAGCCTGCCGTCCCAAGGGCGGGACCCCTCCACTGCTGTCTCCCTGTTTCATGGCACGTCCGTCTCCCTTTACCCTGCAGATGAGGCCGCAGAGGCACAAGGCAGATGCTCTGGCAGATCCAGGTGGGTGGGACCTCCGCCCCCAAGGCCAGCACCAGCCTGGGGCCCACCCCTCGCCTCCCCAGCCCTCCTCCTGGCCCATGTCCGGGCTGTCTCTGCAGAGTGGAGCCGTCCAGCCCTGGGAGCGGGGAAGCTGCTGGCACCATCCCCACCCCCTGGGCTGGGAGGCTGGCTGGGGCGGGGAGAGGTCAGCTGGAACGGGACTCCAGGCCTGGCTCATCCATCACCCTTGGGTGCCGCTCTGGATTCGAGGGAGTGAGCTGGAAAGGAGAACTAGACATCTCGGTGCACGCAGAGCCTGCCATGGAGGCGGTGGGGAGGAGGAGCACTGGGCTGGGAGTCCTGAGTCCTAGCCTGTGATTTGGGATCCGCTGTGCAGCTCTAGGCCCATCACACTCCCTCTCTGGGTGCCTCGGCTCTAAATGGACGAGATCATTTCAGAGGTCACTGAAGACTCCGCGCAGCTGCCCCTGAATGGAGGATTGCCCTCCCGGGGGCCTCCTGTCACCCTCTCCTGTTTCTTGGGGTTCCTGGGGCCCCAGGTCGGCTGAGGGGCAGGGGGATGGCTGTGCCCATGGCACCTCCTAGACCCTCAGGCCGTGTGCCGCAGACCTGCGGAGGCCCTGCCCACCGCCTCTACGTGACAGACGAGTGACCCCATTGCGGGCGTGGGGGGCCCGCGTGGCTCTTCCGCCAGCCCCCGGCTCGGCCCCCTGGCACCTCCTGCTCCTGGCACTCCAGGCCTAGGGGTCTCAGCTGGCTCACCTTTGCACCACCCCCACCCCGCACAGAGCGGGCAGTCAGGCACAGCTGCTGTGAGTCCACATCCTTGTGTGTGTCCACACTTTTTAGGCACCACGCCAAAGGGCAGCCTTCCGGCCCCAACACCCGTTTCGGAAGCCCCTGTGGCCATGTGTGTGTGTCGGTGACAGTTGTACAAAATAAATTCTATTTATCGCTATTGTACCCTGAGTTGGACCTGGCTTCATGTGACCCTCTCCCTCCTCTCAGATCAAACCCAGACAGATCTTAGGGGTGCTGTGGTCAAGACCAAGAGCCTGTTCACTAACCTCCACCACTCCCCACCCCTCAACCTCCCCACCCCACCATCCCCTCCAAATCAGAGCTGCTGGGTCTGCAGACACCTCCAAGGCCAAGCGATGGGCTCTTTGACCACTAGCTGTGGCTTTCCCCTGTACCCTTTTCCCACCTTGTTCCCTCTCCCCAGCAGGGAGAACCTGGCTTTGAAGTCAGTTCAGTTCAGTTCAGTTCAGTTGCTCAGTCGTGTCCGACTCTTCGCGACCCCATGGACTGCAGCATGCCAGGCCTCCCTGTCCATCACCAACTCCTGGAGCCTGCTCAAACTCACGCCCACCAATTGGAGTCCTGCTACTCCCTGGTGGTGCTGAGAAACTTAGAAGCTTCCCTGAGCCTGTTTCCACTTCTGTAACACGGGAGTGGTAGTACTTCTCCCGGGGATCCGTCCTGAGGATTCCTCGAGCGGGTGCAGGTGGAAGACCCAGCACAGCGTCAGGCGCCCGGTGGGTGAAGGCTACGTGTGTTCCCTGTGTGGCCACCAGAGGGCGCCGAGGGACCGCTTACCCGCACTGATGGGGGCGGGGACAGGCTGAACCTGTCCAGCGAGGAAGGCGCTCACCTGGTGCAGAGCGATTAGGGTGATTAAGGGGCGATGAGGGCCTCGGGGGAGGGTGGGGTGGGATGTGGGAGGAGCCCGGGGATCCAGCCTGGCTGAGGGGGGGTTGGGGAAGACCCCGTGGTGCCTGAGCACCCCCCAGAAAGGCTTAGCATAGTGTCCGTGGGGAGGGAGCCGCCGGTGCGCAGGGAGGCCTGAGAGTAGGGCTTGCAGCTGAGAAGGGAAGGTGATGGTGATGGTGGAGGGGGCAGGCAGAGGGCAGGGACCAGGCCAGAGGCCCCATGGCCTTGAATATGCCGAGGTCAGTGGGGAAGCCGTGGAGCACGCAACACCGGGAGCAGGGGGTGGCTGGCGGCGCCGGCCGGGCAGCGTCGGTCCAGGAGCCCTTTGCCAAGGACACGGGCATCTGCAAGGTGCTGGGAGATGAGCATCTGGAGGACAGGGCTGAGGGAGGAGCTGGGAGGCGCTCAGGGGTCCGGCCCGAAGGTTGGTGAACGGGTTGTGGGGGGTTCTGCTCTGAGATAGGAGCACAGGAAGCAGGACAGTTTGGGGGATTTGGGGCCTGGAGGTGGGCCCCAGGGGGGGTCATGATGCCTTGGCCACACGCCCTCCCCACCACCAGCACCCACACCCTCCCCTGGACGATGCTGGGGGCACCCTAGGGCCTTCCTGACGGGGCCCTGCTGTGACCCTCAGATGTCTGGGGCCCCCCCCAGGGGTGGTCCCCTGGACGATGCTGGGGGCACCCTAGGGCCTTCCTGACGGGGCCCTGCTGTGACCCTCAGATGTCTGGGGCCCCCCAGGGGTGGTCCCCTGGACGATGCTGGGGGCACCCTAGGGCCTTCCTGACGGGGCCCTGCTGTGACCCTCAGATGTCTGGGGCCCCCCCAGGGGTGGTGACTCACTCCCCAGCTCCATCCGCCCGGGTCTGACCCTAGACTCATTGGTCCCCGGCTCACCCCCCCACTCCCTCCTCTGCCTAACCCCTCTTCTCTAACCCTACCCCCACCCACCCCGGGCCCTGCCTCCTCCCATCCCACCAAGGGCCAGTATCCACAGTCCAGCCCCAAGACCAAGAGCCTAGCTCTGAGTTTATTTACCTCCTATAAGCTCAGTAACTTTGGGCGCATGGACCTCGGAGAATGCTAGCAGCCCCGCCTTCAGTGCCCGGGTGGGAGGATTCAGTGAGGTGCAGCCCCAGCATGCGGTGCATTGTGGGGGGGAAGCACTCAGCCACGAATGAGGACATCTCCGTCACCCACATCGCAGGCCGTGGGGCCAGCTCTCTGCATGGGCGATGAGGTGGCTGGCCCGGGTTGGGTGTCAGGAATGTGCGATGATCAATTGCATCCAGGGCTCCCCTGGGCTTGATGATCCTTCCAGAAAAGAACTGAGTGTATCCCACTGTGTCCCGTTACTGGGTGCCCACCCCCCACACACCTCCCCGCCCCCCTCACACACCCGCCCCTGCTCTGGCCCCCCACCGACCTAGCGCAGAAGCTGGAGCCCAGCTGGGCAAGCAGCACCCTCTTTGGCCCCCTTGGCCTGCCTGGGTGTGCCTGCGCCCCCATCAGCGGAAACGACCAGCTTTAGGGCTGGTTTCCAGCCGGGGCCCCCACCCCACCCCACCCTTCCAGGCTCCAGGGTGGGGCCGGGGGAGGCCAAGGACCAAACCAGCCTCTGTGATCAAAGCGTCCAGTGCTGTTTCTCTTGTGCCCGCGCCAGCTCCGTGCTCGTCCTGCTTTCGGAGGTGGGCAGGGCGAGCCGGGACATGGACCCGAGGCTGGAATTAGGGCCTGGCCGAGGGGCTCCGGGCTCTGGGAAGCCCTGGGCTCGGCTTAGAGACGACTCTGGTGCTGCAAACAGCTGTCAGAGGTTGCTCCAGACATAGGAGGCCAGAGGCCCCTGAGGAGGAGCTTGGCTGCCCGGCTGACCCGGCAGCCTCATCTCCCATGCCTCAGAGTGGGGACCTATCTCCCCAGGCATCAGTCTCCCCACCTATAAGATGGGGGCAGAGCCCTACCTGTCGCCATGAAGAGGCTCTCGCAGCCTCCAAGGGACCTGGCCTGGACCCCGTGCCCAATAGGAGGGGTCCTCCCCCCATCTCCCAGCCGCTGGGGTGTCCTTGGACGCCCATGGCTCGCCCTGGGGCAGCTTTGCCAAAGAGCCGGCCGCAGGCCCAGGCCCGCCCAGCGCCAGGGGACTGCGACCTGGACGTTCTCTGCTGTTCAGGCCACAGGGGGTACTTAACCAGGGACCCTGGAATGTGGAGGTCCCGCCCTGCCGAGGGGACAGCCAGGGACGGAGCCTCCTGAAATAACCAGATCTGGTTAGCAAGGCTAATTTTAAACGCCACTCTGGCTGCCCCAGAGGCCCTTCTGGGAAGCTGTCAATGTCCCTGTGTTTGGCCCCTGGGAGGCAGGGCAAGGGGGAGAGTGCAGAGGGGCCCCAAGGACCCCCACCCCTGAGAGCCGGCGCCGGAGACCCCAGGCTGTGGCCCAAGGCCGGCCCATCCAGAGCCCAGAGCCCTGGCCCCAAACTGGGCTGCAGGGGCCGAGCCTCTGCCCTGAGCCACTCCGAAGGAACCCTGGTGGGCTCTCCGGACCCTCCGCCCGCTGCAGCTTCCCGGACCGCAAGCTCTCTGTCAGTCTGTCTTAGCCATCTTCCACGTCTCCTTCTGCTTCCTCGCCCTGCCCCTTCCTCTCTGGGTCTCTGCCTCTCTGTCTCAGACGCTGGAGTCTCTGCAGCGATGCCTCTGTTCCCCTCTCTCTGGGTCCCTCATGCAAGAGGCCCCGGCAGCCTTCCTGACCGCCTGTCGGCTGGACTGTGCGTGCGAGGTAGGGGGTAGGTGTCCCCCTGGGAGCTGGGGCTGCAGGTGGGGCCCGCTGAGGGAAGGAGCGCCGTCCCAGGAGCCAGCAGGAGCTGTCCCCGGGCAGGCAGGGGCCGTGTCCAGGCATGACCTGGGCCATCCGGCCCGGCCCGGCCGGGCACGAGCAGAAGGAATGAACTCCGGGGGTAAGGTTGCCAGATTTAGCAAGTAGAAACCCACGGAGCCCAGGTAAAGTTGCATTTCAGATAAACAAGGGAGGACTTTTTAGTTTAAGTATACCTCATGCAATGTTTGGGACACAGACTAAAAATCCTCCCTTGTTTATCTGAAATTTGAGTTTGACTAGGCATCCTATATTTTATCTGGCAGCCCTCTCCTGGGAAGCTTTAAGAGTGGGAAATTTTTTAGCAACAGCAGGTTTTAGAGGCTGAGGGCGCCCCCGCCTGGCCAAGATGTGGTAGCAAGCCCCTGGGGAAATCCCGGTCTGATGGGGGAGGCCCGGCTCCAGCCAGCAGGCAGCTTTCAGTCCTCCAGCGAAGGGGCGGGGGCGGTCCTCGGGAGCCTGGTGGGTGGAGTTCACATGACACCAGCTACCTCTTCAGTGGAACCATCAGAAGGGAGGGTCTCTCCTGAGCCTCACCCAGGGCCTGGCACATAGTAGGGGCTTCATAATTATTTGTCAAATGAGTGAAGAATTCTCCCAGCCCATGCCCACGGGCGTGGGAGGGTGCCTGGCTGGCAGAGGCTCCAACGCCGACCTCCCAAGCTGCTTGGCTCCAACTGGAGTGTGCACTGCCCCCACCCCAGGGGCCCCGAAGTGAGCTGCAGAGAAGGAGGAGGAAGTGGGGAGAAGGCATGGAGAGATGATGCCAGCTTTTTGTCTACCCCGCTCTCCCCGCAGACCCCAACCCCTACTCAAGAGTCCAGCCTGGGCAAGGGTACAGGTCAGGCGTGGGAACTGGGGGAGGGTGACCTCTGGCCCCAGGGACTGGTGGGGACTAAGGCAGAGGGCAGGCCAAAGAGGTGGCTGCTCAGGGCTCCTTAGGGGTACGTTTGAATAAGTTGGGGGATTCCTGGGACCCAGAAACTTGAGGACACTCACTTCTGGGGAGGTAAGATTTGGGCCTTTTCCTTTAGCCCCCTAATCTCAGGGGTCTTCCTGGAGTGGGCAACAAAGGAGAGGCCTGTGGCTCTCCCACACCTCCCCCACGGCAGAGTCCCTTGAACACCTTTTTGCTCATTCATTCATTCATTTTTTCACTTGCTAATTCCCCCCTCACTGTTACCATTCACTAGGACAGCCTGGCTCTGTGCCCGGGGAAAAAGGACTGTGGCATCTCACCCAACCTCAGTCGGAACATACCTGTTCCAGGGCTGGCACTGCCGCTGGCTCCCTGTGTGAGCCTGGGTCCCTGACCAGCTGGGACCTCAGTTTCCCCATCTCTACAATGGGGATAAGGCTCGCAGCTCCCTCCTATGCCATGGTGAAGGTGTGAGATGAGGCCAGCCTTCGGTGAGAGCTTTAGAAGGGGGAGCTGTCATGATTACTGCTGTTATTATTGGTAGCATGTTGAGGCCCCTGTGGGCTGGGCGGGGAGTGGATGGCCCCAAAGTCCAGGCCCCAGGACCCGAGTCTCCCTGAGCCATCCCGACAGCCCCCATCTCCTCTCGGGGCTTCAGCCCTCTTGGCCCCTATCTCTCCTTTTCAAGGAAGTTCAGCTCCCGCAAGGTGTCTCTGGCTTCCAAATTGGTAAGGCATCCATCCTTCGGACAGAAGTGAGAGTTGGGGCTGGAGCTTGGATTGGCCGTTGGCCAACAGGGAGGGCCCCCCCCCCCCCCAGCCTGCAGTGTGACCTGGAGCTGGTCCCACCTGCTCGGGCCTCGGTTTCCCCAGCCATACAGTGAGGGGGAGGGGCTGGACACCCCGCCTTGGCCTGGACAGGACCCTCTGCGTGTCACCCCATCAGTAACGGGTTAGCTCTGAACCTGTAATCACTTCGGGCCTGGGAAGAACTAACAGCGTCCCTGTAAATTGAGCTCTAATTGCGGCTTTCAGTGGAGTCAGCTGCTCCCCCGGCCCCCGCTCCCCGCAGCTCTGAATCAGCGAGGTTGTCCCGGCCTGCCCTGCCAGGTGCAGGAATCCCCCAGGATTGTTCTGGCTCCTGGTGAACCAGATGGTTCAGGGACTGAAGTCCTTCCAGGCCTACTGTGCCTGAGGCACTGAGCCTGGGCACTTTGCACGGAGCCAACTCCAGGTCACGTCACCATGGCTCTGGGAGGCTGGGGCGACCACGGCCGTTGTTGCAGAAGGGGAAACTGAGGCACAGAATCACGAAATCACCGGCCGAGTCGATACTAACCTAGATCGGTCTGATTCCCAGGCTTGGTTCCCCACCCCAGCTCAGCCAAGCAATGCCCCCTAGCCCGCCCCACTCCCAGGGGCTTCGAGCCTCCCGCCCCCCAGCCTTCCCTGTCCGCATGCTCCTTCCCACTGGCGTTTGCAGATGAGGCCAGAGGCAGCTCCCCTCCTCGGGTGGGGCGCGGGCCTGTGGTTTCCCTGTTTGTTCTGGAGATCCCAGCTGCTTCCCCAAGGAGACAGCTAGTGGTTCCCAGGCCGCAGCCCCCCTCGGGCGGAGCCAGACCGCGACTGGCCGGCCTGGGAAGACTGCCCACTGGCCCCGCTGGGCTCCGCCAAGCCCTGGCGCTGGGTGGTCTGGGCGGGGGCCAGGGGGGCCCTCGATCCTGGCCGTGGGGCAGGAGCCATGCCTGGTGCTAGACTTGAGGCTGCCCTGCCAGGGACTGGAAGGATCCTAAAGGCCGGAGGTGGCTGGACTGCATAGACACAGGCCTGGGTAGGGCAGGGTAGAGACATGGCCTTGGGGGGAGCCCAGGAGGGAAAGGCCCCAGGCCCTGGTCCCCCTGAGGGCTCAAGAGAAACATCCACCCCCTTCAGGATTATCATTTTTGGGTGGTTTCAACTCAACCATTGAGTTGATTCAGACAGGAACCCTCCTTAGTGGTGGGTGGAGACTCCAGGGTTGACAGGCAGAAGACCTCGCATTCAGCCTTGTTTTCCTCTGGACCTCAGTTTCCCCATCTGTACAATGGGCAGAGGTCAGGACTCCATGCTCGGCAAGAGCTCCACCAGGCTGTAGTGGTGGGGTGGGCAGCCCAGGCTGGAAGGATTTCAATTGTCCCCAAATTCATTTCCAGGGGCTTCTTCTTGCCCCCACTGAATCTTGTAGCCCACCCCCCTATGCCTGTACACCTCTGTTCCCAGCGGTGACTACCTGATGGAGTGGAAAGAGCCCCCACGGGTTATGGAGTCTGACAGATCCCAGCTCCAATCCCGGCCACCGGCTCCCCGTGACCTTGGGCACGTTCCCCCTCTCCCTGCCCCATCGCTTTAAGTGCCATAGTGGTCCTTGTCCTTCTGCCTCCAGCTCCTGGGCTCCTTGCCTGAACTCCAGAATTTTTCCGACTTCCTACCAGCATGTCTAAAGTCCAACGGGCATCTCCAAGCTAACGTGATCCAAACCAACTATTTTCTCCCCAAATCTGCTCCATCATACCCACAGATGACATTTCGCCTAGGTGCTCAGATGCTAAACTCCAGGCACATCCCTGCTTCCGCTGTTTCCTCTGCCCCCCAGGGTTCAGTCCATAATCAAGCCTGGCTGGCTTCAATTCCCAAACGTGTCTGGGGTCCAGCTCCTTCCCACCACCACCATTCTTAGCTGGTCCAAGCCACCACCACCTCCACCCGCGGCAATGGAAAGGCCTCTGGACTGCCCTCCGGCATCAGCTCCTGGCATTCCCAGTCGCTACCTGGCAGCCAGAGCGATCTTTCCAAAGCATAAGCTGGATCGTGTCACTCGCGCGTCTGACCTTCCCCTGAGACAGAAGATGCAGGCACTTCCTGTCGTTCCCCGTGGGACACAGTTCCGTCCACCCCTCCCACCTTAACCCACCTACTGTCTCCCCCTTCTCTGGGCTCCAGCCACTTTGGTTATGTCTGTCGCTCAAGCATATGAGGCTTATTCCTGTCCCTGGGTCTTTGCACTTGCTTTACCCCACTTGGAATAATCTTTCCTCCAGCTCCTTGCAAAGCTATCATCTTACCGACTTGGTCACAGCCCAACCTCCTCTGGTCTTCGCTGACCACCAGCCGCAGCAGGGCCCCAGTCACTCTCTGGACCTTCATTTAAGAGCTGACTCGTTAGAAAAGACCCTGCTGCTGGGAAAGATTGAGGGCAGGAGGAGGAGATGACAGAGAATGAGATGGTTGGATGGCATCACTGACTTGATGGACATGAGTTTGAGTAAACTCCGGGAGTTGGTGATGGACAGGGAGGCCTGGCGTGCTGCGGTCCATGGGGTCGCAAAGAGTCGGACACGACGGAGCGACTGAACTGCACTGAACTGAAAAGGAGAGTCAATGAATGTGCCCTACTTAAGAAAGCGGGAAGAGGTGGTCAGGGAGGGGTGTGGGTACCGAAACACCAGCCTGAGGCAGGCGCTGGGCCCCTGTGAGTCCTCCCTCCTCTCTCCCTGGCACCCGCAGTGCCCAGGAGTCAGGGGATGGTGAGGACCCTTTGCCGGGGGTTTGACCTTGGCTGGGGTCCTCTGCCCATTTTACTCTGTGACTTCAGCCTGGTGTCTGACCCTCTCTTGGTTGCCTTCCTCTCTGGTGCAGAAGCCGACTCCAGCCCTGAGTTTGTCTGGGGATGCTAGGATGAGGTCTGCCCCCAGGAGACCCCCAGGAGTAGAGGGCTCAGGACCAAAGGCCCCTCCAGCACTGACTCCTGCCGCGAGGGTGGGGACGGTACTCTCACGCCTGGAGAACAGGCATCAGCTCCTCAGGCCCAGGCCCTGCAAGGGCTCAGGGAGACGAGGGCATGACCACACCTCCAACCTGGCCAGGGACTTCCCTGGGGGTCCAGCGGCTAAGACTCCACGCTACCAAGTGCAGGGGGCCTTGCGTTCGATTCCTGGTTGGGGAGCTAGATTCCAGGTGCCGCAGCTAAAGATTCCGCGGGCCGCAACAAAGATCAAAGACCCCGCATGCCGCAGCTAAGGCTCAGGGCAGCCAAATAAACAAACAGGAAAAAACAAAACCAAAAACCTGTCCACACCCTGCCCCAGGGCCCTCCTTCTCATCCCAGCCCAGTCCTGTGTCAGCGGGACACGGCCTCTTAGCTGCCACTGTTCCCCAACCAGGTCACCTGAGGGTCAGGAGGCCTGAAGACAGGGCCCTTCAGCCAGTGGTCAAGCCCAGGCTGACCTCGGAGAGCCTGGGGCCACCTGGCCTGGCCCGGGCAGGGGGAGGCGAGGGTTCTGCCCAAGGCTGCTGGGCGCTTCCCGCCAGGACAAGGGCCCAGGCCCAAAGGGTCAGGATCTCCTGACCGATGCCGGCAGCCCACCACCTTGAATCTTTGCAGGGTCACAGTCCTGACCCCGTTTTTGCCCCTCGTCCTGCCTGGCGCATGGTTAAACCTCACACCCTGCAGCCGCACTGTTTGCCTCTACAGTGAAGTCGCTCAGTCATGTCTGACTCTTTGCAACCCCGTGGACTGTAGCCTACGAGGCTCCTCCATCCATGGGGTTTTCTAGGCAAGAATACTGGAGTGGGTTGCCGTTTCCTTCTCCAGGCGATCTTCTCAACCCAGGGATTGAACCCAGGTCTCCTGCATTGCAGGCAGACACTTGACTGCCTGAGCCAGCAGGGAAGCCCAATTTTGCCTTTATATCCTCCTCCATATCCTGTTAGTTGTGCGGCTTCACATAAGTCATCAGATTTCTCTCTGCATCCGTCTCCTCATCCGTAGACCAGAGACAGCGGCGGTCCTTGCCCTCTGAGGGTGGTTGGGAGAGTGAACGGGTTAAGTACCCCGTGAGGCACTCGGAAGGGTCCCGGGCACTCAGAGAGCCCCGTGGAAAGGCCTGGACTCTGCTTGCAGCGGTGTTTCCACCGCCTCAGCGACTCTAAGCCTTGGTTCTCATGGGCAGGGAGGGAGACGAGGTACTGGCCAGTTGGCCCGGCCTGCCCTTGCTGGGCTGGTGCGTCACGTGTGTGCCCCCCATCCTGAGGCTGGGGGCAGATGACTGAGGGGTCAGAAAGCAGCCTGGCGCCGTGACCAAGGCAGCCTCACAAGGAGGCCCTGGGAAGCCACACAGGAGCCCAAATCCACTTCTGAGAACTTAATCCCCTCACCCCACCCCCGGATCGGCTGGGGCTAGATCTTGCTGGGAGGTCTTGGGGGTGAGCCACCAGGGCTAATTATAAACGCCGCTGGTTTGGGGCTCTCACCACCCCATCGAAGGGCTTCTGCGGCCGATGGGGTCTGGGTTGTTTTCCTTGGAGAGATGAGTGCCTCGGAGCGGGTTGGGGGAGGTGGACTCGGGGGTCAAGGGTTCAGCTTGCAGCTGTCACTTAAGAAACATGGAACAGGTCACTGCGCCCTGCGAAGCCTCAGCTTTCTCATCTGTAAAATGGGGATGACAATGCCCGGGTCACAGGATGGTCATGGGATGGTGGTGGGGTATGTGGATGTTTCCAATATACACCCCCCTGCCCCGCCCTGAGGACAGCAACTTCACTGCATGTCTTGGGTGCTTAGTAGGTGTGAGGTGCATTGCAGGTCTCCTGCTCCCTCCTGCCGTCTTTCTCAGCGCAGTCGGTCTGCTGACCACCCACCCACTCACACGCTGGTCTGGTTTCCTTCGTCATAAGCAGGACTGAGACTCGCAGGCGCAAATTTGGGGCCTGCTTCTCCCTGCCTGTCTCCATGGCCCCAGCATCCCCTGCCTGGCCTCCTATAGCAGATTTCTTGCTGCTCTCAGCCTCTAGCTCTTCTCAAAGCTGCCCTCCAAGCTGGCAGCCAAGATGGTCTTTCGAAAGCAATGCACACGTCCAGTTCCAGAACCTTCCGTGGCTCCCCAGGGTCTCCAAGGTCACCCCTCGCTTCCTGGAATGGAGTCATAGGTCCTCCCACTTGTGTCTCCCCACAGGGTTCCCTCTAAGTTCCCCTCTGTGGCCTCAAGCCCTGCCCCAGTCCTCCTCTCCTCATCAAGCCCCAGATCATTCATCGCCTTATCTCTGTACCCAGCCCACCTGCGCCCCCAGCTGGTGAGGTGCCCCTCTATGCCCCCAGGGGAGAAGTCCTGGAGAAGACTGTTGAGATTCCCTTGGACAACGAGGAGATCCAACCAGTCCATCCTAAAGGAAATCAACCCTGAATATTCATTGGAAGGACTGATGTTGAAGCTGAAGCTCCACTACTTTGGCCACTTGATACGAAGAACTGACTCATTGGAAAAGACCCTGATGCTGGGGAAGATTGAAGGCGGGATGAGAAGGGGACGACAGAGGAGGAGACAGTTGGATGGCATCACTGACTCAATGGACATGAGTTTGAGTAAACTCTGGGAGACAGTGAAGGACAGGGAAACCTGGCATGCTGCAGTCCATGGCGCTGCAAAGAGTCGGACACGACTGAGCGACTGAACAACAATGACAACTGTGGCCCCATAGTTCCTGCCTCCCCATCACGCTGGGATTCCCTCCGGCCTTCTCTTCCATGAGACATGAGCTTCCTGAGGACAGGAAGCCCGTTCACAGTCGTCTCCCAGGTGTGGCCCAGAATAAGGCAGAGGCCACAAGCCCAGTTTCCACCATGGCCAGATAGGGAACACCAGTCCACAGGGCCTTCTTGTAGGAGGGCAGACAGGAATGCTGGAGACTGTGACGGGCAGGAGCCGTACACCCATGACAGGCAGCCGTCTCTCAGCTCTGACTGACCGAGGCCCTGCAGAAATGTGGGGCAAGGCGAGCGGACCTTGCAATTGTTCAACCAAGCCAGAACTCCAAATCTTTTGTGCAAGTTCCCAGTGCTTTAAAACACTGTGAGGATAATCAGTGACATCTGGGGAGCACATGAGTGGAAGGTGCCCTGAACACACGTGAAGCTAAGACAAGACAACCCAGACTTCCACACCCCTTCCTTACTGTGGAGGAAAGGTCTCAACGGTGTGGGGAGGGGCAGTGATAGACAGCTTGGGAGGAGGGTCTGGGGATGCTGCTAACCATCCTACAGCAGAGACACATCCGGCCCCAAGTGCCAAGGGTGCCCAGGCTGAGAACCAGAAAACTAAGGCCGTGGCATCCGGTCCCATCACTTCATGGCAAATAGATGGGGAAACAGTGGAAACAGTGACAGATTTTTATTTTGGGGGGCTCCAAAATCACTGCAGATGGTGATTGCAGCCATGAAATTAAAAGACGCTTGCTCCTTGGAAGAAAAGTTATGACCAACCTAGACAGCAGATTAAAAAGCAGAGACATTACTTTTCAAACAAAGGTCCGTCTAGTCAAAGCTATGGTTTTTCCAGTAGTCATGTATGGATGTGAGAGTTGAACTGTAAAGAAAGCTGAGTGCTGAAGAATTGAAGCTTTTGAACTGTGGTGTTGGAAAAGACTCTTGAGAGTCCTTTGGACTGCAAGCAGATCCAACCAGTCCATCCTGAAGGAGATCAGTCCTGAATATTCATTGGAAGGACTGATGCTGAAGCTGAAACTCCAATACTTAGGCCACCTGATGAGAAGAACTGACTCATTTGAAAAGACCCTGATGCTGGGAAAGATTGAAGGTGGGAGGAGAAGCGGAAGACAGAGGATGAGATGGTTGGATGGCCTCATCACTGACTGGATGGATGTGAGTTTGAGTAAACTCCGGGAGTTGTTGATGGACAAGGAGGCCTGGTGTGCTGCAGTCCACGGGGTCGCAAAGAGTCAGACATGACTGAGCTACTGAACTGAACTGAAGAGTTGTTGGAGGGAAGGGTCTGCTCAAAGACTACATTTCCCAGCCTCCTTTGCATCCAGGTAGAATCATGTGACTAGTTCTCACCAATGGACTGTGAGTAGGAGTGATGAGTGTCGCTTCCAGGAAGAAGAGGTTAAAACGTGAGCCCCCCCACCCCTCCGCCTTGTCCTTCAGTGTGGTGGCCAGATGGAATTTAGACATTCTGGTTGAGATAGAACCTCTTGAATTTAGAGGAGGGCAGAGCCACATGGTGGAAAGAGCCTGGGTCCCAGGCACCTGACCAGAGGCACCCCCAGATGTTTGAGATAGAAATGAACTCATTGTGTTAAATTCCAGATTTCTCTTTAACAGAGGACAGGGTTATCTGGATGACTAGAAGTGGATTTGTCAGCTTAGATTTGTTCTTCCTCGCTGAGAAAATGTCTTACGTCACCCTTAGCCTCTAATTCCACGGGGGGATGGGTGGAGCTGGGACTTCTGCCTGGACTCCTGGCCTGGATTAGGACTGAGAGCCACCTACAGTTGGAATATTGGGGTGATGAGTGACCTGACAGTGCGTGTGGGGTCCAGCCTGGGTAAGGGAGGCCCTGGAGCAGTCTGAGCACCCTGATTCTTCTCGAAGCACACATGCATGAGCCACAGCCTGGCCTCGTGCAGGAGCTCCTGGTCCCTCGTGGGATCCTGAGAGCTCAGCGTGTTCAGCTCAGTGCCAGGACAGTACATTCAGATGTCAGGAATGGAACATCAGCGAGGTTAAAGAACTCCCGAGTTCATGGAAACGAGAACGCGATGGAACAGAGACGGGAACCCCTACCTCCCAGACCAGCGGCAGCCCATGCTTCTGAATCCCATCCCAAAGTTTAATAAACGATGTTGGTGCTTCACTTGTGTCCTTTGAGCATTTACTGTTCCTGCTCAGGCTTTGGGGCTTGTTCTCAGCCCTTCCTGGGGTGTGTTGGAAGGGCCAGGGTGTTCATTTTTTCAGGAACAGCTCTTAGCCAGTGAGAAAGGAGAGTTGAAGAATAAATACCCCAGCTCCCTCACTCCACAGCGAGATAACCCTGAGATGCAGCTCCCTTGCATCCTGGAGGCCCACAGTGGGACTGAGCCCTGGTTGCCCACGATGGTGACCTGCTTAACATGCATGCTTCCTTTCCCGGCTCACTTCCCCACTCTGTCTGGTGCGTCCTGGGTTCCTTTTCCTACCCCAGGGATTGAACCCGCATCTCTTGCGTCTCCTGCATTGGCAGGTGGTTTCTCTACCACTGCGCCACTCAGGAAGCCCCTTCACAAACTGTACTCAAATCCTTGCCTCTGGAGAACCCAACCTAAGACACAAAGTGTGGTTTGCACACCCCAGTGAGGCTTGTACATTGACTTTGGGTGGTACTGGTGAACTTTTAAAGATTGACTGCTTAAATGTGAATTTAAAGAAGTGTTTACGAAATGACAATAGAGATACAGCAAAAATTATGTAGACAGTATGAGAACAACAAATGACAACGCTGCACTGTACAGTTAAAGGTGAGGTGTCCGTCCTGGCCAGAATGTAGGCAAGTAGTTTACTATCCCAGCATCAGCTTGGCTGTGCCCTTTTTTGCCAGGACTGCTGGGAAACTTAAAGAGAACTCTTTTTCAGCTGCATTTTTAGTTTCTTTTTTCTGGTATTTTCATTCTTGAAGGATGCCTTGCTTCTAACATACAATTTCTTGCGGAGTTCATTTTTAACTAGTGTGTGTTATGAGTCATTAGTACCGGCTGCTTCAGAGCCTGGTTGGCAGGAGGTTGGAAATGCACTGTAAATAAAGGATGTCATTAAGTGTGGGAACTTTGGAATCAGACCCCAGCTCCGCAGCTTGGGGGACCTTGGGCACTCATGTCACTTCGTATACCCTTGGTTTCATCATCTATAAATGTGGATGGATGAAGGGGGCCTGCTTCTCAAAGATTAAATGAAATGAATCCACATAAGCACCAAGCTCAGAGACTGGCAGATAGTAAATAATCAGTGTTAACGGTTAGGACTGTCATCATTATCATCATGATCGAGTTTTTCATTCTGGTACCTGGGGGACTCTACCCCCAATATCAGGTGTAACCCTGAGTCTGTACCCGGCCTTGACAATCAGGAATGGAAAGATCACCATTACTGTCTAGGCCGAGGCTCTATGAGGGCAACCACTAACCTCTTGGCCTGGTACGGTGCCTGGCGCACACTCAATACTTGCTGAATGAACGGATAAGGGAGCAGCTACGATCAGCCATGGTGGGCAGCTCTTTGAGGGTACCACGCAGCCAGGGTATCCCGGGGCACTTGAAAGCCTTCCTGCTGAGGGCTTCGGGGCCCAGAGGCACTCTTCTTTAATCCTCATGGTGGTCCTGCAGTGGGCTGCCTCCCGGAGAGGCAGAGATGCAAAGGACTTTGTCCACAGTCACCCAGGTAATGAGTAGTGAAGACCCCAGGTCAGCGGCAGACCCCCTCTTCCTCCCCACCCACCCCCACCTGCGTGCGCTCCTGGGCCCCGAGTCCAGCTCTCCCCAGAGAAGTGAGCTTATTTCAGTCTCTTCCTCACTGACCACAAAGACTCAGTCCTGTCCTCAGAAATATTTGGAAAGTTTTATTTAAATGTTTTGTGTTCCCTTTTAACCAACACCAAAAAGAGAAAATTTTTTGGCTGTTTCGAACAGGAGCGTCCCTTCAGAGAGGAGCTGGCGTGTGTGTTTAGAGCCGGGAAGCATCCGCTTTGCCAGACTCCTCTTCCCAGCCTGGGTCACCCGGGGCTGGACGGCCAGTCCTCGGAGCCGACTTCCTGGGAGCCCCGGGGCGACCTTGGAGTGAGTGAGCAAACCTCCCTCCTGAGGAGGACCTGGTCTCCCCTGCAGTTAGGGACGGACTTGGGGAACGGGCCCAAGAGCCTGGTGGGTTCCAGAGGGATGGGGAACGGGGTGGGGGAGGGTCAGATCCAGAATGTTCCATAGAAGCTCTAGGGCCTCTGGGTCTGGAGAAATAGAGTTGCTAGAAAAATAAGAGGCTTTGAGAAGTTCTGCAGTCTATGCTCTCTGCCTGCCCAAGAGAAACCTACCCTGTTGGCCAAAGGGGGCAGCGGGTGGCGGGGGAGGCTGGAGGCCAGCAACTGATCTGGCTGCAGTGGAGGATTCCGGAGGGGAGCCAGGCAGGCGGCAGGCAGACTTTGGTTTCCTGGGTCCCCTTGCCGGCAGCGGCAGAGGCGGTGGGGGTCTCTGCCTCCCGCCTCTTTGAGGTGTGGGCTGCCAGGCCGTGGGCAGCACCGGCCATCGGTCACGGGCTGGTGGGTGCCCGGGCCCCGGGCCCTCAGAACAGGCTGCCCAGGGGCAGCAGGGCCAGCAGGAGCAGCAGGGGGCCTGGGGAGGGGCTGCTGGACGAGCTGGCTGAGGCACAGTGGTCGCGGTTGGCACCAATGCAGGCTGCGTAGGCCATCACATGGGGGATGTAGTTCTGCTCGTGGACGCCGTGCAGCAGGTGCGCCATGGGGCCCTTGGCAAAGACGGCTACATCCTCCCCGCCATGGGTCTCGTGGCGCAGGGGCACAGCGGACTGCGCCTGATAGTTGTTGTGAGCTGTGGGCCAGAAGAAACGCTTACTGAGCACCTGCCAGGGGGCCTGGCATGGTGCAGCAGCTTTTCCGTGCCCACTTCCGGACTGGCTCAAATGCCCTCCTCCCCCATTTTTTTTCGAGGTGGGGGGCCACTCTGTGCAGCACATTGGATCCTAGTTCCCCAACCAGGGATCAAACCCGTGCCACCTGCATCGAGAGCGTGGAGTCTTTAACGACTGGACCACTTGGGAAGTCCCGAATGCTCCCGTTTTATAGAAGAGGAAGCCGAGGCTCACTGAGGGAAAGTCATTTCCTACACTAGGCCACAGGACTCAAGCCTGAGTCTGTTCTGACACAGAAGTCTGCTCTCTCAACCTGCAGCTCTCATCTGGGCTGTCTGGATTAGAAGGGAAGAGACAACCCAGGAAAAGCCTCTGATCCTTGGCTGTGCCATTAGACCCCCAGGGGGGTGCTGGGGACATCATGAACAAATATTCAACAATATGGAATCAAATAAACAAACTGGGAAGGCGCGCACACACTGGAATACTATACAGCCAGTAAAAATGACAGTACAAAACAGCAAGCACCTGCATGTGCTAGGTACCACACTAAGCTCATCAGATCCAGCTATCCTTCAGACAACCTTGGGAGGTAGACCATTCTTCTGAAGGAAACTGAAAACGAGGAAGGTGAAGTTATATGCCCAAGGTCACAGAGTTGCTAGATTTGAGGAAGGGATTCAAACTGACATTGTTGTGACTCAAGTTCTGTCTATTCTGGGACACCTCGCTCCCAACCTTAACCAGAGGACCACACTGTTTCCGAGCTCATCCCTGAGGGGGTGCCCTGTCCCCTCCCAGCCCTGGGCCTTGCGTTCTCACCATAGTCCACCATGGAGACATTCTCTCGCTCACCACCCACCACCTTGTAGCCAGGCCCGTTGCCGTACAGGATGGCAGTGAAAGGCTTCTTGTCTGTGTCGCTCACCATGGGGGCCAGACCTGCACAAGAAGGCGTTGGTCCAGGGGTCATGTTGGAGCACCAGGAGTCCAGTCCCTAACCCCCAGCTAGGGTCCCTGCCCAAGGAAGCCACCTTCCAAGCCCAGTTTATTTCCAACCGACCGTCCCTCAGTTTTGATTGTGCCCGTGTCCTCCCATCTGTTGGTCCATCCTTCCATCCATCCCTCCATCCTCTTCTCTCCCCTGTCCATTAATCCAGCCTGCCTCTCACTCTTCTACCTATCCATCATCCCGGTGGCCACCCAGGCATCACTTCCCTCCACGCCCCCCACCCTCTATTCCCCCACCTGCCAGTAACTTCTCTTTCCTCCCCAATTCCGAGTCCCACACGTGCCAGGCCCTGGGCTTGCCAGCTCTCCTACCCTACCCCCGCCCCCCAGTGGAAGCCTACCTACCAAAGATAGAGTTGCCACGGGGGGTGTACCCGCCAAAGGTAAAGACGTGGGAGTGGTCAGCAGTGACAACGGTCAGCGTGTCTTCTACGGAGGTCATAGCACCCGCCTGCCCGATGGCCTGGTCCATCTCCACCGCCTCGTGCAGCGCCTGCTTGGCTTTGCCCTCGTGGTGCCCGTGGTCAATCCTGCCCCCTTGGGACACCAAGGCAAAGGCCTCTGGTCAGGGAGTGGGGAACGAGGTGTAATCCCCGATTCCCACCCCCCTGGGTTAACCGCCAGGTTAACCTTGATGGGAGCTCCCCTGGGCCAGGCACCATGCCGGGCATTTAAGACAGCTGTTCAACCTTCCCAGCAGCTCAGACAGTCAGCCGCTGGACCACAGGCCCACGTGTGGACAGTGCAAAGTCAGGTTTAAGGCAGATCCACCACCCCACGCTCCTCTCTGAGCTGCTTCTTTAGCTGCTTAGAGTCCCTGAAGACCTCGGAGAGTTAGGGAGAGGACCCAACATGCCTGAATACCTACTAGGTGCCAGACGGAACAAACTGACGTCTTGTTACCCATTCCCAACGTCTTGTTCCCCATTCCCAACAACTGGGCAGAGATGGGTACAATCAGCCCAGTTTACAGATGGAGCACCTGAGGCTGAGACTGGGGAACTGACGTGTCCAAGGTGAGATCTGCTGGGCTTTGAATTCACATGACCCACTCTAAAACCCCGTTTTTCCATCTTTGAATACATCCCCTCTGAGTATAAAGTGAAAGTGAAAGTCTCTCAGTCGTGTCAGACTCTTTGCAACCCCATGGACTATACAGTCCATGGAATTCTCCAGGCCAGAATACTGGAGTGGGTAGCCTTTCCCTTCTTCAGGGGATCTTCCCAACCCAGGGATCAAACCCAGGTCTCCTGCATTGCAAGCGGATTCTTTACCAGCTGAGCCCCCAGGGAAGCCCAAGAATACTGGAGTGGGTAGCCTATCCCTTCTCCAGCGGATCTTCCTGACCCAGGAATTGAACCGGGGTCTCCTGCATTGCAGGTGGATTCTTCACCAGCTGAGGTCTCAGGGAATTACTCCAAATTACCAAGTGTGAAGCACACTCTTAGAGGGGAAAATCCCTCGGGGCTTGGGCAGTACCCACAGCAGGCTTTCATAAAGGCCTGGAGAAGCCTGCACCCCATGCCACCTCCCCCCAGGTGAGCAGAGCAGGCCTGGCTTGGTTAAGCCTGGCTTGAAGATCACAGCTGAGACTGTGTGACTGCAGGGAGCGCCTCCCGTCTCTAAGAGGAAGACGATGCCTGGGTGGACACTCCCAACTCTGAGGGTCCGGAGCCTGGGTGCCTGGCCGCCCTGCCTTCCTGCTGGCCTGGGCCTCACCACACAGGCCTGGCCGGCTGGCAGGGCGGGTCCCTCCTTTGTTGTGGCTCTGGGAGCAGCTGGCCTGGCCGGCCCGGTCCTGGCCCTGCTCACAAAGAGGACCGCTCCCGGGGGAGCCCGTGCTCACCACCACTGGTTCCTGGCTGCTTCCTCAGCGTCAGAGGCCTGTTCGGGGCCAGGCCGAGGCCGCCGTGCTTGAGTGGGAACCCCGGGGTTTGGCAGGAAAGCAGCCAAGCTGGGCTGGCGGCCGCTGGCCTCTGGAAGGGGGACGGGCGCGAGCGTGTGTGTATGTGCGGTGGGAGGACGTGTGCAAGTATGTCCGTGTGTGTATGTGTGTGTCCAGGCAGAACATGAATAGTTGTTAGAACTTTGGAGGATTCCAGAGACTTTATCATTTCCTCTTACTTTCTATTGTGATCACCTTAGCTATTGGGCAATCATAATAATGATAATAATAGAAGCATTGAGGATTTATTCTCTGCTGGGCCCCCTTCCAAGTACATTATGTCTCTGGACACAATGGATGCTAATAGTCCTTCTTGGAGAAGGGGACTATTTTGGGCCTCATTTTTACAGCAATGCACAGGTAAAAGTCACAAGAGTCAGTGGTGGCAGCACTCGGACAATGAGTCCGGGCCTCACGACAGTGCTGGGAAACCCCAGGAGTCTTGGCAGACAGCACAGCTGCCTCCCGAAGCGTCTGGCCCTCCCAGCCCTAGGGACCCCAGGATATACCCAGGGGCTGCCCTGGGCCTTCTCCTCTCTGGCCTTGGCCCCATATGGGCCTAATAACAGCAGCGGCCCAGTGTCCAGCTGCGAGGGCATCCACAGACCAATGGGCATCTGGTCGACCCTGGGCCGGTGTCCTTGGGCCCAGCCCAAGCCAGGCAGCTGGTCAGGGCACCTCTGACTATGGGGGCTTGCAGACTTGTCTTTGGGGAGGAGTGAAGCTGTGGGGGCTGCACACCCCTCCAGAGACAGGCTCTGGGGAGGAATTTCCAAAAGGAAGAAAACTGCCTCCTCTCTCAGGAAGCCCTCCTGGACTGGTAAGCCAGATGAGCCATCTCCACACCCAAAGAAGAACTTGTTGGGCTGGGAGCTTCAGCACCGCCCCTTCTCTCCAACTCTCTCATTTATGACCCATCCTCCCCAAAGGAATCTCTCTGCTCATCCCCAAATGGGACAGTCCTCTCTGAGAGCTGACCACCTGACCCCTAAACCCACTTAGAAACTCCCAGGGAAGTGGCCTTGCAGCTAGGCTTGGGCCCCTTACCTTCCACCAGCAGGAAGAAGCCTTTGGGGTTCTTGTTCAGGATCTTGATGGCCATCTCTACCATCTCGGAGAGTGAAGGGTCAGTCACGTTGTTCCTGTTGAGTTCATACTGCATGTCCCCCGGCTCAAAGAGACCTGAGAAGGAGCCAGGAGGGTGTGGGTGTCTCGGGGAGCAGAGGTTTCTCATGCACAACTTCGGGGTAAAGGGCGGTGGGGGGGCGGAAGCAGCTCTGGGGGTCTCTTGCAGCCTGACTTGTGCCAGGTGCTCTGGGAGGGCTGCCTCCGTTCATCTTCTCAGCCTCGCCTTGGTGGCGGGGTGGGGCAGGGGCACTGTGTCCATTTCACAGAGGAGGAGACAGGCTCAGGTGTTCTGTAACTCGCTACTTTCAGCTGCTAATGGGAGACCTGGGATTCCAGTCCATCAGCCCACTCCTAGCCCAGAGGGCCCTGGACAAGCCAGAGGACTGTGTCCCGACCTCAACGAGACAGCCTGGGTGTGTGTTTACATGTCAGGTTTGAAGGGCTCAGTGCTTATACAGTGAAACAAAAGACGGTTTAGGGCCACTGTCTCTGCTGTTCCCTGAGTGTGGTTTTTTCCCTCGTGAAACAAGGAGAGAGATCCATGCCTTGCTCACATCACAAGGTTCCGCATGTACTGGTTTGCTGTTTTCCAGTCCTGGATGTGCTTCCAGAACACCTTGCCCTCCCACGCGTGGGCGCGGCCTAACAGGAGCTCCAAGGAACAGACTGCTTACTCTGGGCCACGTGCTGTCCTGTGTGCTTTGGAAGCAGCCGGGCCCAGCCTCTGAGATGTCGCCGAGCAGCCCTTCCTCCTGGAATTCACGCTCTCAGGCCCTACCTCACTGACTGGGGCCGGCCTGTGTATCCAACAGAATGCCGTGCAGACGACAGCGTGTGACTTCCAGGCCCGAGTATAAGACGCTGCAGCTTTGCCTTGCAAACTCCTACTTTCTGGGGAAAGCCAGTCGCCACATCGTGAGGACACTCAAGCAACTCAGTGGAGA
Organism: Odocoileus virginianus; assembly: GCF_023699985.2. NCBI lineage: Eukaryota > Metazoa > Chordata > Mammalia > Artiodactyla > Cervidae > Odocoileus > Odocoileus virginianus. The sequence goes on along the minus strand of NC_069703.1, from coordinate 33,011,321 downwards.
GATTCACACGGTGAGAAGCTGAGGCCTCCGGCCAACAGCCCGCACTGACTTATTAGCCATGTGAGTGAGCCACCCTGGAAGCCCCAGCCCCAGTCAAGCCTTCAGAGGACCGCAACCTCCTGAGACCTAGCTAAACCACTCCCGGATTCCTGACCCAAAGAAACTGTGAAAGAGTAAATGTTTGCTCTCGTTTTAAACTGTAAAGTTCTGGGATCATCTGTTATGCAGCCACAGAGATAACTTATACATTAGCTCATTTAATCCTCATGTCACCTGAGGCAGGCCTGATCACTGTACCCACTGTATAGAGGATTCATTATCCTCATTTTATAGAAAACGGAGGCACAGAAAAGAGAAATCACTTGCCCAGGATTGCACAGCTCATGAGTGGTAGGAACTGGATTTGAACCCAGCAACCTGGCTCTAGACCCGTAAATGGAATGTTCATGCTACATGGGTACAGGCATAATTCTCTACAGGCAGTGTGGGGTATGGGGTGTGCGCTGTGTGGCCCAGGCAAGCAGAGAGCTGTGTGCGTCTGAGCGATCCTCCAGGTGCCCTGCTGTAAGCCCAGAATCTCTGAGGCCATGCCCAGACCCCAGGGGCCATGTTCCTTGAGAAAGGCTTGCAGGGGGCTTTGCCACCAGCTGCTTGGCCCAACAGCCAGGAGGGAAAGGGGACCCAGATGTCTGCAGTGGTACTCAGGGTCTCATTCCACCTCACCTGGAGCCGCCTTGGGTCCCACACCTGTTACCCAGTCCCTGGGTCCCCTGGCCCCACAGCCATGGATGTGTTTAAGTCCCAGCACCAGCTAGGGTTCAGACTCACCTGGGCCATGTGACCTGCCAGAGGTCATCTTCCTTCTCTGAGCTCTGTTTCCCTTTGTGCTCAATGGAGCTGTTTGCCCCGCACGGCCAGCAAGTTTCAGGTCTAGTTCTATGAACCAGAACCCCTCCCTCACCCCTCCCACATCCTGGAGCCTGGGGACAGAGGTCCCCAAGTTGGGGTGGGGGCGGCTTGGGCCTCCTCTCCCAGCACTGGTTCACAGAGCCCTGGCCCCAGGGCACCCAGCTGGATATGCACTCCACCCCCTCCACTTACCCAAGAGGTAGTCCACGGTGTGGGGGTCAAGGGCCAGGAGATCAGTGCGGTTCCAGACGTAGTGAGAGTGCTAGAAGGAAGGGCCAGGGTGAGTCATGCTGGGACCGGGGGAGTCAGCTGGTCTCAGCGTCTGGGGCACGTGTGTGTGTCCTTCAGTCATTTAACAGTCCCTCTCTGAGGACCTACCATCCCTGCCTTCAAGAAATGGCAAATAAACAGGTAATTTTAATGCAAGGTGATGAGAATTCTGAGACCAGGGGCCCTGTGAACCTAGAGACAAGATCAGGGAGGGCTTCCTGGTGGAGGTGAGGTCCTCATCCGGACGTGGAAGACAAAGAAAGAACTGAACAACCTGGAGTCAGGGAACAGCGTTCCGAGCGGGGGGGGGGCGCGCTGTAGGGCAAAGAAGAGGAAGGCACAGATCACCGAGGGCCTTGAGTACTCACTGAGAGGTATGGGCTGTGTGTGTTCTCAGAGCCAGAAGGAAGGAAGTCTGCCCTGGGGACCCCAGCTAAGGGGGGAAATAAAGGAAGGACAGCTTTCCCAGGGCACAGAGGCCATGGGAAGGGACTGGCCAGCTTGCCTGGAGAGGGTGCCTTTCAGGCCTGGACTGGGGGGTGGGGTCCTGAACTACCAGGAACCATCTGTGTGTCCTTAGGAGAGCTCCTCACCTTCTCTGGGTGATGGCATTGGGATCAGAGGTTTTTCAAACCTCCGGGGCTGCTCTGGGGAGGAAGGTGGGAAGGCTAAGAAAGTGGGGTTCCCCTGCTATCCCTCACTTCATGCCTGGGGGGCCAAGCTCTGGTCCCATGTTCCAGGTAGAGAAACCAAGGCTGGGAATGGCGGTGCCTCTCAGGCTTGGGCCGGGGAGGGGCTCTGGTCTACCCAGAGATGACTCAGAAGGCACGGGAAGAGTTCAAAGCAGCTAGGTCCTGCCCCCACCCACCCGGGGGGCCATTCCCCGTCCCTGCCCCCACCTCAGTCTTGGCCTAGCCCCATCCCACAAGGCCTCCCCAGGGGCCAGGCCTGGAAGCCTCCGAAACCCAACCCCAGAGTGACATCAAAGCGGCTGCCAGGCTGCTCCCCACTGTCTTCAGCTCCGACCACAGTCATTTCCAGACCCCAGCTGCCCCAGGCCCCGGGGCCGGCAGATGGATTTCACGGGCCGGAGCTCTTCCCGGGAGCCAGTGCCCAGGTCTTCCCACGCTTCGGCTTCCCATCCCCGGCCAGCACGTGCCCTGACCCCGGCCCCTCCCTGCCACCGCGGCCTGCGAGATTCCCCCAACTGTGGGCCTCCTCCCCCCCACCCCCCTTTCGGGGCTTCTCAGCCCCTCCCTTGTGGTCTGTCCCCTCTGGGTTCCCGTAGGTCCTGGGCATCTCGCCATCCAAGCACAGTGTTCCACGTCTCCTTGACCATCTGATTCATCCTTTGGACCGCAGGCCTCGCCAGGGGCCCCGCACGCAGTAGGGGTACAGGTGGGCGCATGGCCATGCAGGTCACTCCTTGGCCCACCCTCTTCCTCACTGCCTGAAGGAAGGAATCAATGGGCACCTACTATGTGAACTTCCTGGTGGCTAAATGGTAAAGCGTCTGCCTGCAGTGCTGGAGACCCAGGTTCGATCCCTGGGTCAGAAAGATCCCCTGGAGAAGAAAATGGCACCCCACTCCAGGACTCTTGCCTGGAAAATCCCATGGATGGAGGAACCTGGTAGGCTACAATCCATGGGGTCGCAAAGAGTCAGACACGACTGAGCGACTTCACTTTCACTTTTCATGTGACATTCAGATACCTTTGACTCTGAGGTCCTTTGGTAAGGTCCTCTGGGCCTGAGCTAAGAATTACAAACCCATTCTACAGAAATGAACAGATGCAGAGAAGGATTCCCCCCAGCACCTCCCCGCCCAGTCGTCAGGCAACTGGACAGGCTACCTTGTGTTTCGGCTTGAAGCTCTTCCAGATGTCGATGAGGTCCAGGCCGTCCAGCCTCGTGCCTCTGGCCTTCTCGTCCAGCTCATACTCCACATCGGTTCTGTTCTTGGGGAACATGTACTTCCGGCCGCCCCCCATGATCACCTAAAGGGGACACAGCCGTCAGTACCCCAGGGGTGCCATGCTGTCTGGAGGTTCCCAGAGGCCCGGCTGGAGAGCTGGGCTCCGCGGGGGACGGACGGAGTGGACGCTTCTCCAGCGTGGTGAGTCTTGGCTCCAGTGCGCGCCACCTTCCCTGAGCCTCTGCTCCATCGACTCAGCCAGGAATGGAATCACGAGTCTACTGGGATTGTGGTTTGGGCTTCGGAGTGCAATACTGGCGCTAACCTCCCTTACCTGGCTTTCCAGAAGCCCAATACCAACTTCCGCTGGTGTGAGAGCAGCAGCATCTTACAGCATGTGTGTCGGGCACTAAGGCCTTGAGATTGCTGTTGTTTAGTCGCTCAGTCGTGTCCCACACGTGTGACCCCACGGACTGTAGCCCACCAGGCTCCTCTGTCCACGGGATTCTCCAGGCAAGAATACTGGAGTGGGTTGCTCATTTCCTTCTCCAGGGGATCTTCCCGACCCAGGGATCGAACCCAAGTCTGCTGCATTGGCAGGAGGATTCTTTACCCCTGAGCCACTGGGAAGCCCTAACAGACTTGAGATACCTGATCTTGTTCAACGTCACACAAGGCTGCAAGGCTACCCATGTCACCTCTCTTCCAAACAAATGGGTGCAGAAATATGATTTCTTTCCCCTAAGGCCACGTAGCCAGCGAGGGTACAGAGCCAGGATGTGAACCCAAGGCGCCTCCAGCTCCTGCTGTGTCCATGGAGCGGAGGATGGGGACTCCGACCGAGAGCTGCCTCCTCGCCGCCCCCGCCCCCCCCCCCGCCCCCGGAGGCGAGAAGCCTCTGCCAGGGAGGTCTTGGGGCAGCCCAGCTGGGAGCCTGGCAAACAGCGGGCCAGCGCCCACGTCTGTGTAGTCACCGCCAGGCTAATTTTACCCACTGCGCTGACCCACGCGGGCAGACGGACGCGGGGCTGTTTGTTTTTCTTGGGAGACCATGTTTGAAGTCCTGACTATTTTTAAAATGGGGGCCAAGGGCATAACAGCCGCCGCCCGCGGTGACCACCACCCCGGTGTCCTCCTGTTACCGTGGGCGTCAGCCCAGGCCACTGCCCCTGGCTGACACCTCGGGAGCGCAGAGTCCAGTGACGGCCGGCCTTGGACCCGCCGTCCCCGGGGATGGCATTTCACAGGCGCCCTCCTCAGAACCCAGGTTCCACCGGGTGGACAGGGAGCCAGGAGTCCAGGGTACAGGTGGCAGATACAGGGCCATCCCGGATCCCGGGGAACCAGAAAGGCCTTTGAAGTCAGACTGGGGTTGGAATCCTGACTCTGCTGTATCTTGACCAAGGTCCGGGCGCTTAAGCTCTCTGTGGCTCCGGGTGTCCATCTATTAAATGGAATGGACAGCGCACGCACAGGACTGTCCCAGGAGGAAACGCAGTGACGAGCAGTCCAGTCCCGGCCGCCCCCCCGGGGGCTGGCTTCCCCTGCAAGGCATTCTCACGGCCAGCAGCAGTGGAGCTCAGGATGGCTCCGTGAAGGCAAGCTCCTCACAGCCAGCTCCAGCCGGGTGCTCTGCGGGGCGGGGCAGGCTTGGGACAGAAAGGAGAAGGGGACCCCGGGTCACTGGCTCCCTGCCCCCCTCCAAACCGTTCCCACAGAACCTGACCCCTTGGCATTTTCAGAATGGAAAATGAAGCCCCCAATCTTCTTGCCTGGAGCCTCGTCATTTCCAGCCCCAACAGGGACTTCACACACTCATTAAACTCCCAAATAACAGACTTGCTGTTTGGCTTTGGGGTTTGGGTTTGTGTCTTTCATTTTTCTTTTTCTTTCTTTCCTTTTTTTTTTAGTAAAAGATATTTATTTTCAGGGCGGACACCAGCATTTTTGTTTCATGTGCAGCCTGAGGGGGCTTTGTGGTGGGGGGCTCTGTGGTGGGGTGGCGACTGAGGAGCAGAGAAGGACAGGGGGAGCTGAGGGAGGAGATGGGGGGCGGGGCGGGACTCCCAGCGGCCGCACCCCCTCACTCAGGTCGGGATGCAACCCCCCGCCCCTGCAATCTCCCCCCGCCTCTGCCAGCAAAGCCTTCCTTTAAGCTCCTGTCCCCTTCTCAGGCAGTTGCCGCCAAATCCCTCTCAAGGGCAGTCCCGTAATTACACCCTGCACTTGTACAACAAATGTTCTCACATCCACGACCTCATCTCGGCCTCCAGCAGCCCCAGGAGGCGGGGAGGGGCCGGGGCGGGGGCACCCTGCTCTTGCTGCACAGGTGGGGACACTGAGGCTCGGGGGGGGGGCGGAGAAGCCTGTCGGGTGCCCGCAAAGTCGGAAGGGTGCTTTGCCTGAGACACTAGCTAGCTAGGAGCCGGTCACCAGGACTACACGTCCCGAGAAGGGCAGCTTAATCCACGGCTCGGAAAAGAGAAACGAGAGGTTGGAAGAGGGGCAGGTGGCACTTGGAAACTGGGGGCGTGGCATGGGGGGGGGTCTGGGAGCCAGGGAGTTAGTCTGGTGGGGGTAGAATCAGACAGAGTGGGAGGGGCCTGGGGGCTCTCTCTGAGCCTCCCTGAACCCCCATTCTAAGCTCAGGGGCCGAGGCCCCCTCGCCTCCTCACCGGCACCCCCACGGGAGGTAACAAGACCTTGAAAAGGGAACAAGCCAGAGGGTCTCATTTAAGAAACAGAAGGTGTGGACCCATCTGAGGGTCAGGCGGATGATACTGGGGCGCGTGTGTGCGAAGTGCTCCATACGTCAGAGCTTGTGTTTCAGGACAGGGACACCTAGCTGCTTCTGCGTAAATGCCACCACCTTCTGAACACTCACGAGGCATCAGGCCCAGTGCCAAACTGTTACAGGGGTTATTTTATCTAGATCTGGCAATGGGCTTATAAGGTAGGTACATTTCACAAAAGGGCTGTAGAAGGGAAGGCTCAGAGAAGTTAAGCAACTGACCTAAGGTCACACAGCTAGCAAACAGCAGGCCAAGGACGTGACCCCAAGTTTCAGAGTAAGAGCCCGTGCCAACCACGGCTTGCACATCGCCTTTTCTCTGGGCACGCTGCCTGAGTGCACGGGGCTCACGGCTGTCCGTGCATGTGGGAACGTACGGGGCAGGTACCGGGCCACCCCCACGCTCCAGGGCAGCGCCAGTTCCCAATGGACAGAATAATCCCTGGGCGCCTGACTCTCGGGGCACGGTGGCGGCCACATCAGGGTTCATCCCTCAGGCCCACCGCGGTGAAATCACACAGTGCCTCCCTGCCCCAACCGCAAATCCCCTAATGGGCCGGGAGCCCTCCCAGGTGAATGCAGAGCCCGCTCAAGCCGCTTCTTCAGGCCAGTCTGGGCCTGAGGCCTGAGGCCCACCAGGGGCCCCGCCTCGCCCGCCCTGCCCCGGCTGGGCCCTGCCCCGCCCCGGCTGTGCCCTGCCCCGCTGTGCCCTGCCCTGCACTTGCCTCGATGTCCTTGACGTTGTGCATGAGCTGGTAGGCGATGTCCTTGCAGCCCTGGCTTAGGGCCTCCGGGGGCATCTCATTGTCCGAGTACCAGTCCCGGTCAGCGGAGTGGGCGTAGGAGGCGCTGGGGGTGGCGTGGTTCACTCGCGTGGTGGTCACGATGCCCACGGATTTCCCTGAGGGGTGGGGGAGGAGAGGTCGGGTTCATCTGGACTTCGGGCTGTCCAAGCCAGTTCTCTTCTCTTTCCCTCTCTTAGCTAAAGATGGGCCAGTTCCACTGCCAGCCTGGGCCCCAGGCTCCCCATCGGTACCAAAGGCAGGCTTATGTGTGTGCTCGGTCACTCGACTCTTTCTGACCTCATGGACTGTAGCCCACCAGGCCCCTCTGTAATACTGGAGTGGGTTGCCGTGCCCTCCTCCAGGGGATCTTCCTGACCCAAGGATCGAACCCAAGTCTCCTGCATGTTCTGCGCTGAGCCACGTGGAAAGGCAGGGTGGGTGGCTTCCAAACAGCCAGACAGCTCAGACCCTCTGCCTCTGTGACCCTCCCCACTCCCGAGGGCCCTTGAAACATAAGCACCTAGGCGGGAGCCCTCCTCTCCATCAAGGACCCCACCACGCCCCACCCCTGCAGGAAGTCCACGGCTGCCCTGCAAGAACTCAGGGGTCCCTCCGAAGGGCTCTCAGATGGAGTGTGGCTCTGTCACCAACATCAGCCGGACTCACACCATGACTCCAGGGATGTCGGGGGAACATCCCGGTGCCTCCCAGTTCCAAGGAGGAAAGGAACGGGGGTAGACAGCTACTGGACTCCCACGACACCAGCGCTGGGCTAGATCCCTCACCTTCCTCACGCTGAACCTGTGAGGGGCTATGTTTTCAAGAACATTTTATAGTCAAACAAACAGACTCCGGGAAATGAGCTGGGGGCAAACCCACACTGAGTAGCCGTGAGACTTCGCTCTCACGGAAGAAAGTCCCTGAAGAGTTCGCAGAGTCCCAGAACATCAGAGCTGGAAGGGCCCTGGCGAGCCTCTTTTTCTGCTCTCTCCCCATTGTACAGTTGGGAAGACTGAGGCCCAGACAGGTCACAGAGCCGGGCCCCGTTCCCCACGGCTCGCCCCACTCACCTGCGTCCTTGGCCCAGCGCAGGATGGAGGTGACCTCGTTGCCCTGCGTGGTGTTGCACTGGGAGCGCTGGGTCGCTGCGCTCACCCCCACGGTGCCCTCATTGGCCTTCACCCCACACAAGTAGGCGGTGGCGGTGCCTGCGCTATCGGGGACCTGGGCGTTGGTGTTGTATGTCTGCAGGTGGAAAAGGAGGGTCAGGAGATGGCCCAGCCTTGGCCCACCCTGTTGCCCCAGCACCCCCACTCACAGCCCGAGGCCTGGGCATGAGGGAGACAGAGGCCTCCTGCGGTCTTGGCTGAGCCCTGCTGCCCACCGAGGTCTCCCCACCCCTAAAGCCACCGGATCCCCTAGCTGCCTGCCTCCTGCCCACCCCCATACCCTGGCAGCCAGGATAGCAGGAAGGGGCAGGAACGCAGTGTTCTAGCACATGGGGACTCGTTGGGCAGAGGGGTGAGACCTGGGTCAGCTGTCTCTAGGTCTGGAGGTCCCGGAGCCGGCAAAGGGTGGAGGAGGCAGGTGAGTGTGGAGAAGGGAGCGGGTTCTTGAGGGAGGCAGGGAGGCTGGGGAAGGGGAGGGAAAACGAGAGCGGGGCAGGATCTCGGAGGAGGAAACGGGGACCCCCTTATTCAGACTTCCCTGGGGGCTCAGACGGTACAGCGTCTACCTGCAATGCAGGAGACCCGGGTTCAACCCCGGGGTCGGGAAGATCTCCTGGAGAAGGAAATGGCAACCCCCTCCAGTGTTCTTGCCAGGAGAACCCCATGGACGGAGGAGCCTGGTAGGCTACAGTCCATGGGGCCGCAAAGAGTCGGACATGACTGAGCGACTTCACTTTCCTTTCCTTTTATTCAGACCACTGGTGGGGACCCTGAAACTACCTGCCCACAGCGTCTTGAGGACCACCGCCACTACCAACAACAACCCCCGTGACAGAGCTACCAGCTTCCATCTGAGCCGCCTTGGGAGAAATGAATGTCACAGAGCCCGTGCAAAGAGCACACACTGTGATTCCATTCTCATCAAGTGCAAAAGCAGGAACAGCTAATCTGTGGCATCAAAAGTCAGGAAGCAAGAACTGGAGGGGACTGCGGGGTGGGAGCCCCGGCTGCCATCACGTTCAGTTTCTCAACCCCAGTGCTAGCAGCCACACAGACACGTGGAAAGTTGGTGAAAAATTCACCCCGCACACGTGTGCCCTTCTCTCTACGCTTGTTGTGCATCAGTAGATTTTAAAACCAGTGAGCTGAAATCCCCCAAATCTTAGGAAGCAGTGACCACTGTCCTTTCTTCATGGCGGGGCCACGGAGTCCCCGGGAGGGCCGACCGCCTCATCGGTGGGCTTGAGGGGCCTAGCAGGAGCCACGACCCTGCCCTCTCTTCCCTCGTGGCTCAGAGGGTAAAGCGTCTGCCTGCAATGCGGGAGACCAGGGTTCGATCCCTGGGGGGGGAAGGTCCCCTGGAGAAGGAAAGGGCACCCCACTCCGGTACTCTCGCCTGGAGAATCCCATGGGTGGAGGAGCTTAGTTGGCTACAGTCCACGGGGTCGCAAAGAGTCGGACACGGCTGGGCGACTTCCCTTCACCTCCTCCTGGGAGGGGGAGGCTCGGGGTGGGAGCTTACCTTGGAGAGGGCCACATAGGGAAACTTGTCCATCTCCAGCCTGGTCTCCTCCCCGGGGTTGTGGTGGAGCTGACCCTTGAGAATGCGGGCGGCTGTCACCGTGGAAACGCCCATGCCTGTGGTGGAGGTCGGGGAGCGGCGGGGGGGAGCTCAGGTTTTCGGGCTCCCAGCCTCGTCAATCAGGCCTCTCAGGCCCCCACAGCTCCCCAGCCTGGGGCCGAGGCAGGTTCGGCAGGGGGCACCAGACCTTCCCTGGTTGGGCGGGGGGGCACTTCCTCCTTCTGTCCCTAGACCCTCAGGGTCCACAGCCTGGCCCCACCCCCCCATCCCCGGCAACATGCCCCCAGAGGCCAAGCCTCTGTAACACAGCCCCCTTCACCTCTGCCTGGCCCCCCGGACCCCCCACCCAGGCCTCACCATCTCCCAGGAACATGATGACATTCTTAGCCACGTTGGTGTTGAGAGTCTGAAGCCTCAGGGCATTTTTCAGGGTCTGCTGAGCTTGTTCTCGCCAGTACTTGGGATCTTTCTCTTTCTCTGCAGAGACAGAGAGGCAGAGTTATTCAGCGGGAGCGGGGCAGCTCCCCCAGCCCCAGCCATTACAGACCCCAACTTATCATGATGGCAAGGCTGCCTGCAGTCAGCAGAGCAAGCAGTCCTTGCTCCATCCCAGACAGCCATCCTGAGGTCTGCCAGCCTCTGCCAAGCCAAACAAGCCTGAGGACTCTGGGTCTTCTCCCCACACCCGAGAGCGGAGGAACCAAGGCTCAGAGACGCCAAGCGACTCGCCCAAGGCCACACAGCTCTGGTGGACACTGGCAGAGCTGGGCTTCACTCCAAAGCCCATGCTCTTTCTTTCCACCCAGTGGAGACACATTGTGCTCAGGCAGCAAATGAACAGCGCGAGCACAATCAGGAGGGTAATGTTTAACCTATTCAAGAGAACAAGCTACCTCCAACGGCAGGAACCCCCAGATGTATCCCAGCCATCAATTATAAACTCCGCTTGGCTTATTCATTAAAGTAGGCTCAGCAGGAACCTGACTCAGCAACAGCTATTTAGCAGGGCTGGAAAGCAAGGCTTGCCTTTTTGTTTACTGTATCAAACTTAAAGGAGTCATATACCTCACTCCTGTGAGTGTAAATTGGCCAAGAAGGTGCTCTGTGTCCCTAATTCCTGGGAAAACCAGGAATGCCTGCTTCTCTGTCTGTCTCTCTCCACCCCCACCACCCCCACCATGTCCATGGCTTGAGTCATCAATTTTCCAGTGGAAAGAACACTCTAGGGCTTGACAGTCCTCGCAGAACAGCTGCTGTGCGGAGCAGCTGAGCTCCCGGGTCCTCAGTCTCCTCCCCGTCAGATGCGGGTGTTTGCACCTTCAGGATTAGATAAGGCAGCACACGGCCCTACAGGAGAGGACCAACACCGCACTCCCAACATCTCCACGCCAGACCCGGACTCCCCTTTTCCTCCAAGCAGATCCCCGTCCACGGGGGTCAGGGCCCTCCCACCACCTGCTGCTTTCTCCTCTGTGCTCGGGCCCCTCCAAACCCGCCCATCACAACACGGAAGCCTCGAGAAGGGCCCTCCTCGGGGACACTCTCTCTTAATGGCCCCCATTGCCGGGAGGGACGGCGGAGGCCAGGAGAGGTGGGAGGGTCGTGTCCAAGGTCACGTTACACATTCACGACTGAAGACACAGGCCTCACCCCATGGCCCAGCCCAGGCCCAGGCTCGCAGTGTGGGTAAGGAGCACAGCTTTCCTTTTGCATGGCCGTGCTGGGTCTCTGCTGCTGCACGCGGGCTTTCTCCAGTTGCAGAGCACTTCTCGGTGGAAGAGAAGCATGTGGAATCCTCCTGCATGGGACCGAACCCACAACCCCCGGGCCTGAACCCATGACCCCCGCACTGGCAGGGTTCTCAACCACTGGACCACCAGGGACGTCCCCACAGCACTCCCTTCTTAGGCACGGTGCCCAGCTTTGTGCCAAGAGCCTTCCCCTCCCCAGCAGCCTGACGGAGTGGCTACCATTACTTCCTCCACATTACGGAATGGGGAAACTGAACACCCTGAGATTTGAGCCGCAGAGGAAGCAGGAAACGCACACTACTCTTGCGTGGGGCAGGCAGTGCAGGCAGGGACACGAAAGGAAGCCGTTCTCACCTCAAGCCTGGGAGCCGTCTGTGCCCCACCCCACCTCCAGCGGCCCCATCCTCACCCCGACCCCTCAGCCCACCACCTTCATGCCGGCAGCCCCCAGCAACACTCCTCTCTTCCGAAGCTCCCCAAGTTTAGACCTCCTGGCCAGAGGCTCCTGCTGGAGCCCAGAGAACCGTGGTCCTTCCATCTAGCTGAACGCCTTTATGCAAGTTCTTGCCACTCAAGTTTCTGTTCCAGGAAAACGAGAGGACGGAGCTACTCACAAGCAGTTCTAGGATTGAAAGACGTAAAGCCTGAGCAAGTGCCCTTGGCCAGTGGTTTTGTTTTTTTTAAACTTGGGTTTTCAAATAGAAGTTTTTTTTAAATTGAAGTACAGCTGATTTACCACATTGTGTCCATTTCTGCTGTACAGTAAAGTGACTCAGTTCAGTCGCTCAGTCGTGTCTGACTCTTTGCAACCCCGTGGACTGCAGCACGCCAGGCCTCCCTGTCCATCGCCAACTCCAGGAGTTTACTCAAACTCATGTCCATTGAGTTGGTGATGCCATCTGACCATCTTATCCTCTGTAGTCCCTTTCTCCTCCTGCCCTCAATCTTTCCCAGCATCAGGGTCTTTTCCAATGAGTCAGCTCTTCACATCAGGTGGCCAGAGTATTGGAGTTTCAGCTTCAACATCAGTCCTTCCAATGAATATTCAGGACTGATTTCCTTTAGGATGGACTGGTTGAATCTGCTTGCAGTCCAAGGGACTCTCAAGAGTCTTCTCCAATACCACAGTTCAAAAGCATCAATTCTTCAGCGCTCAGATTTCTTTATAGTTCAACTCTCACATCCATACATGACCACTGGACAAACCACAGCTTTGACTAGATAGACCTCAGTTATTCACATATCTTTTTTCCCCATATTCTTCTCCATTACGGCTTATTCCAGGATTTTGAATATAGTTCCCTGTGCCGTACAGTAGGACCTTGCTGTTTATCCATTTTATATGTGAGAGTCTCCATCTACTAACCCCCAACTCCACGGGCAAGTGGTTTTGATCAGGGACCTACTAGCTGTGGGCAGGTTTCAATCTCCCTCCTGCCGTGCTCCCACATATGAACACAGTGCCGAGGCTTTGGTCAAGGAGCTTCTTTGGCCATTTGGGTGCCCTCTGGGTGGCGATGGCCTTCTGCCTCTCCTGCCCTCCCCCTGGCACCTGGCACACGCCCCGGGGCCAGGCCGCCGTCGGCCTCCCTGTTCCCGTTGCTTCTTCTCCAGTTGAGCCTGTTTGCCGGTTCCCTGCTCTGCCTGCTCCGAGGGGGACCAGGAGTCTGGCGAAGGCACAGCCTTGTCTTCCTCACCAGCGCTATGCCAGGGTCTGAGAAGGGTCTGGTGGATGTCAGACTGACTTCACGGTCTGAGGACTGGTTTAAGCAATGGTGGCTTTGATGCTCAGGAAGCTATTGAGCATCAGGAAGCTGTTGTTTTTGGAGACCATTAAAGGACACTCAGAAATCCTTGTGTTGTAACGAATGCTAAATGAAGAGTACTTATCAGTACGTACGTGTGAGTCCATTTATATGAGGCCCCAAAACAGGCAAAACTCGTCTAAGTTAGCAAGAGGAAGCCTAGACACTTCCTCTTCCCCGCTTGGGGCCGGGCGGGGGGTGGCACAGGAAAGCTCTTGGCGTCGCATGACTGGAAATGTCCTTTCTTGATCTGGGTGATGGTTACATGGGTACCAAAATATGTCAAAACTCTTCAAGCTGTATATTTAAGATTTGTGCACTTTGCTTCAAGTTATATACCTAATTACTTTTTAAAAGGTTTTTTTTTGATGTGGACCATTTTTAAAGTCCTTATTGAATTTGTTACAATTTATCACTTGTTTTAAAGCCTGGAGTTTTTGGCCATCTTAGCTCCCTGACCAGGGATCAAACTCATACCCCTTGCATTGGAAGGTGAAATTTTAACCACTGGAACACCAGGCAAGTCCCCTATTTTTTTTTTTTAAAAAGGAAAAGGCCATGATGTAACACTACTACACACCCATCAAAATGGCTAAAATGAAACAGACACGAAAAATTAAGGAGCTGAATATTTGAAGATTTTTCATTTTGTCGCTTTTTCATCTTCTCTCATTTCATTCATCTTTCACCCAAGAAGGCTGTGAGTGCTGAGGAAGCAGGAACTCAGTCCCAGAGCAACCTTGGGCCCACAGGGAGTCACACCGAGAGGCATCATGTGAGCATGGCTGGAGCAGCGGTGGGAGCCTGGCAGCCCAGGTTCAGGTCCCAGCCCAGCTGCGGATGTGCTGTGTGATCTGGGAGGCCAGTCCCTTCTCTGCACTCCAATTTCCTCATCCGTTGAAATATATTCTGCCCATGAGCACCTGCTCCCTGCCTGACACTGTGACTGTCCCCTATAATTCCCGCAACAGCCCTAAGGAGAGATCAGCATCTCCACTGGGCAGATGGAGAAATTAAGACTCAGGGAGGGCAAGTTGGGGGACTCCTAGTCACATGAAAAAGCCAAGGAAGACTCCCCTTCTACAACAGACACTGAAATGCTAAAGAAAAAAGCAACTGAGAACAGTATATAGCTTGGAAAAGGAAGTCAGAAGCGGGGAAAGGCAGAAAAAGCAGAAGGCAGAAAAGGGGGGCAGAAGGGAAATTCCCAGGAGGCAGAAATTAAGTTGGAATTCAAAATCATGAAGGCAAACAGGAGCTGATGTTGAGGGACCCTTGGGGTCCCCGATCAGATACAGAAGAGTTGAGACTGTTTTCAGGCACATGTTTTGCCTGGGAGCTATGGAAGGGTTGGGGAGAGAAAGCCAGGCATAAAATGTGAACTCAATTCCAAACCTGAAGGACTTTCCTGGTGCTACAGTGGATGAGAATCCATCTGCCAGTGCAGGGGACATGGGTTCAATCCCTGGTCCAGGAAGGTTCCAGTTGTGGGGCAACTAAGCCCGTGGGTCACAGCTACCGAGCCCGCACGCTACAACTAGAGAATTCCGTGCAAAGCAACGAAGACCCAGCACAGTCAAAAATAAATCAGATTATAAAATACTCCAAATCTGAGCCTGAATTTAAAGTGTAAGAGCCCCAAACTGAGAAACTAACATAAACACTCTTACAGAACTGATTGCAGAATCAGACACTGTAAAAACACTTTCATGTGAGTTTCTGATAGGAAACATAAACTATGAAAAGAAAAAAATAAATAAAACTCCTTGAAGGTGAATTTTAAAGCAAGAATTACAAAATATAAAGAAATGTTCTATCAGGGGTTTATAGAAGAGTTTATAGAGTAAGTTCTATTTCAGATTTCTATCGATAAGAGAGACAGGAAACTGCAATTAAAGAATAATATAAAAGGAAAAAGACTGGCTCTTCCAACACAAGCACATGTAGTAGCTGGGATTTCCTGCTCTGAACATTTGTTTCCAGCTCTTAAATACTGCGGGTGAGTCTATGACCCTGATCACAGACACTGCCTTCATCCTATCCCACCTATCCCAGGTCTCCCCCTCCATCCACCCTTGCCCCCAATCCTACCTGGCACTAAGCAGCTGGTAAGACAGGTACCAATAGCCAGCACTAAGAATGGTGGGATCATGGCGTACTCCAAGACCTGCTTTCTCTCTGGAGCCCAGAGGTGTGATGGATGTGGGTGGGAGAGGTGGGCTGCCAGTGGTCAGCAGTTAATTGATGTTCCAATCCTAGAAATTAAAAAAAAAAAAAAAAAAGACATGAAAGTCACAACTCCAGAGGTCATCTGTTCATTCACTTATTTGTTTGTTGATTCATTCATTTTCCACTTATTACAGGAGGCCTGGCATTAGGATGCCAAATCTAAGTGGTCCCTCCCTCAGGAAGCTTAACCACACAAAGAGCTGTGGAGGCATAAATGAGTTCTATGCTGCCAACTGGTTCCTTCTCATCCCTCAACTGAAGGCCCACTTTCCACCCACCTGAAGCCCAGAGCCCATCAGAGTTCAGCTTTTCTGTGTAGTGATTCTCAAACTGCAGGATGCATCAGAATTTTCCAGAGGGCTTGTTGAAACAGATTCCAATACCGCCAACCCTGGCCCAGAGACCCCGTTTGCATTTCTAACAAGCTCCCAGGTGCTGCTGCTGCTGTTGGTTCACAGACCCTACTGTGAGAAGCTCTGTTCTGGAACATTCGTCTTCAGCCTTGAATTACCCATGTCCCAAGTACATCAGAGACAAAACAAAGAGTCCACCTTTTCTCACAGGGACACCTACATGTGCTCTTATAGGACAGCGGTATTTGCTATGATCTCTTCTACAGATTGTCATTTATGGCAAGAGATATAAAAACTATACAGGCGACATACAGGACAAGATTGTCTTACAAGTGTGACCATTTCTGGATAGTGACATTTTAGATGACTGATTCCTTTTTCATTGCTGTTTTTCCAAATTTTCCTTCTGTGTTGAGATGTTACCTTTATAATTTTTTTAAATGTTATTTCTTAAAAAGGACTGAAAGGAAACACACCAGAATGTTCACTGTGGTTTTCTATGGGTAGTAGGACTGGGAATGACTATTTCTGAGCAGTGTACTAACTCTGTTGAGAAATGCACTGACCCTGTTGCGTATAAGTGTTACTGGAAGATGAGGCATTTAAAACGGCAAGAGTTGCGCTGTTACTATTTTCACCAAAACCAAGATAAGAATGATTATTTCATTTGTTATGGGAAATGGCACAACATTCTGCCACAACAGTGGCATGTGAGATAAGAAACCACTCTACTCCTGGAAAAGGGATCTTGATTCTTGGTTCAACCCCAAAACGGCGCACGGGGGCAATTCTCTGGCAGTCCAGGGGTCAGGACTCTGCGCTTCCACTGCAGGGGGCATGGGTTTGATCTCAATCCCACACGCCCCTCAGTGCGGCCAAATTAAATAAATCAATGAAAGGTGCCTGGGGCATTCCGGTACCCATAGACAGGGCTCACCAGCACTCCATCCCACAGAACACCCAGTGTGCATCAAACACCTCACCCAGCTGGATAGCCCTGTGCTGGGGCGGAGCAGGGGGTGGGCAGTGCAGGAAGGGAAGCTCAGGAATTGAACGGAAATGGCCTCCATCTAACAGCACTTAACTCTGAGTGGTGGGATTTCGGATGACTTTTAATGCTTTAAGTCTACTTTAGTTTCCAAACATTACTAGAGTCTATTCTAACATCAGAAAAAAAGAAGTTATTAAATTGATATACAATATCAAGACAATCATTGCATGTGCTTCTCTGCTTTTTTCTGTTCTGTTTTTAATTTTTATAGGCGTATAGTCGCTTTACAAAGCTGTGTTAGATGTACTTTCTGCTTTGGAAGCAATTCCTTCCTGGTCCATTTCACCCACCACACAGAGCGCTTCTAAAAGCGGGGATCTTGCCTTATTTGTTTGTACTCCAGTGCTTGGTACAGTATACATTTACATCAGTTGAAAGTCAGTGGTCTAAGAGCTGGAGGTAGGCAGGAGTCACCCCCAAATCCTCCATTTTTGTGTGCGGAAAAGTCCAAGCGTTGGCAAGGAGTTGGGATTACCAGAGGATCTGTTCGCTGCTGGTAGGCAGAGATTGGTTCAACCACTGTGGTAAACCAATGGTATCTATCAAGGGGACACCATACATACGCCCTCTGACCCATTAGCTCCAACAGAAATGCACGTGTGTTCACCAAAAGACGTAGGTAAGAATATTCACATCAGCCCTGTTCATAATGACCTCAAAACTCTGTCCATCTTCGGCGAGATGGACAAATGCATTGTATGGGGTCACGAGAAGGAAATCTACACAACAATGAGAATGAATAATTGAGAAGAATATACATCAGCAGGGATGCCTCCAGTAAAGGTGAGCTTGAGTGAAGGGAGGCGACCGGGAGGATATATCGTGACTCTAATGATGGTTGTTGCTGTTTAGTTGATAAGTCAAGTCCAACTCTAAAGTTTAAAGCATACAGGCATGAAGACATTTGGAGAACGGTTGGGACTGGTGCTGGGGAGCAGGGATGAAGGGGAAAAGGAACAAAGAAAACAAAAACTGAGCTCATGATAGGAGCCCATACATTGAGGAATAGGACTTACTCAACTGTCTGCACCACAGATCCACAACAGACTCATCAATAAGGAAAAATGAAAGTGAAGGTGGCCCCAGGAGCTCTCCAAGGCTCACCTGGCCCTGCCTGGCTATTCTTGTCTCTCTCCTCTGCTAGCCTGACGCTCCGTGAGAGTGAAGACCATCTCTTCCCCATCACTGACTCCCAATCCAGTGCACACAGAATTGGCTCCATAAACGCTAACAATGAAAAGTCCCATGACTCAGGATGGAATGCTCTGAATTTTGGCCCCAGGGCTGTGGCTTTGAGAAAGGTCTGTTCTGAAGACAAATAGGTGCCTTTTCCCATTGCCTCTGCCTGGAAAGGAGAGGAGGCAAGAATCTAGGAAACCAGGGTCTCCTAGGAAACTCTGGGGCCAGTCGCCCTTGCTGGCTCCTCCTCTCAGCCCCCACCCGGACTCGGAGGCTCCAAGTCCGCTTCTGGGTGGGTGGCCCTGGGCGATGGGCTCGTGGGGCTCCGACTGGGGCTGCAGGGACCCCAGCTGCCCACCACCCTCTGCCAGCACTCTACCAGTTCAGAAGGGAGCCTCCGGGTGTGTGCCAGCACCCCCCCACCCCCACCATCCAGCCAGACCGTCTCTGCCAGGCTCACAGCTCCGTGCCCTGATTACGCACAGCAAGCGTGCAGAAGTCCTGGCTGGGCTCCCGCCCTGCAGGAGGAGCGGCTACTTGGTAGGTTAGCAGAGGAAGCGGAGGCTGGGCTTTGGCCCTGAGGACTGACTCAGCATCCTGGGACAGAGGGCCCGGGAGCCCCTTGAGACTGGGCAGAAAGCCAGCCCTGGATTGGGCCTCAGAAGGTCCAGGACACACGACAGAGTAACAGGGCTGATAGAAATCACTGCCACTTCTTGCCTTGTGCTAACAGCAGTGTATATCTGTGATCCCACTTAATCAGCACAAGTGCCATCAGATCCCGGTTCACGGTTAGGAAACTGAGCAAAGGCTCTTAGCCAGTCCGTGGCCAAGCGCGATTCAATCTCCAGCTGACTCAACCTCTTGGGGCCTCAGTTTCCCTACCACGGAGAGGGAGAAAGACCAGTGCCCACCCTTCCCCCTCCCACAAGAGCAAACAGAACCACACGAATCTAGGGCAGGATCTCTGGCCGGGCGGGAGTCAGCCTGGGGCAAGCCCTACCTGAGGGGCTGGGCCAGACGGGTGAAGAAGCAGACCAAGGCCAAGGTCAGCACCAGGAGGAGGAGGCTGAGGACTGCTGTGAGGACCAGGTCCAGGGTGGGGGACAGGAGGGCCATCTGGAGCCAAGAGGGCCCCAGGGAGCCGCCAGCACAACCCGGAACACTCGGTCACACAGCCCTGGATGCCTGCCCCAAAGCCCTGGGTCAGTGGCCCTGACCTGGCTGTGTTCCTTGGGGTTAATCTTTGGGGATTAGCCCAGGAGGTGTGAAACGGGAGGAGGGACAATCCCCGAGGCTCTCCTCCCCCAGGCCGGTCCATCCCCACTGGAGGCTTGGCCGTCCCTCCTGCATGCCCAAACGTTTACTGAGCACATGCTGTGTACCCAGCTCTGCTCAAGGGACTAAGGACTCAGTGGGGAACAGGACAGACACAGTTTCTGTTTTCCTGGAGATTCTTGACCAGCCCGGATAGGGAAAAGCACCTACTATGTGTCAGGCATTGTGCTGGGCACCTTGTGGGATAAAAGCACAGAAGGAAAGGAACCCCTACCCAGGGTCATCATCTTTTTTCTTTCTTTAAAGATGATGCTGCTTTGCCAAAAGAGAATTCCTAGAAGCTTAAAAAAAAAGGTATAGTGCTTGTTTCGGCAGCACATGTACTAAAATTGGAACGATACAGAGAAGATTAGCATGGCCCTTGCACAAGGATGACACACAAATTCGTGAAGCGTTCCATATTTTTTTTAAAAAAAAAGGTATAGCCAAGACATGGAAGCAACCCAAATGTCCATCAACAGATGAATGGATAAAGAAAATGTGGTACACACACACACACACACACACACACACACACAGGAATATTACTCAGCCATAAAAAATGAAACCATGCCATTCACAGCAACACAGATGGACCCAGAGACCATCATACCAAGTGAAGCAAGTCAGATAAAGACAAACACCAAACAGCACTGCCTACATGTGGAATCCATAAACAAGGATCCAAAAGAACCCGCCCACAAAAGAGAGACAGACTCATTGACCCAGAAAGCAAACCCAATGACGCCAAAGGGGCAAAGGCCATGGGGGAGGGATGAATTGCACAGTCGCTTTTTTCCCAGCACCAGGAGCTGCTCCGGGAACCTGTGTCTGCACTGCATCAGCCAGAGAGGTGAACCCTTCTCCAGAATAAGAGCAACTGTTCTTACTTAGCACCAACGGTGTGCCAGGCCCCACTTCCAGATGAAGGAAAAACAGATGCTCAGAGGTGCAGTGATGGAGTTGGAATCTGAACCCGGATCTGCTGGCCATCACAGCTGTAACCCCAACCCCAGCACTGCTTCAGGTCTGGGACTGTACCAGCCCTGCAGGGCGGCAAGGAGGCTTCAGTCAAGTCTCAGGCAGGTGTGCAAACCCAGCCATCCCCAGAGAGGCAGCACACACAGGCTGGAGGGAGCTGAACCTGGAGGGAGCTGAACCGCCCGCTGCCTAGAGCGGCCCTTCCTGCTTCCGAAGTGTCCCCAACCCCCTTTTCATTTGTCTTTGGTGGTGGTGGTTTAGTCGTTAAGTCGTGTCCGACTCTTGTGATCCCATGGACAGAGGAGGCTGGCAGGCTACAGTCCATGGGATTCTCCAGGCAAGAATACTGGAGTAGGTTGCTATTTCCTTCTCCAGGGGATCTTCTTCTCAACCCAGGAATCGAACCCTGGTCTCTTGCACTGTAGGCAGATTCTTCAACTAAGCTACAAGGGAAGCTGTTAATTTTTCTTTGGCTTCCAACAACCTCTCAAGTCAGGATGGTGATTATAGTTCCCAGCTTATAGATTCAGAAGCTGAGGTTCAGAGAGGGGAAGCCACTGGATACCCACGGGGCCTGGGTGCCTAAGAGACCAGGCCTTTTCCGATTATATGTCCAGCCTCCTGGGACACCTCGGATCCCATGGTACAGAGCACCCAAGGATGGTAGGGGGAGATGCTTTTACCCTCTTGGTGCCAAGGGAGGACCCTGTTCCTGGCGCCAGAAAGCACACTGAGCTAAGTAAGAAAACAAGAAACTCATCGCATTACTCCCTTAAAACTTTTTCTTTCTCTCTTTGCATCAGATCCTCACCACATCCTAACGACATAGGCAGGGTAGATGGCAGGGGGGGGAGGAGGAACAAGGCTTATCAGGAAAGCCGTTCTGAGCTGTCACAGCCAGCAAGTCTGGTTCAAGTCCCAGCTCCATCACTTCCCGGCTGTGTGATATTGGTCAGTTCCTGTATCAGAGAGCCTGCTGCCTTCTCCTCCTAACATCTCTCTCCCATTTAGGAGACCCCAGAGGCAGGCCAGGCACTGAAATGTGACGTACCTCCTCTTGCATGTGCATACGCAGTCGTGTCTGACTCTTTATGACCCCACGGACTGCACCCCGCCAGGCTCCTCTGTCCATGGAATTCTCCAGGCAAGAATACTGGAGTGGGTTGCCATTTCCTTCTCCAGGGGATCTTTCCAACCCAGGAATCAAACCCAGGTCTCTTGCATGGCAGGCAGATTCTTCACCATCTGAGCCACCAGGGAAGCCAAGAATACTGGAGTAGCTTGCCATTTCCTAGTCCAGGTTAGCTTCCTAACCCAAGGAATGAACCCGCATCTCTTCCGTCTCCTGCACTGGCAGGCAGATTCTTTACCTCTGCGCCGCCTGGGAAGCCCATACCTGATCTTACTTTCATCCTTATTAGCCAACTGAGAGCTAGATACAATTGTCCCCCTTTCCAGGTGAGGGGAAAAGGCCCAGGGGGCCGTGGTGACAATGATCCAGGGTTACACAGATGGGAGATGCAGAGCCAAGCCCTCACAGGGCTCCACGTGGGGCCTACCCAGGGGTCACCCCCGTTCCAGACTCTTCCCACCACAGCTCACCCAGGAGCCCTCCCTGCCCCCACTCAGCTCTCAGGCCCGAGATGCCCTTTATAGCTCCCTACTCACCGACCTAACGAATCGATACGAGGCCGCAGCAGTGTCACCTTGGACTCCCGAGAAGTACACTGTGGGAGCAGTTATTCGTCCTCCGGGAGCCACCAGTCTAGAGGTCACAGTTCAACAATGTCTGGGCTGGGAAGGGTTCTTTGACCAGCTCTTCCCAAATGTCCCAGACCACAAAAATCACTTTGGGTGATTGCAGAAAAGTCCTGCTCCCAGATGGTAGCCAGGGAGGTGTGCAGCCTGGCAAGTGTATGAGGGAACTCTACGGGGTGATGGAAGTATTCTTTACAATGGTCTGGGAGGCAAAGTGTATAAATGTGTAAAAATTCATCCAGGGGTTAATAACCCCCACCTTGCCTGAATTGTGGGCTTCCCTTGTGGCTCAGCTGGTAAAGAACCTGCCTGCAGTGTGGGGGACCTGGGTTCAATCCCGGGGTTGGGAAGATCCCCTGGAGAAGGGAAGGGCTATCCACTCCAGTATTCTGGCCATGGGGTCGCAAAGAATCGGACACAACTGAGTGACTTTTACTTTCACTTTGCCGCAATTGTGAATTGTTAGGTGAGAAAGGTCTGCCGATATTTGAGTTTAGGAAACATTGGGAAAGAAAAGGTGTCCTGGGGGTGGCTGCATTCAAATTTTAAAAGAAATTAAAGAGACATAACAACCTCTCCCCCCCTAATTAATTCTTAGCCCCCACCCCCACCTCAAACCTACTCAGAATCTCCCAGGGCAGGGCCTGGCAAGTCATCCCACAAGCAGATTAGTTTGAGAAACACTGCCTTGGAGACAGATGATCCCATTGCCCAGATGGGAAGATTAAGGCCTAAAGAAGAGAAAAGACTTACCCCGGGTCTCCCGGCTGCTCCGCCCCACAGACATGCACCGAGAATAATCAGAACCAGCCCGGGGCCAGTGCCTCTGGGCTGTGAGCTGGGCCTTCTTGGCTTTTTCAAGGAACTGTGATTGAACAGAAGGGCTAAATGTTCCCAGTGCTTCTGATGGGGGGCGTGGGGAACGGGATGGGAGCTGGAGGGGGTCCGGCACCACCAGACGGGGCTGCAGCAGCTGCCTGGGGAGAGGAAGCCACCGAAGATCAGCCCAGGAACATTTCAGCTGCAGGGTCAGGGAGAAGGGACACGGAATCGCTCTCGCAGCCAAGCCCAGCATCCCTGGCAAGGCTTGCTGGCTGGGAGTTTATTCATTCAGGACGGAAGTTATTTACAGTCGCTGCCATAAAGCAGCCTCTGGGTGAAGGGCTCTGGAAGGAATGTGTGGTGGTCAGCGCGGGCTGCAGGTCAGACCCAAGGACAGACTTACTTGGGAGGGCGGTGGGCCAGGTGCTGGGGTAGAGTGAGACCTCTAGCCACTGCTGACAGCACCCCATCTTGGCAGAAAACAGACACGGGAGTGCCTGGGAGGCTTGGTGTCAGTCCTGACTGCTGCCAAGCCGTGGCATCTTCAGAGCTGTAATAAGATGCCAGCTTTCTCTCCACCACCACCTCCACCCCCCACTCCTACGCCCAGGCACTTCCAGCCTCAGCCCCTCTGCACACTGCGTTCCCTGGCCTAGGACAGGTCTTGAATGTTCCCTGCTGTCCACCCGATGAAGTCCTCCCATCACCCTTCCCCCCTTGACCTCAGCTCTGCTGGGCCGCCCAGCAGCCCCCGCCTGGGACCTGGTGGGAGTTCCAGCTCCTCCCCTAGAAGCTGGGTGCTCAAGACCTGGAGCACATTTATCAGAGTCTTAAGAGATCCACGGGCGGTCACTCCTCACCACGGGGTGAGTGCCTAGCGAGCAGGGATCTTGCTCTGGGGATGGCAGCCGCCCTGCGGCTGGCAGAGCCCCAGCGCACAGCTGGCCGGCCTGGCAGGAATGTGGGTAGGCCGGTGGAAGGGTGGCAGGTCAATGCCGAGGGACTGAGGAGGCGGCTCGGCAGCAGGAAGCGAGCCCTGGAGCCAGGGCTCCAGGTTCAGACCCCGCTCCGCCCCTCTCAAGCCCGGGGGAAGCGGGCGGGCTCAGGGCCAGTGAGCCCACCCCTGGAGCCTCAGGCGTCTCATCAGCAAAGTGGGAGACAACAGAAGCCACAGGGTCGTGGTAAGGATTGTATGAGTTGATACACAGGACGTGGCAAGCAGGCAGTGAGTGTCGCCTGGCAGCCACGGCCGCTGGGCAGCGTGGGGACGGACTCGGAGGTGAGTGGGCAGGCGAGAGGCTGGCACTGAGAACACACAGACCCTCTCCTGCCCACTCAGCCAGCGGTCACGTCCCCCCGGGCGCAGCACAGGCCTGCTCGCCCGGGAGGTCCGGGAGCTCTTTCTCGCTCTAAGACTCCAGAAACCGAAAAGCCTGCCTGGCTGCTGGGGACCTCCAGCCAGGGGAGGGGTTAGTTAAGACGTGGAGGTTCCAGTTCCCAGAGTCAAGGGGTGCCGTGTGTCCTGAGGACCAGATCCGCCTGTCCGTCTCTCTCTCACAGACAAACCACCCAGCTGGCGGCCTGCCGCTTTCTCTCCCTCCTGAAGAAGACAGACAGAGACCACTTTGGGTCAGTGGGGAAGCTTCCATGGAGCAGGGAGGAGGAGAGCCAGGCTGGAAGGATGGGAGGGTTAAAATGAACAGAGAGAGCGCGCGGTCCACACAGGGAACCCGAAAACGCAAAGGCAAGGAGGTAGCAATGTGG
This sequence comes from Odocoileus virginianus, assembly GCF_023699985.2. NCBI lineage: Eukaryota > Metazoa > Chordata > Mammalia > Artiodactyla > Cervidae > Odocoileus > Odocoileus virginianus. The sequence continues at coordinate 32,986,890 of NC_069703.1, read as the reverse complement.
CATCTAGAGGTCGGGGCAGGGGTTGGGGGGGAAGGCAGGGGACCATTGGTGACCGAGGACAGTCAGCCAGGACAGACCACAGAGCGCTTTGCTCCCCGAGGTCAGCGGAGTCAAGGGCAGGCGCTCGGCAGGCCCCACCTGACTTACATGCCTCTTGTTGACCCATTTCACAGATGAGGACTCTGAAGCTCAGATGGTCTGCCGCTCGCCCAAGGCCACACAGCAGAGCTGGAACCGAAAGCCTCAAGGATCTGAGTTCTAGAGCTGTCGGTGTTTCTGCGGCTTTCTAGGGCGCCTGGCCCCGTCTGGGTGCCACACACTGGCTCCGTGGGCAAAGGACTGAAGCCAGTCAAGGTTCAACCGGAGGGAGGAGAGCTGGCAGCAGGGAGGTGGGGGAGGGAGAGGGCAGGGCCCAGAGGAGGAGGCCTGGGGACTCCGTGCCCGGGGAGGCCAGAGCGCCTGGGCAGAGGAGGGTCGGGGATGCTCCCACACGGGCTCCCACCCTCCCACGGGAAGGATGTGTTCCCAGGCCACCTTGCTAGGGGCCAAGCCTGGGAGCTGAGCGGCATGGGGATGGGAGATGTGTTTTATATCCGAGGTGTTCACTGTCTCTTGCCCTCGGGCACCCCACTCAGCACTCACAGCGGACAAGAAACGAAAGCCACAGAGAGGGTGTGCAACCTTCCCAGGGTCACACAGCGATCAACAGAAGGAACAGGTCTCCCCACCAACCAATTGAGATTTCTGGGGCTATTATGGGAAGCACAGGGCAGTCTGTGATGCACAGCATGGATGCCAGGGTCTTGGAATTCCAAACATTAGTGATTCCTGTCAACTGAAAAGAACATTTCAAATTGAGCCTATTCTAGAAAAATCCTTATTTTACATACTTGGTCATTACATTTGTGATAAAAATAGCATATCTTTTCATAGCTCTTACTGTGTGCCAGACATTGTTCTAAACACTTCACCTATATTAATTCATTCAGTCTCCACAATAGCTTACTAGGTAGGCACTATGATTACACCCAACTTGTTCAGTTCAGTCGCTCAGTCGTGTTCAACTCTTAGTGACCCCATGGACTACAGCACGCCAGGCCTCCCTGTCCATCACCAACTCCCGGAGTTTACTCAAACTCATGTGCATTGATGCCATACACCCCAACTTCCAGGTAACAAGACGGAAGCACAGAGAGCTTAAGCACCTGCTCCAAGATCACACAGCCAGAACGCGACCAAGTCAAGAACTCAACATCGCTTGTGGATGTTCCTGTCTCCCAGGGCCAAGTGTAAACTCCTGAAGCAATCAGGAAGGTTAGAAACAAACCACGTCTTTTCTACCTGCAGTGTGTGCGTGACATGTGTGTGGGTGAATGGAGACACAGCTGCCGCCAGAGTCATATTCACCATGCGCCCTACCTGATGTGCATGTCAGCCCCTGCGGGACGGCTTCTTACCCCGACTTCACCGGAGACAGGGGAGCCGACCTGCCCCAGGTCACACTGAGTGCAAGTCTTTGATCACAGGAGGCCGGTCCGGCAGAGGGGGCCACCCAGGGTGTGCGGGGAGGCGGGGAGGGGGGCCTCGGTTGGAGGCCTGGCTCCACCCCTGGACACACCCCTCCTGCCCCACCGGCCCGCCTCTCAGCCGGGTCTCCTGCAGGACCCTGGACCCCGGGGCTGCTCTCCCTGCCTGCCCCCCGCTGCCCCGCGTGCCCTGGCAGCCTTCCCCAAGGAGGAGAAACCTCCATTCCACAGACGGCCCCACACAGGCCCTGAAAGTGGGGGCGCTGAGGCGGCTCGGAACTTCAGAGAAATGGACCATGAACTTGTAACCTTCTGGGTGGCAGCCAACACAAGCAGTATCCCCGGGTGGCCTGTGTCTGGTTTCTCCAAGGCCCGGCCCTCTTCGGAACAGGAAGGGCACGGATGCTCCCAGGGACAGGTCTCACTGCCCCGGGCCCACGATAACCGCGCTCCTCACATTCCCAGGGAACCTTCCAGCGGCTGGTGGCTCCTGGCACTCCTGCACTTGATACCCCTGCTGACTCTGGGAGGGTGGGAATGCACCCTGCACCTGGGCAGAAAATATGGGTCTGCAGAGGCGAGGGTCCCAGCCAAGGGGAGCACGGCAGAGCAGAGCCCCCATCGCTTGCTGGCTTTGTGACCTGGGGCCCGTCACTTGCCGTTTCTGGGTCCAATGGCAACCATCACAGTGTGTACCTGTATCACTGGGCTAATCATCAGAACAAATTTCAAAACAAGCAGTAAGACAAAGACCCAGGGCCTGGCCCATATTAAACACTCAAAGTAAATGTTAGCTAGTAGGAGAAGTGAGAACAAGCGTGCCGGGCGCTGAGTGCTTCCCAGGGCTTCCCTCGTCTCATCCTCACGACACCACACAGTACGGGCGCTCGTTGCTCCCACTGCACAGAGAAGTTAAGTGGCTCGGCCAGGGTCACACAGCTGTCAACAGGAGGACCAGTATGAAGAGGGAAGGGAAGCTCAATGGATGAAGCACCTACTACGTGCCAGGAGCTTTCTGTTCAGCCTTCCAAGAACCCGGCCAGGTGGGAATTACCAGCTCGGGTCAGAAGAGAAAACTAAGGCTCAGAGAACTAAGGCACGGGGTGCAGGGTCACAGCGCAACCACGTGGGAGAGCTGGGATGCAGGCCAGGCATGTCTGGCTCCAAATCCAGGGCACTGGCTCTCCCAGCTCAGTCACATGCAGGACAACTTCCATCAGAGTCACCATCACGGACAGCAGATCCTGATGCCTCAGCCGCCCCAGGACAGGGAGCCCTGCGTCAGCGTGCCCTGTGACGTGTGTGTGTGTGTGTGTGCGTGCGCACGCGCGTGCAGCAGCGTCCTGAAAGTGAGCAAAGCAGGGCTCCCATTGTGCGTGCGTCCAGCCCCGTGACCGCTCCTCACGTCAGGCTGCTGCCTCTGTCCCCAGACCGGCTCCTCCTGGGCCTCCACGTGGCTGCAGCCTCCTCGGGACCTCTCCTGCCTGGAAGAGGCACTTGGGGGGGCTTTCAGCCACACCGGCCCCCTCCCTCCGGGGTCAGCCCCTTGGGTTTGTAAGTTTACACAAAGGGGCTGAGATGCGTGGTGACTGCTCAGAATTACAAGTCAGAGTCCTGGCCGGTTACTCAAGGGCTGTTCTCGCACCTGTCAAGCAGGGACAATAAATGCCTCTCCACTTCCAGTAATGGTTTCTTGAGAGGGAAGGCGCTCTACAGACTGTCAAGAGCTATGCAGGTTTCTGTTTCTATGGCTTTCTGCTGTTTCCCCTTCTGAGAACTGGATGAGAACTGAGAACCACCTGGATGGTGTGACATGAGGGTGGGGGGCAATGCGGAGGTGCGCTGTGTGGAGCCTGAAGATAAAGCAAGCTCTCAGCAGGTGGAATAGAGAGATGCAGAGAATCTGACTCTTTGAAGACACTGCTTGAGCCCCTGGATACAGCCATGCCTGAAGCCTACCTCTTAACATCCAAGTTACATGAGCTAATTACCCCCCCGTATTGCTTACCTTGGATTTTCTGTTATTTGGAACATAGAACCTGAGCTCAGAACTCCAGTTTAGCCCATTTTTCTCAGCTGCTTACACTGTAAACAACCACATCATGTCACTCAGCTAGCAGTCTCTATCAAAGAAAAAAATCTTGCAAACGAGTTAAGGACGGATCAGTAAGTTTCAAGTGGATGATAAAATGAGGCCAACTGATACAAGTTAGGTCTTTGTGGAATCTATTAACCTGTAGAATCGTAGAAAGTCCATGGGGAGAATTTGCCTAAAAGCCCTACTACATGCAAGACTCAGACCGTCCGCTTCCAACAGGTTGTTGTCAGTTGAGTTTAACAACTCTTTGATCACCTGGTTCCAAGTGTCTACTATGTGTCTGGTCCTATGCTGAGGGCCACAGGTACAATCAGCCTTCCAGGCCCTTTGGTCTAATGATGCTAGGTCACCAAACACATTTTCACTATATTTTACACAAAGCCCTAGGAGGCTGGCCCACAAGGGGGAAACTGCTGCACCCATTTCACAGAGAAGGAAATAGAGACTCAGAGGGGTATAGTGACTTGCCTAACTGCTGAAGAGGGGCAGGGCCAGGCCAAGCCCCTGGATCTATCTGGCTCCAAACCCAGTGCCTTTTCTCTCAGCCTTTTGGATGGTAAGGATGGTGCTGGGACTGACATTTCTTTGAGGTAGTTTGTTCCACTTAGGGGCAATCAGAGGGCTTCGCTGGTGGCCCAGTGGCAAAGATGCAGAAGATGCGGGCTTGATCCCTGAGCTGGGAGGATCCCCTGGAGGAGGCAATGGCAATAGACTCCAGTATTCTTGCCTAGAAAATTCCATGGACAGAGTGACTGGCAGGATGCAGTCCATGGGGCCACAAAGAGGAGGCCATGACTGTGCAACTGAGCATGCCTGCACAGGGCAATCAGAGTGGTTTAAAAAGCTAAAGAAAGCAGGGAAGCCTAGTATCATGGGCTTCCTGTTTGTCCTGAGGCTCTTGGCTCCGTGAGAAGCCCCAGTACTCAGGCCCATCCGGCTTTACAGGGCTCTCCTACAGGGCTCACTTCCTGCAGGCTGTGGCCAGAGAGGGTTCAGCCACCACCCTAAAATCCAGGCTCCAAATGCTTTCATGGGCAGCCTGTGGCATCCCAAGTGAGCTGTCCTATTGCCTCTGCCCAGCGTCTTTAAGATCCAACTGACACAGCCTCAACATCCATCATTTGACCACTGCTTACTGAGCACCTACTATATACCAGGGGCAAATCCCTGCTGGGGCAGGGGGAGGTGAGCAGACAACAAGAAAATAAGTAAAATCAGTAGGTAATGGCAAGTGAGATGGAGAAATAGAAGGCAGGGAGGAGAGGTGGTATTTGCAGGGGAGTTTTTGTTGTTGTTTTGGGGTGGGCTTTTTTTTTTTGCAGTTTTATATAGAGAGATCAGAGAAGGTCTCACCAGGGAAACATCTCACTGGAGCCTTGCAATAATTCCACACAGTTGAGAACTGCAAATAAGGAAACCATTATAACTGCATTATAACTAACCATTAGAACTGCAAATAAGAAAACAAAGACTTCAGGACTAAAAAGTCCACACACGCCAATCTAAGCAGCCGTGGAGCTCAGATTCTGGTGCACTGATACTTCCCCCTTACCAAAGGTTACTAGCAGCCCTTTTGCAGCCACATGTTCAAACCTGCAAGAGTAAACGGCCCGGTGCCACAGTCTGGAACTGCCTTTTAGCAAGACCTACAACTGCTTCCGCAAGGCCTTGCTCTCCAACGTCAGCTCCGAACTTGTTGAATCTCAGTTCTCCTCTTTGCTGACTCCGTGTCCTCTGAGACTATTGCTCTCCTTCCCAGAGCCCCTCTGGCTCTCTCTCTCTCAGGTCACTTGAGCCACTAATTGTCCAACCCACCCTCGTTCTGTCTCCTCAATTAACTTCTGGCCCATCATGAAACCTGTATTTGCATGAAACCTACAAAAGACATCTTGTGGAAGGCCTAGGGCAGGCAGACAGCTGGCATACGTGTGGAATGGGGAGGGGGCATTCTCACCAAGTTTTCCCATCTGGATTTGTTCAATAATCTCCCAAACTTCAGACTAATCTTTCTGAATATGAGGCAGAGTGGAAAGGCCTTGGCCTTGGAGAAGCTGGATACAAGGTTAAGTCCTGGTGGTACGGCTTTGAAAGTGATTTTATGTCTGAGGCTGCAGTTTCCTTATCTGTAAGACAGGGGCACAGATTCTCATTTTCCAAAGTTGTTTCAAAACATCCTGATTTTGCAAGGCTGTTTTAAAGATGAAATGCAATGGAGAGTATCTGTTAGGCAATAATATTGGGTAGTATTTTTAAAAATTTAGATAGAGCCTGGCAGACAAACATCAAGATTTTATGGACTGGAATGAAGAAAGGTCCGTGTGATGGTGAACCAGCACCATCAGCACAGCGACAGCTGCATTCATTCCGTTCCTACACCCTGAGGTAGGCACCCTTAGGATCGACCTTATTAGACAGAAGTTGGGGGGGGGAGCATAGAGACTAAGTAACTTGCCTATGGTCACAAAGCAGACAAGTGGCAGAGTTGGGATTATGAACCCAAGTTGTCCAAGCCCGAAGTGTAAGCTCTTAACCACTATGCTAGGTTAGTAAACGAGGGTTCACGAGCTGAACTAGCTACTCATTGAAACACAGAGATTAAGTAAGTCCAGAACCTTCATTCTTAACCACTGCATTAGGGGAAACACTGACTGAAACTGCTCACCCCAGCCAGGCACCGCAGTAACCACTTATGTGAGCTATTTTACAACACGTCCTGGTAAGCATCACGGAGCTAACAAGTCACCACCAACCAGACACATTCGGGAAAGGTCAAGAGGAGACGCCACGTGTCCTCCCCACCTCTCAGAATCCTCCTCGCTGGAATCCGTTTTGGCTGGGCAATGCGTGCACCACCAGTCATGTTCAGGTCATTACTGATGTTACCAGGTAGAATCCCCTCACCGGGTCAGCTAATAATGCCTACTCTGACTCTGGCCATAAATATGAGTTTTCTTCTGTGATTCAAGCTCAATCAGACCAACAAGCAAAGTTTCAGCCAAGGAATAAAATCTCCCACAATTATGGGATGGGTTTATGTAGAAAACACCAGGCAATGGTAATTTAAGTTTAAAGTTGCCTCTGTGTTGGGAACAATTAAATCATCCTAAGGATAATCAGTCTAGTAACACTAGGAACTGGACTGTGTGCCTTGTGGACAACGCACGCTCAGTCGCTTCAGTCATGTCCAGCTCTTTGGGGCCCCACGGACTGTAGCCCACCAGGCTCCTCTGTCCATGGGGATTCTCCAGGCAAGAATACTAGAGTGGGTTGCCATGCCCTCCTCCAGGGGATCTTCCTTATGGACAATGCCAATACATAATTTCCTTGAAAGATAAGGATTGGTACAGAATAGACTAAATTAGATGACCTGGAACATATTGGGCTGCACCTAATGGAAGTTCTGACTCAATTCTTACTTATGACTTTACTAATACTGCTAGCTATGTTATTTGTATTTTATCTTTTACAAAATTGCTATTTCCTACATAATCAAATGTTTGACTGAGCCTCTGATAAAAAAATGATGACATGTAGATCCATGAGATCAATGACTGTAACAATGTCTAACTCTAGATATGAGAAGAAGCCACAAGAAGGAATATTTTCCTGTATCATAAGAGGCTAGTAAAGATAGGTGGTCTGGAGCTTTTTGGCACTGTTAATGAGGCCTAGTCCAATAGTACATTGAGTGGCCTGTCAACGAAATCTTTGCCAGACATGGGAATAAGCATTCCTGGCACCATGGGATATAAATGGTCATGAAATGCACCCCCAAACTATGGTCAAATTTATGACCATGAACGGAGTCTGCTGACTGGAAATCGGCACTTGTCATCTACCTCTGCAAAGATTAAATTACTGCAGCTGCTGATCTTCAACACCCTCTTGAAAGTAGTTCAGGGTGGAGATCAGGAATGAGGCACTTGGTACTCTGGGAAAAACTGGAAGAAGAGGCCTTCAAATAGTTATTTCCAGGAGAAGACTTTATGAGTCCCAATTCTGGCATCTTCTCATACCTAGAGAAATACTAACATCATTAATGGTGACATCTGCTTTGGCTATTAAGAAGAATATTACAATTAAAAGTAAAAATGGAGTAACTGTGACTCAGACATCCAAAGAAATAACTAGATGATGCTACGGTTGTAACTTAAGGCTAGTCCTTGTGTTGCTAAGAAACTGTTTGCTGAGCTGTGTCAGACTTGGATGCCACCAAATGTTCTCAAAACAATGTCTGCTGGAAGCTAGTAACTGCAACCTTACTTTTTAAATGTCTCCTCTTGTAACCATTACATTTCTAGACAAGGAAATTGCTTTAGATCATACATTAACAGAAAGAAGAGACATATATGATGACCAATAGCACCTTTTATCTATATATTAATATTACATTTAAAGTTAAAACCTACTTAGATGAGTTTCCCCAAAATACCAGGTCCAGACTGGGTTTCAGGCTTACTCCCCTGAAAAGAAATGAGATTTACTCTATTAAAATTTCACTTGTCACTCCTCCAACTACCTTTAATTGGGTTGGTTACACCAACATGGCAGACCAAGGGATTGAGGTTTTAATATATAAGACTCAGATCCAGGACTTGCAACTCAGAAAAACTTACAGTTCAAAGTCGATTCTTCAAATTGAGGCAGCACCATGCCACATTTTGACAGGAAGTTGCCAGAGCCATAGTTGCCCAGTTCCCTGAATTAAAACTGAGCAAGACTCTGTGGGCCTTTGCAGTACAGATCCTTCTGGGTCCTCTATTTCTTTGTATCCTTGTAGGATATAGGCTTCATTCGGCCTCCTCGACCTTTCCTGAGTTCTCTGGAACTCAGATGCAAACAGCGGCTGATAAGGGAAGGGAGGAGATACAGAAACAGGGGAAGAGCATTCAAGTGGAGGCAGAGCCTCGGGGCAGCATCCTAGTGCCCACTCAACAAACACGCCTAACAGTATCTTTGAGAACTGGGGCCCCCAACCAGGTGGAGATGGTAACTTCAAGCTGAATGTTAGATGCCTGGAGCACTGCCCTATTACTTCACCATCAACAAATCAGAAGAAAATTACACCCTGAAGCCCCTTTTGCCTTCCTTTCCTGGGGCCTGGTGATGACCATCCTGTTAGGCCTCTTGTTATGTTCTCCGTTTCATCTCCGACGGGGTCAAATAGTTTCAGGCTAAATTGTTACCACGAGGGTGAGTGTCGGTTTTGGGCACAGAATACCTATATGCAGATCATGTGGAGAGAGACTTCTGTCTACGAGGCAGGACGACAGCCATCTCAGCTGGAAGCAGTTACAGAAGAAAGAGATCGCTGCTTTCAGTCCCCAAGAAGTATCTTGAGTAGGAACTGAAGTCTCTCAGCAGGGAGTTGTTAGGGGAAACACAAAAACTGCCCACCCTGCGAGGCACCATAGTTACCATTTGCATAAGTTACTTTACGACAGGAGGTCCTGGTAAGGAACACGGAACTAACAAGCTACTACCACCTGGAAGAATTTGGGAAATTCTTCTAGCCCTCCAGAGTCCTCCGTGTTGGAATCCATCATGGCTTGAGCAATTCGAGTTACCATCAGGAAAGACTCTGAGTCGAAATGGTTGGCCAGAGACAACCGGGAAACGAATCCCACCACCATAAAACCCAAGACTGCAAGCCATGTAGCGGAGCAGTCCTCCTGGGCTCCCAATGAAGCCTCTTGCCTTGTCAGCACGTGTGTCTCCTCAGACAATTCATTTCTGAGTGTTAGACAAGAGCCCACTTCCAGACCCCGAATGGGGTCCCCCACTTCCTGAAACAACTGTACCAGCTTGTCAGAGCTAAAAGGGGCTCTAAAATAATCTAACTCAATACTCTCGTTTTTTCCCAGCAGGGGCCTAAAGGTCCCGAGAGGTAGTGAGACTTTCCCAAAGTCACACAGTCAGTTACTTGAATAGGATGGGCACCTGGTTTCCTAACTCTAGAACCCCATGCTGATAATGAGTGTCACACTGCCCGTGAGGGTCTTCAGGGAAAGAATCTTGAGGAGGTACCAGAATTTTTCCAGCAGAAGTGCAGGGAAGACAGACTAATTATGGTGAACAGCAGCACATGTGAAGGTCTGGAGGCCAAAGTCCTTTTTTTAGGGAACAGTGAGTTGCTAGTTGCACGCAAACGCTGGGGCAGGAACAGATGATAAAGCTGACTTTTCATATTAAACCAAATTTCATATTTCCACATGGTCCTTCTATTGTGTAACGCTTTTCTAATACAGTTTCTTATACTGTTTTACATTGCCAATATCTTTCCTTATCTATTTCGTATGCTCCTGATGCTAATTAAAAATTCTGGGTCTTTCTGTCGCAATGTGGCTGACTCCAGTGCTATCCTGAGTCAGTTCGCTGTTTTTCTTTTGAAGTTTTGTGCTCCGGCTGGCGATGCAGTGGGGGTGCTGCGCGTACTTTCCCTTGAAACAGTGAGGGAAGACATATGGCTCTGGGCCCCTTTCCCGCAAATCAACACCAGAGTTACAATAGAGCAAACGTCACTAGCCTAGGAACTAGTGGAGGGAAGCGGAATCTCCTGGGGAGGTGGAAGGGGGTGGGGACGCCGCAGCCAGGAGAAGGGGTAGGGCCTGGAGCGGGCGTGGAGAACGCCACAGAACAGAAAACAGAGTTTGAGCTCTGCTCTTGCCTCTTTGCATCAAGACTTCCCCAGCACAACCCCTCCATCCCCCGTCCCAGCCCCCGCCCCCAAAACATGCCCACTCGCCCCCGAGAAATGAAGGCCAGCGTTCTCACTGGAACAGGCAGGGCCCAGGCAGACGGCCCAAGTGTCTGCTGGGGTAAAATCAGGGCCACGGAGCAGGCACTAAGGAACTGCAGAAACCAAGAGCGAACTAACAGGCTGACAGTCACCCCGCAGCCCTTCTCTTCCAGACCTGGAGGTTGGTGGACTCTGACCCAGGCAGACAGTCCCCTCCCCTGGCTGCCTCTTCCTAGCACTCAGAAAGTGAGGCTCAGGACTTCCCTGGTAACCCACTGGGTAAAAATCTGCCTGCCAATGCAAGGGACGTGGGTTCAGTTCCTGGTCTGGGAAGATTCCACACACCACGGCGCAACTAAAGCCATGTGCCACGACTATTGAGCCCCCTCGTGCCGCAACCGGCCCCCGCCTGCCACCACTAGAAAAAAACTTGTGCACAGCAATGAAGATTGAGCACAGCCAAAAATAAACAAAGTTTAAAAAAAGAAAGTGAGGCTCAGTCGCGTAGAGTTAGTTACTTGGTGGGGATGTGGGGAGTTGTGATGCTAAACCCGGGGAGGAAATATGCAATTCTGGCACCTGGGGGTCTCCACTCTGGGACTGGCCTCTCCTTGGGCTCAACCATGCTGACAGAGAGCAGGGTCAGGCTTGGATTTTTATCCCAATATGCCAGCACCAGACAGGCGAGCTGAATGGTCCCTTCCCCTGAGGAATGAGATCACGGGTTAAAGAACAGGGAATCTGGGGAGCACACCACCTTCCGAAGAAAAACAAACTGATTAGAGATACCACTGGACCTGGCCAGGCTCAACAGATGGATTTTTTTTTTTTTTTTTCATTTAAAGGATTTTATTTTATTTCTCCAGACAGGAAGGCTACAGTTAAAAACTTAATAACCAAAATGTAATATTTCATTCTTCAAAAGAGCCACAAGCTTTTCACCTCTGGACGCTCAGGTTACACAACAACCCAAACCTTTGTGCTCTCAGAAGTAAACGTACATCTTTCTCAAGAGGCCTTGCATGACTCCACAGCTGAAATTCCTGTTACAAAACTGAACCAAACTGAAACCAGGCCGCCATCAACCTACGTAGGCCCTGATGTACACAGGGCTCTGGCCAAATTCTCTCCCAATCCTGGATCCATCATGGTCCATTCAATGCCTGTTTGCTGCCAACAGTGAGCTCCAGAGGTCAGGAAGCTGAAGGTTTTGCCTGTCGACACGTGGTTCTCTTGGAGCCCCAGCAGGGACCCCTCCACCAAGATTCATTCTGTAGCGTCTGATCACGCAAATCACATACAGTAGTAAATTCTGATTCCAGGGCTGAGACGACATCGGATGAGGAGGAAGAGAGCAGACGACGAACAACAAAGAGCGCCGCCGACGCGAAAGAACAGATGGACTTTAAAACAAGAATTCTAAAACAAGCATTAGAAACATGTGAAAGAAATACACTATTAGTGAAATAAAAGAGAATAAGAAATTGTTAAAGGATCCAGGTGGAAATATTCCATGTGAAAAACCAGTTGAAACAACAAATATAATAGGTAGAATGAATTATAGAACAGATACAGCATCTGAGCAATGAAATACGGAACTGGGATATCAGATGGAGGACTATCTCTAGGAAGAAGCCAGGAAGGATGAAGAAATAGAAAATATGAAAGAAATGGTAAAAGACTGGTTAAAAGTTAAACACCAACCCCCATCTTACTCTATCAATTTGAAATGGATCATAAACCTAATTATAAAAGTCAGAACTATAAAGCAATTATCCTTCAATTAAAAAAAATAAGTAAAGCCAGAATCATAAAGCTTTTAGAAGATAATATAAGCAGAGATCTCTGTGACTCTGGGTAAGACAAGGAGTCTTAACTTCATTTAAAAAATTGATAAGTTGGACTTCATTCAACATTTAAAATTTCTACTCATCAGAAGATAGCATTGGGCTTCCCTGGTAGTCCAGTTGTTAATAATCCACTTTGCAATGCAAGGACACCAATTTCATCCCTGGTTCAGGAAGATCCCACATGCCACAGAGCAACTCAGCCCACAGCCATAACTACTGAAGCCTCCGTGCCCAGAGTCTGTGCTCCATAACAGAGAATGGCCCCAGGGTGCAGCAACAAAGACTCACCACGGCCAAAAAATAAATAAACCTTAAAAAAAAAGACATCAGTAAGAAACTGAACAGATAAGACATATTCTAGAAAAGAATCTGCACAATACACATAGCTTACAAAAGACTCGTACCCAGGAAATGAAGAACTCCTGAAGTTGACAGGGCTTCCCAGGTGGATCAGTGGTAAAGAATCCACTTCCCAATGCAGGAGACGCAGGTTCAATCCCTGGGTCGGGAAGATTCTCTGGAGGAGGAACTGGCAACCCATTCCAGTATTCTTGCCTGGAGAATCCCATGGACAGAGGAACCTAGCAGGCTACAGTCCATGGAGTGACAAAGAGTCAGACATGAATGAGCACATACACACGAAGTTCACAAGAAAATGATTAACTCTTCCTCCCCACGCCACACGAAGGGCCAGAGACTTAACCATGGCAAAAAAAATAAAACATACAAGTGACCAATAGCTCTAGGTACTTCACATCATTATCAGGTAAATAAAATTTAAAAAACACCTCTCACATCCACCAGAATGACTAACACCAAGTCAACATGACAAAAATGTAGAAAAACTCATGATTGTGTAATAATCTTTTGAAAAAGAGTTTGTCAAACAAACATATACTTATGACACGATCCAGCAATTTCACTCCTAAGTATTTACACTCAAAGATTATAAAGTATTCAAAGGAACTTTATTCATAATATCCCCAAACTGGAAATAGTTCAAATATTCAGTAACTGAAGAATGAATAAACAATGGCGGTATGGTATAGCAATACAATGGAAAATCACTTGGTTAGAAAAAAGAGAGCTACCAAGGCAACAAACACAGATAAATATCAAAAGCATTATGCTAAGTGAAAGAAGCTAGACACAGAACAGTACCTGCTGTATGATTTCATTTATGTGAAATTCTAGAAGAGGACCAATCTCATCTATGGTAAAAGGAATGAGAATGATTGCAATCTGGGAGGAAAAATAGACTAGAAAGGGGTATGAGGAACTCTATAGAAAATTTTTTTAAATCTTATTTTGGGGTTCTGTTTATAAGGTAATGTGATTGGTCAAAATACTACATTGACTGGGGGGGAAAGGTCCATTTTCATTCCAATTCCGAAGAAGGGCAATGCCAAATAATGTCCAAACTACCACACTATTGCACTCATTTCACATGCTAGCAAAGAAAAGCTCAAAATCCTTCAAGCTAGGCTTCAACAGTATTTGAACCAAGAACTTCCAGATGTACAAGCTGGATTTAGAAAAAGGCAGAAGAACCAGAGATCAAATCGCCAACATCCATTGATCATAAAAAAAGCTAGAGAATTCTGGAAAAACATCTACTTTTGCTTCATTGACTACACTAAAGCCTTTGACTGTGTAGACCACAACAAACGGTGGAAAATTCTTAAAGAGATGGGAATTCCAACCACCTTACCTGCCTTCTGTGAAATCTGCACGCAGGTCAAGAAGCAACAGTTAGAACCGGACATGGAACAATGGACTGGTTCTAAATTGGGAAAGGAGTTCATCAAGGCTACATATTGTCACCCTGCTTATTTAACTTATATGCAGAGTACACCATGCAAAATACCAGGCTGGATAAAGCACAAACTGGAATCAAAATTTCAGGGAAAATTATCAGTAACTTCAGATATGCAGATGACACCACCCTTATGGCAGAAAGCAAAGAGGAACTAAAGAGCCTCTTGATGAAGGTGAAAGAGAGAGAAAAAGCTGGCTTAAAACTCAACATTCAGAAAATGAAGATCATGGCATCCTGTCCCATGAGTTCATGGCAAAACGGATGGGGAAACAATGGAAACAGTGACAGACTTTATTTTCTTGGGCTCCAAAATCAATGCAGATGGTGACTGCAGCCATGAAATGAAAAGATGCTTGCTCCTTGGAAGAAAAGCAACGACAGCATATTAAAAAGCAGAGACATTACTTTGTCAAAAAAGGTCCGTATAGTCAAAGCTATGGTTTTTCCAGTAGTCATGTATGGATGTGAGAGTTGGACCATGGAGAAAGCTGAGCACCAAAGAATTGATGCTTTTGAACTGTGGTGCTGGATAAGACTCTTGAGAGTTCCTTGGTTTGCAAGGAGATCAAATCAGTTCATCCTAAAGGAAATCAGTCCTGAATATTCATTAGAAGGTTGATGCATGTGCTCACTTTGGCAGCACACATACTAAAATTAGAAGGACTGATGCTGAAGCTAAAGCTCCAATACTTGGCCACCAGAGAAGAACCAAGTCGTTGGAAAAGACCCTGATGCTGGGAAAGACTGAAGGCAAGAGAAGGGGATGACGGAGGGTGAGACGGTTGAATGGCATCACTGACTCAGTGGATGTGAGTTTGAGCAAACTCTGGGAGATGGTGAAGGACAGGAAATGTTGGCATGGTGCTGTCCATGGGGTCGCAAAGAGTTGGACATAACTACATAACTGAGCAAAACTCACAACAACGGACACATGCATACATATGGCTGAGTCCCTTTGCTGCTTACCTGAAATGATCACATCATTGTTATTTGGCTATCAGTTCAGTTCAGTCACTCAGTCATGTCCAATTCTGTGAGTTTTATAGTTATTATGCTATACTCCAATACAAAATATAAAGTTTAAAAAAAACCCACTACACTGAACACTTAAGATCTGTACATTTTATTGAATGAAATTATATATGAACAACAAAAAAAGAGAGATGAAATATAATTGCCCACATCTAGATATTAAGAGTCCCAGGAGAGGAAAATAAATCAAAGGAGGAGATATTGGAAGAAATAATGAAGATAACCTTGAAACTGAAGAAAGATGATAGATCTCAATTTGAAAGGGCCCCAAATACACCAAACAGGATGAATAATGAAACATGTACACTGAGAAATATTACAGTGAATATCAGAATAAAAAAACATTCTCAAAGTCCAGAGAAAAACAGATCACTTAAAAAGGAGTAAGTGTCAAATTGAATTGACCAAAGTACCAAAGGAAAAGAATCTGAACTGAGAATTTCATATCCAGCTAAATTGCCATTCAAATGTTAAAGGTTTGTACACCCCCCCAAAATTTTTTTGAAGTAATTATTAATACTTCAGTAATAGAAACAAATTCCTCAGATGATACTAAAGATATATGAAAGCTGAGCAAATAACTTAGTAAAGTTTGGTGTTTAAAAAAAAAATCCCAGATCAAAGAAAAGAGTAAGATATATATATCTATATGTACATATAGATATATATATATATAGCTACAGTCCACAGGATCACAGAGTCAGACATGACTGAAGTGACTTAGCACGTGCACAGACACACACACACCTCAGAACTGAAAAATCTAGACAAGTTTAAAGGCCGTTGTGGGGGCTCAAAGGCAAGCTGCTGAAGAGCTTAAGGGCTGAGAGGGAAGACAGAGACCAAGGGATATGAGGAAATGCTCATCTTGTCTTTGTAGGCAAAGCTACAGCTAATAATTTTTTAAAGTAATAAACTATTAAAAGAAAAATAAGTTGTAATGAAAAAGTAGGGTAGCAGAAACAAAGTACACACACATTCTTTTCAGGAACACGCAAACAAAAAATTCATCACACACCAGGCCACAAAGCAAGTCTCACATCTTAAACAGCAGGTCTTCACACAGTTCACATTCTCTGACCATTAACTTAGAAGTCAGTTTTTAAAAGAACAAACAATTCCCCCTATATTTGGAGATGTAAAAAAGAATTCCTAAGTATCTCATACATCAGAGAAATGCCACAGCAGAAATTAAACACTACTTAGCACCAATTGATGATAAAACACGATAAATCAAAAATTGTGCAATGCAGCAAAGAAAGGCTAAAAATTAATAAACTAAGTTTACAATTAAGGAAATTAGAAAAAAACAGAAACTCAAACAAAACGAAAGGAGATTATAAAGAGCAAAATCAACAAAACAGGAAAAAAAGAGGATTAAGTTGAGAAGATCAAAGCCACAAATTGGTCCTTTAAAAAAGATGATAAACTTGAGGCAAGATTAATTTTAAAAAATAAAGAGAGGGAGAAAGAGATAATACATAGTTATTACAGAAAAGAGAAATACAATTAAGAAAATGCTATAAGCAACCTTTGCCAATAAGTATAAAAATGTAGATTAAATGCATACATTTCTAAAAATATATAAATATATGCAACCGCATGGACTATAGCCTGCCAGGCTCCTCTGTCCATGGGATTCTCCAGGCAAGAATACCGGAATGGGTTGCCATGCCTTCCTCCAGGGAATCTTCCCAAGCCAGGGATCAAACCCGGGTCTCCCACATTGTAGGCAGATTCTTTACCAGCTGAGCCACCAAAGGAGTCCGTATATTTATAACACACCAAAACTGACTCAGGAAATCAGAAGACGACGTTTAAAAATGGAAACAGCAGGGCTTCCCTGGTGGTCCAGTGGTTAAGAAGATGCCTTGCCGCAAAGTGACACACATCACCACATAATGGAGCAGGAAGATAAAAGCTAAGGCTTCAGAGCACAGACGTGAGGAACTACAGCAGCTACAAGCTGACACACCCTTTCTTGTTGGCCCAACGACTTCCCACGTTTTCCTCCAGGCATCGCTGAGAGACACCGCTCCGTGGAGAGCAGAAGCCGGCTCAGCAGAGCAGAGCCTCTCAGGGCCCAGGGCTTTCATTACGGAGCTCTCCCAACTGTTGTGCCTGTTTGAAATTTTTTACCATAAAGTGTTGGAAAAACAAATAAGTAAACATGCATCAGTTTGATTAAATTAAAAAAAAAAAAAAGGAATCCGCCTTGCAGGTGGAGGGACACTGGTTCGATCCCTGACCCTGGAAAATCCCACACATCACAGAGCAACTACAGAGTCCCGGCTCTGGAGTCCTCAAGGCCCAACTGCTGAGCCCAGCGCTGCAGTGACTGAAGCGCCAGCGCAAGATGCGCATAGATGCGCATAGAGCCGAGGTCCACAACAAGAGACCCGCCTACAATAAATACTTAAAAGGAAAGCAGGTACCCATAGTCGGTGCTTTTTCGACACTAGCAAAACCTGAACACGACCCAAATGTGATCAGCAAGAAATTGACTAAAAAGAAAATTGTGGCAGGAATTCCCAGGCAATCCAGTGGTTAGGACTTGGCACTTTTACTGCCAAGGCCCTGGGTTCAATTCCTAGTGGGAAACTAAGAGCTGCAAGCAGCGAGGTGGAGCCAACAATAAAATAAAAACTTTTAAAAATTGTGGAATAGTTACCCAGTAGAATGTTACATAGTAGTTTAAAAAAAAAAAGAATTATAGCTATATGCAACATTGGCTCAACCTTGGCAATAAGATTGAGTGAGAAAAGCAAGTCCAAGGAGATTATGTAAAGCATGATACACTTTCATAAAGTAAAAAATATATTGATATGATATATATAACATACACATCTATGATTTTAAATACTAATCAAAAAAGACAAAGAGAATGAGAAACTTTATATATGATACATATATCTAAATGTGACAATACTAATAAAATTACTATAAAGTATTAATCGAAATTTTAAAATAATACTTGTAAAAAGCAAAAGAATGAGAAAGCCCAGACTCAGGAGAGTGGTTATCCCACTTGAAGAAAGGAGGGTGGGAGAAGGATGGAGGAGCCCAGAGGAAAATGTAAGGTATTGGATGATGGCTGACAGACATTTAAAATTTATTTTTAATAATAAAATAGACCAGAGGGGACATACCTGGTGGTTCAGTAGTTACTAACCTGCCTGCCAAGGCAAGGGGAACGGGTTTGATTCCTGGTCTGGGAAGATTCCACATGCCACTGGGCAACTGAGCCCGCGTGTGCGTCTGTGTGTGTGTGTGTGTGTGTGTGTGTGTGTGTGTGTGTGTGTGTGTCCCATATGGGTACTTATTTGTGTTTGACCCTGTGACCCCATGAACTGCAGCCCTCCAGGCTCCTCTGTCCATGGGATTTTCCAGGCAAGAATATTGGAGTGGATGGCCATTTCCTTCTCCAAGGGATCTTCCCCACCCAGGGATTGAACCCCAAGTCTCCTGTGTCTCCTGCACTCACTGGCAGGCAGATCTTTACCACTGTGCCACCTCGGAAGCCCAACTGAGCCCATAAATCACACATATTGAGCCCGCGCATCCTAGAGCCCATGCTCTGCAACAAGAGAAGCCACTGAAATGAGAAGCCCGCGTACTTCAACAAAGAGCAGCCCCCACTTGCTGCAACTAAATAAAGACCATGAGTAGCAACAAAGACCCAGGGCAGCCAAAAATAAAATTAATTTTAAAAAACAGACAAGAGAGTCATTATGAACCAGTGACACATGTGCTTGAACAAGGGTCATGACGATGCCACTGGAAGATCCCAGAGTCCGTAAAATAACTTAAAATAAAAATGCTAGGTAAATATTCACATTTTGACAAGCACTACAGAGAGTCCAACACCTGTCGTATCTCACTGTTTTTGTGAGTGGGAGATCACTACTGTCCCCATCTTACGAGTGAACTGAGGTTCAGTCACTTGCCCAGGATCAATCACATGGGACCCAGGTCACTTCCCTGAGCCTCACCTTCCTCCTGTCTAAGGAGGCAAGATAGATGACTTCCTTGGCAAAGAGGAAGTGTTTAATAAGTGTTTGCCTTAATTGAGAGGGGCTGCGTGGGCATGTTGGAGGGAAACTGGTGGGAGGCGAGGGGACCCAGATAGAGTCCCACCATCTCCCTCTGAGATCTGGGAGGGTCCCCTTCCCTCTCTGGGCCTCAGCCGCTCGCTCTGTGCCTGGAGAGGACGGGTACGGGCGAACACCAAAGGTTCCTGCTTTAAGTTTTCAAGGGGCCAACAAACAGGTCCCCCACCACCTCCGCGCCCTGGCAGGTGCTGCTGGCTCTCCCAGAGTAGGCTCAGAGGTCTGCGAGCTCCGGTCTAAGCCCAGCTTCTGAGGTCATCTCCTGGCCCCCTCCCCTCACCACTCTGACCTTCGGCGCTCTGCTCTCTCCCCCCAGGGATTTTGCACCTCCTGCATCCCCCGCCCCCCAGGTCTTCGGCTGGCTCACGCCTCCTTCTTCAGGTCAAAGGTCACCACCTCTGAACCCAGTCCCTCACTATTTCACAATCCCGTTTCTTCTCTTCACAGAGCTCGTCTTTGGCTGAAATTAACCTAATTTTTATTTATTATTTACTTTTGAATTTTTATTTCATTTAAATTTTTATTGGAGTAGAGTCTTAGGTGGCTAAGTGCTAAAGAATCTGCCCGCCAATGCAGGAGACATGGGTTTAATCCCTGGCTCGGGAAGATCCCCTGGAGGAGGAAATGGCAATCCATGCCAGTATTCTTGCCTAGAAAATCCCCTGGACAGAGGACCCCGGCGGGCTCCAGTCCGTGGCACACAGTCGGAGTCGGACGTGACTTAGCAATTGAGCACACACACACAGTTGATTTACAATGTTGTGTTAGATTCAGACGTAGAGCGACACAATACTTACACATGTCAGTTACACACACACGGATATCTACTCTTTTTTAGATGCTTTTCCCGCATAGCATCTTTTTTAGATGCTTTTCCCACATATGCATATACAAATATCAGTCATACAGACACATGTATCTACTCTTTTTTAGATTCCTTTCCCACATAGGTCATTACAGAATATTGAATAGTTTCCTGTACTATATAGTAGGTCTTTATTAGTCATCTATTTTATATATAGTAGTGTATACATGGATGGACCTAGAGATTATCATACTGAGTGAAGTCAAAGAAAGATAAATATCATATATCATTCATTTATATGTGAAGTCTAAAAAAAAGGGCACAGATGAACTTCTTTATAAAACAGAAATGAAGTCACAGATGTAGAACAAATTTATGGTTACCAGAGGGTAAGGGGGGTGAGGGATAAATTGGAAGGCTAGGATTGGCATATACACACTGCTGTATATAAAACCTAGTTTCACTTTATGGTCTGTCTTTAAAGCTCCAGGAGGGAGGAGAGTGTGGTTCACTTCTGTATCTCCACCTAGAACTCTGCATGCCTACAGAAGATGCTTTAAAAAAAAAAAAAAGATGCTCAGTATTTGCTGGAAGGAGGAAAAAAAAAAGAATGATGCCATCTCCTGCGGAATTTGTGGTCATCCAGCCCAGGGATTGGTTAGGTAGACTCCCCTGGTCCACAGCTCTTAAACTTTCCGTCATCCTGTGCCACTTGGGATTCTTGTTTACATGACCATCTCCTCACACACTGGGTAATCTTTGAAGCAAAGGCTAGACCAGGCTCAGGTGTGAATTCCAGCATCCAGTCTTGGGCTGAGCAGGCAGGTGGGCTAAGGAAATATTCATTGAGTGAATGAACGAATGTTCTGCACCCATCTTCCCGCTTCCTGACTCTGCTTCCTCCTTTCTACAGACCGACAGGCGCCAAGAGGTCACACCCAGCTGACAATAAAGGCCACTCCAGCGTGAATTTCCTGGAGGACAGTCCCCCCTTCCTCCAAAAGGAGTCACTCCAGAAAGCGAGATGACAAAGCGCGAGACCAGCCCTGCCTCTGTCACAGAAACCGTCTGGGGCCTGCCCAGCAAAGCCAACGCGACGGGGGTTTTCTGTCCATCTCAGCCTTGCAAAGGACAGCAAGCCGTGGGACCAGGAGGCTGGCAGGCCTGCCCGGAGCCCGAACGGGAGGCCTCGAACACTGAGTTCCATCTGGCCGTGGGCCAGCTGGGAAATACTTGATTATTCAAATCATGTAGCCATTCAAGAGGAAATGATCTGCTTCCTCCAAAAGCACAAAGTGGGGCAGGCAGACCAGCCCAGGGACTTGGGTGCCGAAGGGGGAAATTGCAAAGTTTTGCACAAACCAGCGCGCTGAGATTTTCCACCCCAGGCAGACTCTGGAAACCTGAGATGGAAACTCAGGAGGGTCAGGCCTGAGCCCTGGACAGAGGCTGGGGCCAGGCCCCCACTGAGGATTCAGTTAGCAGTAGCTTCGGCCAGGCTGATTGCCTGCCCTCCTCCTGACCCTGGTTCTGGAGACAGCAGGACTGCCCCGCGGTGTCCCCCCACCCCTATTTGTTCCTGCCTTCACCCAGGAATCTCACAGGGGTAGATAAACTCCACATCCTCAGCTCAGGGGGCCGGCGAGTATCCTGCAGTCTATTCCTGGTTTTTGCTCACTTCTTGCCTTGCACCCCCTTCCCTGAGTTGGGCTCCGGAAGAACCATCAGGTTCAAGAAGAGTTTATGCATCTGGCCTGCAGAGTTTTATCTAACATTTATTAAGTGATTAGGCGCTCACACTTCAGAGCCAAGCTGCCCAGGTTCAAATTCTGGCTTAACCATATCTGAGCTGCCTGACCGTGGGCAAGTCCCTTTCCTCTTCCATGCTTTTTCACCTGTAAAAACAGGGATTGGAGTACCTACTCTGTGAGAAGTTTAAGAGGATCAAGTAAGAGACTTCCCTGGCAGTCCAGAGGCTAAGACCCCATGCTCCCAACGCAGGAGGTGCAAGTTCGATCCCTGGTCAGGGAACAAGATCCCACATGCTACAACTAAGAGTTCACATGCAACATAACAAAGACCCCACAAGCCGCAACCAAATAAATAAATAGTCTTTTTTTTTTTTTAAAGAGAACCAAATGAAAAAGGGTATGTAAAATACTTACTTAGCAGGCTATACATGGGGCATTCGGCAAATGACAGCTCTTAGTATTACTAAACAAATGAAGATTGTTCGGAGGCTGGCCTGAGTCTCTGCAGCACATATCCTAAGGACTGACCCTTCTTCCCTCACCAGAGCCAAAACCAGTCGGCCCAGAGCAGACCGACAGGCAGAGGGGAAAGGCCCCAGGCTCTGGCTCGAAACCCCAGCCCCACCACTCATCAGCTCTGCAACCCTGGGCAAGTTACTTAACCACACTGAACCTGGTTTCTGCCTCTATGCACTCTAAGCCGGAGCAGCACCTCGCTCAGAACCGTCACGAACCTCCCCCATCAGGAAGGATGCTAGGCCCTGCGGCAGGTCACTGTGAGCAGAGCCCCGGGGAATTACGCAGTCGACGCGTGCCCAGACTGCCCCAGGCAGGGGTGAGGCGATCCACTGGCTTCCTTTTCTGGAAACTTCCGTCCGGGCTCAGCCTTCAGATGTGATGTGGGGAAGCCTCCCCAGGAAATAGTCCGCTCCGGGGGCCATGTAATACCAGTGCGGACCCTGACACAGGCCTGCCGGCCAACAGGCAGCCCTGAACACAGGCGAAAGCGTACTGACCAGCAGGAAGCTTCGAGGAGCCCTTCCTTACGAAAGGAGGTGGCCAGGATTCACACACCCAGCTGCCATCACCCAGACAAACGAGCTCATTTCTCTGTTTCCTCTTCCGTGGGGTGGGGGTCATCACAGTACTCACCAGCTGGGAGGATTAGAGGTGTTCCTACATCTAACGTGCTTGGGGCAGAGTCTGCCCCTCAGGAAGCATGAACTGATGCTGTTAGTCATTCATGACTGCGTTCCTTTCTTCCACGAAGGCTTTCTCAGCCTCCCCAGCAGACTCAGGCTCCTCCTGGGGGCTTCAGCACAGGGCAGGATCCGCTCCTGTTACACGGATGATGATCACAAGACCTACCATGTGCTCGGCACCCAATTAAGCAGTTTTGTTTTCTTTTAGTCTTTTTATTTCAACTGCGCTGGGTCTTCATTGCTGCCCACGGGCTTTCTCGGGCTGTGGTGAGCGAGGGCTACTGTTTGTTGCAATGCGCGGCCTTCTCGTTGCTAGGGCTTCTCCTGCCGCAGAACACAGGACTCCAGGCAAGCGGGCTTCAGCAGTTGTGGTGCATGGGCTTTGCTGTTCTGCCACAAGTGGAATCTTCCCGGACCAGGGATCGAACCTGTGTCCCTGCATTGGCAGGCGGATTCTTATCCACTGCGCCACCAGGGAAGTCCCATGTTAAGCATTTTATATTCATGGAGATGTTTCTTAATCAGGGGGCAGAATGATCCCTGGACTCACAGACCATTGGCTCTGGGGCAGGGCACTCTGTGCTATGGAAAGAGCTTTGGGGAAAGTGGTCACTGTGTTCCATAGATTGGAATACATGTATCCCAGAAGGTATGAAAATATTTGCACTTGGTACCGACTATGGGACCTAGGAGACATTACTTACATTTTTTGGAGCTCGGCTGTGAGGATAAGTGAATATATATAAGTAAAGCACTTAAAACAGAGCCTGATTCATGACTTGTTTAAAGCAAACATCTATTGATATATGTGTCAATCACTCCTCCAAATACCTCTCATGGACATGCGGGAAAACTGAGGCACAGAGGCATTATAAGGTCTTTGCTCCTAAGGGATGTTATTCTCTGTAAGAATTCACTCATTCATTCACCATATATGTATTAAGTGCATACAGGATGCTTGGTACATATATTATGGCACATTCGGTACATATAATAGATTCAGCAAATGATGGCTGTTCCTGGCTTGAGGTTATTTGGCACTGAGGGTACATCTGCAAACAAGTTGGACAAAAGGATTGGTCAGAGGTATGACGCTGGGGAAACTCACACTTGACTAAGGTCTGAGCCACCAATAGGGAAATTGGCCCATCCTGCTGCCAATCACTGACCAATCAGTGACAATTATGAGCTGATGTTATTGGTAAAAAAAGAAGATGCAGATATGGGAAGGGCAGCCAGGCTCAGCCTGGAGTAGCTCAGGCGTCATGCCCAGCAGAACAGCGCTCCTGGCTTTTCCCCTTTCCCTGGGGGAACCAACCCGCCTGGGCTGTGGGAACCTCTGCCAGGCGGGGCAGCCTTTCACTACGAGATCATCCCCGGACACTTGCTGGAGGCAGGCACCTTGTGAGACACTGGGATTCACGAATGACTCAGATGGGGTTCCTGCCCTCCAGGAACTCACGCAGGGCCAGACAATACGAGGATGATCAGATGACAAAGGGCTGAAGATTTCCAAGCAAGATCTAGAAAAGCAGTGATGATGCCAACTGGCGACGCAGGCAGGGAAGACACTGCAGAGGCGGGGACAGCAGGGTTAAAAGTGAAGACGTGACAGGTCGGGGGACACAGCTGGGGAAACATCACGAGCCTGGGATGCCGACCTGAGTCTGAGAGCTGGTTCTGCCATCTGCTTGACCTGAGCCTGTTTCCCTTCTGCAGATGAAGATAATGCTTTATCGGGCTGTTTCCAGGATTCACTGGTTTCAGGAATAAGAAAGAGCTTTAAAAAATGAAAACGTCTAAGAGCCTGGATACTGAGGTGGGGGAGAATCAAAGTGACTCATCCATGGTCCAAAGGTGGATTAAAACAGGAACTCATTTTGGTCCATCCAGGATACAGAGTGGGTAACTCAGCCCCACCTCAGCTGCAACACGCCCCTGTTCCCACCCTCCCACTCCAGGCTCCCCTGGGCCATCCCAGGACCCAGGGATTACCATTTCCGCACCGTGTGACCCCAGACCCAATTTTCTAACCCCAAACATGGAGACGCCACTTGCCGCGCCCTTCGTGTGTACACACATCCTTGTGTACGTGGATGGCCCTGCAGGCAGAAGGGTGCTTTGCACAGGTGAAGGAACATCACAGTCGCAAAGGACAGATGGTGATGGTGAGCAAGGAGGAGTCAGCAGGAGACCTAGCAGGGAGGGGAGACCGCCGCAGGGCTGCACGCATGGGCGAACCCCAATCTCTGCAGCTCCGCTGGTTCACCAGCTGAGGAAACGTGGGCACATTGTTTCACCTTTGAGTCACTTCCCTCACTTGAAAAGTGGGCTGTTAGAAGGATTAAAAGCACGACTGTATAGAAAGCATTTAGCTGAGTGGCTTGGTGCCTAACAGATACTCAGTAAATGTTAATAACTCATCATTACTATTACTACTGCTACGGATATTATTGTGGAGGGTGGGGGAAGGGGTGAGTGGAGCTCTTTCCAAGAGGGATCCGAAACCAGCCTCTTTCTTCTCAGTCTTAACAAGCCTGGGTTGTGACCGGCCCCAGAAGCCCACCCTGCCTCCCACCCTTCTCTGAGGAGTGGACAGGGACACAGCTGGGTGCTCCTTTGCAGGTCTCCAGCCCACAGCCGAGGTGAGCTCTGGGGCGGTCTAGCTCAGGGTTCCTCCAGCTTTCCCAGACCAGGAAATAAAGATTAAAGAGCATAGCAACCAGGGCACCACCCTGGGCCTGTCCCTTCTCGTTGCCGTTCACACAATGCCTAAGTCGAATTTGGTTCAGGACGTCTTTCCATTTGCTGTGTGCCAACTCTATTGAGTGAGTAATGGCTGCCTGGAGGACTGCGGTTAGAAGGGACCTGAGGTTCAGAAGGAAAGAGAGCAGTGGTTGATTAGTAAGGTCTGACATGTATAGGCCCAGAGAGTCAAGAGAACAGTGGTTGCTTAGTGATGTCTGACACGTATAACACAGGAGAGGGGGCGGTATGCAGGCCAACTATTGGCCACACATGAACTAGAAATGTCCCAACACTGACTCCCTGGATCAAGCCACAGTTGTCAGGCAGGATAACCAAAAGCCAAGGGGGAAAGGGACTTGCCCAAGGTCACATAGCTTGAAATGGCAGGACTGGGATTCGAACCCAGGCCCCTCTGGTTCTTTGAGGATGCTGCCTACTACAATCATTGTTTCTTTCCTGTTGACTACAAGAGGGGGTGTCCAGGCCAAAGCCCATTGTTTGGGAGAACAGAAGCCACTGTCCAACCAGGAGGGTGCCTATGCTTGGTCCCCTCCCTGACACTGCCCACCCCAAATGACTGCAAACCCGGAGACAGATGGTTCTACTGAAAACACATATATACAGCAAGGGCTGTATCCAGACAAAAATTTGAATCCAGACACTAATCTGATGGAAGGCATGAGACCTAAATTTGGGTCTCATCCCCACTTTCTAGCTGCATGACCTTGAGAAAGTTACTTGGCTTCTCTGAGCTTAAGTTTTGGCCTCTATAAAACAGAGAGGATAACAAGTTAAATAAGGTCACTAAAAGTGATTTGCTCAGTTCCTGACAGAGTTAAGACCTTAAATCGGGGGTCCTCAACCTCCAAGATCTAATGCCTGATGATCTGAGAGGCAGCTGATGTAACAATAATAGAAATAAAGTGCACAATATATGTAATGCACATGAATCATCTGGAAACCATCACCACCACCCCTCCCACCCTGCCATCCGTGGAAAAATTGTCTTCCACGAAACCAGTCCCTGGTACCAAAAATGCTGGGAACCACTGCCTTAAATGTTAGTTGGAAGGATGAGGTCAAGGGGAAAAATTAAAACACACAGCATTTTCACAAAAGTGAACTCAAGTGATGAAGGCGAGAGCTCAGATAAGCTGTTGAGAGGAATCTATTTATCTCCGATTATCTTGATAGGCTAACTAAAGTTGAAATACGAATTACTAGATTTGATGATTTCAAAATAAGGAACCATACTCTTCTAGGAAGATAGATTGTGTCATTCATACCACAAAGAAGGAAGCAGCCTTGAGTGGGTGGATCGGCAATGGCAGGGGATGAATGTGTGTATTTCCCACTCCCCGAGGGGTAATTCTGTGCCTCAGCTTCCTCATCTGTAAAGTGGGAATAACTGCACCTGCCACACAGGGGTGCTGTTGAGACTAAATGAGCAGTTCCAGGAGAGGCGCTAAGCACCATCTGCCTATCTGGGTGGCAAGAGGGGAGCTGGCTTAATTAGGCAGAATAGACAGGGCAGCTATAAGGGGTGAAGGGAGCGGGCCCTCAGAGTCAGCTGACACACTTTCTGGCCAAAATGGTGGCAGATGAGAAAGTTATTAACTCCTGTATGTTAAGAGGCCGGTGACGCGGAGAGGCCACACCTGACACAGCTGAGTGACAGTCAGCCTAGAGGACTACAGGACGGTGACCTGACATCTGCCAGAGTGGCCACACTGTTGTTCTGTAAAGTAAAAGGTCACTCAGAGAAGGCAAGAACTTGACTTAACAGAAAGTCACATCGCAGATCCTTCTAAAGGTGGGACTTACGTTTTTTTCAGATAAAAGCCACCAAAACACTTTTTTTTAAAGAACATCAAATGTTTCCTGGGCTTTGCCTGGCAGCTTGCAGACCTGGCTGGGTGAAATGCATCCACTTGAATCACAGACTGAGATCTGGAAGCATGAGAATGCTTCTCTCGAACGAGCCTGGGGTCAGCACCTCACTACAGGGTCGCTAAGGAAATAGCCTCAGTCGCCCCTCCTCTCTCCCTTCCCAGGTCAGGGCAGGGTGACCGAGGCACCAAGGGGAGGGATCTGGACCCAAGATATCCTTTTGGAGCCTCAACTGCAAAACAGCAGGGTGTGAGGGACAGGGGAGGTTCAAGGATGATGTGGAAATTGCCTGGTACCCAGCGGGTGCTCACAAAAATGCTACTTCCCATACAAGGTCATTCCTGCACTCCTCTGCGGGTGCAAGGACCAGGGGCCCTGTGGCTGCTATCAGGAATCAGGGCTCTCCCAGTTCACCCCAGAGCACTTTGCTTGTGGAGACCTTCTAGAATCTCATGCTAGGCAGCTGCCTCCAGAGTCTTTCATGCTCAGTCGCTAAGCTGTGTCCAACTCCTTGCTACCCCAGGCTCCTCTGTCCATGGGATTTCCCCAGGCAAGACCACTGGCATGGATTGCCATTTCCTTCTCCAGGGGATCTTCCAGACCCAGGGATCGAATCCACATCTCCTGCATTGGCAGGCAGGTTCTTTATCACTGAGCCACCAGGGAAGCCCTCCAGAGCATTTACCACGAGCTTCAACCACGAGGCTTCCCGGCTTTCCTCACCGTCCTCAAGCTCAGACACGGCGATTTGGAGATTTGTGCTGCAGCTGTTATGCTGCCTGTTCCCCGCGGGCCTAGACCCCTGGAAAAGGGAATGGCAACCCACTGCAGTATTCTTGCCTAGAAAATCCCATGGACAGAGGAGGCTGGGAGGCTATAGTCCATGGGGTCGCAAGGAGTCAGACACAACTGAGCAACTTCCCTTCACTTTAGGCCCCCAGAAAAGGGGAAAAAACAGACCGCTGTGGGTTCAGAGTGCAGGATGGTGCTTCCTGTCTGTGAAGCATCACTAGTGCACAGGCCTGTCGGGAGACTAGGTAAGGTGGTAGATGTCAAGGGAGTCCCTCCCCTGAAGGGGCTGCGCAATCTCTAGTCTGAAGCACCCAGGGTTGCCTGTCCCCAAGGGGGTGGACCCCAAGCCCAGCTCCCTAAGGACTCACAGGCTGATGCTTGGTCAGCCCCCAAACTCCCGAGCCCTTAGCCCCTTCCCGGGAGCAGCAAAGCAGGAAGAGAGCGTCCTCGTCCTGGCTGACATGTTCCAGAGATGCTGCCAGGCCCCGGAAGGGGGCTGGGGTCCGTTATGCCCCACATTCCGCCCCCGAGCCTCGTGACGGCCAGCCCGAGCCACATGCACCTAGCTCAGAAACTGCAGACTCAGAAGGCAGGCCGGGAACGGCAATGAGATGAACGGGCTGGGTGTGAGAGCAGGGTGCAGAGGGGACTGTGGTCAAGAGGATGGACCGGCTGCTGGCGGCCAGGCCGGGATGCAGCCCAGCGTGGCCACATCTTTTGATCTTCCCAGAGAAACCAGAACCCTTATTTTTATGTAAAACGAAATTGCCTGTTTTCACAACACCAACAACTAAATGCAAGTTTTAAATCACTACAGCAGTCAACAATTCCCCTGCCCCCACCCCCTGCTGCCTCAGGAGGGCAGTTTGCGACTGACCTACCATAACTTCAGCCACAGATGTTTGAGGACCAACTCAAACTAAATCAGACCCACGCCAAGTCTTAGGGGTGTCCCAAATCCCCAGGTCATGCCCTTCAGGCATCCTTGGATACAGATACAGACATTGAGGCTCAGAGAGGGGAAGTGACTTGCCCAAGGTCACACAGGGAGGGTACCAGTTCAAGGGCTTAACCTCTGTCCTGAGTTGCAGACTTTTCCCACCAGCTCACACCATCTGTATCCTTCCTCAACAATTCTTTTTTTTTTTAATATTTCAATGATTTTATATTCCAAATATCTGTCATATTTTTTGAAAATTCTTTATGTTGAAATTCCACATAGTTAATCCATTATTAAAATGTAAAACCGTATTAACAAAATTTGTTTAAAAATTTTATATACTTGAAGACTCTAAGATCCCCTTATTTTTTGTCCCCTAGACCAGAGACATTTTTTGTGGTAATATTTTAAAATTTTTTAGTATCTTTTCTGTATCACCTACTATCTACCCATCAATCATGTTCGTTGCTTTCCTCTAAACTGTCTCCCTGCCCCTCATTTTACCAGTAATTCTTTCCTTTAAAAAATAGATGTATATTGAAGATATGCCATGGAAATGATACAGACCAAAATCAGACAGTGGATACTTTTCAGAAAGGTCATGGGAGACCCTGGGTAAGTCTGTACTCTCTCTGAGTGTCAGTCTCCCTGGTCTGCAAAGTAGCCAGTTGACAGAAGCAGTCTTTAAATGCCTTCCAACTGTGAAATTCTAGGCATCTATGAGGTCTCTTCTGCACCCAGTACTTTGTGGCCTCAGATGAACATAAAATAGTAATAATAATAATAACGGGGAGGACAAGTCCACGGTAGCCAGGAAGGAACACTACAATTTTTAGTGAAACTTGACTCTTAGTTACTGGAATTCAGAAGGAACGATGTAAATACCCAGGCAGTTTAACCACCATCCGACAGTTAAACAAAAACACATCTGGTTTAACTTCATTTTCCTCAACTCCTCCCCCGCTCCTGCACCCCCTACCCTCATCTCAAATTTTACCCCTTAATTTGAGAAGTCAAATTAAATGCAAACAATTGATTTCATGCCACAGTGAGGTTGAGAATTTCAGCATGGAAAACTTTAAGCATGATGTTTTTCTGGGAGCAATTAGGAAATGTTGGGGGATGGCATGAGGGGGTAGAAAAATAGGAAGGCTACTCCTGAATGTTCTTTGGACGCTGAGCATCAGAGAAGAGTTGCCGAATGCCTACTAGGAACCCAGCACTTAGAGAGGCCAAGCGAGTTGCTGCAGGTCACACAGCTAGGGCTGGAACCCCAGGCGCTGATCCTAAAGCCATTCTTTTCCCTCCTGTCGAGGCCTTTGTAACCTACATAGGGCCTTCCCTCTGGCCCTCATGGATCACCTGGTAGTGGCCAAAAATGTCTCACAGAGAATATTAACTTCTCAACAACAGTCCCCAACAGTGGTCATTTTCAGCTGAGCCATTCAATGGTGAAAAACCATTATAATCTTGCCAACCCTTCACAACTCTGCAAACTATATATTAGTAACCCATATGATGGATGATTTCCTCACCTGAGGCTCTAAACTTGTCTAGTCATACGGCAGTGCTGGAAATGAACCCAGTCTACTGCCCACAGCTGCCCTCTAAAAGCAATCCTGTGGACTGTAGTCTGCCAGGCTCCTCTGTCCATGGGATTCTCCAGGCAAGAATACTGGAGTGGGTTGCCATGCCCTCCTCCAGGGGATCTTCTTGGCCCAGGGATGGAGCCCACATTTCTGACGTCTCCTGCATTGGCAGACGGGTTCTTTACCACTAGCGCCACCTGGGAAGCCCTCAAAAAAGGAAGGACATCCCTAAAAAAAAAAAACCCACCAAAAATAGACACTGCACAGCCTAGCTCCAGCCTGCAGAGGACAAGGACCACGACGTAGCACTGGAAAGCTGAGTTTGCATTCCTGTGGCCACGCGGAGATTCTGAGTGCTGGTCCTCAGCCCAGCTTGCTCACTCTCCCCGTAATGTTCTCTTCAAGCTCTGCTTTGTATTAATAACTCCAGCTGGACCTATTCAAAGTGAGCACTCTGAGCTATGCCACTGGATCCTCCCCCTGGATTCGGAGGCCTCATCCCCAAAGGTGTGTACAATACCAAGATCACTGGAGCTGGTCACCAGGGCTCCAGCCCCAGCTCCCCAGGTAGCATCTCTTGTTGTTGAGCAAATCACCTCCCTTCTCCAGGACCAGTTTCTTCATCTGTAGGACTGCATCCGGTTTGCAGGGCAGTCAGGTATGTAAGGACCGGTAGGGCTTGAGTTTGATTTCACCTCATTTCAAAGCTGGGACACATCCAGGCAGAAGGGACTGTGGAGGTTAACAGTCCCAAGCCTTTTCCCAGCACCGAGCTCCAGGCTCCGGGCCAAGGCTGAGTCTAGGATGATGGGAGGCGGCACTTGACTATGAGCAAGGAGGACACCGTGCCACTCAACAACACAACCCATCGGGGAATGGGCAGGGCCTAGGCGGTGGGTGACAGGTTTCCAGGGTTCGGGGCCGAGACAAACACCCTACACCCCATCTCAAGTTTGCATTTTCCGCTGAGATTAGAGCTGATGAGAGCCAAAATTTTCTTAAGCACAGGCACCAGCTCAACACTTTGCATAGGTTAATCATACTATTTACTAATCTCAGCTAAAAGGAGGAGACTGGGGCATGACAAGCAACAGAATTTGTCCCAGGTCACACAGCTAGGTTGCCTTTTTCTGTTAGTGAAAACCAAAGGTTGGCTGATCCATTTTACCCATGTTACTGCCTGTTAATCTCCTTCCTTGTGAACTGCTTGATTCTTTTTCTAAAGTGTCAGTTTCAGAGCCTGAAAAAGTTTTGTTATACAAGTGTGCAGATGTCTGTGTAATTTATCGCTGCATTCCCAGCACCTAGGACAGGGTTTGGGGTATTAAAATGCTTTTTGAATGGAGGCGGCGTTTTGTTTCTGCCCTCAGTTCAGTTTTATTGCTCACAGCAGTCTTATGAGAGAGGTGCACTCCCTTACCTTCAGGTGGGGTCACGGATTCAGACAGGGGCCTTCCCTGAAGCCTATATCTGACTCCAGGGGCTGGGGAGTCGGGAAGCCGTGTCCAAGAACCTTTTCTGCTTATGGAGTTCGGATGTATGAAGTTCAGGAAGAGACAAGGAGACAGAGAGACAAGAAAGGCAGGGGCAGGGAGTGGAGAGGGCAGGGTGGGGAGGACACTCTGGGGAGGTCGGAAGATTTGAAGAGGACAGGTCTA
The DNA here is from genome assembly GCF_023699985.2 of Odocoileus virginianus. Taxonomy (NCBI): domain Eukaryota; kingdom Metazoa; phylum Chordata; class Mammalia; order Artiodactyla; family Cervidae; genus Odocoileus; species Odocoileus virginianus. The sequence continues at coordinate 32,954,342 of NC_069703.1, read as the reverse complement.
GGGCGTGGGGGGAGGCAAGACTGAACACCAGAAGACCCAGAAGGAGGAACCAAGATCAGCCCCTCATCTTAGCAGGGGGATGAGGTTGTAGGGTTTAGAGTCTGGCTTCAAATCCGGGCCTCAGACTTGCTTAACTTCTTCAGGCCTCAGTTTCCCTGTTTGTAAAGGAGATGATGCACGTCAAGCGTTGGAGCCTGGCACGCGTAGGTGTTCAACAAACGTCAACTTTGCTGGTGTGGAAGCCCACCCCTTGCCTACCAGGGAACTCGGGCCCACCTGGAAGTCTTCTTTTTTCCCCCAGAGCCCAGAGGCCCTTTCTGGCCAGAGAACTGCACCCTCCAGAGATCTCCTCCACCCACTGGCCGCTGTAAAGACCCCTCCCCCAGCCCCATTTTGCATTGAAAAAGGGTCTGAAGAGACAATGCGGGGGAAGGCTGGAGCTCCGCACAGCTACCCGCCCCCCCATTGTGACCAGGCTTTTAACCCTTTCTTATCAAGACCAGGCGCCGGAACCCACCCCGGGCCATCCGCTCACCTGCCTACGCCCAGAGATGGATCGCAGCAAACTTCCCCAGCTTCGGGGGGCTCCAGAGCTCGGCCCCAAGGCCGCTGTGCCCCGCCCCCCCCCCCTCCACGACTTCCAAACAGACTCCAACACGCCGGATGTCCGCCCCCCTCCCCGTCCCCCTGCGGCTCCCGGACCGAAGTGCCTCCCTCTCTCTACGGTTCCCAGCTCCGGCCCAAACTACTTTTGGAGCCCACCCAAACAGGCCAGCCCCCGCCCCTGGCGGTTGTGCCAAGATCTAGAGGCTGCTAGATGGCTGGCAGTTCTGGGGTAGGCAACCCGAGTCTCTTGATCGCGGACCAAGGGGGCGCCGTAGAAGCCGCCCAGCCACCGGGCACCCGGAGGCGGTGCCGAGACCGAAGACGGGGGTCTCAGGCAGCCGCCGGGAGACCCCAGGGCTGCAGCGGCCGACTCGAGGGCAGTCAGCCCGCCTCGCCGGCTCCGCTGGGACCACGTCCACTTTCTGGGCCGGCCCAGCGCGCCCGCAGGAAGCCGCAGATGCGCGCGAGCGCGGGAGCGGGACAGGTGGCTGGAGGTTCCGAATGGGCTGCCTTGAGCGGTGTGGGGGGGCGCGGAGGTCCCGGCCCGGCCCCTGATATCCAGCCTCGCCGCCCTCGCCCGGCGAGGAGAGGATGCGGAAAGGGGGCCTGGGATGCTCCACATCCCGGGGGTCCCGGAGAGCCAGGAACCAGCGTCGAGTCTTTACCTGCGCGGAGTTCGTGGGTGAAGGTCTGTCCCGGCGCAAGGGACGCGGGGTCGATGCGCTGGGAGCTCGGACGCGGAGGGGCGGGAGCGCGACGCTGCCCCGGCCAAGTCCCCCGCGGGCTTATAAAGGCGATCGCGGGGCACGCGCGCGGCCTGGGCAGCCCTACCCGGCCCCCGCCCCCGCCCCCGCCCCCGGCCCGGGCCCCGGCCCTCCCCGCCCCCGGCCCGCCCCCGGCCCGGGCCCTGCTGGCGGGTCCGGCCACGCGGCCAGCGCGCCGCCTGCCGGGGAGCCGGGCGCCCTCCGTCTTCCTGAGCCCTGGCTCGGCTCCCGCCCTTGCGCGGAGTTGGGGCGGGCGCTTCCCAGCGAGGCCACGCTCTGTCCTTTCTCTCCGCGAGCGCCGGCTCTGATTCCGTCTCTTTGGGGTTGACCTTATCCTTGGCTCCAACTTCCTGCTATGTCTCTTTGTGGCTGTTTCTCGCGCCCTCCGACTTGTCTGCCTCTCTGTCTGACAACCCACCTGTCTCTTTTGGGACCTCTGTCTCGCCCCATCTCTGTGCACGTGTCTCTCCGCCGTGTCCACCCGTGTGTCTGACTCTCCTCCCTGTCCCCTCCCGCCTTCCCCCTCCAACCAGACCACTGGCCCGGCCCCCTCTCCGCTGGTCTTGGGTTCTCTACTCTGCTCGGGCTGAGGAAACCGAGGGATACCTCGGAGGGGGTGGCTTAAGGATGGGAGCCTCCTCTCCTGGAATGGGACTGTTGCCTCTTTCTCCTTAGAGCCAGCCAGGGTTCCTGCTGACCGCATCCCATCCAGAGGTGACGACCTGTCTACCCAGTAACCAGAGGAGGAAGCCCACACTTTCCACCTGGTGGAATCAGACAGCCCAGGTTCAAGACTCCAGCCTGGTAACAAATCACTTGAGCCCTGTGGCCGGCGGGCCCCTTAACCCGCAGAGGTCAGCTGCCCTTATCACAGGCCGTTGTTGTTGCTGTTCAGTTGCTCAGTAGTGTCCATCTTTGGGACCCCATGGGCTGCAGGACACCAGGCTCCTCTGTCCTCCACTGTCTCCACTGTCCTATGCTGAGAGGCAGACTAATGTGAGACAGTGGTTGAAAAGTGCACAGGAAACTCTAAAAGCTCTAAAAGTTCTAAAGGATAAAGGGAGGCAGGGCAGGACTGGAGGAGACTGAGGCCTGAGCAGAGAAGCTGGCAGCACCAGCAGGACCAGTTGTTGTTTAGTGGCTAAGTCGTGCCGGAGTCGCTGAGACCCCATGGTCTGCAGCACACCAGGCTCCTCTGTCCACGGGATTTTCCAGGCAGGAATACTGGAGTGAATTGCCCTTCCTTCTCCAGGGGATCTTCCTGATCCAGGAATCGAACCCATGTCTCTTGCATTGGCAGGCGGATTCTTTACCATGTGAGGCACCAGGAAAGTCCTGGCCCAGAATTCTGTCTTACCTAGGACATGCTGACCTTGGGCCAGGCATCTTACATACATTATCTCCCAACAACTCCATTTTAGAGACAAGAAAACAGAGGCCCAGACACAGTATGAGGACAGCTTGTCAGTATGATTGGAACCAGAACTGGGAACTAGCACCAAAAACAAAGAGTGTCTTTGTATTTATTTTTCTTTTTTCTTGTATTTTTAGCAACTGATATTGCTTCTTTATTTATGAGTGGTATGGAGTGTCCTTCCTGACATAAGTTTGTTTTTAGAAAGTGAATCAAAGCATTGATTAAATATTATATTTATGTATTCAATGAGTTAGATTATTATGGCAAAAATCATGGAGGTGATAAATGAATCAAGTTCGGGAAACAACACTTTTGCATTAGAAATTGTGAGTGAAGGCATCCAGAACGGAGTCTCAGACCTTGGAGGGGTTCTGTAATTGCTCACAAACTCCAGGGAAAGGGTTAGGGATACAAAGAGGCTTGAGACAATGTCATTGTCAGTGGGCCAGGGGCATATCCCCAGGAATGAGGAGTCTGCCCGTCCCAGCCTGAACAGAGGCCGGGGGCCGAGGCCACGGTGACTTGAATGGACCCCATTTCACCAATTATGGGCCCCCATGCCTGCCGTTGACCTCTGGTCTCCCCAAAACTTTTGGGGATGGACACTTCTAGTTGCACTACATGGCCAGCATTGGGCCCCCTGTGTCTGGGTGATTTTTCCCCAGGTACCACTGGCTGAGCGCCTAAGAATTGATGCTTTTGAATCTGTGGTGCTGGAGAAGGCTCTTGAGAGTCTCTTGGACAGCAAGGAGATCACACCAGTCGATCCTAAAGGAAATCAACCCTGAACATTCATTGGAAGACCCGACGCTGAAACTGAAGCTCCAATACTTTGGCCACCTAATGCAAATAGCCGACTCATTGGAAAAGACCCTGATGCTGGGAAAGATTGAAGGCAAAAGGAGAAGGGGCCGGCAGAGAATGAGATGGTTAGATAGCATCACCGACTCAATGGACATGAATTTGAGCAAACTGGGAGACAGGAGAGGACAGAGGAGCCTGGCGTGCTGAGAGGGAAGGAACTAAGAAAACGGAAACAGGAGCTTGCCTGGTGGGTCCAGTGGTTAAGAATCCACTTGCCAATGCAAGGGACACGGGTTCGATCCCTGAGCCAGGAAGATCCCACGGGCCTCAGAGCAGCTAAACCTGTGCACCACAACTCCTGAGCCTGTGCTCAAGAGCCCATGGGCTGCAGCTACTGAAGCCTGCACACCCTAGAGCCTGTGCCCCACGACAAGAGAAGTCACCGAAATGAGAAGCCCTTGCACTGCAACTAGAGAGGAACCCCCGCGCATCGCAACTAGAGAAAGCCCACTCACAGCAACGAAGACCCAGCACAGTCAAAAGCAAATAGCAGGGTTTGAGAGCCCTTCCCAGGACCAGCGCTAGCTTCAGCCCTGGTCCCGGACTTCCCCCTTCCCAGTTCTGCCCGCAGCCCCGCCTTCCCACCTTGAGCCTCATCCTGGCTCAGCCCTCCTCGTCTTGGTCTCAGGCAGGTCTCCCAGGCAGTGCTAACCCAAGCTTCCAGCTCATCTGCAGTCCCAGCCCCCGCGCCCACCCCCGGCAGTCAACCCTGTGCTCAGTACCCTAAGAAATGACCAGAGTGTCTCCCAGGCCCTGCTGGACTTAAAGGAAGCCTTCCTCACAAAGGCCCCGCCTGCCCTGTGAGAAAACCCCATTGTCTGAGGAACAATGTCTCTATTTTGTCCTTTATTTCTAAAGGGACTTGTGAGCCGGCTCCAAGCTCCTAGAGGGAGAGTGTTGCTTCCTATTCTCAACCCTGGAGAAGGCTTCAGGCCAAAAGGAAGGGTCAAGGCTGTCCGCTGGGAGCTGGATTCCAGAGATCAGAGCGGATTCAAGCAGGCCCAGCATAGCGGTCCCGTGGCATTTCCAGAATGGAGACAGGAAGGAAGGCATCCCAAATAAGTAGGAAGAGTCTGTACCCAGGGTGGTGGAGAGATCTCCTCCCTTCTCCCCCTCCCCTGACCACATACTTACAAGACTTTGATCATCTCTGGTAAAGTCTTCCTGAAGATTCATCCATCCTCCTGGCTGTCCATCCACCTCCCTGTCTTCAATAGACACGTCTGAGATAGGCCTTGGAGATGCTTCCCTGGGGGGCTGTGTCACTTTTGCCTTCCACCTCCTGTTAGATGCAAACTTGAGGGCCCAAGAACACTTTAGGGCTTGGACAATGGTAGGCTGATATTTGGCAGCATGGGGATTTCTTTAGCAATGTTCTGAAAGGTTTATGACTTTTATGGCAAATAGGTCAGATACCTACTAAGCCTACAAAACCATCCCCAAGAAGAAGAAATGCAAAAAGGCAAAATGGCTGTCTGAGGAGGCCTTCCAAATAGCTGAGAAAAGAAGAGAAGCTAAAGGCAAAGGAGAAAAGGAAAGATATACCCATCTGAATGTAGAGTTCCAAAGAATAGCAAGGAGAGATGAGAAAGCCTTCCTCAGTGATCAATGCAAAGAAATAGAGGAAAACAATAGAATGGGAAAGACTAGAAATCTCTTCAAGAAAATTGGAGCTACTGAGGGAAAATCTCATGCAAAGGTGGGCTCAATAAAGGATAGAAATGGTAAGGACCTAACAGAAGCAGAAGATATTAAGAAGAGGTGGCTAGAATACATAGAAAAGCTATACAGAAAAGATCTTAATGACCCAGATAACAACGATGGTGTGATCACTCACCTAGAGCCAGACATCCTAGAGTGCAAAGTCAAGTGGGCCTTAGGAAACATCACTATAAACGAAGTTAGTGGAGGTGATGGAATTCCAACTGAGCTATTTCAAATCCTAAAAGATGATGCTGTTAAAATGCTGCACTCAGCATGCCAGCAAATTTGGAAAACTCAGCAGTGGCCACAGAACTGGAAAAGGTCAGTTTTCATTCCAATCAAAAGAAGGACAATGCCAAAGAATGTTCAAACTACCACACAATTGCACTCATCTCACATGCTAGCAAAGTAATGCTCAAAATCCTTCAAGCTAGGCTTCAGCAGTATGTGAACTGAGAACTTCCAGATGTACAAGCTGGATTTAGAAAAGGCAGAGGAATAGGAGATCAAATTGCCAACATCCGTTGAACCATAGAAAAAGCTAGAGAATTCCAGAAAAATGTATACTTCTGCTTCATTAACTACATTAAAGCCTTTGACTGTGTAGACCACAACAAACTGTGGAAAATTCTTCAAGAGTTGGAAATATAAGATCATCTCACCCGCCTCCTCTGAAACCTGTATGCAGGTCAAGAAGCAACAGTCAGAACTGGACGTGGAACAACGGACTGGTTCCAAACTGGAAAAGGAGTTCATCAAGGCTGTATATTGTCACTCTGCTTATTTAACTTATATGCACAGTACATCATGTGAAATGCCAAGCTGAATGAAGCTCAGCTGGAATCAAGATTGCCAGGAGAAATATCAATAACCTCAGGTATGCAGATGACACCACCCTTATGGCAAAAGCAAAGAGGAACTAAAGAGCCTCTTGATGAAAGTGAAAGAGGAGAGTGAAAAAGATGACTTAAAACTCAACTTTCAAAAAATGAAGAGCATGGCATCTGGTCCCATCACTTCATGGCAAATAGATGGGGAAGCAGTGGAAACAGTGACAGACTTTCTCTTCTTGGGCTCCAAAATCACTGCAGATGGTGACTGCAGCCATGAAATTAAAAGACACTTGCTCCTTGGAAGAAAAACTATGACAAACCTAGACAGTGTATTAAAAAAGCAGAGACAATACTTTTCCAACAAAGGTCCATCTAGTCGAAGCTATGATTTTTTCCAGTAGTCATGTATGGTTGTGAGAGTTGGATTATAAAGACAGCTGAGCGCCGAAGAACTTTTGAACTGTGGTGTTGGAGAAGACTCTTGAGAGTCCCTTGCACTGCAAGAAGATCCAACCAGTCAATCCTAAAGGAAATCACTCCTGAATATTCATTAGAAGGACTGATGCTGAAGCTGAAGCTCCAATATTTTGGCTACCTGATGCGAGGAGCCAACTCATTAGAAAAGACCCTGATGCTGGGAAAGATTGAAGGCAGGAGGAGAAGGAGGCAACAGAGGATGAGATGGTTGGATCACGTCACTGACTCAATGGACATGAGTTTGAGCAAGCTCCAGGAGATGGTGAAGGACAGGGAAGCCTGGTGTGCTGCAGTCCACAGAGTGCAAAAGAGTCAGACACGACTGAGCGACTGAACAACAACAAATACATGGAGACTTTGCCACATTTTTGTGTTTACAGTGTCCTATGGCTATTCGTCTCCTGACAACTGGCCTTGGGCTCAGTGCAGCCTCCTGTCTTCCCTTTAATGGATGACTTCTTCCTTTTCATGTCATAGCCAGTATGGAGCCAGCCATCTAGCTGACCTCGTGTCTACAGTTTGCAGAAGCATAAGAGGAGGAGTTGGCAACTCATTATCAGAGAATGCAAATCAAAACCACAATGAGGTACCATTACACGCCAGTCAGGATGGCTGCTATCCAAAAGTCTACAAGCAATAAATGCTGGAGAGGGTGTGGAGAAAAAGGAACCCTCTTACACTGTTGGTGGGAATGCAAACTAGTACAGCCGCTATGGAAAACAGTGTGGAGATTTCTTAAAAAACTGGAAATAGAACTGCCATATGACCCAGCAATCCCACTCCTGGGCATACACACTGAGGAAACCAGATCTGAAAGAGACACGTGCACCCCGATGTTCATCGCAGCACTGTTTATAATAGCCAGGACATGGAAGCAACCTAGTTACCCATCAGTGGACGAATGGATAAAGAAGCTGTGGTAGATATACACAATGGAATATTACTCAGCCATTAAAAAGAATTTGAATCCGTTCTAATGAGATGGATGAAACTGGAGCCTATTATACAGAGTGAAGTAAACCAGAAAGATAAAGACCATTACAGTATACTAATGCATATTTATGGAATTCAAAAAGATGGTAACAATAACCCTATATGCAAAACAGAAAATAGACACAGATGTATAGAACAGACTTTGGGACTCTGAGGGAGAAGGCGAGGGTGGGATGTCCTGAGAGAATAGCATTGAAACAAGTATACTATCAAGGGTGAGACAGATCACCAGCCCAGGTTGGATGCATGAGACAAGTGCTCAGGGCTGGTGCATGGGGAAGACCCAGAGGGATGGGATGGGGAGGGAGGCTGGAGGGGGGATCGGGATGGGGAACACATGTAAATCCATGGCTGATTCATGTCAATGTATGGCAAAAACCACTACAATATTGTAAAGTAATTAGCCTCCAACTAATAAATATAAATGGGAAAAAAAAGTTATTAAAAAAAATGCCCAAAAAAAGAGAGGAGGAGTTGGGTGTCATTGTCAGACAAAGAATGCTCAGGAGTTCCCTGGTGGTCCAGTGGTTAGGACTTGGTGCTTTCAACCATGGCCTGGGTTAAATCTCTGGTCGGGGAACTAACACTCTGCAGGTCATGTGGCATAGTCCCCCCAAAAATCATCTCAGACAAAGAATGCTTCATGGAATGTGCTTAGGAGGGACCTGAGGAGCCTTCAGTTTCATCTCCTGCTAAGTTCTCCACCTGCTGGCCTCTGCTTACCCTAAATATAGCTGAGCGTGGAGAATTCCAGTTTTTGGCTGGAATCCTGGGCTTACTGTCAACTTGGACCACAGGCCTCAGGTCTAAATTGCCTAGTTTTTCTTTCTCTCCTTTCAACCTGTCCAATTTCAAAGGAGTCAAGCACGTCTCTTTCTTGTAGGAATTTATTAATGAGTGCAAGAAATGAGCAGCCTCCAAAATCCTGAGATTTTCCCACGAGTTTATAAAAGAGCAGCCTTGGAGGCCCCTGGTTTGAATTCCAAGTTTCAACAGACTCCGACCACACTGACCCCTTCACCACCAGCTATTTTAGAATAGCCAACCTCCCAGTCAAAAATCCCTGTTCCACATGTGCTGTATTGCCCTCCTCTGCCCCACAAGTTCTGCACTGGAGGGTCTGTGATTTGCAGTATCCTACTTCGGGTCCCCATTTGCTCATCAGTTAAGAGGTTGTAAATATCGAAATCTGGGCTTTCCAAGTGGTGCTAGTGGTAAAGAATCTGCCTGCCAATGCAGGAGACATAAGAGGCATGGGTTCGATCCCTGGGTCAGGAAGATTCCCCTGGAGGAGGGCGTGGCAACCCACTCCAGTATTCTTGCCTGGAGAATCCCATGGATAGAGGAGCCTAGTGGGCTACAGTCCATAGCATCGCACAGGATCAGACTTGACTGTAGTGACTTAGCATATACACACACACAAATAACAAAATCTAATTTGTCAAACTTAAACAAATTTTTTAAAATTTATTTACTACTATTTTTGACTGTACTGGGTCTCCACTGCTGCTCACAGGCTCCTCTTCTAGCTGTGTCTCTGGGGCTACTCTTGAGTTGCGATGCATGGTTGTGATACTCTGCAGTTGTGATGTATCTAGTTGCGAAACGACGTCTCCTTGTAGTGGCTTCTCTGGAGCTGTGGGCTTCAGTCGTTCTGGCACACCGGCTTAGTTGCCCCGCGGCACGTGAAGTCTTTCTGGACCAGGGATCAAACCCCTGTCCTCTGCACTGGCAGGTGGATCCTTAACCACTGGACTGCCAGGGAAGTCCTCAAACCGGTTTTGAAACTAAAGGAAACTTATTGGCCCATGAAACAGGCAAGTCTACATGTGGGAGAGGCTTTTTTCCTCAGTGGTTCAGTGATATACTAGGACCTGATTTCTCTCTCTTTTCATTTCTCAGCTCCTTTTGGCCCTGTTTGCATCCAGGTGGAGGTTCCCAGATGACATCTCACCTGTAATATATCAAAAACGTGGAAATCTGTTCTCATGGGCCAAACCTCCATTGTTGTTGTTGAGTCCCTAAGTCGTGTCTGACTCTTTGTGACCCCATGGACAGAGTTCATCAGGCTCCTCCATCCTCCACTGTCTCCCAGAGTTTGCCCATTTCACATCCCTTGAGCTGGTGATGCTATCGGACCATCTCATCCTCTGCCACCCCCTTCCCTTGTCATGGCAAAGGGGCTTGTGTAACTAAATGCAGTGAGAGCGATGCAGTGCTGGTCCACCCAAGATGGATGGGTCATAGTGAAGAGGTCTGACAAGATGAGGTCCACTGGAGAAGGAAATGGCAACGCACTACAATATTTTTGCATGGAGAACCCCTTGTATAGTATGAAAAGGCAAATCTCCTTCATGGGCTCCCTAAACCAACCACCCCAGTGGTTGATATAAGAGAATCCAGGCCCACCCATAGAGACAGGATAAGGTCCCAGCCTACCCACCCTGTTTGGAAAGGCCAGGACGGGGGTGGGTGACGGGGAGGTAAGTCACAGATGTCTCCCCCACGTGGCTCTAGGATTTAGGTGAGTACTCACATGCTTACCTTTATGGGCTCTATACTTGCCAAAGCACTTTGAAATAAATAATAGTAAAAATATTTTATATGGGTACAGTAAGGTATGTTTTTAAAGATATAAATCATCTCAGTTCATGTTAGAAAGCCTGAATCCAAAAAAGAAAAAGTAAATTAAAATAACCTGTAGTCTCATCACACAGAGCGAATCCATTTAACACCTTGGTATTTCTCTTTCACAATTTACTTATTTTTAAAAAAATTATTTGTTTTAGTTGACTTCTCCAGGTCTTAGTGTTGGCACATAAGATCTTTAGTTGAGGCATGTGGGGGTCCCAGCTCCCTAACCAGGGGGCGAACCTGGGCCAAATTTGTACCAAGTAAGAAATATACTGGCCCTGGCAGTGAAAGTCCAGAATCCTAACCGCTAGGCTACCAGGAGACTATCTTCCCCAATTTAAAAGCAAAACAGGGCTTCCCTGGTGGTCCAGTGGTTAAGAATCCACCTGCCAAGGCAGGGGACACAGTTCAATCCCTGGTCTGGGAAGATCCCACCTGCCGCAGAGCAGCCAAACCCATACTCCATAGCAAGGGAAGACGCCGCAGTGAGAAAGCCTCGAGCCACGAGGAAGAGCAGCCTCCACCCTCTGCAGCTAGAGAAAGCCCGTGGCAGCAACAAAGACCCCGTGCAACCAAAAATAAATAGACTCAATAAACCACTATTTTTTAAAAAATAGCAAAACAAAATAAAAATTCAAAGAAGGGGATCACAGGAGATGTATGAAACAGCCTACATTCAGGTAAGATTTTTCCCAGTGGCTCAAAGTGTCTGCCTCCAATGCAGGAGACCCGGATTTGATCCCTGGGTCGGGAAGATCCCCTGGAGAAGGAAATGGCAACCCACTCCAGTATTCTTGCCTGGAGAATCCCATGGACAGAGGAGCCTGGTGGGCTACAGTCCCCGGGGTCGCAAAAAGTTGGACATGACTGAGCGACTTCACTTTCAATGATGTATTCAGGACGTGGTTTCTCTCCCTTATGGAGAAAAACAAAGACCCTGCTTTTCTGGCTTACTACACACACATTTTCACAACCCCGTCCGGGTTTTGCAGCCCTCTGGATGTATTATCCCATCTTCTCCTCTGGGTGGGGTTATCGCGAGCCGCATTTTACAGACAGAACACCGGAGGCGTGGCGGTCAGGTCCGGAGCAGGTGGCCAGTGTGCAGTTCCCAGCCCAGGCCCCTAGCCGTGGCGCTCAGCTTCCGAGTGGGAGGCAGGATGCGCGGCTGGTCTGAAGGAAGCGCCCCCAAAGCGATTCTGGAAGGGGAGTGACCACAGGCTGCACCTCCGCACCAGTCTTGTCCGCTTTCCAGCCTCTTCCGAGGTTCCAGAGATCTCTGCGCACTCGGAGGAAGGACGACCAGTGGGTTTAATGTTTACCCGCCCCGAAGCGCGGCGTCACGGAGACCCGGGCACTCGGGACGCTCCCTCTACTTCTGGGCGTGGGGATGGGCAGGGCAAGGGGTCAGCGGGCAGCGCCTCCACCTCAGATGCCAGCTCCTCCCGCCCGAGTTTTCGGTGTGGATGCAGGGCTGGAGTGAGCATGCGATTGGAGGGGTGTGCTCAGAAGGCCCCCAGACAGGCCCCCACCTTCCAGCGGCCTCAACCGAAAACTCTGTTGTAATGGACAGTGGCCCAGGCTCTGAAGCCCGCTCCACAGGCTTCCCTGGAGGCTCCGTGGTAAAGAATCCGCCTGCCAAGGAAGGAGACACGGGCTTGATCCTTGATCTGGGAGCAACGAACCCCCTGCCTCGCATCTGTTGAGCCTGTGCTCTAAAGCCCAAGAGCCCGTGTCCTCGAGCCCGGCCGCACGCCCAGAGGAGCCGCCGCAGTGAGGGGCCTGGGCACCGCACCTAGAGGGCAGCCCCGCTCGCTGCAACTAGAGAAAAACCCACGAAGCAATGAAGACCAACAACAGCCAAAACAAAATCTTGCTCCAGGCTGATTCATGTCAATGCATGGCAAAACCCACTACAATATTAATTAGCCTCCAATTAAAATAAACTAATTAATTTTTTGAAAAATTAAAGAAAACAGACTTATGATTACCAGGAGGTAAGGTGGGGGGAGGGATAAATTGAGAGACTGGGATTGACATATACACAGTACTTTATATTGGCTTGGCCAAAACGTTCATTTGGGGGTTTCCATTAGATATTATGGAGAAATCCAAATGAACCTCCTGGCCAAGCCAATATATAAAATAGATAACTAATGATGACCTACTGTATAGAATAGGGAACTCTACTTAATACACTATAATGATCTATATGGGGAAATAATCTAAAAAAAAGAGTGGATATATGTATGACTGATTCACTTTGCTATACTGAAAGTATTGTATTGTAAATTGTATTGTAAATCAACTGTACTCCAATAAAAAATTTTTTAAGTGTTCCCAGGTATAGATTCTTAAAATAATGTAAAAATAAATATCAACTGATAAAAAAAAAAATCTTGCTCCACTAGCTGTGTTCGACCTTGAGCAAGTGAACCTATCTGTGCCTCAGTTTCTTTGACTGTGAAATGGGAATAATAATACATACCCCCACCCCCCCACACACACGTGCAGAGCTGTTGAGGGGTTTAAAATCCTTATAAAGCCCTGGGAAGAGCGGCACACAATAAACATTCAATAAGTATCAGCTATAATTATTGTTTTATTATACATGTATTAATGAGTGTTCTACTTGCTGGTAACAGAAAGCCACTCCTGCTGGACGAACAGAAAAGAGGCATTTATTAAAGGGAAGTCTGTCCATGACAGACAAGGGCAGGGAGGCAGTCAGTGTTCCAGAAGCAACTGGAAGCAGAGAATTTTTTCCCCCTCCGGGGAAGATGTTCAAAAGCCTTTGTATTCCTACTGAAATAGAAATAGAGCTGCTGCACAGTATGAGCCTCGGACGTACAATAAAGTGAGTCACAGTTTTTAAAGGTTTTACTACATTTATAGTTATTGTAAAATATTGGTTATAGTCCTTCTGCTGCATAATATATCCTTGTGTTTTATATATAGTTGTTTGCACCTTTTAATTCACTCCCCTATCTTGCTCCTTCCTGCTTCTCTCTCCCCTCTGGGAACCACTAGTTTTCTCTATATATCCGTGAGTCAGTTTCTCTTTTGTTATATTCACTAATTGTTTTATTTTTTAGTTTCTACATATAAGGGATATCAAACAGTATTTTTTTTCTCTGTCTGACGTCTGACTTGTTTCACTAAGCTTGATACCCTCCAAATCCATCCACGTTGTTGCAAGCGGTAAAATATCATTATTTTTTTTATGGCTGATCGGTATTCCATTGTATATACACACCACATCTTTATCCAGTCATCTGTTGATGGACACTTAGGTTGCTTCCATGTCTTGGCTATTGTAAACAATGCTGCTATAAACATTAGGTGCTTGTATCTGTTTTGCTGAAAGTTTCACTTTCATTTCAGGTTCAAAGGATTTGTTAACAAAAGAAACCACTCGTCACACACAGATAAACAACTTTAATGTTTAATAAAGAATTATTTAGCTTAATTTCAATATACAGTCATGAAAAGAAAAGGGAAATAGAAACCATAGAGAAGAGGAACAGCACATACATCACCAAAGTGGGTCGACCAACATCCAGAATTAAACAGAGTGACAGGAAGTCCCGAGTCACAGCGATTTGGAGTCCCGGTTGGGAAAAGGTCCCAGGCAGTGCGTCCACTCCACAGGTAAGACTTCAGATTGCAGTTTTGGGGGTTCCCACTTAAAACCCTAGGCTGCAAACTGATATCATCATCAGTTTGTGGGCAAAAATGCAGCTCTGGTTTTACTTTAACACTTTTACAATGCTGTTTGTTTTATCTTGTGAGATTTGTTGTTCAGTCGCCAAGTTGTGTCTGATTCTTTGCGACTCTTTGAACTGCAGCATGCCAGGCTTCCCACTCCTTCACTATCTCCTTGAGTTTGCTCAAACTCATGTCCATTGAGTCGGTGATGCCATCCAACCATGTCATCTTCTGTCGTCCCCTTCTCCTTCTGCCTTCAATCTTTCCCAGCATAAGAGTCTTTTCCAATAAGTCAACTCTTCCCTTCAGGTGGCCAAAGTACTGGAGCTTCCGCATCAGTCCTTCCAATGAATATCCAGGGTTTATTTCCTTTAGGAGTGACTGGTTTGATGTCCTAGCTGTTCAAGGGACTCTCAAGAGTCTTCTCCAGTGCCTCGGTTTGAAAGCAACAATTCGGCATTCATCCTTCTTGATGGTCCAACTCTCACATCTGTACATGACTACTGGAAAAACCATAACTTCTACTATATGGACCTTTGTCAGCAAAGTAATGTTTCTGCTTTTTAATATGCTATCTAGGATTGTCATAGCTTTTCTTCCAAGGAGTAAGCATCTTTAAATTTCATGGCTACAGTCACCGTCTGCAGTGATTTTGGAGCCCAAGAAAATGAAATCCAACACTGTTCCTGCTTTTTCCCCATCTATTTGCCATGAAGTGATGGGACTGGATGCCATGATCTTCTTTTTTTGAATGTTGAGTTTTAAGCCAGCTTTTTCTTTTTTAAAATTAATTAATTTATTTTAATGGGAAGATAATTACTTTACAATACTGTGATGTTTTTTGCCATACAGCGACCCAAATCAGTCACAGGTACACTTGTGTCCCCCATCCTGAACCCCCTTCCCACCTCCCTCCCCATCCCATCCCTCTGGGTTGTCCTAGAGCACCAATTTTGAGTGTCCTGCTTCATGCATCCAACTTACACTGATGATCTGTTTTACATATGACAATTTATGTATGTCAGGTACATTGAAACAATACATGTTTCAATGCTATTCTCTCATATCACCTCACCCTCACCTTCTCCCACAGAGTCCAAAAGTCTATTCTTTACATCTGTGTCTCTTTGGCTGGCTTGCATATAGGATCATCGTAACCGTCTTTCTAAATTCCATATATAGGTGTTAATATACTGTATTGGTGTTTCTCTTTCTGACTTACAGTTTCATCACCTCATTAGAACTGACTCAAATGCGTTCTTTTTTGTAGCTGAGTTATATTCCATTGTGTATATGTACCACATCTTCCTTCATCAATGGACATCAAGGTTGCTTCCGTGTCCTAGCTATTGTAAACAGTGCTGCGATGAACATTGGGGTGCACGTGTCTCTTTCGATTCTGGTTTTCTCAGTGTGTATGACCAGCAGTGGGATTGCTGGGTCATATGGCAGTTTCATTTCCAGTTTTTTAAGGAATCTCCACACTGTTCTCCGTAGTGGCTGTACCAGATTGCATTCCTACCAACAGTGTAAGAGGGTTCCCTTTTCTCCACACCCTCTCCAACATTTATTGTTTGTAGACTTTTTGATGGTGACCATTCTGACCAGCATGAGATGGTACTTCATTGTGGTATTGACTTGCATTTCTCTAATAATGAGTGATATTGAGCATATCCATAGCCATTTGCATGTCTCCTTTGGAGGAATGTCTGTTTAGTTCTTTGGCCCACTTTTTGACTGGGTGGTTCGTTTTTCTTGTATTGAGCTGCATGAATTGCTTATATATTTGGGATATTAGTTCTTTGTCAGTTGCTTCATTTGCTATCGTTTTCCCCCATTCCGAAGGCTGCCTTTTCACCTTGTTAAGCCAGCTTTTTCACTCTCCTCTTTCACCTTCATTAAGAGGCTCTTTAGTTCCTCTTCATTTTCTGCCATTAAAGTGGTATCATCTGTGAGTCATGGGATTTCCTTAAACCCTGGGGTGGTTGGCCAGGCCTCCAGGGGCTCGAGAATTCCGAGACCCATTCCCTTTCTTATCTAAAGTGATGCATGACTAGCTGTGCTCATGGGCAGGCATGGAATCTGGGCAGTGTCCAGACAGCTCAGAAGCAAGGTCAAAGGTCTACTCTCCTGTTTCTGAAGTCTGAACAAGACTAATCTCCATTTTGATTTCCCTTCTTCTCTATACATTTGTGCTAAGTCGCTTCAGTCGTATCCTACTCTTTGTGACCCCAATGGAGTATAGCCCTCCAGGCTCTTTTATCTGTGAAATTCACCATGCAAGAATACTGGGGTGGGTTTCCACCCCCTTCTCTGAGGCACCTTCCTAATGGGGGGAGCGAACTTTCATCTCTTGTGTCTCCTGCACTTCGAGCAGATTCTTTACTTCTGAGCCATTGGAACGTTATCTTTTTGAGTTGGTGTTTTCTTTTCTTTTTTTTCCCAATATATACTGAGGAGTGGAATTTCTGAGTCATGTTGTAGCTGCTGTTCCATTGCTAATTTGTGTTTGACTCTCTATAACCCCATGGACTATAGAACGTCTGGCTCCTCTGTCCTCCACTGTCTCCCAGAGCTTGCTCAAATTCATGTCCATTGAGTCAGTGATACTATCTAACCATCCATTCTCTGCCACACCCTTCTGCTGTGGCCTTTAATCTTTCCCAGCATTCTGGTCTTTCCTAATGAGATGACTCTTTCCATCAAGTGGCCAAGGTATTGGCGCTTCAGCATCAGTCCTTCCAATGAATATTCAGGGTTGATTTCCTTTAGGATTAGCTGGTTTGATCTCCTTGGAGTCCACAGGACTCTCAAGAATCTTCTCCAGCACCACAATTTGAAAGCATTGATTCTTTGGTGCTCAGCCTTCTTGATGGTCCACCTCTCACATCCATACATGACTACTAGAAAAACCAGAGCTTTGACTATGTGGACCTTCGCCTGCAAAGTGATGTCTCTGCTTTTTAATGTGCTGTCTAGGTTTGTCACAGCTTTCCTTCCAAGGAGCAAGTATCTTTTATCTCATGACTGCAGTCACCATCTGTAGCGATTTTGGAGCCCAAGAAAATAAAATCTGCCATTGCTTCCACTTCTGAGCCATAGAGCATTAGGTTGGTACAAAAATAACTGTAGTTTTGCATTGTTGAAATTTGCTATTTTATATAGGAATATGTTCTGAAATAAATGTGGTTATATTCTACATCATTTTAATGTGTGTTTCTTACTTTATGTCTTTTGCTAAGGACTTAATACTTGCTGTGCATTTTATGTTTGTTTTAGGCTAGGGAAATGATGTTAGACAAAAAGCAAATTTGAGCAGTTTTCTTATTCGGATTCAAAATGGGCTGTAAAGCAGCAGAGATAAGTTGTAACATCAACAACACATATGGCCCAGGAACTGCTAAGGAACATAGAGTGCAGCAGTGGTTCCAGAAGTTTTCTTAAGGAGATGAGTGCCTTGAAGATGAGGAGCAAAGCGACCAGCCATCAGAAGTTGACAACAACCAGCTGAGAAGATCATCAAAGCTGATCGTCTTACAACGACACGAGAAGCTGCCAAAGAGCTCGACATCAACCATTCTACAGCCATTCAGCATTCGAAGCAAACTGGAAAAGTGAAGTAGCTTGATACGTGGGTATCTCATGAGCTGACTGCGGGTCAAAAAAATCATCATTTTGAAGTGCTGTCTTCTTTTATTGTATGCAGCAAAAACAAACCATTTCCGGATTGGATTGTGACATGCAGTGAACAGTGCATTTTATATGACAACCGGCAACGACCAGCTCCGTGGTTGGACCGAGAAGAAGCTCCAAAGCACTTCCCAAAGCCAAAACAGGTCATGGTTTGTTTGATGGCCTCCTGCCCGTCTGACCCTCTACGGCTTTCTGAATTCTGACAAGACCATTACATTTGAGAACTATGCTCAGCAAATCAACGAGATGCGCTGAGAATGGCAACATTTTCAGCCAGCGTTGGTCAACAGAACCGGCCCAATTCTTCCCCACAACAACGCCTGATGGCACATAGCACAGCCAAAGCTTCAAAAGTTGAACAAATCGGGCTACAAAGCTATGCTTCATCCACCATATTTGCCTGACTTCTTGCCAACCAAGTACCACTGCTTCATGCATCTTCACAACTTTTTGCAGGGAAAATGCTTCCTCCACCAGTAGGAGGCAGAAAATGGTGTGCAAGAGTCCCTCAAATCCCAAAGCACAGATTTTTATGCTATAGGAATAAACAAAGTTATTTCTCATCGGCAAAAATGTGTTAATTGTAAAGGTTCCTACTTTGATTAATAAAGATGTGTTCGAGCCTAGTTATAATGATTTAAAATTCACAGTCTGAAACCACAATTACTTTTTCACGAACCTAATAGTTCTATTCTGAGTTTTTTGAGACACCTCCATACTCTTTTTCAAAGTGGCTGGCTGGAAGCGGGGTTTGATCAGTCACCAGTTTCAGGCTTTCTGACCGTTTTTAGACTTCGTTTCTTCTCTCTGTCCTCGCTTCACTCTCCTCTCCCTGTAAAGCCACTCTCTGTTCTTGCCAGTCTTTGCGGCAGGACCTGACCCCATCCCCCAGGGCTTCTAGCAACCGCAGTGAGGTGTGGCCGTGCCTGTGCCCAGGAGAGAACGGGATTGGGCCCACGGGCCCATGTCCACCCCTGGCCAACCAGCTGTGGATGCATCGGCCACGCAGGGCCAGCGTGGCAGCTCATACAGAACTGAGGACTGGCTTGTGAGGGCTTCTGGACACGCAGCGATGAAAGGCTGTCATTCCCCTTCTGTTACAAACCACCTTCACTCCCTGGTTCTCAGACTGAGAGGACAACCTCTCACCCTCACTGCTCTCCGAGGAGGGAAGACACACTCTCTGAAAGGGCCTGCCTGCAGCGCCTTCATCCCAGGGGAGGCCCTGCCCCAGCGCCTGTTACCCCAGGGAGCTACCGCAACACAGCCCTTCACGCACAAACACACACACACACACAATCACAGCACATCCCTTCACACAGTCACACATATCCCTTCACACACACGCACACACACACACACCATCAGAACACCGCCCTTCACACACACACAGTCACAACACATCCCTCACAACACATCCCTTCACACACACACATGCACACACTCACAGTCGCATATCCCTCTGGACACAGCTGATCAACTCAGATTTGGCCAATACCTAGACTTGTCCCCTGACTCCACAATCAGTCAGAACCACTAATGGAAGGGCAACTATTGACCATCAGAGAGGAAAGCTCGGGTTCTCCCGGGATCTCCGTGGGATCTGAGGTGAGCGTGCCCACTGAATGAGGGGAGAAGGGAGTAGTTGATCAGAGATCAAAGAGGAAGCGAGATAAGAGAGACCTGCAGCCCAAGGCACCAGGCAGGTAACTTCAGTCTCTGACTTCCCAGTTCCCATGTCCGTCACCAGAAGGGCCTGGCTGGGGTTAGGTTTCTTTCTTTCTTGGGCCCATGGAGATCCCTGAAAATTCCAGTTGCAGCCTCACAATTCCCTCCATCCAAATTTTTATTTCAGGTCACCAAAAATGCCTTACTCAGAAAAATTAACTTCCTTATTTCTCCCTAAAATGAACCACAAATAATCCAACTTCCTTATTTCTTCAAGGAGAGGAGATGCAACCAGCCCACCCCTTTATTCCTCCTGCTTAAAGCGCCATGGACATGTGTGCCCGGAGCGTGCGCCAGAAACATCCATTTAAGGACACTTAGAACAATGGCTGGCACCACAGCACTATCCTGTCCCAGCGCCACCTGACCTCCCCCCAAGGGAGGGGACAGAAAGCAGCTTTCCTAAAATGGCCTGCAGAACCATCGTTGCGACCGCTCCCCCAGACGTGGGCATGGCATCCCTGGGGACAGTATGCGAAGGTCTCCGGAGAGCATGGCCCTTTTCCAGTCCCCAGAGCTGGGCTGGTCATAGCATGTCAAAGAGGAGCCAGAGCAGGACTCTGAGAACAACGATTCCTCCAAAGCACCAGCGCTGGTGCTCCTGCACTTAACTAGCTTCAGAAGCTGTTCGTAGACTGGGCAACCATTCCCTGGGAGGAAGGTGATCAGAATCGGTCACAGAGCTCCTCTCTCCCCACCACGTCCTTACCTCGCGAAGTAGTTCACTCAAGCGTGTGCTCAGTCACTCAGTTCTGACTGTTTGCAACCTCACGGACTGTAACCCACCAGGCTCCTCTGTCCATAGAATTTTCCAGGCGAGAATACTGGGGTGAGTTGCCATTTCCTCCTCAGAGAATCTTCCAGACCCGGGGATCTAACCTGTGGCTCTTGTGTCAGCAGGCAGATCCTTTACCACTGAGCCACGTGGGAAGCCCTGCAACCAAGACCTCATTCCAACTTCCTTTCTCCTCCAGCAAATCTGAAGATATTCATTCAAATTCGGTAAAGCTTCCTTCTTTTTTTGGTAAACTGATTTACTTATTTACTTCCAGCTGGCCCGGGTCTTGGTTGCTGCGCAGGCGCCTCCCTAGTTGTGCAAGCAGGGGCCGCTCTAGTCGCAGTGAGCAGGTTCTAGTTGCAGTGCGTGGGTTTCTCACGTTGCAGAGCACGGGATCGCGGGTGCACAGGCTTCATTAGTTGCTGTTCCCGGGCTCTAGAGCACAGTCAATCATCATGGCACGCGGGTTTAGTCACCCCGTGGCACGCGGGATTTTCCCAGATCAGGGATCCAAGCTGTGACTCCTGCATTGGCGGGAGGATTCTTTACCACTGGGCCACTGGGAAAGCTCTCAGTGAACATTTTTGTTTTGAGCCCGCTGTGTGCTAGGACCCGCCCTCAATTAAAGTACACGCACACTAATCCCTCCTTGGCCGGAGCCACTGTTAACACCAAAATCGTATTTCCTTATTTGTGAAATGACAAGTTTGGGCGAGGCATGGTCTCTGGCCCCGCCTCGCTCTGATGGTCTAGAAATGGCATGTCTCATCGCTACCGTGTATCATGATAATGGATGGTGCACGAGTTTATTCCTTATTCTTGGGCCATTTTCTACATCTGTTTCCTGATCTCTCCGTGTGCCCAGCGCAAGAGGGTCTTTGTGGAGTAAACTGATAATTGCTTGCTGAGAATCCAGTTAATGCCAGGGAGACAAGACAGGTCCCTGTCCGGCTGGCGGAAAGGCTGACGTCCGACCAGCAGCAGGGAGTGAACCTGACAGGTGACGTGTCAGCATTCGCAGCCGAGGCCAGCGGCAGTCCCTGGGCTGGGCCGGGTCATGCTCCAGTCCCGCCCTCTCTCCACTCCCACCCTCCCCCAGCAACTAGTGGTTAGGCTAAAAAGATGTGCCCAGGGTGCCAGAAGGGTAGAAGAATTGCTCCCCAGTCCAGACAAAACTCAAGAATAAAAGTTCATCTCAGGGACTTCCCATGTGGTCCAGTGGTTGACTCTGCACTTCCAAGGCAGGGGCACTGGTATGATTCCCTGATTAGGGAACTGAGATCCCGTATGCCGCTTGGTGTGGCCTAAATAAATAATAATTGATTTTTAAAAGCTCATTTGGACAATCTCATTCAAAATTCTGTAATCAGGAAATTTCAAATATGGAAGCATAAACTAGTTTTAACGTTGGCATGTGTGTTAGATGTTTGTTTTTTAATGTTATTTATATTTCAAATTGTGGTGCTGTAGAAAACTCTTGAGAGTCCTTTGGACAGTGAGGAGATCAAACCAGTCAATCCCAAAGGAAATCAACCCTGAATATTCATTGGAAGGACTGATGCTGAAGCTGAAGTTCCGGTACTTTGGCCACCAGATGCAAAGAGCTGACTCACTGGAAAAGACCCTGATGCTGGCAAAGATTGAGGGCAAGAGGAGAAGGGGGCAAAAGAGGATGAGATGGTTAGACAGCATCACTGACTCAACGGACATGAATTTGAGCAAACTCTGGGAGATAGTGGAGGACAGAAGAAGCTGCTGTCTATGGGGTCGCAAGGAGTCAGACACAACTTAGTGAATGAACAGCAGCGACAAATATTTCTAATTACATGGGGAGAGAATAGTAAGGGCTACCACAGTGCTCAGGCAGCTAAGGTCTAAAATGGGCCCTGGTGCTGGGAGTTGGGTTTGCAGCCTTGGAATTGGTGGCCCTGAGTCATCACTTCTCTCTCTCTGTGGGTAGCCGGCTCTTTTTTCTCATCCCTTGTTGTTGTTCAGTCTCTCAGTCATGTCTGACTCTTTGCAACTCCATGGATTGCAGCACACAGCCTTCCCTGTCCTTCATTATCTCTGAGAGTTTGTTCAAACTCAAGCCCATCGAGTCAGTGATGCCATCCAACCATCTTGTCCTTCCCTTCTCCTCCTGCCCTCAATCTTTCCCAGCACCAGGGTCTTTTCCAATGAGTCAGCTCTTCACATCAGGGGACCAAACTATCAGAGCTTCAACTTCAGCATCAGTCCTTCCAGTGAATATTCAGGGTTGATTTCCTTTGGGATTGACTGGTTTGATCTCCTTGCTGTCCAAAGGACTCAAGAGTCTTCTCCAACACAATTTGAAAGCATCATTTCTTCAGTACTCAGCCTTCTTTATGATCCAACTATCACATCCATACATCACTACGGGAAAAACCATAGCTTTGACTAGATGAATCTTTGTTGGCAAAGTGATGTCTCTGCTTTTTTAATATACTCACTAGGTTTTTCATAGGGTTTCTTCCAAGGAGCAAGCACCTTTTAATTTCATGGCTGCAGTCACCATGCACAGTGATTTTGGAGCCCAAGAAAATAAAATGTTTCCCTGTTTCCATTGTTTCCCCATCGATTTGCCATGAAGTAATGGGACCAGATGCCATGATCTTAGTTTCTTGAATGTTGAGTTTTAAGCCAGCTTTTTCAGTCTCCATTTTCACCTTCATCCAGAGGGTCTTTAGTTCTTCTTCACTTTCTGCCATTAGGGTGGTGTCATCTGCATATCTGAGGTTATTGATATTTCTCCGGGCAATCCTGATTCCAGTTTGTGCTTCATCCAGCCTGGCATTTCACATGATGTACTCTGCATATAAGTTAAATAAGCAGGGTGACAATATATGGCCCTTACATATTCCTTATCCCTTAAAATATCTTAAGACCTTAGTTGCAAAACAAGGCTCAACTCACCCAAACAACACCTGACCTAGTCCAGATGGCTTTGTTTGTATTGACGTTTTTCCCAAGAGGAGGGGCTGGAGGGAGGAAAACACCCCCTGCAGAAAACAATCGCTTTTTATCCCTAGAAGGTTCAGTTGATCCCAAGCCAAAAGGAAAATGCTCCGTCCTCTGGGATATTTGGAAATAGGTGGGACAGGACTCCATAGGACAGCTGTGAGTCCGTGGAGCTGGGTGGGAACCCTTCGCTTCCTCTTGCTTACAGGTGGCTGTTGGCGCGTGTGTGTGTCACCACCTGTACAGTGACTGGTTGATACACTTCTTCCAGTGGATTGACTCTTTCCTTTTTTTATTCTGATAGATTCATTTTAGAATTAATTCACTATTGAAAACAGGAAGCCAATTTCATTTGCCATGAATAGAAGGTAACACGACCATAGATTCAGTGAGTTCTAGTTTGAATCCATTGCCTGCCAAGGGCTTTTAACAAGTGGTAGGGAGGTGTTGATGATATATTTGGCCCAGAGAGAGTGAAATAAAATTGAAAAAGGAAAGCCTTCTCAATATGTGATCTGAGGTTATTTAAGACCACATGTGGGTAAATCGTTTCCTACTTGGGTCTTTTCTATGAAGCAATGAGCTCCCTGTTAGAAAGAGATGGGTCAATGTCATTTGCTAGAGCGCATAGCAGAATGTCTTAACATATGTTGAGTGTGCATTAAACACTTCTACGTGTTGGGTACCCCGAGTATAAGGCAGCCGGCTGGGGCTGTGCCAACCAGGGGTCGGCCCCTCCCTCAGACTTCTAACTTGATCAGGGATGGGAGAGCCTGTGCATCAAACTGGCGGGAGGAGTTGGTGCCTCCCTGTCCTGACCTGCTCCTGAGTCCTGGGGTCTTACAAGCAGGGTGGGGCTGGGGGAAGGTGCCCCAAGTGCCTCACTCTGGTCTGACCCAGAAGGTTCTGGAGAGCCCAGTGAGGCCGTCCTCTTTTCTGGGAGAACACCCCAGCACATTCCATAAACTGGTCTCTTAGTACTTGCAATTCTTAAAAGAAAAATAATTTGTTGCCACTTCTCCCGTGGCCCCCAGCCAATGTTTACTTTCTCCCTATTTTCAGAATTCAGTGCTAACTGGGGGCAAATTGCCAAGTGTCTGAATGGGATATAACTATATTCCCAGCTTGGGAATTTTGTCTCTTTTCCTGCCACCCAGGAGGGGAGGGGAAAGTGAAAGTGTTTTGGAAATTAAAATTCAACTTCGCAATTCTATTAGCATCAGTTTCATCATTTTCAAATTCCTGAGCCCAGGGAGGCTTCAGAACCAAACTTAACCTCTTTGTTCTGACACTTAGTTACTGCCTTGAGTAAAGTCTTAAATCTGAGGTCCCCCAACCTGGAGGTGCCGGGCCCCCCACAGCAGAGGGTCACGGGTTACGGAGCACCGCTCCTGTACCGGGCACTGTGCGCTGTCAGCCGGGATACCAGCTGCTACCAGGATGCTTTTGCACGCTCAGGAAACAGTTTCTTGGCCTTGTTCTTGCTGGCTCCATCTTCCAGAAGAGGCGCAAAGTTGCTTCCAGAATACTCAGATAAGAATGCTCCCAGATCTGAAGCAGTGGAGCACTTCTAACCACCACCTCCCCACCCCCACACACCAGCTGGAAGCTTCCCCGGGAGCAGCAGGTGTTTATAAGAGCCTTACCGCCCATCCCCACCGCACCCCATCATCTGCCCACAGCCAGTCCCTTTCCCTCGCAGAACCTTGGCTTCTTCAGCTCAGCATGGTCCCCCGATCAATCCCTCAGCCCTGGTCCCCTCGGGGAGCTCCTATCTCACCGGCACCGCCCTTTGACGCATGCCTCGCACCACAGTCCTCCTTGTCTCTCCCTTCTTATGTCCAGGCCATCTCCGAGACCTGTGGGTTTTACCGGATAGTTTAGTTCAGTTCAGTCTCTCTGTTGTGTCTTTGTGACCCCGTTGACAGCAGCATGCCAGGCCTCCCTGTCCATCAACAACTCCCAGAGTCTACTCAAACTCATGTCCATCGAGTTGGTGATGCCATCCAACCATCTCATCCTCTGTTGTCCCCTTCTCCTGCGCTCGATCTTTCCCAGCGTCAGGGTCTTTTCCAATGAGTCGGCTCTTTTCATGAGGTAGCCAAAGTATTGGAGTTTCAGCTTCAGCATCACTCCTTCCAATGAATATTCAATGAACTGGATAAATGCCTAAATATCTCTCCGTTCTGACCACTCCCCTCCACGTCCACCACCACCACCACCCTGCTGCAGTTCCTCACCGAGATGCATGCAGATCCTGCCCTGGTCTCGGGATGTGACACTGCCCTCTCTTCTCGGGGCAGATCTGATTGTATCGTGCGCCTGCCTCACCTCTGCTGAAAAGTCACCCGCGCCTGTCCCTGCTCCTGTGCTGAAGACCTGATTCCTAACTATGGCTGCCGGGGGAGGCCTGGTCCTCACCAGCTTCAGCCACATCAGGCCCCTGCTGTGGCTGCCTGGGCCTGTCTGTGGTTCCTTGAATGCCCCATGCTCTTGCCTGCCGCAATGCATTTGCGCAGCCTGTTTCTTCCTCCTGGAAAGGCCTACTTTACGTCCCCCGAAGCCTGGCCTCGCTCTGTCCTGTTTACTCAGTTCTGAGCTGACGGTTCACCTCTGCCTAGCTCCCTCTTTGGACAGCAGCACTGAGAGCGTCCGGCCGTCGTCATGCCCTTTCAGAGCACTGGGTGCTTCTTTACCTTGCTCTAAGGAGGTTATTCCTTTAACCACCTTCTTGACTATAACCCCCATGAAGACAGGGCCAGTGGCTTTTTTTTTTTTAATACTTATTTATTTGGCTGTGTCGGGTCTTAGCTGTGGCATGCTAGGTCATTCTGTGCAGCACACAGACTCTAGTTTCGGCACGTGAGCCCAGTGGCCCTGTAGCTTGTGGGATCTTAGTTCCCCGACCAGGGATCAAGCCTGCATCCTCTGCATGGGGAGGCAGATTCTTAGCTACCAGACCCCCAGGGAAGTCCCAGCAGTGGCTGTTTTAATTCACTTTGTTGCCCCAGAGATGAGGACCTGACACACAGCATAGTTGAGTTGAGTTGAATGACTGAATGAAGATTGCTCTGAGAGCCAAATAAGGGAGAGGGAGTGCGAAACGGAGAGGAAATTGATGTTTGGAAGGTGTCCACGGGGTGGCCAGTGTTTCAGATACATGGTTCTGACTAATTTTCACACCTCACCCATTTTTACATGGAGAAAACTGAGACTCAGGGATATCAGTTCACCTGCCCATAGTATTCAGCCAGTAAATGGCAGACTTAAAAGTAAGAGCGTGGTCTGTTTAACTCCAGAGCTCATAATCTGCCCCATTCCCCAGGCTGCCTCCAAGTTCAAAAGAGGAAGGAATGTGTCTTGCAAATTCTTGAGATAAACATCAGTCTTTATTTACAGGGAAGCAATGGAGAAACAAACATAGAGAACAGACTATGGACATGGGGAGAGGGGAGGAGAGGGTGAGATGTGTGGAAAGAGTAACATGGAAACTTACATTACTGTATGTAAAAGAGATGGCCAAGGGGAATTTGCTGTGTGGCTCAGGAAACTCAAACAGGGGCTCTGTATCGACCTAGAGGGGTGGGGTGGGGAGGGAGATGGGAGGGAGGTTCAAAAGGGAGGGGATATAGGCAAACCTATGGCTGATTCATGCTGAGGTTTGACAGAAAACAACAAAATTCTGTAAAGCAATTATCCTTCAATAAAATAAATAAATAAATAAATAAACATCCTTAAAAAAAAGTCCTTTATGAGCACCCCCAGAGCTACTTTTACCATAATAATAACAGGTGTGCGTGGGGAGGAGTTGCTGGAAAGAAAAAGTTTCAGGGGCATTGGAAAGGATCTATATTTTGCTTGAGGGTCGTGGTAGCACAGATACAGACATATATATATATAT
Organism: Odocoileus virginianus; assembly: GCF_023699985.2. Classification (NCBI taxonomy): domain Eukaryota; kingdom Metazoa; phylum Chordata; class Mammalia; order Artiodactyla; family Cervidae; genus Odocoileus; species Odocoileus virginianus. The sequence continues at coordinate 32,927,263 of NC_069703.1, read as the reverse complement.
ATATATATATATATATATATATATATGTATGGGCTTCCCTGGTGGCTAAGCTGGTAAGGAATCTGCCTGCAATGCGGGAGACCTGGGTTCGATCCCTGGGTTAGGAAGATCCCCTGGAGAAGGGAAAGGCTACCCATTTCAGTATTCTGGGTTGCAGAGTCGGACACACGACTGAGCGACTTTCATTTTCATATACATATGTATATGTATGTGCTCACTGAAATGTGCACCTAAGAGTTGTACATTTCATCATTTATAAATTTTACCTCCATGCCAGAGCTATGAATTGTTGGTACTATTGAGGAAATTTGAGCATGTCTTCATTAGCTAATATTATTGTATCCATGCTAAATGCTGCCAAAATTTACCCACAGAGTTATCATGTAACACAGGAATTCACTCCTGGTACCTGAAAGAATTGAAAACATGTATATACAGAAAAGAATTTGTATGTAAATATTCATAGCAACATATTCAGAATAGCCCCAGGGTGGAGAAAACACAAATATCCATCAACGGATGAACAGATGAATGAAATGTTTTTTTTCTTTTTCTTTTAAATATGTTTTTTTAAGTACAAAAGACGTGAACAAATAATTTTCAAAGGCAAAATCTCAACCTAAAAAAATAAAAATCAAATAAGGTATGGTATATCTGTCTAGTGGAATACTATTTAGCAATAAAAAGAAACAAAGAGATGCAATGAAAACAGTGCTCAGAGAGAAATTTGTACCTGTAAACCCCTACACTATCAAAGAAGAAAGATCTCAAATTAACGACCTAAGCTTCCACCTTAAAAAACTAGAAACAAAGGAGCAAACTAACCCCAAAGCAAGTATAAAGAGGGAATAAGAAAGATTAGAGTGGAGATAAATGAAATTAGAAATAGAATAACAATAGAATCAATGGAACCAAAAATTACTTCTTTGAAAAGATCAACCTCTTGGGGACTTCCCTAGTGGTCTGGTGGCTAAGACTTCACGCTCCCACAGCAGGGGGCCTGGGTTCAAATCCTGGTCAGGGAACTAGATCCCAAATGTCCCAACTAAGAGTTCCAACACCACAACTAGAGATCCCACAGGCCATACCAAAAGGCTCCACATGATGGAACAAAGATGCCGTGTGCCGCAACTAAGACCTGGAGCAGCCAAAGAAATACATTTTTTAAAAATCAACTTTGTTGTCAAGATGTTGGCAAAACTTTAACTAGACTGATCAAGAGAGAAAAAGAGAGAAGACTCAAATTACTAAAAATCAGAAATGAGAGTGGGGACATTGCTACCAAACTTATAGAAAGAAAAAGAATTATAGGAGAATCCTATCAGCAATTGTAGAACAACAAATTAGGTAATGTAAATGAAATGGGCAAAACCTGAAAAGGCACAAACTGCCAAAAACAAAAACCCTGAAAAACAGAACTACCATCAGTTCAGTTCAGTTCAGTTCAGTCCCTCAGTCGTGTCCGACACTGTGACGCCAAGGACCATCACCAGATGGTCCCTGTCCATCAGACCTCCCTGTCCATCACCAACTCCTGGAGTTTACTCAAACTCATATGCATTGAGTCAGTGATGCCATCCAACCATCTCATCCTCTGTCGTCCCCTTCTCCTCCCACCCTTAAACTTCCCAGCATCAGGGTCTTTTCAAATGAGTCAGCTCTTCGCATCAGGTGGCCAAAGTATTGCCATATTATCCAGCAATTCCACTGCTGGGTATATATCCAAAGAAAATGAAAACACTCAGAAAGATAGATACACCCCAATATTCATAGCAACAGTAACTATAGCCAACATATGAAATAAACCTAAGTATCCATCATCAGATGACTGGATAAAGAAGATGTGGTGATATATACAATGGAATATTACCTGTAAAAGAGAATGAAATTCTGCTATTTGCAACATGGATGGACCTTGAGAGTATTATACTTAGTGAAATGTCAGACAGAAAAAGACAAAGACTACATTATCAGTGATATGTAGAATCTAAAAAATAGAATAAACAAATGAATATAACAAAACAGAAACAGACTCACAGACACAGAGAGAAAACTTGTGGTTACCAGCGGGGAGAGGGAAGGGGGAGGGACAATTATAGGAAAGGTAGATTAGGTACAAACTACCATATATAAAATAAGTTACAAGAATATATTGTACAGCACAGGGAAATATAACCATTATTTTATAATAACTTTAAACAGAGTATAACCTATAGAAATACTGAATTATATGTTGTATGCCTGAAACTAATATAGTATTGTAGACAGTAAAAAAGTGAAAAGTGAAAGTGAAAGTCACTCAGTCGTGTCCGACTCTTTGTGATCCCATGTCCATGGAATTCTCCAGGCCAGAATACTGAAGTGGGTAGCCTTTCCTTTCTCCAAGGGGATGTTCCCAACCCAGGGATTGAACCCGGGTCTCCCGCATTGAGGGTGGATTCTTTACCAGCTGAGCCGCAAGGGGAGCCCAAAGTAAACTCTGAATAGACATATAAGTAAAGAGATTGAGTCAGTAGACAAAAAATTTCTAGCAAAGAGACATTTAGAACTAGATGGTTTATTGAATTTTATTAACTTCTTAAGGAAGAATTAACACTCTCCTTCTAAAATTCTTCCCAAAAAATAGAGGAGGAAACGCTTTCCAGCTCATTCTACGAGGTCAATATTACTCTGATATCAAAGCCAGATAAAGACATTTCAAGAGGGACTTCCCTGGTGGTCCAGGGGCTAAGACTCTGAGCTCCCAACCCCACATGCCCCAACTAAGAGCTCTCATACCTCAACTAAAGATCTGCACACTGCAGCAAAAGTCAAGATCCTGTGTGATGCAACTGACCCAGTGCGGCCAAAATAGGAAAGAAATAAAATATTTAAAATTTTTTCTTTAAAAATAAGAGACATTACGAGAAAAGATAATTACAGACTGACATCCCTTATGAACATACATGAGAAAATTCTCAACAAGGGACTTTCCTAGTTGCTCAGTGGTAAAGCATCTGCCTGCCAGTGAGTTTCGATCCCTGGTTCAGGAAGATTCCACTTGCCTGGAGTAACTAAACCCGCACGGAGCAAATATTGAGCCTCTGCTCTAGGGCCCGAGCTCCGCAATGAGGAGCCACCGCAGTGAGGAGCCCCCACTCTCTGTAACTAGAGAAACCCACACTACAGTGAAAGCCAGCACAGTCGAAAATAAATAAGGAAAATGATTTTTTTAAAGAAATTCTTAACAAAATATTAGTAAACCAAATTCAAACCAAATATACCATGACAAAGTGGGATTTTTTTTCTAGGAATGCCAAGATTGGTTTAATATACAAAAATCAATCGATGATGTATACCATATTCATGCAATAAAGGAAGAAAACCACACGATCATCCCAATTGTTGCACGCAAAAAAATGCATTTGAAAAGCTCCAACATCCTTTCATGATAAAAACATCCAAACAACTAGGAAGGAAAAGACATTTTCCTCAACCTAATCAAGGGCATCTGTGAAAAGCCCACAGCCAGCATCACACTGGTGATACTTTCCCCCTACGATCAAGAAAAAAATCAAAGATGTCAGCTCTCACCACTTCTCAACATGGTGCTGGGGGTTCTAGCCAAGGCAATTAGGCAAGAAAAAGAAAAAAAGCATACAGGCTGGAAAGAAAGAAGTAAAATTATCTCTGTTCTCAAATGACATGATCTTATATAGAGAAAAGCTTAAGGAATCCACTTAAAAAAACTTGTTTAGAACCAATAAACAAGTTCAGCAAGGTTGCAGTATACAAAATCAAGGCATGAAACTAAATTGTATTTCTATGTCTTAAGCAATAAAAAATAAAAAGTGAATAAAAACTTTCATTTACATTATCATCAAAAAATATTTAGGAATAAATTTAACAAGAGAAGAATAATATATGTATACTAAAAGCTACACAACATTATTAATAAAAATTAAGCAACAGTTAACTGTTCCCAAAGTGTTCTCTGTAGCCCAGACACCCACAAAGATTCACAGAATTGGATTGGGAAGAGAAGGGGAAAGGAGGAAATAGAGGTGTTCTGAGGTAGAAAACAGAGTCAAAAGTGGGAGAGTAATCACCACACTCCTGAATAGAAATGGGAACTGAATATTGGATTCTTAAATGTCCAAAATTTGTATCACATACTGAAAAACAAAGATTTAAAATCTAGTGTAGAGGTTAGACTCTTTGAAATACAATATTTAAAAACAAAAACACACAAAAAATTTAGAAATGTATATGAAGTTTGGTTTAAAAATAGGGTTTCTCTCTTTCTCTCTTTTTTTTTTTGGCAAGGTTATAGTGAAATGAAAATGAAAATTAAGGAATAATAGAGGAGTATTAGAGGACTTTAAAAGGAAATAGGAGAGAAAACCAAGAAAAAGAAGAAAAAAAAAGATAAATTTTTTCCCCTAATTAAAAAAATAGTAAAAATATATGAAAATGAAAGTTGAGGAGTAATGGGGGAGTAATAGGGAATTTTAAAAGAAAATAAAAGAGAAAAATTAAAAAAGGAAAGAAAAAAAAAATTTTTTTTATTAAAAAAATATATATACATATATATCTAGGAATTTCTCTGAGGTTGTTGCGGTCAGCGTAGGTTCAGTTCAATTTCAGACAGCTCCTCTTTCCAGCTTACACTTCTCGATATCTGTAGGCTCCTTCCCGTGTATTCGGTGTTACCTTCAGGGATTTTAATCTGTTGCACCGGTCCTTTCTGAAGCGGTTCCCTTTGTTTATTTGGCTTATGTTTGCCGTCTCTTCGGTGTCTAATTTCCGCCCTGACACAGGCGGGCGGAGGTGATCTCTTATTTAGGTTCTCTAGTTCAGTTCAGTCCTGCTACGGGGAGGGCGGGGTGCTGCAGACAGACACCGCTCTGTGTGGATAGCGCTCACCGTGTTCCGGCCACACTGGGTTTGCCCCGCTCACGGGTGTCAGTGCTTTCGCCGTCTACACTGCTCAGGCTCCCGGCTGCTCCACATGGAGCGGGCCCTGCGTTGAGTGCGGTTCCAGTTTTCGGGTTCTCCACAAAAGCGCAGATTCGGTTGCGCCTGCGTTTTGTGCCTTTCTCGGCCTGAGCGGTTCAGGCAGCCAGGGGCCTGGGCGTACAGTTAAATAAGTAGAAAAATATCTCGTGTTCATGGATTAGAAGATTTAAGATTTATATGATAGAAGTACTCATCATATTGTTCTACAGATTCAATGCATTTCCTATCAAAATTCCAACTGATAAGTTTGCAGAAATGGACAAGATGGTCCTAAAATTTGTGCAGAGACTCAGGAACTAAGAAAAGCCAAACAATTTTGAAAAAAAAGAACAAAATTGGAGAATTCACAAGCAAAGGAGGAGAAGGGGATGACAGTGCTGTGGTCCACGGAGTCTCAAAGAGTCGGACACAACTGAGCGACTGAAGTGAACTGAACTGAACTGAATTACTCATCATCCCTTAAGTATTGTGCCCTTGCTCCAATTCAATTTAACTAATACCTTTATGAAATATGCCTTATAAAAGGTGAAGGGTTCCAAGGATAGGTACTTTCTGGCACATATTCTGTGTCATTACCTCAATACCTTACCTAGGTCACATATGATTTACTTAATTTTGTTAATCCTTTCAAAGGACCAGCTTTTAGGATTGTTAATTTGCGCTCTTATCTTTGTTGTTTTCTTCTTTCTTATCCCCTTTGCTATTCTTTTTCAACTTCTTGAGATGGACACTTGAATCATTAATTTCCAAATCTTTCTCCTTTTCTAAAATACCCATTTTGAGGCTGCAAATTTTCTCTAAGAACTGCATTAGCTGCATCCTACAAGTTTTAATATGAGATACCTTTATTATCCTTCAGTGCAGAAAGTTTTCTGATTTCCATTTTGATTTCTTCTTTGACCAGTTTAATATCCAGGCAGTTGGGGATTTTCTATTTTTATTTTTTTGTTATGGATTTATAGTTCCTTGTGGTTAAACTATCTAGTCTGAATAATTTCAATCTTTTGAAATGTGTTGAGTCTTTTTTTATGGGCCAGTATATGGTTTATTTTTATAATAATGCATGTTCACTTGAAAACATGTAAATTTAGAGTTCTCAAGTCAAATTTGTTAAAAAAATATATATCACTGACTGATCACAGCTCTTCTTATATTGGGTTTCCCAGGTGGCACTAGTGGTAAAGGATCTGCCTGCCAATGCAGGAGATGTAAGAGACATGAGTTTGATCCCTGGGTCGGGAAGATCCCCTAAAGGAGAGCACGGCAACCCACTCCAGTATTCTTGTCTGGAGAATCCTATGGACAGAGGAGACCGGTGGGCTACAGTCCACAGTGTCGCAAAGAGTCGGCCACTACTGAAGTGACTTAGCTCATAGCTCAGGGTCCTCCATCCAAACTTTAGGGGCCAGAGGTGATTCAGAATTCATAAGTTTTTCAGATTTTAGAAAGATGATTTTGTACATATTCTGGAACCACACATATTAATCAACTACATTAACATACAATCAATGGGTTATTCCATTAAGACTATAAATAGCTTGGTCAGATCAGACCTTGCCATCAAATGAGCTTTGGTGGCAAACTTGCAAAAACACTTGAGAGGGATTTCAGATCTGTAGTGAAAGCTAATGGCCAATATAGTCAAGCATTTCCTGAGCACTTACCATGTGCCAGGAACTGTGCTGAGTGTTAGCCCTCATCTACATGCTATGTGGTGGGAATGATTTTTATGCACATTTTACAACGGAAGAAACTGAGGCTTAAAATTGAGCATAAAAGCAGGAAGTGTCCGACGCTGGGAAGAGGCGTTTAATGGATGAGAGAATGGAGGCTCAGAGAGGTGAAGCGACTTCCCTGGACTGCAGAACACAAGGGGTCCAGCTCAGCCCACCCGCTCCGGACCTTGTCCTGCAGAGCCTCCCCTCACCCTGCCCTTCTCTCTCCCAAATCTGGGTCACAGGGAGCAGGCAGCCTCAGGAAGGAACTGCCGGCCTCGCAGAAGCAATTGCTTAAGCAAAAGAGAATGCAAAATACCTTCCTAGGAACTTGTTCCCACAGGCAAATGTCTACTACCTCGATGACCGGTAATAAACATGCAGATGCCTGAGTGAATCTGGAGGTGGGTTCTCTTTGTTCACTGCGTCCTCTTCGAGTGTCCTTTGACTCGTGGTTCCTAGACTTGCAGTTTCACAAAACTTGTTGTTGCTGTTCGGTCGCTGAATCATGTCTGACTCTGTGACCCCATGGACTGCAGCCCACCAGGCTTCCCTGTCCTTCACTATCTCCCAGAGCTTGCTCAAACTCATGTCCATTGAGTCGGAAATGCCATCCAACCATCTCAGCCCCTTCTCCTCCTGCCCTCAATTTTTCCCATACACTTGCTACTATGTATAAAATAGGTAACTAATAAGGACCTACTGTATAGCACAGGGAAGTCGACTCGATACTCTGTAAGTAGTTCCTCTCTCAGGTAGTGGATGAACAGGGACACAGAGAGCATTGTACACTCTTCATATACCTAACTTTCAGGAGAGGATCCCAGGAACAATGTGTTAACAAGCAGAACAGACAGTTGGGACAAGGATCTGGGAGTTTCCAAAGAACCAGGATTAACATGGTGCCGGCCCGTGGAATGCACATTGGGAATTCTTTGTTATGTTATTATTATCCTTCTTTTGAAAGAATAATAAAAGAAACATCTATATATTGCTTCACCAAGACTTCCCATTTACTAATATTTAAACATTTGCTTTATCTCTCTATATATATCAGCACTGTTCAATAAAAATTTCTGTGATAATGGAAATGTTTCATACCTGAACCATCCTAGTGAATGTGAAATGGCCTCTTGTGGTTTTTAATTGCATTTCCTAACAACTAATGATGCTGAGTATCGTTCCATGTGGTATCGACCATTTATATATCTTCTTTGGAGAAAAGTCAGTTCAAGTCTTTTGACCACTTTGTAATTGTGTTGTCTACTGGTTATTGCACATTAAAAAGCAGAGACATTAATTTGCTGACAAAGGTCCATATAGTCAAAGCTATGGTTTTTTCCAGTAGTCATGTATGGATGTGAGAATTGGACTATAAAGAAAGCTGAGCGCCAAAGAATTGATGCTTTTGAACTGTGGTGTTGGAGAAGACTCTTGAGAGTCCCTTGGACAGCAAGGAGATCCAACCAGTCCATCCTAAAGGAGATCAGTCCTGGGTGTTCATTGGAAGGACTGATGTTGAAGCTTAAACTCCACTACTTTTGCCACCTGATGCAAAGAACTGACTAATTTGAAAAGACCCTGATGCTGGGAAAGATTGAAGGTGGGAGGAGAAGGGGACGACAGAGGATGAGATGGTTGGAGGGTATCACCAACTCAATGGACACGAGTTTGAGCAAGTTGCGGGAGCTGATGGTGGAGAGAGAAACCTGGCATGCTGCAGTCCGTGGAGTGACAAAGAATGGGACACGACTTAGCGACTGAAAAACAACAACACATTTTCTCCCATTTTGTGGTTTGGCTTTTCAATTCCTTTTTTATTGAAATATAATTGATTTACAGTGTTGTGTTTTTTCATTTTCTTGATGGTGTTCTTTGATGCACAAGTTTTTAGTGTTGATGAAATCCAATTTATCTAGTTATTCTTTTCTTACTTGTACTTTTGGTGTCATACATAAGAATCCATTTCCAAACCCACTGTCATGAAGATTTAGGTCTATGCTTTCTTCTAGGAATTTATACTTATTCCTCATACATTTAGGTCTTTGATCAATTTTTAGTTAATTTTTGCATGTGGTATAAGTATCCGACATAATTTTCATTCTTTTGCATGTGGATATCCAGTTGTCCCAGAACCATTTCTTGATAAGGCTATTCTTTCCTTAGGCTATTCTTCTTGGCACTCTTGTAGAAAATCAACTGACTCTAGATTTATGGGTTTGTTTCAGTTCAGTTCAGTTCAGTTCAGTTTAGTCACTCAGTCGTGTCCGACTCTTTGAGACTCCATGAACTGCAGCACGCCAGACTTCCCTGTCCAACACCAACTCCCGGACCCCACCCAAACTCATGTCCATTGAGTCGGTGATGCCATTCAACCATCTCATCCTCTGCCATCCCCTTCTCCTCCTGCCCTCAATCTTTCCCAGCATCAGAGTTTTTTCAAATGAGTCAGTGCTTTGCATCAGGTGGCAAAAGTATTGGAGTTTCAGCTTCAACATCAGTCCTTCCAATGAACACCCAGGACTGATTTCCTTTAAGATGGACTGGTTGGATCTCCTTGCTGTCCAAGGGACTCTCAAGAGTCTTCTCCAACACCACAGTTCAAAAGCACCAATTCTTCAGTGCACTCAGCTTTCTTTATAGTCCAACTCTCACATCCACACATGACCACTGGAAAAACCATAGCCTTGACTAGATGGACCTTTGTTGGCAAAGTAATGTCTCTGCTTTTTAATATGCTGTCTAGGTTGGTCATAACTTTCCTTTCAAGGAGTAAGCATCTTTTAATTTCATGGCTGCAGTCACCATCTGTGGTGATTTTGGAGCCCCCAAGGATAATGTCAGCCACTGTTTCACTGTTTCCCCATCTATTTGCCATAAAGTGATGGGACCAGATGCCATGATCTTAATTTTTTGAATGTTGAGCTTTAAGCCAACTTTTTCACTCTCCTCTTTCACCTTCATCAAGAGGCTTTAGTTCTTCTTCACTTTCTGCCATAAGGGTGGTGTCATCTGCATATCTGAGGTTACTGATATTTCTCCTGGCAATCTTGATTCCAGCTTGGGCTTCCTCCAATCCAGTATATCTCATGATGTACTCTGCATATAAGTTAAATAAGCAGGGTGACAATACACAGCCTTGATGTACTTGCTTTCCTATCTGGAACCAGTCTGTTGTTCCATGTCCAGTTCTAACTGTTGCTTCTTGACCTGAATACAAATTTCTCAAGAGGCAGGTCAAGTGGTCTGGAGTTAAAATACTATGAGGGAGATGATTTAGACCAGACTCTGTAGTAGGTGTGGTCTAATTCCATGGACTGTAGCCATGAAATTAAAAGATGCTTGCTCCTTGGAAGTAAGGTTATGACAAATCTAGACAGTATATTAAAAAGCAGAGACATCACTTTGCTGACGAAGGTCCATATAGTCAGAGCTACAGGTTTTCCAGCAGTCATGTATGAATGTGAGAGTGGGGCCATAGAGAAGGCTGAGTGGTGAAGAATTGATGCTTTCGAATTGTGACGCTGGAGAAGACTCTCGAGAGTACCTTGGACTCCAAGGAGATCAAACCAGTCGATCCTAAAGAAAATCAATTCTGTAGATTCATTGGAAGCACTGATGCTGAAGCTGAAGCTCTGATACTTTGGCCACCTGGTGTAAAGAGCCAACTCATCTGGAAAAGATCCTGATGCTGGGAAAGACTGGAGGCAAAAGGAGAACAGGGTGGCAGAAGATAACGTGGTTAGATAGCATCACTGACTCAATGGACATGAATTTGAGCAAACTCCAGGAGATAGTGGCGGACACAAGCGTCTGGCATGCGACAGTCCATGGGGTCGCAGAGTCGGACACGACTTGGCACCTAAACAACAACAACAACTGTTGTAGATGACAGAAGCCCAAGTCAAACTGACTGAAGCAAATAAGAGACTTTGTTTATTTGCATAATTGAAAAGTCCAAGGGGATTTCTGGCTTTAAGCACAGTTGGCTCAAGGTGTTTAAACGGTGCAGTCAGAGTGGCTGTTGTGCCAATTTTCCTAATAGTGTCTACTAAAAAGGCTTTGATTTATGGTGCCATATTTGTTATATATCAGATCTATCATTTATTTTTATCTATCACCCATCATCATCATCATTTGTATCTATATTTGTATCTATGGCTATCTATCTATCTGTATATGTAATAGGATAACATTTCCCATTTAGTTTCTCTTTCATAAAGTTTCCTTAGCTCTTTGCGGACCTTATTCTTCCGTATGTAATTTTTTTTTTATTCTTCCGTATGTAATTTAGAACAAGCTTGTTGAATTTCTCCAAAATGAAATCCATCTCTAGATGTTTGGGATTGTACTGACTTTGTAGATCCAATTTGAGCAGCAGTTTTGTGATATAAAGTTACCCTAACCATGAGTATTGAGTAGGTAATCATTTACGTCTTCTTTTGTATTCCTCAACAGAATTTTTAAAAGTTTACCTTAGGGATCTTTTGCATTCTTTAAGCTAATTTTTAGAGATTTTAATGTAAATTTAAGAATTTTTTAAAAAATTTTGAAACAATCTTAAACATACCAGGGAATTGCAAGAATAATACAGAGATTTTTTTTCCTGAACCATTTGAGTTTTTGCTGGCAACTTGACGCCCACACCCTCATATACTCCTTTGGGTCTTTCATACAAATAAGGACATTCTCATCCATAGCCACAATGTAACCATCAGAGGTGGGAAATAGACTATCATCTCATCCCCAAGCCTCATTCAAGTTTCAACAATTGTGCCAATCACGTGGTTTTTAAATAAATATCCATTTGTTTTTATTTTTGGCTATGCTGCGTTTTGTCTGCTGTGCCCAGGGTTTCTCTACTCAAGGTGAGCAGGGGCGGCTCATTAGTTGCCGTGTGCAGGCTTCTCACTGCGGGGGCTTCTCCTGTGCAGACCCCTGGCCCCAGGGCTTGGGTTCGCTCATTCTGGCACATGGGTTTAGTTCCCCTGAGGCATGTCCCCTGACCAGGGGCGGAACCTGTGTCCCCTGCATTGGCAGGCGGATTCTTAACTGCTGAACCACCAGGAAAATCCTCAACAACGTTCTGAACGGCAAAAGGAATCACATGTTCAGACCACATCTTGCATTTATTTGTTTTTTTGTGTCTCTTTAATCTCGTTCGATTTGGAACTGTTCCTCAGTCTTTCTTGGACTTACATGACCTTAAAACGTTGGAAGATCAAGGCAAGTTATTTTACAGAATGTCCCCCAGTTTAGATTTGTCTGATATTTCCTCACAATTAGATCCAGGTTATGCGTCTTTGGCAGGAACATCAAACAAGTGAAGTTATGTTCCTCCCTTGCCATCCTATTGAATAGCACACAATTTCAGTCTGTCCTGTTGCTCATGCTGTTTACTTTGATCGCTTGAGGACAGGTTTTGCCATTGTAAAGCGACCCTTTCTCTATTTGTAATTAAAAGTATTTTCTGGAGTGGTTCTTTTAAATTCTATAAGTCATCTATTTTCATGGAGCTTTCAATTTATTCATCCATTTATTTATAGCAACACAAACTCATGGTTTTCTATTTCATTCAATTCATTGCTATACTTACTTATTTTGCTTTCAAATCGTCCTGTTTTTGTCCAGTGGAAGCCCTTCCAAATTGGACACATCCTTTTGGTGTGTCCTCTTCTTTGAGAACTTCCTTGCTTTCTCTTGTAACAACATGACCTAAGCTCATTTTCTACTTTCTCTGTCCTGGAATCAACAATTCATTCAATGAGACCTGGTTCCTTTTTTAAAAAAATTGTTTATGCATGTATGTGGCTGCTCCAGGTCTTGGTTGCAGCACATGGGATCTCTGATCTTTGCTGCAACCTGTGGGATTTGAGTTGTGGCATGCTAACTCCCATTTGTGGTATGTGGAATCTAGTTCCCTGACCCAGGATCGAACCCAGTCCCCTTCCATTGGGAGCACGGCGTTTTAGCCAGTGGGCCACTAAGGAGGTCCCAAGAGCTGGTTCCTTTTAGTGGCGAAGAGTATTTAGAAGGGCTTCCCAGGTGGTTCAGATGGTAAAGAATCTGCCCACAGTGCAGGAGACCTGGATTCAATCCCTGGGTGGGGAAGATCCCCTGGAGTATTTAGAAGCCAAGAGCTGAATATAAGAGTGCTTATTGCTATTGTAGTATCACTGGCCCCATTCTTGAAGCTAGAGAATATATGTCACTCTCTCCACCAGCCTGGGGACCCAGCATCTCCTGCCAGGCTCCCCCCATGCTGAGTACCTTCCCCACCCCAGGGGGGCCCCAGCACCCCACACAGGCTGCCCCTCTTCACGGATGTCACCTTGCTGTGCACTACTGGGGACTGAATTTGGGGGGATGGGCAGGAGAAAGGATAAAAAGGAAGAGGAAGCTAATTTACTTGTTACTTCAATATTTTATTTCTCCTTGTATTTTTCAGTTCCCTATGGCTGATATCCAAAAAGATGCTCCTAATTTTTATAAATAGATCTTTTATCTGGTTATTATTGCATTGTTTTTTCTGCATAGGTGACTAGTGTATAGTCTGCAAGTAATGACAGATTCACTTGTTAGCTTCTAATCCTTACATTTCTTTTGCTTTTGTTTATAATGTGGGCTAGAACCTTGAGGCTAATTGTATAGTATCTGTGATATCAGGTATCTTTGAGTTGTTTCTGATCTTAGAGGCATCTAATGTTTGTCCATTAAGAAAATATTTGTTCTAAATATGGAGGTTCCTTAAGAAACTAAAAACAGAGCTACCATATGACCTGCGATCCCACTCTTGGGCATATATCCAGAGAAAAACATGATCTGAAAGGATACAGGCATCCCAATGTCCATTGCAACACTGCTTACAATAGCCACGGCATGGAATCAACTAAACGTCCACTGGCAGAGGAATGCACAGAGATGTAGCATCTGTATACAACGGATTATTACTCAGCCACAAAAGAGGATGAAATGATGCCATTTGCAGCAACACAGACGGACCTGGAGCTAGTCATGCTGAGGGAAGTAAGTCAGACCAAGAAGGACAAATACCGAATGACATCCCTTACATGCGGGATCTAAAATGATACCAAGGAATTTACTTACAAAACAGAAAGAGACTCACAGAGTTAGAGAACAAACTAAGGTTGCTGGGGGGACGGATGGGGGCAAGGGATAGTTAGGGAGTTTGGGATGGACATGTTCACACTGCTGTATTTAAAATGGATAACTGACAAAGACCTACTGAATGGCACATGGAACTCTACTTAACGTTATGTGGCAGCCTGGATGGGAGGGGAGTTTGGGGGAGAAAGGATACATGTATATGTATGGCTGAGTCCCTTCACTCTTGACCTGAAGCTATTACATTATTGTTTGTTAATCAACTATGCCTCAATACAAAATAAAATATTAAAAAAAAAGAATATATTTGTTCTAAGAGTTTTTCTGCCCCAGGTCTTAGCTGTAGCATGTGAGATCTGTGACCTTCATTGATTGCAGTGTGCAGGAACTTTAGCTGTGGTGTGTGAGCTTTTAGTTGCAGCATGTGGGATCTAGTTCTCTGATCAGGGACTGAACCCCAGCCCCCTGCACTGGGAGTGTAGAAGTTTATTACTGAATCCCCACAGAAGTCCCCATTCTAATTTTTTTACATATAATTTTTATCAAAATTTGCAAGTTTTTTTCTATTTCTAGTACATAAGGAATTTTAAAATCATAAATCATTGCTGAATTTATCAAAAGCCTTTTCTGTGTATATGTGCCTCTAATGAAATAATCATGTGATTTTTCTCCTTCAGTCTATTAATTAACATGGAAAATTTTTGAAGGTTAATTTTCTTTTCTTTTTTTTTTGAGTTTCATTTATTTCTATTAGTTGGAGGCTAATTACTCTACAATACTGTAGTGGGTTTTTGTACTGTGATTCATTGACATGAATCAGCCATGGATTTACATGTGTTCCCCATCCCAATCCCCCCTCCCACCTCCCCCTCCATCCCATCCCTCTGGGTCTTCCCAGTGCACCAGGCCCGAGCACTTGTCTCATGCATCCAACCTGGGCTGGTGATCTGTTTCACTATAGATAATATACATGTTTCGACGCTGTTCTCTCAAAACATCCCACCCTCGCCTTCTCCCACAGAGTCCAAAAGTCTGTTCTGTACATCTGTGTCTCTTTTTCTGTTTTGCATATAGGGCTATCATTATCATCTTTCTAAATTCCATATATATGCATTAGTATGCTGTAATGTTCTTTATCTCTCTGGCTTACTTCACTCTGTATAATGGGCTCCAGTTTCATCCATCTCATTAGAACTGATTCAAATGAATTCTTTTTAATGGCTGAATAATATTCGATGTGTATATGTACCACAGCTTCCTTATCCATTCAATTCAGTCTATGTGTTATGTGTGACTTTGGGCAGCCTGTAAGTTGACATTCAGGGCTATGTTCCTGCGTTGCTGGAGAATTTGCGTGGTACGTCTTGCTCTGGCTCTTGGGTGGTGGTTGGTTCCAGTGTAGGTATGGAGGCTTTTGGATGGTCTCTTATTACTTAATGTTCCGTGTAGTCAGGAGTTTTCTGGTGTTCTCAGGTTTGGGGCTTAAGTCTCCTGCCTCTGGATTTCAATTTTATTCTTCCAGTAGTCTCAAGACTTCTCCAACTATACAGCACTGATAATAAAACACCCAGAGAGGTTCACAGAGTTACATGAAGAGGAGAGGGAGGAGGGAGATAGAGATGAGCAGGAGGAAAAAATGGTGGACTCAAGAGGAGAGAGACAGATCTACACAGTTGTCTGTTCCCAAAATGTTCTCCATAGCCCAAACACCCACAAAGATTCACAGAATTGGATTGGGAAGAGAAGGGGAAGGGAGGGAATAGAGGTGTTCTGAGGGAGAAAATGGCGAGTCAAAAGTGGGAGAGAGTAATCAACACACTCCTGAGTAAAAATGGGAACTGAATATTGGATTCTTATATGTCCAAAATTTATATCACATACTGAAAAACAAAGATTAAAAATCTAGAGTAGAGGTTAGACTCTTAAAAATACAATATTAAAAACAAAAACACAAAAGTTTTTAGAAATATATACGAAGTTCGGTTTAAAAATAGGGCTTCTCTTTTTTTTTTGCAAGGTTATAGTGAAATGAAAATGAAAATTAAGGAGTAGTAGAGAAGTAATAGAGGACTTTAAAAGAAAATAAGAGAAAAAGAAAAAAAAGAAAAGTAAAAAAAGAAAAAAAAAAGAAAAAAAATTTTTTTCCAATTAAAAAAAATCGTAAAAATGTATGAAAATGAAAGTTAAGGAGTAATGGGGGAGTAATAGGGAATTTTAAAAGAAAATAAAAGAGAAAAAATAAAAAAGAAAAGAAAAGAAAAAAATTTTTTTAATAAAAAAATGGTAAATATATATCTAGGAATTTCTCTGGAGCTGTTGCGGTCAGTGTGGGTTCGGTTCAGTTTCAGATAGCTCCTCGTTCCAGCTTACACTTCTCGATATCTACAGGCCCCTTCCGGTGTAGTCCGTGTTATCCACAGTGATTTTAATCTGTTGCACCGGTCCCTTCTGAAGGGGTTCCCTTTGCTTATTTGGCTTCTGTTTGCTGGTCTCTTCAGTGTCTAATTTCCGTCCTGACCCAGGCGGGCGGAGGTGGTCTCTTATTCAGGTTCGCTGGTTCCATCGCGCTGCGGGGAGGGACTTGCGCTGCTCTCCCCGTCTACGCTGCTCAGGCTCCCGGCTGCTCTATATGGAGCGGGCCCTGCGTTGCGTGTGGCTCCAGTTTTCGGGTATTCCACAGAAGCACGGACTCGGCTGCGCCTGCATTTTATGCCTTCCCCGTCTCAGCGGCTCAGGTAGCCAGGAGCTTGACCGGGGCACTCTACCCGGGTGTGGCACGCCTTCTCCCCTCCACGTCCCCAGCCCCAGTCCCCAGCCGCGCCGCCCTGTGCCTCGCAGTGCCCCTCCCAGCGGATGTCGACCATCCAGAATCTCAGGAAGTCTTTGATTAGAAACTGGAGGCCTGTTTGCAGTGTGGTAGGGATGCCGTCTTTGGGGCGGAGTTTGCCCCTTTCCCCTCCCCCCTGCCTCCTGCCTCTGGTGAGGCTGGGCTGGTCCGCAGCCAGCTAGCTCCTCTGGACTTGCTCAGACCCTTTGTTCTGCGAACGGCCAGCAGTGTGTTCCGGCCAGTTAATTTTCTCTCTCTCTTTTGCTGCCCCACAGTTTAAGTTGGAATCTCACAAAAGCTCCCTCTGCTTGCCCCCAGGGCACTCAGGCCCGGTCCTCACCCTAAGCAATGCCGCCTGCTCCTCTCCGTTCCGCCCCCACTTGCTGGTGGCGGATGCGGGCGTCTGGGGTACTTTTCTGCTGGGAGTTGCTTTTAGGCACATAATCTGTGGAATTTATTTATTTTTCCTCCCAGTTAGGTTGCCCTCCAAGATTCGAAAATTTCCCCCAGACCCGCCAGTGCGAGGGTTTCCTGGTGTTTGCAAACTTCCTCTATTAAGACTCCCTTCCCGGGACGGGTCTCCGTCCCTAGCTCTTTTGTCTCCCTTTTTATCTTTTATATTTTGTCCTACCTCCTTTCGAAGACAATGGGCTGCTTTTCTGGGCGCCTGATGTCCTCAGCTAGCGATCAGAAGTTGTTTCGTGAAGTTTGCTCTGCGTTGAATTGTTCTTCCCATAAATTTGTAGGAGAGAAAGTGGTCTCCCCGTCCTATTCCCCCGCCATCTTGGCTCCCGAAGGTTAATTTTCTGATGGCTAATTCTCCTTTCTTATATATGTTAAAGCCTAAACAACAGCAACATAGGATTCAGTTAGACAATATGCTGTTTAGGATTTTCATCTTCATGTTCATCAGGTGAAAGGCAATGCCCCCCACCACCCCCCAACCTGATCCTCTGTCCCAGATCCTGGCTGCCAACTCTGCCTAAATTTGCCCTTCCTCCCCAGACTTACCTAAGCAAGGCTCATTCCTAACCTGGACCGAATTCGACATCTCATCCTCCGCAGCATGTCACTGGTCACCCACACAGCTCTACTTCAGGCCCAGGGAAAGAGCTAGTATTGACCTGTTTTCCTCCTGACTCACCCAGGCTTCTGCTCCCCTCTGCCCGTGAAGCTGTCCTGGCTATTCCCAGGGACACTCCAGGAGCCTCTATCAGCTTTCTCCCGCCCTATCTGAGCTGGAACTGCCCCCAGCCCCATTCCCAGTCTCATCCCCCGCTGTACTGGGGCTCCACGGTGTCCAGGGTCACCCCCAGCCTGCGTCATTGGTCCCGTGGTTACCACCATGTGAAGGACTGCACCAACCCCTTCCCTGCATAGACATGCTGCCCCCTGCTGGTCAGTTGGTTATAAAGCATAAACGTTTTCCAGGCCCTTGGATGCTTACTGTTCCAATGTTAAAAGCTGTGACCAACCTAGACAACATATTAAAAAGCAGAGACATTACTTTGCCAGCAAAGGTCCATCTAGTCAAAGCTATGGTTTTTCCGGTGGTCATATACGGATGTGAGAGTTGGACCATAAAGAAGGCTGAGCACCGAAGAATTGATGCTTTTGAACTGTGGTGCTGGAGAAGACTCTTGAGAGTCCCTTGGACTGCAAGGAGATCCAACCAGTCCATCCTGAAGGAAATCAGTCCTGGGTGTTCATTGGAAGGACTGATGCTGAAGCTCACCTGATGCGAAGAGCTGACTCCTTGGAAAAGACCCTGATGCTGGGAAAGATTGAAGGCGGGAGGAGAAGGGGACGACAGAGGATGAGATGGTTGGATGGCATGACCGACTCAATGGACATGAGTTTGAGCAAGCTCCGGGAGTTGGTGATGGACTGGGAGGCCTGGCGTGCTGCAGTCCGTGGGGTTGCAAAGGGTCAGATACAACTGAGCGACTGAACTGAACTGGATGCTTACTGAGCTGCCCTGTCGCGCTCTTAAACCACAGTTTGTAAGCACTTAACACGCTTTATCTAACTGACTCTTCACAACAGCTTCACGAAGAAGGTTTTGTCATTACTCCTATTTTACAGGTGGGGATGAATGGAGGCAATTTTGAATCCAGTAAATTAAGAATAAGGATGACAGCAACTCATCAGTGCAGTCCTTCCTGTGGATCCAGAACTGCGTGTTTTTTTTTTTAATTTATGTGTTTATTGGCCGTGCAGGGTCTTCATTGCTGCGCTTGAGCTTTCTCCAGCTGTGATGTGCGAACTTCTCTTTGCCACAGCCTCTCTCGTTGCTGAGTGCAGGCTCTAGGGCATGTGGGCTTCAGTTTTTGTGGCGTGTGGGCTCAGGAGCTGCAGCTCAAGAGCTCCAGAGCATGGTTTCACTAGTTGTGGCACCCAGGGTTAGTTACTTCGAGGCACATGGGATCTTCCCTGACCAGGGATCGAATCTGTGTCCTTTGCATTGCAAGGCTGAGTCTTAACCCCTGGACCACCAGGGAAGGCCCTCAGAACTGCATTGCTATTTAGTCATAAAGTCACACTCATCTCTTTTGTGACCCCATAGACTGTAGCCCGCCAGGCTCCTCTGTCCATGGGATTTCTCCAGGCAAGGATACTGGAGTGGGTTGCCATTTCCCCCTCCAGGGGATCTTTCCAACCCAGGGGTCAAATCTGTGTCTCCAGCTTGCCAGGCGGATTCTTTACCACGGAGCCACCTAGGCAGCCCTTCAGAACTACAGCAGGCCTTTCAAAAGCATAGTCTCCTCAAACCTTCTCTCCCACTTCCATAGCCTGGTATCAAAGGTGCTCTGCGGGCCCCACGCCTCCAACACCCCGTCCACAGACAGCCCACCCAGCCTCCCCGACTCTCAGCTGGGGACCCTCAAACTACCCACGACGTGTGCCCAACTCCCATACCCTCCTCCTCAGCATCCCCCCCACCCCGACTCCCCAGCTCAGGCCAGTCTGCCCAGTCCTCTGGGTCCTCTTCCTGCTCATCTCCAACTAATTCTCTATCTCCAGCACCTTCCACCACCCCACCGTCTCAACCAGAACGTTTCCAGAGACACTTAAAATGCTACAGTCTCTCTCATCTCAAAAACATAAGCAAACGCCCACTCTGTTTCGGCCCTTCAATTCTAGCTACTGTCCTGTTTCTCCTCCAGAGAAACTTCTGGAAGGGCTGTCCACACTCACGGCCTCCTTTCCCCACCACCTCCTCGTTCATCAGCCCAGGCCCTTGTGGCTCTTGGCCCCGGGGGCTGCAGCCAAGGCTTCTAAGGTCACCGCTCAGGGACGTGGCGCGGTTCAGGCTCAGGGTCTTGATCTCTCTCTCAGCTGCACTTGACGCGGTCGGCCACACCCTCCTTCTGGCAAGACTCTCTCCCCTCCTGGCTGCTGGTTCTCTTCCAAGCTCTCAAGCATCTCCTCCCAGCCTCCTTTGATGACCTTTGTCATTTAGCTGGCCGTTGGATGCTGGCACTGTGCATCACTCCGTCCTGCACCCTCACTGCCCTTCATCCCGTCCTCTCAGCCCAGGGCATCTCATCCACACGTGCAGATGCTGATGGCTCCCAAGAGTATATCTCTGGGCCAGGGTCCCAACAAGGGAGCAGTTTGGCCCTCCAAGGGACATTCGGCATCATCTAGAGACATTTGTCAGATCTAGAGAGGGATGCTCCTGATGTTTAGTGGGCAGAGGCTCTGGGGGCTGCTAAAGAGCCTACAATGCCCAAGACAGCGAAGTACCCAGCCTGCAAGGCCAGCCGTGCCCAGGCTGAGGACTCCATTCTAGCCTAGCTCTTCTTCTGAGCCCCAGGCTGGTACACCCAACCACTCACACCACAGCTTCCCCTGGATCTCTCAAACACGCCTCGGACTCAGCCTATCCACTCTGAACTCCTGATCGACCCCCAGCTGATTCTCTCACGCTCCTCGCCACCTCAACTGCACCCCATTTGGTCACCTACAAACCCGGAGTCATCCTGGAAACGTCCCCCTCCCTCACTGAGTGTCCGGTCTGTCACCAGGTGCTGCCCACGTTGAGCATCTCTCAACACCCCACTCCACGCACCATCGTCTCCTGCCTAGGCTTTTATAAGAGCGCCCTGTCTGGCCTCCCGGGGCTGTCTCAGGGGCCCCCTCCAGTGTTTTCACCGCACGGCAGTCAGAGTGGTCCGCGTCAAAATGCAGATCTGATTTTGACGTCTTGTTTGAAACACAAATGGCTTCCTATTACTCTTTGGATCAAGGCCTAAAGCCTTAACCCAGCTCGCGAGGCCTGTGTGTTCTAGCTCTTGGCAACACTCCAGGCTCTCTTGGAGCCCCTACACACCCCTCTCTCTGCCCTGTAGCCACGATTGCCCAGATTTTCAGTTCCCCAAATCCACCGAGCTCCCTTCTACCCCAGAGCCTTTACATGTGCTGTGCCCCTGCCTGGACCGCTCAACCCAGTTGACTCCTGTTCATGCACTAGAAATAACTTCAGAGGTCACCACTTCAAGGCAACCATACATGACGTCAAGGTCTAGGTTAAGTTCTATGACAGACTGTCTCAGAAGGCCATGTTTCTTTCCTCAGGAAGTTAGTTCAGCATGCATTTCCCCTACTTACCCTTGAATGACTTGATCAGTGTCTGTCTCCCTGGCTTGATTCTGCACCCATCAGGCGGGACCACATCGCTGCTTGCTCACCGGCTTCTAGCACAGGCTGGGCACATACGTGGAGGGAGGGGGTCAGCGCAACCTCTAAAGAACAGAGGGAGTGAAATTTGATCTTTCCTCCTGGTCACATTGTGAATCACACCAAGAGAAAGCTTCTGAGTCATCACCTTTTCTTTTCCCCCTGAAAGGCATTGCATTCATTCTTTCCTTATCACAAAAACAGTCCAGGCTCGTGGTCATAAAATCAGAAACACAAAGATATAGGAGGAAGAAAATATAACTCTATTGTACATAGTATTTCGCAAACTGCTTTTTAACCTGAGCAACAAATAAAACCTGAACAATAGGTTTAGATGCTTGTCAGGCCTTACCTTTTTTTATCATTGTTTTTCCTGCATAATATCCCATTATATGTACAGAGTATAGATTCTTTCTCAAGGGACCTGCTGCATGAGAATGCCAGGGAGCTTTTCAAAATACAAATTTCAAGCTCCGTGCCCAGATTTGGGGAGACTTGGGTAGGTCCCAGGTATTGCTACTTTAAAATTTTACCCTGGAGACTCTAATGGGCAAGGCAAGTTTGGGAACCACTGCGTGAATGAACCCTCTATTTTGGCCACGAAGGGAGGACCCAGCATTTTGTTATTCTTAGTTGTGCACCACCAGTGAGGATCCTTATGCTCCCACTGGCAAATGACCTCAGTTCTCTCAGACAGCTGATTCCCAGGCTGGCCTTGTGCAGGTAGGGCCAAAGTGCCAAGCTGCTTTGAGTTTTCAAACCCCTTTGCCTCAGTCGGGTCTCTTCTCCCAAGTGAAGATAAGATGGACTTGGTCTGGGGAGGGTGAGCCAGGCCTAGGAAGAACATGATTTTCACTCTTTCACTTTATACCCCTTTGAACAGTTTGATTTTATGATGACTGGCATGTATTCTTTTTTACAATTAAAAAAGAAACCAATAGGTTTTTCCAAAATGTCCAATGACTTCCAGCCCAGATGATTTCTTTTGCTGAGCTCTGATCCTGATCTCAGGCTGCTTCCTTGATCTCGACCCTCGGTTGTTGAACAAACATCTTAGAGTTGACACATGTGAAAATTAACAGAAGCAAGCTCGTTTTCCCCTCTTAGACCTGCTTCGCCAGAGTAAATAGCACTTCTGCTCACCCAGCTGCTTGGGACAGAAATGGGGAAGCCTCAGCACCCTCTCGCTCACCCCCATATCCATCCATTCAAGTCCTGTGGATCCTGTCTACAGATCCCATCTCACACTGGTCCAGTTCTCTCCATCCCCATCACCATCGTCCTGGCCTAAGCTGTCTCCATCACTCACTGGACTTCTGCATCTCCCACCCAGACAAGCCACTTTGCCTATAGCAATTAGAGTGGTCTTTCAAAACCTAACTGACACCAAGACAATCCTGTTGGAGATTCTCTGATAACTTCCTGTTGTACTTCGGATGCAATCGGCGTCTTTAAGGGGCCCCCCCGGCCCCCATGTGGTCTGGGCCCTACCCATCTCTTGTCTAGCCTCTCTTTGGGCTGTGACAGCTCTGGCCTTCAGGTTACTCCTCATGATAACAGGTGGAGCTCCTTACCTGAATGCCTTCACTCATCTCTGGAATGTTCTTCTCACGAAGTCTCACCTTCCCTCAGCTCTCAACTTGAATGCCCTTCTGCAGGGGTTTCTCTGACCTCATCTAGGGTAAGTTCCCCTCAACCCTCTCTCTGACTGCCTATGCTTCTTCATAACCCTCAGTCTTGATTACAACAATATGTTTAGGTGTTGCCGTTGTTATTCAGTCACTAAGTTGTGTCCAAGTCTTTGCGACCTCATGGACCGCAGTACGCCAGGCTTCCCTGTCCTTCACTACCTTCTGGAGTTTGTTCAAACTCATGTCCATTCAGTTGGTGATGCCATACAACCATCTCATCCTCTGTCATCCCCTTCTCCTCCCGCCTTCTATCTTTCCCAACATCAGGGTCTTTTCCAATGAGTCAGCTCTTTGCATCAGGTGGCCAAAGTATTGGAGCTTCAGCCTCAGCATCAGTCCTTCCAATGAACACCCAGGACTGATCTCCTTTAGGATGGACTGGTTGGATGTCCTTGAAGTCCAAGGGACTTTCAAGAGTCTTCTCTAACACCACAGTTCAAAAGCATCAATTCTTCAGAGCTCAGTTTTCTGTATGTTCCAGTTTAGGTGTTATACCAATATAATTGGCTGTTGTTGGCTTCACTCACTGGAATGGAAGCTTCTGGAGAGGAGAGATGTAGCTGTTTGTTCACTGTGAACGCAGCACTAGCCCAGTGCCTGACACGTGTAAGGTTCTCAGTACATATTCATCAAAGGGTTTGAAGGAGAAAGGGTCAAGGTCTCAGTCTTCCTGCTTTAAAGAGGAGACAACGGAGCCCTGAAACGTAAAAGGACCTAGCTGATGTCACCCAGCTAGTCAGCGGAGCTCGGGGCCTCACCCTGCTGATCCCAGGTGGAGTGCCCCGCAGCGTCCTGGGCTGCCCGTCGTTTAAACTCATCACAACCCTGAGAGGAGAGAGGTCTTCTCCTCCTGTCACAGGCAGGCCCACTGAGATCCTGGGACTCCCCCTGAGTCACTGGGTGAGCAGTGTTCACACTGCTCACACCCAGTCTTCTGTCTCTCTCCTCTTTCCATCACAACAAACTGCAGCCCACACATTTTTACTGGGTGCCTACTAGGTTCCAGGGACCGTGCTGGGAGCTGAGGAAGTGGAGTGAGGCAGAAGGCACGCCCCTGTTCTCTTGGTACCCACATCACTGTGGGAGGAGACAGGAAACCGATGCAGAGAAAAGTCCAGGAATAATTATCCATTGTGATATCAGGTTTTGAAACCTAGCTAAGTGTTCTTGGCATCATCTGCTTCCCCGCCGTCTCTAAGCATCTTAAAATTCTTCTGCTCCCATCCCTTCCCCAGGGCCTCCCTCGCAGGGCCTCCCTCGCTTGCTAAAGCCGGCGCTTTATCAGAAATAATAAAAATCAGAGTGGAAACAAATAAGTAGCAACTAAGAAATCATAAAAGTTCAATGAACAGAGCTGGTTCTTTGAAAAGATAAATAAAATCAACAAACCTTTAGCTACATTTACCAAAAAAAAAAGAGAGAGGACTCAAATAAGAAATGAAAGAAGAAAAGTTACAACTGATAACTTGGAAATACATACAAAGACCCATAAGAGACTACTATGAACAATTATACAAAAATTGGACAAACAGAAGAAATGGGTATTTTCCTAGAAACATAAAATCTTTCAAGACTGAATTATGAAGAAATAGAAAAATCTGGATAGACTGATTACTAGTAAGGAGCTTGAAACAGTAATCAAAAGTCTCTCAACAAACAAAAGCCAAGGACCATATGGCTTCACTGATGATTTCTACCAAACATTCAATGAAAAATTAATACTAATCCTTTGCAAACTCCTCCCAAAAATTAAAAGAGGGAGGACCTCTTCCAACCGTTTTATGAGGTCAGCATTATCCTGACACTCAAACCAAACAAAGATACTACCGAAAAAAAAGAAATTACAAGCCAATGTCTTTGTTGAACATACATGCAGAAATCCCCAAGAAAATATTAGCAAACTTAATTCAACAATCCATTAAAAGGCTCATACACCATGATCAACTGCGATTTTCTTTCCAGGGATGAAAAGATGGTTTGACATCCACAACTTAATCAATCTGATACATCATATTCACAAAGTGATAAAATATTCACAAAATTCACAAAATATTCACAAAATTAAGGATAAAAATCACATGATCATCTAGACGCAGAAGAAGCGTTTGACAAAATTCAACATCCATTTATGACAAAATTCTCAACAAAGTGAGAATAGAGAAGTATAATAAAAGACATATACAACAAACCAATGGCTAACATCACACTCGGCAGTGAAAAGCTGAGAATTTTCCTCTAAAATCAAGAATGAGACAAGGATAGGCACACTCGCCATTTGTAGTCAACATAGTACTAGATGTCCTAACCACAACAGTTAGGCAATAAAAAGAAATGAAATGCATCCAAATTGAAAAGGAAGACGTAAAATTATCCTGATTTGCAGATGACAGGATTCTATGTGCAGAAAACCCTAATGACCATTGAAAATGGTTAGAACTAATAAATGAATTAAGTAAAGTTGCAGAATACAAAATCAATATATAGAAGTATGTGATATTTCTATATACTAATAACTATATATAAGAAAGGAAAATTAAGAAAACAATCTCATTTACAGTTGCATCAGAAAGGATAAAATACCTTGGAATAAATTTAACTTAGAAGATGAAAGACCTATACACTGAAAACTGCATGATGATGATGAAATAAATCAAAGAAGACACAAATTAATGTTAAAAATGTCCACACTACCCAAAGCAAATTCTTAAAGAGATGAAAATACCAGACCACCTTACCTGCCTCCTGAGAAATCTGTATGTAGGTCAAGAAGTAACAGAACCAAACACAAAACAATGAACTGGTTCCAAATTGAGAAAGGAATAGGTCAAGGCTGTATATTGTCACCCTGCTTATTTAACTTATATGCAGTGTACCTCATGTGAAATGCTGGACTGGATGAAGCACAAACTAGAATCAAGATTGCCAGGAGAAATATCAATAACCTCCGATATTCAGATGACACCACTCTTATGGCAGAAAGCAAAGAGGAACTAAAGAGCCTCTGGATGAAGGTGAAAGAGGAGAGTGAAAAAGCTGACTTAAAACTCAACATTCAAAAAGCTAAGATTATGGCATCTGGTCCCATCAATTCATGACAAATAGACAGGGAAACAATGGAAACAATGACAGACTTTATTTTCTGGGACTCCAAAATCAGTGCCGATGGTGACTGCAGCCATTAAATTAAATGATGCTTGCTCCTTGGAAGAAAAGTTACAGCAAACCTAGACAACAAATTAAAAAGCAGACACATTAAAAAAAAATAAAATAAAATAAAAAGCAGACACATTACTTTGCTAGCAAAGGCCCGTCTAGTCCAAACTATAGTTTTTCCTGTAGTCATGTATGGATGTGAGAGTTGGACCATAAACAAGGCTGAGCGCTGAAGAACTGATGCTTTTGAACTGTGGTGTTAGAGAAGACTCTTGAGAGTCCCTTGGACTGCAAAGAGATCAAACCAGTTCATCTTAAAAATAATCAGTCCTGAATATTCACTGGGAGGACTGATGCTGAAGCTGAAGCTCCAATACTTTGAACACCTGATGAGAAGAGCTGACTCATTAGAAAAGACCCTGATGCTGGGAAAGATTGAAGGCAGGAGGAGAAGGGGATGACGGAGGATGAGATTGTTGGATGGCACCACTGACTCAATGGACATGAGTTTGAGAAAGCTCCAGGAGATGGTGAAGAATAAGGAAGCCTGCCGTGCTGCAGTCCATAGGTCACAAACAGTCAAACTTGACCGAGTGACTCAACAACAACAACAATCCAAAGCGATGTACAAATACAATGTAATCCATATCAAAATTCCAATAGCACAGTTCATTGAACTAGAACTAATCATTTTTAAAGTTGTAAGGGCCCTGAATAGCCAAAACAATCTTGAGAAAGACGAGTGAAGCTGGAAGTATCATAATCCCTGTTTTCAAACTATACTCCAAAGCTGTAATCATCAAAACAGTATGGTACTGGCACAAAAATAGGCACACAGATGAATGGAACCGAAATGAGAGCCCAGAAATAAACTCACATATATACGGGCAACTAATTTACAACAAAAGAGCAAAGAACATACAATAAAGGATAGCCTCTTCAATAAATGGTATTGGGAAAACTGGACAGCCACATGCAAAAGGAAGAAACCAGGACCATTATTTTATATCACACATGAGAATTAACTCAGAATGGATTAGAGACTTGAATGTAGGACCCGAGAGCATAAAACTCCTAGAGAAAAATGTAGGCAGTGACCTCACTGACCTTGGTCTCAGTGAGTGTTTTTTGACTCTGACTCCATGGGCAAGGGAAACAAAAGAGAAAAAAATGGGACTACATCAAACTAAAAACCTTCTGCACAGCAAAGGAAAATGCCATCAAATCAAAAAGGTAACCTACTGAGTGGGAGAAGATACCTGCAAATTATATATCCAATAAGGGAGTGACATCCAAAATATATAAAGAAGTCATACAACTCAGCAACAGAAGAACAAACAACCCAATAAGAAATGAGGATCTGAAACAATTTTTTTTCCAAAAAAGATATAGAGATGACCAATAGGCATGTGAAAAGTTGTTCAGTACCACTAACTACTAGGGAAAAGCAAATCAAAACCACAATGAGATCTCACCTCAAACCTAACAGAATAGCCATTATCGAAATGGCAAGAAATAACAAATGTCGGAGAGGCTAGACAGCCTCGCACATGGTTGGCAGGACTGTAAAATGATGCGGCCACTATGGGAAAGGGCATTGAGATTCCTCAAAGCAAGAATAGAACAAGCATATGACCCAGCTATTCCACTTCTAGGTGTTTATCCAACGAACAGGAAAACACAAATTCAAAAACACAGATGCACCTGTACGTTCATTGCAGCTTTATTTACAGTAGCCAAGATATGAAAACAACTTAAATATCCATAGATGGATGAATGGCTAAAAGAGATGTCGTATATATAAAATGAAATACTACTCAGCCATAAAGAACAGTGAAATCCTGCCATCTGCAGTGACATGAAAGGAACTTGAAGTTATTAGGCCAAGTGAAATGTAGATGGGGAAGGAGGAATGCAGTATGATCTCACTCATGTATGGGATGCAAACGACCCCAAAGAACAAACAAATAAACAAAAACTCATAGCTGCAGAGATCCAGTCAGTGGTTGGCAGACAAGGTTGGAGGGTGGATGAAATGAGTGAAGGGTGTCGGATGTATGGTGATAGATGGTGACTAGCCTTGTGGTGGTGAGCACTTTGTAGTGTATACAAGGTTGAATTATAATATTGTATAGCTGAATCTTACATTAAAAAAAAAAAAGCTGGCCGCTTACCCTGTCTGTCCTACTGACCATATTCCCAAGCGGTCACTTCAGACCACCACGAGGGGGCACTCGTGCCCCATCTCAGATGGGTCCTCCACTGGCCCAGCTTGGATGGGGAAGAAGGGGAGAGACCCAGATGGGAGCAAAAGACAAAGAGGAACAAA
Source organism: Odocoileus virginianus (assembly GCF_023699985.2). Lineage (NCBI taxonomy): Eukaryota > Metazoa > Chordata > Mammalia > Artiodactyla > Cervidae > Odocoileus > Odocoileus virginianus. The sequence continues at coordinate 32,898,742 of NC_069703.1, read as the reverse complement.
GAAAAGCTCGCAGACTCCCCAGCTTGGGTGTCTTGGGGAATCAGCTATGTCAGGCCAAACTTTTCTCTAGAAAAGTTTCTCAATTGTTTTTCTCCGTTGTCTCCCTCCTGCTTTAATGTCTCCCCATTCACTCATTTAATACACTTTTAAAATAGCTTTATTGAGTTATAATGTCTATCCCGTAAAAGTGCACCCACTTAATGTGGACAAGACAATGCTTTCTAGTATATTCAGAGTCATTCAACTGTTCGTATAATCCAATTTCAGAGTATTTCAATCCCCCAAGAAGCCTTGTACTCATCAGCAATCCCTTCCCAGCCCTCCACTCCATTTTCCTCTCCCCACTCTGCCCTAGGCAAACCACTAATCTATTTTCTGTCTCTATAATGTTAGTCACTCAGTCTTGTCCAACTCTTTGTGACCCCATGGATTGTAGCCTGCCAGGCTCCTCTTTCCATGGGGTTCTCCAGGCAAAAATTCTGGAGTTGAGAATCATTCCCTTCTGCAGGGGATCTTCTTGACCCAGGGATCAAATCTGGGTCTCCTGCATTGCAGGCGGATTCTTTACCATCTGAGCCAGCAGGGAAGCCCCAAGATTTACCTATTCTGGACCTTTCCTATAAATAGAATCATATAATAGCATATGCAGTCTTTTGTGACTGGCTTCTTTCACATATTGTAATGTCATCGCGGTTCAACCATGTTGTAACCTGTATCATTACTTACTCCCTTTTCATTGCTGAATAATATTGTCACGTGGATAGACCACACTTTGTCTATCCATTAATCTGTTGACGGGCATTCGAATTTTTTCTAGTTTTGGCTATCATGAATAACATTATTATGAACATTAGCATTCCACTTTTTAAACCGATATAATTCATATACCATAGACTTCATCCTTTTAAAGAATAGAATTCAGTGGTTCTTAATAAATTCACAAAGTTGTGCAACCGTTACCACTATCTAATTTCAGCGTATTTCATCACCTGTAAAAGACTCCCTGCTTATTAGCAGTCACTCCCTATCTCTCCCTCCCTCTAGCCCCTGGGAACCACAAATCTATTTTCTGTCTCTATGTATTTGTCTCTTCTGGACATTTCATGTAAATGAAATCATACAATATGCGGCTTTTTGTGTCTGGCTTTTTTACTCAGTGTATGTTTTTGAGGTTTTTCCATGTTGCAACATGTATCATTACTTCATTCTTTTTGTTGCTAAATAATACTGCATTGTAATGATATAGCACATTTTATTTGTATATTTCTTGCTGGTAGACATTTGGGTTGTTTCCAACTTGGGGAAGTTATGAATAGAGCTGCTGTGAACACTCACAAACAAGTTTTTGTATAGACATGTGTTTTCATTCTCCTGTGTACATACCTAGCAGTGAAATTGCAGGATCATATGGAAACTCTGTATTTAATGTTTTTGAGAACTGACTGACTCAAAATGGGCTGCACCATGTTCCATCCCCACTAGCAACTGTATAAACATTCTCACTTCTCCTCATCCTCACCCTTTTGATTCTAGCAGTTCTCCTGGGTGTGAAATGTTTGCTCAATCTGCTTTTGCCGAGCACCTTACTACGTGCCAAGGCCATTCGAGGTGCTAGAGATGGACAGTGAACAGGACACCGTTGGCCCTGCCTGCGTGGGGGCCCAGCACCTACTATAGATTTAGGCATTCAGGGAGTAGTGAACCCGTGGGCCAGACAGGAACAGAGAGCACTGGGATGACTTGAGACAGGGCCTGAGTGGCCGGGCAGGGGTGATGGTACCTAAGCTGCTTCACCTGGAGGATCAGGTGTGAGGTCCCCTCTGGGAAAGTGATGCTTGTCTTGAGACTTAACAGGTAGGAAGGAGCCACCCCTTTCAGCCCTGAAGAACACCATCCCAAGTCCCGGGAGCAGCAGGGCCCAAGCCCCTGACACCCGATGAGCGTGGTGTCTCCTAGTGACAGCAGGGAGCACGGTGTGCTGGGCGCTGAGTGAGCCGCGGGGAGGGAAGGGGTGGCCGGGTGGGCGGAGGAAGGTCCACCATGGAGAGTCTGAATTTAACTCTGAGCTTTGGGAGAAGCCCCTCGGGTTTTGAGAAGAGAGCTTTTATATTCTGAGAATCTCCCTCTTTTTAAACTTAAAAAAAGATGGGGCAGGAGATAGGAGAGAGGTTCAAAAAGGAGGGGATATAGGTATACCTATGGCTGATTTCTGCTGAGGTTTGACAGAAAGCAACAAAACTCTGTAAAGCAATTATCTTTCAATAAAAGAAATAAATTTAAAAAAATATGTATTTTATTTATTTGACAGCTCCAAGTCTTAGCTGTGGCACCCGGGATCTTGAATTGCAGTATGTGAACGCTCTGTTGTGGCATGCGGAATCTAGCTCCTTGACCAAGGATTGAACCTGGGCCCCCTGTACTGGGAGCTCAGAGTCTTAACCCCACAACCCTCAGGGGAGTCCCAAGACTCTTCTTTCCGTGTGTGAAACAAGGGTCTCTGGGAGACAGGAGCTGAGCAGGGAGCCTGGGAAGGGCACCGTTCACGCAGTCCAGGTGAAGGATGGCAGAGGCTGGGAGTGGAGGGGCTGGGGCTGAATATGTTTTGGAGGTGTGTGTGTGCTGAGTCTGCATCTGACTCTGCAACCCCATGGACTATAGCCCACCAGGCTCCTCTGTCCACGGGATTCTCCAGGCAAGAATATTGGAGTGGGTTGCCATTCCCTTCTTCAGAGGATTTTCCCAACCCGGGGATCGAACCAGTGTCTCCTGTGTCTCCTGCATTGCAGGCAGATTTTTTACCTGTTAAGCTGTCAGGGAAGCCCAACTAGAAGGGCTGGGTGTGGATATGCTTTGGAGGTAGAATAAACCATTTACTGGAGGACTGCACGTGAGGAATGAAGAAAGGAGAGGCATGTTCTTCCTGGCCCCTTGTACTCAGCAAACTTGCTCTGAGGCTCTGGTGGACTGATATGACCCAGTGGACCCCCTGGGACCAGGAGGGATGCATCTTCTGCCTTCAGCCTGGAGACCAAGGACCCTCCCCCACCAGGAGATTGCAGGGTGGCGGCACATCTTCATGAAGCTCCTATGGCATCCTGAGTCCTACCCTTGGCACTATGGGGGCTCAAAAGAAGACCTTCATTCTCGCCCTTAAGAGTTCAAGCCTCATGCCAGCCCTAGTCTAATGGCTTCTGGTCATCGGGAACACGCTGCCCAATTCGTCTCCCTGGCACTGGGCTCCCACAGGCTCACGCCCATCCTGGAGCCCTTCAGTAGGGTGCTGTGCCCCTCGCCATGTTTCCCAGCTTGAATAACATATAGACATGCTCTCTGAAAGGAAGAAGATCCTCCCAGCCAGACGTTATTGATTTGAAATGTTTTTATCATACTGTCTTATAAGACATAAAACTAGGTACAAACTCCACGGGCTCTCATAACACCGTAAAACCGAGTTATAAATTAAACACAAGCACAGCTGCAAACCTGCCCTCGTCCCGATGAACTGTAGTCCTTTAATGTGCTGGGTGATGTTGTTGTGCGGGATCAAAACCGCCCCTTGCAACATCGAGCACTTTGTGGACTGTGCCAGTGTGGTTGCTTTGCTCGTTTGTTTGCCTTTTTAGTCTGAAGCTCCTACCTGGGCTGTGCGGGCTGAATAGATTCACTCACTTCTCTTTTCCATGCGGGTGACGGGAACCCTCTCACAGATGAGTGCATGGGCTCATCATTTGGGCCCTTTGCTGTGGGCATAGCAATTCCTCTGTGTTTTAAGCCCAGGACTGTTTTAAGAGCCTTCATAGTAAGTAAAGTAAAGTCGCTCAGTCATGTCTGACTCTTTGTGACCCCATGGACTGTAGCCTACCAGGCTCCTCTGTCCATGGGATTTTCCAGGCAAGAGTACTGGAGTGGGTTGCCATTTCCTTCTCCAGGGGATCTTCCAAACCCAGGGATCAAACCTGGGTCTCCAACATTCAGACAGACGCTTTACCATATGAGCCACCAGGCCTTCAGATGAGAAAATGTCTTAACGGCTCAGATAACCATGACGATGTGGTCACTTACCAAGAGCCAGACGTCTTGGAGCATGAACTCAATCCAGAAGAAGACCGTCCCAGTCAGACATTGTTGATTTGAAATGCTTTTATTATATTGCTCCTTGAGACATAAAGCTAAGTAAAAACTCCACTCAGCAATGGCCCCAGGACTGGAAAAGATCAGTTTTCATTCCAATTCCAGAGAAGGGCAATGCCAAAGAATGTTCATACTACTGTACAATTGAGCTCATTTCACAAGCTAGCAAGATAATGCTCAAAATCCTCCAAGCTAGGCTTCAGCAGTATGTGAACTGAGAACTCACAGATGTAAAAGCTGGATTTAGAAAAGGCAGAGGAACCAGAGATCAAATTCCCAACATTTGTTGGATCATAGAGAAAACAAGGGAATTCCAGAAAAACATCTACTTCTGCTTCGTTGACTACACTAAAGCCTTTGACTGTGTGGATCAAAACAACCTGTGGAAAATTCTTAGACATGGGAATACCAGACCACCTTACCTGCCTCCTGAGAAATCTGTATGGAGGTCAAGAAGCAACAGTTAGAACCAGACATGGAACAATGAACTGGTTCAAAACTGGGAAAGGAATGCATCAAGGCTGTATATTGTCACCTTGCTTATTTAACTTATATGCAGAGTACATCATGAGAAACGCTGGGCTGGATGAATCACAAGCTGGAATCAAGACTGCTGGGAGAAATATCAAAAACTTCAGATATGCATATGATACCACCCTAATGGCAGAAAGCTAAGAGGAACTAAAGAGCCTCTTGATGAGAGTGAAAGAGGAGAGTGAAAAAGCTGGTTTAAAACTCAACAGGAAAGAAGTGAAGATCGTGGCATCTGGTCCCATCACTTCATGGCAAATAGAAGAGGAAAAAGTGAAAACAGTGACAGATTTTATTTTCTTGGGCTCCAAAATCAATGCAGATGGTGACTGCAGCCACAAAATTAAAAGATACTTGCTCCTTGGAAGAAAAGCTATGACAAACCTAGACAGCATATTAAAAAGCAGAGATATCACTTTGCCAATGAAGATCCATTTAGTCAAAGCTACGGTTTTCCCGCAGTCATGTACAGATGTGAGAGTTGGACCATAAAGAAGGCTTAGCACCAGAGAATTGATTGTTTCAAACTGCGGTGCTGGAGAAGACCCTCGAAAGTCCCATGTACATCAAGGAGATCAAACCAGTCCATCCTGAACGAAATCAACCCTGAGTGTTCATTGGAAAGACTGATGCTGAAGCTGAAGCTCCAATACTTTGGCCACCTGTTTCGAAGAGCTGACTCATTGGAAAAGACCCTGATGCTGGGAAAGATTGAGGGGAGAAGGAGAAGGGGATAACAGAGGATGAGATGGTTGGATAGCATCACTAACTCAATGGACATGAGTTTGAGCAAATTCCAGGAGACAGTGAAGGATAGGGAAGCCTGGCGTGCTACAGTCCATGGGGTTGCAAAGAGTCAGATGGGACTGAGCGACTGAACAACACCAAACAGGCCTCCAGAATTCTTAACTGGTGGCTCCACATAGCCCTTGTCAGACACATTTAAAAATATACCCACACCTCACGTCAATTATACCTTTTCTTTTTGCTGTAAGAGGGGATTTATTCTTGTAATTCTGCAATTGAAAGTATTCACATTAACAATGTTTGTGGGTGTGCCTGTTATTTTAGCTGTTGTTGTTTGTTACTCCAGAGTCATTAACATTCTTTTTTAGATCTGGAACATTGTCTGGGCCCTTGGAAATCTCCCAGGCCCAAGGGTTGAGCTCATGGTCCTGGAAAATAAACCAACCAAGCCAAGACCTGCTTCTTTCTTTCCTCATCAGCCCAAGACAATTAAACGGGGGCAGTTGGCACCAAGCTGACCCCAAGCACAGGCCAACATGGGCTCAGAAACAGTGTTGGCTGCTCTGGTTTTGAGGCCTGGGTCACTCAGCGGAGCTAGAATACGCTTATACTCATTGTTTTTAGATTGTCACTGAATTGAAAGCCCCACATTATGAAAATTCTAACGAAGCCAGGTTACTGGGAACATGCCTGAGGCTTCGCAGAGGTCAGAGACTTCAGTTTGAGGCCCCTTGGGCTTCAAGGTCACGTCACAGCACCTTGATCTGGGACCAAGCCCTCCACCATGTACAGCTAGCTCTCCTTTTGAGAGGTTTTCCTCCCCATCACTCAGCCAGGCTCCGATCCTTCTGCTGTCTCTGCTCAGAAGGACCTCCTCACAGTTTTTAGACTCTTTTATGTATTTGTTTCTAACATACTTGTTTACTCACTTGGCTGCATCAGATCTGTCGCGTCGTGCGGGGTCTGCACTCGGTCCTGGGGGATCTTGGCTGGTGTGCGCCGTCTCTCTAGCTGTGGCATGCAGGCTTAGTTGCTCCGCAGCACGTGGGATCTCGGTTTCCCCACCAGGGATCAAATCCGTGGCAGATTTTTAATCATTGAACCACCCCTAGACTCTTTTACTTTTTTAAGTTTTAAAACATTGTGCAGGTGATCCATGTTAACTATAGGAAAATCAGAAAATTTAGCCATATCAAAATGAAAATAGGAACATTAAAAAAAAATTAGTGATCTCATCACAGAGAAATAATCATGATTAACTGATTATTGGGCTTCCCAGGTGGCATGAGTGGTTTGATTCCTGGGTTGGGAAGATCCCTTGGAGAAGGGCATGGCAACCCACTCCAATATACTTGCCTGGAGAATCCCATGGACAGAGGAGCCTGGTGGGCTACAGTCCATGTGGTCACAAGGAGTTGGACATGACTAAAGTGACTTAGCACACACATACACGTGACTGATTATTTGCTACATCAGTTCAATTCAGTTGCTCAGTCGTGTCCAACTCTTTGTGACCCCATGGAAATGCAGCACACAAGGCTTCCCTGTCTATCACCAACTCCCAAGTCTTGCTCAAACTCAAGTCCATCAAGTCGGTGATGCCATCCAACCATCTCATCCTTTCTCGTCCCCTTCTCCTCCTACCTTCAATCTTTGCCAGCATCAAGGTCTCTTCCAGTGAGTCAGTTCTTTGCATGAGGTGGCCAAAGGATTGGAGTTTCAGCTTCAGTGTCAGTCCTTCCAATGAACACCCAGGACTGATTTCCTTTAGGATGGACTGGTTGGATCTCCTTGCAGTCCAAGGGACTCTCAAGAGTCTTCTCCAACACCACAGTTAAAAAGCATCAATTCTTCAGCGCTCAGCTTTCTTTATAGTCTAACTCTCACATCCATGCATGACTACTGGAAAAACCATGGCTTTGACTAGATGGACCTTTGTTGGCAAAGTAATGTCTCTGCTTTTTAATATGCTGTCTAAGTTGGTCATGACTTTTCTTCCAAGGAGCAAGTGTCTTTTAATTTCATGGCTGCAGTCACCATCTGCAGTGATTTTGGAGCCCCCAAAAATAAAGTCTGTCATTGTTTCCATTGTTTCCCATTTATTTGCCATGAAGTGATGGGACTGGATGCCATGATGTTAGTTTTCTGAATGTTGAGTTTTAAGCCAACTTTTTCACTCTCTTCTTTCATTTTATCAAGAGGCTCTTTAATTCTTCTTTGCTTTCTGCCATAAGGGTGGTGTCATCTGCATATCTGAAGTTATTGACGTTTCTGCCAGCAATCTTGATTCCAGCTTGTGCTTCCTCCAGCCCAGCGTTTCTCATGATGTACTCTGCATAACAGTTAGATAAGCAGGGTGACAATATACAACCTTGATGCACTCCTTTCCCTATTTGGAACCAGTCTGTTGTTCTATGTCCAGTTCTAACTGTTGCTTCCTGACCTGCATACAGATTTCTCAGGGGGCAGGTAAGGTGGTCTGGTATTCCCATCTCCATCTCTTTAAGAATTTTTCAGTTTGTTGTGATCTCCACAGTCAAAGGCTTTCAAAAGTGTAACTAATAAAGCAGAAGTAGATGTTTTTCTGGAACTCTCTTGGTTTTTTGATGATCCAACAGATGCTGGCAATTTGGTCTCTGGTTCCTCTGCTATTGCTACATATACTCTTTAAATTTCAGTTTTCCACATATTAACATATTAACAAAATGCAATGAGTGCAATTTTTCAAATGAAGTAATATAAGTAAACAAAAATAGGGTATACTGTAATATATACTTGTAATAATCAAGTTTGACAAAAAAACACTTTTAGTATATTTGCTTCAGCTCTTTTATTTATTTATTAAAATAAAAATCCTAACTGATTAGGGTTTGTTTTTATTTATTTGGCTGCATTGGGTCTTAGTTGCAGCATATGGGATTGTGAATCCTGTTGCAGCACGGAGGAGGTTTTAGTTGCGGCACGTGGGATAGAACCTGGGCCCCCTGCATTTTGAGCATGGAGTCTGAGCCGCTGGGCCACCAGGGAAGTCTGTTTAGCTTTTCTAAAAAAATAATAAAACTTAGCAGACATGCTGAAGCACTCGCCCCCAACATACACCCACCCGGTGCTCCTCGGCTGTCCATCCGCAGTGTTCCCCTACCAGAGTCAAACTGTCTCACAAAGCTGGGGTTTATCTTCCAAACCAGTGCTCTGGATATTGTTAAACTTCAAATGAATCGAGTCGTGCATATACGCCTCTGGGTCTGTCGTAATGTCTTACAGATGCGTTCACGTTAATCCGCATCAGCCAGTTTGTCCATTTACACTGCCAGTCATGATTCTGTGTACTGAATGGACCGCAGTTTCTTTACCAATTCCCCTGATGATTGATTGTGCAAACTGTGCTACATGCTATACCACTCTTGTGTGGGGAACATGAATTTCTTTGGGATCAATACCAAAGACCGAATTGCTGGGTTGTAGGACACTCAGAGTATCATAGCCGTCCTTTCTTCCGTTCAACCACAAGTCATGAATATTTTTCCATTTCAACACTTATCCCACATCAGCAGTTTTCCATGGCTATAGCAATTCTGCCACAAACTCCTCAACATAATTATGATGGGCATAATTAGTTTCTATTAAAGACTTGATGAGGCAGTACCTTTGCAGCTATATATTTGTGCATATCTTTATTTCTGTAGGAGAAATGTATAAAAGTAGAACTTCTGGGTCCAAAGGGATATGCACTTTCTTTTTTAAAAATATTTATTTATTTATTTGGCTGTACTGGGTCATGCGGGATCTTTAGTTACGGGATGCAGCATCTGGATCCCTGACCAGAATTGAAGCCTGGCCTCCTTCCCTGTGGGCATGGAATCTTAGCCACTGGACCACCATGGAAGTCCCTAGCACACGCATTTTCAAGACTAACTTCACTGAGAATTCTTGGACCGACTGCTCCTTCCACCAGCTCCCACCTCCTTCAAGGGCAGGAGAGTCTGTTTCCCCAAATCTGGCCCCCTGACCCCTCTAAGTAAAGCATTTGCCTCTGGAAATCTTGTCCTTATCCCTTCACCTCACCCATTCCTTTTCCTCCTTCAGCCAAACTCTGGCCTATGGACTTTCATAGCCCTTAATCACTCTTGTACAACATTCATCACTTTTTCATTTCCTCCACAGTTATTTTGGTGTGTGATTTATCTTCTCACCCAGATGTAAATATTTTAATGTCAGGAATTCAATTTTCTTCAGTGTTATTCTTTCATAATTTATATACCCCCAAGAAACAGACACAACATCTACAACAGACTCCACATACAGACTGTTAAAAAATACCTGGAGGGCTAGAAAAGACTTGATTAAAATATTCTGATTCAGTGAAGTTACTGCATTTCCATTCCATTCCACCCAACTGACATTTGTTGAGAAATCTCTCTGGGACAGGAGCTGTGCTAGGCCCCGGGGAACCAGAGGCAAAGAGGCCCTAGTCCATGCCTACCAGGCAGTCAACTCAATGTTGCCCCAAGCATCATCTCATGCAGGGCAAAAAGGGAAACATGACGCATTATCTCCAACCCCTGATTAAAGAACAAAGGCTATTTCAGCTGGGAAAGACCCTTTACCCTGGCGCTAAAGTACAAGAAGGATTTTTCACATATGGACCTATGTTTTGGACAATCTGCTTAGCAGCCTCTTAAAGATAATGCAGAGATGCTCTTTTCCATGTGGATTTAATTTCTCCATCACATTTCAGAGAGGTAAGGACATACATCCTTCAGGGACTTCCCTGATGGTTCAGCGGTGAAGACTCCACACTTCCCCTGCAGGGCGGTGCGGTTCCATCCCTGGCCAGGGAACTAAGATTTGACCATGCCACACAGCATGGTCAATAATTTAAAAAAAAACACCACATCATTCATAAGGGTCATTTTTGTAGATAAAAGACATGGTGCCACCTCATACACTGCTGGTAGGAATGTAAAATGATATGGCCACTTTGGAAAAGAGCTTGGCAGTCTCTGAAAAAGCTGAATATACTACTGACCACACAACCCAGGAATTCCGCTCATAGACACCCAGGTATTCACTCCAGGGAAATGAAAATGTGTGTCCACACAAAGACTTTTAGGCAAATGTCCATAGCAGCGTTATTCTACAGAAAAAAAAACTGGAGGCAATCCAAAATTGAAAAGTGAATGGATAAAGAAAGCGCAGCGCAGCCATGTTAGGCGTTACTATTTGGCAAGAAAAAGAAACAAATGACCCACACTTGCAACACAGATGAAGCTCAGACTTCATGCTCAGGGCAAGAAGGCTTCATATTACATGATTTCATTTATGCAACTTTCCCAGAAGAGGCAAAACTGGGGAGACAGAAAGCAGATTGGTGACTGCCTGGGGGTGAGGGTAAAAGCAGGAGCCCGTATAGTCAGAGCTATGGTTTTTCCAGGAATCATGTACAGATGTGAGAACTGAACCATCAAGAAGGCTGAGCACTGAAGAACTGATGCTTTTGAATTGTGGTGTTGGAGAAGACTCTCAAGATTCCCTTGGACTACAAGGAGATCCAACCGGTCAATCCTAAAAAAAAAATCATCCCTGAATATTTATTGGAAGTTCTGATGCTGAAGCTGAAACTCCAATACTTTGGCCACCTGATGTGAAGAGCCAGCTCATTGGAAAAGACCCTGATGCTGGGAAAGATTGTGGGCAGGAGGAGAAGGGGATGACAGAGGATGAGATGGTTGGATGGCATCACTGACTCAATGGACTTGAGTTTAAGCAAACTCCAGGAGATAGTGAAGGAAGTCTGGTGTGCTGCAGTCCACGGGGTTGCAAAGAGTCAGACACAACTAAGTGACTGAACAGCAAAAAGTGACTGAACCTGCAAAAAGGCCCGAGGGATCTTTAGGAAATGATTGAAGTTCTACATCTGGACTGTGGCGATGGTTGTGCAACTATATGAGTTTACTAAAATTCACCGAATTATACAGTTAAAATGCATAAGTTTTGTGGCATGTTAGTTACACCTTGTAAAGAGCCATGACGAAACAAGAAAGACACAGGCCATGCATTTGTGGGTTTTATCATTTAATTAGGCAGGGTGATGGTGGATCAGTCATTAAGCCCCTAAGCACAGAATTATAAAGTCTGCCAAAGAGAAGGAAGGAAAGACAGTGGGTGCAGTGACACAGAATAAAAAGAGAAACCTCCTTGGAGAGGGTGGCCAGGGAAGGTCTATCTCAAGAGCTGTCCTTTGGATAGAGACATGGGAAGGACACTCCCGGTGAAGAGATGGCAAGGTCAGAGTCAGGGTGGGGAAGTCTAGGAGTCTTACACACTTGTGGTAGTGTTTAAAGAGTTGCCCTGACCTGCTAACCACATGGCCCATGAGTGACTGGGCAGGGGTTTAAAACAAGGTCTTCTTGTGCCCTAAGTTGGCATCAATCTTCCTGCCAGTCTGTTCTTGCAGCCGATGCGATTTCCCCAGTCATACACCGGCTGCTCAGCCTGTCCACACTGGCCTGCCGCTGCCCAGGGCTTGGAGCACGGTGGGGCATGGAGGTGCCTGAGCACGTGTGAGGTGAGGAGACGGCTGAGGTGTGTGTGAGCTCATGCTGCCCCGACACCTGCTGCCCAAACTGTGAGTCACGGGCAGGGATGACCGCGGGATCCAGCCTCACAGACTCAGCCCAGGCTCAGGGGGTCCAAGGTCCAGGGGAGCCGCAGGCTGCAAGAAGCCCCACCTGCCCACACCTCCTCTCCATGCGTGGGACATAATGCTCTTTTTCTTTTAATTCTAATTTTTACCTTCCACCCTTTCCCTGTCTTTTTTGTTTTGTTTTGTTTTAATTGAACACTTTATATAATTGCATTTTCTCTCCTTTCTTGGTATTTCATCATACTTTTTAAAAAATTCATTTAATTGATTATTTGGCTGCATAGTCTTATCTGCGGCAGGCAGGATCTTCCATCTTAATTGGGGCATGCAGAATCTTTAGTTGCCACATGCAAGATTTTCAGTTGTGACATGTGGGATTGTCCAGGGATCAAACCCATGTCCCCTGCGCTGGGAACGCAGAGTCTTAGCCACTGGACCACCAGGAACTTCCCCAGGATATAATGCTTTTGAGGGCAGACCTGGCTTCGATTCAAATCTCCACAATGGCACTTCTGAGCTATGTGACCTTGGTCTTGACTGAGCCTTGCTCTCTTTCTTTGCTGGATGAGGATGTTGGGGTATGGGAAAGAGCAGATTTGGGATTAGAACCCACATCCACTTGACTATGAAGCCCTGGTTTCTCCACCACGCTATATGGACTGGCTTCTTGAAATGGCCCTCACTGAGGGGCTAGTTCAGTGTTCTCAGCCCTGACCATGCAATCAGATCAAACCTGGGAGTTTGATGAACTTTGGGATCCACCCTTAGAGACTGGTTTAATTGCCCTCAAGTGGGGCCCAGGGACCAGTACATTTTAAAAGCTCCCCAGAAAAAAATAAATAAATAAAACCTCCCCGGACAATTCAAACAGGCTGCCAGGGTTGAGAATCACAGATCCAACCTCTTCATGTTCTTTGTTTTTGTTTTTTAAAAATCTCTTCATCTTAGAGACAAGGAGACAGAATCCCCAAAGATCTCCTGGCCATTTTCAGCTGAGCTGAAAATTTTGAATTCTCCCCCTGCATGAAAGAACTATAGCTTGGATATATAAAGTCTCAGTGAAGAACCAGAGCTTTGTAATCAGATGGTTGTTCAGTTGCTCGGTTGTGCCAGACTCTGTCTGACCCCATGGACTGCAGCACGCCAGCCTTCCCTGTCTATCACTATCTCCTGGAATTTGCTTAAACTCGTGTCCGTTAAGTCAATGATGCCATCCAACCACCTCATCTTCTGTCATCCTCTTCTTCTCCTGTCCTTCAATCATTCCCAGCATCAGGGTCTTTTCAAATGAGTCAGTTCTTTGCATCAGGTGGCCAAAGTATTGGAGTTTCAGCTTCAGCATCGGTCCTTCCAATGAATATTCAGGACCGATTTCCTTTAGGATGGACTGGTTGGATCTCCTTGCTGTCCAAGGGACTCTCAAGAGTCTTCTCCAACCCCACAGTTCAAAAGCACCAATTCTGGTGTTTTGGAGATGAGGTTCAGAGAGGTGTGGAACCTTGGCTAGGCTCCCTCAGCTACGGACAGAATCCACATAGAGTCTGACTCCAGAGCGGGATCTCATCCCACGGTCCCCGGGCCTAATCAGATGGGGTCTTTGGGGCTCCCAGCCACCATCCTTGCTCTGACTGGTTGGGCAGCCTCTGGGGAGCTCTTCCCTTGACTCCGTGGGGCTGGGCAGCAGGATTGCTTTGAGGGCACCTGGCTCGAGGCCTTTCTCCCGTCCCCACTTGCACCCCCGGCCCAAGTCAAGGACACAGGAGTGGGAAATGGAGCCTGGCCTGGGATTGCTCCCGAGAACGTAAGCACTCCGGTTGCAGGGGAAAGGGCGCCTTCCTGAGTGGCAACAGCCGCCCCCAGCCCCAGCTCCCCCACGGTCCTCACTGCCCTAAACACACCAGACACTGGCCTTCTTCTTGTCCGCCCGTGTCCTGCCCACATCTGGGTCTTTGCACAGGTGGCCCCCACTGCTTGAGCCCTCTTCCCTTACCTGGGTGTGTGACTCCATCTGTCACACTCAGCTACTTCCTCTCTAGTGCCCCTGACCTCCCCGCCATGTGGAGCACCTCCAGAACCCAGCACCTCTTCCCTGTGTGATCCGTCACATTTTCTAAGTAGGTCGTGACATCCTGTCCCTCCTGCCCGATCCAGCTTGCCCACCCTGGCCCACTCTACTTCTGTGCCCTTTCCCATTTCTCTATGATTTGACTCTTTTCAGCTGTCAACCAACGAACTCACATGACAAAATGTTTTTGTTTATGATCAACATCTTCTCCATTTACCAAAATGCAGTGAAGTGGCTGCTCGGTGTTAAAGCAAACATGATGAAACATGAATTTAGAAGAGGCTGAAGCCCATAGAAGGAGATAGGGAGAGACCTTGTCGGGCTTCTGGACTGAATTAGTAACTGAAGTTGAATATATAACTTACCCAAGAGCATGCCAGCAGCCAAAGCAAAAGTGGAAGTATACCAGGCTAGAGCAGTCTGGTTCTGGGGTGACTTGGTTCCTTGAAAAACCACACCCTTCCCCCTCAACTGATAAGGGCTGTAGATAACAGAGCTGCTACCGGCAGGGAAGACCTTTGAGGAAGTGGGTTTCCACGCTCTGCATTCCTGTTCCTAGTGGCAGTCTCTGTGCTCATCCCAGCTAATTCTCAGGAATTTCTTCTGCTTCACTGTTCCAACCTGGCCTACTTTCCCCAGCTCTGGGCTCCACAAAAGTAATGGGTCCCCCATCTGAGAAATGTCCAAACTTGGGCCAGGTGACCACCGTGGGGGAAGTGGCAAAGATTTTAAAACTTTGAATAGATGATCGGTTTTTATTCAGGTCCAGACCTCAGGGTCTGTGAACTTATGCCTAGGTAACCGAGATGTAGCCCAGATCCCTAGCCAGCTCCAGTTCCTGTATGCTCCTTCAGAGAAAACAAATTCACACATCACAACTTAAAATCTGCCTTATTGTGGGTTAGTGACCATGTTCCATGCAGCTTCAGGCTCTTCATGTAGAAAACAGGGGTGATACTGATCACAAGGAATCATGGAGTCAATGACAGTGCATGTCTAACTTTTATTTGTGTATTTTCCTACACGATCACAAGCAGAAAGGGTTTTGAAGCTCCTTAAAAAAATAAACAACAACAAATAGAACTAAGCAACTACATTAACCAGAAGATTAAAATCAGAAAAGTTATTTCAGGGACTTCCCTGGTGGTCCAGTGGTTAAGACTCTGTGCTCTCCCCTACCCCACCAAAAAGAAAAAGAAAAGCTATATCATCCCTGCTCCCTACTTTCTGGCTATGTGACCTTGAGCAAGTTGCTTTGCCTCTCTGAGCCTCGGTTTCCTCATTTGTAAAATGAGATAACAGTAGTACCTTCCCCCATTGTGGTATTATAGAATTAAACAATATGGAAGAATAATTAGCACAATGTCTGGCATATAGTAAGTAGGCAATACATTTTAGAAATTCTTCTTCTTCTTATGTAATCTCATTTTTGGTTTATAAGAAAAGTAATCTGGGTAAAAGCCGAGCCACTTTGAGGCCAGGCTCAAATCCTTATTGAATTAGAAAGAAATACCATTTCCTTCCCCCACCAAAAAAAAAGCAATTCAAATGTTTATTCAGTACTTTCGAAAATGTTAAAGATTTCATTCATTTAAAGATTTCATGCATAATATCAACAAAACTTAACACTCCTTTTCCTCTCTTTGTTCCTTCTTCTCTTCCTCCCTCCCACCCACTGTACACAGCACACACATCTTTATTCCGAGTCCCTCAAATACTTTCTCAAAGCTCAAGCTGCACGTTCTTAGCTCCCGGGCTCCTGCTCCAGCCTCTCCCATCTCTTCCCCGCCAGCACCCTCTGCCCTGTCTCTCCTGGCTTGTTTCTTTCTCCTCCCTCATCCTGTGACTCAGATCCGCAGGACAGAGCAAGCCTGAAGACACCTGGACTGCAAAGTTTTCTTCCTCAAAGGTAGGGAGGGGGCCTTCCCTGGTGGTCCAGTGGCTAAGACTCCGAGCTGATCGGAGACCCTGCATGCTGCAATTAAGACCTGGCCCAGCCAAATAAATAAATATTTTTTCAAAAGACAAGGAACCAAGGAGACTATGAAAAGTTAATGTGTTTCTCTCATAAAACAGACACACATCTATTAATGCAGCTCAATGCAGACTCTTATCAAGGAGTTAGCAGTGGTTAATATTTGAGGAGTGGGGTTATGAGGGATTTTTTTCCTGTTGTATTCATTTCCATATTACTTACATTATTTTACAGTGAGTACGCATTAATTGCCCTTGAGATCAGAAAAAAAACCCCACAGATTTTATTTTTAAAATTAAATATGGAAATCAGGGCAAAGGGAGAAAATAGCACAAAAAGTAAAGGAAGGTCTCCCCTGGTGGTCCAGTGGTTAAGAAACCTGCCTGCCAATGCAGGGAACACAGGTTCCTTCGATCCCTGGTCCAGGAAGATCCCACATGCTGAGGGGTCACTACTGAAGCCCACACATCTAGATCCTGCGCTCTGCAAGGAGAGAAGCCAGTGCAATGAGAAGCCCCTGCTTGCCACAACTAGAGAAAGCCCACATGCAGCAAGGAAGACCCAGGACAGCCATAAATAAACAAACATTTTTTAAGTAAAGGAAAAGCAGGTATAATGTGAGCATCCAAAATACATCCCAGTATTTAATCCTGCAAAGTATTTAATCATGGTCCTGTATTCAAACCACGCAAAGGGCCAAGTGTGGGGCCCAGTGCACGCTTGATAAACAGCACCTACTGTTGCTCAGGACTTAATGGATCTCCAGTCCCTCATAGAAACTCAAACTGCCCAATGGAATCAGAGCAGCTAGTGGCCCAAAGAGGAAAAGGTCAGACTGAAACATCCTGGTCCCCAGCCCCACCCCAGGCAACCTCTCTACAGGGTTGGGTGAGTCAAGAAATAGTCTAATTGGATCTGACAAGCTCTGCCTGCCCTCCTGGGCCAACCTCCTAATGGGCTCCTTTTAACTACATCCTCTTAGACAGGCTGGTGGGTGGGTGTGATAGGGAAGTCTGTTCCTAGAGAGCCTGGTGATACCCCCCAGGAGCTCTAGACTATAGTTTCAGCTCCGTTATGGAAGACAAGACAAAATAAAAAATTGAATAGCTCTTATAATGAGTGTCATTTTGTCTGTAGACCTGTAGCTGTCCAGTTTATCCAGACTCTGACTTGGTACGTGATATCAGCAACCCCCTACCCAAATCAGTTAACCACTAAGGATTCCTTGGGTACCTACTGTATGCTAGACATTGCCGTCAAGACGATGACAGAGGAAAAGTAGAGGAAGAATACCAATAAAAACTGTTGCCATTTATTGGAGGCCTATGAAATATAAGCCTCTCCACAAATTCTAGAGGATTCTTCTCGGACCTGTGTTGGGAAGATCCCCTGGAGAAGGAAACGGCTACCTACTCCAGTATTCTGGCCTGGAGAATTCCATGCATAGTCCATGGGGGTCACAAAGAGCTGGACACGACTGAGCGACTTTCACTTTCACTTTTCACACTTCTTGGATCTTGATGAGTCCTCAGGCTGGGATAGCTCGAAATCCCACATAAACTCAAAAGCCAGGTACCTCTGAGACCCTCAGGCTCGGCGGCCTGGCCAATCAGAACCCCTGGCCACAGTGATTGGCCAAGGAATGGATACATTCCAGTGGATACAACAGCCAGTGAGACCTGATTTGGAGACCGCAATTAGAACTGTTGAGAAAAGAGAGTCTCTGTTTGTGCTGGAGCTGCTAGAGACTAGGATGCATGGCTAGTGCTGCTGGCAGCCACTCTCTGATCAGGAGGACAGCCTACCAGAGAATGAGACCAGTGGAGAGGGAAAGAATCTTGAGGGACTGAGAGATTGACCCTGAATCCTGACGACATCATCTGAGCCCCTCAGTGCAGCCATGCCTGGAGCTTGCTCGACCCTGCCCTTACCAGTTTAAGGCAGTTTTCTGCCAGTTCGAGCTCTGATGCTCTGACTACTGTACCCAGAAACCTGAGTGTTTGGCAGAAGCATCCTCAACACCCAGTCTATAGGAGCCTGACGAGGGAATCGGGTTCTCCTGCCACACAACGGCCCATGTTTCTGTTAGCACAATGAGCCTACAAATGCCAACAGAAGCAGTGTGGCACCAGAACGAAGGAGCAAGTCCTCTCAGACCCGCTGTGCCACCTTGGGGGAGCCACTTTCCCTCTCTGAACGTTCATGTTCCTCACCTGCAACACGGGGCTGGGGTGGGAATCATGGTATCTGTAGGTTTGTTCCCATGAGGCTGTTTGGGGGAGGGGAATACTGGGGATCAGCAGAGTGGGCAGCAAACCTCCTCCCTGTTGTTCTCAGAGCAGCATGAAGACCAGGGCCTGTCCTTCCCAGGCAGCCTGGGGGGGCTGGAACAGGAAAGACTCAGCCCGAGTGCTGGAAGCCCTCAGTTCTAGTCCTGGTTCGGCCGCCAGACTGGGGCATGGCTCGGGGTAAGCGCCTCCCCTGGCGGTGTGAACCTTTCAGAAGTGGAAAAAGCCACGCCCTTTCTCCTCGGTTTTCTGGAAGAGTCAGGATCCTGTCTTGTTCACTGTTGTACACCCCCAGTAGTCAGCCCAGCTCCTGCCTCACTGATACAGCATTCCAGAATGCCCATCGTGTGAGCAAAAGAACCGCAGTCAGGATACCGGACCTTTCTTTTCGGAACATGCTGTTGGACTATGACATATACACAAAAAAAGCCCAGATCCTAAGGACTCTTCACAAACGGCACATCCCCGTACCCAGCCCTCCCATCCGCAAGCCACCCTCTACCAGCACCTGGAAGTCCCCGGGTGCCCCCTTTCCAGTCATTCCTTCCACAGAGGCAAGGCTGGCCTGACTTCTGACAGCATCGAAGTGCTTTGGACTTTATAGAAATGGAGAAATGCTCAGCATTTTCCAGTGATTCATAGCTTACAAAGAGCCCATGTGTACATGAACTCATTAAATCTTCACATCAGTACTGAGGGGCAGGCAGGAATTACAAATCCTACTTTGCAGAGGAGAAAACTGAGGCTCAGAGAGAAGGGAATCCCCCAAATTGCATCACTGGTAAGTGGACCACCAGGATAACTGGTTCCATTTTCCGGTCTACCTGGATCTTAGAATGTCCCTCCAGGAATTAGGATGCAATGCCCAGGAATGGTCTGGGCAGCTGGTAGTGTAAGTTACCAGTCCTCCAGGATGGAGAGAGGGTCCAGACCTTCCGTCCAGAGAAGATCTGGTCACCTTCAGGGCAGGGCCCACCTCCCTTCTTTCAATCCGTGGCACTCAACAAACTTTGTGAATTCTGGCAAGTGGTCCCCCTCCCCATCTGCCTCCCTCCACGCTGGAGAATCCAGAAGGCTGTACGGAAACAGGGGGAGTTATTTCCCCAGGCCCGTCCCTGCCCACCACGTGGCCACACTGCCCAGGAGCAGAGGGTCCCATTTGGCTCCTGGCACTGTGTGCCCAGACCTCTCCTTTGCAGAGTCACTCGGGCCAGCTCCTGATCAGGGTCTGCTGCCAGCTTCTCCTCCTCCCCAAATCTACCTCTGTCCCCCATGGCTGGTTGGCAAGATTCCCCAGGTCTTTCCTTCTGGCCTCATGAACTCTTATACATCCCTCAATGCCCCAGCCCCCATGTTCTCTGGAATGTCTTTGTTCCTCCTAACACACACATAAACACACACACACAGCCCCCCCACATGCACAGCCCGTGTAAACACGCGCGCACACACACACACACACACACCCTCCTTCCCTCTTACACACACACACACAGAGCCCACATAAACACACATGCACACACAACCCACCCCCCCACACATGCACAGCCCACATAAACACACATGCGCGCACACACACACACGCACAGCCCACATAAACACACACACGCACAGCCCACCCCACACACACATGCACAGCCCACATAAACACGCACACACACACACACACCCTCCTTCCCTCTTACACACACACACACACACAGAGCCCACATAAACACACATGCACGCACAGCCCACCCCCCACACATGCACAGCCCACGTAAACACACACGCGTGCGCACACACACGCACAGCCCACATAAACACACACACGCACAGCCCATGTAAACACGCACAAACACACACACAGCCCACATAAACACACACACACGCACAGCCCACCCCCCACACACATGCACAGCCCACGTAAACACGCACACACACACACACACCCTCCTTCCCTCTTAACACACACACACACACACAGAGAGCCCACATAAACACACACACACTCACAGCCCACATAAACACACACACGCACAGCCCACCCCCCCATGCACAGCCCACGTAAACACGCGCGCACACACACACACACCCTCCTTCCCTCTTACACACACACACACAGAGCCCACATAAACACACATGCACGCACAGCCCACCCCCCACACATGCACAGCCCACGTAAACACACACGCGCGCGCACACACACACACTCACAGCCCACATAAACACACACACGCACAGCCCACCCCCCCCACACACATGCACAGCCCACGTAAACACGCACGCACACGCACACACACACACACACACAGAAGCCTGCAGTAACAAACCCTCATAGTCAGTCTCTGCCTTCCGTCACACAGTAACACATAGGCGCGCACGGGATCCATCCCTTCCCCGGGCTTTTCTGTCTCCTCCTTTCCTCTCTCTCTCTCTCTCTCTCTCTCTCTCTCTCACACACACACACACACACACACAAACATACACCCCTCCGCCTCTCAAGCCTCTCTCACTCTTACACACGCGCGCGCGCAGCTGCAATGCCCTGGCTCACACTCCTTGCAGTCACCAGGCAGGAAGACAAAGGTCGCCGAGGCTCCCGGCGCCGCGCACCGAACGCAGCTGAGCGGCTCCCTGGCCTTGGCCGGCCTCGAGCCGGGTCTCGGCGTGGTCTGGAGCCCGCCCCGGGCGCCGGAGCTCCAGCCCCGGTCAGCCCTCGGGGGTGCGCACGCGGCCCACCGGCCCTAGCCCCGGCGCGCCGAGGGTTAAGGCGCGGGCGCGGGCGGGGGAGGCGGCCCCGGGCTTGATTGGCCGCGTCGCCCGGGCCCCGCGCCCCCGCGCCCCGCCATTGGCCCGTCGGCGGGCCCGCCTCCCGGGGCTCGTAGCGCGAGCGGCGCTCACCCGCGGGGGCCCAGCCTCGCCGTCCGGGCAGCGCGGCCGTGAGCCGGGAGTGGGGCCGGGAGTGCGGCGCGGGGCCGGAGCGGAGCGCGCGAGCGATGGTGAGTGCCGCGCCCGGCCCGCCTCGACGGCCCCCGGCGGCGGCGCCCTGGTGGGACTCGGGGCCGGCCCGGAGCGCGGGGGGCCTGGGCGCCGGCTGCGGCTCTGGGAAGGCGTGCAGTCGTGGGGTGCGCGGGCCGCGCTCGGCTCGCCTGACGGCGCCGCGCTCTGTTCCGTCGGGGGCGGCTGGAGGGGGTCGGGGTGGCCGCTTCGGTTCGTGCTCCCTTGCTGTGGTTTTGCGCTGGGGCGTCCGGAAGGCCCTGAACGCTGCTGGGCTTGGAGACCCTCGGCGGGTTCCGTAAGGGGGTCGGGGACCATCCGAAGCGCTGGATTCGGTAGGACCTGAGTGTCCCGGGACTCTGAGGCGGGTCTGGGGCTGAGGCTCGGCTTGGAGCGTCGTGGGTGGCCGCGCCGAGAGCTTCGGAGGAGTAGTTCGGGCGCCCTGGGACTGGATCCACTATGCCCTGAGGGTTGAGAGTGGATGCTGTCAGAGACCAGGGGCCCCTGGGATGCCCTAAGGCCAGCGATCTGGTCTCCCCAGCATGTCCCAGTAATGGGTCTTCATCGGAGGGGGTTGGTGAGGCCACTGACTCGGATGGGCAGTGGCACCAGGAAGAAAGGAGTTGGACTTGGGGACTTAGGGGGACCGGGGGGGGGGGGGGGGGTCGGTGTTTCTGAAATCCCCGGAGAGAAATCCGTTTGGTCAGGCTGAATTCGTTGACGCTGTTTTAGAGAGGAGGGTGGTTCTGGAAGGAAAGTCAAGATCTTTCAGTACCTCTCTGAGGCCTGGTGACCACCTCGCCATCACGGAGGCCGAGGCCGCCTACGTCTCTGTGGCTTGTCTTCTCCGAGGGCAGGCCGCTCCGGTTCTCTCTCTTGTCCTGCTCTGTGCCCTGTGGAGTGGACACAGGGCACCATGAAGGGCATGTGTCGGTGACGGTGGCTTCCAGGCCCACGGACGCAGCCACACCTCCCCGTCTCTGTGACGATGCCGTCAAGCCTGAATGTGCCAGGTGGGGGCAGGAAAGGACCCCTGTAGCCTGATGAGTCCCCTCAGCGACCCCCCAGGACCAACTCCCACTCTCTCCGGGCCTGGAGCCCCCATACAATATCCCGTTCTTCTTCCCTTCAAGCCAGTCCCCTCTTTTCTCACCCACGAGTGTCTGCCTGCCCTGCACCACCACGAGCCACTCCAGAGTCAGTAATAATGAAGTTATGGCTTGATTCCGCACCTAGAGGTGCTTAGAGACTCTTGGATCCAACCTACCTCTTTGATCAGGACCCCCCCCCCCCCCCAGATTGCTCTTCTTGAATAGTTGCAGTGGCAGGGTGCTCACTCCCAAGTGGATCGGCACTTGATTTAAGGTCTCAGTATATGGGAAATAAAAAAAGGGTGACTTCGAGGTCATATCATCCACTCTGCCTCCAAGCCCACCCTGACCTTAGTTACTCAGAAAGAGAAATTTATCCTTCTCCAAAATCAGTTAAAGAAGGAGAGGCCAGTCACTTTGCCCTGGTGACACATTTCAGAGCCTTACAACCTTCCAGCCTGTCAGAAAGACCCCTGGTTTTGTCCTCAAACAGACTTGGGTTTGAATTTTGGTTCCTCTGCTTCCCCAGAGGGACAAGTGACATCATTACCTCTGAGTTTCCGTTTCCTCTTCATCTGTGAAATGAGATGATATGTCTTATCTCTCAAGGATGTTGTACAGACTTGGTGAGCTAACCCAGCAAGAGGGATTTACTTGAATACAGCTTTCTGATACAACTTTAAGCTCAAGGTGGGAAGTTCTGCCTGACATCTAACCTCTTTGCTAAGTGCAGAAGAAGGATTAAAGTTTATCATGTGGGGAGAAAACGGGGAGGGTGATACTTAGAAAATCAGGCATTAGCTCATCAGTCAACAAAGATTTATTGAACTCTTCTATATGCCAAGTCTTGTCTAGGGAGGAAAAAAACGGTCGTAAACACCATGGTAAGAGCACTTCCATGGGACTTCCCCTGGCCACCCAGGGGTTAGAGGCTGCGCTTCCACTGCAGGGCGCCCGGGTTCAATCCCTGGTCAGGAAACTAAGATCCCACATGGCACATAGTATGGCAAAAAAAAAAAAAAAAAAAGAGGGCTTTCACTAGTCTATAAATGTCCACACCATCCTCAGGCGGGGTGGCATGTCTTTAGGAGAGGTAGCGCGATGCTGCCAGGGCAGGGCTCCCCTCTGGACGGAGAGGTGGGGCAAAGCTTCACCGAGCAGGTGGCGTCTGAATCGGAAAGAACATCCCGGGTCAACGCACCTCTGCGAGCGGAGGACCAGAGATGTGGGAGTGTGGGAAGTACTCTTGGAAGGGGCCCAATGGGGTTTGCTCGGCCTGTGGGCACCGGAGCGGCAGGAGAGAGGGGAAGGTGGCAGGGGACGCTGCTGGGGCTGGATGGTGGGAGGCTGGGGCAGGCCGAGGGGCCGGAGCTCCACCGTGGGTAGTTGGTCCACTGCGATCGGGCGGGAAGAAGGCTGATGTCAGGCCCCTCAGCCCCTGTCATTTTGGTTTCTCCTAAACACCAGGCCCTGTGCTCATTCCTGAGGTGGGGGTGATTCAGGGCTGCTAGAGTGTTTATTCCTTGGCTCTCCTGCTCCACGGGTTTAAAACAGTTCAGCGTTCTTGCCAGCGTTGCCAAGTTTCCCCTGGCCCCTGGGTCCCTAACGGGGCTCTGCTCAGAGAGCGCGTGGGCTGTTTCCTGCGTCCTGCCTCCATCTGCTTGATGGTCCCCAGCTCCCCACCTCGGTCTCTAACGCCTTGGCAGGGAGTCAGCGCTGCTCTCAGAGGCTTCAAGTAGACCCCCTCTGCAGATGTGGGAGATGAGGGCTCTCAGGGGCGTTTTGTCCGTCCTGTCTCTGATTGTCCTCATGCTGCCCAGCAGCAGGCACAGAGAGATGAAGGAGATTGTTAGGGTCACACAGCAAGATGGAACCAGAGCAGGCGCAAACCTCCTGCAAGTCCGGGGGGCTACCAGACAGACAGGTTGGGGGAAGGAGGCCCAGCCTGCTCTTGTGGAGCCCTGAGAATGCTTCTTTTCCTTCCCAACTAGGGGCTGAGCTGGAGGGTCAGCAGTCATCTTTACTGTAAGTGGCTGAGCTGAGAACCAGGTCCAGCTCCCAAGCATCAAGACTGGGTGTCCCACCCACTTGCCGCGTGACTTTGGGTCAGCTGTTCCTTCTCTCTGCACCCCCTTTCCTACCAAGTGCGGCCGGTTTGCTCCTTGTCAGGATCGCAGGCCAATACCACCTAGTACACGACATAGAAATGTTTCACAAACTGTTAAGAACTTGAGGGAAAGTATGATTGAAGGCAGGAGGAGAAGGGGACAACAGAGGACGAGATGGTTGGATGGCATGACCGACTCAGTGGACATGAGTTTGAGCAAGCTCTGGGAGATGGTGAAGGACAGGGAGACCTGGCTTACTGCAGTCCATGGGGTCATAAAGAGTTGGGTGCGACTGAGTGACTGAACAGCAACAGAATGACTGACTGAAGATGGGAGGCCAGCCACATGCCCCCTGAACCAGTCTGCAGGGGGCTTCCAGAGTACAAGGTATCTTTCCCCAGTGTGGCCTGTGCTGTGCTGTTGGGTTATTGCTTATAGGCACCTTATTAACTTTTGTTAAAGAACAGATACATTGTTTCCCAGATGGAATTGGAGAAACCAAGTCCTATATAGGGTAGAAGCAGGATTTAAGTAGTAGGAGGGTTTCCGGGTGGGTTCAACAGAAAGTTTCAGGCCTTGGCCAAGACATAAACAGCTTGGCCAAAGTCCACACTTTGATGTCAGGGTGATAGCAACAGCGAGGGAGGAGCCATCAGCAACTGTTTACGACTTTTTGTCCTTCTCAATTTTTTCTTTTCAGTTAACTAGGTAAGGCCCTGCCCTGGTCAAAGTGCTGCATTCATTCATTCATCCACCCATTCATTCATTCACCAAAAAAGTATGCCTCGCATAATGCCAGGAGCTGGGGCTGTGGGCATCAGTATGGATGAGACTGGTAGGTCTGTTTTTCAGTCTGGCAATCAAGAGATAGGGAGTAGGAAATTACAAGTGTGATTTCTGTTACCAAGGAGACACACGGGGTGCTGTGGCGCAGATAGGGCAACCTGGGGCCGTAGAAAGGCTGCCCTAGAGGCCGTGCCATGGAGGTTGTGGCCTTAAAGAATGGACGAGACCGGGAAGAGCATTCCAGGCGGGGGCAGCAGCAAGTGGGAGATGGGACAAAACTTGGTGCTCTCGGGAGTCAATTTGCCTGCAGGCTCAGAAGATGATGCTTGGGAGGTGGCCGGGGTGGGCGCGTGCAGGGAAGGCCTGGTTCAAGATTTGGGGCTGGATCCTAAGGGCTGTGAGGGGAGTGACATGGTCAGGTCTGCATTTTTGAGATAATCGCAGAGGCTGCTTTGCAGAGAATGGAGGGAAAGGGCAAGGCTGGAGGCCGGGAAACTCTTTAGGAGGCCGCCAGAGCGGCCCCAGGAGAGACCACAGTGGTCTGAACACCCGCTACAGCCCCCACCCACCCCACCCCACCCCACACGCTGCCCAGGGTGGGCGGTGCGGCGAGGAGGGGCTCTGGCCCTAGAGGCCCCCAGAGCCCCCTGCCCTGTGGGCATGGATCTTCCTCTTCTCCTGCTTTCCTGCGAATTAACTAGCGGGCCTCCAGGAACTTTGATCTAACAGAGGAGAAAGACGAAGTTTCCAAAAAGTTCTGAAACAAGGTAGAAAATGGGGATGTAGCTTCGGGTCCCCCTGGCCATGGGGGTGTATCAGGGAAGGCTTTCCAGAGGAGGCGGCATTTGAACTGCTTCCTCGGGCCACAGTGAATGGAAGGGAAGGCTTCCAAGGAGCCAAGCTTTGGAGAGAGGACAGTGAGGAGATGCTGACTCACTGGGAAAAGACCCTGACGCTGGGAAAGACTGAAGGCAGGAGGAGAAGGGGATGACAGAGGATGAGATGGCTTGTTGGCATCACCGACTCGATGGACACGAGCTTGGGTAAACTCCGGGAGTTGGCGATGGACAGGGAGGCCCGGCGTGCTGCGGTCCATGGGGTCACAGAGTCACACACTACTGGGCGACTGAACTGAACTGAAGGTATGGTCTGGCCTGGGGCAAAGATTAATGAGTAACCAGTGCTGACTGACCCCACTGCCAGAGAGGGGCGCTGGGAGCCTAGGACCTGGGGGTCCAGCCCTTTCCCCAGTGGCCCTGAGGATGGGCTGCCCAGGCCTGCCTCGGCTCCCCGATGAGCCTCGGAAAGGCTCCCTCTCCCCACTGGGCTCCTGGTGGGGGAGTTAGTGAGGGGCTGATGTAAACAGAGGAACACGTTTCTGGGAAACATTCAGGAAATAAGCTGAGAGAGGATCCAACTTCAGGGAGGTGTGCCTGGCTGCCCGATCTCCTTAAAATCTTGGAGTGCTTGTGTTAAAGGGGGATTTGTAACCACCTAATTCAACAGCAACCCACTCCAGTACTCTTGCCTGGAAAATCCCATGGACGGAGGAGCCTGGTAGGCTATAGTCAGTCTGTGGGGTCGCAAAGAGTCGGACACGACTGAGCGACTTCACTTTCACTATTTTACAGGAGGAAAGACTGAGGGGGTGATGTGAGCGTCTACCATGTGCCTGGCACTTACGTGTCAGCCTTGTGACCGTCATACCAACCGCAGGGAGCAGGTTCATCCCCATTACGGACCTGGGAAGGCTGAGGCTCAGTGACCAGTTAGGGAGTTAGGACTTGTAAGCGGGCAGCAGCCTCCTGATTACTCAAGATTCTGGCTTCAGTCCCAAACTGCCACTCGATTTGGCAGAAACTGCCTTCCTGGGAAAACCCCCTGGGGACGGGGATGGGACTGTTGGGCAGTGGCCAGAGGCCTGGGGAGCTGATTGGGGCTGGATGCTGGCCTGGCCGACATGCTGATTACCTTTCGCCTTTGCCCAGCACTTGACAGTGAGGTTCTTCCGCTCACCCCCTTCACCACCTGTCTGTGATCCCACGGCCAACAGGTGGCAAAGCCAGGGCTGAAACCCAGGCCTGTGTCCCCCCAGCCCAGACCCCTATCTCCCAGCTCCTGGCATTGCCCCTGGGGCCCGGGACCAGGTCCCCAGTGGCCCCTGTCTAGAGACTTCCCCAGCCTCCTGAGCTCATGCTCACTGTGGGTGAGGAGCGGCCCCTGACCCAGAAGACAGACCCTCCTCCTCCCCAGGCTCCTCCCCACCAGCTCCTCCCCTCCTCTCGGGGAAGGCAGGAGTCAGGTTACAGGGTAAACACCGCCGGTCAATATTTACCTCTGCCTGGAGCCGTAGCCTGCCTCCCACGCGCCGCCTCCCCAGGTGTGCAGGCCTGCCCCGAGCTGGTCACCGAAGGCAAGGCCGAGGGTGGAGATGCAGCTTCAGCCTGCGGCCCTCGGCAAGACGCGCTTAGTTTTCCCATCTGTAAAATGGCGTGGCTGGAACAGACTGATTCAAGGGGCCGTTTTCAGCCGTGGTTATGTAGGATTCCAGGCGTCATGCTCTGGTTCAGAGCACGGGTGTGGAGTTGGCCAGACCGGGGTTTCCATCTCAGCTTTGCATTTTCTCCCTGCGAGGTCAGTCCCTTCCAGCTTCAGTTTCCCCAGTTTGTAAAATGAGCTGCTAACGGACCTGTTTTGGAGGATCACTGGTGAGGATTAACGAGATGATGCCTTGATGCGCAGAGTTTGGGGCACAGGATAAGAAGTGAGTGGGGCGTGCCTGGTGGCTCAGACGGTAAAGAATCTGCTGGCAGTGCTGGGGACCGGGGTTCAATCCCTGGGCCGGGAAAATCCTCTGGAGGAGGGCATGGCAACCCACTCCAGTATGCTTGCCTGGAGAATCCCCATGGACAGAGCCTGGCAGGCTGCAGTCCATGGGGTCACAAGGAGTCGGACACGACTGAGCGACTAACACACATAAACACAAGAAGTGAGTAAGTGGTGGTGGCTGGTGGTAGTGGTTGGTGGTGGCTGTTATTCCAAATAAACATTTGATGATCCTCTGGATCCAGGCACTGGGTTGCCTCACTTGGGAACAAGAACCAAGGGTGGGGACTGTAACCTCAAACTCTCCTAGGACTTGGGCTGGGGGAACCCAGGAGTTGAAACAGCCCTTGGGTTAACACCACAAACACACACACATCACACGCACACACCCAGGTCCAGGACTGACCTCAGCGATCTGTGGCGTGAGAGGGGTGAGGGAGGAGGCAGAGGGGAGGACGGATGCACTTCCGAAGCGGTTCGTTCACAGGAGCTTCGCATCCAGTACAGAGAGCAGCTGTTGCCTCTGGCCCTGGAGAGGAGGGGGCGTGGGGCAGGGCAGGCCCAGAGGGGTCGGCCAGCTGGCAGAGGTGGCCCCGGGTCCAGCCTGGCCCCCTCGCTTTCTGCGCTGTCTCTTGGGACACGTCACCTCTCTGGGCTTCGTTTGCCTGGCTCTCCTGTGGAGACGGTGGCGCCTGCTTGGTGCTCCAGTTGAAACAGTTGTATCAGATGCTGTTTCGGAAGAACCCAGCTCCCTCCTGGCACATCCACGGGGCTCAGCCCGTTTTATCAGCCGCTTTTATGGTTACAAGAACCACTCGCCGGTCCTGCTCATCAGGGTGCTTCTTGAGGGCATGATTGTGCATTTTTTAAAATCGTGACAGAGGGACTTTCCTGGTGGTCCTGTAGTTAAGAATCCGCCTGCCAGTGCAGGGGCCACAGGTTCGCTTACTGGTTGGGGAGCTGAGATCCCACCTGGCCACCGAGCAGCTCAGCCCATGGGCCACGACCACTGAGTCCGTGCTCTGGAGCCCGTGAGCTGCAACAGGAGAAGCCCCTGCCCACCGCAGCTAGAGAAAGCCCATGCACAGCACCGAAGACCCGGTACAGCCATGAGTATAAAATTACCTAAGCGTTGCGGCATAATTTACACCAGGTGCACACATCTTGTACAACTCAGTTTGCACAGATGTACACACCTACATAACCACCACCTAGAACCTTCCTGCGGCCCCCAGAGAGTTCCCATGTGCCCCCCCCCCCCCCACCGTGGGAAGTTCCAAAGTCAATCCCCCAGCTACAGGGGCCGCTGACCTGTCTTCTGTTGCTGTTTTGCCTGATTTTGGACTCTGTCTGCGTGAATTCACACGTGTGTACGCCTGGGTCTGGTTCCTTTCCGCTTCCGTCAGCACTAAATGTTTGTACCGCCTCTGAGCTGTGGCCAGGATTCCTGCCTTGGGGCCCTGTTACATGCCGCTGGGTGGATGTGCACGGCCTGGATGATGTTTGAGTTGATTCCAGGTTGGGGCGGCAGTGACATTCCCGTGCCTGTCTCTCGGGTGGGTCATAGGAGTGGAACCGCCCGATCGGAGGGTCAGTGTGTGTTTCCTGGAAACTGCCACACCGATCTCCAAGGAGGGCTCTGTTCGCCTCTTTGCCCGGGGGCCCACGGCCTAACCTAGAGTACCAGCTTGATGGATGTCTTTTTAAAGAAAGATGGAATTTGAGTCCTTGCTTGATCTTAAGGCTTCAGACCTACGCCGACGCCCTCAGGACTGAGGCTCTGCCCAGATGCCGAGCTTTGTCTTGGAGCCCCTCAGTCCTCAGGGCAGGGCGGGAGTCTGGCCCGGGGAGCCCAGGCCGTGAAGCTCGGCCAGTGATTGGCTGTGGGGCCTTCGGAAGCCCCTCCCCTCCCTGATCCTAGTTTCTGCTTCTCCCAAACGTGGTGTGGAGTGAAGGTTTCTGCGGCTCCTCGTCTGGGTGCTTCTGCTCCTCGTTGCTCCATGCTTTTCCACCTCTGGGCTTGCTCCGGTGCCCCTGTGTCCCATATCTCCAAGGAAGGGCCCTTTAGGAAAGTGGGTCGTCTCTTCATTCTTAGCCCCCTCGCTAAATACCTCCTTGTGAATCAGTCCTCTCTCGGTGAGATTCCCCACACCCAGAGGGGGCCCCTGACTGTGGGAGCCCCACCCATGAAGGCTCTGCTAAGGTAACAGGGCCAACCTGGATCTGAATCCTGCCGCTGCCGGCTCTGTGACCTTGGGCAAGCCAGCCCACCTCTGAGTTCCTGCATCCTCTTCTGCAGGGTTGATGAGGCTGAAGTGAGGTCCTGCCTCATGGTGGGGGCAGCAGAACCCCCGCCCATGAGGAGCTGCCTTCTAGAAGAAGGAGCCACAGACTTAAACAGGCAAATCAGTCAACCAGAAAGATCCCATCAGAGAAAGGAGAGAAAAGGAAAACAGGGATGAGGCTGTGAGCTGGGGAAGGGGAAACTCTCGATGGCTGGGAATGGATGAGGAGGGGGCAGCCAGGCAGAGATGCAGGAAGCGGAGAGAATTCCAAACAGGACAGCAAGTGCAAAGGGCCTGAGACAGAGATGGGGGTTTCAGCACAATATGAGTGGCCGGAAGGCTGATGGGACTGGCTGATAGATGGAGGGAGCAAGGGGGAAGTGGGTAGGAAGAGGTGGGTGTGGAGAGAGCAGGTCCTACAGGGCCTTGTCAGGCTCAGGGTTGGGGGGCGGGGCGTTGGCATTTCCTTTTTAAAATTAATTAATTTTTGGTTGCACTGGGTCTTCCTTGCTGAGCGTGAGTTTTCTCTCCTTGTGTCCGAGCGGGGGCCTAGCTACCCTTGGTGTGGTGCATGGGCTTCGCATTGCAGTGGCTTCTTTTGTCGCCGAGCACAGGCTCTAGCGCGTTTGGGCTTTTGTAGTTGCGGCCTCAATAGTTATGGCACACAGGCTTTAGTTAGTTGCCCGCGGCTTGTGGAATCTTCCCGGACCAGGGATCGAACGTGTGTCCCTTGCGTCAGCAGGCGGGCTCCCATCCAGTGTACCACCAGGGAAGTCCGGCATTTCATTTTTCAGAGTGATGGGGAACCTGCAGGGCTCCAGACAGGGAGGGGACGCATTTGGCTTTAGGAAGGCCCTGGCTGCTGTGTGGGGAGATGGCCTGTAGGGGGCAGGAGTGAGGCAGGAGGAGGGCCGCGTCCAGTGGGAGGGCATTTCACCTGCCCTGCGGGCGAGGCTTCTGTTGCGCCAGGACATGGGGTTTGAGCAGCTCCTTCAGAGAAGGGGAGAGAGGTGATGGGGCCATCCCAGGTGCTGAAGACGTTCCTGGCAGCTGAGCCTGGTGGACAGAGAACTGACCCTTGGGGCCAGAGAGACCGGTCTTTTTTTTTTTTTTTCCAGAGAGGCCGGTCTTAGGACCTGCCTTTGAACTCAGCCTTCCAGAGCAAGCTTCGGGTCCTCCCAGGGGGACCCCTTTCCCAGCACCCCAGGCCATGGGGACCCAGGGACAAGGAGCAAGAAGGGCCCCTCTGCACCCCCTGCAGAAGTGAGGCGGAGGAAGTGATGGCCTCCCCGGCTCCCAGTCCTCCCGCCCCTCCCCAAGGCTGCAGCTCCCTCGGCTCGGCTCCAGGCCACCCTGTGGCTTTGTGGTTCCCGGGTGTCCCGGGCTGGTCTGAGGAAGGAGGCGGCCACAAGAAAGCGGTCCTTCACCTCCCTCTGCCCCCAGTGGGTGGTTACTCGGTATCCTGCTGGGCTTCCCCAGGTGGTGGGGAGGGAAGCCACAGGGAGGGCAGGGCCTGGGAGTTCACGGTCTCTTGAGAGCCACGTGCAAGTGGGAACTTAGATGTCATCTAGAGCGGCCACTTCGTGGGAAGACAAAGGCTCAGGAAGGGAAGAACAGTCTTGTGGACCCTGACTGCTTCCTCTTCCGTGGGAGCCCTTTGCAGCCAGCAAGTTAAGAAGTTAGTACGAGGTCTTTCTGTATATCCTCCCTTAAGCATCAGCTCTGGCTTGAGCTGGTGTCTTTGAGGAAAACGGGATCTGGAAGTTGAAACCCTGGAAAACAAAGGGCCTGTATCTGGGAGAGGAACGGGATTAGAATAGGTATTTACTGGGAGAGGAAGGGAATTCAGAAGGCTGAAAAAAAGTTGGAATTCAAGCTGAATCAGAATTTGCTGAATGCACCTTCTGTGCCAGGTATGGGGGTATCTCTGCCCCCCCGCAAGGGACTCCCAGGCCTGTGGGAGACACAGACAAGTCAATTAGCAACAAGTGAGAAACCACAGCCTCTAAAGGCTGGGGGAATGGATAACTGATTTGGCCCAGGGAGGTGATTATTTTGAGCTGGGTCTTGAAGGATGAGGAGGAGCTCGCCAGCCAGGCAGAGCCAGAATTTAAATTGAAAGAGTCTGTCTGGCCTGGCCTCACTGCCCTGTGAGCCTTAGGAGATGTGATTCCGCGGGTCCTGGGCACTGAGTGTGGGCCCTGGGCAAGTGTCCAGCCATTTCTCATTGAACCCCTGCACCTGTCCTCTCAAACCCTGTCGCCTCCTGCTTCTGCCAGGGTGGTGAGTGGTTGGCCAGCCTTGTGTGGAGAGTCTCTGCCCTCTCTATGGCCAGCACTTGGGTCCTGAGAAGGACGCACAGATTCCACTGCCGGTGCACTGTGGCTGCTGTGAAGGTGCAAAGAGTCGGTGAAGGATTTCCTCTTTCATTTTGCACCTCTCCTCACCTCCCTGCACCAGCCCCCACCCCCAGCAACCTGAGATGTACTTTGCATAACGCACTTCCTCAGATCTTTACAACAACACACACACCCCCCACACACCCCCCCCCCCCCCCCCCCGGGCAATTAGAGGTTGGTTGTCACCATTTTAAGCTTGCAAAACGCCTGACCTGCCTCTTGAGAGATCTGTATGCAGGTCAGGAAGCAACAGTTAGAACTCGACATGGAACAACAGACTGGTTCCAAATAGGAAAAGGAGTACATCAAGGCTGTATATAGTCACCCTCCTTATTTAACTTATATGCAGAGTACATCATGAGAAACACTGGGCTGGATGAAGCACAAGCTGGAATCAAGATTGCCAGGAGAAACATCAGTAACCTCAGATATGCAGATGACACCACACTTATGGCAGGAAGTGAAGAAGAACTAAAGAGCCTCTTGATGAAAGTGAAAGAGGAGAGTAAAAAAGTTGGCTTAAAGCTCAACATTCAGAAAACAAAGATATGGCATCCGGTCCCATCACTTCATGGCAAATAGATGGGAAAACAGTAGAAACAGTGGCAGATTTTATTTTGTTGGGCTCAAAAATCACTACAGATGGTGACTGCAGCCATGAAATTAAAAGACACTTACTCTTCCTTGGAAGAAAAGTTATGACCAACCTAGACAGCATATTAAAAAGCAGAGATGTTACTTTGCCAACAAAGGTCCGTCTAGTCAAGGCTATGGTTTTTCCAGTAGTCATGTATGGATGTGAGAGTTGGACTATAGAGAAAGCTGAGTGCCAAAGAATTGATGCTTTTGAACTGTGGTGTTGGAGAAGTCTCTTGAGAGTCCCTTGGACTGCAAGGAGATCCACCCAGTCCATCCTAAAGGAAATCAGTCCTGAATATTCATTGGAAGGCCTAATGTTGAAGCTGAAACTCCAATCCTTTGGCCACCTGATGCGAAGAGCTGACTCATTTGAAAATACCCTGATGCTCGGAAAGATTGAAGGTGGGAGGAGAAGGGGACAACAGAGGATGAGATGGTTGGATGGCATTACTGACTCAGTGGACATGAGTTTGAGTAGACCCCGGGAATTGGTGATGGACAGGGAGGCCTGGCGTGCTGCAGTCCACGGGGTCGCAAAGAGTCGGGCACAACGAGCAACTGAACTGAACTGAACTGTCACCATCTTAAGCCTGCAGAAGGCAACAAAGAGAGGTTGAGCTGCATGGTCACGAGCACACAGCTAAGCAAATACTCTATAATTTGCTCCTCTTTTGGTCTTAACTCCACGGCCTGTGCTCACGTTTCTAAGCCGTGAGAAAGCAGGCCCGTTCATGATAGGCTGGCCTTTCTGATGACAGGTGCTCCCACCCCCATCCACACAGCCTCTGGGCTTCTCATCAGGGCCCCAGGACTGCTGCAGGGGGGTGGTGACAGTATCACTTGACTGTATTAGTGGCAGCCCTTCTCAAGCCCAAGTGTGCGTGAGAATCCTCAGGGACCCCGGTGACAAATGCACATTTCATTGCCATTGTCACACACATTCTGATACCATCTGAGTGGAGTAGGGTACAGACTGGAACTTGTTTCCAGTGAGCTTCCTGATTCTGATGCTGGTGGGTGATTGATCACACTTGGGCAACCCTGACTTACTGCACATCCGCTCTGGAGCCAGCGCCCTTGTGGGCCTTTTGTTTTGTCATTTCAGCCATCAGAACATTGCTTGGTGGGGGAAGCTGGTACAAAAGAAAGTGGGGAGTCTTGAGACTTCGACCAGTCATAATGAGGACATTTGTAACCAATGTGTCATATGTATTTAATCTTCAGATTAATTGGCTGAGGAAACTAAGGCTCAGAGAGGTTCAGGGACTTAGAACCCACATCCCTCAGCCGCTGATGCCTGTCTTCTCAGCCCTGCACGTGGCCTCTTTTGCACATTCCCAAACACAGGTTCTTAGAGGCCTGGAATCAAAGGAAATATGGGAAGATTGGTGGTGGTGGTAACTACCATTTACTGACCAACTCCTATGTGCCAGGCACAGAGTATAGAATGGTGAGCACACAGAAATGGTCTTGGGTGATTGCACAGATTTCTGATTTTGAGCAGGATACTGTGTGACCTTATGTCTGAAGAGCCCATCCCAGGCAGGGGTTGGGGGGAGGGCATCTCTCAGGAAGAAGCAATTGAGAAAGAATCTGAAGGGTGAGTTACGTATTAACCAGGTGAAAAGATAGAAAAGGACTCTAGGGTAAGAGAATGGCATGTGCAAACGTCCTGAGGTGGGTGACCTATACAGCATGTTCAGCATAGCCGGAGTAGAAAGTAAAAGTGACCCAAGGTGAGGCAGAGGGGTTTGCCAGGCCCTGGGCCCCATGGGGCTGTGTGGACCAGGTGAGCAACTTGGACTGCATCCCAACAGCAGTGGAACATGGAAAGCCACGAGATTGTGTGTGTTTTCAAATCAATTAACTTTATAGGCTTTATTTTCTTCTACAATGAAAGATCCCACTTAAGCCTGTGAAGGAAGAAAGGGCAAACATGTCTAACTCGTGGGGTGGACGGTCCACCCGGCCCTGGATGGGGTGCCAGCAGGGGGTGGCAGGACCCCAGTCGCCTTTTATTAAACTCTATCTGGCTGCTGAGTGGAGACGGACTAGGGTGAGGGGGCAGGAGTGGAGGTGGGAGATGGTGGCCCTACTCGAGGGAGTGGAAGGGAGAGGCAGCCAGAGATGCTTGGAGACGAGCTGAGCACTTTGATGAGTGAGGACGGAGCCCGGGAGGTGTGTGAGCTGCTCTGGGTCCGGGTCACGCAGCTTGTTGGCGGGCCTTCCCATAGAGCTCTGACTCAGCCGAGCTTCCAGGCAGCCCTTTTGCAGACGTCCTCCTGCCAGGCCTTCTTTTGCCTGCACCCACTCCCAACTCCCCAGGGGTGGGGCCTGCTGACTTCAGGGGTGGGGGGGCTTCATGGCACAGATCTGTCTTTGAAGCATCTACCAGGGGGAAGGTGGTGCTCTGACCACCGAATTCTTTCCTTATGACCTCTGCTCTCTGCCCTCTGCCCGGCCATCCCCAGGCTTTGAAGGAGTCCGCAGAAGTGGGGCTGGGATGGGGACTGGAGCCGCTGTGCTTAACATAGCCCCTGCTTGGGCAGGAGTGGAGGCCCTTCCAAGGATCTGAGGAGACGCCCTGCTGCAGAAAGAAAGGACCAGAGCCTGGGCCTCTGCCAGTGGGGTCCCCCTGCTAGAAGTAGGAGACGCCCCTGCACCCACACCTCTTGAGCTGGAAACAGCTGGCTGCCATTTAAGGTTTTTCTCCTCCCCCTCCCAGCCCCGCATTAACTCCCTGGCACATGCCACCTCTGAGATGTTCAACTAGATGAATTTCTCACCCTGCAGGCCTCCCCCCTGCTCCAAACCATCCCCTCTGCGGTTCTAAGAGCCGTGATGCTCCTGCATGAACCGCATCCCCTTTGTGTGGGAGCCCCCACTTTCCTCTCTGTGGCTCAGGCTCCCCTCTCTTCTCTCCAGGTTCCAGAGCCCACTCTCCTCTCAGGACCCTGCTCCCTGGGAATCGCCCCTGGACCTTGGACCTGGGTGTGATCTCTCTCTGGGGCCCAGGTCCCCTGCTCTCCCAGGGATGGTACACACACAGAGTCGTGCACACAGACACACACACACACACATATGTGCACACACGCACACAGACGTGCGCACACACGCTCACACACAGACGTGCACACATACGTGCACACACACTCTCACACAGACATGCACACACACGTGTGCACACGCTCACACACAGACGTGCGCACACACGTGAACACAGACATGCACACACATGTGTGCACACACGCTCTCACACAGGCGTGCGCACACACGCTCACACACAGACGTGCACACACGTGCACACAAGGGCTGGGTCCTTCTCACTCTGACTCACAGGGTGTGCGCGCTCAGTCGCTTCAGTCGTGTCCGACTCTTTGCGACCCCATGGACTGTAGCCCGCCAGGCTCCTCTGTCCCCGGGATTCTCCAGGCAGGAATACCGGCGTGGGTTGCCATACCCTCTTCCAGGGTATATTCCTGACCCGGGGATCAAACCCACATCTCGTGCGTCTCCTGCATGGCAGGCAGATTCCTTACCGCTGAGCCACAATAGGTACACAAATAGGTACTGATACATAGTAAGTACTTAAGAAATGTATTCTCTTTCTCCTGCCACCCCCTCTCCCACCCTCCCAACCTTGTGGCCCCTTCCGAGTCCCCCTCCCCTACATGGGTATTTCTGCTTAGGGGGCCACATGCTGTGTGACACCCAGGCCTGGGAAGCAGTTATTAACTTGGACATTGGGACCGGGAAAAGGCTCAGTGCTACCAGCCCAGCCCCCTGCCCTGATGTCTTGTTGAGTCGGTTTGAGGCAAGTGTGGGATACGACAGAGGAAGTCCCCTTCCCACCGCCGGGAGCTCAGCTGAGGACGTTGGTGCCCTGGCAGGACACGGGCAGCAGCATTGGAAGCGAGCTGGGGGGTTGGCCTAAGAGCCACTGGTGGCTTCTTGGGGAAAGAAGCCAGGATCTCCTCGGGCCTGGAGGACAGTGTCTGGACACCTGCTGTGGGTGCAGCGCTGTGGGCCACCTGTTCTCCCCGTCCTCGTACCTGTCTGCTCCGCGGCGCGGGAGGCAGGAGCCACCACCAAGTGAACGCTACTTCCGAGCCGGCCCTGTGGCGAACGGCGGTTGCATGTCATCAGAGTCAGTCTAAAGAGATGGGTCCTGAGACCTGCCTCATGGTCTGGTGGTTAAGACTGCACTTCCACTGCGGGGGACGTGGGTCCCATCCCTGGTTGGGGAGCTAAGATCCCGCACGTTGCACAGCCACCCTCACCACCACCCCCCTGGCAAAAAAAGAGAGAGATAGGTCCTAGTGTGTCCCCATTTAA
Source organism: Odocoileus virginianus (assembly GCF_023699985.2). Classification (NCBI taxonomy): domain Eukaryota; kingdom Metazoa; phylum Chordata; class Mammalia; order Artiodactyla; family Cervidae; genus Odocoileus; species Odocoileus virginianus. Next base: position 32,860,914 of record NC_069703.1, on the reverse strand, counting down.
CAGATGAGGAAACTGAGGCTTGGTGAGGCAAGGGGACTCGGCCAAAGCCACACATCTCAGAGCCGTGACTCCAGAGCCAGGAGTGTTTTGCAGGTTCCTATGGAGTGTCTTAACTTCCGGCCTGGATCGGGGTGGGCTTGTGGCTCAGAAAAGCCATCAAGCAGTGGAGAGAGAGGGGCTAGCCAAGGAGCATGAGAAGAAGATTGCTCTGGAACCCTGACTTGGGATCTCTCTGGAGGAAAGCAGGTGGTCCCCTCCCGGGAGGGACCAGGCAGCCAGAAGCAAGTTTGAGCTGGATGAGGAGCTGGCACTGTTCTGTCCTCTGGGCACTTAATGCCCTTTAGTTGTGCCTGTGATTTCCCTGCCCTGGAGGGGGAGCCCTGGAGGGCAGAGACCCTGCCTCTTGGCCCACCTGCTCTTGGCAGATGAAAGACGAGTTGGGGGTGGGGTGCAACCCCACAGTGCTGGAAGAGGGGAGCTATCGGGATGGGGAACAGCCTTCCCGGGCCAGAGGGATGGTCCTCGAGCCAGTGCGTGGTTCACAGGATCACCAGGGACAGGCTATTAAGTGTTAACACCAGCTAATGGCGACATAGAGTCCGATACATAAAAATTGCACTTTGCAAGCAATTGTGAGCCCCGTCTGTTGTGTCATATGTTTCTTTCAAGAGCAGAATCTGGAACAAAATGTCAGGGAGCATCTCTGCCAGTGATCTAGGATCCCTCCAGACTGAAGAGGGATTTTTTTCCCCTTCTTTGGTGATCTAAGAGTTTTCTTACTGTCCCCAAGTGCCAGTGAGTCAGCCATAAAGCTCATTCAGGAAAGTCCGGAGGAATCTTTCTCCTCCGTCAGGTCCCATCTGGGCAGGGCCAGGTGACACCCAGTGACACAGCCGAGGTTGGGGGAGGAAAACCAGGCACACTCCACCAGCCACTTGTCGCTGCCACCCCCGCCTGCGTTTGTCATCCGTTCCCAGGGCACAGAGCCATCTCGGCCCGGGCTGGCAGGCAGATCAGTGACCCCAGGGCTCCCCCAGCCTGACTCAGTGCAGCCCTGGCCCTCTCTGGGGGAACGTGAGTCACTTCTTCAACCCTGGAATGTTTCTCTTTGTGTGGAAAGAAGGGGAACGGAATGGGGGTGGGGATAGCCCCACTTGGGGCTCATTTCCCAGGCCACAGAGGGAGGGGCTCCAGGCGACTGTTGGAGGGGGCAGCCGGACCCAGTTAAGTCAGTAAACTGCTGAACTGAGCAAGTGAAAGGTCCCTCCCCTTGACCAAGCCTGATCCCTTTCCTCTGCCCCACCCAGCACCCTCAGTTCAGTTCAGTTCAGTCGCTCAGTCGTGTCCGACTCTGCAACCCCGTGAACCGAAGCACGCCAGGCCTCCCTGTCCATCACCAACTCCCGGAGTTCATCCAAACTCCTGTCCATTGTGTTGGTGATGCCATCTGACCATCTCATCCTCTGTCATCCCCTTCTCCTCCTGCCTTCAATCCTTCCCAGCATCAGGGTCTTTGCCAAGGAGTTGGCTCTTTGCATCAGGTGGCCAAAGTATTGGAGTTTCAGCTTCAGCATCATTCCTTCCAATGAACATTCAGGACTGATTTCCTTTGGGGCATGCTACTCCTTTCTATCCTTTGTGAAGTGAGTGAAGTGAAAGTCACTCAGTCATGTCCAACTCTTTGCGACCCCGTGAACTATACAGCCAATGGAATTCTCCAGGCCAGAATACTGGAGTGGGTAGCCTTTTCCTTCTCCAGGGGATCTTCCCAACCCAGGGATGGAACTCAGGTCTTAACCGCTCTTTAACTTGACTAGGTTAAGAAGGTATCTGGGGATGGGAGATGTCAATTAGGATTGACTATTCTGCGGATTTGAAAACCTGACTTCAGCAAGGGTGAGAGGTGTGATGAATTCCATCCGTTAGTGGTGACTGCCAGGGCGTGGGGACAGGGGTGCCGCTTTGCTGGAGAGGAACTGGGAGGCCTGGGTTTGCCCTTCCCCTCTTGCCCAGATTCCCCGTTATTTGCTAGGTGACCTTACAAAAATCCTTTTCCTTCTTTGAGACACTTTTCTCATCTGTAACACAGGGCAAACAATTACCACCCACAGGTGTTGAAAGATAAATGAAGATGCATCTGCAGAGCAGCCTCATTTCCTTTGCATCCTAACTCTGACGTCACTTTCTCAGAGACCCCCTTCCTGGCCTCACTCCTGAAAATTGTCCCTCCCTTCGTTTTCTGTCCATTTCCCTGCGTGATTTTTCTCATCAGCTCTCACTACAGTCCAACACACTGCCTATTTTTAATTCATTTTCTTTCCTCCTCTCACTAACCCATAAGGATTTCTGTGGGTCTTGTTCCCTGGTTTAGCCACCTCGAACGGGGCTGCCATGTGGTAGGCACATAAACATTTGTAAAAGAACGTGTAAGTGAAAAAGCGAGTGAAAAAATGAACAAAGTCATGTGAGCCCGGGGCACAGTGCATAGGCGTTCGTAGGGCCTGGGTTCCTCTTCGTCCTTCTCCAGCTGCGTTATTCTGGACAGCTGAGTCCTTTCTCCCCACTCTCTCCAGGTCAGCTCATCCACTTTTTAAAAAATTGTTTGGCTTCTCCGAGTCTTAGTTGCGGCATCTGGTCCCCTGACCGGAGATGGAAGCTGGGCCCCCTGCATGGAGAATGGAGAGCTTGGAGTCTTAGCCACTGGACCACCAGGGGAGTCCCCTGCTCACCCACTTTTGAGGGTTCATACTAGTGCATGAGATTGCCCTGGGGAATATAGTGGGGGGCAGTTATAATAAAATTAGAAGTTACTGGGGGAGGTGGGAAGGAGGTTCAGGAGGGAAGGGTATATATATATATATATATACATACATACATATACATATGCTTACGGCGGATTCACGTTCTAGAGTAGAACCAACACAACATTGTAAAGCAGCTATCCTCCAACTAAAAATAATAAATAAATAAAAGGCACTGTTTTGGAGTCGGATGCAGAAGGTACATGCATTTTAAAGATTTTTTTTTTTTAAAAGAAACTTCAGTGAAGACTTTCCTCCGTGTCCTCAGACATCCCTGGCTCCAGGTTCAGTCTCTGGGTGCCTTCGGGAAGGTGTGAGGAGGCTTGGTTTGGGAAATGACCCCAATCTGGAAGCCCCATGGCCTGCCCTCCCTCCCTTCTGAGCCCCTGGCCGGGATTCCGGCAAACGTGCATGGTTTCTGCAGGGCACACACCCCAGCGTGTCTCATCCAAGGCCGCGGCCGATGCCCTTCCTAAGCTGTTTCTTTTTTTCCAGGAGAGTCAGCCCTGGGACCTGGCGCCCTGAAACCCCCTTTCTTTAAATAAGTGTTTTGTTTTGGAATAATTTGGGCCTTCCCTGGTGGCTCAGACAGAAAAGAATCCATCTGCCGTATAGGAGACCCGGCTTCGATCCTGGGGGTGGGAAGATCCCCTGGAGAAGGGAATGGCTACCCACTCCAGTACTCTTGCCTGGAGAATTCCATGGACAGAGGAGCCAGGTGGGCCACAGTCCATGGGATCGCAGAGTCAGACATGACTGAGTAACTTTCACTTTGGAATAATTTTGGGTTAACAGAAAGGTTGCAAATATGATAAGGCGTTTCGGTTTCCTCCTCACCCAGCTCCCCCTCATGGTATTAATAACATCTCTCATGACCACAGAACGTTTGTGAAAACCGAGACACCATCGGTGGTTCATTGAGGTTCATTAAACCCACACTCTGGATTTCACTGGTGTTTACACGCGTGTTCTTTTCTATTCCAGAATCCCATCTGAGACACTCATGACAGTTAATCGTCCTGTCTCCTTAGCCTCTTCTGACCTGTGACCGTTTCTCAGACCTGCCTTGTTCTTTATGACCTCGGCGGTGTTGAGGGCACAGGGCAGGTATTTTGTGGAACGGCCTTCTGTTTGGATTTGTCCGGGGGCCTCTTTGTGATGCCTTCCTCTCTGTCTGCTGCGCAGAGTGGTCCCCAAGGCCACGGCCTTCTCCTCTGCCCTGGACTCTCCCCGCCTCTCTTGCGCTGATGCCACCTGTCCATGGTGAAGACCGCCTCTGCCCTCCTGTGCCCCAAACCCGGCTTTTCCTGCCCTCAGTCAGCAGCTTATCTGCTCAGTTGCCTGCTTGGAGTTCAAGTGCCACCTAGATGCCTCCTTGCTCGAGTTCTATCAATATCCTGCCTCCCCTCCACTTGCCACCCATACCCTCTATCAGCCATCTTTGTCCCTGGATTAAGGCAAAGTCTCCTGCCCTCACCTGCCTCCAGCCTTGCCCCTCCAACTTGCCTCCTCACTGCAGCTTTGGCCAACTTTCTGAAACATGTCTGGCCATTCTGCTTAGATGCACCCCATTGTCCTGGGAGAAGTCAGACTCCTCCATAGGAATTCTCAGGTTTTCATGTCCTAGTCTTTGCCCCTTTCTCTAGCATCATCTCTGGCCTTTCTCCACCCTGTCGTCCCTGCTTCAGCCAAGTAGAGATACAGTACCCCTGCCGCGCCCCAGGGCAGCTCACTCTGCCCTTCTCTACCCCTCTGCATGGACTGTGCCGTCTTTGTCTGTTTCCTGCCATTAGAATGTGAATTTCATGAGGATAGAGATCTTATTGGGCTTGTTCTCCACTTCCCTACAGTACCGTGGACAGTGCCTGGCACATAGTAGGTGCTTGATGGTGGTGGCAAGATGGGGTGGGGGGCAAGATGGGTGGCAAGATGGGTGATGGGGGTAGGTTGCCATTTCCTTCTCCAGGAGATTTTCCCGACCCAGGGATCAAACCTGCATCTCTTGCATCTCCTGCGTTGTAGGCAGATTATTTACCACTGAGCCACCAAGGAAGCCCAGGTGCTTGATAAATACTTATTAACCAAGGTGAGAAGAGCATGGGGTAAGAAAGTTATTTATCAGATAATCTCAGATGAGCATGAAAGTGCGGCAGTGACAAATGCTGTGGAGGCAGGGTTCATGGTGCTGCCCGTGCCTGTATTAGGGGCCTGGACTTGTGGAGGTCAGAGAGATAATGACGCTGTCCGTGCAGTCTGAGGAGAGGTGCTGTAGCTAGGAGGGGAGAGAAGAGCATTCTAGGTACAGGGCATGTGCAGAGGCCCGGTGGGTGAAGGGAATATGAAGGACTGGAAAGAAAAGCAGAGTTAATGGGGCCCAGCCAGGGTAGGGAGAGCAAGGGAACATTGTGACGTGAGGCCAAACAGGGCGGCAGGGCCAGAGCTTGGGGTGGGGTGCTTATCATTTTTAGCTTCATCCTCAGAACCATATGAGGCCACTGAATGGGGGTATGAGAGAGAGAGAGAAGGAGGGGGAGAAGACAGGGAGAAAGAACCATGATCGTGTCTAGGCTCCGTGACTTTGGACAGGTCACCTAGTCTGCCTGAGTGTCAGTCTCCTTGTCTATAAAACTGGGGACAGAACCACCTACTTTAGAGGGTCGTTGGGGGGATCAAATGAAATAAATGTAAAGCACTTGGTCCCACTTTGGTGCATGGTTGGGGGCCTGGTGAATGTCCCATTTCTTCCCTTCCCTCTCTCCCCGCACCACCAGCAGCTGCAGACTGTGAGAGAGATGTTAACGAGCCCTGTTCACAGCTCAGCCAAGCTCTCTGCTCACGGCCCTTCCCCTTGACCTGCCATCTCAGCCTCTGCCCAGCAGGGAGGGAGGCGATGCCCATCTGTCCCTCCCATCCCAGGCCCACCTCCTGCTCTGACCAGCCAGGCGCTAGGATCCCCATGGCCTGCCTCTCCCTGGGCTCCGCAGGGACCAGCAAGCGACAGGAAAGCCAGCCGACATGTTCAGCTCGCTCTGGGGCTCACGAGTTTGAGTGCAGAAGGGCTGTCCTGGTGACCCAGGAGCCCACCCAGGCCCGCCCACTGCTCGCAGAGCACCGCCTGCCCCGCTTTGTGGCCACCGTCTCTCAAGTTCCCTTCTGTACGCGCTTTGCACTCATCACCCTGTTGAAGCCACATCCATGCAGGACATGAATCAGTGTCCGCTTTTCACAGATGAGGAAACTGAGGCCCAGGCAGGTGACATGATATTCCCAGGCTCTCATTGCTTGTTGGTGGCGGGTCCGCCTGACCTGGAGACCCAGTGCCCTGCTTTGTCTCCTGTTGGACTTGGAGGCTAAGAACCCTGGGAGGATCCTTTGAGGTTACAGCCAGTGCCTCTGAATGCAGCCAGTCTTGGCATGTGGAGAGAGGCAGTTTTTATTATTTTGCAAGATTGTCCCACATATAGCAGAAAGTGAACAACTCTGGCCCCTAGGCTTAAAGGTGAGTCCTCCCCAGTCATTTGACAACCAAAAATGCTCCCACATATATCCAAAAACTCCTTAGAGGGGTAGAACTGCCCCCAAATTGAGACCTGCTGATAATTGAGTAAAAAGAACAGTAGTACTAACATTATTGAGGACCTGCTGCTGCTTCTGTGTAGTCACTTCAGTCTTGTCTGACTGTGCGACCCTATGGACGGCAGCCCGTCAGTGTCACACAGTAGGTGGGCATCGGGGCTGAGTTTGAACTCAGGACTGGCAGAACAGCGCTCTTCACTCCATCTGATGCTCAGAAGGACAAGATGAGCCTCGCTGACTGCAGCTAGCCAGAGAAGCCACTGGCCCATGGTCAGAGGAGGAATTCCGCCTCTGTAGCCTGATGCCTGGGGTCTACTGCTGTTGTCTCCACCCAGACACCTTTGTTTGTCCTCATCCCGTTTCTCTCCCTCCATCACCCTCAACCTTGTGCCCTTGGACCGGGCCCACCAAGCCCCTCCTCTTGCCTCAGTCTTTCTCCTCGTCCTTGGAATTACCCTAATCTTTCACGGAGGGGGACATTTTAGAGGATCAGGTGGCAAAACTTGTATGAAGAAAGTCCTGGTTTGGTGCCAGGTGGGTCCTGTGGGTTCAGGAAATGTTTGCTAACTCTGACCTCCATTGTCCTGGCCGACTCCATCCTCTGACTGTCCCTCTGTCTGTCCCTCTTCCTCTCCTCCTCATCTCCGACTTTTTCGGTCCTCACCTGGCTGGGTATGGAGGCCAGCTTCTGAAGCTCTGTGCCAAGCTGGCCCCACCTCCCTGTCTCCTATGCCAGTGGTTGGTACTGTTGTCTTTGCCACAGGGCCGGGGGCCTTGGGCTGGAGCACATGGGAGGAGGGGGCCCTGGCATGGTCCCAGCGTGTGCCCTCAGCTTGCCCTTTGCACTGACCAGGTGAGAAGGGCTGACTGGTCTCCTGCCCTCAGAGCACCGCTGGCATTTCCATGGCAGCTGTATAGCCAGGCCCTTGGCTCCTGCTGGGCAGAGTCACCAGGTGCCCCCCAGGTGCCCACAGTTCCTGGAAGGTCAGCCTCTGTTTGGAGGCTAGAGGTGGGCAACACTCACCTGCCCTGAATTCTTAGAGAGGGGAGCAGCACGTGGCTCAGGTGGGGTGTGGGGTCTTCTGGTTTCATCTGACATACCCCTGTCCCCAGTCCATCTGACTGGGCAGCTGCCCGTGACTTCTCTCTGAGCTTTGGTTTTCTTATCTATAAGATGGGGATGTAATGCTGATCGCAGAAATCATCCCAGCTGCCTGCACGAGCCTGGGGGTGGCGGGGCGGGGGGACACCTTGGTCAACGAACCTGGAGAAGCTTTCCTGGGACAGAGCTGGAGGGAGGCGGGAGCAGACCAACAGGACACGGCTCTGTTTCATTAGGACTTGGGAGTCAGATGGGTCTGCGCCTTTCTTCTCCAAGCCTCCGTTTTTCCTCCCTAAAGTGAAGATAGTTCTTCCTGTATGACAGGATTGCTGGGAGCATGGAATAAGATGTATGTGGCATGCCAAATGTGGCGCCTGGCCCAGTATACAAGAGGTACTCATTAGGCGTTGATTTCATTTAAGGGCACTGGCTGGTCGCAGCCCCAAGGAGGGGTGTTTCCTGTGGTCAGCCCTGCCTGCACAGACCTAGGTCCTCCACAGACCCCATTCCTGGGCAGGGCTGCTGGGCGCCCCCAGGACGTGCCCCGCCATGGGGAATTCCTCCTGCGTTATTCACACAGACTTCCCCAGGAAGGCCGAGCCCCTCTCTGTAAACGTCCCCTGCCGCCCCGTTATCTGGCTTTCCCTGAAGGCCTTTGTCGATTTCTGGTTTGTGTTAGGTTGTTTGTGTCCCGTCTTATCTCCCCCAGGAGACAGGGGCAGCCAGCTGAGTCACAGTGACCTGCGTGTGAGTCCCCAGCTCTGCCACCGATCGGCTGTGGGGTGCTGGGCAAGTGCCTTCACTTCTTGGAACTTCGGTTTTCTCTTCTGTAGAAATGGGGATAATAAAACCTCCAGCACAGAGTGGTCGTAAAGATTACATGAAAAGGCTGCATGGTGCCTGGCGCGGGGCAGAGGATGAGTCAGAGAAAGCCTGTCCCCACCCCCTTTTCCAAACCAGCAGCAGCGGGATCCTACACGCTCTGACCCAGGGGCCAGGGAAGAACCTCACAGTATAATCAAGCCACCCACCACCTGGGCAATGGGCAGAGGCAGCTGTACAGCCTCCGTCTGCTGGAAGTTCCCAGGACCTCATGGCCGAGGGGAAGCTGGGACCTCAGGAAGTCTCCCCAGAAGGTAGAGTGGAAGAGGAGACACAGATGAGACCCCTGCAGGGATGCGGGCAGGCATGGAGGTTAAGAGCACAGACTCTGGGTCAGGCACTCACTTCTTCCACTTAATGAGGGCTGTGTGATCCCAGATAAGTGAACTGACCTCTCTGGGCCTCAGCGCTCCACCTGGGAACCAGGGTACAACGATGCACCCCATCTCCTGGGCTAGCTGTGTGAAGGTGATGAGGTGAAGCATGAAAAGTGCTTGGCACTGTTTGGTCAAGATTTCCTGGTATTTATTTTTAAGAAGTGCTCTCTAGGACCTACCGAGTGCTTCACCAAACTCCTCAATTTCCCCTAAAACAATTACCCGTGAAGTTTTGTTGTTGTTTAATTTTACGAGTTTATTTTTCCAGTACCTTCCAGGAGCCAGGCACTGTGCTTCATGCCTTCATCATTTTAACTCACATAATCCTTTTTTTTTAAGTTGTATTTTTTTGTGTGTGATGTGGACCATTTTTAAAGTTTTTGTTGAATTTGTTACCATATTGCTTCTGTTTTATGTTTTGATTTTTTGGCCTCAAGGCCTGTAGGATCTTCACTTCCCCACCAGGGATCCAACCCACACCTCCCGCATTGGAAGCAAAGTCTTAGCCACTGGACCACCAGGGAAGTCTCTGCCCCGTGTAATCTTCATTGTCATCTCTTGTCCCCATTTTGTAGATGAGGAAACAGCCTGAGAAACTGGGCCACCTGTCCCGGTCCACATGGCCCTTGACTCCCAGGGTCCAGCCCTGTCTCACTTTGCCCCTTTTCTGGGGATCGTTATGGACCGGCTTGGGAATGTCTTGCCAGGTATCAGCTGGATACAGCAAACCCCAAACACAATCTGTGCGGAGAATCTGTAAACAGAGGATCCGGAGTGGGGTGGAGGCAGCCAGGAGAGTGAAAGCCAGCTGGGAAGGGAGCTGGAGGCTGGAGCCTGAGACCGCGTGTGTTTATTCAGCCTGTTCCAGGCAGGCAGGGGGCCCTGGCGGCCAGTGTAAACATCCGGCCTGCCTGTCGCCTGCTGGGGGGAGGCTGAGGCAGCCAGGAACCAGCAACCAGGGCCTCCTGGTGGCAGCTCGGAGGGGTACCTTGTAGACGCCACTCGGTGTTGGGCGCCTAGTACGTGTCATGTCACTTACACACAGCATCTTATCACATCTTTTACAGTAGCCCTTTTTGGTCTCTTATTATTTTTACCTTGCTGATGAGGAAACAGCCCTGGGAATGGTATAGCCCCCAGCTGTCAAAAGCCCGCAAGAGTTGGTTTGCTGAGAGGGTGAGTTTGTCAAAGAGCAGCTTAGACAATATTCCTTGGCTTCCACTTCTGCTGGTGCCACTCTTCCTGGACAAACTCAGCTGGGACCCTCATTCCCTTTCTGTCCTGCTGGGGTGTGCCATCTGGGAGCTGCACTCCTTGCTGTAAGTCGCCTCCCCCGATTTAGTGCTTCTTAGCCCATCACCGCCTGCGGGACTGGCCGGGCTGAGGAAGGCCGGCTCGGGGTTGCTGCCCCTTTCTTAACCAGGGAAGGGAATTTGGCTGGCGCTGGTTTTGCAGCCTTGCGGAGTGAGTCTGATGGATCGATAAGACCTTAGGTGTCATTCCCGCCCATTTAACAGATGGAGAAACAGAAGCCCAGAGAGGAGAAATGTTTGTGCCAAAGACTCGCCGTGAATGGCCAAGGCAGAACCGGTGTCCGGGTCTCCAGGGAGGACACCCCTAGGCCTTGTTAATGGGGGTGGGGTGGGGCAGGGTTAGGAAAGGACAGGGATGGGGTAAGCGTGTTCCTGGTGCGTCATGATCAGAAATTGGATTTCACGGCCACCCCACTCCCTTCTGCCCTCTCCAAGCCGTGCCCCAGAGATGCCCTTGGACTCTGGGAAACTCGGGTAAATTCCTGTTTGTGCCAGCGGGTTCGTCTCACTTGGTTCCAGTGGCTGAAAGCCCATGCAGGGGCCCTGCTCCCCCACCTGCTGCCCCTTTCTGCCCCAGGTCTTGTCCTGCTCCATCCCCGCACACTCTCACCACCCCCAACACCACCCTCCCCCCCCCACCCAGATTCATCTTGGAGTCCAACAGAACGACCACTTGCATTGTGCCAAAGCTGGGAGGAATCATTTAAATATTGACTTGGCCAAAAGGGTCGTTCGGGTTTTTCTGTAAATCTTACAGAAAATCCTGAATGACCCTTTTGGCCAACCCAACATAACAGCGTCCAGCGCCTGGGCGCTGGATGCCCATGGGGCTCAGGCCTGACCAGAATTGTTTCTGCCCCCCCTCAGAGAGGGGGCTGGCGGTGACCCCAGTCAGAGGTTGAGATCACACCTTTTGCCTGGATTTGAACCAGGAGCCACACACCCAAGGGTCCACACCCTCGGCCACACCTCTTAGAGCCTGGGACCTGGGACAGCCACCCCAGAGGGTTTGTTTGGGTACAAGGCGGTTCAGGCTCCACCTGGAGCGTGAGGAGTGCAGTCTCAGGTGAGTCCGAGGAGATTTGGGTGGGCAGGGAGCCCAGCTTTGCTGCCCACCTCGCAGCCGGAAGGGGCACCGAGGCCAGAGCCGGCAAGGCTGAGGAGGGCTGGGGCCGCAGCGGGAGTCCGGCCAGCCAGGCCCATGACTCTCCTGTGTCCCGGCCAAGGGGCCACGATTGCCCAATCCCCACATGCGTCACCAGTTAGGAATCACTGAAGGCCGGGCCTCGGGATGAGTAAACCCTTTTCTCCCCTTGATCTGAGGCCTGTGGACTGGCCCTGCACCTCCATCCGTTTGTTTTGGGAGACTCTCCCGACAGCTGTAAGGACAAGAGCAGCTGCCGTGCGCCTGGCCCCACAACAGCACCCCGCACCCTACGGGGTGCCAGCCCCCGCCCCTGCAACTATGCACCAGGCTCTTTACAAACCCAGCCTTGTTTGATTCTCAGATAAGTCATGGGAACTAACAGAGGGTCTTATGATCCCACTTCCTGGAGGAGAAGACTGAGATCTCGCAGCCACAAAGCCCAATTCTGGCTCTCCGTCCAAGTGTGCCTGCTTCCAAAGCCCATGCCTTTTTTGATATGGGACAAAATAGTTCAGACATATAAAAAGCATAGAGTTCAGCAAAAAAGAAACACTGGTGAACCTACCATCCAGCTTAAGAACTAGAACATTCCAGATGCAGCTGAAGGCCCCACACGGGTCCCTCCCTGATCCCATTGCCTACGACACCCCCCCACCCTGGCTTCCAGAAGAAATGGCTTTCTTAAATGACCGCCTCAGTTCTTTTACTAGGTCTTTCTGCCTCCCCTAATGATACATATGTGTGTTAGTCACCCAGTCATGTCCGACTCTGTGCAACCCCACGGACTGTAGCCCACCAGGCTCCTCTGTCTGTGGGATTTCCCAGACAAGAATACTGGAGCGGGTTGCCATTCCCTTCTCCAGGGGATTTTCCATGACCCCAGGATTGAACCTGGGTCTCCTGCATTGCAGGCAGATTCTTTATCGAATGAACCACCGGGGAAGCCCAAATGATACATAGCATTGCTCCTGTGTTTGAAAACTTAAATGCTAGTAATTGGCACAGGCTTTTCTCTCTGCATGTTGTGCTCGGGTCGGGTCCGGGTCACTGCAGTGGTGTAGCGTGTCCTGTGTCACATGCATCAGCACGCTTATGCCAGCTGGGTGAGGCAGCCATTTAAGTTGCTACTCATTCACTCCTTTCTTTTTTGAGTCAGTCTTTTTATTTTATCTTATTTATGTTTGGCTGTGCTGGGTCTTCATTGCTGCACGGGCTTTTTCTCTTCTTTGCAGCGACTGGGGGCTATTCCCTGGTTGCAACGTGAGGGCTTCTCATCGCGGTCTTCTCTTCCTGTGGCGCACGGGCGTAATTGTCCCACAGCATGTGGGATCTTCCCAGACCAGGGATGGAACCCGTGTCTCCTGCGTTGGCAGGCGAATTCTTCACCACTGAGCCACCAGGGTAGCCCCTCATCCACCATTTAGATGATGCCATGGAGCTTCCTTGTCCATGTCTCCGAACACGGGAGAGTGTCCAGGTTGTGTATATATCTGGCCACCTGAGGCAAAGAGCCGACTCATTGGAAAAGACCCCAATGCTGGGAAAGATGCAGGGCAAGAGGAGAAGGGGGCGACGGAGGATGAGATGGTTGGATGGCATCACCGACTCAATGGACATGAGTTTGAGCAAGCTCTAGAAGATAGTGGAGAACAGGGGAGCCTGGCATGCTGCAGTCCATGGGGTGGCAAAGAGTCGGACACGACTTAGCGACTGAACACCAACAGTGTTAAGGAGGGGCTTCAGTAAGCCCCTTGTATCACAGGACTCTTTGCTGAGAGAACTGATCAGTAATTTGGGGGGAGGTTCCTGCTCAAAGAGTTAAAGACCCCTAATGACAAGAGTGTTCCTATTTTGTCTGCTGCTGTGAACTGCACCCAGAACAGTGTCCGGCACATAGTAGGTGTACAGTAGATACCTGTTGACTAGGTGTGAGTGTTCCAAGCTCTATGTGAAGCCTTGACGTTCACAGCCATAAGCAGTCTGCTGTGCAGATGGGTTCTTCCCACCTCACAGATGAGCTTAAGAGAGGTTTAGTCATGGTCCCAGCAGCCCAGTCAGTCAGCTCCAGAGCCTGCTCTCTTTCCTAATTCCAGGCATCCTCCGAAATTGTCTGTGTAGCCAGCGGAGGCTTCAGAGGCCAGGAGCTGCTTCTAAAGCCTAATTACTTGGGGACTTCCCTGGTGGTCCAGTGGCTAAGACTCCATGCTCCCACCGAAGAGGGTCTGGGTTCGATCCCTGGTCTGGGAACTAGACCCCACATGCCTCAACTAAGACATGGTGTAGCCAAATAAATACATAAAAATAACTAGGTATTTTTGAAAAATAAAGTCTAGTTGGCTAGATAGAGGTGCTTAGGGCTTTTAAGGTGGTCTGGAGGCTGGTAGGGTGTGGTGGAGCCTGCTGGTTGTAGCTTGGAATGCCACCATGGGGTCAGCGGAGGGGCTGGGGGGTGAGTAACATCTCACTTCTGGGGCTGATCCATGGGAGAACTGCAAAGGCTGGGACCATGCTGGATTCTGATGCAGTCAGTGGGCAAGACCTGTCATAGTGCAGGCAGCCTGACCCCTCAGAAGAATCATTTGTGTGGGGCGTGAGCAAACCCAGATTCAAATCCCAGACCAGCCACTTAGTAAATGTGTGGCTTTGGGTTAAGTCACTCAGCCTCTCTGAACCCTGTCATCTCCATCTGTTCAGTGAGGATATGGACTTTCTCTTGCAGAGTTGTTAATGTGTTTAGAATTGAGCATAACAGGCACAGTGCCTGGATAGTATAGTAACTGCATTTCAGGGGAGAAGGATATTCCGTTAGGGATACATACAAATCACTGCAGGTGCTCACAGACGGGGCAGCTTAGGACACTTCATGGAGGACATCTGATTTGGGTTCTGAAGGGTGAATAGAAGTTCTCCAAGCCAAAGAGTAGACTATGGGTCCAGCAACTTCTGCGTGTCCCGACTGGACTTGGTATTGAGAGAAACATCATAGTGTTGCTTTGAAAAAGCGAAAGGAAATGTAAGTTGCTTACAATCTGATAGAGGTGCGTGACCTCTGACAACGATGCTGACCACTTAGATAAAGAATCAGGAGTTAATGGTACTGGGATCCGAGGAACACATGAAAACGGTGGGCTAGGGCAGTCAGGAAGTTCTAGGGGTAAGTGGTAGGGCTTGAATGAGAAAGGAAGATGAGAGGGAGAGAGACTGCGTGATTCTTGGTTTCCTGGCTGGGCTAGGTCAGGGAAGGGGCCTCCCCCGCCTGCCAGGCGACTAGGGACGAATCGTCCGTGTCCCCAAGCCTTGTGCTATTTTCGCCTTTCGAAGAGAAGTTGTTTTTAATTGCGCAATTGCAAATTGGCTCCTGCGCCGGCCTGAGGAGAAGCCAAAGCCCCAGAGGGCGGGAGGAAGAGCCCGAGCTGGGTGTCTACGCAGCCAGGAGTTTGGGGGCCCAGGAGGGGGCTCGGGAATGGCGCTGAATGAGTTTCCCAGGCAAGGACGCCAGCCTGGTCTCGGCAGACCTCCCTGCCCAGAACTCCCCTGCCCAGAACTCCCTCCATTCTGCAGGACCCTGTGGTGCCCGAGAGGTGGGCGGACTGGGTTTGGATTATAGCCTCTCCCCGGCTGTGTGACCTTGAACCAGTTACCTAACCTCTCTGTGCCTCTCCTTTCAAATCTCTCACATGTGATCGCTGCGATGGTTAAACCAGAAAACACGGGTAAAGTGCACGGGGCCTGATGAAGTCGCTGCTCAGAGAACCGGTTTTGTCGCTGCTGCTCTTGTACAGATTTAGCAGCAGTAACAGCTACCCCATCACGGCCGCTATCTGCCGTCACCGCCCCCGTGGCCCCAGGCCATGGTCTTGCTCCGGGGTGAACTCCAGCGTCATCCCAGCTGCCTCGCCTTCTCTCCCTGAGCCAGAATGTTCCTATGCCATGGCATTAGCGTCCAGCATCACAGCCTGTCCCCTTGGCGGGGGCCCCTCTTAGGAGGAGGCGAAATTTGAGCTCTGATGTGCCTTTTTGCAGATTATTTCCTTAATTCTCACCCTGTGAAGTAGGTTCAGGTGTCTCCCTTTGTAGATGAGCAAACGTGCTCGGAGAGGTAAGTGACTTGCCCAGCGTCGCAGAGCGGTGAATCACAGGGATGCAAGCCCAGGTCTCTCTGGTCCCGAACCTCCGCTCCTCGCCCCCCAGGAGGGGGCGGCGGCTTGTTCCCAAGGCTGGGAGCCTGGTGCTGTCCCTTCCTGCAGCCACCCTGCGCCCCCTTTTTGGCCACGTCCCCCGGCTCCTTGTTCTCCAGCCCCCTTGACTGCTCCGCACCTGGGGACCACTCTGGGCCAAGACTGCAGACGGGGCAGCCTGTGTCGTCCCCCACCGTCAGCAGGAGTCGGGCCTCCTCGCCCCAGCAGGCATTTCCTCCCGAGCTCCCCAGGCAGCCTGACACATGTGTGATGAGGGGAGTAATGGGGACCAGATGGGAGGCTGAGCCGGGGTGGGCTCTGTTAGGCAGACATTCCTGGTCACTGAGGCAACGCCAGCCCAGTAGCATCTGGTTTGGCTAAGGGTCCAGCCTGATTGGCTGGGGCTGGACTTGGGGAGTTGCACCGCCGCCCCCCCCCCCTCCCCGGGAGGCCCTGATGTGGCAGCAGGTGGGGATGAGCAGTTCCTGCTGAGACAGCGTTTAGGAGTCCAGGAGGCAATAGCAGGGGCCGGAGGGGCAGAGGGAAAACAGCAGGGCGTTCAGAGCCAGACCTGGCGCCCGGTCCCGGCTGTCACTCTCGGTCACTGTCACCCCAGCAAGTCATTGCACTTCTCTGGGCTGCAGTTTCGTCATCTGCATCGTAGGGTGACGGTGATAGTACTTACTCCATGGGTGCGTGAGAGAATCAAAAGCGTAGCAGTGCTGAGGTCAGAATGCTTTACATATTTTATTTCATCTCAATCTCATAGCCACCCATGAGACCAGTCTGTTTTACGGGTAAACTGAGGCTCCGGGGTCATGGCACTTGCAAAAGTCGGACAGGTCATAGGAGGCAGAGCTGGGACCTGAACCCAGGCTTCCAGGGACCCTTTAAGTTTTCATGGCCGGGTGACTGGGACAGCCGCATACCCGGTCCCCACGGCAGCCCGTCACCCCAGCAGCGTGGTGGGACCTGGTGGCCAGGTGTGCGGAGTGCCGGGGAACACAGAGGAAGGAAAGCGTGTGGGGCCAGGGTCTCCGGGGTGTATCTGCCAGCTGCCCTCCCCACTCCGCTTGCTGACAGCAGCCCCTCCCTTTGGAAACTGCCCCTCCCCTGCTCCTCAAGCTGTCAGCTGCCGCCCGTCACAGGATCTTGCCCCTCCCCAGGGAGGGCACATGCCCCAGGCCTGGCCAATCAGAGCCCTTCCCTGAGACTCTATAATTTAACCCAGAGAAAGGGAGGGGTTCTTTTCTCTAGGGCTCTTAGCTGCCGGGACGCAAACCTGGCCCCCTTCTGTGGGTTCCGAGGACGTCAGGAGATAAGGACATGAGACACACAGAGGGAAGGTGAGGGTGGGAGTAGACGCACGGGGGAGCTGCTCCAGCAGCCCGGCACCCGAACTGGCTTTCCTGCTGCCCGAGGTCTGATCCTCCCCCCCTTCCAGGCAGTTGCAAGCCCCGGCTCCGTAGGAGCTGAGCTCCTGTCACTTACAATTCTGAGGGCTTTCCCGGTGGCTCAGACAGTTAAAGAATCTGCCTCCTAACACCGGAAGCTCGAGTTCCATCCCTGGGTCGGGAAGATCCTCTGGAGAGGGAATGGTTACCCACTCCCAGTACACTTGCCTGGGAAATCCCGTGGACAGAGGAACCTGGCGGGCTACAGTCCACGGGGATCATAAAGAGTCGGGCACAACTGAGTGACTAACATGCACACAACCTTGAGGGTCCTGGCTGAGGGGGCTTCACAGAGGAGGTGGCGTTTGAGCCACGTGTTAAAGGGGTTTTTGGATAATCAGCGATGGTGAGGTGGCCTCAGGCAAGAGAAGCTGGTGAGAAGAGCCCGCTTGTGACTTCCTGTGGAGCTGGCAGTGTGAGGTTTGGGCAGTGCCTAATTACATCGTCCTAACAATCCGGTGAGTTCGACGCTGTTATTCTGTCACTTTCCAGATGGGAAAACAAAGGCACAGAGGTTCAACAGTTTGCTTGCAATCACATCGCTGGTACACGACAGAGCTGGGTGTTTGACCCTGAGCCGTCTGGCTCCAGCGTTCCTTCTCTCAACCACAGAGTAGAAATGACCACCTTCTGACTACAGCCTCGAGTTCTTTCCGTGGAACACCATGTCTCATAGCCCAGCAGAGCCCGCAATTGGGATGTGGCCCCGGGACTCCAGGGTCCCAGCGTGGGCTGGGCAGTGGAGAAGAGAGGGAGGGAGGCCCCTGTGGAACCTTCCAGAGGAACTAGGTGCTCTCCTGGCCCGGTTCCATCCCGGGCTAGCCGGGAGCTTCAGCCAGGTCTCTTGCCAGGTGCCCTGCCGTTTCTGTAAGCTGTGATAATCTCCACACACGGTGAATGATGGGCTCTGGCTGTGTCTGGCTAAGCCCTTGGCAGGAGGTCAGCGACTTTAAGAAGCTCTGGCTTCCAGCCGAGGTGCTGGAGAGTTATAAAACCACTTCCAGCCCAGGAGGCCCTGGGCAGGCAGGAGGAGGGGAAGGACTGCACTGAGAGTGGATCCCCAGGGATTATCAGCCTCAGTCCGCAGTTCCCGCCTGCCCCAGGCTCCGGCACCTCCCCTGTGTTGACAGCTTTTTACCCTATACTTACAGAGTTAGGGAGCATCAGCCCCATATGATAAGCAAAGAGGTTGAGGCTCAGTGAGGCTTAGTAACCTGCCCAAGGACACACAGCCAGATCTCCCAGGTCTGTGTCCAGGGCTCTGAACAGCCTCACTTCTGCCTCTTCGGCCCCGTCCCTCATCTGAAGGATTCTGAAACACACGCCAGAGCCCCATCAGTTCTCCTGGTCTTTCCCCCAAAACACTTCTTCTTCCCTCCGATTCCAGAGAAAGGATTCTTCCCCCATGAGAGAGTCCTTTTCCATTTCTCCACTGGAGGAGCCCCCAGCCCCTGGGAGTCCTGCCCAGGTGGTTCTGGGCCAGGGGTTGGGGACTAAGACTTTCACCTGTGTGCCCGTGTCTGGGCCCTGTCAGGCCCAGGGGAGCCAGTCTTGCTTATTAGGCTCAAGCTCCTTGGGAGGAAGACTTTCAGTTCAGTTCCGTCACTCAGTCGTGTCCAACTCTTTGCAGCCCCATGAACTGCAGCACGCCAGGCCTCCCTGTTCATCACCAACTCCCGGAGTCCACCCAAACTCATGCCCATTGAGTCGGTGATGCCATCCAGCCATCTCATCCTCTGTCGTCCCCTTCTCCTCTTGCCCTCAATCTTTCCCAGCATCAGGGTCTTTTCCAGTGAGTCAGCTCTTCACATCAGGTGGCCAAGGTATTGGAGTTTCAGCTTCATCAGTCCTTCCAATGAACACCCAGGACTGATCTCCTTTAGGATGACTTTAGTTGGGGGCAAAGGAAAGGCTGGGTAGGCCGAGCCTCAGAAGATTAGCCCTGCCAGAGTAGGGCAGGGAGCAAGGCTCTCCAGATGGAGAAACAGCGAAAGTGAAGGTCCAGAGGTGGAGCAGTGGGCACCCCCCGGCCATCACTGTGCGTCTCATCTTGGCCAGTGAGGCAGAGCGTCCACCTCCAGCCCTCCCTGGTTAGCCTCCACAGTGCAAAGAACCCCAGACTCTGCTCTAGACCCAGAGCCCCAGATCTGGCGGGGACAGGTGACCAGGACGGCCCCGGGCATGCAGGGAAGCCCCTCTGGGAGCCTGCGTAGCCCTGACGTCCTCCCGTCCGTGACTGTGACATCGACGTTGAGAGCTGTCCTTTGTGAAACACCTGCCCTGTGCCTGCCCCTGTGTTTCGCATTCCCCCCGGGTCCCGTTTGACACTCAGGACCACCTTGCGGGGAGGCCCCTGCTCCTCTCTTGCAGGGGAGCTGCAGACCCAGAGGTGGCGCGACTCACTCAACGTCACTGTCACTCAACAGTTGAGCCGAGCGGGTCTGACGTCAGAGCCCGTGTCCCCAGCCATGAGGGGTGGTCCTAACTCAGCCCTCGGGGCTGCTGTGGGGTGTGAAAGCAGATTCAGAGGAGCGATAAAGCAGGGCATCCAGGGCTACGCAGCCTGAGCCGGTGAGACTTGGATGGGGGACCAGAGCTGATACCCTAGACCCAGGAGGAAGGCGGGGGTCTGGGTGCAGGGAGACGAGGGCCCCTCCATGGCTTTCAGCCATCCTAAGCCCACGTCAGCTCCTTCACCAGCACCGAGTCCTTAGCAGCCACGGCTTTGAAAGGAGGGTCCAGAGGCCTGGCTTCTGGTCCTGGCCATGCCTGCTTGCTCAGGGGACTTCCTCTGGACCTCAGCTAGTTCATCTGTAGAATGGGCGGGGGCAGGCATGGGGAGTGGTCAGACGAGCGTCCCCCTCACCACGACTCCAGCCACACTGCCCTTCTTCCCGCTCCTTTTTCGTTTAATACAGGTGTATACATTTTTTAAAATGTTATATATTTATTTTGTTTCTCGTTGTGAGTCTTGCTGCATGCAGGCTTTCTCTAGTTGCAGCAGGCGGGGGCTACTCTCGTTGTGATGCGCGCTTCTCGTGGTGGTCGCCTCTCTCCCCGCAGGCCCCGGGTACGTGGGCTTCCATTGTTGTGCTCGTGGGCTCTGTGGTTGCAGCGTGCAGGCTTAGTTGCTCGGAGGCAAGTGGGATCTTCCCAACCCCGGGACTGAACCTGCGTCCCGTGGAGTCTCAACCACTGAAACCCCAAGAAGTCCCCTCCTGCCCCTTGAGCTCTGCTTGGTCCTGTCTCTGCTCTGGTTGTTCCCTCTGCCTGAAGTGCCCCCTCACAGCCGGCGCCCCGGCGTTCTGGTTTCACTTGGTGTGTCACCTGCTCACGACGGCCCCTCTGGTCTTCTCCAGTATCCCCCGCCCCACCGCCCTGACATCCTTTCTCCGTAACTGAGACAGTCAGGGTGTGGGTTAGGGTTTAGGGACGCCAGAGTCAAACTCAGTTCAGTTCAGTCCAGTCGCTCAGTCGTGTCTGACTCTTTGTGACCCCATGGACCGCAGCACGCCAGGCCTCCCTGTCCATCACCAACTCCCGGAGTTTACTCAAACTCATGTCCATTGAGTCGGTGATGCCATCCAACCATCTCATCCTCTGTCGTCCCCTTCTCCTCCCGCCTTCTATCTTTCCCAGCATCAGGGTTTTTTCAAATGAGTCAACTCTTCCCATCAGGTGGCCAAAGGATTGGAGTTTCAGCTTCAACATCAGTCCTTCCAATGAACATGCAGGACTGATCTCCTTTAGGATGGACTGGTGCCTGGGTTCAAATCCCAAAGTCCACCCCTTAAAACTGATGATCTTGGCTATAGTCTGTCTGTGCCTCAATTGCCTCTTCTATTAAATGGGGTCAATAATAACAACATACTGTCATTTTTGTAAGAATTAAGTAATGTGTTAGAAAACACAGTTGTCAGGACACAGTAAACACTGAAAATGTTAGGTGTTAGGATAGATAATAACTCTTAGCAACATTATTCCGTCTCCGACCCCCCACCCCACCCCGCCCCACCCCTCCCCGCTTTAAACTTCCAGCTCCTGAGAGCCAGGACTTTGTCTTGTTCAGTGACGTATATCAAGCACGGAGCCATTTCCTGGCACACAGTAAGTGAAGTCGCTCAGTCGTGTCCAACTCTGTGCGACCCCATGGACTGTAGCCCACCAGGCTTCCGTCCATGGGATTCTCCAGGCAAGAGTACTGGAGTGGGTTACCATTTCCTTCTCTAGGGGATCATCCTGACCCAGGGATCGAACCCAGGTCTCCCGCATTGGAGGCAGATGCTTTAACCTCTGAGCCACCAGGGAAGCCCATGGCACAGAGTAAGTGCCTAATAAATAGTTGTTGAGTGAATGAATGCGTGGATGGATGAGTGCTGACATTCCCAGCTTCTCAGTGGCTCCGTATGTCTGGACATGGGGGAGGATGGATTTAGGGAGGACGACCCTGGGCCAGTCCCAACTCAGTGTCCAGCAGCCCCTACGGCGGGCACACCCCAGCCTGCCCTCATGGTGTCTGTGGGTGTTTGCTGCTGTTTCCCAGCTCGGAGTTTTGGATTTTTGCAGTCGTGCATGGAGGCTAACATAGATTTTCCCCTGTGCTCAGCAGCCTTCCTTCTCAGACCTGCAGAGTTGGGCCCAGCCTACTTATCTTTACCAGTGCCCATTACCCTTCCCCCAGCCCAGAGAATCAATTTTTTTTTTTTTTTTGGCCATGCCATGTGGCATGTGGAATCTTAGTTTCCCAACCAGGGATTGAAGTTGTGCCCCCTACGCTGGAAGCTCAGAGTCTTAACCACTGGACCGCCAGGGAAGTCCCCCAGAGCATCTTCACAAACGAGTCTAACAGAAATGTTCTCAACCGCGCCTCCCACCGTTCCCATGCCTCCCTCTTGTTCTAGAATTCAGGGTGGGACTGCTGACCCATCCATCCCCCTGCAGGTCTTTTCTTGGCTCCTGGGCCTCTGAGTACCCCTAGAGGTGCCCAGTCCCAGGAGGGAGGGAGAGATGGGTACGTCGCTATCTGTGCAGACGATACCGAGGCTCCAAGGGGAGGTTTGCTGGATGCCCTGCGCTGGCGGTGGCCAGAGGCAGAGTTCAAACCCAGGTCTCAACATTTGCTTCTTGTTTTCATTCATTCATTCGTTCGGCTCAGTTACTGACCAGCGCTCACGGTGCCTGCCCTGGCTGGGGGCCCAGAGTTACCCGGCGACATAGCCAGCTATCCCCATGCTGTCCACTGGAACTCCGTGACATGGAACTGTTCTATGTCTGTGGCTGCTAACCGTGTCTGGCTACAGGGCACGTGAAATGTTACTAGTGCAAATGTGGAACTGAATTCTTTTTTTTAAATTTATTTATTTTAATTGGAGGCTAATTACTTTACAGTATTGTAGTGGTTTTTGCCACACACTGACATGAATCAGCCACGGGTGGACATGTGTTCCCCGTCCTGAGCCCCCGTCCCACCTCCCTCCCCACCCCATCCCTCAGGATCTTCCCAGTGCACCAGCCCTGAGCGCCCTGTCTCATGACCCGAACCTGGGCTGGCGATCTGTTTCACATGTGGTGATATACATGTTTCAGTGCTATTCTCTCAGATCATCCCACCCTCGCCTTCTCCCACAGAGTCCAAAAGACTGATCTCTGTGTCTGTGTCCCCTTTGCTGTCTCGCATATAGGGTCATCGTTACCGTCTTTCTAAATGGAATTGAATTCTTAATTTTAACTTTAGTAGCCACACGTAACTCACGGCTACTGGGTTGGACATTATGGATATGACAGTCCTCTGAGGAGCAGTCCTTCACGGCCTCGGATGTAGGTCTCAGACTCAAACGTGAGCCGGGGGACCACGTTGATTTCCCAGGGGGCAGCTTAGGGTCTGTCTCCTTTCCCAGTTGTCAGTATATTAAACTCACAGGTGTCTGCTTCACACCCACAAAGGAGTCAATCACTGTTTTCTCTGAAATGCAAGACCCTCCTAACCCATCATGCAGTCTTCCCTGGTTTTTTTTTTTCCTCGTTAGTGAGGTGTAACTTATATAGAGTAAAATCGCACAGTCCAGAAGCAAACGGTTTGGCGAGTTTTGACAACTGTCGACACCCGTGTAACCCCGGTGGCATCGAGATAGACACAGCCGGAACGTTTCCGCTTTCCCAGACAGCTCCCTCCTGCTCATCCCAGTGAGTCCTGTCCTCAGAGCAACTGCTGTGCTGACGTCTGTCACCTTAGATTAGTTTTGCCTGTTTTTAAGCCTCAGAGCAATCATCTTTGCACTTTTGACTGAGACGAGGTTTTAAGAAACACGTCCCTTTGTTGGAGACACAGAGCACCAGCATGATGGAAAACGGCAGCTGAACCTGGGTCGCGGCGAGGAGGAGACCAGAATGTGGGGAGGGGTGGGGGCCCGTGGGGGCCTGGGGTTTCCGGCCAGTCCAGAGGGGGCAGCCGCCCTTCAGCTCCAGCTGGCTGCGGCTACTTGAGAATGTGGGCCCAGCGCTTCCAAGTCTTTTTTTTTTTTAATGCTTTTTTTTTCTTCTTCTGCCAAGTCGTTTTTAAAGGAAAGCTGAAAATACTGGTTTTCATGTAAAATCTCCTTAATGTCGGCATTTCAAAACGTGTTACAACACTGCCGGCCAGGTAATTCACGCCTGTGTGTCAGAATCACGCTGTGGACTGTGGATGTGAGTTCTGCCTTGGGCCCATCAGGATGTTAGTTACCGTTCTGTCTGATATTTGTGGCATGGGCCCTTGGCTTCAGGTCCTGTTCCAAGTACTCGATGTTATTAAGTCCTCTAATCCTCTTAATAATTTATTAATTCATCCATTTCACAGATGAGTAAACTGAGCCGCGAGAGGGATTACGTGACTCGCCCAAAGTTACAGGGTACTTGGCTGGCACTTGAACCCCGACTGCCTGCTTTCTGAGTCCCAACTCTTAACCACTACACGTTAAGGGGTGGAAGGCAAAGCTTCCCCGGGGATGGTTATGCCACTCGGGGTGCAGCTTGGCCATCCAAGAGCGCTCCCCCCCTGAGCGAGCGGCTTGGGCCCCGCCTCCTGGGCCCACCTGCCTGGCACAGTCCGTTTTCATGTCCGGGCACCTTGACTGTCAGCTGGTGGAGCCCCGGTTTTGCAAAGTGCTGGGAAAGCAGCCAGGGGTGGGGCTGGCAGGCAGGAAGCCTGGCTGAGGGTATCTGGGAGCGCTGGGCAAGTGGGGACAGAAGCCGCAGTAAGCTGGCAGGGGGAGGGCTCAGGCCTGGAGGGTGACAGGCGCTTGGAGGAGGTGCCAGCTGCAGAACAAGCCCGCTGGCCCGGGTCAGGCCAGGCCGCCACTACAGGGAGCTGATGACTGCGGGATCCCCATCCGCTAATGCTGCGTTCACACAGGCCTGTCTCTTGGGGGAGGTCGGGAAGGAGAAGGTAGGGATCCCAAGGCCAGACAATGCTGCCTTCCATTCTCCCCTAGCGCTTCCACACAGGGGGGAAACTGAGGCCCAGAGAGGGCACCACCAGGACTCAGACCTGGACTTCCGGCTCCCCGTCCTGCCCTCTCTCCGCTCCATTTGGGTCCACGTTCCTCAGGACCCAGAGATGTGGGGCAGGGAGGTCTGTGGGTGCTGGCAGGCAAACGTTCCAGAAGCCTGAGGCACGTGCCAGAGGGAGGCCAGACCCTCCCCTCTGGCCCTTGTCTGTGTCACTGAGCCAGGGCCGGCCCTGTATTAAAGACGCTTTTGCCATTATTATTTTTTTTTCTCCCATGTGATCGTCACACCTGCTTTTGGGAGCTGTACTCTTATTATCCCCTGGTATTACCAGTGAGAAAGCCAACTCTCAGAGAGGTAGAGATCCCTGCCAGAAAGTTGGTGGGATTGAACGAGTGATGCATGTCGAGTGCTCACCACCGTTCTGGTACACAGCAAAGGGTCATGGGCTTGTGGGCCAGAGCAGGGGTGAGGGGTGAGGGGGCAGGACTGGGCAAGGAGGACCTCCTGCATCAGGTAACATGGACCGGGCTTTGGGGAGTCTGTGGGGCAAGGAGGTCTGTGGGCGCTGGCAGGCAAGTGTTCCAGAAGCCTGAGGCACGTGCCGGAGGGAGGCCAGACCCTCCCCTCTGGCCCTTGTCTGTGTCACTGAGCCAGGGCCAGCCCTGTATTAAAGATGCTTTTGCCATTATTTTTTTTTTTCTCTAATTTGATCATCACACCTCCTGCATAAGGGCCTCCTGCATAAGGTAACACAGACTGGGCTCAGCCTCTCAGGCAGCTGGTTTCCCTAAGGTCAAGGATGCTTCCTGAGTAAGACCAAAACACCACATAACGTGGGTGGTACCCCAGAGCTCTCAGAAACCTTTCAGCAGCCCAGCGCCCCCCCTCCGCCACACACACACACAGGGGGAGCCCTCCAGGTCTGGTTCCAGGTCTTGTGCATTTTGAAGGAGCAGTCTGGCCTTGAGGTCCTCTCATCACCTCTCTGAACCTCAGTTTCCTCATCTGTCAAATGGGTACAGTGCTACCTCCCATGCAGGGTTGTGATGAGGGCCTGGCATATGATAAGATAGGTGCTCAGTAAACAGGCATCACAGAATCTCTAGGAAACACCTATTTAATTGAATTGAACTTTTAAGGACAGAGGACAGACACATTCCAAGCGTAGCCCAGGAAAGCTTGATCCACACTTTAGTGCAGAACCAAAAAAATCTCAACTACAGCTTTTGGGGGTCCTGTTTTAGAGGGTTAAGAGAGCCACTCAGCCCTCTTCAGCTATGTCTACACTGGAAGAAAGCACTAGGGAGCACATTTGTCATTAGTTCCCCCGCACGCCCACCCAAGAGCTGCAGACACTTACTGAGCACTACTGTGTGCCAGCCCCTATGCTAAGCCCTTCCTTTATGTCATCATTTTATACAGGAGGAAGTGGGCTTGGTAACTGGACCCTGGACCCTCCACCAGTACGTGGTGGCGTTGAGATCTGAACCTATATAATCTGGCTCCAGACTCTGTGTTCTTAGGAATGGAAAATAATCTACCAGAACTATGTGCAAATATTCACTGGGGGCAGTCTTTCACAGTTCCAAAGCCTTTGCGTGCACGTGACCCCCTTTGGCCCTGGCGTCACTAGAGGAGGATGGTGTTTTCATGCCCATCTTACAGTTGAGGATGCGGAGGCCCCGAGAGGGGGTGCAGGTGGACCGAGGCTGGAATGTGGGTCCGTCACCTGATTCCATGTCCAATGTCCTTTCTCCTTCTTCTCAGTCACCTCTTGGGGAAACAGTTATCTAAGCTGAGTGGTGACAGCCAGCAGGCCCCAGTGAGCTCACCATTGCTGTGGTCCAGCCTGGCCCACCACCACCATGGACCCACCCTCACTGGGCAAGCACCATCCCAGCCCCAGACCCGTTTCCTGCATCCGTATCACTTTGATATCAGAGCTTTAGAGCCACTAGCTCTCAGAGAGAAACAGAGATGAAAGATTTTCACATTCCGGTCCTCAGAACCCCTGAGGAAAGCAGACCCAGGGTCAGGATGTAGGGTTACCGATTGCGTGAGTGGCAGCTCCACTCAGCTCTGTTTTGTATTTTGGGTTGCAGTGTTACGTTTTCAAAAAACAAATGGCTCGGCAGGACCCAGGCCCACGCACCAGCAGGCCGGGAGCCCTGGCAGCCAACTGGGCCCCCACCTGCCAGCGTGCCCGCAGTAACTGGCTCTACCACGCCGAAGGGCTCGCGGAGCCCACACAGGGGTCCCCATATGGCCCTGGTGACTAGTGGGAAGTGTTCTGTTGACTTACAGGACGTCTCCCATGACAGGCCACTTTTTCAAAGACTGGGAAATGTAATCAACCTACCTAATACATGGAAATAAAAACAGAAATTAGGCGAAACAAGGCAACAGAGGTATATGTTCCAAACAAAGGAACAAGGTAAGACCCCAGAGGAAGACCTAAATGAAATGGAGATAGGCAATCTATCCAATAAAAAATTTAAGGAAATGGTCATAAACATGTTCAATAAATATGGGAGAATGGATGAACACAGAAGTTTAAGAAAGAATTAGAAAATAGAAAGGGAAATTGAATAGCTGAACAATACAATTGTTGTTCAGTTAGTAAGTTGTGTCCAACTCTCTGTGACCCCATGGACTGCAGCACACCAGGCTTCCCTGTCCTTCACTATCTCTTGGAGTTTGCTCAGATTCATGTCCATTGAGCTGGTGATGCCATCCAACCATCTCATCATCTGCCACCCTATTCTCCTTTTGCCTTCCATCTTTTCCCACATCAGGGTTTTTTCCAGTGAGTCAGCTCTTTGTATCAGGTGGCCAAAGTAGTGGAGCTTCGGTTCCAGCATCAGTCCTTCCAATGAATATTCAGGATTGATTTCTTTTAGGATTGACTGATTTTGATCTCCTTGCAGCCCAAGTGTTCTCAAGAGTCCTCCAGCACCACATTTCAAAAGCATTAATTCTTCGGCACTCAGTCTTCTTTATGGTCCAACTCTCACATCCATACATGACTACTGGAAAAGCCGTAGCTTTGACTATATGGACTTTTGTTGGCAAAGTAATGTCTCTGCTTTTTAATGTGCTATCTGGGTTTATCATAGCTTTCCTTCCAAGGACCAAGCGTCTTTTAATTTCATGGCTGCAGTCACTGTCCACAGTGATTTTGGAGCCCAAGAAAATTAAATTTGTCACTGCTTCCACTTTTTCTCCTTCTATTTGCCATGAAATGATGGGACTGGACGCCACGGTCTTAGTTTTTTGAATGTTGAGTTTTAAGCCAGCTTTTTCGCTCTCATGAAACCTCATCAAGAGACTCTTTAGTTCCTCTTCACCTTCTGCCATTAGAGTGGTATCTGCATGTCTGAGGTTATTGATATTTCTCCCAGCAGCCTTGACTCCAGCTTGTGCTTCATCCAGTCTGGCATTTCACATGATGTACTCTGCATGTGAGTGACAGGGTGACTGTATACAGCCTTGATGTACTCCTTTCCCAGTTTTGAACTAGTCAGCTGTTCCATGTAAGGTTCTAATTGTTACTTCTTGACATGCTTACAGATTTCTCAGAGACAGGTAAGGTGGCCTGGTATTCCCATCTCTTTATGAATTTTCCAGTTTGTTGTGACCCACACAATCAAAGGCTTTAGTGTGGTCAATGAAGCAGAAGTAGGTGTTTTTCTGTAATTCCCTTGCTTCCTCTATAATCCAGTGAATGGTGGCAATTTGATCTCTGGTTCCTCTGCCTTTTCTAAACCCAGCTTGTACATCTGGAAGTTCTTGGTTCAGTACTGCTAAAGCTTAACTTGAAGGATATTGAGCATAACCTTACTAGTATGTGAAACACTAATACTAATACTTGAGCATAATCTTACTAGTATGTGAAACACTAATACTAATACTTGTACAGTAGTTTGTGCATTCTTTGGCATTACCCTTCTTTGGGATTGGAATGAAAACTGACTTTTTCCAGTCCTCTGGCCACTGCTGAGTTTTCCAGATTTGCCGACATGTTGAGTGCAGCACAAAAACAGCATCATCTTTCAGGATTTTAAATAGCCCAGCTGGAATTTCATCACCTCCATTAGTTTGTAGTAATGTTTTCTAAGGCCCACTTGACTTCATACTCCGGATGTCTGGCTCTAGGTGAGTGACCACACCATCATGGTTATCTGGGTCATTAAGACCTTTTTTGTGTAGTTCATCTGTATATTTTTGTCACCTCTTCTTAATCTTTCTACTTCTTTTAGGTTCTTGCCATTTGGGTCTTTTATCATGCACATCCTTTCATGAAATATTCCCTTGATATCTCCAATTTTCTTGAAGAGAGCTCTAGTCTTTTCCATTCTATTGTTTTCCTCTACTTCTTTCACTGTTCATTTAATAAGGCCTTCTGATCTCTTCTTGCTATTCTCTGAAAGTATGCATTCATTTGGGTATACATTTCCCTTTCTCCTTTGCTTTTAAAGTGGAACAATACAATAACCAGAATTAAAAATGAGCTAGAAGGAGTCAACAGTAGATTAGATGCAACTAGAGAGTAGCCCCTGCTCACTAGACAAGAGCCCACACAGCGAGAAAGACCAGTACCGCTCCCTTCCCAAAAAAATCCTGAGCAAAGTAGCAAATTGAATCCAACAATGCATTAAAAGGATCATATACCATGATTAAGTGGGATTTATCCAGGAATACAAGGGCGGTTCAATATTTGCAAATCACTCAATGTTATGCATCAAATTAACCAATTGAAGAATAAAAATCATATGATAATCTCAATGCTGCTGCTGCTAAGTCACTTCAGTCGTGTCCGACTCTGTGCGACTCCATCGACGGCAGTCCACCAGGCCCCTCTGTCCATGGGATTCTCCAGGAGCATAAAAAATTTTTGACAGAATTCAACATCCATTTATGATAAAAAAGAAAAAAGTCTCAACAAAGTGAGTACAGAGGGACTATATCTCAGTATAATAAAAGACATATGACAAGCCCACTGCTAACATCATACTCAATGGTGAAAATCTGAAAGCATTTCCTCTAAGATCAGGAACAATACCAAATGCCCACTCTTACCACTTTTATTCAACATAGCATTGGGAGTCCTAGCCACAGCAATCAGACAAGAAAAAGAAAAGGAATCTAAACTGGAAAGAAAGAAATAATGCTATCACTGTTTGCAGATGACATAACACCATATATAGAAAATCCTGAAGATTTCATTAAAAAAAAAAAACTATTAAAACTAATAAATGAATTTAGTAAAGTTGTATGATACAAAATTAATATTAAGTAATCTATTGTGTTTCTGTGCAGTAACAATGAATTATCAGAAAAATAAATTAAGAAAACAGTCCTGTTTACAATTGCATCCAAAAGTAAAATGCCTACGAATAAATTTAACCAAAGTAGTAAAAGACCTGTACACTAAAAACCGTAAGACACTGATGAAATAAATTGAAGAAGACACCAAAAATGGAAAGATACACCATGCTTATGCACTGGAAGAATTACTGTTGTTAAAATGATCACACCACTCAAAGCAATATACAGGTTCAATGAAATCCCTATCCAAATACCAGTGACATTTTCACAGAACTAGGTAATTCTAAAATTTGTCTTGAAATACAAAAGACTCCCAAATAGTCAAAATAATCTTGGGGGAGAAAAGCACAAAACTAAAGATGTCATCCTCTCTGACTTCAAACTATTAACAAAGCTACAGTAATCAAAACAATATGCTGCTGCTGCTAAGTCACTTCAGTCGTGTCCAACTCTGTGCGACCCCATAGACGGCAGCCCACCAGGCTCCCCCATCCCTGGGATTCTCCAGGCAAGAACACTGGAGTGGGTTGCCATTTCCTTCTCCAATGCATGAAAGTGAAGTCGCTCAGTCCTGTCTGTCTCCTAGTGACCCCATGGACTGCTGCCTTCCATGGGCTTTTCCAGGCAGGAGTACTGGAGTGGGTTGCCATTGCCTTCTCCCAAAACTATGATACTGATGCAAATACAGACACACTGATCAATGGAACAGAATTGAGAGTCCAGAAAGAAGAGCCCACACTTACATGGTCAATTAATCTATAACAAAGGAGGCAAGAATACACAATGGGGAAAAGACAGCCTCTTCAATAAACAGTATTGGAAAACTGGACTTGGAAAAGAATCAAACTGGACTACTTTCTCACACTGTATACAAAAAATAAACTCAAAATGTATTAAAGATTTAAATGTAAGACCTGAAACTATAAAACTCCTAGAAGAAAACATAGGTAGTATGCCCTTTGACATTTTTTTAGGAGTATTCTTTGTATCTGTCTCCTCAGGCATGGGAAACAAAAATAAATAAACAACTGGGAACACATCAAGTGAAAAGCTTTTGCATGGTCAGTGAAACTACCAGTAAAATGAAAAGGCAGCATACTGAATGGAAGAAAATATTTGCATATGATATATCTGATAAGTTAATACCAATATATATAAAGAACTCATACAACTCAACATTAAAAAAGCAAACAGCTGGGTTAAAAAATGGGCAGAGGACCTGAATGGTCATTTTTCCAAAGACATACAGCTGGTCAACTGACACATGAAAAGAACGCCCAACATCACTAATCATCAAAGAAATGCAAATCAAAACCACAGTAAGATATCACTTTATACTTGTCAGAATGACTTTTATAAAAAATGCAACATGGAGAAGGAAATGGCAACCCACTCCAGTATTCTTGCCTGGAAAAGTCCATGGACAGAGGAGCCTGGCGGGCTGCAGTCCATGGGGTTACATGACTGAGCATGTGTGCACGAGGGTGGAGGGAGATGGGTTGGTAGCAATAAACTGGTAGAACTAAAAAAAAAAAAAAAATGCAACAAATAAATGTTGGCAAGGATGTGGAGAAAAGGGAACCTTTGTGTGCTGTTAGTGGGAATATAAATTGGTGTAGCCTCTATGAAAAATAGCATGAAGGTTCCTCAAAAAATTAAAAATAGAAGTACCATGTTATCCACTCCTGGATAGTTTTCTGAAGAAAACAAAAACACTAACTTGAAAAGATATATGCACTTCAACATTCATTGCAGCATTATTTAGAATAATCAAGATATGGAAGCAACCTAAGTACCCATTAATAGTTGGATGGATAAAGAAGATGTGGCACATATATATGCATATGTGTATATATATGTATATGTACAATGGGATATTACTTAAAAATGAAATCTTGCCATTTGTGACAATATGAATAGACCTAGAGGGTATTATGCTCAGTAAAATAAGTCAGATAGAGAAAGACAAATATAGTGTGATTTTACTTACATTTTAAAAAATGAATAAATGTATCAAAAAGAAACTGAGTCATAGATACAGAGAGCAAACAGGTGGTTGCCAGAGGCGAGGCAAGTAGGGGAAAATGAGTGAAACAGGTGAGGGTGATTAATAGTACAAACTTGCAGTGACAAATGAGTCTTGGGAATGAAGTGTATAACATGAGGAATAGTCAATAATATTGTGATCATTTTGCACAGTGACTGATGTTAACTAGACATTGTGGTGATCATTTTGCAACGTACAGAAATAGCAAATCATTATATTGTAGGAACTAGTAATAACAGCGTTTGGTCAATTATACTTTTTGAAAATATTAGAATAAAATTGGGTGTGTTAACTAAAAATAACAGTAGTAAATAAAGGACTCTACAGGGTTAAAAATACATATGCTTTCAAACCACTGTTTAAATCCAGCAATTACTTCCTCATTTTACAGATGGAAAAAGTGACTCCAAAGCATGTGCTTTTCCCATAAATGATGATAAGATTCAGGCATGTTCCAAGTTTCTTAACTTACTTAACCCTTACAACCCTGAGGACAATAGTTGTCTCCACTGAGGCTCAGATGGTTAAGGGCCTACCTCCCAAGTTCACACTTTCAGCCACTCCCAGCCTGACAGGCATACCTCTCTTTGCCTTGGAGAGGGGAAACCGCTTGCCGAGGCCCAGGGTGAGGCAGTGTCAGAAATGGGTCCAGGATATAGATTTTCTGCCTCCCAGCCCACGCCCTGGTTACCTGCCACGGTCCAGTCTCTGGACTGGATATGGAGACGAGCAGGCCTGTATGGAGCCTGACTGTGTTCTGTGCTGGCTGTGTGACTTTGCCCCTGTTAACAGACCTCTCTGAGCCTGTTCCCTCTCCCTGGAAAAGGAGAGATAGGGCCCACAGCATGGAACTTATCATGAAATCTAAATAGGATCATCCACATGAGTAAGTCTGCCCAGGGCCTGGCGCAAACCGAGGGCCCTTGTCACCCTCAGTTCAGAGATCCGAGGGATCCCCAAAGCTTCCTGCCCCGCCCGCCTCCTCCCTGCCTTCTCCCCAGTCCTCTCCCGCCCACCTGTGTAACACAGATACTAATTACAACCATTTCCAGGAACCGCTTCCTGCTTGAGCCTAATTAGGCAGCGCAGTCATCCCCATTATAAATGTCATTAAGTGAGACAGATTAACTTTGTCCTAGGTTTTATGTGATTAGATCAGCAAACGCTGAGGCGCAGTTGGTCTTCCCAGCCTGCTTATCCCGCACAGCTTAGGGCCTGCTCCAAGTGTCTGGTCAGCCTCAATACCCCTGATGGCTTGGTGATAACAGCAGGCAACTCGGCCCCTGGGACTTCCCTGGTGGTCCTGTGGTTAAGACTCTGCGCTTCAAATGCAGGGCATGCGGGTTTGATCCCTGATCAGGGAACTAAGATCCCACATGCTGCACTGTACAGCCAAAAAGTTTTCTTTAAAAAGTGGACAACTCAGCCCCTTTGACCTGACTGAGAGGCGGTGCCCGAAGTGGAAAGGACACAGCAGGTTGGCGCTGCCTTCGTATTTATCATAATGGCAAAACCACGGGCTTTGCAAATAGACACATCTGGGCTGTAGCCCGGGCTTTGTTAGGTACCAGCTGTGTGACTCTGGGGCAAGTCACTGACCCTTCTTGTACTCCAGTTGTTTTGCACTGTGTAATTGGGAGTTAAAGTTAAATTACACTGTGTAATGTCAAGTTACAGCACGGTGCCTGGCATGCCATGGGTCCTCCCCAGTCCTCCCCTTCCCATCTTCCATCATCTTCAGTGTGAAGAGCCAGCCCTTTCTGAACCCACTGCCCACACAGTAACATCACCTGAGCTTTACTTCTCTGTGAGGCACTGGGCTTTAGGCATCTTATTTAATGCATATAAAGACCCTGGGACTTCCCTGGAGGTTCAAACGGTAAAGAATCTGCCTGCAGTGCGGGAGACCTAGGTTTGATCCCTAGTTCTGGAAGATCCCCTGGAGAAGGGAATGGCTACCCACTCTGGTATTTTGCTTGGGAACTCCCATGGACAGAGAAGCCTGGTGGGCTACAGTCCAAAGGGTCACAAAGAGTTGGACATGACTGAAGTAACTTAGCAGGCACGCATAAAGACCCTATGAAGCAGATATCACAATCATTTGATAGGAGAGAAAACAAAAGTATAGAAAGCTCTGTCAAGGTCACACAGCTGCAGTTGGCTGCTGGTCACTCTATTGGGGTGAGATGCTAGAAGCCTGTGTAGCTGCCTTCAGGGATCACAGTAAAGTCCAAGAAGGCTGCCTGTAGGAAGATGCATCTGAGCTGAGGGGTTAGACAGGGGAAGGAGGAGAGGAAAAGCCTCCGAGACAGGAGACAATGGATATGCCAAGGCCTCGAAGAGAAAGCAACAGTGTGTTTAGGGGCCTGACTATTCATATTTTACTGAGGTTCAGGCATCAGTGGGAGGCTGGAGAGGATCCGGGAGCAGACTGAGAGGTGGGCGGAGGTTGGGAGCCCCACCAAGACTCACGCTTTCTCCTACCAGTTCCGGGGAAGCTTCGTGAGAAGGAGGAGAGTGACTGGATCATATCAGTTAGTTTAAACAGTTCTGGGGCCAGCTGGGAGGTGGTAGACTCGGGAGGGTGAGGGGCTCTAAACCAGGGAAGGCTTCTGGGCAGAGGAGGGGCGGAACCAAGTGGGCCTGGACAGAGGGGCAGAGATGGAGGCAGGCAGGTGGGGTGGGGAGAGGTGAGGTAGGAGCCTCGCGGGGGCTGAACAGTCAGGAGGATGGTAGGGGCCTGTGTCGAGGAGTCAAGAAGAGGCTGCCGGCCAAGCCGGGTTGGGTGTGGGCTGGCCGCCCCGGCAGGCACTGGGGTACAGTCCGCTGAAGGCTCTCAATGCCTCCCGGGGCCCCTGGGCAGGTGAGTCAACACCAGGCCAAGTGGGCAAGTGTTTTCCAGCTCCCTGCATGTGTGGGCCGGTCTCCGACTGCCAGCGTGTGAGGGGGAGCCCGGCCTGGGACTCTGGTCCCAGCCTGGGGTGACTGACTCATGGACTGGCAGGGCTGCAGCCTTCCCCCTGGAGGCGGTGAGCAGCCTTGACCTCCCGTGGAAGCTCTGTGCTCTTGACCTTCCGGTCTTCCTCCCCTTAGGCCTCCTCGAGCTCCTGACTGCCCCCTCGGCCCTGCCCACCTTCCCCTTCTCCACGCTCAGGCCTCCGGCCCCACCCGGCCCCACGTGCCGTCTCTCTCCCCCACCCCAGCCCCGGTTGGGTTCCTCTATTTCCCACGGCAGCCTGTTGTCTCCAAAAGGAGTCCACCTGGAGAGCCAGGCCCCAGGGTGGCACGGGGAAGGAGGAAGAGGATCTCTGAGGGTCAGGAGATCTGGGTTGGAGTCCCAGCTCTGCCCCAAGGGCAGGCGGCTTCCTTCCCCTGTCCTCAGTCTCTTCATCCATGAAATGGCTTTGTTCCACAGGGTGACGTATCGCGAAACACAAATGAGACCAAGGTATAAAGGAGCCTTGAGAATCGGGCGGTGCTGGGCTTGTGGTGGTGTCAACAACTTTGTTTTCTTGTTTAGGGGGCAGCTAGTTATTTTTTTTAAATAAACATTTTATTTTAGAACCATTTTAGACATATAGCATCATTGGGAAGATTGAAGAGGGTTTCTTTATACTCCACACTCGGTTCTCCTATTATTTATATATGACATGGTACATTTGTCAATTAATGAACTAACATTGATACATTGTTACCAACTAAAGTCTTTTATGCCTTCTTTTTTTTTTTTTTTGACCGCGCTTTGCGGGATCCTAGTTCCTGGACCAGAGATGGAATAAACCCAAGCCCCCTGCACAGGATGCATGGAGTCTCAACTACTGGTCCACCAAGGAAGTCCCTTAATTTGTCTTTTTTTTTTTTTCAATTTTTTTTTTTTGCCACGTCACATGGCTTCTGGGATCTTAGTGCCCCTAGGGATTGATTGAACCCTGGGTCACAGCATTGGAAGCACCAAGTCGTAACCACCTGACTGCCAGGGAATTCCCACAGTTGTCTGTAAGTTTCTGCCTAAGGTCCTTTTTCTGTTCTGGGATCCCACCGAGCATGTACGGTGCTCAGTCACTCAGTTGTGTCCAACTATTTGCAACCCCATGGACTGTAGCCCGCCAGGCAGCTCTGTCCATGGGGATTCTCCACGCAAGAATACTGGAGTGGGTAGCCTATCCCTTCTCCAGGGGATCTTCCCGACCCAGGAATCTGACCGGGGTCTCCTGCATTGCAGGCTCATTCTTTACCAGCTGAACTACCAGGGAAGCCCCCCACCAAGCATACCCCATTATGTTTAGTTGCTATGTCTCCTTAAGTTCATCTTGGCTGTGGCTGTTGCTTTGGGGAGGAAAGCACAGAGGTAAAGTACCATTTGCATTCCATCATGTCAGGAGTACATCCTATCCTTCAGTAATTGGAGTTATCCTTGCGGACATTAGCCTTGATTACCCAGGAAAATGGTTGTTTTTGCCTTGATTAGGGCAGCAGAGTGAGATGCACAACAAACGTGAACTGAGCTAAGGCCAAGGTCAGAAAACCTGGACGGGTGCAGAAGCAAATGGAAAAGCTGAGGAAGGAGAATAAACAAAAGCGTCTCATCAGACTGCAGTGTTTCCCCCCAAGTGCCAGGTCACTTGGGGATGGGATGCTCGGTGCCAGGCAGTTCGTTTCAGCTCATTACATCTTTTCAGGGACTCCCCTGGTGGTCCAGTGGCTAAGACTCCACACTCCCAACGCAGGGAGCCAGGATTCAATCCCTGGTTGGGGAACTAGATCCCACATGCCACAACAAAGAGTTCATATGCTGCAACTAAGACCAGTGCAGCCAAATAAATAGATTAAAAAAAAATCTCTACACTGAACCATTTTATAGATGAGGAAGCTGAGGCCTTAGGAGGAAAATGATATGGTCACATGATCCAGGGAACCTGGGTTTGGGCCCAGGTCTGTCTTTCCTGCTTCATTCCTGCTGTTGAAAAAATACATTGATGCTGCAGTCCCAGGAGAGTCCAGTTAGGGCAGGAATGTTTCATGATGCAGGTTGTTTCAAACTCACTTTATTCCAAAAAAGATTCATGATGGGTTGTAACTGAAACACATTCAATCAAATGATACACAGAAGAAATGAAAAATCAGGAGCAGAGAAAATAGAGCAGAAAATGTGGACAAGGACAAAGCCGAACATAAAGGCCAGAAAAGTGCTTGGTTTGGCTGTGAGCTCCCTCAGCTAATTCCTGTAATTCTTCTTATCAAAGAGCTAAGAAGCGGTTCACTCCTCCGGGAACGTTGTGGTAAATTTAAAAAGGACTTAATCACATGGAGGGACTTCCCAACGGGTCCAGTGGCTGAGACTCTGTACTCCCAATGCAGGGAGCCTTGGTTTGGTCCCTGGTCAAGGAACTAGACCCCACATGCTGCAGCTGATGGTTCTCATTTGCTGCCACTAAAGATCCTACGTGGTGCTGTTAAGACTAAAGATCTCCAGGGCTGCAACAAAGGCCTGGCACAGCCAAATGAATAAATATTTAAAACAAGAAAGAAATTAAGCACATGGAAATTTCTCATGTAAAAGACACTGAACAATGTTATAGATCAGATAACAGTAGCAGTAGGTGTTACCTGGTGTCATCTTCAGGAGTCATGGCTATATTTTTACTATATGTTCCTTGCCTAAAGTTGTCCTATTTGAATTTTACTTGTCATCAAGCAACTCAACCCTGTTTCTTCTTCACTGAAGTCACAGATGCCTTTACCTGAGTGAAAATCTTGGATACAAATTAACTGGTTATCTATATACTAGGTTCTGTGCTGGATACCAGGGATGGAGGGAAATAGCGTAATTGTTGCCCATCCCCCAGGTCTATCCCTGTGATGAAGACACCTGGACAAACGCCTGAATGAAATGCAGGTGCTGTGCTTGGGGTACACCAGAGGGGCGGGTATAATCCCCTCTGACTGGAGAGGAGGGGGGACTTCCTGGAGGAAGAGGTAGGCTAGACATGGAGATCAGTAGCTGTGGTGGAGACAGCATAGTCTTTTGTGTTACTTTGGCAGCATCGGGTCTTAGTTGTGGCACATGGGATCTAAGCATCTGACCAAGCATCAAACCCAGGCCCCCTGCATTGGGAGTGCAGAGTCTTAGCCACTGGACCACCAGGGGAGTCCCAAGGGGGGGACTTGGGAGAGAGGGTGGCAGTCATAGGTTCCTTGAGGGTTGGGAGCAAGTGCTATCCCCTCAGCTCACACCCTGGGGCCTGACGGACATCATGGACTCAGCGAACTCCTTTTGGGGGGTCAGCGCCCACAGGGATAGCTCAGGGGTCAGGGTGACGGCCATACACCTGCGAGGTGTGTGCAGGGTGAGTCTGGGGAGGCGGGTTTGGGCCGGTTCAGGGGAGTCCTTGCATGTCAAGCTAAGGAGTTTGGATTTTGTTTTTAGGCAGTGGGGATCAATTGGAGGCTTCTGAGCCCCATGTCTTATAAGTAGTGATGATACAAATAGTAACAGAGAACACTTGGTGGGAATATGCCGGGTGCCCAGCACTGTTCTGAGCACTTTATTTTTAAGTTTTAGGTCTTTAAAAGTTTTTATTTTGGGCTGCACTGGGTCTCTGTTGCTAGGCACGGGCTTTCTTTAGTTGCAGCAAGCAGGGGCCACTCTTCTTTGAGGTACGCAGGCCTTATTGCATTGGCTTCTCTCATAGAGGCAGGTGGGCTCTAGGGATGCAGGCTTCAGCAGCTGTAGTACACAGATTAGCTGCTGCACAGCATGTGGAATCTTCCCAGACCAGGGATCGGAGCCGTGCCCCCTGCATTGGCAGGCGGATTCTTAACCACTGGATGACCAGGGAAGTCCCTAAATGCTTCATATTGACTAAGCGTCACGACAGCCCTATGAGGGAGCTGTTATTGTTATCACCCCATTTTACAGATGAGACTGCCAAGGTGGAGAGGCTGAGTCACTTGTCCAGGCTCACGCAGTGGGGACACGGCGTAGTGAGGCTCTGAACTGAAGCTTGGAACTTGAGCTTTTCCTCACTCTATTATTGTCCTTGTTAAACATAAGTATTTAACTAACATAAAACACGGAGCAGGAAATGGCAACCCACTCCAGTATTCTTGCCTGGAGAACCCCAGGGACAGAGGAGCCCGGTGGGCTGCCGTCTGTGGGGTCGCACAGAGTCGGACACGGCTGAAGCGACTTAGCAGCAGCAGCAGGAAGTATGAGTGTGTTAGGTGGGCTTCCCAGGTGGCGCCAGCTGTGAAGAGCCCACCTACCAATGCAGGAAGTGAAGTGAAAGTCGCTCAGTCACGTCCGACTCTTCGTGACCCGATGGACTGGATGGCCTGCCAGGCTCCTCTGCCCGTGGAATTCTCCAGGCCAGAATGCTGTTGTGGGTAGCCTTTCCGTTCTCCAGAGGATCTTCCCAACCCAGGAGGGATGGAGCCCAGGTGTCCCGTATTGCAGGTGGATTCTTTACCCTCTGAACCACCAGGGATGCCAACTGCAGGAGACACAGGAAACACAGGTTGCATCCCTGGGTCGGGAAGGTCCCCTGGAGAAGGGAATGGCTCCCCACTCCAGTATTCTTGCCTGGAAAATTCCACGGACAGAGGAGCCTGGAGGCCTACAGTCCCTGGGCTTGCATAGAGTCAGACACAACTGAGCACACATAGACATAAGAATTCAACAGATCCCAGCTAGTTACTGGCATAAAAGGCAAGAACTGATGGGGGCTCTGGCCACACAGGGCAGCATCTCTGAGAAGCTGAGACTTGGAAACAGAATGTGAAAACGACTTGTGGGCTGTGGTCAGGGAGTCCCAAGCCTACGAATTTCACCCACAGCTGCTCTTTTTTTTTTTGCCTCTGACAAGTTCTCAGTTTCTTGGAAGATCCCCCTCCTTTGGGCAAACCAACACAAAAGCCATCAGGGTGACTCACATGATTAGGAAAGATGACCTGGTGGGATCACCCCCCGTGCCACTGAGCCCAGAGCCTCTGTCATCAGAAACACATGAGCGTTTATAACACTTCTCGTTTCTGTTTCAGCCCAGGCCTTTGATTTCCACAGGGTGGGGTTTCCAGAGCCGGGCACCATCACAGCCTCCATCTGTCTGTCTTTCGTCACCATGTCCTTGATGGATCTGGGGACCGTGGTTCCCACTGCTCCGCTCCTGGTCTCCGCCCAGTGCTTCTCACGAACTCCAGGCCCTCACTTCTCATCCACGGCTCAGCGGGGCCAGGAGAGGAGCGTGCAGATCAGGGTAGCATCTCCCCAGAAAGCTGCCGTTGTTCGTCCCTTTCCTAAAGCTCCCTGGCTGTGGGTGTCCTCATGACCACAGACGAGGCTGTCAGGGAGAACAGCCCTGGCCAGCCTGCCACTCACTGCCCCTGAAGGCCAGGCCATCCCCGCCTGGAGCAGCGCTCCCCTTCTGCACAGAGCAGGAGGCCAGGAGGCCCCACGGTCCAGGTCCTGCTCTGCCGCGCAGGAGCTGAGCGTCTGGGCTTCTCTGCAGGCGGTGTGGTGGGCTGAGGCAGCCAGGACTCCCATCCGGGTTCTCTGACTCTCTAGCCAGGGAGGGGACCGGCGGGAGCGGGAAGAGGGTGCTGCCGCCTCCCCATGCTCAGTCTCCTCTGCCAAGTGGAAGGGGGAGGTGGAGATCCCACCGCACCGGGCTTCCCGGGGTCAGGAAGGATACGGATGCCTGGGGCCCAGCGGCTCAGCGTTGGTTGGTGTGCCTGGCCCCCTCCCACATCTTCGTGAAAGGGAAGTGATACCTGCTGAGGCCAGGGCTGTGGTGGGTGTGGGGATCCAACAAGACAGTGAGCGGAGGGCCCCACCCAGAACCGGGCAGGTAAGAGACAGGGCTCCCCTCACCCAGCCACCCCACCACCCCCCTTGTTGGAATGCCAGCTGCTGACTGGGGCCCACGGTGCTCCCCACGGATGGAGACGGCTAAGCCATTCCCACGTCCGAGGTGGCTTCAGTTTCACTCCCCGGCCCCAGGGCAGGCGGCATTTCTAGAAGGCCCCCTCATCTTTTGTGTGCTGAAAAATAAACAGCTCTCCTCAGATTTCTGCTCCGGAGGTAGGTGAGCTTCCCGGTCATCCCTGCATGGACAGGCCGGCCTCGGCCCCTGGGATGGGCTGCCAGCCTCCTCCCTCGCCTCTTACTTTCCCTCAGATGCCGGTGGAAGCTCCAGCCCCACTCTAGGCCTTTGGGGGCATAGGGCCTCGCAGGACCCAGTCCTCCCATCAAGGTTCTCCTAGTTAAGGTGCTGTGTGCGTCAGTAGAAGGAAACCTGGGATGTGGGGAGGGTGGGGGAAGGCAGAAGACACAGCGCAGGGGGCCTGAGGCTGCCTGGGGCCAGAGAAGGCTGGGCAGGAGAGCTTTCCAGAAGGACTGATCTCTGAGCTGAGACGGAAGGAGGAGATGCCATTGCTTCACTGCACCTGGGCCAGTTACTTCCCCAAACCTCGGTTTCAGGTTCTGTAAGACAGACTGATGATACCTCCTTCAGCGTGAACAGTGAGAGGCTTCAGTGAGATGATGAGTGTAAAAGAACCGACAAATACCTCGTCCCACTAAGCGCCCAGGAAACAGTAGCTGCCTGCCGTGCCAGGCATGGGAGGTGTTTGGTGACTTGAATTTCTTTCTCAAGGGTCTTTTTCCTGGGGCAGTTAGCACCTGTTACTTAGTCTAACTGGTTTCCAAAAAAACCCAGG
Source organism: Odocoileus virginianus (assembly GCF_023699985.2). Lineage (NCBI taxonomy): Eukaryota > Metazoa > Chordata > Mammalia > Artiodactyla > Cervidae > Odocoileus > Odocoileus virginianus. The sequence goes on along the minus strand of NC_069703.1, from coordinate 32,819,504 downwards.
GTGAAATTAAAACAGCCCGGTGGCCCTTTCTGTTTCTCCGGTGAGTGATGGGAAGTCCTGCCCCCAGTGGGAGTGGAGCAGAAGACACCAGAATGAAAACTCTTCCCACGGACCCTGCCTCCCCCAAGGTCCTCAGACATGTTCCCCTTGTCCTTGGGTATTGCAAAATGAGATGCATTTTCAAGGCCCTTCCCCAGAGTAATTTTCACTTCTTTACTTGTTCTTGCGTTCATTTTAACAGTGTTTGGAGCGCCTGTGCTGTGGCAGCTGATGGGGATTCTGTGTCAGACAAGGTCCCAGTTCTGATAAAGCTCACAATTTTGGTGAGGGGGAAGGAGACAGACGTTAAAAACCAGCATAAATAAGTAACAGACTGCAGCAAAACAGGTTGCCATGATCGATAATTTGGGTTCTGCTCCGGGTGGCTGGGACATTTGAGGGTGTGATGTTTATGCTGACCTCTATCTGCAACAGAAATCTGCATGGTGGGGCGCAGAGACATGTTCCACACAGAGGGAACAGTGCTATAAAGATCTCGAGGGCAGGAGACACTTGGAGAGTCTGAGAACAGAGGGAGGGCAGGAGAAGCTGGGGCCTGAGTCAGCAGCGAGGTGGGACAAGGGGCAGGGTGGGCAGGGGCCACGGAGGACCGGCAAGGGGACTGTCCCCGCAGAATTGGGAGCCAGGGTAGCAGGATCTGAGCTTCCTGCTGAAGGCTGGGCTCTGGCTGCGGAGCAGGCTGGAAGAGGGCAGGAGGTGAGGCCAGGAGACCTCGGGGTCTGTCACCGTGGCGCCCCGGGTGCCACTCAGCCTCTGTGCCTGTCCCTTCAGGCATCTGTGCCGTCAGCTGTGGGAGGGACCCGGAGCCTGCTTTGGAAAGCTGAGGAAAATGTATGAATGCAGGGGGGTTCCAGGTCTCACCGGACAGGGAGGGTCCTTTGGGAAACTGCCGAGTAGGCTTTGCTGGGGCCTTGAGGGGCAGGGAGAGCGCCCAGTGCCCACCTCTGAGGGAAGGTGGAGGGAACGGGCCTCTTCTTGGCTGTCGGCTGGCCCCAGAGTTCCTGTTTTGAGGGTAAGATCACACCTTGGAGCCTGGAGCCAAGCATGGGCTTCCCTCCAGCACGCACAGAACATTTTTCATTCTAAGGAGAGTGCTCTGGAATTTTCTGAGATCATCGTGAACTCTGGCTTAAAGACCCCTGAACGAAAGGAAGGGGGAAATGGGGGGGGGGTGCACATGCCTTTTTTATTCCCCTGTGTGTGTGTGTTTTCCCCCAATCTTTCTCGCTCCCATGGGAGAGGCTGCTCTTGGCGCAGCTAAAGGACAATGGCGAGAAAAACTTCTCTCTTGACCTTTGTGGCCAAACTAGGGGCCCTTTCCTAATACCTGGCTTTTGGCATCTGCCACCACGGCTTATAGATGGGGGACTTCATGTTTCTTAGAAGGAAGGGTGGCCGCGAGCCCCTTCCTGCCTGCAAGCGGGAGGGGCCTCTCCCCGACCCCCACCCCACTCCCCGACCTCTGGGAAGGGGGAGAAGGCTTCGTCTCCCTGGGGACTCTGGGGGGCGGTCTCCCGGCGCGGCCGGGGAGGGAGCCGGAGCCGCGCGGACCAGGCTCCGCCCTCGAAGGTGGTGCGAGGCCGGGCCCAGCCCCACGGCCGGCCCTCCCGGGCCAGAGCCGCGGGCGCGCGGCGGCGGGGAGCGGGCGTCGTGGGGTGCACCATGCGGAGCCTGTGGCCGCCGCGGCCGGTGGCCGCGGCGCTGTCGGCGCTGGGGGTAAGGCGCAGGGTTGCATAATCGGGGAAGGGGCGGGGGGTGGCGAAGGGAGGCGGGACCCCCCTCGGCCTCCCCCGGCGCGGGCCTGGCCGTGGGCCGGTCCCGGTGTCCCGGCCGGGGCGGGGCGCGGCGGCGGCAGCGCAGGCGGCGGGTGGCCGCTTCCCTGTTCTCCCCATTCGGGCGTGGGAGCCATGGAGGCGCTAAGAGAGTCGGTGCTGCACTTGACTTTGCAGATGTCGACCTACAAGCGGGCCACGCTGGACGAGGAGGACCTGGTGGACGCACTCTCCGAGGGCGACGTGTACCCCAACCACCTGCAGGTAGGCGCCCCCAGCCTGTCAGCCACCGGGGGGCGGGGGTGGGGGACCCGTGCCAGCCCGCCAGCCCTCGGGCTCCGTGGGTTTAAAAAAAGCCTTTTCTGGGTTAGCAGTACCCCTGAGGCGCTGGGCTCCCCAACAGGCCTCCCCTCCCCACTTCCACGCGTCCCCAACCCCTCCCGACCACCTGCTGCTGGGTTACAGACCATGTGGCCGAGCAGAAGAAGCACCCTCGAGGGGTGAGCTGGTCCAGTTCTCTCTTCACGGGAAGAGAACGGTCCCTGAGTGCTGAGACTTGCCCAGAGTTTTAGGCAGAGCCTAAAACCTTCTGAGTTGTCGCATGCAATGTCCCGGAATCCTGTCAGTCCTGGGCAGACGGGGAGTGGTTGGTCACCCTGTCTGGCAGACATTACCCCACGTTCTTCCTCTTCTTCCCCAAACCCTGCATCCTGGCGTGGGAGCCCAGCCTCCGCTCCTCGGCTCTCTGCCCCTTCCAGCCTGTACTCGGGAGGCCCAGGCCCTCCCCCACCAGGCGCTGCCCCCCTGGGGTTCAAATGTGCCCACCAACAACACTCAATGCGGCTGCTTTCTGCTCTCCCCCCCCCCCCCCCCCACCCCGGAGGGATGAGCTGGGGCTTCCAGACCAGGACCTCAGCCCCGGTTGGGCGTGAACTGAAACAGGTGGACCTGAGGAATTTGGAAATACCAGAGGATGCCCAGGGGGGCCCTGTGAGCTGACACCTGAAGAACCGGCTTGCAGAAGGCCCGGTGAGCCGCTCAGCCTAGGAGGACTTCTGCCAGGTCGACCCGGGGAGGCATAGAGGAGGGTCTTGGGGCTGCTGCAGGAACTGATACCAACTGATACGCCCCCAGAGGGAAAGCGTAGGTTGTGTGGAAACTTAGGCTGCCAGGCCCAGTCCTACTCGGGCACACCTCTCAGAAGCTGGGATCATGATACTAGTAAGGGAAACAGCACTGATTGATATTCGTTCAGTAGACCCCGGGGAGGTCCCAACCCGACTCTGGGTGGTCTGCACACACTGCAACAGGACTCTGTAACCTACACGGTCCCACTCAACCTTCAGGAGCAGCCCGTGAGTTGTTGTCTTTACTGCTCCCCCTTACAGACGAGGAAACTGAGGCTCTGAAAGGGGAGACAACTTGCCTTAGGTGCACTGGAGCTAGAAATCCAGGAGTAAGAAATCAAACCTGGTCTGTCTAGAGCCACTTCCCCGTGGACCCTTCTGAAGAGGCTAAATCCAGCAGGAAATTAGATTCCTGTGGCAGGCGCTTTTGCCTTCCTGAATCAAAACAGCATCTAATCAGCCGTCTTTTTCAGTCTCATCTTTCACAGAAGGTTCTAAAAATATCAGCACAAAAGCATTTCAGAATTCACAACAAAGTAATGTGCTGTGTTGTTATCATCATAACGGCAGCCCGCATGGGTATAGACCTTTTCAGGCCACAAAGCACATTCGTCAGCCTGAGGCCGCCTGGCAGAGGGGAGGCACCCAGGTCTCTGAGATGTGGGGGGCCCAGGTGTGAATGTGACACCACCTGTGATCCTGGGCGATCTAAGCTTCTCTTCCTGCATCTGCACAGTGGGAGTTAAGAGAAAATGACCGTGGTGCATGTTTCAGGGCCTGCCAGGATTGCTGTTTGTGATCGTGAGCTAAGGGCTCTTGTGACTGTGTCACACTTGACAAAGCTGAGTCTCAGAGAGGTTAGGGACATTCCTGTGGTCACAGAGCGCTCATGTGGTTGGAATGTAGTGTTGATGCCCCGACACCAAGCCACCCAACCGGGTATATCGTCCACTTTCACTACAGAAAAAGCCCAAATGCTTGCCCTAAGGATTAGGAGGCATTTCTGTAGGTACCCAGCCTGGCTTTCCTTGAGCCTCCACAACTTCCCCAAAGCAGACTAGCTAACGATTGTTCTTGTAAGAGTGGAGAACCTTTTCATTTCATCTTACAGAGTTTTCTATGAGTTTTATGTCTTTAATCACAGGAAGTTTTTTCCAGTATAACAATTTTGCATACTAATTTGTGAAAAAAAAGAGTCAAGTATAAAAAAAATTTACAAAGAGACAGTAACCCCACCACTCAGAAATAACTACTTCTCATTTTTCACATTTGCTTGTATGTATTTTTTAATATAATTGAGCTCACTCTGCATCCATAACATTTTGTCCTACTTTTTTCATTTAATGCCACATCATAAGCATTTTTCTGTGTTGTTAGAAACTTCGGAAACATCAGCTGTACCTCAGTTTTAAAAATACTTCCAAGGAGTTCCTTGATGGCTCAGTGGTTAGGACTTGATGCTCTCACTGCTGAGGGCTGGGGTTCGATCCCTGGCCTGGGAACTAACATCCTGCAAGCCTTGTAGTACAGCCAAAAAAATAAAACAACACTTCCAAAACATACTGCCATTAAATATGATAATACTTTATGGTACCAATATATAAAAATACATTTACTCAATCTGCTACAATTGGACAATAGACCCAGTATCTGTAACACTGTGGGTGACCAGCTTCTAACCTTTTGAATAATTTTCTATGAGTAATTCCTAGAAACTCAACTGTTCCCTCAATTTTAGGCTTTTTAAAATGGATCCAACCCCCCTCCTCCACCCACCAAATCTCCATCTCTTGACAGGCAGCTATAAAAATCAGCTACTTGATTTTTCAAGATTTTGAAGCCCGTTGTTCCTGAAACTCCCGAGTTGTCAATACCAACACTAGTAAATGACAACTTGCATCTTTCAGCCAAACTTGCCACCTTTTGCCTGAACATGCTGACAGAGTGTTGTATTTAGCTGGAGCAAATTTCTACTTGTACCTCACCTGAAAGGATTTTTCTTTTCCTTGATCTCATATTTTTGCCGTCAACTAAAATTCATCAGTGTGGACTGAGTGCAGAGTTTAAAGCCCCAGCTCTGACATGGAGCCCCAACTTTGCCTCTCATGGGCTCTGAGACCTGAAAGCTACTCAGTTAACCAGGTTTTTTTTTTTTTTTTTTACAAGATGGGGTTGATAATAATCCACTTCTCAGAGATGTTGCAGAGATTGAAATGAGACAATCCAAGTGAAAGCACTTAGTGTAATGCACAGAAAATGTATTTGGTTGGGATTATTATAAAAACTCACCCGGCGTGATATCTCAGTGATGCCCTAAACATAATAGCTTTGCCTCTGTTTGGCTCAGACTGGCTGCCTGGTCTCTGTCCCTCCAGGTACATGCCACACACCGTTTCAGTGGCTCAGAGGGAAATAACTTAAGTCATACCTGCAGCTGGGGCTTCCCAGGTGGTAAAGAATCCTCCTTCCAATGAGGAAACACAGGAAACAGGTTCGAGCCCCGGGTGGGGAAGATCCTCTGGAGTACGAAATGGCTACCCACTCTTGCCTGGAGAATCCCATGGACAGAGGAGTCTGGAGGGCTACAGCCCACGGGGTCGCAAAGAGTCGGACACGACTGAGCCCAAACTGGGAGCAGAAGGCCACTGCTGCTGCGGCTTGGCCACTTCAGTCGTGTCCAGCCCTGTGCGACCCCATGGACTGTAGTTCACCAGGCTTCTCTCCAGGGAATTCTCAGGAGTACTGAGTGGGTTGCCGTGCCCTCCTCCAGGGGATCTTCCCAACCCTGGGATCGAACCCAGGTCTGCTGCCCTGCAGGCAGATTCTTTACCACTGAGCCACCAGGGAGACCTCCCACAGAAGGCCACAACTATTTACCAAAACCTTTGAAGCTCATCCAGTTACCCCTAAAAGTCAAATTTACTTTTCAAGAAAAAGGAAAGCCAAGATACTTAATTCTTGGTGGTGGTTTTCTCTAATCCCCCCCACACCCCTTCCCTTCATGCACAGAGCTGTCTTTTGTCGGCAATTGCAGAGACAGTCCCATTAAGTACTTTGAAAAGATCTCTCTGCTTTCCAGCAGACTCTTTCAACTCCATCTGTCTGTTTGATCTTTTTACTCTTGACCTTAGGGTTGCTTTAGGATCCGAACTGGTCAGACCTTACACCTCATCTAGCTTCCTCATTTTAAAAATAGGTGACTGGGACTTCGCTGGTGGTCCAGCAGTTAAGATTCCACACTTTCAATGCAGGGGGGGGGCACAAGTTCGACCCCTGCATGGGGAACTAAGATCCCCCAGTCTGCATAAAAAAATATATATATATATATAAATAGGTGACTGAGGTCCAGAGGCTGCCCAGGGACACACTCGCGATCTTGATAAAGCCAGGGTTGACCTTTGACTTCTCAGGTTCATGCCCTTTCTCCTGTGCCATTGACAGCTGGAAGGTGCATCTTCTAAATACTAGACTTGGATTCCTGTTGAGATGCAAGGAGTCCGCTCCCCCCGAGCAGGTACTGATTCAAGCTGCTCTCAGTCATTGGGAGAGTCAGGCCGTGGAGCTGAGGGGCTGGTAGGGCTCTGGGAGGAAGTGGAGAGGACGGGAGGGCTTCATAGTTTCAGCCTGGCCTGGCCCCAGTGGCCTTAGCCAGAAGCCTGCCATGTAGAAACTGTCTTGGAAGAAACTTCCCCAGCCTAACACAGGATATCACGCAGCGCCAGGCTGTCACGGTCTGTCTGTTCCGAGGGGCTGACTCGGAGGCAGGCGGCCCCGTCTCCCTGCCAGCCCTCCCCGGGGTGGTCTGGGCTGCAGGGGGTGGGCTCCCTGCCAACCCTTTGGCCAGACTGACTCCTGTTGGCCGCTCCGCTCAGCTCAGGTCGCTGGTGGACCAGGCGGTGTCTCAGGAAACAACTGCCTTCCCTGCGGACCCCCTGCTTCCTCCGAAAGCCGGGCTCCCCACCCCTTCTGCTGCTGGCTTGTCTCCTGGGCCCCAGGTGTGGTGGCCTGTCCTCGCCCGTAGAACCCGTTCTTGCTGGGAGCCTCGCTGAGCCAGGCGCTCACTTCTGTAACCGAATATTGATCCCTCAGCAGGGCTTTGTTCCCTTGGCTGTGGCAACCCTGGGAACTTCTGGGCTGGATGGCTCAACCGTTGCTCTCTCTCTTTCTCCACCTCTGTTTCCTGCTTGGTCTTCCTCTCTACCTTTCTTTCCAGGCATCCTTTCCTTTCTATCTCATGCTCTCCCTGCCTCCCCGGACCAACCCCTAGGATGCTAAGCCGGCCAGTGAGCTGAGCATTCACGATGATTGTGACCCCACCTTCCAGGGTAAGCTCCACTCCTTGGCTGCTGCTGCGCCCAGTTACCTCTCTGGAGACCAAGTGGGCTGCCCGTCACTAACCCTCCGACCCTCCACGTTTCTGCAAGCCCCTCTCTCACGATCCACATGCCGTCATTTCCCAAAGGCGGGCTCTGAAGGAGGCAGGGCGCGGAAGGGACTCACTGAGCCAAACAGCCCCAGCCCCAGCCCCAGCCCCGGGCACGGCACCCGGGAATTGGACAGCCTGTCCTGGAGTGGCCTCTTGACCCCGGCACAGTCTGCTGGTGACTTCTCCTGCCGTGGGAGACTGCATCTGGACTTCGGCCCTCAGAGGCAAGGCTTGTCCAGAAGCCAAGAGGCCCTTCTGCCTGGTGGTTAAATCCAGCAAACAACCATACAAAGGCTAAAAACTCTGCCTTCAAATTCCATGTGCCCTTTCTCCCTGGAATTATGAATGTTTAATTTAATTTGGACTTAATTCTGTTTGCGTTTTGCAGTGAACGCCATCTGTCTGTTTGATGTTAAACAGGCGAGGCGAGGCTCGCTGCTCCTGGTGGGCAGCGCGGCCACGGGGCTGATGCTGTGGGCTCAGGGGAGATGTGGGTTTTCTTGTCACCCTCTCTGCCCCCTGCTTCCTGTGTTTCTTCTGGAGCCAATACTCACACTACTCTTGGGGGTGCTGGGAAGATGGAATAGCATCATCCAGCAACAGAATAGAATTAACACGGGCGCCCAGAAGGCCCTCAAGCACCAGCTGCCGTGACGGCTGCTTTTGCCCTCCTTCCCTTTGTCCTTTCGTCCTCTTCCTTCTATTTCTTCTTTCTCTCCCTTCACTTCCTCAGATTCCCCGCACCTTGCGAGTTTCCTGCCAAATGTCAACATGAATCAGCCATAGGTATCCATATGTCCCCTCCCTTTGGCAGAAAACAACAAAATTCTGTAAAGCAGTTATCCTTCAATTAAAAAATATTAAAAAAAAAAAAAAAAGTTTCCTGGATTGCCCTGGTGGTTCAGCACTCCCCTGGTGGTCAACCGTCCCAAAACGGGGGGTGCAGGACCAGTCTCTGGTCAGGGAGCTAGGATTCCACATGCTGAGCTGTGCAGCCAAAAAAAAGACAGTTTCCTGCTTCCCCAGCCCCGACAGCTGTGCTCCCTGGCTTCCCAGGGCTCTGGTGCCTCTTCAACCAAGGTTAGCCATCGCTTAGCTTTCCACCCCTCTCCCCTTGAGCTGAGCCTTGATAATGGATGGGGTCACTGAGAGGCCCAGCAGGGGAGACAGAAGGGGAGCTCAGTTCCATGGCCCGGAAAGAGTGAGAACCAATGTCAGCATCCCCAGACAAGGCAGCGTCTGCTTCAGACCCTTTGAGGGCCCCTCTGGATCCCAGCGCCCCCAGTGAACTGGGTGAAGGAATTGCTACCTCTGAGAAAGTGCTTCATAGACACCGAGGCTGTGAGCATGTCAGCATCATCCCAGGCTATGTCTGCACCAGGAGCGTGGTCAGAATCTTCATGTCTCACCGTTTTAAAAAGGTTCTTCAGGGGAGCTCCCTGGTGGATCAGGTGGTAAAGAATCTTCCTGTAATTCAAGAGACCCGGGTTTGATCCCTAGGTTCGGAAGATCCCCTGGAGAAGGACATGGCAACCCACTCCAGTATCTTTCCTGGAGAATCCCATGGACAGAGGAGCCTGGCGGGCCACAGTTCACGGGGTTGTAAAGAGTCGGACACGACTGAGCGACTCACACTTCGGGGCTTTCGGGAGGCGGTGTCCCTCCCTGTACCCGCTTTCGTGTCCCAGCCTCCTGGACCTCCACGCAATTCTCACCAAGCCTCAAGTTCCTTTTCTCGGTTTTAGGATCCATCATCTTTTTTTGCGTCCCCACAAGGAGTCCTTGTCTTCCCCTTTCACCAGTGCAGCAGTCCCCAGACATTTCCTGTTCAGAAAATAGCCAGCGATGACCATGAGGCTGCTCGATGCCCTTCGCTTAGGTGACTGCCCTCAGGGTCCCCAGGCGTCGGTGTCAGGCTCCCTGAAGGCTGTGCCGTGGCCCCCAGTGGCAGCCGTCCTCTCAGAAGTTGGGGGCCACTCTCAGGTCAGAGGCTGGGTCTCCCCATCTCCCCTGGCAGGCTGTGGGCCTCCCTGCCTCCATGCCCGTTCCCCTTGAGCCTTGCTTCTCCTTCCACCTTGACTTTTCCAAAGGGTGAATCTAATCCCATCGTTCCAGCCCTGGGAAGAAGTCCCCCACCTGTAACCCGGCTTATAGCACCCCTGAGCATCCAGGCCTTGCCCCTCTCCTTCTCCCTTCCCCTCCCCTTTCACCTGGTCAGCTGCTACTTATTCTTTTAAGACCCAGCCCAGGGGGCCCCCACCTCCAGGAAGCCTTCCCTGACTGAACCCCTGCCCAGCCCAATATGTTTCTGTATCTGTCTTTCTGCTGGGCGGTGAGAGCTGAAAGCGAGTGGCCCTGAGTTGGTGCTCGACTGTTGACACGTGGCCACAATGTCACTGAACTGAACCCCACCTTCAGGGTTCCCTTCCTGTCCCGCGGCCCCGGCTTCGGCAGGAAGCACCTCATCGAACGGAGAGGAGCCCCCAGCAGGCTTCGGGTGTGAAGGCCGGGCCCTGGGCTCAGCGCTGTAGGCTGGTGGGTCCCTCCTCAGCTTGGAAGGCCCTGTCACACCCTCCCCTTCCTCTCATTGTGCCTCCTTTCCTGTTTAGCTGACTGTGAGTTAGGCCGAGAACGTTTTTTCCTCCCTCTGAGGACCTGCTGAGATGGAGCCTTTTCCCCTTTGCATCCCCCCTGACGTCTCCCAGGACTCGATGCTCTGACCCGTGGGTGGGCTCTGGGATCCATACCTTTGGACCCAGATCCGAGCTCGACCCATCTAGCCGTGTGAGCAGAGGCAAGGGGCTCACCCCTCCGGGTTGCGGTTTCCTCATTTGTAAAAAGAAACCGGGCGTGCAGTCCTCGTGGGGCCGAGCCGGCGTCGGCGGCCCAAGCTGCCCGTGCCCCCATCTGCGCTGCGGTCGTCAGGCTGGGGGTTGTGTCCCCCTCAGAGCCCAGCCGGATGCGCCCTGGATGCCTGCGCATGCAAACATCCTGTTCTTTTTTGAACTCCTTACTGGAGAAACAGGGAAAAACCCAATCTTTTTTTTTTTCCCCTCCTAAACCCAGATCGGGTGACACAGAAAACACAGGCGCGGCTGGCCTGAGCTGCTTGACTGCGAGCTGCTGAGCAGCGTGGCCGCTCCTCTCCCGGATTAGGACGGGTTCCGTGGGAACCAGACCACCCCTGAGACAGGAGGGCGGCCCTGATGTCTCCCCGGGGCCAGGACCTGCTGCGCAGCCCCCTCCTCCTGGGCAGCGAGGGCCCCGGGCTCACGTCCTCCCCGTTCCGCCTGCCTCCCGCCCTGCAGGTGAACTTCCGAGGCCCCCGGAACGGCCAGAGATGCTGGGCCGCCAGGACCCCGGTGGAGAGGCGGCTGGTGGTGCTGGTGGCGCTTCTGGCGGCGGCAGTGGTGGCCTGTCTGGGAGTGCTGGGCATCCAGTACCGGACAAGTAGGTGCCTCTCTCTGTGACGGGTCTGGGCTCCGCTCACTGCCGCCCCGGGCTGTGGCCGCGTGTGTCAGCGGCTGGCCTCCGAGGCTCAGGGGGAGCTGGGGCTGGGGGGCTGGGGGGGCTGCTGCAGACTGAGGCCTGGGAGGTGGGCGGACAGGTGGTGATCAGGTTTGGGTGTCAGGAGGAGGTGAGTGTAAATCCTGGCCTGGCAACTTGTTATCCTTGTGACATTGGACAGGTCACTCAATCTCTCAGAGCTTGTGTGTTTTCTGCTTTCAGTGGAGACACCGGTGGTCAGTTTGAATTCCTCCCACAACTAGCCCACGTTTCTCTGTCCAAACCTGTGTAGCAATATGATCAGACCCCACTTTGACCTCTGAGGATTCGGGATAATCCTCAGATTATCTACCGGGCACATACCTGGTGACCGGCAGACCTTCTCTGGCTTCAGTTCCAGGTACTCTTATTGTTAGGATGTGGGCTGGTTAGACATGCGGGCTGACCCTGTCGCCCATCAACAGTTCCAGCAAAACAGCAGTGATGGCTTCCGCTTGCTGAATACTTTCCATGCACCGAATACCTTGCCTCTCCTTTACAGATGTAATCTTGTTTCCTCCTCGCTGCCACTCTGTGAGGTGTGGTTGCTTCTGGCCCCATTTTCTGCAAAGGAAACTGAGGCAGTGAAACTACGCGGTTTGCCCAAGGCCATGTGCCTAGTGCGGGAGGGATTCAGCCGTGGGCTGGCGGGCCCCAGAGCTCAGGCTCTGTCTTCGGTGTAATTGATGGTGCACCCTAGTTTGTGTTACCCCAGGAAAGCTGTTCTTTGAGCCAGGGGACCTTTGCATACCTCTGTCATCTCATTTCTCTGTCCTACCTTGTATAGTAATATGATCAGACCCCAGTTGGATCCCGCTGTCAGGGGTCTGAGGCTGGTTCTCTATGTCTGGTTGAGTGTATGTAGCAACTGCCTCTCATAGAATCCATGCTCCGTAAGCTCTTATGGTCCAGGAAAGGGCAGATCCAAGCTAATAGGGATGGGAGTCCAGATAGTTCCAGGATCTCTTTCTTCTCTGTGCCCCTGTATCCAGCTCTCTGATGGCAAGAAGCCACCTGGATGAGCAGCCTCTGGGGCTTCGCCAGCAGTTTAACCCCATCGACTTTGTCACCTGGGGCTCATCCCATCAGAGAGATCGTGAACCTTCATAGGATCTGTCAGTTCAGTTCTGTCGCTCAGTCGTGTCTGACTCTTTCTGACTCTGTGAACCGCAGCACGCCAGGCCTCCCTAATTCATCCCCAACTCCTGGAGTTTACCCAGACCCATGTCCATTGAGTCGGTGATGCCATCCAACCATCTCATCCTCTGTCGTCCCCTTCTCCTCCTGCTCTCAATCTTTCCCAGCATCAGGGTCTTTTCAAATGAGTCAGCTCTTCACATCAGGTGGCCAAAGTATTGGAGTTTCAGCTTCAGCATCAGTCCTTCCAGTGAACACCCAGGACTGATCTCCTTTAGGATGGACTGGTTGGATCTCCTTGCAGTCCAAGGGACTCTCAAGAGTCTTCTCCAACACCACAGTTCAAAAGCATCAGTTCTTCGGTGCTCAGCTTTCTTCACCGTCCAGCTCTCACATCCATACATGACCACTGGAAAAACCATAGCCTTGACTAGACAAACCTTTGTTGACACAGTAATGTCTCTGCTTTTTAATATGCTGTCTAGGTTGGTCATAACTTTCCTTCTAAGGAATAAGCGGCTTTTAATTTCATGGTTACAATCACCATCTGCAGTGATTTTGGAGCCGCAAAAAATAATGTCAGCCACTGTTTCCACTGTTTCCCCATCTATTTGCCATGAAGTGATGGGACCAGATGCCATGATCTTAGCTTTCTGAATGTTGAGCTTTAAGCCAACTTTTTCACTCTCCTCTTTCACTTTCATCGAGAGGCTCTTTACTTCTTCTTCACTTTCTGCCGTAAGGGTGGTGTCATCTGCATATTGGAGGTTATTGATATTTCTCCTGGCAATCTTGATTCTAGCCTGTGCTTCATCCAGCCCAGCGTGTCTCATGATGTACTCTGCATATAAGTTAAATAAGCAGGGTGACAATATACAGCCTTGACGTTCTCCTTTTCCTATTTGGAACCAGTCTGTTGTTCCATGTCCAGTTCTAACTGTTGCTCCCTGACCTGCATATAGGTTTCTCAAGAGACAGGTCAGGTTTCTGGTGTCCCATCTCTTTCAGAATTTTCCACAGTTTATTGTGATCCACACAGTCAAAGGCTTTGGCATAGTCAGTAAAGCAGAAATAGATGTTTTTCTGGAACTCTCATGCTTTTTCGATGATCCAGTGGATGTTGGCAATTTGATCTCTGTTCATAGGATCTGGGAACATCAACTCCAGGCTTTGTTGAGCCTTCTCCACTGTGAACTTGCTGGCCTGCATAACTGGCCACACTGCATTGGGGTTGGGGAAGGGGTTTGGAGGACTGAAAAGAGTGCAGGGCTTCATCTGAGTCATCCTCCCATCCCTCCTGGATCAAGCACTCATTCATTCACTCATTATTCATTCCACAAACATTGAATGAGTGCTTACTCTATGTCAGGCGCCTAGGTGGTACCTGAGAAATAATTGCTTAGTTATTTAACTGACTTTTTAATGGTTTGTAGATGTCTTACCAAATGTGCCTAGCCCAGCAGGCGATTATTGCATATCTGATTGATTAATTAGTGATTTCCTAACCATATGTGCTCAGCATAATGCCTGCTTGCCATAGGATACTTTGCAAAGTGAATAAATAATGATTGAATGAACAAAGAGCAAGAAGGAAGACAAAGTGGGAACAGCCTTTCTCTACTGATCACCCTTGTCCTGCAGCTGCCATCTTGCTTCGTCCTAAAGCAGGTTTAATTCCGGGCAGTGCAGGCCTTCTCCAGCCGTGTCTGCCCAGCGTGGGAGCTGATGGGATTCCAACACGCACTGTTGCCCTGAGGTTGCCCCTAGACGTTCAAAGGACGTTTTTCCATCAGAAACCAGAAGGGAGCCCCTGAGGCCTGGCTTCTAAGGATGGGGCAGCACACACGTATGTTGTTGCCGGGGGGGCCCACAGGGAGGAATCCTGCTTCAGTCTATCCCGTCTGTCTCAGGGCTCCAGAAGTGTTTTCCCCAGCCTGGTCCTGGGTGAGGGGAACTCTTCCCCCCAGGGTGGAGCTGGACTGGGGATCTGGTGACCCTTGAGCCTGTTCATGTGTCTTTATCAGCTGCCTGAGCCTGGGAAAGCAGTGGCCGCCCCAGATGCTGGTGATAACCTCATTACCCAGCAGCAGGTGCTGGCACTATCCACATCTGGGCAGACATTGGGCAGGTCAATGCAGATTTTGGTGATTCTCAAAGACACACCTGTAAGTTATGTCTGAGCACTTGAATACATATTTATCCACCTTCCTGTTGCACCCTGCTTTCCAGAAACATACAGATGCTTTGCAAACAGTGGCAGCAAAACAAACAATACATTTTCCAGAAAATATTCTGAAGTGTCTTAGTGTTGAGGCCAGGCACCATCAGAGCCTCTAACCTTTAGCTAGATCTGGGACCTGATCCTGCCTTCTCGATGGATCATGCACAACCTAAAGGGAAGAAGTATTTCTGCATCTACAGGTGGATCAAAGGCTGGACAAATCTCCTTTATTCATTCAGCCATTCATTCATTCAACAAACACTTAATGAATAGCTGCTGGGTGCCAAGTTTGCTGAGCAAAGGAAGTGTAAATGCAAGTAAGATGCTGACCTTGGGCTTTGCAGTGGTGAAGAACCCACCTGCCAATGCAGGAAATATGAGACTAGGGTTCAATCCCTGGGTCAGGAAGATTTCCCTGGAGGAGGGCGTGGCAACCCACCCCAATGTTCTTGCCTGGAGAATCCCATGGACAGAGGAGCCTGCCAGGCTTCGGTCCATAGGGTCGGAAAGAGTTGGACACCGCTGAAGTGACTTAGCGTGCATGCGCGCATGCAAGATGCTGGCCCTACTCGCAGGCTCACTTCCTAGTGGGGAAGGTAGTCAGGGTGATGGCCGTGACACAGCACAATGTGCTCAGGTGGCAGGCCTCCAGACAGCCAAGGGGACCAGGGAAGGGAGAGGTTTCCCCAAGGAGAGAGAGCTTGGGCTGAGTTTTGAGGTTGTTGACATGGGATGAGAGGCACGTCGAAATTGTGAATTAATTAATCAAATGTACACGAAGCACCTCCTAGGCCAAGGATCGTTGATAAGGGATCTAGAAGCCAATAGTAGTTAAATAGCCAGGCAATTATTGCCTACGTATCACCTGGGTGCTTAAGTATTTCTGTGTGCCTAGCGGAATAGGTGCTTAAGTGAAGAACTCAAGCCTGTCAGACTGATTCCTGGGGACTGGTTTCCTATTGAAAACCAAGGCCTGCTGTGATAACTGCAGATTATCTCTCTGTCTCTCTCATGCACACACACACACGCACAGATTCTGTCTTGCTCCCTCAGGATCAGTCTCTTTACAGCTGGCCTCTGGGTTTTCCCACCCGCCAAGTATTTGTCAAGCTTGACTTCCTGCAGTTAGTTGTATAAAAACAATAGGTATTCTTTTTCTTTTCCAAATATGAAGTTATATCATAATAGTGAATAGGCTTTTTCAGATGACACAGAAACTCTTTTCCCCCACCCCCATAAAGACTTTGGTACATTTCCTTAGTTGAAAAGCAAGGCATGCAACTCAAAGGTCTCATCTAGAGATATTTGAAATTGTGCTATGTCCCCTACCATATCCGTTCTCTATTTTCATGCCTAAGGTGAAAGTCACTCAGTCGTGTCCAACTCTTTGCGACCCCATGGACTACACTGTCCGTGGAATTCTCCAGGCCAGAATACTGGAGTGGGTAGCCTTTCCCTTCTCCAGGGGATCTTCCCAACCCAGGGGTCTCCCGAGTTGCTGACGGATTCTTTACCAGCAGAGCCACAAGGGAAGCCCATTTTCATGCCTCACGGTTCAATAATCTTTAATTGTTGTACAGTCATCTCAAAACAAGAAATTATTGGGTTGGCCAAAAAGGTCGCTCCAGTTTTCTGTAACATCCTCCAGAAAAACCTGAGCAACCTTTTTGACCAGCCCAATACCTCGAAATAGAATCGCCCTGATTTTGGGGCTGTCCTGCGACCCTTCTGAGCCCTTCGTCCACCCTCAGGACCTTGGGTTTATCATCAGATATACATTAGCACACAGGTTGCCCAGCCCTGGCCAGCGTTGCATCTCCAGGTGAGATGATGACCAGCCCTGCCAGCCGGTGCATTCTCTTTTGCTCTCTGAGGGTTGATCTGGGAATATCAGATGCTAAGACTCCAGGGAGCTGAGTCCCCCGACCCCGCTGCCCAGCCACGAGGTCACTTCCTCATCATCAGGCAGTTGGTCCTCCTTTTTCTCATCTCCAGAGGGAGAAACCAAGCTTCGGAGGGATGAGGTTACCAGCACGAGGCCAGAGGCAGAGAGCTGGGCTCTGCACCAAGGTCTAGGAAAGAGCCCCCAGCACCTGCCCTGCCCCTCTCCTCCGTGCGCAGTGGGGAACTGAAGGGCCGGCCAAGCGGCGGTGCAGGCAAGTGGGAAGAACCCAGCTTTGGCGTTGCCGAAGCAGCAGAGAGCGGGTTCAGTCCGGGCGTTCCCATGCCGCCGCGGGACGCTCAGAGCCTTGCTGTCCCCATCTGCCCCCGGGGGTCTCGCCCCCGTTATCGGGAGACCATCCCTCTGGTTGCCTGTCTGCTCCGGTCAACCAGCGGTGCAGATCCTCCGTCTCCTACCGTCAGGTTCGTCTCACCACCTCGGCCCGAACCCCCGCTAAGGTGGCCCCGGCTTGCTTCCCCCGCTTGAGCCCGCTGACCGACCTCAGGGCCGGAGTCCGGCCCTGTCCGCCGGCCTCTGCCCCAAGTCCTGTAGAATCAGCTCAAAGTGAAAAATGAAGTCGCTCAGTTGTGTCTGACTCTTGCGACCCCATGGACTGTAGCCCACCAGGCTCTTCCGCCCATGGGATTTTCCCAGGCAAGAGTACTGAAGTGGGCTGCCATTCCCTTCTCTGGGGATCGAACCCCCATCTCCCGCATTGCAGGCAGACGCTTTACCGTCTGAGCCAGCAGGGAAGTCCTTAGAATCAGCTCAGAGGAAGCGGATTTCTTTGTCCCTTGTGCTTTGGGGGCACTTGTAGGATTTGGCAGCCCTCCCCCGGGCGCCTGCCATCACGGGAAGAGCTCCCTTCCAGGCCCAAAGCGGAGGGTGGGACTCAAACCCCACTGGCCACTGAGCAGGGAGCTTAGTCTCTCTCCCTGTGCCTCTGTTTCCCAATACATAAAAGTGGCTTTAAGTGAAGCGATCTCTTAGGACTGTTTCCTTTTTGCTTCTTTGAAAATTCAGCGAGATGATTCTCCTGCCTTATACCCGGTGGGAATGATTTTTCACGGTTCCTTCTGTTCCTCAGTCTTTCCTTCTTCCTGGCACCTCGTCCGCGTCACGGATTTGGCGCAGTGAGTTCGTGTATAATAAGTAACGGACATTTCTCCTTCTGTATTCTTTTGACTTTTCTTAGATAAGTTTGTATCTGCCACTAAATTATTAACTCCTGAAGAAAAAGACTATGGTTTTATATCTCCTACCACACACACACACCTATCTGCACTCAGCAAAGAACTTGGAAGATGCTCAGTAATTACTTTGTTGAATAAATGAATGCATGAATGAGTAAACGAATTTGTTGAGCATCAGGAGATAATTTTTAAAAATCAATGAATATTTATGGCAGCACTGATTAAAAGAAGCACCTTGGTTCTGGTTTTAAAGTCATAGGAAGGATTTTAGGCAACTCAACAGAAGTCTTATTTTACAAGCCAGGAGATCATAAATCCACGGAAATCTTTGTCTCTGTAGTGTTTGGTCTCTCTGTTTGGTCAGGGCTGGGGTGGCCCAGACCACCTGCACTCTATTTCCATAGCCTCCTCCCTGCCTGCCCTTCACTGGCCTCTTACCCTTGACCCCTGCCAGGAACGCCCTCCGTGTGCCTAAGTGAGGCCTGCATCTCAGTGACCAGCTCCATCTTGAGCTCCATGGACCCCACGGTGGACCCCTGCCAGGACTTCTTCACCTACGCCTGCGGAGGCTGGATCAAAGCCAACCCCGTGCCTGACGGCCACTCACGCTGGGGGACCTTCAGCAACCTCTGGGAACACAACCAAGCCATCATCAAGCACCTCCTCGGTAGGCACCTGGCGGGGGGACTGGGGAACGGGCTGCAGAGGGGGCTGCCCTCCGGACCCAGCCAGGCTCGGCTGAAGGGCGAGGTTGGCAGGATGGGGAGACGAGAGGGTTGGGAGCAGACAAGACTGGGTTGGAATGTCTGTCCCGTCTCTGGGTGTGTGATCCTAAGTCACTTATCACCGAGCCTCACTTCCTCCATCTGTAAAAACGGGACTAGTAAGGCCCAAACTGCGGAGTTTCGAGAGCTAGAGAGCACATGTGTGAAGCATTAGTGTGGTATGTACGGCATGTCAGAGGTGTGTAAGTACTGTGTGTGTGGCTGTGGTCATAATTTATGGCTTCAAGCTGTGGCTTAGTTTTTGACTGGTTTTGACTGGGAGTTTTGCAAGTTGTGAGCAAAAGGAATGAAGGCATGCTGGATCCAGATTTTAAGGTTGTGAGCCGATCCAGGTTCTGGCAATGTTTTATCTGAGAGTCATCCAAAGGCAGGAGTCTTCCTTGGCCTGGTGGTAATCCGGCTTGTGTGATAAACCGTCCCGCACTTTATACCTTGTTAGGCCATTAGCACTTCTAGTTGACCTTGGTGTTGGTGGTTTTATCCTCAGGTTAGAATCCCACGTCTGTCTTGTTTGAGGCTGTGTCCTTAGTCAAAGTCTGTTGAATTAACATCTGCCCTTGAGGATGCTTCTCCATGTGGAGTCGAAACACGCTGTGCTGTCACCTGTAGAGGTCCCAACTTGAACCCCTTTGGGACCAAGACCTTCACCATGCCTGTCTCCTGCTGACCCCTACCCCATTCTGGGACCCTCAATGCTGACAGGAGCTCAATCATGGAAAGTCAGTCCATTAATTCACCAATGATAGAACTGAGATTGAAGAAGTACTTATTAAATTAAAAAAAATACTTTCTTAAAAAATAATACCTTCTTAATACTCAAAAGTAGGTCAATTGAAGAAGACATCTAAAAGAGGGCTCAGTCATGTCCGACTCTTTGCGACCCTTTGAACTATAGCCCGCTAGGCTCTTCTGCCCATGGGATCCTCCCGACGAGAATACTGGAGTCGGTTACCACTGCCTCCTTCAAGGGAGTCTTCCTGACCGAGGGATCGAACCCTCATCTCCTGCACTGGCAGGCAGATTCTTTACCACTGGCAGCACCTGGGAAGCCCCTAAAAGGGGACAGATGGTCTCAGCGGGACAGAAACCTTCCTATGAGACAGGAAGAGATTTCTAACTTGATGAATATGAATTTCAGGAGACTGTGTCTTTAAGATGAAAGTGGAAATTAGCAAACCAGATTAAGGAGACCTTTGCTTTCTTATTCACCCCTGCCCCAGGGGCATGGCTGCTGCAGGGTGGAACTCACCCACCACTTCCCCCTGGTACCCAGCAGCTCCAGGGCAGGGCCCCTGGGCACAAGGAGACCTGCTTGTCTCTCTGAGGATCAGAAAAGGTGGTGGGTGGAGGTGGGGCGGAGGGAACCCCAGGTCAGGAATAACCCAGCCCCCTGTGCACACTATGCCACCTGCTTGCCTTTGCAGGGGGACCCAGCCTTTTATTTCAGAATTAAAGGCAAGTATGTCTGTGGTGGCCAGACTGAAACTCAGCGTTGTCCTTTCCCCAGCATCTAAAGACACAGCTGGAGACTGGGCAGGGATCATCAACCAAAGCAGAGGAACAGAGGACTTCTCTGATGATCCAGTGGTTTAGATTCCACACTTCCGCTGCAGGGGGCACAGGTTCCATCCCTGGTTGGGAAACGAAGATCCCATATGCTGCACAGTGCAGTCCAAAAAATAAATAAGTTGTATTTGGGAACTTCCCCGGCAGTTCAGTGATTAAGAGCGTGTGCTCCCAATGCAAGCGGCACAGGTTCGATCCCTGGTCTGGGGACTAGACTAAGATCCCACAGTGCTGTGCAGCGTGGTCAAAAAATGAAAAACACGGCAGGAGGATAGTCTCGGCAGGATAACAATATGGGCTAGTGCCTCTGTGTCCTTCACCAGGACCTGGATTCAAGTCCTGGTTCTGCCACTTACTGTGTGATCTTGGGTCAGTGGCATAACCTCTCTGGGCTTCTTGTCTCATCAGTACAATGGGAACCACACCTCCTCCAGGTTGTGAAAATTAAGTGGAAAAATATCTATAAAGCCCTTTGCTGGAGCCAGGCATATTGTGGTGGCTGCTGGCTGTGCTGATGTGACTCTTGTTACTCACCCTTGACCTTTGCCCAACACTTTCCAGTTTACAGAGCTCTTCTGTAGATAACCATTCCTTGTGACCCTGCTCCTGTAGGAACTAGGAAGCTGTTGCTCACCCCACTTGATAGATGAGGAACCGGAAGTCCAGAGAGCTCCCCAAGATGGGCTAATAGGTGGCAGAACTGCCACTGCCTGAATCCTGGCCACATGTCCCTTTCCGGTCCCACGCCCTAACCCTGCCCATCTTTTTGGGGAGAACTTGCAGGAAGCACACAGTGTGGAGAGTCTGAAGGGAAGAAGGAAACAGCCCGGCTCTTGCTGAGTCTGTGTACCAGGCTCTTTATATCCACTGCCTCCTCAATCCTCACGGTTACCCTGGGACTTAGGAACCGCGGTCCCATTCCTGGATGACGAAGCTGAGAGAAGTTAAGCTCGCCAAGGACACCCTGCTGGTCCAGGGGCTTCAGCCAAGGGGACCAGTTCACACCGAGAAGGGACTGCGGAGAAAGGCAGACGGGCCCTTGGACTCCCCAGTCAGGCCCAGAGCTGGCCCCTGGGGAGGGCACCCCTGGGTCCTGATCTGCTGCCTCTGGGAGGATCATGGGTCTTATCAGGAAGACCTTGGTTCTGGGCCGAGACTCAGCCCCTCCCCACCCCCGCCCCACCCCCACAGCGGTGGCCTCCCGTCTGGACCCTGGCCTTTCATCCCCGCTGTCCCTGAGGCGGGGAGCTGCACTGAGGGGGCAGGCAGCAGCCAGGACCCTGTGTTCAAGCCCCTGACCCCGGGTCGGGGCCGGTGGGATCAGGAGCCCCGGCAGGCTGGCCGATCACGTGTGGCCTTGGCCCACGCGCTTTCTCTACAACTTGGTTCCACGATCTGTAAAATGTGGGTGATTGTATTGCCTGATGCTCAGGGTTACTGTGCGTGTCGTCTCGCGTGTGGTGGGTCAGCGTGCTCGGCGCAGAGCCTGGCTCCCAGGAGGCGCTCAGCAGAACTGCCCTCCTTGGTGGTGGGGGTGGGTGAGTTCCAGGTCAGCCCCCTGCCTATGGCCTGTGTGGATGCCCCGCCTGCTTCAGCCCTTCACCTGTGAAGTGGGAACCAGCTCAGAGTACCGGCAGGGGTGTTCTGAGGATTCGTGGGTGGTCACAGAGAGAGTACTTATTGCTTGTTTTATTTCTTTTGTTTCTTGGATTTGTCTGGTGGCTCAGACGGTAAAGCGTCTGCCTACATTTCGGGAGACCCGGGTTCGATCCCTGGGTGGGGAAGATCCCCTGGAGAAGGGAATGGCAACCTGCTCTAGTATTCTTGCCTGGGAAATCCCATGGACCAGAGGAGCCTGGCGGGCTACAGTCCATGGGGTCACAAAGAGGCAACACAACTGAGCCACTTCACCTTTCACTTATTTCCTTTTAAAAAAAAGTGTAACCGGAGTATAGTTGCTTTACAATGTTCTGTTAGTTTCTGCTGCACAGTGCAGTGAGTCAGCCTCACATGTGTGTACATCCCTGTCCGCTTTAGGCCACCTCCGAGCATTCCAGTAGAGTTCCCCATGTGGTACAGTAGGCTCTGCTTGGTTATCTGTTTTACACGGGGTATCAGGAGTGTCTGTGTCCGTCCCAGTCTCCCAGTTCAGCCCAAGCCTTCGCTTTCCCCACCGGCATCCATAGGTTTGTTCTCTGCATCTGTGACTCTCTAGCTACCTTGTAAATAAGATTGTTTATACTGGCTTTTTCAGATTCTACACATACGCGTTAATATACGGTGTTTATTTTTCTCTTATAGAAGCCCTGATAGAGCCTCTTATCAGAAGGAGGTATGAGAGTGTTAGTCGTGTCTGACTCTTTGCAATCCCATAGCCAGGATGCCGATTTTTTCTCTCCTAACAGATGGGAGCTAGCAGTTCCAAAAACACTTCTTTAAAATGTATTAAAAAAAATTGGGGACAAGTTTGATCCCCAGAGTTTAAAAAAACCCTCCTGATCTTCTTCTGTGATACTGAATGGCCACAGTATCCTTTGGAAGACGGGGAACACTGGCCTGTTAAAGGGTCTCTCAATTATGATACTGTTTTCATTGGAGAAGGAAATGGCAACCCACTCCAGTTCTCTTGCTTGGAAAATCCCGTGGACGGAGGAGCCTGGTAGGCTACAGTCCATGGGGTCGCAAAGAGTGGGACACGACTGAGCGACTTCACTTTAGCCAGGCTCCTCTGTCCTTGGTATTCTCCAGGCAAGAATACTAGAGGGGGGAGCCATTCCCTTCTCCAGGGGGTCTTCCCAATGCAGGGATCTAACCCCAGTCTCCCGCATCGCAGGCAGATTCCTCATCATCTGGGCCACCCGGGAAGCCTCAGGGGGGTGTGGGTGTATCCATGGCCATGCTGGGTTGTTATATTATTTTCTTCAAGCCATGGAGTACATGCCCATTTTACAGATGTGACTCACAAATACAAAGGAAACGGATCTCCTGGGAGATGGTGGAGCTGGGGCCTCAGACCTGTCCTCTTTCTCTACTGATTCTGCTGTGCAGAGGTCAGGGACAGCCCAGAAGTATGGTCTGCCCTGCAATCTCCTTCCCCTGAGAGCTGCTTGATTTTGTTCTCCAGGCCAGGGGACACCTGGCTCGGGCCCAACGAGCAAGTAGCTAGGGTCCCCTCATGTCATAGTGACCGAGAGCTTCCCCACAAGGTATACCCTGGCATCCCCGCCCCCCAGGCCCACTCTTGAAAACCAGTCTGGAAACGGCCCCTCCCCTGTGGGCCTTGATACCTGAGACTCTTGATACCTGGAAATTCCTGAAGGGCCAGGAAGTAGGTGAGCAGGTGAACAAAATATGCAGGAGCGTGGGCCAGTGTATTCTTGGGCTCCAGGTCAGGCTGGTTTCAGCTCCCCCAAGACACAGGGGTCAGCCAGCAGGCCCTAGGAGGGATTGGATACACAGGGGGCCTGGCTGGGCAGGCTGGCCTGGGTGGGGGTGGCTTCTCTGAGAGGAGAAAGACAACTCCGAGGCCCATGAGGAATGTTAGCTGGCCGAGCAGGACAACTGTTACCATCAGCTTGCCCCGTGACCTTGGGCGAGCCACTTCTTTCTATGAACAGTGGGTTTGCTCTGGCCCCCTCTGAGGAAATCCAGGGACATCTGTAGCAGGTGGATTGAGCTGGGCCAAGTGCCACCGTGGCATGTCCTGGCAGCCTGCTGGCTAGAAGGGGGCAACCTCAGCCGCATGAGACCCAGGTGCCTCAGCCAAAAGACCATCTGCCGTCCATACACACTGCCAGCGTGGGCTGCCCTCATAAGCTTTGGGGAGACCAGAGGGTGTCCTCACTTTATCAGGGGAAAGATGCGGTTGGACCTGTCATCCCTTAGGCTGGGCCTCACCTTAGGCATTCTACCCTGTGTTTTTAGCACAGGGTATTCTGCCATCTAGAATACCTTCCCCACGCCCTCCCAGTCCTGCAAGACTCTGTCAAACCTGCTACTCCCGTTATGCCTTCTGTGGTTACCAAAGGGCCTATCCAGGCTTGAGCTACAATTATATCTTGTGTACTTGTCATGATTACTGTATTTTATATTCTAAGATGAATCATGCAAAAAAAATAATAATTGATGCCTACTTGTAACAATTCAAGTAATGCAGATTCCCTAAAGCCCAAGTTAATGGTTTCCCTTTCTTCTACTCCTGACCAGATACACACAGAATCATCCCCATGGCATCAAATCTGCCCATGTCAGTGACTTGGCAGTAAATCATGTCACCCTGTGACATCTTTTCTACTGTTATTTTGTTCTGTCTTTCCAGTATTTACCGTTTAATGTAGCTTCATCTTCCTGTGCACATTGAAAGCTCTGTGGATAAGATCTGCATGTGAAATGCCTTCTATCCAATGTCCTTCTTGCAGCAGCGGGCCCTTCTTTTTCTTTCATGTTTGGTGGGGGGGTGGTTAGATGGATTGGTTTTTTGAATCAATGCTTTATTTGTTTTTGGTGGCACGGGGTCTGGTTGCTGTGGCCGCGCTGTCTCTAGTTGTGGCGAGCAGGGGCTCCGCTCCCTTGCCGTGTGATGAGGTGGCCGCTTGTTGCAGAGCTTGGCCTCTAGCCGCTCAAACTCAGTCGTTGGTGCACGGACTTAGTTGCTCTGTGCGTGCATGCGTGCTAAGTCACTTCAGTTGTATCTGACTCATTGCAACCCTATAGACTGTAGCCCGCCAGGCTCCTCTGTCCGTGGGATTTCTCCAGGCAAGAATACTGGAGTGGGTGGCCATGCCCTCCTCCAGGGGATCTGCCTGACCCAGGGATCGGACCTGCGTCTCTTATGTCTCCCGCATTGGCAGGCGGGCTCTTTACCACTAGCATCACCTGGGAAGCCCTAGCTGCTCTGTGGCATGTGGGAGCTTCCCAGACCCAGGGCTGACCCTGTGTCCCCTCCATTGGCAGGCAGATTCTTCATCGCTGGATCAGCAGGGAAGTCCCTAGATGCATTGAGTGATGAGTTGATCCAAGGATGGGAGTGGGTGTCCAGGGCTTCTTAGGGGCGGCTGGATTGCTTCAGATCTCCCTCCGGTGTTCCAGGTCAATATGCAGGAGGGGAAAGGGAGGGCAAGAGAGCTCAGGCCTCTGCTCTGACCTCAGCCACTCACCGGCGTGACCCTGGACCAGTGACCCAGCCTCTATAAATTGGCACCCACTGTGGAAGCGGCTGTGACAAGATACACATACACAGCCACACCCACACACAGGAAGCTGTGTGTTATCTCCGGGAGGCCTGAAAATGCGTGGGTTCAAATTCCAGCGTGCCGCCCATCACCTCTGCCTTCCTAGGCAGGTTCCTTCATCTCCCTGGACCTCGTTTTCCTTCGGTGTGTAATGGGGTGACCGTATCCACGGCAGCGTGTCCGAGTGGTGATGAAAAGGTCCCAGCACATGGCCTAACCCATGGTGCGTCTCCAGTAAGCGGGAATGGTCTTATCATCTCGTTCTTCTGTAGAAAAGGGCACCTCCTTATCAGCTGCCCCTTACCCTCACCGGATGGGGCTCCTGAGGCCTGTGATTGTCAGAGCTGTGTCTGTGGTTTTATCTAAAACAGACGCCGGTCCTGCCCTGACGTGGAGTCAGGGCCCCACACGCTCCTGGCCGGCCGGTCTGCTGCGCACAGTGAGGGGGGTGCCCCGGAATTTCGGGACCCCCATCTCTGCAGCCTCCCAGCGTCTGTTTCCTCCCCGGGAGAGCTGTGGGAAAGGGTGTTCCAATAAAAACTTCCAGAGGAAGAAGTGGGCCGATTAAATGGGATACTCGCTTTCCTCTCCGGGACTTTGGGGAAGTGACAGAGAAAGTTTCTGGAATTCGGGGTCCCTGGAAGGAAGTACCCAGGCAATTGGGAGTCCTGTTGTCTGGTCCTGGGCTGCCAAATTGTTTCCAGACCACTGGGGTCCTGGAAGTGCCACCATTTTCAACATATGGCCCCCTTCTGGGCCGGGGCCTTCCCTGGTAGCTCAGTGCTTAAAAAACATAACAAAAACCCACCTGCCAGTGCAGAGACTCAGGAGACGTGAGTTCGGTTCCTGGGCTGGGCAGATGCCCTGGAGGAGGAGATGCTAACCCTCTCCAGCATTCTTGCCTGGGAAATCCCATGGACAGAGGAGCCTGGTGGCAAGAGTTGGATATGACTCAGTGGCTGAGCATGCACACACACACTGGGTCCTGGACACTGCCCAGCCCCTTCCTCCTAGGCCACTCTCTACTTCTACTTCTGGGAAGAAAACACGGTCTGGGGTGTCTTAAAGAAAACCAACGTTTTCCTCAGGAGAAAATCAACTGTGCCTGATTTCACTCTGAAACTGAGCCTCCTCCCTCGGGCCCAAGTGATGGACGCCTGTGTCTGTGGAGCCCCAGATACACCTTCCCTCGTTCTCTCAACTGTTACATACTGTCCGCTGACTGTGGCACAGCTTCGCTAGGTGCCCGGGGTCGTGTAAGGAAGTTAACAGTCTTTCTTTGTGGAGCTTCCATTCCCACAGGGGAGACAGTCAACAAATTAATGAGTTAATAAATGACTTCAGCTTGTGAAGACTTCAGCTCAGTTCAGTTCAGTCGCTCAGTCGTGTCCGACTCTTTGTGACTCCGAGAACCGCATCACGCCAGGCCTTGCTATTCATCCCCAACTCTTGGAGTTTACCCAGACCCATGTCCATTGAGTCGGTGATGCCATCCAACCATCTCATCCTCTGTTGTCCCCTTCTCCTCCTGCCTTCAATCTTTCCCAGCATCAGGGTCTTTTCAGATAAATTAGCTCTTCACATCAGGTGGCCAAAGTATTGGAGTTTCAGCTTCAGCATCAGTCCTTACAATGAACACCCAGGACTGATCTCCTTTAGGATGGACTGGTTGGATCTCCTTGCAGTCCAAGGGACTCTCAAGAGTCTTCTCCAACACCACAGTTCAAAAGCATCAATTCTTCGGTGCTCAGCTTTCTTTATGGTCCAGTTCTCACATCCATACATGACTACTGGAAAAACCATAGCCTTGACTAGACAAACCTTTGTTGACACAGTAATGTCTCTGCTTTTTAATATGCTGTCTAGGTTGGTCATAACTTTCCTTCTAAGGAGTAAGCGGCTTTTAATTTCATGGTTACAGTCACCATCTGCAGTGATTTTGGAGCCCCAAAAAATAAAGTCAGCCACTGTTTCCACTGTTTCCCCATCTATTTGCCTTGAAGTGATGGGACTGGATGCCATGATCTTAGTTTTCTGAATGTTGAGCTTTAAGCCAATTTTTCACTCTCCTCTTTCACTTTCATCAAGAGGTTCTTTAGTTCTTCTTCGCTTTCTGCCATAAGGGTGGTGTCATCTGCACATCTGAGGTTATTGATATTTCTCCCGGCAGTCTTGATTCCAGCTTGTGCTTCATCCAGTCCAGTGTTTCTTGTGATATACTCTGCATAAACATTAAATAAGCAGGGTGACAAAATACAGCCTTGATGTACTCTTTTCCCAATTTGGCCTTGAAAAAGAATCAAGTAGGAGGCAGGACCAGAGAAAGAAGAGGTCTTGTAGCCATGGTGATCAGGAAGGATGGGCCTGTGGAGGAGCGGCCCCTTAACCCGAAGCTTGAATTAGAGAGAGAACAGCCCGCAGGGATGTGAGGGGAAGAGTGTGGCTGGCAGCAGGAACAGTGAGCACGGTGGCCCTGGGGTAGGAGCATGGGATCAAGAGGGCGGGAACAGAAGACAGGCTCAAGCTGGAGGCGAGGCCCAGATCATTCAGGGCAGTGTTTCCCCATCTTTTTTAATGACTGCCCCCTCCCTCAAATTTTAATACCTTAGATATATGGTTGTTTCTATACTGTTATTGTGGTTTAGTCGCTCACTAAGTCGTGTCCGACTCTTTTGCGACCCCGTGGTCTGTAACCCAGGATCCTCTGTCCATGGAATTTCCAAGGCAAGAGTACTAGAGTGGATTGCCATTTCCTTCTCCAGGAGATCTTCCCAACCCAGGGATCGAACCCACATCTCCTGCACTGGCAGATGGATTCTTTACCACTGAGCCACCAGGGAAGCCCTGTATGTATTCATAGAAAGGGTCAGATGTTTCTAGGGACTTCCCTGGTGGTCCAGTGGTTAAGACTTCGTCTTCTAGTGCGGGGGTGTGTGTGGCTTCAGTCCCTGGTTGGGGAGTGAAGGTCCCACATGCCTCACGGCCAAAAAAAATCACAAACATAAAACAGAAGGAGTATTATAAAAATTCAACAAAGGGAAAAAAATAGTCCACATTTTTTAAAAACTTAAAAAAAAAAAAGACTTTGATTCCACTGCAGAGGGCACAAGTTTGATCCCTGGTCAGGGAATGAAGATCCCGCATGCTGCTTGGCACAGCAAAGGAAAAAAAAAAAAAGAATAAGATGTTTCTGCTATTGAAGAATTAATTTTTTCTCCCCTTTAGGAGTAATATTGCCCCCATTGAGAATGCATGCTGTAGGGCTCTCTGCGCAATGTTAAGGGTTGTGTATATGCCTCTGCCAGCTGCCCCCAAGGTTCCTCATGGATGGCTGATAGATCTCAAATGTAAAATATCTGAAAACCGAAGTGCTCATTCCACTCCCCGAACCTGCGCTCCACCCCCCACTTCTGTAGCTCAGCTCCCCCTGGCTCAGGCCGGGGAAACCTGGGAGCATCCTGACTCCTGTTTCCTCTCATGTCCCCCCCACCGGCTTCTCGGTCCTTCTTTCTGCCACCCTGGCCACCCCATCATCGCCCCATCGCTCCATCGCTCCGCCGGTCTGCTGCAGCGAGCCACCAGCTGGCCGTCTCACCCTGGCTCCTGTCCCACAAGGAGCCTGCGGGGTCGCAGGTACCCTTGAGCAAGGAGGAAGGAGAGGAGGTGGAAAAGATGCTGTGGGTGGTCCTGACGGGCGGAGGAGCCAGGCAGTGGGCTGGGGGGCCGTGGAGGAGCTTGGCCTGCTCGCGGGGCTCCGGCCCCAGCCAGCATGGGCAGACGCTGGGACGGCACGTGCTCAGTCCCTGGGGGACTCGTCCTCTGTCCCTCCTTGCCCCCCTGCCTCCTTTCCTCCCCTTGCCAGTCTCCCCTGGGCCCTGGCCTTAGCACTGTCTCGTCCCCCAGATACAGCATCTTCCTCATCAGACGCAGACTCTGGGCTCCGTTTTTTCTGCACCCATCACTGCGAACTGCTGTGTGCCCACCTGATGCTGGGGGAGCAGGGGGAACTCGCCGTGGACTGGTGGGCGAGGCCGCCAAGCACCACGTCCACAGTCGCTCCATGTCCAGCTCATCCTTCCTTCCCAGAGCTCCAGCATGGAGTTCCCGGGCCTCCCCTGCCATCCTCTTCCAAGCCCCTGGACTTTCTCCTCGTTGCATTACCCCACATGTGATCGGATGTCTTGTGTGGACCGCATTGTTGTCCACCTGGCCCGTCAAGCTGCAGGCCTCACACCGGCAGCCCTGTGTGTCCCGAGTTGCCCAGTGCTCCCTCCGCACCCAGCCTGGCAGCCCCCACACCGCTGGAACGTAGTCAACGTTTGTGGGGAAATGAGCCAAGGTTGACCGCAGGGGTGTGGAGCTAGGAGGAAGGAAGGTGTTTTTTTTTTGAGGAAGGAAGTTTGAAGCAGAGAGGGAGGTCGAGGCATTTTGCCTCCTCCCAGCCAGCATTCAGGGTCGTATCTGACGGGTCTGCCTGGAACTCGATGTAACGAGCATAGCCAGGCTGTTCTTGGGAGTCTTTATTTGGGTCTCTTATCTCGGTGGCCTTGGAGTCGTGGAGGAGGGCGATGCTAGGCCCTTCTGTGGCCAGAGCACGCAGAACGTGCCTCCCCTGACGCTGGTCTGGCATTTCAAGGTCACGGCCAGAGCCAGCCGTGGGCAGTGGGATGCCGGCTGCTTCTGGGGTCTGATGAGCAGTGATAGTTCTTCAAAAACCTAGCTCTTGGGGGATGTTGCCGCAGAAACGAGGCCCCTGGGAGGCAGTGGGAGCCCCCCACTTTGCATTCCCCAATGTTCTGCTTGGAGAGTCTGGGGAGCCAGGCAGCTCTTGCCCCATCTGCCCCACCCCCGCCCCCAGAAGGCTCTTCTCTCGATCTAGGAGGGCCCGGGGGGCGCTCAGGTGTCTCCAGGGCTCAGCAGTGGTCCCCTGTGAGCTCCAGGGCTGTGTGAACCTTCCGCAGCCCCTCAGCACGCCCTGGACCTCCGTCTCCATGACTCCCTTCAAACTCCCGTCACCGGTTCAGGGCCGTCTCCTTGACGGCAGCCAGGTGGTCCCTGTGACGCTGTTTATGGTAAGCATTGGAGGGCAGGGGCGCGCTGGGGAGAAGGGCTGGGAAAGCTGATTAGACCGGTCAGGAAATGACTCCCGCCCTTGTGAAACCGGCTCCGCCAAACATTTCTTTTCTCCCAGGTCATTTTACGCTTCCTTGCTTTGCCTCATCCTGTCCAGCTCCCCGCCCCCCAGCCAGACCGAATACTCTTTCCCTTCATTTCTGCCTGGTGAGTAACTTTTTGTCTTTCAGAACCAGCTCAAACAGTAGAACATCCTCTGGAGACCACCCCCTCCCCCGGCACCCCTCCCCCACAGGCCCTCCCCACTCCACCAAAGGGTGGGACCTTTCTGTAGGTGGCAGAACCATTTGCATTAGTGAACGCACATCCTGTCTTGAGGTCACGTCTTTGCACGCCTGAGTCACCAGAGGCAAGAGCGGGTCTCATTCATGTCTGTAAAACCTCGTGCCCAACCTGGTGCCTGTTAGGTGCTCAGCGTTGATGCCCTCCGTGAATGAATCTCTTAGGAGAAGCCTCGTAGGCAGGGTGGCCTCTGAGAGGCCTTGGCAGCTAAGTGCGGTGTGAGGGTGTCCAATGCAGAAGGCCCGGGGGACCTTTTCTTTATGCGTTTCCTTGTTTAGTATTTGTGTTTATTTGTATTTGTATTTATTATTTGTATTTAGTCCTTCAAAAGGAAGCTCCGTGGGGACGGGGGCATTGTCTTTTGGGTCCCCAAAGCTGGCACAGAGCCTGGCATAGAGTTCGCAGCTAGTACCTGCTTTGTGAACAAATGGATGAAGTTCTGCCACAGGAGTCTTCTTGGAGGAAGTGGGGTGTGGGGAGTCGCCCCAGGGAGCAAAAGCAGGGGCTCCAGGGTCCAGGAGGAGGAGCGGAGTGCCCCGGGGAAGCCAGATGAGCAGACACAGGCCGCCCCGCCACCTCCAGTGGGGCGGGCAGGACCCTGGCCCTGCTAGGGCACATGCAGGAGCCCGGTCCTCCGTAGGTGGCGTCGGGACCAGGGCCCCGGGGGCAAGGAGAGGGGCCGGGGTCCCCGGGTGAGGCCCTGAGACGCTGCTCGTGGCGGTGGGGAGGGACACGGCCAAGGGCCTCTGTGTCAACTCGAGGTCAAATGGACCTGCCCGGCCCCTCTGAGGAAGGGCGCCGAAAGGCAATCTGTGATGAGCGAGGCCTTTAAAGCGCTGCCCAAGTCCAGTCTTGATCACAAGAGAGGCTCTCGGGAGTCTGGAAAAAAAAACCCAAGACAGGCGTCTGTCCCGCACAGCAGGCGGGGGTGTGGGGCCACGTGCCGGCTGGCAGGGACGCCGACTCGTCTGCCGTCCAGGGACAGGTCTGAAGGCGTCCAGCGGAGGCGGGGAAGCACGGGCTCCTCCCTGTGTGTGGCCGGCGGGAGTGAGGAGCCCTCCAGCATGCCCGCCGCGGAGGTCACGCCTCTGCTCTGGCCCAGCTCGTCGCCTACACTGACGGGCCCCGTCGCCGGCCTTTCCCACAGCTGACGCCCGACCTCTCCCGGGGCCGCCCAGCGTGGGGACGGGGCTGTGCCGCCAACCGCTGTCCTTTGTCGTTCCAGAAAACTCCACAGCCAGCGTGAGCGAGGCAGAGAGGAAGGCCCAGGTGTACTACCGAGCCTGCATGAATGAAACCAGGATTGAGGAGCTCAAGGCCAAACCCCTGATGGAGCTCATTGAGAAGGTGCGCCCCTGCCCCCGTCTCCCCCGCCCCCGGCCCCTGCTTCAGCCTGCTTCCACCGCCAGGGCCCAGCCACCTCACACCTCACCCAGCTGGACCGTGGAGTCTGCTGACGTGTGTCAGGCTGCCTGAGTGTGTGTGCACATGTGTGCGTGCGTCTCTGCATCGGTGGGGATGTCTGTCACGTGTGTGTGTGCATGCGTGTGTGTGTGTGTGTGTGTGTGTGTGTGTGTGTGTGTGTGTCTGGGCATCTGTGAGCGGGGCAAGGGTTTCTCTTTCTGGCTGCTTCCATTCCCTCAGAGGGGACATTTGTGTGTGCAGAGGGGTGTGTCCTGCAAGGACCCGCAGAGACTCTGGGGTCAGGGGCAGAGCCCTCCCAGTGAGGAGGGCCACACTGACCCGGCCCCCCGGCCCCCTGAGCTGAATGCCCTCCCGGGCACTGTCCAGTCAGCCTTGGAGGGGCCCTGAGGGGAGCCACCCAAGCTGGCCACGCTGCCCGGTGCACACGGAGGGTGGGCGTGGGTGTCCCCGGGGGCCTGCTGTTCCCCTGAGGCCCCCCTCCTAGGTGGGCTCCCGGGGGGCCCTGAGGCAGGGTGGGGCACCGCGGGCTCCGCGGACAGGACAGCCCTCCCCTGTGGCACAGGCCGAGAGCACTGGAAAGTCCCAACTCAGAGACTCTGTTAGACCTTAGCTCATCGACCTTGTAAAGAATATGCACCCATTTTTTTATGGGCGCAGTTGAATTTCTGCTTTAATAGGAGTACATTCACACGATTGATTATTCAAAAATGAACAGATACAGGATGGGTCAGCCACCTGGGAAGCAGGCGCCATGTTCTCGTGACTCAGTGGTCAGAAACCCCCAGTGAAGACCGACCAGACCTCTCGTTTGCCCCTGAGGCCCAGAGAGGTCAGGGAACCGCAGAGCGCCACGCACCACGTCCGCTGCAGAAGCAGGACCCACGTCTGGTCTGCATGCGCCTCATCCCCTCCTGTCCCCTCTCCCTCCCCACAGCTCGGCGGCTGGAACATCACGGGGCCCTGGGACAAGGACAACTTCCAGGACACGCTTCAGGTGGTCACATCCCACTACCACACCTCACCCTTCTTCTCCGTCTATGTCAGCGCCGACTCCAAGAATTCCAACAGCAACGTGATCCAGGTGAGGGGCCTGGAGGTCTAGGGCGAGGACGGGCCTGACCTCCAGGCCTGATCTGCATTTAGCAAGTGGCGGGGTGGGGTGGGGTGCAGACCTGCCCTGGCCAACAGGCTTCTGGTTTTTGAGCTTGGTGTCTCTGGCGGCTCCCCACTGAGGTTTAAGGCAGGGACGTTGGCAAAGGGCAGGCTTGCCCTCCTTGGGTAGTGGGGTACCTGCAGTGCAGGTGAATTTGGGGGTTCTGATTGGTCCCTGTGGGCGCCAGGGGTGTCAGCAAGTCCTGGGCACAGCTGGAGCCACCTCCTGGTCACCCCACCTCTGTCTCTCCAGCCTTTGTGGCTCTGATTGGCATAGCTTTGAGTCCACCTCTTCCCATCAGAACCTGCCCCAGACGGTCAGCACACCCAGGGGAGCCCCAGCCCTGGTCTGCCCACTCTCAGGTGCAGAAGTGAGAAACCCAAGCCTCTCCTGGGTTTCTCCCCATGTCTACCACTCACTCACTGTGTGACCATGGGGGAGTGCCTCAACCTCTCTGGGCTGCAGTTTCCTTATCAATCAAATGAACTATAATGACACCTACTCCAGGCATGTCAGAGGGTGACCGAAGGCTCTCTTAGGAGCTATCAGGGATTGACCCTGCCTCCCTGCCCAGCACCCAGCAAGCCCTTCATGGGCACTCTCTCCTTGTACTCAGCCCAGCTCTGAGGACTCGATGGTTCCCCTGTCTTCCAGCTGAAGAAGCTGAGGATCAGAACGGTTCGGTAGCTTGTCTAAGGTGACATAGCTCTGAGTGATTCTGAACCGCTCATTATCTTAGGAAGTGGTTAATTAAACACAGAGAGTCTGCAGAGCCTTGGAGTTTAAAGAGGAGGATGGCTCCGTCTGGCCCATGAGAAGGGCCCTGAACCCCTGCGCTGACCACATGCGTCTGTCCCCTCACTGGAGGGCCCATCCCAGGCGTGGCCCCTGCTACCAGCTTGTGCTTCTGTGCACGCCCATCCCTCTGTTGCTATGTGCCTGCTGTCCCTGGGGCTGGTGGAGGCTGCGTGGGTGTGCGTGCACGGGTGTGTGTGTGCGGGTGTCCGTGCACGGGTGTGTGTGCGTGGGTGTGTGTGCACGGGTGTGTGTATGCAGGTGTGCATGCATGGGTGTGTGTGCATGGGTGTGTGTATGCAGGTGTGTGTGCACGGGTGTGCGTGCACGGGTGTGTGTGCACGGGTGTGTGTGTGCAGGTGTGCGTGCACGGGTGTGTGTGCACGGGTGTGTGTGCACAGGTGTGCGTGCATGGGTATGCATGTGCAGATGTGTGTGCATGGATGTGCGTGCATGACAGCAGATCCCCTCTCATCCCTACCTTTCTCTCCAGGTGGACCAGTCTGGCCTGGGCTTACCCTCAAGAGATTATTACCTGAACAAAACCGAGAATGAGAAGGTGGGTGTGCCTCTTCCGAGAGAGTGGCTCCGACCCAGCCCGCCTCCCTCTGTGGTTCGTCCCCCTCGGTGACCCCTCAGTATCCACACCTCTGCAGGTCTTTGAAGCTAGAGAAGCATGCAGGGGTCCCTTACCTAGCAGTCCCTGGCAGGGGGGAGGGGCCTCATTTGTCCCCATTTTAGAGTGAGGCTCTTCCACGTTTCGCCCTGTGGGCGCAGTGGACAGGAACAGGTGTCATCTGTCCCCGTTCCAGAGAGAGGCAGATCTAACGGCCACTACCTCTGGCCTTCCTGGTGATCCTGCAGGTCCTGAATGCCTCTGAATGTCATTCCCCTCAGCTGTCATATGCGTATTATTTTTCCCTGGACTGTTTCAGAGGAGGAAATAAGGCTCAGAGATGCTGAGTGACCTGCTTAAGGTCACACAGCTGGCCGTCAGTGGTGAGGCTGAGATTCTCATCTAGATCCGCTGACTCCAAACCGCCTACTTTCCCCTCCCTCCCCCCGGCTGCCTCCCGTGATGTCCCAGGGAGACGTTGCCTGAGGTTCGTCATCTGTCCATTCATGATTCTGCCAGCTTGTATTGCGCAAGTGCATACTAAGTGCCTGATGCTGGGGAGACAGTGGTCTATAAGGCCAGCCTGCTTCCCGGCCCATGGGGCTTCGAGTCTAGGAGAGGAGGCAGATGTTAAATAACTCACCACCAGATTCGAGGCATAATGAGCAATTGTGCTAAGGGAAGGGCGAGCTGAGAAGGTAACCTGAGGGTCTAATTCAGATCTGGGGGCCTGGCAGAGCAGGGTGGTTCAGAAGTAGTGTGTTCCAAGACGAGAACTGAACGGTGGCCCCACTGGTGCCTTTCATGTAACGAGCATCCCAGAGGGAGTGTGGGCCGCGACAGCAGAGACCGACCCACGTGGGGCCCTGGGTGGGCCTTATCCTGGGGGCCATGGGGAGCCAGTGAAGGGGTATGCTGCCAAAACCATTCCTGAAGCTGGTTTCCTGGGTAGAACCCCCAGCTCCCTGGCTGCCCGCCCAGGGCTGAGCTGACTGCCCCGCAGCTTGTCCAGCAGGCAGCAGGTGGCAGCCGCTGATGGAAGTGGGGGGCTGGGTCCCGCAGGTGCTGACAGGATACCTGAACTATATGGTCCAGCTGGGGAAGCTGCTGGGCGGAGGGGCCGAGGACACCATCCGGCCCCAGATGCAGCAGATCCTGGACTTTGAGACGGCGCTGGCCAACATCACCATCCCCCAAGAGAAGCGCCGGGACGAGGAACTCATCTACCACAAAGTTACGGCAGCTGAGCTGCAGGTAGCCGAGCTGGCTGACGCGGAGGCTGGGGTGGCCGTGGGATTCAGGATGCAGGGCGCTGGGCTGGGGGCATGGACACCTCCTTCGCCAGAACAACCCCACGAAGCACAGGGGTGGTTGTTATCACCGATTCCCAGGTGGCACTGAGGCTCAGAGAGGCCGAGTTGCTGGCTGAAGGTCACGCAGCCGGTGACGCCAAAGCTGGTGTCTTGCTGTATTCCAGGCCGCTTTTCTGAAACCGTAGTTAGCTGGGGAGAGTCTGCGCTCGTGGCAATATTGAATCATAGTGATTGGGCGTGTCCATTCTCCCAAGCTCCTTGAGCCTGGCACATAGCAAATAAACACAGCAAATAAATCTGATGTCACCTTCCTTTTACCAAGCCAGGAGGTTAGGTGATGTGCCCAAGGCCTCCAGGCTTCTAAGTGGCAGAGGAGCTGGGACCCGGACTCAGGCTTGGCTCACTGGAGCTCTGCTCTTGATGATGCTCTTGACCATGACCCCTGCGGCCTCCTGGAGCTGTAGCAGGGTTGAGGTCAGCACTGAACGGCTCTCTACTGGGTGTAACCCATCTGAGAAGCCACTGTCTTCTCTGTAGATCAGTTCAGTTCAGTCCAGTCGCTCAGTCGTGTCTTACTCTTTGTGACCCTATGGACTGCAGCACGCCAGGCCTCCTCGTCCATCACCAACTCCCGGAGTTTACTCAAGCTCAAATCCATGGAGTCAGTGATGCCATCCAACCATCTCATCCTCTGTTGTCCCCTTCACCTCCTGCCTTCAATCTTTCCCAGCATCAGGGTCTTTTCCAGTGAGTCAGTTCTTTGCATCAGGTGGCCAAAGGATTGTAGTTTCAGCTTCACCATCAGTCCTTCCAAGTTAATATTCAGGATTGATTTCCTTTAGGATGGACTGGTTGGATATCCTTGCAATCCAAGGGACTCTCAAGAGTCTTCGCCAACACCACAGTTCAAAAGCATCAATTCTTTAGTGCTTAGCTTTCTTTATAGTCCAACTCTTACATCCATACATGGCTACTGGAAAGACCATAGCCTTGACTAGACAGACCTTTGTTGGCAAAGTAATGTTTCTGCTTTTTAATATGCTGTCTAGGTTGGTCATAACTTTCCTTCCAAGGAGCAGGTGTCTTTTAATTTCATGGCTGCAGTCACCATCTGCAGTGATTTTGGAGCCCAAAATAATAAAGTCTGTCACTGTTTCCGCTGTTTCCCCATCTATTTGCCATGAAGTGATGGGACCAGATGCCATGATCTTAGTTTTCTGAATGTTGAGCCTTAAGCCAACTCTTTCACTCTCCTCTTTCACTTTCATCGAGAGGCTCTTTAGTTCCTCTTCACTTTCTGCCATAAGGGTGGTGTCATCTGCATATCTGAGGTTATTGATACTTCTTGCAGTCTTGAGTCCTCTGTAGATCAGCCTCTACCAAAGTCTGCCCCCTGGTGGCTGTTTGGGACTTGCAGGTGATGAACTGGCCTCGATTCCGTCTTTTTTCTTTTTTCTTTTTTGTTTGTTTTTATTTACTTTTTTGGCTGCACGGGGTCTTAGCTGCAGCATGTGGTCTCTTTGGTTGCAGCTTGCAAACTCTTCATGGCAGCATGTGGGATCTAGTTCCCTGACCAGGGATGGAACCTGGATCTCCTGCATTGAGAGCATGGAGTCTTCACCACTGGACCCCTAGGGAAGTCCCCAGTTCCTTCTTTCTGGTTCGTGGCTTGTAGACCTTCCCCCAGGCCCCGGGGTCATAGAGGAGTCAGCAGAAAGGCCTCAATCAATCCTCCTGTTTCCTGCCATCGCTTGGCTCCCCCCCCAGGAAGGATGTCCAGGCCACCTCTGCCCACCAAGTCCTGCCCATCCATTCAAGTTCAGCTCATTTTCTTTCCTTTTCGGAAGAACACCTAGACCCCTGCCCCCTTTTCTGTCTCCATCTCTCCCTCCAACAAGCGTCTGTAGGACCACGCTGGGGCTGGGTTCTTGCCCTGTTTCTGGATGAGCTGGGGACACCAGCGAGGAAGCAAGCTCAATCTCATTGCCTCGAGCTTTGTGCAGAAGAGGCTGAGCCTTGGAGCTGGGGCCGGGTAGGGGGGTCTCACGCGGGGGTGAGTGGGAGCCAGGCTGCCCAGGTGTCCCGGGTGGGCACACAGCCCACACAAGCCTGCGGATGAGGGCCGGAGAGCCCGGCCTCCTTCCAGGTGCCAGCTGCCCTTCCGGTCCCCAGAGAAGCTGGCATCATGGGGAGCGGTGCTGAGTGGGTTGTTATGGAGATCAGAGGCCTGTGCTGGGCACCATCTGGCACTGTTTTTCCCTCTCCGAGGCCAGGAAGTCGAGGGAGATGCTGTTTGCTGATGCAACTTGATTTGGTTTGCTCCAGCTGCACGGTTCTCAGCCCAGAGGGGCTCCGGCGGTCCCTGTCCCCCCTACAGTGGTCACGAAGCCCGAGGGTGGCTGAGAAAGCAGTCGCCCTGGGTGCATCTGCCCCAGAGTGGCCTGCTGGCTCCACCCCCGGATGGCCTTTCACCATTTCAACAGGCTTTTG
The DNA here is from genome assembly GCF_023699985.2 of Odocoileus virginianus. Lineage (NCBI taxonomy): Eukaryota > Metazoa > Chordata > Mammalia > Artiodactyla > Cervidae > Odocoileus > Odocoileus virginianus. The sequence goes on along the minus strand of NC_069703.1, from coordinate 32,781,291 downwards.
CTCTGTTCTTCCAAGTAGAAAGGAAAAGCTTTTCCTCCCCCCGCCCCCCCCCCCCAGCTGCAGGACTCCCCAGGTGGGGAGGATTTTAGCAGAGGCAGCAGCCTGGAGCGGTGTGAGCAGAGGATTGCCCCAGCCCAGTCCCACCACCAGCCTTGGGCAAGTCACATAACCCCCTCCTCCTTGAGCCTTGGTTTCCTTCCTTATAAAATGGGCTTTGCTCGCTCATCCACACCTGCCGTGTTCCAGGACACAGAGACAGAGGAGGGGCAGATCCTACCCTCGTAAGGGGCGTGGCTCTTACCCACCCTTTTTTTTCTTAAGATTTATTGTTTATATTTTTGACCGTGCTGGATCTTCGTCGTGGCTCACCTTCTCTAGTTGCAGCTAGCGGGACTGCTCTTGTGGTGCATGGGCTTCTCGTTGTGCTGGCTTCTCTTGTTAGAGCTCGCGGGCTCTAGAGCCCAGGCTTAACAGTTGTGGCGCACGGGCTTAGCTGCCCCGTGGCATGCGGGATCTTCCTGGGCCAGGCAGGGAACTGGACCCCTGCTGTGGCAGGCAGATTCTCAACCGCTTGACCACCAGGAAAGCCCAGTTCTTACCTTTAAGTCACAGAATTTTTGGAGGCCAGGTTCAAAGGTATGGAGTGTCTCCAAAGGGATGGGTACATATTACAAAATGATGTCTAAGTGTTTAAAGAAGTGGTGGACAGCTGAAGCCTGGTGTGCTGGATGAGAATCTGCCTGCCCTGCCCTGCCCGTGGGGTTGCATGATGATGAGATGAGGCAAAGGCTGAGATCTCAAACTTTGCAGGCTGGCCTGCAGTTTGAACATGCGACAGTCATCGTTCTTAGTACTGTTCCTGCATCATCAGTGATGATAGCCCATGTCTCCGGCTCTAAACCAATTTGACTCATTTCACCCTTGGACAGGAGAGGATGTCTTTTTGTTCCTTGGTATCTGGAAATGTAGTCTTCTTCCTACACTTCAAGGGGACTCAGGAGTGGGTGCCCCAGCCTTTCACAGTGTGGTTCTAAGAAGCTATGGCCAGTTCCAGGCCAGCCCCCAGCAGCAGAGTCTGAATTGAGGACCACGAATCAAACCTCCTTCTGCGGCTTCTCTAAGGGGCCCGAGGACCTTCCTATTCCTTCCTAGGACCGTCCACATCAAAAATTGACTGGGAATGAGCCCCATTCTCTGATCTAAATTCTCTAGCTGAGGTGGAATCTGGGAGCATGCGTTCTTTCCCTTTGCAAGCCTCCTTGAGCTGGGGGCTTGGTGACCAGCAGGACTTTTTTTCGGCAGCAAGTGTGGAAAACAGAGCTCATCTGTGTACCTCGAAGGCTTAGAGTCACAAGTGGAAGGTCCTGATTAGTTAAAACAGCTGTCTCCATGGACACTGACCTAGGCACACGAGCTTTAAGTTAGGTGTTCGCTAAAGCAATAAAGAGTGAAAATTTTGGTAAACAGCACACACCTTATTTCAGAGTGATGGGAATTTACCTGCCCAGAACCCCTGCTCTCCCTAAAAGAACAGGCTTGTGTTAAGTACATAGGGATTTATCATCACCTGTATCTCTACCCTGATCGGAGCCCCAGTCACCAGCAGTTGTATAAAGCTCTTGTTAATTGTGTGAACAGTGACATTTTGTCAACTTGGCTATTCTCCCAGGGGTCTTTGCCAGCAAGTCACGCAGTCACATGGCACTAAGTGTTGGGCTCTGTCTGACCAGCTCACCTGGACACCATCACGTTTTGCAGCCACAGAAATTTGAGGGGGAGCCCCAGAGGTTACTTGCTTAAGGAGCTCCTGCCAGGAAAAGAGAGTGGAATGGACAAGCTGGGGAAAAAAGAAGCTCGATTTGTTGAGTGAGCTGTCCCAAGAGGCACTTGGCAGGGATTGTTGTCTCCATTGAAAGAAAGCCTGTGGAGTGACTTGAGGCTCATGGTAGGCACCCCAGTCCAGGTCTCACTCAGGACACGGCTCTTAATATGTATTTATTTATTTATTTGGCTATGCTGGGTCTTAGCTGTGGCATGTGGGACCTAGTTCCCTGACCAGGGATTGAACCCAGGGCCCTTGCCTCGGGAGCATGCCACTAGACCACCAGGAAAAAGTCCCTGAGAGCCATCCACTAAATGTTTCCCAGCTCACCCCTGCCCACAGGACTGGCCCCCTTCTGTCCTTGGAGGTCCTTGCTCCCCAGCCGCTGAGCTGCCCTTTAAAACCAGAGAGACGGTCAAGTGGGAGGTCTCCATGGCTGCCTGTGTCACTGAAGGCCTTGTAAGTATTTACCAGCCAGTTATGGGTCCATCAGTGTGACAGGTTGAGTTCACTTTCTTAATTGATCTTCCCGTACGAAGGCCATTTATAATGCAACTCTCACTTCCTTAATTTGTCTTTGCACTTTGCCCATTTTCAAGGGAACAAAGAACAGAATTTGGAATCAGTCCCAGTTCCACTCTTGGGAGCCTTGGAGCAATGATTGCAAAGCTAATCAATGATTATAATAACTAACATTGATTGAGTGCTTGCTCCATGCCAGATACCATTGATATTAGAAGCATTTTTACTGTAACACAGGATATGTCGTCCTGAAAATCCTTTCTTTCTGTAAAATTATAGGACTAAAAATAACAGAACATATGGGGGAAATAGGACTAGAGCAAACCATTCGAAAGTTGTGTAACTTTAGGACATCATGCTAAGTGAAATAAGCCAGTCACACAAGGACAAATACTGCCTAGTTCCGCTTACATGAGCTACGGAGTAGTCAGACTCACGGACTGAAGGTGGAATGGTGGTTGCCCAGGGCTGGGGCTGGGGAGATCCTGTTTAATAGAGTCAGTTTCAGTTTTGCAAGATGGAGTCTGGGGATGGATGGTGAATGTACTTAATGCCATAGGTAAGGTGGTAAATTTCACGTTATGTACATTTTACCATAATTATTTAAAATGTAGCATGACTTTGTAATCAAAACACTCCCAAGACAGTAACTGGAACCTTGGGAGAGAGCTCGGCATGGCTGGAGGCTGCCTGGGGAGTGGAATGGCACTCCCGGCTGTGGACACCAAGACCCTACAGACAGACAGACAGACAGACAGACAGGAGCTGTGTGTGTAAGTGGGCTGCCATTCGGCTGGCCCTGGGCAAGTGCAGCCCTCTGGGAGCTGAGTTATGCAAAGCAGGCATGTGCCCCTGTGGGGACAGAGCCCTGGGTGCAGGTGAGCCGACCGGCGTCCCGTGTGTGTCTCCCTTTCTTGCTGAGGTTGACATCCTACACTTGCTTTTCCAGCTTCCAAGCCTGAGAAAAACTCCCCTGTGGACCAAAGCACTCCACACGCTCTGTGGCCGTCGTTCTTGAAATTGACAATCATGTAGAGGACCGATCATGTAGAAACTAGTGAATGTTACAGAAGCACTTGTTGGGTTGAACAGATGAGGTTAAGTTGTTTAATCCCTGCATTAACCCTATGGGATGGTTTCTGTGAAGATAAGCCTCACTTTTCAAGATCCTGAGGCACAGAAAGTGAAGTGTTAGTCTCTCAGTCGTGTCTCTTTGTGACCCCATGGACTGTAGCTGGCCACAGACTCCTCTGTCCATGGAATTCTCCAGGCAAGAATACTGGAGTGGGTTGCCATGCCTTTCTCCAGGGGATCTTCCCGACCCCGGGATTGAACCTGGGTCTCCTGCTCTGCGGGCTGATTCTTTACCGTCTGAGGCACCAAGGAAGCCCTTGAAGCACAGGGGGCTTCATCGTCTTACCTGGGATGACACAGCTAGTAAGAGCATGAACCCGGGCAGTTTGGCTCCAGGCTCTGCACGCCCCCATGACACGCCACTCTGAGGCTGTTTCTTCATCAGTAAAGTGGGGATAATGGTACCGACCACCCAGGCCTGTTAGGCAGCCTGGCTGAGAGAGGACGTGTGCCACCCGCAGTGGCTCCTGGCGTTGGAGGCCCTGACCGGCATCTGCTGCTTCCGTCCTCGTGTCTGCTCTTCTTCAGATCTCAAGTGACCGATCGGCGTTCAGCGCCTTGAATGGGTCCTTCTGTGTAACGGGACTCTGCCAGCGGTCAGCCAGGCCTGGGCCTGACGTCTGCCCAGTGCACTCTCAGCCAGCGCCCGCCTCTCCCGCTTTGTTGGTGGGTGGGGAGAGGGGGCTCCTTCTTCAGAAGAGCGACCTGGAGACCTGGGCTCTGAAGAGAGGCAGCCCAGCCAGAGTCACCCTGTCCGCTTTCCTTCCAGACCTTGGCGCCGGCCATCAACTGGCTGCCCTTCCTCAACACCATCTTCTACCCCGTGGAGATCAATGAGTCAGAGCCGATTGTCATCTACGACAGAGAATACCTGAGCAGGGTGTCCACCCTCATCAACAGCACAGACAAATGGTGAGGGCACCCAGCGCCCGGGGACGGGCCCCTCTGCTCAGCCAGGACAGGGGCACGCTGGCCCGGGACATCGGCCCGCGGGCTGGCTTTTTTTTTTTTAATATTTATTTGGCTGCGCTGGGCCTTAGTTGCAGCACTTGGATGGTTTTAGTTGCAGTATGTGGCATCGAGTTCCCCAACCAGGGTTCGAACCGGGGCCCCTGCTTTGGGAGTACAGAGTCTTAGCCACTGGGCCACTGGGGAGGTCCCCTGGGCTGGCTCTTCTGAGAGGCTGCAGGACACCCTGTCTCCTCCACCGGCCCCCTTGGTAGCCTGGGGCACGTTTCTTTCCAGCTTCATCGGGTTCATCTTCCTCATCCATGAAGTGAAGATACAAATAGCACTTACCACACAGGGTTGTTGTGAGAACTGAGTGAAACAATTGGTGTGAAGTGTGTTAACACAGTGCCTGACCCCGAATGGGACTCAGTAAATGTTCGCTAACACTTTTAGTTAATATTTATGATTGTTTTTAATTTTAAAGATTTGTTGTAGGGAATTCCCTGATGATCCAGTGGTTAGGACTCTGGGCTTCCATGGCAGGGTCCCAGGTTCAATTCCTGGCCAGGGAGTGAAGATCCCACGATCCTTGTGGTATGGCCAAATAAAAAGGACGTGTTATAGAAAATTTTTAAACTACAGAAAAAAGGCAACAAAAATTAAAATTGCCCAGAGCGCCATTGTTGATCTTATGGGGGGTGTGTGTGTGTGTGTTTGTGTGTGCATTTGTAGAGAGAAGCTTGGATATGTAAGTGAGAGAAAGAGAGAGATGGATGTTCTAATACATCATTCCTTCTTTTTCCCCATCATTGTAACCACATGGATCGTTTGCCTTTCCTTAACATTTATCATAAACATCTCCCCATGGCAACCCAGGCCCTCTGCACATCTCATTTAACTCCATGATAGTCCATCGAGTATAAATATGATTATTTATTCACCATTCCCTGTTGTCAGACATTTGGTTGGTTCCGGTTTGAGGCTGGATGTTCATTATAGTGCACACCCTGTGTGTGTGACGGTGACTTGCCTACAAAGGTGGTATCAGCCCCGATGACTGTCTGCGCTCCGGGGGCGGGGGCAGGGAGAGCTCCCATTCATGGAGGCTTGGGCCTGGCCGGTCAGAGCGCCCTTCCCCGCCCACCCTGTTCGGGGGCCCTTTCCCATCGCTGGCCTCCTGGCCGGGACATCCTCAAGCTCTGGAAGTGCCACCCTTCCCCTGCTTTGGGCGGGCGGCGCCCACCACCCCGAGCGCGTGTCTGTGGCCCCTCGAGGTCGGCGGGGGGCTTGCTGCGTCCGCCCCGGGCACGTCTGAGCCTGTCTGTGCTCCTGCTGCAGCCTGCTGAACAACTACATGATCTGGAACCTGGTACGGAAGACAAGCTCCTTCCTCGATCAGCGCTTCCAGGACGCCGACGAGAAGTTCATGGAAGTCATGTACGGGACCAAGAAGGTGAGCCTGGCAGCGTGCGTTTCCCCCGCTCACGCTGAGTGCCTGCTGGGCACCAGGCCCTGGAGCTCACAGGGAGGGAGGTGCCAGGCTGCGGAGGAAGAGGGCCACCCCAGGGGTCCGCCTGGTGTCCGCCAGCGCGTGGGAGGGGACCTGAGGCAGCGGGGTGGCCAGGAGCCCCCAGGAAGGGGCGGTTACACTGAGTCTTCAGGTATAAGGGCTTCCTTCCCAGGAGGCTCAGCGGCAAAGAATCCACCTGCCAAGGAGGAGACTTGAGTTCGATCCCTGGGTCGGGAGGACCCCCCAGAAGAAGGAAATGGCAACCCACTCCAGTATTCTTGCCTGGGAAATCCCGTGGACAGAGGAGCCTGGTGGGCTACGGCCCACGGGGCCGCAAAGAGTCAGACATGACTAAACTACAAGTATAAAGTAGACCCAGAGGTTTAGCTAATTTACTGCAAAAAGTGGCTTCGGTTCTCTCGCTGCTGACTTCTCAGGTGCGATGGGTCTAAGGCTTTCCTCGTGTAAGAGCGCTCACGTGACTGTCACATCCCTGCAGGGTGGGTACCACCCTCAGCCGCCTTTTACATAGGGGCTCTCCAGCTCCAATAATCCTGCTTCTTCCCCATACATATAAAACCCTTGGAGCAGCCCCCCTGACTCCTGGAAAGTATGATACCAGTGTCCACTGATGTTATTCTCCTCCCAGGCCCCAGTTCAGGGAGTCTCTGCTACTTTAAATGCCCCGCTGTGACGCCTGCCCACCAGCTACTTCCACCTTCTCCAGGAAGCGGAGGTCATCTCTGTCTGTCGTGGCCACCTACTATGTGCCCACTGACCCGTGCCACTGTCTACTCCGAGTCCACTGTGCCCACACTGAGGTGGGGGCTGTGCCCGAGGCCCCCGTGTCTGCTGAGGGAGCTGGTAGAAACGGATCAGCCCTCGCAGGTGCGGAGGGGACCCCGAAGCCGAGAGGTACCCCATCCGCAGAGCAGGAGAGGCTGGAGAGCCAAGCCTTTGGCCAGCGTGGCCTGCCCCCACCCAGGACCACAGCTTGCAAGACCCCAGGGGGCAGGCACAGCTAGCTCCCCAGGGCTCTGCCCCGCCACCCTGCCCAGAGTCCAGGGGAGTGGGCGGGGCCAGATCAGGACTCATGGGATGGCAGGATGTGGGTCTCAAAGTTCCTCCTGGGGCAGGGTTCTCCGTGTCCCTCTCTCTGGTGGGAAGGGGGCTGAGGAACAAGCCCTGATCCTGATGAGAGGGGCTCCTATACTATAGTATAGTCCAGGCTCCTCTGTCCAAGGGATGCTCCAAGCGAGAATACTAGAGTGGGTTGTCATTCCCTTCTCCAGGGGTTCTTCCCAATGCAGGGATTGAACCCAGCTCTTCTGCATCGCAAGCAGATTCTTTACTGTCTGAGCCGCCTGGCAGTTTTGTAAGTGGAGAGTGGCTTTCAAACCCAGCACGTCTGATTCCACAGCCTGTGCTTCTAAGCTCTGTACCACTCAGCTTCGCTCTGCAGGAACCAAAAGTCACGACTGAGCATCCTGAGAGTTGCCAGGGGCAGCAGGTGGGGAGGGCAGAGTGAGGAGTTGTCAAACAGCTGCAGAGTTTCAGATCTGCAAGGTGAGAAGTTCTGGAGATGGGTTGCACAACCGGTAAATATAACACTGCTGGACTTTATACTTAGAGTTCGTTGGGCCAGGCTCAAAGTGCAGCTGCCGCTCTGACCAATGAGATGCTGAGAGCTGGTGGGACACACGGAGGCCTGGGCAGAGGCAGGGGCGGCTGGGAGATCCTGAAGGTGCGAACGAGGCTCTGGGCCGGGGGTCACTGGATGCCCCCGGATGGAGGGATGGAAGATACTGCCTATCTGTTTCTCCTTCTCCAGCCCTCCTCACCCCCCGTCATGACTGCTCCTGGGTCCTGGCCGGGTCCGCCCAACTTATGTCCAGCACAGCTCAAATCACAGCTCCACTATGTGACCTTGGGGAGTCCTGGTGCCTCTCTGAGCCTCCGTTTTCTCATCTGTTCTTTGGGATCATTCCTGACCTCATCTCACAGGACCCTGGGGAATGGCCTCCATGTGGGAAAACACTTTTAATTCCCTAAAGATTTATAGAGCGTCCTGTTGTCCATCGATATAGGGAGATAATAATGCAGAACTTTGCGTCAGAAGATCTGAATTTACAACCACAAAACCTTTTTTGTATATAATTTTATTTATGTATTTTTGGCTGCTCCGGGTCTTCCGTTGCTGTGTGTAGGGGCTTTCTCTAGTTGCAGTGCTCTGATTTCTGGCTGTGGTGACTTCTCTTAGTGGGGAGCACGGACTCGAGGTACACGGGCTTCAGTAGTTGTGGCACACGGGCTTAGTTGCCCTGTGGCATGTGGGATCTTCCCAGACCCGGGATTCAACCCATGTCCCCTGCCTTGACAGGCAGATTCTTTACCGCTGGACCAGCAGGGAAGTTCCTAACCACACAGTTCAGTTCAGTTCAGTTGCTCAGCCGTGTCTGACTCTTTGCGACCCCATGGTCTGCAGCATGCTAGGCCTCCCTGTCCATCACCAGCTCCCAGAGTTTAACTCAAACTCATGCCCATTGAGTCGGTGATGCCATCCAACCATCTCATCCTCTGTTGTCCCCTTCTCCTCCTGCCCTCAATCTTTCCCAGCATCAGGGTCCAAGAGACTCTCAAGAGTCTCCTAACCACACAGCCTTGGGCAGAGCACTTCATTAGATCAAGGAGTTTAGTCTTTCTCTCTGTAAAATGGAATAACTCATCACTGCCCTGTTTACCAGAGGGCTGACTGGGATTACGCAGGGGGATCCGCACAAAGTCTGCTCTAAAGGGTACCACATTCCACAAAGGAGCACAGAGAGAACCTGCCTCGTAGGGTTGTATGAGGGGTCTAGGGGACAGGGCCCAGAACCCAGTGCAATTCAATTGCTCAGTCGTGTCCGACTCTGCGACTCCATGGACTAGAGCACGCCAGGCCTCCCTGTCCATCACCAACTCCCAGAGCTTACTCAAACTCATGTCCATCTAGTCAGTGGTGCCATTCAACCATCTCATTCTCTGTCATCCCCTTCTCCTCCTGCCCTCAATCTTTCCCAGCATCAGGGTCTTTTCTAATGAGTCAGCTCTTCGCATCAGGTGGTCAGAGTATTGGAGTTTCAGCTTCAGCATCAGTCCTTCCAATGAACACCTAGGACTGAACTGCTTTAGGATGGACTGGTGGATCTCCTTGCAGTCCAAGGGACTCTCAAGAGTCTTCTCCAACACCACAGTTCAAAAGCATCAGTTCTTCAGTGTGCAGCTTTCTTTATAGTCCAACTCTCACATCCACACATGACTACTGGAAAAGGTCAGTATAGCTTTGACTAGACGGACCTGTGTTGGTGAAGTAATGTACCCAGTAGACGTTTAATAAGCATTAACTACTGTCGCTGATGCTGTTAAGCTTGTTGTGCGTCTGCTTCTTCCCCCAGATGTTCTGGGTGCTTCAGCTGAGCTGCTTGAGGGCAGGACCCAGCACTGTCAGGGCACAGCTGAACTGCTCAGAGAACACTGGCTGTGTGAATTAATGAGCGCAGACCTGAACGGATGGGTCAACGCAGAGAGTCCCCTGAGAAGACAGTGAGTAAGACCTGTCCCATCATCCAGCTGCCCCAGCCTGGAGCCGTCACAGAACCCAGAGCTGCAGTGCTCTGGTCCCGACCTCCTGAGCGACCAGCCTCTGCAGCTGGGGCAGGTGGGGCACAGGGCTGGGGGAGTTTAAGTGGATTTAACAGCCAGGAAGTGAAAGAGCTTAGGAAAGGCCGCAGGGCCTTTTTCTTTCTTCCCTCTGGTGTGTAAGAAACTTTTAAGCTAAAGCATAATTTGTTATTGTTTTTGTTTGGTGGCTAAGCCCTGTCTGACTCTTCTGCGACCCCATGGACTACAGGCCATCAGGCTCCTCTGTCCATGGGATTTCCCAGGCAGGAATACTGGAGTGTGTTGCCATTTCCTTCTCCAGGGGATCCTCCCAACCCAGGGATGCAACCTGAGTCTCCTGCTGGGCAGGTGGGTTCTTTGCTGAGCCACCTGGGAAGCCCAGCTCTAGTTTACATACAGGTAGATGGGGAGACAGGGGAAACAATGAGAGGCTTTATTCTGGGGGGCTCTAAAAATACTGCAGATGGTGACTGCAACCATGAGATTCAAAGACACTTACTCCTTGGAAGAAAGTTATGACCAACCTAGATAGCATATTAAAAAGCAGAGCCATTACTTTGCCAACAAAGGTCTGTCTAGTCAAACCTATGGTTTTTCCAGTAGTCCTGTATGAACGTGAGAGTTGGACTGTAAAGAAAGCTGCACGCTGAAGAACTGATGCTTTTGAACTGTGGTGTTGGAGAAGACTCTTGAGAGTTCCTCGGACTGCAAGGACATCCAACCAGTCCATCCTAAATGAAATCAGTCCTGAATATTCATTGGAAGGACTGATGCTGAGGCTGAAACTCCAATACTTTGGCCACCTGATGTGAAGACCTGATTCATTAGAAAAGACCCTGATGCTGGGAAAGATTGAAGGCGGGAGGAGAAGGGGGCGACAGAGGATGAGATGGTTGGATGGCATCACCAACTCGATAGACATGAGTTTGAGTAAACTCTGAAAGTTGGTGATAGACAGGGAGGCCTGGTGTGCTGTGGTCCATGGGGTTGCAAAGAGTTGGACATGACTGAGTGACTGAACTGAACTGAACGGACTAAAAATGTGTACATTAAGTATGCAGTTCAGTGAGAGTTGACAAATGAAATCGCTCCTGCTACCACCAGCCCGATCAAGGTAGAGAGTGTGTCCATCACCCATGTGTCCAGAGTGCTCTGTGTAGGAGGTTCCCTTGCACCCCCATCGGTGCCCCCACCAGCCCTGCCCACCCGGAGGTGGGTGTAGATGGAACCACACGCCGTGTGAGCGTCTTTTGCTCAGCGTAACGGCACTGGAATTCATCCACGCTGTGTCATCCGCCGCCCCTTCTCCTTTTGTTGCCGAGTGGTGTGCTGCTGTATAAAAATGCCACATTTTGTTTGTCCATCTGCCTGTCGACGGGCATTTCATTTGTTTTCGGTTGATGGCTATAATGAAGCAGGCTGCGCTGAGTCTGGGTGGTTTTCACCACCTGTTCTTCCTAGTTAAGAGGACCCAGCTTCCTCTGCAGCGCAGCGGTTGTATGAGCAGGGCCACCGCCTGTGGTCACGCGGACTGTCCACAAAGGCGGCCTGGGTGGGCGAGCGGGCAGCGCTGAGCCCAGCATGGGTGCTTGCCCCAGGCCTGGCTCCGTGAGGCTCCAGCCCAGCTGCCCCGTCTCCAGCCTCCAGCGCGTCCTGTGGGCTGGCGGGCTTGTGGGTGAGACCGAGGTCGGATGAATACGTCCAAGTCCCGCAGGGTCCCGATGGCGGCTCTTTCTCCAAGAGGCTTTAAATGGGGCTGCAGCCCTTCTGGGGTTTTCTGTTACTTGAGGGGTAGAAAGGGAACTTCCTAAGGTTCTTTGCGACCAGGATCCTTAGCATCCTCCAGGAGAGAGGAGTGGCGTGGGGTATGGAGTCCGGCATGTCATGGTTCCGGCGGCGGGGGCCTCTGGACCAGCGGCTTCCCCTTGCGGACTGTCTGCATCCTCATCTGCCTCCGGGGTCTGTTTTGGTGGCTCTGTAGGACACATCGGCATCTGTGGAGCGCACTGCAGGAAGCGGTGGATGGCAGGGATTAGGGTGATCCCCGGGCCTAAAATAACTTCCGCTGCAGGAAAAGTCTCCCTTCAGTTCTGGACGGAAGCACGGACCCCGCTGTCCCGCCTCCCGGACAGACAGTGCCAAGAAACCCCTCTGACTTGTGTTTTCCAGACCTGTCTTCCCCGCTGGAAGTTTTGCGTGAGTGACACAGAGAACACCCTGGGCTTCGCCCTGGGCCCCATGTTCGTCAAAGCGACCTTCGCCGAGGACAGCAAGAACATAGTAAGTGCCCCCGCGCGCGGAGGCCGTGACGTCACACCCGCCACCCCCGTGAGCCCGCCAGGCCGCGCTCTCATCTGCTCTGGACCAGCCCTCCCCTGGGCCTGGGCTCCAGCCCTAACTCCAAGGTTCCACTTTCTAAAGCCTTGCGTAATCTGAGTTACCTACAGTAGAGAGTACGATCACAGGGGCAGGTCCTTTATGGGATTTCATGTAGCCCTCCTGGCTTCCCAGGGAGGTTGGTCTAGCCATCTCCACCTCCAAGGGTAGGCAGGCCCAGAGGGGTCATGTTGGCAGAACCCCTTGACATGAAATGATGGCGGGCAGAGGACACCCGTGGCTGAGCATCCGGAGACAGCCGGGCCCCAGCCCGGATGCCGGCTTTATCTCTTCCTGGTGGGGGGTCTTGGGACAATACTCTGACCCCATGGACATGGAGGTGGGTGCATCCATCCTGCAGGCGGAGACTGAATGGCATTGTGCACGTGGAGAGCAGCTGGCACAGAGTAAGGGCTCAGGGAGCGGTAGCTGCTGTGTCATTCTTGTTGTGGTTCAGTCGCTAACTTGTGTCCAACTCTTTGCGACCCCACAGACTGCAGCACGCCAGGCTTCCCTATCCTTCACCACTTCCCAGAGTTTGCTCAAACTCATGTCCATCGAGTCGGTGATGCCATCCAACCATCTCACCCTCTGTTGTCCCCTTCTCCTCTTGCCCTCAGTCTTTCCCAGCATCAGGGTCTTTTCCAAAGAGTTGGCTCTTCGCGTCAGGTGGCCAGAGTATCGGAGCCTCAGCTTCAGCATCAGTCGTTCCAATGAACATTCAGGCTTGATTTCCTTTGGTCCCATTTTTATTACTAACTCTAACTGCACAGATTTTTATTTGCAGTCAGAGGTTAGCAAACTGACTCAAACCTCTTACATGACCTTCCTGTTAGTGGCAGAGATGCAGATTCTGAGTCGAGTTCTGTCTGTCTCCAGTCTGTCTGCTCCTCCTGCTGCCCGACTCCCCCTTCCTCTGCTCCGGAGTCTTTTTCAGCCTCTGGATCTGCTTTTGACATTCATCTCCAGCCTGAACAGAGTCTTTCTGGACCCACCCCTCAGAACTCGGCTTCTCTAGATTTTAAAGCCCAGCCCATCCGAAAGGAATTCCATCATCTGATACCTCTGAGAACAGCTATATGTCCTAACATCTCTGAAAAGAATAGCAGGGCATGGCGCTCAGTAAAGGCACTGATAAGTCCTGCCATAAGAGTCTTTTCCAGTGTTCCCAGAGCTTGCCCTGAGTGTAAGTGACCAGGGAGCCCTGTTTATAGAAATCTACCTCATCTCACAGGATGCTAGCATTCAGAGGAAGGAGGTTGGGGGACCGAGGCTGTGGACCCCCTTCCTCAGCCCAGCACCTCGGAGCATGAGGCCTGGAGCCAGGATCTGAGTTTAGGCTCTGGCCCCGCGGCATCCTTCTCCAGGAGATGTCCGCTGCCCATGGGAAAGTTCAGTGCCCACACCTGACTGTCTCCTCAGGCCAGCGAAATCATCCTGGAGATCAAGAAGGCATTTGAAGAGAGCCTGAGCACCCTGAAGTGGATGGATGAAGATACTCGGAAATCGGCCAAGGAAAAGGTGAGGCTGGCCGGGAGCTGGGAGGGGCCCCGCACAGAGGGCAGCGACCTCAGAGGAGGAGGTGGACGAAGGAGGGACTGGCTCTATCCGGTGAGCCCAGGACGGATGCCGCGGGCAGTCCAGCGCGATGGCGGGAGAGCCGTGAACACATGGCTCGGATTAATGACTGGGTGGAAACAGACCGTGCTAAGTGTGCAAGGGAGGGACTTCCCTGGTGGCCCAGTGGCTGAGACTCTGCGATCCCACCGCTGGAGGCCCGGACTCAATCCCTGTTTGGGAAACTTGATCCCTCCTGCTGCATCTAAGACCTAGCACAGCCAAATAAATATAATTAAAGAAAAAAGTGTGTGCAGGGGAGAGGTGCAGAGCGATGTGACAGTGGATTGGACATGGTCCAGAGCAGCAGGCAGGCCACGGAAAGCTTCCTGGGAGAGCTGACATTGAGGCAGAGATCCCAAGGATAAGCAGAAGTTAGACAAGAGAAAGGGCCGTGAAAGCCCTGAGTGGGGAGGAGCCTGGCCACTTTCCCTGGGCCCCGACCTTGAGCCCGCCACCCACAGAGCCCTGCTGGGTGCTCACTGTCCTCCGTGTCTCTCCTGCCCAGGCGGACGCGATCTACAACATGATAGGCTATCCCAACTTTATCATGGACCCCAAGGAGCTGGACAAAGTGTTCAATGACGTGAGTGGCTCCCTTGCCTTCTGCCCCCTTGCATTCCTGAAATGCCCCTGGGGGGCAGGGATGGGGCAGAGGCTGATCTGGGTGGGCTGCTGGAGGCACCATGACTGTCAAGACGTCTTGAGATGAAGTGGTGTGGGGTCTGGGGATGGACTGGGCACCAGGGGGCCAATCTCTCCTCCTTCCTCCCTGGGGCCAACCAGTGGCCCCTGCCCCCTAGGACCCACCAGCAGCCCTTGGCCAGCACAGCACAGTCCACTCCATTCAATGAGTGGGAGTTAATGAGGGAGGGGGTCAACCAGATGATAGAAGGCATAGAGATAATCTGCATCCCTAAAAGCATCAGAGTGGAGCCCCTAAACCTCCCAGCCCCCAGAGAAACCTGGACCTGCCTCCTGTCCCCTGGCTTCTCCCCACCTCCCCAGAGAAACCTGGACCTCTTGTTCAGACTTTGAAATGCTAATGGAAAGGAGGAAGCTTAAACCCCAGATGCACGTTTAAGCTTAATTTAGGCAGCAGGGTAGTTGATACGTCCCTGGTGGTTAGAGCTTTGGGCAAATCACTCCGTTAAGTGGATTGTGCTTCTGCCCCGAACGTTTTATACCATGTAATTGAAATTTGTGAATTCAGGCATTTGTGAAATTATAATAACCTCTCATTATGGTTATATTTAAAACCTGAGAATATGAAAATTACGGCTGAGAATATGGGACTCATCCACAGCCTTTTTCCTTGAGAGTAATTTTAGATGCTCCAGGGTATCATGATACGAGATGAGGGGCTCCTGGAGACAGCCCAGGCAGACCCTGTCTGGATTAGAGTCTGGACCCCAAGCGCCTGGCCTTTCACTGGAGCCCTGATGTAGAGAGCAGGTCTGAGAGAACCTCACACCTGTGGCAAGAGCCGAAAGGCCAGGCTGAGTGGGGAGGAAGGGGTGCAGGCATGCCTGCACCCTAATAGTTCACAGATCCCCCTGGATTTATGAGATCTGTGCTGGCCCGTGTGGCAGCTACTAGCCACAGATCCCTACTTTAGTGAATTAAAATCAATTAGTTCATTAAATTAAAAGGTTGCGCTCACCACATTTGAAATGAGCTAGAGCCACATGCGGCTGATGTCGACCATACCTGACAACACACGTATAGAGCCTGGCCATCATCGCAGAAATTTCTGGACCCTGCTGGACGTACGTGCCAAGGCCCTGGCACGATGGCAGGGGCTTCCTGTTGCCCCGAGGCCCTGCTGGGCCGCCCCAGGTGAAGCTCTTACTGTGTCCTTGAAGGGAGAGGACGCCAGCCCCCGGCCAGGATGAGGGCCAAGGGAAGAGCCCCAGCCTGCAGCCCCGAGCCCCCCGTTTTTGTCTGCCCTGAGGATCAGTGCCCCGGCCACGCGGGGTTTCAGCCTTCTCGGTTTTAGAAGACGGGCTTTGCGTCCGAGGCCCTGAGCGTGCTCTGACCCTGTGGCTTGCTCCCTCCTGCATAGTACACCGCCGTGCCAGACCTCTACTTCGAGAACGCCATGCGGTTTTTCAACTTCTCCTGGAGGGTCACTGCCGACCAGCTCCGGAAAGCGCCCAACAGAGATCAGTGAGTCTCCGGGCCTCGCTGGGGGGACGCTGGCTCCCGCAGGCGGGTGTGGGGCCCAGCGCTCCTTCAGCCTGAATCATGTGCGGGGATGTAACTGTCCTGCCAGCCCTCTGAGGTGTCGGGACTGCTGTTATCCCGCTCGCCTGCCAGGAGCCGGGGTCAGCCTGAGTCCGTATGTCCTTAGTGTCCAGCCTGTTGGCAGAGGGGGGTCCACCTGACCTCACTGCCCAGCTCTGCCACTGCGGTGTTCAAGCCTTTGCTTCACTGTCTGCAGGTGTGTGTGTGTGTGTACGTGCACGTGCCCAGTGTGTGTGTGTGTGTGTGTGTGTGTGTGTACGCGCACGTGCCCAGTTGTGTCTTGACTCTTTGCAACCCCATGAACCGTAGCCCACCTGGCTCCTCTGTCCACGGGATTTCCCAGGCAAGAAGACTGGGGTGGGTTGTCAGCTGCTACTCCGGGGTCTTCTTGGCCCTGGAATCAACCCCGCTTCTCCTGTGTCTCCTGCGCGGGGCTGCTTCTTCACTTGCTGAGACGTCAGGGAAGCCAAGGGGTGGAAGCCGCCTCTTTCTCTTTGCCCCTGGTTCCCCCTTGTGGACAACAGGGGTTAGGACATCTCTGTCTCTTCTGTCTTCATCCACGGTATACCCTAAACATACAAGAAAGTGGTCTTTTATGTCCAGAATATGCTGCAGGCACTACCCCAGTGCTGTGAATTTACTAGAAGTCTTTTAGCTTAAACTTTTCCATTTAAATTAAGTCTCCTACTCATTAATGTATCCATGCTTAATGTATCTCTGTGGGACTCACCTGGAGGAAACATAGTGACTAGCTAGGCTCTCGGAGAAAATATCCTTTCTGGCTCACTCCACCCCCCACTGGTCCTTCATATCGGAACAGTCATTGGGAGGCCAAAATTTTCATTAGTATCTACCATCAGAGCCTCTTCTACACTCAAAAAAATCATTGAACCCCCAGAAGCTTGTTTATGGTGATTGCACTGACTTTTCTGAAAATTTTATGAAAAAGAACTGTTTTTTTTTTTTTAAGAACTGTTTTTTAAAGTTTACTAAAAAGAGAGGGATTGTTTTACTTTTTACAAGTTTCTTTAATGTCTGGCTTAATGGAAGACAGCAGGATTCGCACGTCGGCTCCTGCCTTCAGCCTGCTGCAATATATTGTTTTGAAATATGTAAAGATATTCTAGCCTTACACAGACATGTAATTAGAAAAGGAAAGAATATTTTAACAGTCTTTTTCATACGTATGCATATCCTTCATTGATATTACTCCAAAACGTGACAGGTAGTACTTTTTAAAAATTAATTTCTATTGGTGTATAGTTGCTTTACAATATTGTGTTAGTTTCTACCGTAAGGAAAATGAATCAGCTATACGTATACACACCCGTGCTTTTTCGGGCTTCCTTCCCATTGAGGTCACCTCAGAGCCCTGAGCAGAGTTCCCTGAGCTATACTAGGTTCTCATTAGTTATCTATCTTATACACAGTATCAGTAGTATATGTATGTTAATTCCAGTCTCTCGATTCACCCCACCCTCCTTTCCCCGCTTGGTGTCCATAGGTTTGTTTTCTAGCTCTGTGTCTCTGCTTCTATTTTGCAAATAAGATTATCTGGTTAATTGCACTGCAGAGCCTGAAGCCATGCTCATAAACGTTTCACATTCTCTTACACTAATGTTTCATCGGTGTGTCTGGCCCTTTGAATGGATCCTTCCTTTACCCACGCGTGACTTTGTAACACCATGCATTGGTGATTTGGAAAACAATGGTTCACGGAGTTTCACATATCTTCCAAACAGTAATATCTTCATTATACATTATATATCCAGAAAAATCCACACCAGGTAATATCACTGCTGACCTCCAGAGGAAAGTCTAGGTGTTGGACAGCTATCAAGTTTGCCATGGCCGGGACCAGTTTTTCAAGTTTTCGCTTGAAATTTCAGTTGTTTTGAAACCTTGAGTTTTTATCATTTGTCAGTTTTATCAACTGACAAACCATGTCAGTTGTTTTGCTTGAGGTGATGTGCTCACTGTTCATTTTCAAGAAAACGCCTATCAAACACCCATCATCCTCTCAACTACAAATGGCATTCCGTGAAGAAAAACAGAAATGCTGGGACTTCCCTGGTGGTCCACTGGTTAAGACTCCACGTTTCCAATGCAGGGGACGTGGGTTCAATTGCTGGTCAGGGAACTAAGGTTCCACATGCCACAGTGTGCCCAAAAGATTAAAAAAAGAAATAAAAACAGAAATGCTTACAAGTGCTTCCCATCTGGTCACACAAACTGTTAAAAGACTTGTATTCAAGGGTCAAGGTTTAACGAAGTTAATAATTATTATGCTGCATCATCAAGGATGTTCTTAAGGGAAAAGACCTTTTTTTTTTTTTGGTGAAGAACATGGTGACCAACTGAACTGGTACCACTACCTTAACTGCTCCAGCAGTTTTACCCAGCGTTGCCTTTCCCCCATCAGTATAATGTCAACACGGTGGGAAAGGTAAATAGCATCTTAGTATTTTAATGAAAAGAGTTTTGGCCTCACAGAGCCCCTGAAAGGGAACTGGGGGCTTCCCATCTCACCAGGTGTCCACGCAGCACACTTTGAAAACTGCTGGCAGATTCATTTTGAGCCTAGAGTATAGGCTCTCTTTTTAGTATAGAATGGTCCATTTTGTTCTTTGTGGGGGTTTTTTTGAGATGTTCAACATTTTTAATAGTGAAATGAAACGTAAAATGAGATTTCATTGTACACTTGCTAACATGGCTAAAGTTGATAGTTTCTAATGCTGAAGAAGATGCTGGGCACCTGGAAATATCCAGCCTGGCAAGTGGAGTGTAAAATGGTACAGCCATGGTGGAAAACTGGGAGTTCTTTTCTCTTTTTTGGTTTTTAATTTTTGTTGCAGCACAGCTGATTTACAAGGTTGTGTTAGTTTCAGGTGTACAACAAGGCGAACCCGTTGGTTCTCCACACACACATATCCACTGCGTTTTAGATTCTTTCCCCATATAGGCCTGACAGCCTTGAGAAGGCTTGACCACTGTGCCCTACCGTAGGTCCTTACTAGTTATCGCATTTCACTCTTTGCAGGGATCTCACTGTGCGATGTGACATTGAATTCAACCAGCTCCTTCCTAACAGACATTTGGGTGTTGCTAAGTTTCCTCTCTCAAAAGCAGGGCTGCCTCGTGCTTGCGTGCCCTGGGCAGGGTCAAGGGGAATCCACACGTTCAGGGCTCTCGACGCCCCGCAGATGGGCTGTCCCCGCCTGCCGTCCCCCGTGGGGTCAGAGCGTCCACGTGTGTCTTGCTTGCAGGTGGAGCATGACCCCGCCCATGGTGAACGCCTACTACTCACCCACCAAGAACGAGATCGTGTTTCCGGCTGGAATCCTGCAGGCGCCCTTCTACACCCGCTCTTCACCCAAGTAGGACGCTCCTGGGGCTCTGTCCCATCTCCTCCCTGCCCACCCCCCACCCCCGCAACCCCTCAGCAGACCCCCCAGCCCAGCCCGACAGCAGGGTCAGCCCACAGCTGACCTCGCCTGCAACCCCGTCTCACCGAGGGCTCCTTGTCCCGCCGGCCAGGAGACGTTGCCATGGAGACAACACACTCACCCCCTGTGCTTCCCTCCGGGGTCTCCTAGACCTCGAAGTCCCTACACAGTGGGCACTCGGGGGCCCATCATGGAGGCAGTTCGGTTTAGTCGCTCAGTCGTGTCAACTCTTTGCAGCACGCCAGGCCCCCTCTGTCCATCACCAACTCCCGGAGCCTGCTCAAACTCATGTCCATCGAGTCGGTGATGCCATCATGGAGGCAGGAGCCCCAAACAGGGGAGTGCCCCTCTAGTGGTGTTCTAGAACAGTCCCAGCTGGGAAGTTGGGAAGGGTGAGAAGTCTCGGAAGTGAATTCCACACAGGCCTGGATCTGATCCCCAGGCCTGCTCTCTGCTGACTGAGTGGCCCTTGGGCAAAGTGGCTGAACCATCCCACACCTGCGTTTGCTCCCTTATACTCAGTTACTGAGGCCTAGCTCTTTGCACTGACCCTAGAGGGCAGTGCCTGGCACGGCGCTAGGAGTCCAGTGGGCACAGGCTGACACAGCCGGCTCTCCAGGCTCTGAACAGCTCGGGGGCCCAGCTCCTGTGTCTCCAGACTGAGGAAGTGGTGGTCCCCCTGCACATGGCATCACTCTCACCCCCGTTTCTCCCCCTCCAGTGCCTTAAACTTCGGCGGCATCGGTGTCGTCGTGGGCCACGAGCTGACTCATGCTTTTGACGATCAAGGTACGGGATCCTCAGGGTCCCCTTCGGATGAATCCCCACCGGCTTCCTGGCCCACTGCTCCTGCCTTTTTTGCCTTTATGCATCTTGGCCTTGGAGACAGACCGAGACAGAAGGTTAAAATACTGGCCCAGACACCTACCAATCTGTGTGGACTCTCACAAGCCCCATCATTTCCGCAGGCCTCTATTTTCTTATCTGTGAAATGGGCATGATCATGTGGCGATTGTGAGGACTGGGCAGGCTCACAGCGGGCCACCCTGCTCCCCGAAGGTGTGCAGTGCCGGGGTCGTATAGCGTCCCCCCTATAGTCAGTGGGGAGCGAGCATTTCTCCACCACCCCAGAGACTTTTCTGGGCCAACGACAAGTAGAAGAGTTAATACCTCACCAGCTAACGTCCAGAATCCCCCTCATTGTCTCCTGCCTTGGGAACCCCGAGACCGAGAATGAGGAGGCAGGACCTTCCTGTGACCGGGCGCAGGGTCAGAGGCCCTTCACCAGCCTCGACGGTGAATCCAGCTCCACCGAGACTTTGAACGTGCGGGTCCTCAGTCGGGTCACGTTCCTCCATCCCCCGCCCCACCCCAGGCCGGCTGATTCATCCAGGTCCCTCAGCACCCAGCCCGGCCTCGTCTCCGCAGTGCTGGGGGGTAGACGGCCGGACCCGTGGCTGGCTGATTTCTCCCTGGGAGGAGAGGCGCGACCGCAGCACGGGGCTCTGGCTGTGTCTCTTCTCCGCCCGGCCTGACGCTCCCCTCTGACCCCGCAGGCCGAGAGTACGACAAGGACGGGAACCTCCGGCCCTGGTGGAAGAACTCGTCCGTGGAGGCGTTCAAGCAGCAGACCGAATGCATGGTGGAGCAGTATGGCAACTACAGCGTGAACGGGGAGCCGGTGAACGGCCGGCACACCCTCGGCGAAAACATCGCGGACAACGGGGGCCTCAAGGCGGCCTATCGGGTATGTGGCCCCTCCCTGCACACCCCAGACCCGAGCTGGGTCTGGCCAGGTGCTCCTCGGTTAAGAGTGGTGGGAGACAAGCTGGGCATGTGCAACGGGTCTGTGGGCCTCAGTTGCTGCATCTGTGGAATGGGTGGCCGTGAGGACCGAGTGTAAGGGTGTCTGTGAAGCACCCAGCTCAGAACTGGCACACAGAGGCTGTGTACCCCAAGTTCAGCCTCCAGAAAGGGCTGGGCTGGACCCACCTGAAGACCTGCCTGTCCCTCTCGTTGCAGGGGAAGCTGCCCCTGACCCAGGCAGCAGTGGCCCCGGGAAGGGAGGGAGGGGGACACTGGTCACGGAGCCAGTTCCGGCTGTGGTCCTGGCTCTGCAGTGAGTCGCTCAGCCTCCCTGAGCCTCGGTGCGTGTGGCTGTGTTCATCCCTGCATCTCTGGGTGTGAGAGAGATGGCACGTGATGGCTTGGGCACAGGGTCTAGTCCGGGGTGGCCCTCAGCGATGTTGGCTGAGCTGGAAGGGAGAGATGCCAGAGGCTAAGACAGAACCTCCTCCTCCTCCCCGTGGCAGCGAGAGCAGGAAGCCCGAGAGATGCTGTGTGCTGAGGCCTGGGGGCAGGGCCCCCCGAGATCCCTGCAATTAGGCATCTCACGCCCTCTGTGCAGGCGACAGAAACAACCAGAAACGTCCGATGACTTGCCTGACGTCTGTTAGTCGGTGAAAGTGTGTTGCAAACTTTTGACCCGCCGTGTCCTGTTTTTGGTGCTGGCGGTTCTGGGATGAAACAGCAACGGGTCCTGCTCTCGTGAAGCCCCCACCTGTAGCGGGTCAGGGAGGGAGAGGAAAGGCAGTTCACACCCCTACGGATAAGTGTGACGATGTCAGGTGCTAATGAGACGAAGAAGAGGAGACAGGCCAAAGGAAGAAAGAAAAATAGGGGAGAGGGTGGTCAGGGGAGGCCTTCTAGAGGGGATGACCTTGGAATGGAGTCCAGTAGGGTGAGGAAGAGGCGGGGAAGAACAGTAAACGCCGAGGCCGTGAGGTGGACCCAAGCCTCGCACAGTCCAGGACAGGAAGACGGACGGGCGGGGATGGAGGGCACGGCCCGGTGCAGGAGGGGCGGCTGGAGGAGCGGTTGTCCTGGCTGTGGCCTCTGTCGACTGAGCAAGGACCTTGGTGTTTATTCTGGCTGCAGCGGGAGCCACTGCGGGGGTTCACACAGGGGAAGGATCTGCGCCACCCTCTACAACCAGGTCAGCAGGCCTACAGCCTGTGGGCCACATCCAACCCTTAGCTGGCTAAATCAATAAAAATAAAGTTGTGGGAGAGAGGGGACAGCTACACCCACTCATCTCCATGGTGCTTGTGACTGCTTTCATATATCAGGGTGTTCCTTGAGCCGTTACAGCAGAGAAACTGTTTGGCTTCCAAAGCTGAAAAGATTTCCTCTCTGACCCTTTACAGAAAGTGCTGCCAGCCCCTGTTTATGAGGATGACCCGAGTTGCTGTGTTGGGAGGGGGTTGGAATCGGACCAGTTTGAGGTCAAGGAGACTAGTTAGAAAGCTGCTGTGAGGTTGTCCAGGCAAGAGATGGGCTAGAGCAACGTGAAGGGTGAGATGTGGTTAGATTGGGGTTGTTCGGTTGATTGAAAGAAGATGAATTGCCGGGGCCCAGCCCCAGCAGGATCCAGGGGGTACCCTCAGGATGAACGGCGTTGACGAGAGATAGAAGACCCGTGAGACCAGCCTTGATAGGGCCAAGTCTGCGAGGGAAAGAGAGAGAGAGAATGACCAGATGGGGGTGTTTGCAGGGTCTGGCAATGCTTTATTTTTTACCGTGGCTTTTATACCCTAAATTAGTACATTTCTAAGGGGAAGATAGTTTAACATTACATCAGCTTGTTCTTCACGAAACCAGGGTGTTTTCTGCATACTTCTTTGTTTATGAGGGTCTTGTACATTATCTTCTGGCCTTGGGGCCTATTGACATTTTATGACCTAGGTGAATGCAAAGCTGTTTTCCGTAATCTATTCTTTAATGAACACAAAGGTCAGTCCTTTTGCAGAAGTTATCAGTTAAATTTATCTAAAAGGTTTACCACACAAAGACTCTGCAGCTCCGATGAGGCAGCCCCTGTTTAGCATTCCTGGTTAAAATAAACAATTTTAAACTCTTATTTTTCTAAGTCTTTAACTATAACCACTTTTAGAATAATATTTTTATGTTCTTTAATAGGGCTTCCTCACCCCCGAAGGGCTCTGTGCCTATTAGGGCCTTTATGTGATCAGGTTCTTTATGCTGTTTTATGATTAGGGTACTATAAGCAATCATGCATATTAGTACCAAGGGCATAAACAATTTGCCAAACAAAATAAAATACCAGCAAAGGAGTTTAAATTAAAACATTAAAACATTCCTTTCACCCTGGATAATCTCATAAAATACCACCACCTGGGAAACTTATTGATTAAAGTTCTAAATTGATTCTTATTTGGAAAGACATCGGGGAAGGCCTTCTGCCTGTGTCACAGAAATTAGGGAGTATTAAAGCAAGCATCAGAAGAACAGATACCATCTTTAAGGTGAGCCCCGGGGGCAGCTTTGGGGCAGCTTTTCAGAATCCCTGAAAACCTGATCCGCCTTGCGCATCAGGCTTTCTCCCCATGACCTTGTCATGGGTGGGATCTCTTGAGCTAGCCTTTTCCAAATCCTTGAAAACCTGATCCGCCTTGCCTGTCAGGTTTTCTCCCTTATGACCTTGTCATGGGTAGGATCTCGTGTTCTGGCTCCCGGCATCTCCCCCTTTTTTACTTTTTAAAACAGCGAGATGGATTTCAGTTGCGAGCTTCTGAGTGCTTTGCCGGAAAATTCTGACAATACAAGGAAGGATTATAATGAAAAGTAAAACTAAGGCTGCTACAGCAGCATAACTGAAGATAATTGATAGAATATTTTTTCCAGAAATAAAGTTAGAAAAGGTATGAAAAAGTCATTAGCAGCTCCTGCAGCAGTAAAGTCTAGACGGGAATGTTCTAAGATCTTTATCTCACCATGAAGCTTTCCAAGATCTAAACTAATGCTGGAGCTATTCCATATGCCTGAAATATGGTTTTTAATCCTATCCCAATTATAATCTGTATCATTTACTTTTAGGGGTGTTGCACAAATCCACCGATAGTCGGCGTGACAGGATAGTGCTAACTTTACCCTTAAAGCCTGCAACTCAGTTCCAATATGCATGACTGCTTCTTTTAGGGCATCTATTTTTACTTTTAATTTTCTATCTATAAATTCTTGTGTAGCTAGAGCTAAAGAAACATTTTTTGACATATCATTGACATATTGAGCAGTATGTACCTGTTGAGTCAATGATACCGCTGCCACAGTGACAGAGGTGATTGCTGCTATCAGAGCTGAAACCCCTGAGATAAGTAATCCGACAAACAGTCGGGAACATTGAATCATGCAGTTGTTGCAGAACGGCTAGACCGAAATTGTCATACCAGTAGGCATTCACCGTGACGGGCACCAGAAGACAAGGTGGACGCTGCAGCACCACAAAAGAACAAATGTTATATTGAGGGATTAAACAGGATGAGAGCATGCATGGTTCACAGTAGACTATATTGGGTCCACCTGAATAGTTAATCTGTATATGAATCCTTTTTGAATCATTAGTAAACAAAAAAACGTAAGGGGAGGGTAAACAAGCCAGCACAGAATAGGTGGAATCGTTCTCTGGCCGAGATAGAGTAACAGGGCCTCGAGGTGGCAGCAAGGGCTCTCCAAATTTCTGCTTGCCAAAAAGTTTTCCCCTTAGTTGTATAGGACAACATGGGGGGAACAAATTGATTAATATACCATCTGCTGGCCACCAGTGGCCAAGGGAGGGAATCATTTTTTCAATTGCTAAACCTACTAACATGGTCAGAAACAGATCCCAGATTCTGATTTGGATTTGGATTGCTCCAGTCTTGTACCGAATAGTTTCTGCCTCTCGGTATACTATAATCTATTCTCGAATTATAAGTACAAGATTTTCATACTGGATATCCCAGGCAGTTGTCTATAGTTTTCCATAAGACATCTGAAGGAGCAACATCAATACAATTGGGATATTTTGGTGGAGCATTAAGGAACAAGGATTTATAGGGGTCAAGGACCCCGGGCATATGGGCCTGTAATATCCAAACCAGCCGATCTCCTGTTTTATCTGAAAATTTTGGTGCTGGGGAATCTGTCAAAATTGCTTTCTTGGAGGCTCCAACACACCCCTCCTTAGAGGGAGTGATGAGATCACTTGTATGACTATGGGGGAGGTTAAAGTAAAGGGGAAGGCCATCCGTTAATCCCCTAAAAGTATCGTTAAAATTGATGGGGTAGTGATCTTTATCATAAGAAGTATAGGATCCTCCCAAGAGATGAGGCTGGTCTGTGTTGACCCGTATAGGGTCGCTGTTCCAAGTAACTACTTGGAAGGTCGGGGGATCAGGGAAATATGCCCAGTATTTTTCTGATGGAGAAGAGGTAGCACTTGCCTGGCAAGACAGTAAAGCAAGCATAGCAATAAAAACCCTTTCGGGAGAGGCTGAGGATCCCTGCAGGGAAGCTATTCCCTGTGCTTGACGGCACAGCGACTTAATTTGCCCCCATGTGGGTATGGAGGCTTGTTGAGTTGCCCGCACAGGACATCCTGGTGGTTTCCATTTGTTCCTCCAGGATCTCCGCTGCCGGTTGTTTCAGAGTCTGCTGGACCTTTTAGGTGGGCGGCGGAGGCAGGGGCAGAGGAGCGTCCTTCTTCTTTTGTGGTCGAAGCAATGGGGGAACCGGATGTCTGGGGGACTGCGACATGGCGAATCAGTGTCGAATCAGTCTGTCCGGGATCCAAATTGGCTACTCAGCACCCTAGGGGAAAATACAAGCACACCCTCGGCCGCTGGTTAGTAATGGGTCAGGACCCCTCCGTTGTCCTGAAAGAAGGTTTTTCCATTTAACCAGAGGTTCTGTACTCTGCTGCTCTGGACTCCAATGTCAGAGCATTGCAGTGACCCCAAATGAATCAGTGTTTAGATTGTATATCACAAAAAGAGTGTGTTGTAGAATCTGGTGAGGGGAACTATACTTAAATTCACCTTTATGTAGTTTTAAAATTTGAGTTTTTAGGGTCTGATGTGCTCTTTCTACGATGGCTTGTCCCTGTGGGTTATAAGGGATACCTGTGCTATGTTTTATATGAAACCTTGTACAAAAGTCTTGAAACGATTTAGAAATGTAAGCAGGGGCGTTGTCAGTTTTAAGACATTACAATAGCCAAGTCTAACAGTGAGGGGTTATTTTTGGTAGAAGCAGAATGAGCTTTTATATGTACCATAATCTTAAATAACACTTATTTACTTTACTAAAGTATCAAAAGATTTTAAAAACAAATATAAATCACTTAAAGGCAAAGAAATTCATAATTTGTTATTGAAAGAGTCATTCTAATAAAACTTTGTTCTCTTAACAGAGAGAGTAGACTAAATTCCAGTCTGTTACCAATTTACCGAACAGCAAACAAACAAAATTTTTCAGTTAATCTTAGAAAAGTCTTTTAATAAATCTTGAAGAACTAGCAGTATTTTTTTTAAAGGCATGAGAGTGAAACCATACAAGGCATGTTTAAAATCTAATTAAATTGACCACAATGACCACAGCCTGGTCATTGCTGTGACTTGTAACACTTTAATGTGATAACTAAAATTATAACTGACATTTTACCAGGACACATCAGATTTTCATGAATTTCACATAATTTCTAGGGTATCTATATAAGTAACATCAACCATACAATATAACCTGAGAAGATTTATCACTCCTCCAACAATAATTCCCATGCAATTTAACATGTCAAATGAACTCAGGTAGTTTAATAGCTCTTTGGGATGTCTCAGGGGCCCTCTGAAGCATCCCAAAGTCAGCTAGAAGTCAAGCTATTTAGGCAGTTTTGTCAATAAATATCAAAAGCGTTTATAGTACTCTGTCAGGTAGAATCATATAGATCACTGTGAAATAATATATTTGCACTTTCCATCAAGCCTTTTTTAACACTTTCTGTACCCATTACTTTGTTCTCTCATCCTGAAACAGCCACCTGTAAGTCAGACTTACTTCCTTTTTTTTTTTTTTTATAAAATAAAACTTCAATCCTCATACCTTCTTTACTGAACACACACATCTTACTTTCCTTAAGCAACCAAGAATTGACCTTTATATTAGCATTCTATAGATTGGTGAACATAAATACCAGTGATAATTTCTAAAAAAATTCTAGCAAACATCTCAGGATGGCATCAAACATTATTTATTAATAGCCTAAAATCTTTAGTTTCTCTGTAAGTTAGTATTCAGTAATGAATGTTTCAGAATCTTATTTTATTTGGAAATGACCTAGCTATTTAATAAACTTCTGTTATTAGTTTAGCACAACTTTAGAAATTTAGGTTACCAAAATCTGGAGAAACTGTTTTAGCTAGACATTTTTAATCTTAAGTTCAAAAGCTCATATCTCATTTACCCCTTTTTTTTTTTTAAGTTTCTTTAATTGAGGTACTTTCCTTGTTGACAAACTTGTAACAGATATTACAATATAACAATATTTAACTTATAATAAACCTAGGCATAATGAAAATATTTTACTTGATGTTAATTACTCTGACATGTCTATATTAGATAGGTCAACAAACAAACATTAATATCAGGTATTTAATACTGAATATTTTCCAGTTTACCTGAACCTGGAATTTATTGTTTAATTTAGAATCATTTGATTTGTAAGCACTTACCTTTCTTTAAGCCAATTAAATAGAGCTCATTTACAAATGAACCTAAAAAATATTACCCAGAGACAAAGACATACCAAGACACATTTAGACACACACAGTGCAAGATCTAGCTTCATTTTTAAAGTTCGGTCATGAATTAGATATTACAATATGAAATTTACTAGTTTATAAAAAAGTTGAAATAAATAAAAAATTTTAAAGGCTTTTTCCCTTTTCCCTCAGTCTCAGGAGTTAGAGATGGTCT
Source organism: Odocoileus virginianus (assembly GCF_023699985.2). NCBI lineage: Eukaryota > Metazoa > Chordata > Mammalia > Artiodactyla > Cervidae > Odocoileus > Odocoileus virginianus. The sequence continues at coordinate 32,753,198 of NC_069703.1, read as the reverse complement.
AGATAAGTGTTCCCTAGAGCCCTGGTCTCAAGGCACAGGGAAAGAAAATCAAGTTCTAACAAAAAGCAAAATGGCCATCAAAAATCACAGCACAGAACACAGAGTTAAAACACACACATATAAACACATCAGACACTCCCTTAAATACAAGAATACCGTCTCTCAGAAAACCTTCTATAGAGACATAAAACTTCAGATGTCTTCAAAGATTTCAAGAGGAGGAAAGGAAGCCAGGTTGAAAGAAGGAGGAGGGGGAGGCGGGAAAGGGGGGCAAAAGGGGTGGTCTTACAGCCGTCTCCTGCCACCTGCAGACACCCAGGCGTTTCGGGACTTTTCCCTGGGCTTCCAGAGAAGGGAGGACTAGAACTCGGCCCTACCGGAATTCGAGTTCTCTGCCAAGAGGAGGTGATCAGTCTCCAATCCTCAGCTCAAGCTGAGGCCCTTCGACCAAATTCCTGCGTCCAGGACCAGGGGATTAGAAAAATGGGAAGGATAGGAAAGCTAAGGAGAGGAAAGAGAGAGGGAAGGGGAGAGAGGTCAATAAAGTCTCTTGTTCCTTACCGGTCGGGGCACTCTGGGCAGTTGTCCGCGCCAGGAGGAGACCAGGGACAAAAGGGTCCCAGTTGCGGCCGCTGGGTCTGGTCCATTGGCAGGCAAGCTGGCCTCTGAGTACCCTGAGTGGTCAGGATGTCAGTCTCAGTGAAGAAGAGTCCCCACCAGTTGCAGGAAGGGGCCCCCTGCCAGGGCCTATAAACGAGGCTCTTATAAATGAACTGTCCAAGGAGACACATGTGCTGACATTGCTCTTGGACAAACGTAAAAAAGGACTGAACACCAGTCTTTTTAACTTTAATTCCTCTGTGGTTAAGGAGTTGCATTATGAAAAAGCTGTCTTCCTTTGACTCACTGTTACCCGTTTTTGTTACTAATTAGAAGAAAAAAAGACAAAAAAAGGAAGAGGCTTAATTTTAGAGAAGAACAAACCTGAGACGTACCCACCTTTCTTACCCTACCTTTCTTATGTAGGGGGGCCTGTAGCGCCCTAGTGGGGTTCTAAAACCTGAAGCCTACCCACTTTCCTCACCCTACCTATTTTATGCAGAGGGGCCCGCGTAAGGAGAGTTCTGGGGTTTGGGCCTGAGTAACTGGGTGGTTCAATTCAGTTCAATCGCTCAGTCGTGTCCGACTCTTTGCAACCCCATGGCATTGCAGCATGCCAGGCCTCCCTGTCCATCACCAACTACTGGAGTTTACTCAAACTCATGTCCATCGAGTCGGTGATGCCATCCAACCATCTCACTTTCCTCTCCATTTCACTTCTCCTCTCACTTTCAATCTTTCCCAGCATCAGGGTCTTTTCAGATGAGTCAATTCTTCGCATCAGGTGGCCAAAGTATTGGAGCTTCAGCTTCAGCATCAGTCCTTCCAATGAACACCCAGGACTGATCTCCTTTAGGAGGGACTGGTTGGATCTCCTTGCAGTCCAAGGGACTCTCAAGAGTCTTCTCCAACACCACAGTTCGAAAGCATCAGTTCTTTGGTGCTCAGCTTTTGTCGTTGGCGTCATTTACTGTGATGGGAAAGCAGTGTGTGTGTGTGTGTGTGTGTGTGTGTGTGTGTAAAATGCATCTTGGATGTCCAGCTGGTGCAGCTGAATGTTCCCAAGAAAGGCTGGGGCTGGCAGGTGCATCTGTATTTAGAAGGAGGTGGTACTTAAAGCCGTGGGGTTGAATGAGCTCCCTTTGGGATGAGTGCAGCAGAGTGCGGCTCCTCTAGGCTGAGTTGGGCTCAGGGCTGAGGCCCAAGACCCTCAGAAGCCAGGCCCTGTCCCGACGGGGTGCATCTTCCCAGGTCTCCCCCACTAGCCCCCACTGCCACCCGCTTCTTCATGTGACACGGGGACCCTGAGCTCTGCTCTCCCCCCAGGCCTACCAGAACTGGGTGAAGAAGAATGGGGCTGAGCAGACGCTGCCCACCCTGGGTCTCACCAACAACCAGCTCTTCTTCCTGGGCTTTGCACAGGTGAGTTCTTTAGAGAAAAGCTAATACTCAGGCACAGTCTGCCATCTTGAGTTCCAGAAGCGCTGAAAACCAAAAGGCAAATTTCTTCAAATAGAGAAGCCCTAGCTCGTGGGTGCATCCACAGGGCATTTACCCTGTAAGAAGGCAAGCTTCATCTTTGGGGAAATTCAAGGAAGGGTTGAGAACCCTGTTAGAGGAATTCCTGCATCAGGTTTGCTTGGATGGCTAAGGGCCCTCCCAGTTCTGCTGTTCTAGATGTGTCTTAAACTCAAGGTGTCCCAGGTCGTCCCTAGAGTTGGCAATCAGTATGTAGCCTTCTGTTGGTGCCCAGAGTCACAGGGCCATGAGGCAGTTGGTTCTGCCCAGGAAAGGAGTGATCTGGACTCAGTGCAAAGTGTTCAAACTGGTTTGGGGGCAGAATCCTTTGTGCAGGTGAAGCGTAATGCAGATGCCTGGGACAGACATTCATCTGGTCTGGCTGCAGGAGAGGAAGCTGGATGAAGGCCCCCCAGCCCTCTGCTTCTTCCTAACCCAGGTGGCGGGCCCTTCATGGGGGTCTTAGAACCAGAGGAACGCTTATTTCCCTGTTAGGGTGATGGGGCCAATCTGGCGGCCTTGGGGACCCGCAGTGACTCCGCCCTCTCCCTTGTCACCCCCTCAAAGGTCTGGTGCTCTGTCCGCACCCCCGAGAGCTCGCACGAAGGTCTCATCACCGATCCCCACAGCCCCTCCCGCTTCCGAGTCATCGGCTCCATCTCCAACTCAAAGGAGTTCTCAGAACACTTCCGCTGCCCACCCGGCTCACCCATGAACCCACATCACAAGTGTGAAGTCTGGTGAAGGGCCAAGCACCCCGAGCCGAGATGGAGGGCGAGGGGGGGGCCCAAGAACACGCCCCCGGGCCCACAAGACTGCCCCCTCCATCCAGCGGCCAGCCCCCTCCCCCAACACTGCAGGGTGGTCAGCCGGAACCAAGCCTGTGATGTGAGCTCTCACCGTAATCTGAGATTTGACCCCCTGTGAAGACCTGGTCATCCTAGGCACATGTGTGTCAACTCTGATGGGTGTTGGGGCATTAGCCAGGTTGCCCACTGGGTCTGGACCCTCGCCGACAAGGGCAGGGGGGCCCAGCCCCCTCCGCCCACATGCAGCACCAGATATACCACAAATACCACTGTGTCAAATGCTTTAAAGATATATTTTTGGGGAAACTATTTTTTAAACATTGTGGAATACACTGGAAATCTTCAGGGAAATGATGCATTTAAAACACTTTTTTTTTTTAAGGAAAGGATCGGTATATTTATTATGTTCTCTTTTTCTAAATAACCTGTGGACAAGGGAAAGCCCCTGACTACCCCCCCTCTCTTCCTTCCTCGC